>NC_083885.1:31691924-32941924 GCF_032452875.1 Bos javanicus | reverse complement strand
AGACTCATGTATGTATGTGACTTTTATAGTGGATGTGTTTAGCTTTTCCTCTTTCTCTGACATTGTATTCCTTTTTTATTCAGTAGAGAAGTCATGGCGAAGTGGGAAGGCAGATCCTTGGGAGCATGGGAAGTGTGGATTTGAATTCTTATTCTACTGCTAATTAGCTTTGTTATCTTGGGCAAGTTATTTAACTTCTCTGAGGTTTGATTCCTTTCTCTTTTAGGAGGTAGGAACAGAATAAAACAAGCCCCGACCAGTGCTGTCGGGAAGATTAATTAAAGGAAAAATGCATGTAGAGGCACCAAGGCTATATATATTGGGGCTATGTAGTAGGTACAAGTAAAACTGGAGCATCCTCTATTGCACTTGTTAATATGGTAAAGGGTAGAAAGAGAAACTCCATCATTTGGGCAAGAAATAGGGATAAAATGTAGAGTAGCAGGAGGTTTGCTCATATGCTAGGAGACTGTTTGTTTATTCATTTCCCAAAGATATTACAAAGGCTGTGAATATTTATTTAGTTCTGCTCCCAATAGCCCTTCTAATAGGGAATTATTTGGGTACAACGAAAGACATTTGTAAATGCGGCTGATAAGACTGACACTGGACAAGGAGTGTTTTGTTGGACACAAGAATTCTATTGTCCCTGGCTTCAGTTGTCAAGTGCCCGGGGAACCCAGAATTTATGGTGACAGCACAATGGGCCTTTCAGGGCCCAGCGAAAGAGCTGTGAGATCCTGCTCCCCGGCTTTTCAGGGCTTCTAATCTTTTTATCGGGCCCGGACAATGCCGGATTCAGCTGCTGCCTGCGCCTCCTGACTGTCCATTGGCCGTCAGGTATTGTGCGGTAATTACCATGGTGACAATGGGCGCTCTCTACGCCAGTCCATCGGTGGTTTGGAAAACGGCAAAGGTTGTCACTTTGTATTAGGTGCCTCTAAAGGCATGGCTTACTTAGAAAAACTACCAAAGAGAAATCAAGATAATCGTGTTAAGAGTTTGATTTAAAGGGCCACTGTGTCAAATCCATTTGGAGCCCAGGAACTCTATGGATGTTTCCTTGTAATTACAGCCAGACGTTGGGCATCGTCCCGCACAAGCAGCAAGTAGCCGGCCATGGCGAGTTTGCAGGGAGCCCTGAGCTGTGGGCAGCTGGCAGCCTTTAACGTCTTATGGAACAGAGGTCTCAGCTGAGCCTTTGAACTCTGAGGGGTCCCTGAACTTCTCTGAGAATTCAGTTCCTCATATGAAAAGGAATGGGGTGGAAAATGCTTATGGATGAATAATAATTATATATTCCATGAGTATGTATTAATGTATGCAAATATAGTCCTATACAGATGTGACAGTTGGACCATAAAGAAGGCTGAGTGCCGAAGAAGTGATGTGTGTGAATTGTGGTGCTGGAGAAGACTCTTTAGAGTCCCTTGGACAGCAAGGAGATCAAACCAGTCAATCCTAAAGGAAATCAAGGCTGAATATTCACTGGAAGGACTGATGCTTAAGCCAAAGCTCCAAGACATTGGCCACCTGATTCGAAGAACAGACACAGTGGGGAAAAACCCTGATGCTGGCAAAGTTTGAGGGCAGGAGGAGAAGGGGGCAACAAAGAATGAGATGGTTGGATGGCATCACCAACTCAAAGGACATAAGTTTGGGCATACTCCAGGAGAGAGTGAAGGACAGGGAAGGCTGGTGTGCTACAGTCCGTGGGGTTGCGAAGAATCAGATATAATTTAGCAACTGAACAATGACAACAAATATATGAAAGTTATCCACCTACCATAGAGCTCTGTAAATAGCAAATATACAATGGAAGGTAAAGCGATTTAATCATACACAATTGAAAAAGCATAACCTAAGTGTTTTTGTAATTGCAGCTACTAATTATCAAGTGTCTATTCTAAGTGAGGTATTTATTCTCACTATTCTTTATGATAATCAATAATCCCACAAAAATTATTGATATCCCCATTTTATAGTGAAGAAAGTGAGGCTCAAAGAGTTCTTTCCAAAGTCAAATTAGCTTGGAAGAGGTAAAGCCTGTATTTTAAGTCCTGCCCCCTCACATTTAATAACTTACTTCTTCCCTCATTTTTTAAAAAATCATAATCTGCAAACCTGTCTATCTTACAAAATATGCTTCATCATGTGGCTTTGGACCTTGGGTGATAAAAGGAAAGAAAAACACCCAGTGCTGAGTATTGTTTTGGTTTATTCATCCCTTCCACAATGTCAGGAACATGTGACCCCTGTACAAGGAAATAGCCCCCACCTACAGACACCCAGTCTCAACTTCCTCTGCACCTTCTCCTGCCTGAAGAGCAAGAACACACAGCAGCATCAGCAGCACAGCCTGGTATTCCTAGACCACCAGGAAAGGATATGGCCTTTGCTTGAATTCTTTGCCTAATAAAAGTTTCAAAAAGCTGATATTTTATTTATTCAATAATAATGTATTTAATCATAGTTCGTATTACTCAGTTCCCTACCAAAATATCTCAGATTCACTGTTGTGTTGTTAGACCAAAAAGTAGAAATGAACGATCACTTTTCAGAGGAACAGGCATGATTTACCCTGGCAAGTAGGTCTTGTCATGGATTCTTAAAGCTGGCGGGAACGGAGTGGATTTTTTTTAGCAATTTGATCTGTTGCTTCATTGCACTATACGTTTGGATGTTTACCACTCAGCCTGTTTCTTCACCTGTAAAATGGAGCTGTCACTCTATCCGTTGGCAACCCTCCCCCACTCAGTGGCAGTTCTTCCCCTTTTATACCCACCACTGCTGTGGCATACTTACACACAGTAAGTGACTTGAGGATCCTGAAGCAGGCGCTGATGGAGTACGTGGGGTGGAGACTCTTTTAATCTAACTCACGTATGCTTTCAGCGCTTACCCTCCCCCACAGCACTATATGTTGTTGGTGGTGGTGGGGTGCTGTTGACAATGATCCAGGAACACACCTGGCCTGGCTGAGCCCACATTCTAGAAGAAGACCCACACATGGAGAGCTAGGAGCTGGGCATTTGATCTGGAGCAGAAACCTTAAGAGAGGGATGGCAGTTTGACTCAGGAGTCAGAGGGGAGGATGTGGCCCTGTGTGTACCAAGCCTTCCATATGGTCAGAGTGCAGCGAAGGAAATCTGCCTCCATCGCCGAGTTTCCTCCTCGATTTTGACACCCGTGCCAAGTATGTTCTCCATCCCAGTTTACACCCTTGGCTTCATGGATTTCTTTTTCCTGTTTCTCAATCTCTCTGAACTAGTAGATGGTGTGGAGAGTCTGATTCTAAGAGGCTCAGTGTGGGTGGCCAAGCACGGCAATGGGAGGGGCTGGTAGAGGGCAGGGCAGTAGATGAAGAGGGCCCATGATGGTACACAGGACTTGGGGGACTAAAGGATGGTGCCCTGAGAGTAGGTAGGAATGGGTGCTGCAGCGCCAGGTTGTATTTCCCTGTCACAGAAGGGAATACATGATTCCAGGTCTTGGAGAGTCATGAGATGTGGGGGACAGGCAGGGAAAGGAACATCCCAACCCAGAACACCAACAGTGCAAAAAGAGAACATCTCTAGTACACTGCCCAGCCCTCTAGTACACTGCCCGGCCCTCTAGTACACTGCCCGGCCCTCTAGTACACTGCCCAGCCCTCTAGTACACTGCCCAGCCCTCTAGTACACTGCCCAGCCCTCTCAGACCCAGTCAACTCTTTTTTTCCCCCCATCAACTCTGAAAAAGTACAAAAACAACTTAGATTTTTTTCTGTTTATTTTTTTTCCTCTAAGAAACACAGTGTAATTATATGCAACATTGTCCATAGAACCTAAATCCTCTCTTTCTCAAAAGTTTGCAGTAATCAGAATTCATAGACAACTTACTCATTTATTTTTGCTTTCCTTCCAAAGCTCTTAATGATCAGTGCAGGCTTTGGGTGAGAGGAGTTTTATATGAGATATTTTACAGGGAAGAGCCCCTGGAGAAGGAAATGGCAACCCAATCCAGTATTCTTGCCTGCAGAATCTCATGGACAGAGGAGCCTGGGTGGCTACAGTCCATGGGGTCACAAAGAGTCGGACACGACTGAGCGACTGACACTAACTAGAGAATGCAAGGCAAAGTGGGAGTTCAATTCATTTTTATAGATAACAACTAAAGTTTTGAAAACACACTGGCCACGGATATAGACATGTCATGAACTGATTGGAGACAGCAGGAGAAAAACACAGGAAACACAGGCTCTGAAGTCAGTGCTGCTGGATTCTGATCCCACTGTGGGTGTTATGGGCTAGATGCCCAGGGCAAAAGTTTGATCTTTTTGGGGGTTGGGGTGAGATGAACCCTGATGGGTTCATGCTACCCAGCGTGGTTATACGCATTTAAAGAGAATATATTGGTAAGGACAGCACCAAATGCCTGTTCCATCCCTGTTCATGGTGTTCTATTTATCCATTTCTGGGTAACATACCATCCCCAAATTTAGTGTCTTTTAACAACTGTCTATCCTTACCTCTTACAACTGAGTGAACTCATCTGGGCAGTTGTTGCTTGGGGTCTCATGGTGTAAAGTCAGATGGCTGGAGTCACGTGAAGGTCCAGGTGGGTTGGATGTCTAAGATGGCATCTTCACTCACCACTTGACTCTTCAGCTTAGATGCCCACAGCAGCTGGGGATGGCTGGGCATTTCTCTCACTATCTGTGCACCTTCTCCACATGGCTAGCTGGAGCTTCCTCTCAGCATGGGGATCTAGAGCATTCAGACTCCAGACATGGCAGCTGACTTCTCTTAGAGCAACCTTTCTAAGAACACAAGACAGGTTACCAGGTTTTTAGAACTCAGCTTCTGAAATCATATATTAATAGTATCTCTTTTGCTATGTTTCATTGGCTCAGTTCAGTTCAGTCATGTCCTACTCTTTGTAACCCCATGGACTGCAGCATGCCAGGCCTCTCTGGCCATCACCAACTCCCAGAGCTTACTCAAACTCGTGTCCATTGAGTTAGTGATGCCATCCAACCATCTCATCCTCTGTCCAACCCCTTCTCCTCCTGCCTTCAATCTTTCCCAGCATCAGGGTCTTTTCAAATGAGTCAGTTCTTCCCATCAGGTGGCCAGAGTATTGGAGTTTCAGCTTCAGCATCATCCCTCCAATGAATATTCAGGACTGACTTCCTTTAGGATGGACTGGTTGGAACTACTTGCTGTCCAAGGGACTCTCAAGAATCTTCTCCAACACCACAGTTCAAAAGCATCAGTTCTTTGGTGCTCAGCTTTCTTTATAGTCCAACTCTCACATCCATACATGACTACTGGAAAAACCATAGCTTTGACTAGATGGACCTTTGTTGGCAAAGTAATGTCTCTGCTTTTTACTATGCTGTCTAGGTTGGTCATAACTTTTCTTCCAGGGAGCAAGTGTCTTTTAATTTCATGGCTGCAGTCACCATCTGCAGTGATTTTGGAGACCAAAAAAATAAAATCTGTCACTGTTTCCCCATCTATTTGCCATGAAGTGATGGGACCAGATGCCGTGATCTTAGTTTTCTGAATGTTGAGTTTTAAGCCAACTTTTTCACTCTCCTCTTTCACTTTCATCAAGAGACTCTTTAGTTCTTCGCTTTCTGCCCTAAGTGTGGTGTCATCTGCATATCTGAGGTTATTGATATTTCATTGGTTACCCCAGGGCAATTTGGAGTCACATGGAAGGGGATCACAGAAGGGTATGGTTCTCTGGGCATGTGGTTCATCCAGGGAGGGCTGTTGGAGAGTGGCTGTGACATGGTTGCGAGCTGGGTCCTTCCTCTGGGATTATGAACAGGTCCTTCCCCTGTGGCTTTTTCTCCATGACTCCAGGTACATCTGGGAATGACCCCAGCCCTGCTCCATTGTTGACATCCTGGAAATAGCACACATGGTAGGAGCCAAAGGAGATACAGGTTCTATCCCTGGGTTGGGAACATGCCCTGGAGGAGGGCATGGCAACCCACTCTAGTATTCTTGCCTAGACAAGCCCTTGAACAGAAGAACCTGGCGGGCTACAGTCCATGGGGTTGCAGAGTCTGATGGACTGAGCACGCATGCACAGGACAGTTCTGCTGTTCTTGCTACAGTCACCAAATTAAGGTGCTGTGAACAGATTTCAGTAGATGTACAGTCCATCCTCAGCCCTGTGCAGATGGGTTTTCCCATGTTGCTGTTGTCCCTGTTGTTTTGGAAAAGGCATTGTATGTGAAGAGTTGATAGGTAGAGCCAAGATGAAACAAGGAAAAGTGGGTCTGGGAGAATGAAGGATAATAGAGTCAAAGTGGGCGTCCCTTGTGGCTCAGATGGTAAAGAAACCACCTGCAATGCAGGAGAGCCTGGATTCGATCCCTGGGTCGGGAAGATACCCCGGAGAAGGGCATGGCAACCTACTCCAGTATTCTTGCCTGGAGAATCCCCATGGGAAGAGGAGCCTGGCGGTCTGCAGTTTATGGGGTTGCAAAAAAGTCAGACACGACACAAAGTCAAAGTAAGAAGCTGTTTAAGCCCTTAGTGCAGCCCGGGTTGATCCTCGAAAGTAGATGTTCTAGAGAGGAAGGACATTCAAGAACTCCTTTCTGCTGTCGTGTTTGGGAAGTTATGCCAGCGGCACCTTCCTTGGTTCAGTGCCTTGGTTTTTTGAAGACGGCAGCTGTTCAGACACTCCATATTCCTCTCTTCATTCATTCAGCAAATATACATTGAACAGCTGCTCTGGGCTAGGAAAAGTGGTAGACACTTCGGGAGATATGAAGATGAATCAGACCAGCATCCAGGCAGAACACAGCCCCCACACACAGAAACTTGAGAATGTGATGTGGAGCAGGAGGGGGAACACAGAGGAATGTAGTCCTGATAAAGAATCGCAGCTCTGTCAGCCCAGTGCTCTGCTCTGCCAGCGTGGGGATGACATCTCCTGTCACGACTGCCACCGCTGTCACTCTTTGCCCTTGAGTCTGTCACTCCACCAGGATTTGACAGCACCAGGATGGTGCTTCTCTCTTTAGAAGGGAGGAAACTAGCTTTGGAGGCCAGTAAAATGTGGATTCTATCAGCAACTGAGTCTACGATTTCCTATCTCCCCCACAGGTTTGTCGTTCGTGCTAGAGCAAATACGTGTGAAGTATGTAGAATAGTTCACGACGTTGGATACATGACTGCTTTTATCTTTGTTATCAAAGAACCGAATGCATAACATTCATTGAACCATCCTGTGGTACCTCATGACAAGTTTTTCCCACTTTGCACACCATTGTGGTCATTTATTTACATCTCTCACTGTATACATGGACCCTTATTGTCAAAGAGAAAAGCGTATCCTGTGCAACTGTGTACCCCCAGCGTTTAGGAGAGTATCATTCTGTTGATTCATGTCACCTCCAGGTTACTAATGATCCTTTCACTTTTTGCAGAAATCGCTGTGTATTCGGCTCAGAGGTCTCCTGACGATCCTTCCGGTTGCCATTTGTTGAATGACCAATCAGATGGGTGGAGTTTTGTGTTACAGAAACTGGCAGCAAGTATCCAATGGGTGAAGAAGGTAAGATGGACCAGCGTTACTGAGTGTATCATTACTTTATTTGCGGGGACAGAAATGATGGTTTCCAGGACCATCCCGCAAATGTGCCTGCCCTCACAGATCCCAAGTAGAATTTGACAGGGAAGTTATCCTGAGCCTTGAGGAATGTGATTATTCCTGTTATTATTGGGTTATCTTTAGGGGGCACCTATTATGTGCCTGTACGAAGATGATAATAGTTTTTTGTTTTGGGTGTTTTTCTTTTTGGACCATAGAAGGTTGATAGGAGATAGAAGGAACTAAAGGGGTTATATAATTCCATAGCAAAAACTTGGCTGGAGAGACTAACACGACTACCATGTTGTTCTTTATCCCCTTTTCTTCTTTTGAAAAGAATTCTTTAAATGTGTACAAGGTGGCTTATATCCCTCAAGGAAAAGAGATTGCTAGGAGGCTGAATCTTTTAGCTCTCAAAAGACAGAGCACTAGATCCTAAGCTGGGAGACTGACTTGAGCTCCAAACCTGGCTCTATCATTCACTGTCTGTGTGCCCCTGGGTTAACAAACTCTTCTCTGGGCCACAAAGGTGGTTGGGTCCAGAGTAACTAATGGTCCATAAGTTTTAGGATTCTATGAATACATTTACCTCCTTTATCGGGTCACTAGGAACTGAAGCTATTTTTATAGGATGTTGAAATATTCCGATGAAACTTTAAGAATTAATTCTAGCAGCATGACTTGCCACACGGTCCCATCGTAGAACTCACCCTTGCGTGTGTCAGTGGCTCATCTCGCTGTGAGTGTCCACCAAGTGACCTAGATGCAGAGGCCAAATGCAAGTCATGACCTCTCCCCCTAAGCCTTTGCCTTGTCCTGTGTGCCACATTTCAGTGCCAGCATCAAAACTCACTGAATCTGAAACATGATGCATCCTATATACCTCCTAGCCTCTTATCTCCAGGAGTAATTGATTCCGATTGGTTTGCTCTCTGATTATCTCTGAAACACTTTATTCTGTCTACCCACATTGCCACCATCAAATGCAAGCCAGAATCCCTTTCTCCAAGATTTTGCTGCAGTTGCCACCTCACAGATCTTTATGCTTCCAGGGTTACTTTTCCCTCTGTCAACTCCAGCACGATCCGTTTTTCATACATATCCTGAACAGTGTCCCTAAATCCAGATAGTATGTTACTTTGCTACTAATCCTTTCCCTTTGAGGCATCTGAATTCCTTTTCAAGCTTTCAGGACCCTCTAGTAATGGGCCCACTGTTGTGCTGTTTAGACCCCCACTCAGCTGTTGTCTCTGCACACCTAGCCTTCACTGTACTCATCCACTCTAGGTCTACTGTAAGGCACAACCTTTATTTCACAGAGCCCAGTGAGCTCCCTTTCCTCACAAGCTAGCTTTTACTCATTTTATACCTTCACTTGGACCTCACTACCTGTAAGGATTTCTTTCTAATTGCTGAAGACTGAGCTATGGGTGTCTCCTGGGCTTTAGTCATCAAGATTATACCATTTACTATGATTCCCACTGTTTAGGTGTCTGTCTTCCTAGCTAGACCTGGAGGTTCTTGAGGATTGGCTTTATTTTGGGACCACCAGGTTCCTGGTTGTAAGCACTATTCTGGCCCCAAGTAGGTTCTCAATAAATATTTACTGAACATATGAATAGAGACTTTAAGATAAGAAAGGGAGTCTGATGTTACCACACAGAGAAAAGTCACAGCACTGGCAGCTAACAGGTATTGAGTGCTTATGCTATGTCAGGAACATAAGGTCTTTAAAGGTATCACTTCCCTTAATCTTTGCAAAAACCTACTGTGATAGGCACTATTAATATCCAAAGATTCTATAAATGAGAAAACTGAATTTTAGAAAAGGTAAGTTGCCTGTAGCCATATTGCTGTACTTTTCTTATCTTTGGAAGTTTGACTTTAGCCAGAGCTTTTATCTTTGAGCACTCCTCTCTTTTGTTTTCCCCGTGAGTGAATCTGGTCCATTATGGACAAAAGACATGTCCTTTATGGCAGGCTGAAGACTTTTTCGGCAGTCCACACCAACTATTTTTACTTAGATGGTCAGCCCCTGTGACTGGGACATGTAAATATTTGGTGATTTTCCAGATGTTTTTCACTCATGTTTTAATGTGGGTTTGTTTGGGGACAAAATTTCAATTTGGAGAGCCCTACCCCATCTCCTTCTCTCATGTTCTGGTCGACATTTGTCATGGGAATAAACCACTAAATGAAAACACTCTTAGTGGAAGCAGGGCCATACTTCCCTGCAAATGTATCAATATGATTTGGAAATTATATAGTTGGCTCCTCTCACATTAGCATATTTTGCTCTGAAGCCTGGCTCAGCAGAGGAAACACATCCCTCCTGTGGAAATGCCTGTGAATGATGATCATCTCATTTCTGTGAAGCCAAATAGGTCTCTTCATTTCAGCAGCCCTTCGAATTTTTCAATAGGACATGCGACTGACATTTTCTATTTTTCTTGATAATATTGACAATTAGAATGAGGTATCAGTGAAACAGAGTCAGAAGTTAAATAGAAAGTACTTCAATTTAATTTCTCGTCTAGGAAATTATTTAGGCTTTTTTCTTCCACTTTGAAATTAAGAACAGCCTGTTTCGAAGAGTTCTGCATCGCTTTTATTCCAAGGAGAGGAAGGTAAACTATTCTGATGTTTGCAGCACCCTTAAAAAAACACAGCATAGTACAGATGGAACAGTCCTTAACAGTCCTTTGATCTTTCAGAACAATCTTCTTGTTTTAGACAGAGGATTTTTTTTTTTGCCTAGAGAGAGGAAAGGGTTTATTCATGATCACGCTATAAGGTTTTGGAAGAACAAAATGAAACTAACCTACAACTTTGGCTCAAGACCCAGATTCTTGATCCTCAATCCGTTCATGATGCCAGCATTTCTTAAACAGGTGCCTATGATGTACTGGGATGCAGGCAGGGATAAAGTAGCTTTCACTTTCTTCAAGGAGCTTACAGTCAAGGAGCTCCGTATAAAGTACCCAGAATCCTAATAGGAAGAGAAAAGAGGGATATGGGGGTTGCGTAGAGAGAGAGAAACACGTTTCACAAATGGTGGTGAAGTGGTTTGGACTTATAGGAGCAGCTCTCCAGCTGACTTCTAGGGAAATCCACTTGAACTTCTGTTCTTGGGACATCTGACTGACTCGGGCATCTTCCCGGAGCAGGGGAGGGGTGACCTAAGCAGCTACAGGACAGAGCTTCCCGGCCGCGCTACCTCACTGAGCTTTTAGTAGGGCAGTGGGGCACAGATCGAAAGTCTTAAAGTGAAAAATATTTGCTCTTAGACTCATGAAAAGTGTACACATACTGAGACCCTCCCGACTGATTACTCAGCAGGGGCTGCTCCTCACAGGTCACTGATTCTCTTTCATTTGCATAAAAATCAATCCTGAAAAGCTTCCTGGGGCCGGGGCAACTCACCTGTGCTGGAGCATCCTCCAGGCTCTGCCCTGTCCCTGACAGTTTGAAATGTTGGCAGCCTGCCTCCTAACCCCCTCTGCCTGCTGGGTCTGTCTGTGAAGGCATTTCCTATTTTGGGATGTAGGCCACTGTGGAGAAAGAGGCCAAGTTTCTGTCTGTAGCCGGTGCCATGAGAATCATAAACAGTCAGTTCACTTGCTGACTCCTTTGCAGATCTTCAGTGTGTACCGTGTGACTGTCACTAACGTGATCGACCAAGAGCTAGGAAGCTCGCATGTGCCAGGCAGTGGAAATGTCCTACCTTTGCCAGAATCAGTACTGAAAGGACAAACTTCAACCAAAGTTGTGGTTCTCTGATCTTGCTTTATTTTAGGACGGATGAACACAATGCAGAGACCCTCCTGATTTAATGAGATGCCCGTATGCAAACACTGGGCTGCATGATTTACGTTCATTGTCTTGTGTGACATCACCAGTGCTTTGGTATGTGCCGTCATCCTGCTTCTTTTATGATGAGGATGCTGAGGTTTGGAGAGGTTAATGAGCTTGTCGAGGGCCATACAGTGAACTCTGTAGAGTCGGGGCCTCCACGCCCAGTACCCACAGTGTGTCTCTTCTTTTATGATGAGGATGCTGAGGTTCGGAGAGGTTAATGAACTCATCGAGGGCCATACAGTGAACTCTGTAGAGTCGGGGCCTCCACGCCGTAGTGCCCCCAGTGTGTCTCTTCTGATTCTTTGGTATCATGCTTTCTGATCTTAACCAAATTGGAGGGTGGGGTTATATTACAGTTCTTTTGGTGGTCATGTCCTAAATCTCCATGTGGGCCAAGTGCTTCTGGCTAATACAGCAGTGTGCTGCTGAATGTGTGTACTGCGTGAGAGATAACCCATGGGGAGAGGAAAAAAGAATCCCAAGTGTGTTCATTCATAAATCATCTCTTGGAAAGCATTCCTGTTTTAGGCTGTGGACTAGGTGCAGCTACAACGAATGAACCTGATGCATATGTATCTACACAACAGTTGTATCAAAGCCATGTCTTTAAAGAGCACCCCTTCTTCTGATGGAGACAGGCCAGCAGACAATAACCATGGTGTAGAGTTTTTTGGAGGTAGCTCCATGGGTTTGTAGGAGCACAGAGGGATGGAATCTGATAGAGGAAATCAGCAAAGGCTTCAGGGAAGAGGTGACTTGTGGGTTGAGATATGAAGCGTAAGTCAGAATTTACCAGGAGACAATCATGAAGGATTTTTTAAACAAAGAGAACAGCGCAGAGGTTCTTGAGCCAAAATTTTCCTGACTAGGTGGTTTGTTTATATATATAGCGAAAGTGGAAGTCGCTCAGTCGTGTCCAACTCTTTGCAACCCCATGAGCTATACAGTCCATGGAATTCCAGGCCAAAATACTGGAGTGGGTAGCTTATCCCTTCTCCAGCAGGTGTCCTGACCCAGGAATCAAACCCGGGGGTTTCCTGCATTGCAGGTGGATTCTTTACCAACTGAGCAACTGAGCTACCAGGGAAGCCCAACTATATGTATATATATATATATATATACACATGCCAATATATATACACTCAAAGATACATATAAAGATATATATATATATATAAATAGACAAGACAGTTACAAAGTCTACAGAAAATTAAGTACCCTTCAATCCTATTTCTAGTCCCTCCCTCCTTTTGTGGAGGCAACTTCTAGGTTCAGTTTTCTATGTGACCATTCAGAGTTTCCAAGCAGTCATGAAGCTACAGCCACACACACCCATGTACTTGTTTCCTGCGCATTTGGATACACTGGCGGCATCCAGCTCTAAGCACTAGTATGTACACTGTTCCGCACTTTATATTTTAATAAAAAAGAGAACTTTAAATAGTCCCCCTTGTTTTTGTTGCTTGTTCTCTGATTTTAAACTTTCTTGAAGTTTTAAAACATTTCAAACCTACAGAAAAGCTGCAAAAATATTGATAGTACAATTAATTCCTATAAACCTTTCATCTAGAGTCATTGATTTTTTAAAGAAATCATATTACTCACGTTCCACGCAACAACTGTATGAATTTAATGCCTGACCGAGATACAGCTTGACATCAGTTACCCAGATACTTCGGTGAGCTTCCTATTTCCCCCCAGCACTTATTTAGTAAGATGACCAAGATGTACTTGAAACCAAGAACACATTCCTGTCTGTGTCATTTTCCCTGATATTCCAGAAACAGCAAATGCACCCTCAGGATGGAGACAGCAGGAAGGGCCCTTCTTTCGGCCATGGACTGCCCCTCTGATGCTCATCTTTGGGAAAGGATCAGTTCCCATCTCACTGAGCACTGGAGTCTCGGCCAGGTGATCGCACTCTCTGCACACTTGCCTTCAGGACCCAGGGGTCCAGGGTGGGAGCAGACAGTCCCGTTGAAATCTAATCACTTCATTTCCGACAACCACTCATTTAGATAGTGTGACTTTTCTTTTTTGCTTGTTGGAGTCAACACGGCATCTCAAAGGCTGGTGTAGGATTCCCTCCTTTTAAAGATCAAAGCGCTTGAGCTGCTCAGGTTTATCTGTGCATTTCCTCTGTGCATTTCATGGCAAGAAATAGTTTGTATTCCATGTGAGAGGGACTTTGAATACTGTGACAGACGGTAAGTAATCCAAGAAGACGGAATAATATATGGTTTTGCAGTCAAGTGCTCTGGGCCCAGGGGGATTGTTTTCAGGGGTTCATTCATTCACTCATCAAATAGTTCTTGAAAGACACCGTGACATTCTTTCATGCTTTGTGCCAAGACCTAGGCATGCTCTGTGCAGGCTGGATGCTCATTGTCTATAGGGTGATAGATGAATCTGGCCTGAAGAAAACAGGTGGACCTGAGAGGGGTGGGGTGAAATCTCCAGGGAATGACTTCCTGGCCATTCAGTAACTGATTCATTCATACATCAGACACATTTACTGACTGCTTGTTTTCGCTCAGTTGCTCAGTCATATCCGACTCTTTTGTGACCCCATGGACTATAGCCCGCCAGGCTCCTCTGTCCATGGGATTTTCCAGGCAAGAATACTGGAGTGAGTAGCCATTTCCTCCTTCAGGAGATCTTCCTGACCCAGGGATTGAACCTGCGTCTCCTGCATTGGCGGGTGGATTCTTTACCACTGAGCCATCTGGGAAGCCCTGTGCTAAATCCATATGTGCATCTATGACTCACTGCACTTCCTGTTCTCATGGAATCATGTGCCAGTGATGGGGCTCCCCGACCCTCTTCTAAGTCTACCTGTTTCCTTCAGTTGGGTCCATTAGGAAGGTTCAGCTGCTCCCAGAATGTTTCAGGACAAAAATCAGGCCACTGCCTGACAGCCCTCCCAGCTCCACATGCTTTCTAAGCCAGAGACTCATCGTTTCCTCTGGAGGCTACTAACCCAAATTACCCTGCGCCCTGTGGGGGACTCAGAGCTCAAGGCAGTTTGAGAGAGCGGAGAAGGAAGGGTAACAGGACAAAATCTGCCACCAACTAATTGTGTCTGCTGAGGATCTAGAAGGCTGCAACTGGACACCTGGCAGGCACCTCTGTGTGCAAGCTTCAGAAAAACCGTGGAGGGGCCAGTGAGTTCATCTTCTCAGGAGGCTCTGAATTTTAGTCTCTGAGCACCATTGGAAATGATGTTAGGTTGTCATAGCAACCATTTTTGTTGAAAGAAAACAGATGTTTAAAAGTTTGGCCACACACTTGCAAGGACTGGTGAGAAGGAACCTCTCTAAAGGAATGTCTAGCAAGTTTCCTTAAGGATCACATTTCTGTCCATAACTGATGCTATTTTGGACCTCTCGACACTCCCAAACTCTCTTCAGAATTTCCGCTTGAGAAATGGACTCAGGAGAATTGTTATTCATTGCCCCTAAACCATTTACATCATGCTTTGGGCAAAGAAAAGGCCTTGGATGCTTGCATGGCCACACTCCTGTCCAGGGCTTGTGCTGGACACCACAGTGGCAGGGAGCAGCCTGTGCTCACATGGGAAGGGCCAGGGTAACTGTGACTGGGTTCATGAGAGCACATCCGGCTCCCTGATCTCTTCCCCAGTCCTTTTCTGCCGAGCTTCAGAAGGATGGGCTTTTCTAAAGTCTAAATTGTATTGAGTTCCTTTCAGTGAAAAGCCCCAAGCTTCAGAAGTTTGTGGCCCTTAGCAGGATAAACTGCAGGGTCCTCTGCCTGGCTCCTAAGGCAGGATCCAGCCCCCACCCCCTCCCATCTCCTGAAACCTCATTCCCTCCTCCCAGTTAACTCTCCATCCGTACCATGTTACTGTGAGTCCCGCATATCATGATGCTTAACCCTCCATGCTCTTGGGCTGGTTCTCCTTCTCAGGCTCCATTTGTCTGAAGAGGTTGAGAAGGACCCTATCTTCCAGCTGGGGTTCTGGACTGGAGTCCTTGGTTCCTTAGGGATCTTGATATGTCTTCATGGGCCTGGGGCATCTTTGCCTTTATGAACTCTTTTTTTTCTATTAAAAGAAAAAATTAAATACTGTATTTATGACTGCTTCGGTATGAAGATGAATATAATCTTCACCCTCAAAGATCAGTTTTTCTTCCGACTTGAAAAGAAACTGAAACGTTCCTTGAGCCCCTAGAAATATTGTGGACTCCAGGCACTCTGTCTAATGGAGGAGCCTTGGGGCCTTGGCCCTTTCTCTTCCCTCAGTCTCAGTCTCTTCATACCCCTGATTCTTCATTGTTTAGGGTCTTTCCTGACATCACCACCTGTAAAGCCACACCCACTGCTTTGTTATTCGTTACTTCATCCTGCTGTCTTATCCCTCACAGGAGTCATCATAATGTGTGAATATCATGTCTAGTTCCCTTCATGGTTTACTTGTTTATTTTCTGTGTTCCCCCGTGAGAGTCTAAGCCCCCTGAGGTTCAGAGATGTGGCCTGCCTTGCCCACCCCTATATCCTCAACATCAGGAGCAGTGTGGTCCAGGCTAATTGTAGCTCAGTAAATAGTTCCCAACTGAATGACTTCAGCCGATACCTAATTCTTGAACGTCTCTTTTATGGGTCGGCAGGAAGATGATGGTGGGTTGCCGGCCTTAGAAAATCGCGTGGGGCCGAGGGCTGGAGTGTGGGCCTCTCCATATCGCTGGCTTGTTCAGAATCTTCAAGCCTCTCTCCTCTATTCCTCATATTCTCTCTCTCCCGCTCTGGGCTCCTCCTGGGCCATCATTCAGATTTGAGTGACACCGGTTCCCAGAGCACTCCACTCTGAGGATGCCAACAGCTGCATAATGGCTTTCCCGCACGTGCATCTGTGCATTAACACAGGCCTTTCGGGCCTGCGCTGGCTTGCCTGACCCTTCTCCCGCCAGGAAAGAATGTGCATCTGTAATACTCTGGAAAATTGGGGCTGACATGTAGCTTGGTACCCAAAGTGGTTTCACTCAAGCAAACATAGAATAATAGCCAAGCACTTAAATGCTTGAGCGGATATCAATTGGAAGAACGTTCCAATAATCCGTGTTTATGAAGCCTGTAGTATGAATTTTTGAAATAGCACTTAAACCCCACTTTATTCTTGACAAATGATGTTTGTAGCTGTTGAGATATTTTTATTTCAATTATGTGCCGGTGTTGTGGGAAGAAGGTTTCTGACAATAGCAAAGACATAAGCCATTTTTATTGTGCCTCTATCACTATTCCCATTGCTAAACTCGACTGGACAGTTCATTAAGATGAAAAATTAACAGCACATGCTTTGGGGAGAATAATCATGGAACATGACAGCTTGTGGAGGCATTGGCATTCAGAGAAGCAGACAGATGACAAACGTGCTGGTCTTCTGAAGAAGCGGCGATTGGTCAGTCGGTCGGGAGCCAGGCATTTACTGAGCGCCTACGTGTGTGTTCATCCCTGAGCAGAGGTGCTGGGGGAAAGAGAGTGCAGGCAACACGGCCTTTGCACTCCAAGAACATACCATCAATTTGGGCAGGCTGGGCAGATTTCCGCTGTCAACCTGGAAGCGCCAGAGGGGTGTACATCAAATGCCTAACGCTTTGGTGCTGACTGTAAGTTGAGGAGTAATTCATTGTGGACGTTGGTGAAGAGTTTTTACACCTTGAGGAAGAACAGGATGTTAAATAGGAAAGTTTATTCTAAATATAATAGCTGCTAGTGGCTATAATTTTGTTTTTGGGAATTGATGAAATGTTCTAGAAATAGATATATGTGGATTGATGTACAACTTGGAAGATTTACTAAAAACACTGAACTATATATTCTTTACAAGGGTAGACTTTATGTGAATTATATCTCAGGAAATCTCTTATTTTTTAAGTGTTAAATTTCAGTAAATCTTGTATACGTTCAGAGAGAGTTGGGCATAGTTCCGAAAGAAAGAAGGGGTGAGACAGACTAGCTTGGATAGGAAGGAAGCACATACCCATTTTTCAGATGAGCAAATGAAGAGTCAGATCAGTTTGTCCTTTGCCCATGAAGCCACAGTAAATATTCAGGCCACGACTTCACTTCTAGCCCTTCTTGGCTCCAGTGTTTAGATGCTTTCCCCACCACACTGCCGGTGCCCAGAAAAAAACCAGCCCCTGGAATGTAACAATAACACAAATGACAAATAACACAAATAACACGGTAACAGTGACTTCCCTCTGCAGAGCACCCTCGCCTCTCTTTTCTCTCGTCTGTTCTTACGGCATCCCTGTGAGAGTGATGGGTACAGGTGTGCCTGCATCTGGGGAGGTGGGGTGTGTTTAAGAAGAAGGAGATCACGTCTGCTTTCCAGTCCGCATAAAGAACACTGGCTTCTCTTCTCTAGGCATTCAGGGTGCTTCCACCTCCACTTAGGGCTCTGTCTCTCCCTGGACCTGGATATGCATCCTGTTTCTCCAGTGCAAGCAGAGTTTCTAAGTGAAACCATAGAGATGTGGGATCCACAGATATTTAGAAACAAGGCCTGGAATTGGGTGTCGTGTGAGTGTAACGTAGAAGTCAGTGCTGTTCTTTGGAAAGAGCGGATACACGTTTCCATTGTAAAGCACATGTCTAGATTAAAGTCACTTACATCATTATCTCCCCTGCAGTTCATAAGAGAGCTTTTGATGTCATTCTCAGCTTACTAGTGTAAATAATGGCTCTCATTCTCATCCTGTTGGACAGGATGGAAACCTGACTCGGGATTTGTAAATACTGCTGCACTGCATTTACTTTCACGGGGACATTTTCTCCCCCAGCAGACACTGGAATAAACAGCATCCTGGGAAACAGCTGGTGGGGGAATCACGAGGCATTAACCTAAGGAGTGAGATCAAAACAAAAGCTCTGTTTGCGATCTCCCGCCAGAGCTCACATCCCGGTAGTCCCCACTGTTCAGCTGCGTTCAGGATGCGTAAATAAAATAAGATCTTTGCAGAGTAAAAAGGAGCTGAGCTTTAGGAAACGAGTGCCTTTGTCAAGCAGAAGAATCCTCTTTCCCAATTTCATTACAGTTTTCTTAGCTTTTAAAGAAGTTAAAAGAATTTTTTAAAAATAAAAGATTAGTACTTCCTGAAATATACCCCTGTCTGTTTCAGAGGGTTTGCTTTTTTCCTCTCATCGAAGGGTCTGGACTGGTGGCCTGACTCAGGGCTGAGAATGCTCGGGTTCTAATCTTGTTTTGTACTGGAAAGTGACTGCTCTGGGTGCCTCTTTACTAATTTGTCAAATGTGGTCAACAGTGGGGTGATTATTGTAATCGCCCGACGATCAGCATCTACTCTGTAGGGATTTTGTGACAGTGGATGGAGGTATTACCTCTAAAGCACTTAGAACAATGCCTGTCACGTGAAGAGGGCTTCCTCAACAGGACTCAGGGTGGAGGTGATGGTAGTGTCTGAGTCTATACAGTTCCAAATATCCAGGTATTTCCAGATTCAGGTCCATGTAGACAGAAATCTGCAGTGGTTGATGGAATCCAGATCATAGTCAGGTTTGTATAGCACGTGCACGCAGGCTTACCCTGGAGGGCTGGCGCGCTCTTGAACTGGCCTGAGTGTTAGCCTGTGAAGGTAGCAAAATTAGTTCCCATGGATGGGGTGCTCCTCTTTGCAGAAGGGTAGTGCCAATTAAAGTGTCCCAGAAGATACAGGACAGCAGTGCCTGGGTCGGGGGTGGGGGTGGGGGGTGGGAGTGGGAGTGGTGTCACTAAAGGGACCTGGGTTGGAATTTCGCGTATTCCTCTAACTGTGACTTTGAACAGATCAGTGACTCTCTCCTGTGCTCATGATTCTTTGTTTCTGTTTTTAATGGAAACAAAACAGACTGTCTTCCAGGGTTGAAGAAGGACTTGCATGATTAAATTGTGAGACTGTGCATTCTTCCTCCTTCCCCAGCAAGATGCAGCTCAGTAAGAGGAGCAGGAGTGATGGCCTCCCCCTTCCCGCCACCCACACATCATCTCAGCTCCCTTGTGAACTGACAACTGCGACTTCTGCCAAGAGCTTTAACTCCACAAAGCACCCACTTTCTCATCTGTTAAAAGGGTGTATAGATTCCTGTTGCTGCTGTAACAAACTGCCACAAACCTAGTGGCTTAAAACAACCCAACTTTATTGTCTTACAATTTTAGAGATCAGCAGCCCAGCATGGGTCCTGAGGGCTAGAAACGAAATGTTGATAGGACTGCGTTCCTTCTGGAGATCCGAGGGGAGAATCTCGTTTCTTGTCTTTATCGGATTGGGGGAGGCCTCTTGCATACTTCGGCTCATGGGCTCTTCTTCTGTCTTCAGAGTTCATCACCTCATCCTCTGCTCCTCTAACCCATTCTCTTTCTGTCTCTGTCCTTCCTGCCTCTCTTTTATAAGGACTCTTTTGATTACATTGAGTCCACGTGAATAATCCAGGATGCTATGCCCATCTCAAGACCTTTACTTTAACCACTTCTGCAGAGTCCTCTTTTCTACACAACTCAATGCATTCATAGGTTCTGAGAATTAGCACGTGGACATTTTTGTGAAACCGGAGCATTGTTTGTACTCAGAGGGCAACTGCAAGGATCGAATGAGATAAAGCGTGTAAAACACTGAGCACGATTCCCAGCTCATAGGAGTAACTCACTAAGTGTGTCTTCTCCTGCTCAGAATCACTGATAATGACATTTGCTTGCATACCTCCCAGAGACAGCTAGGGACGGCCACAGTTGTAACTGCCCTGCTCTGCATGCTGGCAGGGACAGTGGCCTTGTTTGGCAGTGACTGGAGGCTTCCACTCATCTCAGCCTTGGAAGGAAGCCAGTCTGCAGAGACAGTTCTATCTGATTAATGCTCCCTCCAACTGTGTTAGCCTGGCCAAATTTCACCTCTTTCTAAGTGTCCCCTTTCTTATTTGCACACTGAGGTTAGGAGGAGGGGCTTGGCTCAGGAGCTCTGGGGTTCAGCAGCTCTTCTGCTGAAAATCTATAGACTATAAGAAATGGTCACACGTGAACCCGCAAAGGTGCAGGTTGATGTTAAGGGATGTTCCCTGGCTTCTCAGAGAAAACGGCGCATTGCAAAACAACAGCAATAAAAACAGCTCTCGTCTTCTCCTGCCTTTCATGGGCCTTCAAGAGGGTTGCTGACTGGGTGCTCCTGGCTCAGGTTGGGCCACATGATGGGGTAGACAGGAGCCTGGCACTGGGCGCTTTCTGTAATGACTGGATCCCAGACAAGTGAGGATCTGAGCTCAGGCTTCCACGCTTAAGGTGAGGGTGGTGGTGGTGAATTCTTCTATTTAGAAGATACATCAGTCATGGATACAGTGTTGAGGAGGAAGAAAGCAGAAAGAGGAGGATGCCTAGTAGGTGTCAGACATGTAAGGGTGCTCTCTTTATATCACTGAATGCCCATCACTTGGCCCGGGTAGGGGGAGCGTTTTATCTTCCTTTTTCAAATGAGAAAACAGAGCCTTAGAAAAGACTGACTAATTTGCCTGAGGCCTCACAGCTGGCAAGTGACTGGAGAAGAAGGAAACTGAATGAATACTTCAAATTCCAGAAACGGGGCTTCTTAGCTGTAGCAGGGAGCCTGCTTCAGCCCGGGTGGTCCACTTTCCCGGATGCGCATCGCACTCTGTGAGGCGACTCGGTCAGCCCCGGTGGTCTCCACTCTCCCTCCCTAATGGTCAGAAAGCCAAGGCCGCGGTATATTTCACTCCATCATTTCCTTTTACCCAAACTCCCTGAGAAAAACATCTCCATCGGCCCTGTTGTCTCCTTTTCAGCCTTCTGTCTTCCTACCTCAGATCCCTTTTTTCCGAGTTATTTTAGGTGAAGTTGAGTGATGGGAGTTTGCAAACAAGTTGAGACCCCACATCTGAAGGACCCACGTAGCCTTCAGAGCTCACTTCCCCGCACACATTGGAAGCTGTCTTGGGAGAGTACTGGAAGTTTGTCAGAGTCATCCAGAGATAAGAGGGGTGCAGGCAGTGAGGAGGTCCTGCCACTTAGTGGGGATTGTGGTGAGCTGTGACTTGTGCCTTTGATGAGGTGGGTCTGTGTGTCTTCTGTGACTCAGAAGCTGTCTCCATAAGGACATTTGGATGCATGCATTCAGGTGTTGGGCTTCCCTGATAGCACAGTTGGTAAAGAATCTGCCAGCAATGCAGGAGACCCCAGTTTGATTCCTGGGTCAGAAAGATCCCCTGGAGGAAGAAAAGGCTACCCATTACAGTATTCTTGGGCTTCCCTTGTGGCTCAGCTGGTAAAGAATCCACCTGCAGTGCGGAAGACCTGGGTTTGATCCCTGGGTTGGGAAGATCCCCTAGAGACGGGAAAGGTTACCCACTCCAGTATTCTGGCCTGGAGAATTACATGGACTATATAGTCCATGGGGTCACACAGAGTTGGACATGACTGAGTGACTTCCACTTTTATTCAGGTGTTTACACAGAATTAAACTCCTTAGTTGAAAACCACAGTCTGTACAGAGGAGGAACACAGCAGGCACCTTCCAAGTGGGTGAAGTATCAGACCCAGTGCCTGTAAGAGTCCTGAGCAGAATGAAGCCAACACTTGAATCAAACACAGATCTAGCCTTGAATCCGACCTGGTGCAAAGTGCAGTGAAAGTCAGAAGGCTCTGGGAGTGGGAAAAAAGAAAACAGATCCTATGTTTTGTTATTTTTTCTCTTTACAAGAAAGGCTATACTAATTGAGCAATCCTTAAAGTTGAATTGTTAAAAGCCAGGCCTCTAAGGTCAGATGGTCAGGGTGGTATTAGTTATGTAACCTTCGGTGAGTCATTTTACCTTTCAGAGTTTCCATGTTTTCACCTATAAAATGGGGTTGTTTTGCTAACTTGTGTCTGACTCTTTGTGATCCCATGGACTGCAGCATGCCAGGCTTCCCTGTCCTTCATTAGCTCTCAAAGTTTGCTCAAACTCCTGTCCGTTGAGTCAGTGATGCCCATGCCATCCAACAATCTCATCCTCTGCCGCCCCCTTCTCCTCCTGTCCTCCATCTTTCCCAGCATCAGAGTCTTTTCCAATGAATTGGCTCTTCACATCAGGTAGGCAAAGTATTGGAGCTTCAGCATCAGTCTTTCCAATGAATATTCAGGGTTGATTTCCTTTAGGATTGACTGATTTGATCTTCTGGGAGTCCAAGGACTCTCAAGGGTCTTCTCCAGGTTCCTCTGTCCATGGAATACTCCAGGCAAGAATACTGGAATGTGTAGCCATTCCCTTCCCCAAGGGGTATTCCCAACCCAGGGATCAAACCGGGGTCTACTGCATTGCAGGCAGATTCTTTACTGTCTGAGCCCCCAGGGAAGCCCTATAAAATGGGGAGAACAGTAGTATAAACCCTCAGAGTTGTGTGCAGATTATCAAAATGAAGCATGCATGCAGAGTGCAGGGCTCGATATTCAGCATGGAGTAAGCACCCTGGGATTGTGAGCCCCCTCATCACCGGCTGCTGTTAATCAGCTCTGTCTTGGATGAGAAGAAGGCCAATTGGGAGCTGATTTTGAAAACTCTGTTCACCCTCAGGGAAATTCTTTCGTTTCTTGGAGCAGGATTTTCAGCCTAAGCCCTACTCGCAGATAGCAGCCTTCACCTTCACTGGTGTCTGTGCACATTAAAGAGTCTGACTTATCCTTTCACTCTCCATCAATTAAACGAGGGTGATAATAATAACCCTTACTTTTGTTGGATGATGAGTAACACGAGCTAATGTGTGTGAAAACCCTTTGTAAGTTACAAAGTGCTCTAAATATGAATTATTATTGTGATTGCTCTACTCCAGGCATCTTATAAACAATGCAGAAAATTAAGGAGGAGAACCAGTGCTATTCAGAAAGCATTTATGCCTCTTTAAGTGTGTGGCTATAAACTATGAGCAGATGGATTTGACACTGCAGTCTTCAGTACCGCTGAACTGTCAGTAACTGCTCAGTGCCAGCAGCATTCTAGCAGGGGCAACACTTCAGATGCCAGCAAGCAGTGGAGCATGATGGTCAGCGGGGGCAGCTCTGGGATTCCACTGGGTTTGAACACCAGCCACTGCTGTGCTTTGTGACTTTGCCCAGAATCACCAAAGGACTCCTGAACCTCACTTTCCTCATTTGTAAAATATGGATAGTATTCTTACCTCATGAGTGGCTGTGAAGAGTAAATAAGATAATGATCTGAAAGCTCTGGACATTACCTAGTGCGGTAATGTGGAGGACTTAGACAGTCCCTCAGGACTTCCCTGGTAGCTTAGCAGCTTGCAGCACAAGCTGGGTGGCTTAAACAACAGAAATTTATTGCCTCACAGTTTGGGAGCCCCAAAGTCCAAAATCAATGTGCTGGCAGAGTGTGCTTCTTCTTGAGGCCTGGCAGGGAGACTCTGTGCCCCCCTTTCTCCTAGCTTCTGGTGGCCTTGGGCAGTTTTTGGCTTATTGATGGTGTTTCCCAGAATCCTAATGTCCTCTTCTAATAAGGAAGATGATCCTTATGAGAGACTATCCTGATGACTTTATCATCATCTTAACTTGATCATCTGCAAAGACCCTGTTTGCAAATACAATCACCTTTCCTTCACAGTTCCTGGGAGTCAGGAGTCAAGCCTTTGTTAGAGAAACACAGTTTGGGCTATAACACCTCCAAGCTTATTTCTAGGGTTACCACTTAAGACACAAATGTGTCCACTCCGAGTCTTTTTCTCACAAACTCAGTCAACAAGTATTCATTGACTGCTGCCCATGTGCCCAATATCAAGCTACCGACTGGAGATAGGATGATGAACAAAACACATATGACCCCCATTGTCATGGAGCATTGATGATGCACTCTTAGAGAATTTCAGTCCTAGACACTCACAGTCCTACAGCTAAGCCCTTTTATCAGTAATTCCAAATGGCTCATCTTAGCAGATAAGTGAATGTTAGTGGCAAAGAATCTGCCTGCAATGCAGGAGATGCAGGTTCGATCATTGGGTTGGGAAGATCCCCTGGAAAAGGAAATGACAACCCACTCCAGTATTCTTGCCTGGGAAATCCCATGGACAAACGAAACTGGTGGGCTGCAGTCCAGGGGGTCTCAAAGAGTTGGACACGACTTACTAACTAGACAACAAGACACCTCCCTCCCTGCAGCCCCCTTGCCCTGGGGATAAGCTTCATTATTCTGAGAAAATCTAGAGAGAGTAACCAGAGAAAAATATTAATATTTGATTAACTTCATTTGCACATGCACATCTCCAATTCATCCATTGCTTTGCAGCGTGGCATGTGATTTCTTCAAAGTCTCTGTGTGTGTGTTTTCCCCTAGTTCACTGGTGGGGTGTCATCACAGGCCTCCCAGACCAAGCACTGAAAATAGGATGATTTTAGCCATAGCGTACCACTTATTAGATGGAAGAACGATTTGCCTGTGCTCTGTTTAATTAAGCCTCACTTAATGGGCAAATGTTTTCTTTAACGGATTTGCTGTCACCTCATCAGTTATTTAAGGCAGTTCATTTCACAGCAGGGGGGCAAAAAAAAAGAGAGATAGGAAAAAAAAAATTTTCTCATTTGCTCCTAGTCGTTTGGTCTGAGGAAAAGCTTGGCTGTCTAGAAGATGCCTAATTGCCGTTGTGATCGTCTGCTTAGTCTCTATTTAGTCTTAGGCTTCTTATTGAAACGCTAATCAGGGTTAGGTCTCACCTCTTGATGAATGATTTTGTAAAAACTTGATATTCCTCCGCTTAGCTAGGAACGTCTGCGTGCAAGTATAATGCCACTCCAACTGAATGGAAAGATAACTAAGGCCCTTAATTTTGCAAAGAGGGCTCTGATTTGATACATACAGAGCAGATCAGGGAAAATCAGAATGAAATGAATCTCCTTCTTTGCATGGGCACCACCTCTGTTATATCATGAGCCACTTTTCTTTGGCTGATTTTGTTGGGGATTGGTAGAATGCTGAACACATGTATTTGAGCTTATTTCCTGTAGTTGGGGTGAAATGGAAGTTATGCCATTTTATCTGGCGACAGAACTTGGGAAACTGAAGTTCTGTGATTCTTTGTTTCATCTGTCAAGTAGGAATAGTTATCCCTACATCACAAGACTGTAAGGAATTCAAGTATCATTCATGCTTCTAGCTTGACGTCTAATATCTTCGTAGGCAAGGGATACAATATTATGCGCCTTTCCCTTTGTTCTCCTTCCCTTCCCCCACCCACCAATCCTTGAAGGGTGGAGCAGAGTTGGTTGCTTTTTTGGTTTTCTTTTCTCCCCATGGCCATAACACACTCACCTTAAATCTGAGTGTTGGGCACTCTGCTGCTTCTGAGTTCTCAGGTCTTAATGCATCCAGATGGAAAATGAATAATTGAAGCAGACACCCATTTATGTTGACAGAGAAGAACCACAGCGTTGGACATTTGGCTATTTTTGCATAGTCAACTGACTCACTGCTGACTTTCCCTCTTTGCACTGCTGCAGTATAGATATGAAGCCAAGCATCTCCTTCACCTGCACTGGCCAAAGAGTAAATGCTATTAGTATTATAGTAATTAGCGATTATTTTTGCTTGTGGTCTGCCTTGTGCCCACCTCTGCTGCCTCACCCGCTTCCTCCTCTTGAGCAGACCCTGTGCTTTCATTGTTCCTGCTGCTGCTGCTGCTAAGTCACTTCAGTTGTGTCCGACTCTGTGCGACCCCATAGACGGCAGCCCACCAGGCTCCCCTGTCCCTGGGATTCTCCAGGCAAGAACACTGGAGTGGGTTGCCATTTCCTTCTCCTTCGTTGTTCCTACTGTTACCCAAAGACAGCATCTAATTTCATGCCATAGATTTTTATTCCTACTGGTCCAACCCTGAACATCTGATTCATTCATATATTTCAAGACTTAATTCTGCTTTATCAAGTAAGTCTTCCCTGCCCAACCTCATCCTCATGCCCTCATTTACGTGAGTCTCCTATGAACTCTTTCTGCTCTCTCATATCCCCAGCAAAGCTCCTTCCACATCCTATTTCCCAATTTTCTAGGCTGCTGCCCAGTCTGCCACCACCACGAGACACTCGTGACTGGAGGACCATGACAACATCCTCTTGTTATTCCCTCTGCTTGACTCAACACTGGTTTCCCAGTTCATGCTGAGGGCATTTTTGGCTAATTCATTTTTATTAATGTGTGTGTGTGTGTGTGTGTGTGTGTGTGTGTGTGTGTGAAAGAATAGGGATCCATGAATGCTGCCTTCTGAAAATGACCTTGGAAGTTGCCTGCTAATCTGGCATGGTACATGTTCCTACTATAAATGATCTTGACTCTCAGACCTAGGTATTGGGTTGTTTCCTCAGAGCCAGTGTCAAGTCAGAGGATGAAAGAGAACATTATTCCTAATTCCTCAATCAATTAGCGCTATAGATAATCCTTTCATCCTTAGGCTTTCTACGTTGCAGGTCACCTGTCAATATCTGATGGCCTATTCTACCTTCTCTGGGGAAATCTAAATTCCTGCTTTGGATTTCTCTGACCTCAGTTACGCTGTTGTTAAAAGTTCCCAAACTGTCAACATTTCCCCAAATGCAATCTTTTCTGCCCAGTCTGTGATGTTGCTTCTGTGGGCAGGAGTGTAATGAGTTCACAGAAAAGGTATTTGAAGATAAGATGATTTGGGGATTTAGGATAAAAATAATTTGAAGCTTGAAGATTGGCTTACCTAGTCTGGTTCTTTATTTATACAAATGTTTCGGCTTTGTCAGGCAAAATACTGGGCTTCCAGTTAAACTTGAATTTCAGATAAACAAAGACATGTTTTAGTATAACTATATCCCCCAACATTGTGTAAGACATGCTTGTACTAAAAATAGTTGTTCCTTTGAAACTCAAATTTATTTAGACGTCCTGTATTTTCATTTGCTAAGTCTAGCTCCTCTGTGTGTGTATGTTTTAAGTTGCTTCAGTTATGTCTGACCCATGGACAGTAGCCCACCAGGCTTTTCTGTCCACAGGATTCTCCAGGCAAGAATACTGGAGAGGGTTGCCTTTCCCTCCTCCAGGGGACCTTTCCGACCCAGGGATCCAACCTGAATCCCTTCTATCTCCTGCATTGGCAAGTGATTTTTTTTTTTTTTTTAAACCAGTAGCACCACTTGGGAAGCCTGGAGCTCCTCTACTTTTCATTAAATTTAATCACCTGCCCATTATGATTTGATAGGCCTCACATCAGCATGACAAAGTTGGAAACAGGCAGATTTTCTGAGTCCTAAACCAGTATTCATTCCTAAATCATGTGATTGCAACTGGAAATTTTTCTACTCTGACACACATTGCTTTTTGCAAATTTGTGATGATTATTCCTAGAAATCTGCCCATTTTAGTAAAGAGTTGTTTCAACACACAATCCAACTCAGTAGAAGTGAGCCATATTAAAACAGTTTCCTCCAGGGTAATTGCAACATGGTTTCGTCATTTCAGCCCACAAGCCTGACTGCACATGCCAGGTGTGTGCACATTGAGGCTAGGTTCTCTCTTTTAAAAAATGCTGTTTTCTGTTATGCGAGATGTTGAGAAAGGAACTGTACTGAGGATAACCAGAGTCATACAATAGCATATTGGCAAACAGTTTCCTCTGAAGCCATCCATTTAGCCAGTATACATGATGTCTCGTTGTCTCCAAAATAAACTCCAGTTCTCCATGCTTACTAAGGAACTGATTTAAAATTCTTTAACCAGTCATAAGTGAAATAACTGTCACTCTTCTGCTGTAATCTGAGTTTCTCCTCTTTGTCATGCTTTTTTGTTCCAAGATGACTTCACTGGGGAAAAAAAAATCACGTCTTTGTATTAAGGTCTTCCTTACTCTTTGCAGGGGGAAAAATGTATCTGCTCAAAGTGCAAACTCAGCGCCAAGTCTGTGACTTGTAACGATTTGAAGGAGATGGCTTCTTTTAAGTATGTTCAACAAAATGTCTGCCTGCTTTTTCTTATGACCCCGGAAAAAATTTTTTCTGGCTTTTGGTTTAGATATCACTGATATTTCACTGTGGGTTTTCTCATAGTGAAACCTCCATCCCCTCCTCACCCTCAAGAAACCTATACTCCTCTGCTCATTTTATGGTTAAGAGTCACTTTTCAATCTGGAAACAATCTGAAAAGCAGAGTCCCTCTTTCTGTGGAAACATAGTTGCCAGGCTGTATCCTGTGTAACACTTAAACTTTTCCTCTTCAGTGGGAAGGTATTACCCAAGCACTGAAGATTGACCATCTGTTGAAGTGGATGTGCAAGCTGGTGAAATCTGACAGAAGACAAAGATTTAAATTTTGTAGCAGCTGAAGGTTCAGTTCACTCCCTGTAGGGTGAAACAGCAGCAAGGTGCAAAAACTCTGTCACCCAGCCTGGTGGGAAGGCCTCAGCGGCAGGGTGGGGAAGGGTGGGAAGGGGAGACACAGGTGTGTGTGTGTGTGTGTGTGTGTGTGTGTGTGTGTGTGTGTATTTGGTGGGAGCCATTAGCTAGAACAACTTTAACGGAATAGGAAGTAATAAGACCCCAGGACCCCAGAGTCCTTGCCATGGGTTGGTCTAAAGGGTATATATCCGGGAAAGAAGCATAGTCCTTGGCAGAGATACACAGCAGATACAGGCAGGAGGCAGCATCATTTGTTGTCTCCTCTGCACAAATAGAAGGGAGACCCCAAGAAGTAAAATGTCAGAGGCAGGGGGCAGACCCCAGAGAGAAAAACCTAGCATCGCCTAGGTAGAACCTCAAAGCTCTAGGCAGTCCAGCTGGGCACATCAGCAGAGCAACAGTCACGGTGAGGACTAGGCAGTGGGTTTCCCATCAGCTCCTGTTGTGGAGAGCATGTCTTTGGAGGAGGAATAAGAAACAGGCTACAGTACCATCCTTCCATTTTCTGCCTTTCAAAATTCTACCAATTTGTTTCCAGATCTAGGTCTTATCTCCTTTCTTGGTAAAGCGGCTGTGCCATCCTGAGTGTATTTTGACCTCTCTGAATGTTTATCTCTACTGTTCATTTAAATGAGCTGACTTGATCTGGGGTTGTTGGTGTTTTCTGAATAGGTGTATCTGTCAAATCAACTAGCTTTCAAATTCTGAATCTTCATTCCCCACCTTTCCCCCCCCACAAACATACACCCAACTTATAAGTTCTGGGTGAGCATTATTAGGTTGCTGGGATTTAGATCTTAAAATATCTATACATAGAAGAGATGGAGGATGGGAACTTAAATGTTGGGGATGCAGAGGGCCCCAGTCTGGGATACCCAATGTCATGGTTGGATCCACATTCATAGGAGCACACTGAATGAGGAGATGAGGCCATGTTTCTATGACCCTCTGGGCAGCCATCCTTGAGAGGCAAGAGTGGGCATCTCTGTTATGGGTATCTTTCAGGGAGGGCTTAACTAAGCCCTTGATGGTAAAGTTCATGACTTATACAATAACCGGTTTGTTGTTCTGTCTTCATCTACTCCTTGTGAGATTGGGGCAGCTCTGGTCCAAAGGCACATCCCCTTACTGGGTGACACTGAAGCACCCTTTTTACATTATCACGGATTGCAAGTTTCCCTTCCAATAACATCTTTTTGGAAAGAGGTACTTGCTTAAAGGATGTAAGACTCTTGAGAGCAAGGGCAGTGCCCATCCCCTGCTGCACATGCTTCCCCTGGGGAGCTGTCATACATGTCTGGGGAAATGTCACCATAGTGCTCTATATACTGATGAAAGTTTTTATACTTTTATTTGTTTATGTAATTTTATTTTTTAAAAAACTTATTGTCATTCCCCTACCCACCATGTTTCCATTTGCTGTTAAAAACTGAATTGAATCTCCTTTGCGGTGTGGGTACTGTGATGGTCTTCCTGTCTGAGAGGAAGGCATACGTCTGGGTCTCACCTTGAATGTCCTTGGGTGAACCATTGATGTGTGGGACTTGCCTCCATCAAAGCATAATCCCTCCTTCCAAGAGCGACATACCTAATCTTTTCAACGATGTTAGCACGTGAGATCTCACGGAGCTGTCTCATGTTGTTGGGCTCGTTCCTTTTGTTGGAAGGTATTTATTGTCTGGCTGTCTTCCTACAGCTAGTTCCCTGTGCCGCTTGTATCTTATTACTCATTAGCACCTTCTTTGAGGCTGAGGCAGTGAAGGGTGTAGAGCAAAATTTTGTTCTAAAGTGGAAAATGTTGTGTGTGAGAGAGAGAGGGGAGTTTGGAAATCATGATTCATTCCTTCGAGGACTGTTCTGAAGAGCGGGGCAGGCTGGAGAACATCTAGGGAAGGGCTGGGGCAGTTGCTCTAAGGAAATGTTAACAGACTGGTACTGTTCAAAGTGGAGAATTAATTGCAAGACTCTTAGAGGGAATGCACACTCTAAAAAGATAGTAACCTGAGTTCCTTGAGAGCAAAGAATATGTTTCACCTAAGTTTGTAGCATTTAACAACTGTGGAAATCCTACAAATATTTATCAAATGGTTGCCATGTGGAATGAGATCTCACTGAACTCTGAACATCCCTGGAAGGAAAAATTAAGACCTTCAGAGAAGAATTGTAGAGAAGTTCATCATCAAAGGCAGAAAGATAAGAGCTTCTAAATGGGCCATATATGGCTTCAAATTCCACTGCAGGTTTCAGAATGCTCTGAAAATGAAGTGCCCCTAGCCCTTGCTTCCATATCTAGGCAAAGGAGGCAGTAATACAAAACTCTCAAAGGTGCTGGGGAGAGAGAGGCTGTAAAGAATCTACGTATAGCACCTAGCAAAGCACCTATCCCATAGTAGGTTCTCAGAAACACAGCAGCTAGTTTGTAGATGATAACTTTGTAACAGTAATGCCATGCGCCTCTTTTCCAGGGATAGGGCTCTTTCAAACGGAGGTTAAATGGTGAATAAAGGATCTGCTAAGGTGGCCTCCCAGAACTCATCCAGTTAAGGGAGCCAGCCCTCTCCTGTGATGAGCATTTGGCATCTTTGTCCACATTCCCCATGATCACTCTATACTCATCCATATCAAGGATAACTGAAAGACCCTTAGATTCTGCAGAGGGACTTCTGGTCTGTATCCCTATTGAGTCTGGGGGCCCTAATACACTGTCACACCTTTCCTTGTGGGAATCAGCCATCCCACTTTCCCCAACACACACACCATCCCCTAGACAAGGAGGACAGTGTTCTCACAAGTCACCACTATAGAATCCCATTGGGTCCGGGGGCAAACAGAAAGGATGCCCATGTCCATTGCAGCATCTGAAAGATTTTATATCCCTATCAGAGAAAAGGAGTGAAGTCACAAAAACAAGTCATTTACATTCATCTACAATCCACGCCACTGAAGGCTAAAAGCCAAAACTTTAAAAAATTACTCAAATAAATAGATGTTGCCACTGCTGTCAGCGTTTCACCAGGCTTGTCTTCACCCATGTAGCCCACATTATGCTTTGACAAAGAGCTCCCCAAACCATTATCTTATTCGACCCTCAGATTAACTTGGGAGCCAGGGAGGTCATGCATCCTTCGCCCTCCTTTTCATAACAGAAAACAGATTCAGAGAGGTGAAGTGAGTTGTCGGGTGTCAGTGGTCCCACAGTTTCCTAAGCCTGGACCTCCTTCCTGAACCGGGAGATTATGGGCACTGAAGCAGGAATTTACTAACCATCCCTGGACTGAGACAGCAAGTTCTGTGAAGTATGAAGATCTCAGAAGTGGTTTCTTTTTTTTTTTTCCTTTGTTTTTTTGTAATGCAGTTGAACTGCTTTTCAAGGAAACATTTTGGCCAGTTTAGCTGGATGTTCTGTTTCCTGTGGAGTATGGGGCCAGTTCACGTGGCTCAGCAGTATAAAATCTACCTGCAGCGCAGGAGTCTCAGGAGTTGCAGGTTTGATCCCAGGGTTGGGAAGTTCCCCTGGAGGAGGGCATGGCAACCCATTCCAGTATTCTTGCCTGGTTAATCCCATGGACAGAGGAGCCTGGTGCATTTAGTCCATGGGGTCGAAGAGTCGGTCCTGGGTAAAGCATGCACACTCACAAGGGGCCAGTTGGCTCAGTGGCCCCACCCATTGTAACCCTGTCCCTTGGTTTTTCTCAGGCATTCTGCTAATGTCACGTAGAGATTCACCAGCTTACTCAGCCCTTTGTTTCACAGAGAGGAAAACTGAGGTCTAGATGATAGGAATTAGGCAGTGAGTTCATGGCAGGTCTTTAAATGCAGTGTGCTTTGTCCACCTTCATCCTGCTTCATTTCTGCTTTAGATGAGGATGTTTTAGTGTCCAAGACCAGCACTGATGAATAACAGAACTTTTTTTTTTTTTTTTTTGATGACTGAAATCACCATTGAACACTTGAAATGGGACTAGGGCATGGAGGAAGTAAATTTTAACATTTATATAATTTGTGTGCTAAGGCGCTTCAGTCCTGTCTGACTTTGTGACCCCATGGACTATAGCCCACCAGATTCCTCTGTCCAGGAGATTCTCCAGGTGAGAATACTGGAGTGGGTTGCATGCCCTCCTCCAGGGGATCTTCCCGACCCAGGGATTGAGCCTGTGTCTCCTAGGAGTCCTGCATTGCAAGCAGATCTTTTACTGCTGAGCCCCTGGGGACGCCCTTCACTTAATTTACATGAAGTTAAATTTAAAAAGCTATATGTGTCTAGATTGCTACCATATTGGATAGTATTACTCTTGACGAGTGGTTCTCATCTTGAATGTACACTGGAACCACCCAGGGAACTTCAAAAAATATTGATTGCTAGTTTCTTTGTTTTTAATTAGTTTAGAGTAAGGCCTTGGCAATGGGATTTTTAAGACACCCCCCTCCCCAATCCCAAGCTTCCCTGGTGGCTCAGATGGTAACAAATCCACCTGCAATGCAGGAGACCTGGGTTCAATCCCTGGGTTGGGAAGATCCCCTGGAGAAGGGAAAGGCTACCCACTCCAGTATTCTGGCCTGGAGAATTCCATGGACTATACAGTCAGAGGGGTCACAAAGAGTCAGACATGACTGAGTGACTTTCACTTTCACTTTTCCCCCATTCTTGGTTAATTCTAATATGCAGTCAAGTTCTAGAGACACTAGTCTATATTTTAAGTTCCACGAGGGACAGAAGGCCTCCTGGGCCCTCATGTCAGCATATACATCACTGTAGTCAGGGGCAAGGTATTCAGTGAGAAGTTAACTGTTGTGTCCCCAACTCGTAGGGAACTTAATCCTAGGGAAAAAAGAAAAGAAGTGAAGTCGCTCAGTCGTGACCCACTCTTTGCAACCCCATGGACTGTAGCCCTCCAGGCTTCTCTGTTCGTGGGATTTTCCAGGCAAGAATACTGGAGTGGGTTGCCATTTCCTTCTCCAGGAGATCCTCCCCACCCAGGGATTGAACCTGGGTCTTTCGCATTGTAGGTAGACGCTTTACCGTCTTGAGCCACCGGGGAAGTACTTAGGTAAAAGGAAGACATAATTAAATTGTTTTAAAGGACATTGTGATCCAAAGGAATGGGAAAGGGTTTCTTCTACCTGGTGGAGGGAGAAAATGAAGTAGGTCTCTTTGCAAAAATGACTCTGCTAATGAATTATAAGTAAGGTATATATTTTTTCCAGAAATGCATTTGTAGCAGTAGATGTTTCTGCCAGGCAAGTGAACTCACGTCTGTAATTCACAATAGGATTAACCTGGGATTATAGAAAATCTAATTAAGTGAACCACATTATCTGAGACCCACAAAAGACACTTAACGTTGCCTTTGAAAGTCCTGCCTGTCTGAGCGTTGGGTATATGCTTCAGAAAATGCTCCGTGCACGTCTGTACAAGGCACTTGACTAGTTTGCTGTATCCCATTACTTTTCTTTTATGCTTAACTTTTTTTCAAAAAAATCCCCTTCCTTTTGATAAATGACATTAATGCACTTGAAAAGAAAGAAGTGGGTTTCAGAGATTGGATTAGTTGGAACCACAATGCAATCATTATGAGGCTATTGTTGGTGTCTGCTTTCTGAGAACAAGGAGGGGGACCCTCTATGGGGTATATAAAGATACAAAATAATAATAATAATAAAAAGCCATTTAAAAACATGGCAGAGTTTAGTCTACTCTTAGCATGATAGCATAGTTTGAGGAGGTCCGTTGGAAAGAGACCTCCAGAACAGCCCACCCACGCTGGGATAAAAAAAAAAATTGTGCCTCTGATAATTGGAAGCAGCTTGAGTCTGTGCTTTCCTCACTCCGGTTTGGTGGCTGATTAAGCTGGACGGATGCACACGGACTGAGGTGGATTGGGGTCACAGGCTGGCCTTCTCAGAATTCTAAAGGCTCTTGGAGGTGCTGATTGGAGGCACTCTCTCTCCTCGCCTTAGTAATTATTTCAGAAAAACCACATCAGGCCCTTGTCAGTTATTAAGGCCACCGTGGGATAATTCCTCCTCTTATTGTTTGTGCTTAAGAAACAGACTTTGTGGACAGTGGCTCTCTGCAGGATGTCACAGTCGAGTGAGAATATGTAGATTGTTTTTCCTCTTCCAGTTCTCCACAGATCATCTTTAAAGAGCTCCCAGGTCCTTATTTCTGACTGTCTGTTCCCTTATGGAACCTGGACTGGCTGTTTCCATAGAAATCTTTTGAAAAGGAGGGTTGCTTTTAAGCCGGGTTTTGTGAGGAAAGGGCACGGTAGATGCTATAAAAATTTCCTTTCACTGTTGATACTTGTTCCTCCCCCTGCATTTTCCCTCTGTGCAGCAAGGGCTTTCAGGTTTTGTTCATGTTGTCTCCTATTTTGCAAGTTACTTCTCACTTCTGTATCTCAGTTTCCCATTTGTCTGTGGAATAAGGACTAATAGTGGAAAGTCTACCTAGGGCTTCCCCCAGTTCTGAGATTCTAGGATTGATTAAGGCAACAAGGTGTCCAAACTTGAAACAGAAATGCTGACGTTGACAGTACCTGCTTTCGGAAGTACTTGGAAACCGAACTTGGACTTGGCTCGCCGCTTGAGCATCAATCCACTGGCTTTACAAGCTTAATAGGTTTAAAACCAAACTCATGCTTGTTATCCCCAAACCAGTCTGTTCTTCTGTTGAGGCCAGGAACAGCACCGCTGTCTTCTCTCTCTCTGCTCAGACTGCAGTCTCATCCTTTATCCTCAACCTGTCCAGGTCCCAGAGCCCTTCACACCTGCGTGGTTTCTAGAAAGTCCCCTTTGCCTCCATGTGGGCCTTATTTTCTAGTTCAGAACCATACTACCTCTCACCTGAACTACTGCAGTGACTCCAGGAGTCTCCCTGGACTCATGTAGCAGCGTCAGTGCACTCAGCAGTCCTGTTGTAAGTGTTATTGTGTTTATGTCCTTTTAATGGACAGCCTCCTGGAGCCCTTTGTAAGGCTTGTACTGTACGGCATGCTGCTGTATGTATATTATGCGTCACATTCATGCATCCAGGGCTTACAGTCCATATTTATGTATTCTTGTTCAAGGAACAGAACTCCTAACGTACCCTCTTTATCACTTTCTGTGTGCCAGCCAGTGTCAAGTACTACACAGAGCTCTCTCTGGGAACCATCTCATTTCCTTTTAGATCTCCCCTGTTAAGAACTGTCCTCGTGTTTTTCACATTTTCAGTAAGGCAGCGTGGAAACTCCCAGAGGCTGAGTCACACAGCTAGTGAGTAGAAACTCTTGAGCTGTAATCCTCTAACCCCATCAGACTCCTGAGCCCATGCTCTCAACCATTTTGTTAGAAATGCCATTTCTCACGCTGGTTTATCCTGCATACCTCTGACAGCTTGGGCTCCAGCAATCTCCTGACCAGAGTTTTTAATGATGCCCACTGTCCCTCAGGTGAAGTCTGGATCCCTGATGCTGGGTTTCCAGGCCTGTCACATTATCAGGGCTCTGCATTGCCGGCACCATTCACATTCTATCTGATGTAAGTGGGGCCTCCTGGACTTGTGTGTGGAGCAGTCCTGCCAGCACATTGGGATCCAGACCTTCTAAACCTTCTAAAGAGATCTTCACCTCTCTCCACCCCAGGAAAGTTGCTCTGTCGCAGCCCAGCACAGACTCACAGGCTCCTGTAGATGTGGAAGACCCTTCATAGGCTGTTACCAGTTTATAGCAGGGGAAACTTAGTCCCAAATGAAAAGTGTCTTTTCTAAGGTTACACAACTGTTCAGTGGCAGAACCTTTCCTACAACAAAACTGTCTTGACTTTTATTCTAGAGCTCTCCCTATTGCTCAGAGGGTAAAGTGTCTCCTGCAACGCGGGAGACCTGGGTTCAATCCCTGGGTCGGAAAGATCCCCGGAGAAGGAAATGGCAACCCACTCAGGTACTCTTTGCCTGGAAAATCCCATGGACAGAGAAGCCTGGTAGGCTACAGTCCACGGGGTCGCAAAAGAGTCGGACACAACTGAATGACTTCACTTTCTCCCTATTGCTCAATATGCCTTGGGAATTCAGAGAGAGAGAAAAAAAAAAGGCATTTTGTACATCTGAACAAATGATCTCCATAGCTATGTTACTTCACCTTCTACCAGAGGAAGAACCACCTAACTTTTCCTCTGGATTATTATAGTTAACTAGGTTTGCTGTTTGATGATAAAAAAGCACCTAAGGTGGCTCATGTATAAGGGGCTTAATGTTACCTATGCATGGGGAGGCAGTGCAAAGAACCTCACAGAAATTCCGAAACGGACTATCATTAAGGCTGGGCCCCATGGAGACAGCAGCCGGAGGGCAGTCCTTGATTGCCAAAATCTTCAGAGACCAGGAAGGGCCATGCATTCTGCCATTTACATGGCTGAGGGACAGAGGCCATGCTTGTTTCTGTTTGGTTTCTCATACCTTGTTCATACCTTGATTTTACCAAAACATTGGCCATCAGATATCACTTTGTTGCTATTCCATCGCCTGTATGCCTCTTGACCTTTCTGTTTCAGCTCCCTTCATTGTTTAGACACTAGGTCGTGTCTGACTCTTTGCAACCCCATGGACTGTAGCTCACCAGGCTCCTCTGTCCATGGGATTTCAGCTCCCTTACTAACTGGCAAATGGTTCTGTTTCCTTTCATTCAAGTTCCCCAGTGAATCTAACTCACCCAGGTTATCATTTTGACCAGGTTACACAGTTTGAAACAATCTGTGGTTGGTTTATGGTCTGGTTGTGTCACTGGACTACATGTGGTTCAATCAGCCGTGGCTCAGGGTGAGAGCAGAAATTCCAGATGTGGGAGATTGTTAATATACATATTTGTTAACACTTGGAAGAGGCAGGAGTAGGCAAGTTCCAAAAGGCAGGAGGGATATGTTACAGATTCATCTGCAGAGAGTGGCCACTGATGCCTCTGTGTTCTGATACCCAGTCCTGTCTGCACGTGTCATGGCATACCATCATCTATCTGCTCAGACAACTGTCTCACCATCATTTGAGTCTACAGATCAGAGACGCATTGCAGCTATGTTTCCCCAGAGACCAACTCAGGTGTGACACTGAGAAAAGTTACTGCTGATTGAAGGAACCAGCAAATAAAGAAAACTTTATATATAGATTTTCACAGCTCTGAGACAAAGAGGGATTTACACATAGGCCTTTGATACCACCAATGACATTACATTATGTTGAGGATCTGTTTATCATTACCATTTTTGCCCTGATCTTCCCTCTGATACTTTCACTCATGCAAAAGAAAAATGGAAAATAAGATCGCTCTCTTTCCACACATTCATATGGGGTGTTTCATAGCCCAAGATGACACTGGTGACAATGTTATTTCCTGTATGGGTCAATGTATTTCATTCATCTTAATGATTAACATTTAAAAATATTACAGTGAGGAAAAGACGATCTTAAGGATTGAGTAGAGCAAAAATAATAAGGTCTTCACAGCACACATTGCATTTAGTCATCTTATCATTTGGAGATGATTTAATTACTTGAAAAGATAAATAAATAATCAGCAAGGGATTCTGTGTGTTTGAGGTCTGGGGACTTAAGCTGGATTTCTGTGATACTCTGTGGCCTAAGAATATAAAAGCTGATTGTACATACTTAAAATAAATGAAATTCACCTCTAACAAAAATTCTTTTCAATGTCAAATACTATATGGAGTTTAGATTATCCTTGGAAATGGATCCTGCCTCTCCATGTGTTGAAGATCTTAGTGTTTGGGAGCCAGGTATTGCCAGAGCATGGGTTTTGCGGTCATATAAATTTGAATTTGAAGTGCAGCCTTGCCAGTGTTTCAGGGTGTACCCTTGAGTAATTTATTTAATTGCCTAGAGCCTTGGTTTCCTTGCAGATAATATCATGGGTGATATTTACATATAGTTGTAGTGGAAATGCAATTAAATGCTGTACACCAAGCCCTGAGTATACTGCCCCGCAGTACAGAAAAAGCAAGTACCTCATCGAGGATAATTCCAGCTCTCATTACCTAATTTTATATCTCCCACAAGTGATGAGCGATTTGGACCCGGGCCTTCCCAACACCAGGCAGGGAGTGATCTTTTCACTTTCAAAGCTGACACTCCTGTGGTTCTCTATCTCTAGAAGCAGAGAATCAAATTTACATTGGAGCGGGTTTAAACATTCCACTTGCCCTTACAGAACATCATGGTCATTGATAAGGGTCCCCATTTGCTTCCTATTTTAACATTTGAATTTGGTATTGGAGATAGAGTAACATACGCAATGCCTATTTTTGCATCTCTGCTGTGTATTTTGCACCTAAGCAGAAGTGATTACTACTACAAGCTTATGCTTTGCTCCAAGTGTAGAAATGGGGGAAGAAATGTGATTCAGTAGTTCCTGTACTACTTCCTGTCTCCATTCTCTGTGATTTCCACAGACATGGCATAATTCCTGTGATTTGATTTGAAACTAGAGACCAGCTCAGTGCTGAGTGATGAGATCTGAACTGGGAATAAAATATGCTTGAATTAATTTGCATAATGGAATCCGATTGGTTACAAAGCTGTGTTTGTTGCAGTGGGGACCAGAGCCCCTGAGCTCCTGACAGGAGGACAGAGCACTTGCAGAATAAGGTTTTGAGCTCTCGTGGGCTAAGTAATATTCTTAATGTAATGATAACCTGCCTTTAACTGTAAATTAACTCCCTGGAAATGAAAAGAACAGGTCAGCCGTCTGATCTTTCCAGCTCCGTGGGGGAGGAGAACGCTAAAAAACCAAAGCCGCTTGCTTTGTGCTAAGCGCTTTCGTCTTTCTTTCTCTACCCGATAACAATTTCCAGCAGGAGTCCAAATATACTTAAACACCCGTCTATGTCATTTTCTTTTACGGAGACAAAAGCAAGCACAGCGAGAGAGTTTTATGCTCAAGGCGCAGTAGCTCATGACGGGCTATCTGCTCTCAAGATAGAGGGGCGAGCCTTCCACTTAAGAGCTGGTGGTTTTGCAAATCCATTTTCCTGTCATGTTATTACTTCTGTGACTTTCAACAACATTTATTTTTCCTTCCAAGCAATATGCTTCTATCATAAAGTCCTCCTATATGTTTTAGTAGAACTTCAATGCTTAGACATTTCTGGCATACTGCTAGAAAGTGCTTTAATAGGACTGTTCAAGAACTGCCTTGTGGGGGGGTCTTTATTAAAACCAATTAGAACATTGATATATTTCCCTAGTTGTTGCCAATGTCAAGGTCTTCTTAGGAGGGCTGTCCCCTGCTTTTATGCATGATTCCTGCAAACTCTGTACCACTGCATATATCAACCAGATCTCTAGATTTTAGAAGCATTTCTAAATAATACTAATAATAATCTTTCTGAACACATCTTTTTAACCTATACATTTGAAAATTCTGAAACTGTGTTTAAAAATAAGAAGTCAAAGATTTACTTTTGTGTAGTGGTGCTGTTCAAGGATCTGGTTATACTATTCAAGGACTTGTTATAACCTGTATACTGGTTAACTGGTTATACTGTTAACTGGCCAACTGTTTATATAACCTGGTTATATTGGTATATACTGGTACCACAGAATCAGATAACCGATATAATTACCTCCTATTCATCTTCACTTTGATCACTGCTATAAAATGTTTTATCTTCCTCTTTCTGGTTTGGTTTTAACATTTTAGTTACCATATTACCCCTTACCACCAAAACTTAAATTGTTTTCATCGTGAGACTGTTGTCTTATGATATGTGTATATATGTGGCTTCCTGTCTTTTCTTAGAGAGGCAATATCACGTGCATTGTGGGGGATAACAATGCAGGTCTTGGAACTAACCATCCAGTATTCATATCTCAGCTCCTCCATTTGCTGTCTCTGTAACTATGAGCAACTTACTTCATGTTGGTATGCCTCAGACTACCTATCTGTAAAATGGGGATTACAATAATACTGCAGTGTAGAGTTATTATGAACATTTATGACTCAACTCATTGAAAGCACTTGGAAGAATGATAGCCAAACAATGAAAGAGGTGAAAGTGAAAGTGTTAGTCACTCAGCCATGGCTAACTCTTTGTGACCCCATGGACTGTAGCCCTCCAAGCTCCTCTGTCCATGGGATTCTCCAGGCAGGAATGCTGGAGTGGGTTGCCATTCCCTTCTCCAGGGGATCTTCCCAACCCAGGGATCGAATCCAGGTCTCCCACTTTGCAGGCAGATTCTTTACCATCTGTGCCACCAGGGAAGCCCAGGCAAACAATAAGACTGGGCAAATGTTAACTGTTATTACCATTTTCATCATAATCATATTAGGAGCATAAACCTAGTTCTCCTATTGGTTCACTGCATCTGGGTTTCTATTTCTGTCACAGTGTCCGTATCATTCCCTTACGAACCTCAGAAGCCAACAAGTGGTGACAGCCGGTATTGCTCACTGGTTAAAGACAGACTCCAGAGCCAGCTGTCATGGGCTCAGACTCAGTGCTGTGATTTATCAGAAGCATAACTTTGCATAAATTGCTTAACCTACCCAGATCTTAGTTTCCATCCTTTAAAATAAGAATATTCACAGTCCCCCATTCATAAGTTTGTTATAGAAATTAATAGATGAGTTACTATTTATAAAGATTTTAGAGCAATGGCTAGAAAAGATTTTGCTCAGTAAATTTTCATTCCAAAATTGAATTAAAAAACAATGTCTTAAAAATTCATCTTAACATACCTGAGATTTACCATTAAAATAACTTTATATAATACACACAGTCATATAAGCACTTATAAATAATGGTTTCAAGGAACTACTTTTAAAAGCAAGTTGATCTTGCTATTCTTTCCAACAGAAGAAAATAGATAATTTCATCTTTTTAACAAAGGGTGAAATGTATCACCTTTTTAACAAAGGGTGACATTTATCGTTTATTGGTCACATGAAAACTTAAATCTGTTAGTATCAATCTAGAAATTTTTTATAAAGAAAAAAAAAGTTGTCATCTAGTTTCAACACATTTAGTGTCAGAAATAATTGTGCTTTACAGCAAAATGGCAGCCAGAAGAAAGAGGTGCAGAAATATCAACTTTAATTAAACCCTTTCTTTCAAATACTCTTCACAGTATATGCAAGAATAATTTATCACTGTGTGAATGAACACTTAATACTTGGTGTGGTGTGAAATGGGCAGAGATCTTGTTGCACCATATGCTTTTACTTTTCTATTTCTTCCTCTTGAGATTCTATGGAGGCATTATCAAGTTTGTACTTGAAGTATGGGGTTCAAATCATATATTTAGCTTTTACTGGTGTCCTGCTCAGGCACTGGCCACCCAGTTGTGAATAAGATATCATCCCAACCATTAAGAAGCAACCAGTCTAGTAAGGAGATGGTGCTATGAATCAGAAATGCCTCCAAAATCTTTCACCCAAATGAGAATTGAACCTGGAAACCACCTGTAGAAAATGTCACCCAATGGCTTCCCTTTACAGAGAATGAGGCACAGCTGCCACTCTCGGAGCTGAGGCATGCCCCACCGCGAGCTAAGTGGAAGATGCTTAATCATATCTTTGGCTTTCTGACTTAAATGCAGGCATCTTCCTATGACTTCACATTACCTCACTATAGGATTTAACTCCTCCTGGTCCCTTCCATGCAGTCAGTTTGCTTTACAAGAAGCAGAATTTGATGTAGTATTGATACGCCCAAGTCGCGGGAGAAGCTGTTAAGTGACCACACTGCCTCCTGAATCTTTCTCTCGTTTCTACACAGCCTTTAACATATCCTGGAGTCTGTCTACAACAAATACTGAAGTCCTTATTCCTTGAAAAGGGACTTACATAATACATCACAAAATAGTATTCAGGGCAGTGATGGATACTTGGAATTACTGTACATGTGTGACCTCTCCAGATACCATTTTGCCATATTACATACAAAGCATCAGAAAGGCTTGGGTCAGTGAAATGAAAGAGCCTCAGAAGAAAAGGAGTTGTTCACCAGCAAAGTAGAATTCACCAGTTCCCTTATTTCTGAGACTTCTAAGGACAGATGGCTCTGGTATCTCCATGTAACTCTTATTCCTCAATTCCTCTCTTAGAGAAAGCACTTCACCCCTGTCTTCAGGGCATCTCCACCTGCAGATCAGAGCACTTCCTTCTGCTGAGTGAGGCCCACAGACTTGGACTGTGGAGCTCTGGAAAGAGAGGAGGAGACCCAGTGTGTGCCCAGTTCTCTCTCTGTCTTTAGCCCCACATGTGTGCACCAGTTCTCGTCATCCCCGTTGTTCAGATTAGACCTTGAAGCCTCAGAGTGCCTGGCCAATGTGCGCAAGGCCACCCAGACTGAAGTATACAATAATATTTCAGTTCAGGTCAACCCAACCTCGAAATCTAGATATATTCCACTCTGCCAAGATGCATACTGTCTCCTTTCTGTTCACCTCTCTCCCCATCCAACCACTTTGTCCAAATCAGATAGCAAAGAATTAGGTGATGGTTTTTATTCATACAACATTCAAGAATCTTACCAATTTCACTGGTACAGCTACTATGGAGAACAGTATGGAAGTTCCTTACAAAAACAAAAAATAAGACTACCTGCAATCCTATTCCTGGGCCTATATCTGGAGAAAACCATCACTGAAAAGATACCTGCACCCCAGTGTTCATTGCAGCACTATTTACAATACCCAAGACTTGGAAGCAACCTAAAGAAACGTCCAGAGACAGAGAAATAAAGAAGATGTGGCATATAAATGGAATACTACTTGGCCATTAAAAAGAATAAAATAAAGCCCTTTGCCGCAACATGGTTGGGCCTAGAGATTATCATACCAAGTGAAGTAAAGCAGACAGAGAAAGACAAACCTCATGATACTGCTTATATGTGGAATCTAAAATAAATGATACAAATGAACTTACTTAATGTACAGAAATACACCCACAGGCACAGAAAACAAATTTATAGTTTCTTCCCCTTATAGGGGAAATGGAGTTCCCTTAAAGGAGAAATGGAGTGAGGGAGATAAATTAGGAGTTTGGGATTAACATCGACACACTACTATATATAAAACAGATAAACTAACAAGGACCTACTGTATAGCACAGGGAACTATATTCAGTTTTATAATAGCTTATAAGGGAAAATAATATGAAAAAGAACATTAATATGTGCACACACAGCTACATATAACTGAATTGCTTTGCGATACACCTGAAATGGACACAATTGTAAATCAACTATACCTCTCAATTAAAAAAAAAAAAGAAGAAGCTCACCAATTTCATTTAGACCCATGGGGGTTGAAATATAGTTGCAGCCTCCATGCCCAGCAACTTTCTGAGAGCCCCTCAGGTTACAGGTAAGGGTGGTAGTGAGGACCATCTGGTTCTGGGAACTCAGGCTCCAACTTGTGTCTGAGAGGTGTTGCAAGAGGAGATGATGATTGTTCAAAAGAAGGTGTGGGATTCTAAGACAGGAGAATGAGGACTGGAAGTTCCTTGGGGAAGAATAAGTTTCTGGCACCAGAAAGACAGTCCCATAAAGAAGCCAAGAAACCTGAGGCAGGAGTTAAAGATCAGAGAGAAGAACCTGAGTGCTGGAGAGAGGACTAGAATGACTATAAGGGAGAAACCACAGAGGCATGGAAATGTGTTAGTGGCTCATCCTTACTGTCGATGAGCAGCAGAGTTATGGCCCAGTGCCAGGAACATGACCTTTGGACCAGTTGGTGGGGAATGCTGTTTTATTTTGTTTTTCCTTGTTAAGGGAGCCTACAGAGTATGCTTAGAAAGACTGTCAGGTTAAGGTGGGATTTTCATCTTCTTGGGTGGACATGTGACCAGACAAAAGCAAATTGTGCTTATTGAATTGACACTATATTGACCCAACAATGCAAATTTGACCCATTATTTCAATGACAAATGTTTTAGTGGCCATCACTGACCATCTCAGGGTCTACCTTGACCTCTTATATCCTAGGAGTCATTGCTGGCTTCCTCCTTCCGTAATACCATCCAGTAAGCTGAACAGTCTTGGGAGGTACTGTGCTTGTGAACAGCTCTGTGCTTTGGGGCACGCCGTTCCTTCTACCTGGACATCCGATCCATCCCACTCTTATCACAGTAACTCATCTGACAGTCGAGCCCTTCCATCCCATCCTTCTGGAAGTCTTCCTTAACAGTCCCCACTCTCTGCCATCTCCATTCTCAATCCCCATCAACTATGTGTTCCTCTGTGGAAGGCCCATAGTGCCCTAGGCCTCCCTACTACAAAAACACAGCCAAGAATGATCATTATCATTAATATAATGAAAAGAAAGAAAGTGAAGTCGCTCAGTCATGTCTGAGACTCTGCGACCCCATGGACTGTCAGCCCACCAGGCTCCTCCGTCCATGGGATTTTCCAGGCAAGAATACTAGAGTGGGTTGCCATTTCCTTCTGCAGGGGATCTTCCCAACCCAGGGTTTGAACCCGGGGCTCCCACATTGTAGGCAGACGCTTTACCATCTGAGCCACCAGGGGAAGTCCCACGATCATTAATATAATAATAACAGATAAATATGAAGTGCTGACCACATAGGAGGTCTGGGCTAAGAGACTTAGGGCTATGACTCAGATCTGTACCTTTTACTGAGTAGGATTCCCCGGCCCATTTCATAAATGAGCAGGCTGGGCTCAGTGTTGGCTTACCCTAAACCCAGAGCTAAGTAACTGGTAAAACTGACTCTCAGACTTGGGCAGCTGGACTCCACAGCACACACGTTTTATCCTCATATAGACTTTGAGGGGTTTCTTCCTGTACCTTTATCTTATTCTGCGTGGTGAACTGGCTAGAGCCTGGAGACTATTTCTCACTGGCATCTGCCTCCTCAGTACCCAGCGCAAAGCCCTCACGGCGTCCAGCGTGGGTCAGTGTTTACAGAATAGAATGGAAGTGGGGATGGAACCTGTGACTAATCTGACCTTTCCTGCTCCCTGCAGAGGCCGACCGGGGACGTGGGCAGCCCTGACGTGATGTGCTCGGCGAGGAGAGACCTTCCAGCCCGAGTGAGGTCTGCGTGACGCGTCTGGGGAGGCCGCCATCCGCCAGGCAGCCGCACGGTCGGCGGACGGGGTGACAGCCGCATTCTCCTGTGCCTACCACGTAACCAAAAATGAAGGAGAACTACTGTTTACAAGCCGCCCTGGTGTGCCTGGGCATGCTGTGCCACAGCCAGGCCTTCGCCACGGACCGGAGGAGCCACCTGCGACCCTCGTTCCACGGGCACCACGAGAAGGGCAAGGAGGGCCAGGTGCTGCAGCGCTCCAAGAGGGGTTGGGTCTGGAACCAGTTCTTCGTGATAGAGGAATACACGGGACCCGACCCTGTGCTCGTGGGCAGGGTAAGGCTGCTCTAACTGCATGCTCACTTCTCACTCCCCACCCTCTCCAGACAGGGGTCCTGGCAAAACAAAAATCTAGGAGGGAAGGTAGCAGTGGTCTGATCATCACTAAAAGCCACCACATCCTCTTCATTCATCCTTCCAGCTTTTTTTTTTTTTTAATTCCTAGGCATCCATGTTAAGAACACTTCTGTTTCCACTTGATATTATACCCTAAAAACTATATTTTTAATGGCTACCCAGTAGTCTCTTGAATAGAAATGATGATTATTTATTTAACCATTCTCCAACTGGGGGCATTTCCCCCACGACGTCCAAACCCCAGCGAGGATGCCTTCCTTTGTGTTCTTACAATGCTCTGTACTATTTTCCTCATGGCTTTTCCCCTGTAGTACACACGTCTGTGTATCCCTCTGTCTCCCTCATTGGACCCTGAGCCACTTCCATCAGGAACTGGGTCAGTTTTGTATCCCCAGGTTCTGACACCAAAGCCCACTTCTGGGGACACCTCTGTGAATATTTGACAAGATGAATGGATGCGTCATGGGAATGGGTGGGATTCTATCCAGTTGGGCTCAGGGATGGAAAAACCCATTTCAGAAGGCTTGAGAGTCCTAGTACTGCTGAGAAATCCTGCATTCTCTGAGTATCCCCTCCAAAAGTGCAAGGGTAGAAAGAGTCCAAAATATGTTTGAGGGCGTGTTCCCTGGTGATCTAGGGGTTAGGATTTGGCACCTTCCCTGAGGAGCCCCTGATGGGGGATTTGGTTCAGTCCCTAATAGGGGACCTGAGATCCTGCAAGCCATGCAGCCGAATTTCAAAACCCAAAATAAAAACAAACAAAATAACAAAATATGTTTGAAAAACTGACTGCCAGCTATCACTTGTGGTAAAACATACAGCCATCTTTCAGATACATAACACATAAGAGCAGAAAGCCTGCTATGTGAAGGTAAGAGGGAGGCAAATGGTAAACTGCAGTAGAATAGTCCCTGGCCCCAAAGAGTTCAGGGGCTAGTGGAAAAAGAGACACTTATCTAAGCAATTAAAAAAAAAAAAAAACTAAGATAAGGAGTAGAATAATAAAGAAATTCACTAAAAGTGATTATGAATTTACGTGGCAAAGTTTAGGAAGCATGAAGGGAAGCTTCATGGAGATGATAGTAATAACTTGTGACCTGAAAGATGAGCAGGAGTTATCTAGTGAAAGGGGAGAGGGACAAGAGCAGATTTGTGGGGTTCTCATTTCTGAGCCTCATAGATTCCAACGAAGTTATCTTAGTTGCTGCTTAACATGGAACTACCATTCCATATTTATGGAATTGACATCTTTGGAAGAGGTTCATATTAGTGTCCTGATAATATTGTTAAGGGTTGGAAAAGGGTCTTTCTGAAGAGATGTACCAGAGCAGTTTCATCATTTATATCCAAAATGGAAAGATCACACCCAAAGTAGAAGTACCCTTGAGAAATGGAGCACAGGGAAATGATTGGCACATAGAATTCCTTCCATCAAGGAGATAGTCTCTATGCCCAGAGAGGAAGAAGAGACTTGAGCCACAGCAGGAGCTGTGTGGCTTGAACAATGTGGAGAGTGTCTGTGAATTGTTCTGAGAAAATAGAACTTTGGCCACAGGGACTTTCTCCGTAGGGAGCAGGATGTGTGTTAGGGTGGGGAGGGCAAAAGACACAGGACCTAGAGGGCATCTCTATGGAGCAAGCAGGTATTGTATCTACTAAAAGGCAGCGGCAGATACAAGAGGAGGGGAAAATCTAGGCATGTGAGAATGAACCAGATGTCAGATTGGATGGGGAAAGAAAGAAAAAGAAAGAAAGTGGTTAGAGCCTATGGAACTTCCCTTTGAGATAATGCTGATCTCTAGTTCTCCATGAATAGGAGGATTAGACTAGATGACTTGTTCCCTAAAAACCTTGATTTGGTGTCATTTGAAATTGAGTGATTTAGGATGTTCTGATGGAGAAGGCCATGGCACCCCACTCCAGTACTCTTGCCTGGAAAATCCCATGGATGGAGGAGCCTGGTAGGCTGCAGTCCATGGGATCGCGAAGAGTCGGACACGACTGAGCAACTTCCCTTTCACTTTTCACTTTCATGCATTGGAGAAGGAAATGGCAACCCACTCCAATGTTCTTGCCTGGAGAATCCCAGGGACGGGGGAGCCTGGTGGGCTGCCGTCTATGGGGTCACACAGAGTCGGACATGACTGAAGCGACTTAGCAGCAGCAGCAGCAGGATGTTCTGAAAATGTGGAATTTGGCAAACTATGGACTTTTAGATCTGCAGGGAGCAGAGTCTGCATCATGCTGTGCTCTGCTGAGGGGATGGCCTCAGTCTTGGGAGTTAGGAATTGGCTGTGTCTGCCTCAGCAACTGATCCCTTGATAGAACTGAATGGGTTTCCAAACTGCTTTTTGTGTCCAAACTAATAAACGTCATTGTTAGTTGTGTGGTTAGTTGTTGTTGGAGAGGGCAAAAGGGAATCTATATCCAACTTTGAACTCTGAAAACAAGATAAAAAATATAAATGAGCACTATATTTAAATGTTTCAGTTACTTGGTTGATCATGAAATTTAATTCCCAAGAGTCTTCCCAAATTCATATGTAATATATAAAGGTCCCTAGAAACATTCCTTGTCTAGACTCCCATTAAAGGAAGTGTTGCATTGACTTCCTTGTTCCATATTCCACAGTCATGGCTGAGCTCCTGACTTTTGCCAAGTCTGAGGCAGAGAAAACAAACAAATATAAACAATTATGGGGGGTTAGGAGGACAGCCAGAAGACTGTCTGCCTCTACTGTGGAAACTTGTATGAAGATTGGGGCAATTTGAGTCATCCTTTGGAGCTTCTGTATATTCAGATAACTTTGTATGTTATAAACTGCATTATTCATAAGAAGTGTTTAGCCATAATTTCATGACAACACATAGCTTGTCATGAATAACAAGTTCTGAAGGAAAGTATTTTTTTCCCCCTAATAAGCACTGTAGACTAAAATCAAAATGTAATTTGTACCTACAGGTATCCCTCTGTGCTGAAATAATTGGTGTTTCACTGAGGCAATGCAAATCCATTAGATATTTTGGGGAAAATTGAAACAATGCAAAAAAATTTAAAAAGCAATGTATTCTATCCTGCTTTGTGATTCTGGGCAAGCTTTCTAGGTCTTGGTTTCATGATAATAATAATAATTAAAATCACATTAATAATAATATTAAAATGGCACTATAATAAACATTAAGATAATAATTTTAAGTAATAAGTATTATTATCATTATTACTTCCCTGAGAATAAAGCTTTTTAGTTTACACTAGGTTTTCTTAGGTAGTAGGTAGAACCAAGGGCTTTTTATCCAACTGCCTATTCTTGAAGCCTATGAGAACAGTGAAAGTAATGCTTATCTTTTCCCATAAAGGGTAAAATGAGGGCAGAAGAACTCAGATTAAGATGATAGCTGCAGAAATTTAGGTTGGACAACAAAGTACAATAAAGACTTTATTGCTATGGGAAAATTGGATGTGGTCTTTAGGGGAGTTCCATGTTACAAAACACAGCAGAGTAAGGCAGAAGGCACAAGTGGGTGGTCAGGTGACCTGGATGACTTCCTGGCCCTGCCAAGTGTGGATTTAGGTGAGTTCCATCATTTTGCTGGGCTTTGTCAAAGGAGGGGAAAATCTCAAGGAACTAGTCTTTCTTTAGTCTAAGAAGCTGCATGTCTATCCGCCCTCTCCATGCACTCCGTGCTTATGAGGAGAATGGGGGAGGTCCTCCAGGCAGAGTCCATCCCCAGAGCCTCATACTTTCTGTGCCACACAGCCGGTCATCCAGAAATCCTGATCAGTGAATTGTTTGCGGTAACAAAAGCCTGGCGTCCTTTGGAACCTTAGTGTCCTTTGGAAGAAAACTGAAATAATGACCTCTATACAATGGATGAGATCAATACATATATACCAGTTTGGAAGGGTCCTCTGAATTTACTGTGGTAGGAAAACAGAGTTGAGAGTGGTGTGTGCACTGTGCACTTTATTGTGTAAAAATAAACCGGAGCACATGTATTTGTATAGATAGTCTGGCATATGCATAGAATATGTCTTAGAGGACTCATGAGACACTGATAACAAGAGCTGTCTTTTACAGGGAAAATGAAGGCGTGGCAATCAGAACTTACAAGATTTACTTCTTGCTCAAATGTGTGTCTTTTACTTTCTATAATATGCATATATTTCATTCAAAATAGCTCTACTAATGTGTATTATATGTGTTTCATATGTGTGCATATGTAATAGGAAAGGGAGATGGAAAGCATCAGTCTTAAAATTCAAATCTTCTGGACTCTGGCTTCACTGCTCCCCATATGTGCCCTTAGCCAAGACATCTTCTCTAAGATTACATTTCTTCATTTGTAAATGGGTTGAGAGTGTCTCCCTCTCAGTGTGTGTGTATGTCTGCGTGTAAACAGTGTATTCTAGCAAACAGCATGTGAGTGTGTCTCTACCTCCCCAGAGCATCCGTCATGGAATTACAAGTCTCCATTTCTCTTTTCCTAGCTTCATTCCGATATTGACTCTGGTGATGGGAACATTAAATACATTCTCTCAGGTGAAGGAGCCGGAACCATTTTTGTGATTGATGACAAATCAGGGAACATTCATGCCACCAAGACATTGGACCGAGAGGAGAGAGCCCAGTACACGCTGATGGCTCAGGCGGTGGACAGGGACACCAACCGGCCCCTGGAGCCACCGTCGGAATTCATTGTCAAGGTCCAGGACATTAATGACAACCCTCCTGAGTTCTTACACGAGACCTATCACGCCAACGTGCCCGAGAGGTCCAACGTGGGTGCGTAAGGGAGGGGGGACGGACCTGCTCCACCTGCAGGCGCGCTGTCTCTGCGGGAGGGTGGGCTGGGCCCATTCTCCCAAGTCGGGATGTAGGATGTATGCTGTAGCTTCTATGTTCAAAATAACAAACAAAAAACATTTCATGTATATAGTTGAAGTTTCAAATATTTTAAATTGCCCTGATGTTTTAAACTGTAACCTTACAAAAGATGAGGAGGCATAGAAGAATAGGAAAAATGGGATGGAACTCAGGCCATCCTGGCCCTGGTGCTTGTTAACCTTTTGACTTGGAATCAGTTCCATCTGTTCTCTTAGCCTGAGTTTCTCCTCTGTAAAATGGGACTAAAAGTTTCGACTCATGTAGGATTATAAATAATAGACGTCTGGTCACTAGCGCATGTTGGTGTTCAGTAAGTAATAGCGGCAGAGTTTGTCGCATGTCAGCACAGTGCTCATTAATGATTTACATGCCCTGTTGCATTTAATCTTTTCAGTGACTCATCTTTGCAATGAGGTAGGTCCTATTTGACATATTTTGTAAATGGGAAACCAAAGCTAGAAACAAGTTAATTATAATTTATTCAAGGTCATCTGAGCTATTAAGTGGATCCAGGATATACACCTCACCATGACACTGTGTCACCATCTGTTAGAATAATTCAGAAGCAGCTATGTCTCTCATCATGCATACAGACACCTAACATTGTTAGTGGACAGTTCTCCTGGCAATAATGCTTGTTTGACTTTATAGAATGCAGATTGTTGTGCTTGCTTTTTAGAAGCATGCCTCATAGTAAGAAGGGTTTGCTTTTCAGACAGTGACCAGGGCTGTTCTGATCAGGGAGTAAGTATGGTTATGAAATCAGAGATTTAAAGTTCTGATGAGCTTAAGGATCATCAGGGCCTAACTGCCCGTTTTACAGATGAGAAAACCAAGCACTGAGACTGAGAATCAATTTGCCCAAGAAAGTTAGATACAGAAGTAACTCTAAAACCCTACCCCTCGGGACTTCCCTGGTGGTCCAGTGGTTAAGAATCTGCCTTGCAATGCAGGGGATGTGGGTTCAATCACTGGTCAGGGAACTCATATCCCACATGCCTTGGAGCAACTAAACCTATGAGCCGCAACCAGAGAGTCTGCACACCGCAACGACAGATCCTGCATGAAGCACCTAAGACTGGGGGCAGCCAAATAAAGATTTAAAAAACTACTCCTTCCACTTTGCATATAGAGCTTGTGGTGCAAAAAAAAAAAAAAAAGCCCTCTTCTCCTCCAACTAACGTGAAACCCTTCTCATACTTTATAAAAACTCACCTGGGCCTATTCTGTCTTGTCTTTGCCTTGCCCAATTCTTTAGTTTCTCAGTAGTAACCTGGGGACTTTTAATGAGAAGCAGCAGACATCAAAGAAATCATTACATAGAGGACAACAGTGTCAGCAGCTGAGCCAGGGGGAAAAGGCCAGTCACCAAAAAGGATGCTCCAGGGGAATTTTCATTGACCCCATGTCTTGGGGCAGCTTAGTGCTTAAGGATTAATATCAGACTTTGCATCGTGGCCTATGAGAGTTGTCTGCTGTCAGAAAGTACTGGATTGGAATCATGGCTGTACCTCTGACCAACCAGGTCAACCCAGACAACAGCTTACATCTTTCTCAGTTTTCATTTTGTCATCTATAACATGAGGATAATGTAAACTCTGATGAGGGTTAAATAAACATAGATGTAAAATACAAAGAGTTTTAATGAACTTAGTGGATTTCTTGAAGCAAATTAAGCATAAAAAATAATACTTTCACAAGCTCTACCATGAAAATAGAAAATAGAGCTTATTAATGCCATTACAAATGTCCATGATTTAGAATAGTACCTAGTTTTGTGGGATGAATCCTCCCCCAAAAGTTGTTTGTATGAAAAAATGAATTACAGAATTTTTTTAAAAAGTAAAATTTGTTCTTACACTGTGTGAAAATCACCAGCAAACTTGTAGATCAGAGGGCTGACGGGCTGTATAAATGGGCTGCCTTGCCTCTCACATGGAACCTGGCTCCTCGGTTGAAACTGTCACGGAAAGAACTTGGGCTTGGTTGTTTGCTGGGTAGAGGTTAGAATCCTGACTCTGACAGTGGCCCACTTTGCAAAACAGCCTGCAGAACTTCCTACCTGTCACACTCAGTACCTCACAAGCGCAATGAACGTAGAAAGCACCTAGCAGAGGGGCGGAATACTTGGAACATGCCCCAAACAGTGCTTGGCACAGAGGGATTCTATAATTACCAGCTCTCTCCCTTGACCGTCTCCCCTGCCCCATTCTGAACCGTAAAGGAATAAAGGGTTTTCCTACGAAAAACAGAATCCCCGCTTCTTTCAATTCCCTGGTTTCTTTCCACTGTGGCTCGCAATTGCTGGCCTTAGATCTCACCAGATGTCTACTGGTGATTTCTGTTGTGTGACTACTAGACCCATTGCAGGTGGGAAGATGCAATTTTCATGCCAGTAGGGAACAACATTCTGTACAATATTTATGGCCATAAATTAATTAAAATGTAGTATTAGCAGCCATTTTATTACATGCAAAGCAACAATAAAATGATGTATTTATTGCTCTGCTACAGATGGAAGACTGCACTCTGTCCTTTCATGAAAAGCAATTCATCATTAATTATCCTTTATTATACTCTTTGGGAAGATTTTTATTTAATTATTTCATATACTGAACATTCCAGTTGCATGGGCCTTAGAATGTTTTTGCAATAATGTTCACATTATTATTTTAACTACTAAGCATAGTAGGATGCACTATGAATATAGAAAGTTCATTTTTAAACTATGGGGATTAAAAAGGGAGGGGGGAGGAAGGGAAATTACTTTTGCATCTCAGTCTGGAAAATCAAAGCATATTGGGGCTCTCGTTAGTTTTTAATCTTAAGACAAAATTTGCAAACTAGCATATAATTTGAAAAGCGGAGGGATTGTCTCTAATGAATATTTCACTTTTAAGGAACGTCAGTGATCCAGGTGACAGCTTCAGACGCAGATGACCCCACCTATGGAAACAGTGCCAAGTTAGTGTACAGCATCCTGGAAGGACAACCCTACTTTTCAGTAGAAGCACAGACAGGTACCATGGAATGGCGTTGTGATTTGTGACACATTGTAAATAAGGAGTCCAGGCCTGCTGGCTGAAACCTTTTTGAGTCTCAGTTTTCTAAAATATAAAATGGGCCACCTAACAAGACTATTGTGCAGTGTAGACACTGTGCATTGCCTGGCCTGTAGTTAGCATTCAATGAACTATGCTTATGACTGCTTTTATTTGTATTGCAGCATGTCACATACTGCACATGGCCTGGCCTGTAGTTAGCACCCAATGAATTATACTTGTGACTGCTTTTGTTTGTATTGCGCCATGTCACAGCAATAAATATAATCCTAGACTGCAACTTTCCTCTTGATATCAGTTCTTAAAACTCAACTTCAACTTAAAAATGTATCTTCAAATATGTTTTATCATAAAATTCAACTGTGGATCCAAATTAAGAGACCATAGGACTTGAGGACTTTTAAAAACTGGCAGCTCTCAAAGCTTGAAGACCTCTGTGCAGGGTTGGGGGTGGTGGGGGTGGGAACTGATGAGGCTCAGGTATGTCTGGGAGGTGGCACATCCCCACCTCCTCTGCTGAGCTTCGAGGTTCCCAACAGGCATTAACATCCAAAAAGGAGGTTCTGCAAATCCTTACAGAAAACAAATAGCAAACAAAAAGAGTGAACGAATATGCCAGCCAAAACCTACACCAAATATTTCACTCCATGTGTACCAAATTTGATTCTAGGATCCTTTTATTAGAATAAACACTAAAATCCTATGAAACTGTCAGTCCACAGTATTATACCTCAAACTCCCTTCTTTTTTCCATAGTATACCCCCATATGTTTGCAAAATATTTACAAAAAATCCACTTATATTAATACAGTTGAAATTTATCAAATATATGCATATATGTGTGTGTGTGTGTATAATATTATATTGCATAGCCTGCCAATCAGATATTTTGCCTGCTTACCGAATATAATTTCCACTTACCTATGTGATCATTTGTTTGTAGACACTATGCTTTGGATCACAATTTAGGGGGCTACTTGCTATGATTTCATCAAAGGCATTTACCAATTAATTTTGCCAAGGATAAATGTGGAGTTGCATCTAAGTTTTTGAGATACTAAAATTGCTGGAGGGACTCTAGTTGCAATATTCGTTATCTCAAGGACTCATGTTAGGAAGGACAAATTTGAACCTACCAAATTATTTAACAGACAAGAAAAACGAGGCTCAGCGAGTTGAAGAATATTGCTGAAAAAAATACAAACATCGGGGTCAGAAAAGGATAAGGGCTTAAAGCTTCCACGACACTCTCTTAGATTTCCAGTGTAAATGTTGCTACATCTACAGACAGAAAAAGCTTGCACGTGTTCCCAAAAGATTTTAAGGGAACATGGTTTCCACACGAGTAATGCACTAATATACAGAGATCATGTAGAATTTAATTATTAATGTATCCTTGTCAGTGATAGGTGATAGTAAACAACTAGAGTTGACATAAGCATTGTGTATATTTCTAACCCATTTGTTATACACTTAAAAAGCTAATATTAACATTTTAGTGTATTGCCATTTACTTTTAACTTAAAATAGACCGGAGTAATGTTTCTAAGAATTATATGCAGGCATTGATAGTCAAAGGATTCTGCTGACAGTCCAGAAGCATGGGTTTATGCTATGGATGCTCATGTAGTGGGTCCTCAAATGTATCAGTCTTTAGCATCTTTAATTGTTATACCTGAGAAGGATGAGATTATAATTTGCATTTATAGTACAACATATAAAACATAAAATTTTAATGCTACATTAATAACGATGGCAGTTTGCTGGAAAATATGTCTATATGATGCTCCAAGTATGGCTACTTTTGATGATAAATATGTTGGAGTGACTCTTCTGTGCGGACAGCTGCTGTTTTATTTATCTCTGCTTCCTGTGCCTAGACCTTTCTTGTTATAATGTAATTAATGAAGATCTGTGGTGTTCCCTGCTCGCCTGTCCAGGTATCATCAGAACTGCCCTTCCCAACATGGATAGGGAAGCCAAGGAGGAGTACCATGTGGTGATCCAGGCCAAGGACATGGGTGGACACATGGGTGGACTCTCAGGGACAACCAAAGTGACGATCACACTGACCGACGTCAACGACAACCCACCAAAGTTTCCGCAGAGTAAGTCAGTGGGCTTGGTTTTCACTTTCCAATGGTGCCACAGCCAACTCTCTTCTCTGACCCATCCCTGCTATACTCAACTTTCCAGAAGGAATCTAGAGTAACGGAGGCTCTTTATAACATTCTTGATAAAAAAAAAAAAAACAAAACACAGAAGACAGCAGTAATAACAACAGAAATCTTAAGTGGAGGAGAGGTAGTGGGAGAAAGTGGGAGAAAGGCATGGAATGTTTCACAACCCTGGAAAGAGAAAAATCCATTTTGCTAGGCACTCATAATGTGATGTAGTAATTAATTAACTTTTCTGCCTCAGTGTTCTCATTTCTAACCTGAATATGTAATCGTAGCTGGATCAGTTCTCTATTGCTACCTAACAAACTACTTCGGATCTTGTGCTTTAAAACAATAATAATTGTTTATTTTGTCATGAGTCTGAAATGTGGGCAAAACCTGAAAGAGGCAGCTTGTTTCTGTTTCACAGCATCAGTTGGCAGAGTTTGACTGAGGCTAGAAGATCCACTTCCAAGCTGGTTCAATCACGAGGCTGGCAAGTTAATGTCAGCTGTTGCTTCCCGTCCGTGTCAGCCTCTCCAAGGAGTGGCTTGGATGGGTTCTGAAAGTGAGAAGAGCCCCAAGGACACCAAGTAGAAACTGTATTGCCTGTTGTAACCGAGCTTCAGAAATCACATAGCATCATTTCCACTGTAGTCATAAGACTGCTCAAATTTAAGTGGAGTTCTTACAGACCCCACCTTTCAAGGGAAGGACTGTTAAAGCCTCTTTGAAAGAGAAGCATATGGGTTGGGAGATACTGTTTGGACTATTTTTGCAAAATAAAATCTTCCACAAGACTCAGTTAATAGGATACTGGGACTCCCCCGGTGGTCCAGTGATTAAGAATTTGTCTTGCAGTGCAGGAGACACAGGTTCAATCCCTGGTCGGGGCATTAGGATCCTACATGCTCTGGGGAAACTGGGCCCACGTGCTGCAACTACTGAGCCCGAGCCACAGCTAGAGAGTCCATGTGCCAAGATCTTGCGTGCTGCAGCTAAGACCCAGCAGAGCAAAACAGACAAATAAATATTAAAAAAAAAACATTTAAATTAGTTGGATATTGTTAGAACTACATGAGCTACTGTAGAATCTTACAATGATGTCTGGCATAAGCTCTCAACAAAGGTTAGCCATTGTTATAATCTAGGTGATTATGGTCCTACAAAATTAATAGGATTGCAGCAGGAAATAAAAGAAAAATAATTTGAAAGGTCATTATTAACAATCATAATTACAACAACTACAACCTTTCAATGAATAGTTACTACTATTGCAAATCTCTATGAGAGCCTCTATTTCACAGATAAAACTGGGTTCCATGGAAGGTGCTGTAAGTTGCCTGAAGAATTACAGCATAGCCAGATTTTGAACACAAATCTGGTTATATGTATAGTGCAGGTATAGACAGAGGTACAGTATAACCATAATGATGCTGGTGCTGATAGATCATGGGGAGTTCAGCATGAAAGCTTCTTTATTAGATTAGCTGGTAGAGCCTATGAGTTTATTGCCAGAGAGATGGCACTTTTTACAAATGAGAAAACAGGGAAGGCCACCAAGTATGGTCCCAGAAAGGACCATGGTCACTCAAAGGAATTCAAAGACAACAATCTCTGGAAGGGAGACATTAAGGTGGAGGATTACAGGGTGACAGCCAATTCTCATAAAGTCCCCAAAGAGATGAAGATTACTTTGCTTGGTCAGGCACAAGATTCAGCATCCCCAATAAGCTTAAGCCTCATAGAGTACTCTAAGAAGCTGCATGCTCCATTATCCACACTCTGAAACTGTCTGGTATGGATGCTGGATGGAAAGGACCATGCGGGGCTATTAGCAGGCGGTGATCAATGTCCTTGCTCACCTGCCGGCATAGAGTGAAGGTACATCACTGCTGTGAAGATAACCAGTTTTATAGCTGTGGACTTGAATGAGATTTAGAGAAAATTACCTGAGAGCAAGTTTTTCTAAACCTTGATGTAAATTGGTAATTATCTACAGAGACTCCCATCTCCTTCTTGTGCTTTATCATGGAGGACATGGTGTGTTTAAGTTGAATATGGGTCTGAACAGAAAGCAGTCACAGCCAAACAATATAGATAAATGTACACAGAGTATGAAAATTGATAAAATCCACGTAAGGAGAAACTAAAGCTTAAATTGCTTAAGTAGCTTGTCCCAAACTACTAGGTTTGGCGGTGACAGAGGCAGAGATATCCAACCCTTGCTTCTCTACGTTGTTTCGCAGAGAATATTTTTTTAATTCTGATGATACAGTTGAGATGATCTCAAGTCTTATTTCTTTAATGAAACCTTTCAGCAACTTCCTACACGTTTTTAAAGAAACTCGGACATCTTTTCCGGCTCCTGCAGTGCCCTTTGTGCACAGTTAGGCCCCAGCCCATTTACACTGATTTCCTACCAGAAGGCTGCAATCACACCTGTGGTCTTACTCTTCTGTATATATTCACTGTTTTCACTTTAGGGTTTTTGCAATTTGCTGTTTGCTTTGTTTGTACTTTCATCCCCAGATATTTACATGATTTATCCGGCCCAGTCCTTTCAGGAGATATTCACACACACTCACATGAACACACTCACACACAACATACACTTATACACAGTCACACTTATACACTTTCATTATCCTTTGTCCCTTACTGTATTTTTCTCCTTCTTAGCAATGATATCAGAGTATGTATACATATGATTTTTTTTTCTCTGTAGAAGGAGGGAAGAATCTTGACTCTTTCATTTACTACTGAGTTCCCAAAGGCTAGGACAGTGCTCAGCATATAGTAGGTTCCCAATACATATTAAATCTATGTGGAAATGTCACACTGTGAGAAACCTTTCCATATAAGATATTCATTCATCAAATGGTGAAGGAGGTAAAGTAAGAAGAGAGTCAAATATAGAGCTGGAAGGGTCATGACCTTGAAAGACAAAATTTGCATTTGACTTTAAAATAAATATGGAGCTACAGAAGGCTTTTAAACAGAGAAGACATCCTCTTTCTGGGCACCTGGGAGTGCCATATGTGAGCCTGAGAATGAACTCTGGGCCATTCCAAAGACGTAAAGAGAGGTTTTGATTTTTTTTGAATGTGTGAAGATATGCATGGGCCTCCATCAGTTCCTGATGGGAAATGTAACTGGGCATTGTTTTCCTTTCTCACGTGTGGCACGTGCCCCCACCCTACCACCCTGGACCCTGATATTATTTCATCATTCTTTACAGAAAACATTTCTTTGACAAGCAAGCTGTGTGGGATCTTCCTTGCATCCATTCACTTCTTTTCATGTTTTCAATCAATAGGAAGCTCAGTGTCAAACCCTTTGAGAAATTTATTGGGATTCAATGAAATCTAAAGTCTTACAGCTGCCAAATAAAAGGGAAAATAAAAATAGATATCTTCTTCTTCTAGGCGTATACCAGATGTCTGTGTCAGAAGCAGCTGTCCCAGGGGAGGAAGTGGGAAGAGTGAAGGCTAAAGATCCAGACATTGGAGAAAATGGCTTAGTCACGTACAATATTGTTGATGGAGATGGGATGGAATTGTTTGAAATCACAACGGACTATGAAACACAGGAGGGCGTGGTGAAACTGAAAAAGGTGAGTTAGGGTGAGGAGTCAGATGTGGCAGCAGTGTGGCCTGCTTTGCCAGGACAACGCTGCAGGAAACAAAGAGTTGAAGGCTAAAAACTGAGAATATGGACAACTGAGGGCTGGACTTCAGACTTTGCAGCTGAGCTTTGAGCTTTTGGGAGAGAACAGAACTGTATTTCAGAGGGAGCTGGCAGAAGGGACTGATGATGCCTACCTGAGATTGATAGTTTTTATACAACTTGGGGACTATAGTCAATAATAATGTAATATCTTGCTATTGTGACAGATGACAATCAGACTTGCCATTTTGAAATGTATACAAATATCAAATCACTGTGTTGTACACCAGGAACTAGCATGGTACTGTAGGTCAATTATTCTTCAAAAACAAACCAAAAAACAGACTCATGGACAAAGAGATCAGATGTATGGTTATCAGAGGTGGAGGATGGGGAAAGGGGAAGTTGGATGAAGGCAGTCAAAAGGGAAAAACTCCCATTTATAAGACGAATAAGTATTAGGGATATAATTAATACTGCTGAATGTTATATATGAAAGTTGTTCAGTGAGTAAATCCTTAAGAGTTTTCATCAAAAAGAAATTTTTGCTTTTTCTTTTGTATCTATATGAGATGATGAATGTTCACTAAACTTACTGTGGTAATGATTTCATGATGTATGAAAGTCAGATTTTATACTGTATATCTTAAGCTTATACAGTACTGTATGTCAATTATATCTCAGTAAAACTGGAAGAAAGAGAGGGGGTGATAATACTTGCCCTGAGATTACTGATTAGTTCTTTTATGCCTTGGCACAGTTTCCTCAGGGAAAGAAAGATGTTTACATAAATCTAGATTTTGGAGCAGCCCTCAGCATGCATGAGGTTTCCTTGTTGGATCTGCCAAGCTGAGTCTATTAATATAGATTCTCCAGAACTTTTCCCATCTCAAACATCCAAGGTCTGTTACATTATTAGGCCTTCTATGAAACGTGAACCAAACCCTCTGCTCAATTTTCTCTCAGAACTGAGCCTGAGAAACAAAAATAATGGATCTTCCCTCATAGTCAACTAAATTGGTGCTAAAAATGTGTTCCTGGGATTAATTCACTACAAAGATGAGCTTATTGTTTATTCTTATTTTGCTTTTTTAATTTATTCAATTCTAAATATTGGCCAGAGACAGCCTGTGACTCATACTAACCTTTGTTTGGTATATGATGAAAATCATATAAAATAGATGGTAGTATCCCTGTGGGCAATGATACCTTAGTTTAATTAGGAGGAGGCTGGGGCTCAGACAGGTTAAATAATTTAATCCTGTTGTAATCACACAGCTAGCAATTTAAAGACATGGAATTCAAAATTAATGTATTCTAAAACATCTTTCCACTTAAGGCATTTTGGAAATAGCTGGACCAAAAAGGTTTTATAAAAGAGAGCCAGATTGGTTTTGCTTTCAGTGTATATTCTAGTAAAACGATTACCACCCCCCCCACCGATTTACCACTTGAGAAATCAATATCTCTCCATCATTAAAGTATAAGGAGTATCAAATCTGAATTGGATGATGGAATTACCTTGGTTTTAATCAAACATTCATTTTCAACTTGATTTTGTAGCCTGAAGATTAAGCTCCTTGGTATGATAGGAAAGATTGGACTTGAACACTGATGAAAAAATTAATTTCAAGAACCAATAAAGAGTTTAGCTGCTGGAGAGGAGGCAAGGGTGGGATGGGAGGGAGATTCCTGGGAGGAATCTTTTAGTAAAGGGAGCAGGGAGAGATGTGTTCTCAGAAGCCCACTTTTCACAACATATGAAAGCAACGTTGTTGGGTTTGGGAGAAATATAAGGGGACCCAAAGACAAAGAAAGTAGGAGTGACTCTGTCATGAAAGAGTATGGAAGTTGGGGTAAACTTTGGATATATGGAAAAATCAACATTAGTGATGATGAATGGTATAGTCTCCGAAGCCTAATCACCAGCCACAAGGGGCTGGGATAATCACTCCCTCTGGTTTCTCCTCTGGAAAAGTAGCTGTGTGAATTGGCCTGTAGCATAGAGCTGTCAACTTGCTTTGTTAATTAATATGACTATCCCTCCTGCCTGACACTGACATACGAGCAGTGACATCAACGATTCCTGCCCGCATCCTTGGCTGTTCAAATAATTGGGTAGTTGGTTATACTAAGGTTGTCACCTGTTTTCAGTGTATTCAGGGTATGAACACACACTGTGTCTCTAAAATCTGAAACATTTAAGTCACCCCATGGGACTAACACATTGCAAATGAGCTCTCTGCATATGATTAATTTCACATTTCCCCCCAATTCAATGTGTTTATTTCAGGCAAAGGAATAATCTTCCATAAAGCACTGATGTTTAGGTTGAAAACAGTAGGATATTCTTTCATTTGTAAAAGAACATTTCCTTAAACTTATAGCATAAAGTTCTAACTGTCCAGGAGGAAAAAAAAATATTGAGAGGTGAATTTAATAGAGTAGATTGATGGAAGCATTATATATTATTTAATAATATAAAAAGATGTCGAGAGACCCACCAAACTATTTTTGCCTTTTAAAAATATTCTGTAATATAGTTGTTTTTTTTCACTTGTTTCTTAATTCATTCAACTTATTTTTCTACCAAGAGCGGTTGAGTTTTTATTATTTGTCAGGCAGGCCCTTTGTGAGAGGCTGGACATCTAAAATTGAAGAAACAGAGTTCTGGTCACAGGGAGATCAGAATTTAACAGGACAGTTAAGCAAAAAAGACAATTAAAATAGAGAGGGTGTTTCTGACCCTTGAGATTTTTAACATTTCAGGACAGAGACTTCTTTGTTGTAGGGGGCAGTTCTGTGCATTGTATGGTGTTTAGCAACATCCTGACCTCTCCTTACTTGATGTCAGAAAGCACACACCCAGCCCCACCAGCTGCGATGACAAAATATAGCTCCAGACAAAGCCTAATATTCGCTGGGGTGAGGCACAGCAAAATCACTTCCCGGTTGAGAAGCAACTGTGATAGCGCATGATAGTGTCTATGAATATGGGTCACGGATGACCACTTACAGGGAGCAGTTCTAGAGCTACGTCTTCATAGGTGAGTAGGAATTTATCAAGTGGATAAGGAGAGAAGGGTCAGAGAACACTAGTGCCTGAAGGACTGGTCTTGATGAAAACAGGACACATTTAAGAAACTTGAGTGAGTTCAGTCTTGAGGGTTTTGAGATGGATACAGTGGGACCAGTTGAAAAAATCTTGCTAGAATTCAAGAGAGAAATTACAAAGACTGGAAGAAGGCAGAAGAGATAAACGTAAAGAATTCAAGAGTTACTTAGGAGTTACTCATGTATTGAATGGGCTTCCCTGGTGGCTTAGACGGTAAAGAATCTGCCTGCAGTGCAGGAGACCCCGGGTTCAATGCCTAGGTTGGGAAGTTCCACTAGAGAAGGGAAAGGCTACCCACTCCAGTATTCTTGCCTGGAGAATTTCATGGACAGAAAAGAAGCCTGAAGGGCTCTAGCCTATGGGGTCACAAAGAGTTGGACCTGAGTGACTAACACTTTCACTTTCTTGTACTGAATAGCTTAGAAAATAATAAATATTTCTTGAATACCCTGTGTGAGACAGAGTAAGTGTCAGGCTTATAAAAGAGAGAGAGAAACGGAGGAGCTGCCTTCAGCATATTGAGATGATCTCTGTGTGACTAGCTGAAGAAGAACCAGTGCAAAGTAAAAATGAGACCTGTAGGTGGCTTGGTGGACTTAGGAAAATCCGATGCTGCAACAGCTTTGACTGAATGGGATTCCCAGTTATCACTGAGAGATCTCTTCATGGTCTCTGAGGTATTCGCTTTCAAACAAATAAACTCCTTGTAAAGCAGTGAGAGAGCAGTATTAGAAGGCATTTTAAATATTTTTAAAATAACAATTTTAGTAAAGCCACTTTTATGCCTGATTATGGCTTCCCCAGTGGCTCAGTGGTTAAAAAAAAAAAACAGTGCCTACAATGCAGAAGCCACAGGAGACGTGGGTTCAATCCTGGGTTTGGAAGATCCCCTGGAGGAGGAATGGAAACCCTCTCCAGTATTCTTGCCTGGAGAATCCCCTGGACAAAGGAATCTGGTAGTCTACAGTGCATGGGGTCACAGAGTCAGACACAACTGAAGCGACTTAGCATGCACTCATGCATGCCTGATTATTTCTTTATGTTCTCTGTCCACATATATATAGATGTGGATGTGTAACATTTAACACAGTTGCAGTCATTGAGTAATCAGATGTGTTAACTTAATAGCACATCATAAATGTCTTACATGCTGTTATATAATATACATAATCATTTTTAATGACTACATAACATCCCATCCTATTGATGGACCATTATTTCCTTAATAAAATCTCACAGTTGGATTTGGTGTTTTGTGTGTATGTTTCCCAGGATTAGATATAACCCCTCAATGATGTCTAAACAACATCATGCATTTTTGAATACTGTGTGTTTTGGTTTTATGTTGAATTAATCCCTCAGGCAGGATTTTTAGAGGTGGGATTAGTAAACTCGGGAGTATTGAGATTTTTATGGCTTATGTAGTATGTTGCTTCATATAGCTTCATTTCAACTACTCATAACATGGATAGGGAAACTACCTTAAATCTCTTTTGGAAGGAGGCAGGGAATAAATTAGAGGCAGATGCTTAAATGTTGTCCATCCATCAACTCTGCTTTCCTTTCAGCCACAGTGATTGGTGCATACTATCACTTGGTATAGTCATTCCTGGGTGCTGGGGAGGCAGAGGTCAGCAAAGATCAACGCAACTGCGTATAGTTCTTTGGGATGCTCCTCACCCAGCAGGGGTGGGGGACAAGGGACTGCAGATGGGCAATTAAGGGGCCAGACCAATCTGTCTGGGGGAGATGGGGAGGATTTCATAAGCCTGGGATGACCACCAGACGACAGTAAAGTTTCACCAAACTAGAAAGGGCATTCCAGACAAGCATTTGCAAAGATCTGGGGAGAATTGCTCTAGATTCAGCAGGTACCAGTCAAACTATACTATACCAACTTTAACATTAACAAGGTTTTCCAGTGGAAACAGTGCTCTGGGTCCTTAGGTGTGTACCTAAGTCAAGTTCAAAACATTCTGTTACCAGCTGAATCGATAGATTACCTGAGAGAAGAAAATTTCTTCTTGCCTGGTCTCAGAACTATCATATTCAGGTTTTTGATTTTGTCTAATAATCACAGAGATTTTTGAAGGATTGCAGCAGTCTCACACCTTCAGCCTATAAATACCATTCCTTCCTGCTGTTCAGTAACCCAGTGAAGGACAAAGAGACTGCTGGGGAACCTGAAACAGCTGGGGACAGATTTTGCTTCAAGAAAAGGGAGTGTTCTCTGAATCTGGCGAGAAAAGTTTCAAGGGTGTTGAATGCCTCTAACCTTCCTGAAACTGGAACCATCCTCAGTTAGAATTCTGTAGAATTAGGTTAGGACTAAGCCCTATGATTACATGCCCATTCAAAATAAAACTAGGCGGATGACAGCAACATGGCAGGCAGATGCTAGCCTTAAAAGACCCAACTCTTTGCAAACATTTGGGAGTTCAGCATCATTCAGAGTGCTAATTAGAAAGTTTGGTTTCCGGGCAGGAAGGCTTGTTTCTCCTCTGTGATTTTACTTTGCACCCGTTGCTGACTGATTCACAGAACCACCCCTCCTTCAGAATGTGGGAGTGCTTACTATCAGTTTCTTAATAATGACAGCCATTCAAATGTTACTTCATTTTTTTGTCACATGTGTGTAAAACCTATATTATTTATAATTGTTTTTCTCTCAATGGACTTCTGTACAAATATACATTCTTGTAACTGGGAAGTACTCACACTGTCCTATATCACTTGCCATAAATAGGAAGTAACCTAAAAAATGAATTCAGTCCAAACAAAGTGATGTCATTCCATTCTAGCTAGAGAGTTCTATCGTAATCTTTCAAAAGGGAGATTAGGAAGCATAACAGGTATGTTAAAAATTAGTACTGAGTAAGAAGCATAACAGGTATGTTAAAAATTAGTACTGAGATGTCCTTGATGTGTTTGAGAATGAAAGAATTGGAAAAAGGATAATAGTATCAGTAATGAGGATAATGTCATTCAAAAAACCCACCCACTCAAATTACCCATAAACCATGTTAAGTTGGTCCATAATCTGTTAAGTCAGATTATGGACCCCTGCTGGTAAGGTTTCTAGACTTTAAGAAATGCTCTGTGGTCAAAAAGTTTAAAAATGAGACTGTTAATATGATTAAGCCAGAGTGTGTGTGGGTAGAGGGGAGAGTCATCTAACAAGACATTGCTTTTTTCTCTAAAATTCATTGAGTATTTTTATTACCAAGATTCTTAGTACTTTTCAGAATGGGCTACAACATTTATTTTTGTAATGTTTTAATTCCTTTCCTTAAGTGATTTTAGTGACTGAATTGGGAAGCCTTAGTGTGTTCAGATAATGTGGTTCATTTTAGATGATGGGGTCCTTCGGAGTCTGCCGTGCTCCTAGAATTACCCATTAAACACATTCCAAGTTTTAACAATTGATTTGTCTGATTTTCTGACCAAATGGCTCAGGTAATTGGATATTGAATAGACACTGATTTTCTCTCTTTGAACAACTATTCACGCTGCCCTATAAAAACAATCAGGTCTTTCTTTTCCATTATTCTTTCAAGGAATTGGTTGTCAATCTTCTCTTCTTTTTTGCCAGCCTGTAGATTTTGAAACCAAAAGAGCATACAGCTTGAAGGTAGAGGCAGCCAACGTGCACATTGACCCAAAGTTCATCAGCAATGGGCCTTTCAAGGACACCGTGACAGTCAAGATTGCAGTAGAAGATGCTGATGAGCCCCCTATGTTCTTGGCCCCAAGTTATATCCACGAAGTCCAAGAAAATGCAGCCCCTGGCACTGTGGTGGGGAGAGTGCATGCCAAAGACCCTGATGCTGCCAACAGCCCAATAAGGTACAGATAAACTTATTTTTAAAGTCTGGATGGGGAATTCTAGAGGCAAGAGGTTTTAGGAAAGCCCTACAGGAGCCACATCCTTCAGTCTCAAGAAGGGTCCAAGATATCATTCAATGTAAACAAGATGAAGACTTAGGAGACATGAAAATTCTACTCCAGTTATTTGGATAGACTCATTCAGGCTCCATGATTTCTGGAGCAGATTTCCTGGTTATACTAGGTGATATAACCCTTATCTTCACCTGTCTGTCTCAGAGAATTGTGGTGAAGTATAAATAATGGTTGTAAAATAATAACTGTAATTCTAATTTATTGAATACCTTTCTATGTTCCCGTTACTTCACTAAGGGGAATCAGATACATAAATTAATTTATCCTGTCAACATTATTTTATAGGAATTATTATTCCTTAAGCTGAGACAAAAACAGGGTTCTGCAGGACAAAGTGACTTAACCAAAGAACCCAGACAGTGATCAGGGGGCTCAGAAAGCAAGCCCTGTCTATCTAACTGCTGAACATTTTGAAGAGACAATAAAGTGACCCTCAAATTTAAAGTGCTTTTCTTATCATGAATACATTTTTGTGACTTAGAAAAGAAAACTAGAAAACAGAACCCTGCCTCCCCTGTCTCCCCAACCTGAGCTAATAACCAGTGAGACTGATGATGAAGATGAGACAGTGTTGAGAAAGAAGCTGACCAGAAGGAAGCTTGAGTTATACAGTCAAGGCATGTCTATATAGGGCAGGAATGGAAAGTTGTCTGAAACCTGCCCTGGATTCTAGCAGGTGTTTGTACTTCCGTGGCCACTCCCCTAATTCTGTTCTTGCTTAGATTCCTTCCTCTGCCTGCTCATGGTCTCCCTACCCCCAGACTACCACCTACCTTTCCATCATCCTGTAGCAAGATCCAAACATCATATCGTGCTTCAGTTAAACAACAACAAAAAAGTCACTGATCAAATTGTTTCTCATTGTCTCATAGTCCAAAATAATGTCAAGTCTCTCACTCAGCTTAAGCTCTTCTTCAAGCCCCACCCCTCAGTTACTGCTGGTCTTTCTGCTTTCTTCCTCTCCCTTCTCACCAGACTCTCAGTTGCAGCTAGACTAGGCTATTTCCTGTCCTTTTCTAGTTCCTGACTTTTGTATGTTCTTCCTCCTGGTTGGAGCTCTCTACCTCATCCTTTCCAGCTTGCAACATGGTACTCATTTTTCCCATCTCCACTTAGGTGTCATTGTCCTCTAGGAGTTCTCCCAGGCACCCTAAGATAGATCGGATGCAGCTTCTACCTCACAGCTCTTACCATGCTGCATCGCAGTGACAGCTTACACTGTGTTGCCATTGGCATACTCAAAGAGGGCCAGGGATATGTCTGTCTAGGTCATGGGTTGATAAGTTACAGCCCACAGAACAAGCCACCGTCTGCATTTTGAGGAACCTCTATACTGCTTTCCATAACAGCTGTATCTTGAACAGATACCTGAACTCCCATGTTCACTGCAGTGTTATTCATGATAGACAGGCTATGGAAGTAATCTAAATTTCCATCGACAGATGAATGGACAAAGAAATCATGATATATCTATATAATAGAATATTATTTAGCCTGAAGAAAGAAAATTCTGCCAATGGTGATAACATATGTATATTTTGGGGATAAACTCCAGTACTTTGGCCACCTCATGCGAAGAGTTGACTCATTGGAAAAGACTCTGATGCTGGGAGTGATTGGGGGCAAGAGGAGAAGGGGATGACAGAGGATGAGATGGCTGGATGGCATCACTGACTTGATGGACGTGAGTTTGGGTGAACTCCGGGAGTTGGTGATGGACAGGGAGGCGTGGCGTGCTCCAATTCATGGGGTTGCAAAGAGTCGGACATGACTGAGCGACTGATCTGATCTGATCTGATGCTAAATGATGAATAAATACTATGCTAAATGACAAAGGTCTATATAGTCAAAGCTTTGGTTTTTCCAGTAGTCCTGTATGGATGTGAGAGCAGGACCATAAAGAAGGCTGAATGCTGAAGAATTGATGCTTTCAAATTGTGGTGCTGGAGAAGTCTTGAGAGTCCCTTGGACAGCAAGGAGATCAAACCAGTCAGTCCTAAAGGAAATCAACCCTGAATATTCATTGGAAGGACTGATGCTGAAGCTGAAGCTCCAATACTTTGGCCATCTGATGCAAATAAATGACTCACTGAAAAAGACCCTGACGCTGGGAAAGATTGAAGGCAAAAGGAGGAGGTGGCAGAGGATGAGATGGTTAGATTGCATCACTAACTCAATGGACATGAGTTTGAGAAAACTCCAGGAGATAGTGAAGGATAAGGAAGCCTGGCATGCTGCAGTCCATGGGGTAGCAAAGAGTTGAACATAATTTAGCAACTAAACAACAACAACTGCTAAATGAAATAAGCTGGACTCAGAAAGACATAAGATATAGCATGTTACTCCTATGTGGCATCTAAAAAAGTCTAATTGATAGAAACAGAGTAGAATAGTGGTTGCCAGGATCTAGAGAATAGGGGAAATGGGGGGGATATTGACCAGCATGGTAACTATAGTTAATAATAATGTATTGTGGACTTGACATTTACAAAGAGAGGAGATCTTAAGTGTTCTTGCCCCCACACACAGGCACAAACACACACAAGAATAGTAACTATGCGAGGAGGCAATGAATATGTTAATTAGTTTGATCATGGTAATCATTACACAAGGTATACTTATTTTGAAACATCATGTTGTTAGACATTAAATACAGATTTTTTTTATTATTAATCATATCTCAATAAAGCTGGGAAGAAAAGTAAATATATCTGAATATGAAAAAAAAAATCACAGACAGTGGAGTTTTTCTATTTATACCAAAAAAAAAAAAAATGCTGACAGAGCAGAAGGAAGTCCAAATGTAAATGTTGTTCAGTTGCCTTTAAGTCTTTAAAGGCAGACAGTTTTTAAAGGCAGAGAAACGAAGACAGTTTTCTTGGCTCCAGACAACCCTGCGCTAAGTTATAGAAGTTAATCCTCAAACAACCTTGAGACAGTGATCACTTTAGGATCCAATAGATGGAAATACTGGAGCTCAAAGTACTGACGTGAATTGCTCAAAGTTACATGACTAGTCAGTATTGGAGACTGGATTTTAATCCGTATCTGCCTTGGGTGGTTTACTCTGGCTGAGCAGGCACTAATGGAAAGATTTCCCAGGAAAGTTTGAGTACTGTGCTCTGTATGCAAGAAGATACATTACGTAATGACTGGAAAAGGTCAGTGTTCATTCCAATCCCAAAGAAAGGCAATGCCAAAGAATGCTCAAACTACCGCACAATTGCACTCATCTCACATGCTAGTAAAGTAATGCTCAAAATTCTCCAAGCCAGGCTTCAGCAATATGTGAACCGTGAACTTCCTGATGTTCAAGCTGGTTTTAGAAAAGGAAGAGGAACCAGAGATCAAATTGCCAACATCCGCTGGATCATGGAAAAAGCAAGAGAGTTGCAGAAAAACATCTATTTCTGCTTTATTGACTATGCCAAAGCCTTTGACTGTGTGGATCACAATAAACTGTGGGAAAATCTGAAAGAGATGGGAATACCAGACCACCTGACCTGCCTCTTGAGAAATCTGTATGCAGGTCAGGAAGCAACAGTTAGAACTGGACATGGAACAACAGACTGGTTCCAAATAGGAAAAGGAGTATGTCAAGCCTGTATATTGTCACCCTGCTTATTTAACTTATATGCAGAGTACATCATGAGAAACGCTGGACTGGAAGAGGCACAAGCTGGAATCAAGATTGCCGGGAGAAATATCAATAACCTCAGATATGCAGATGATACCACCCTTATGGCAGAAAGTGAAGAGGAACTAAAAAGCCTCTTGATGAAAGTAAAAGTGGAGAGTGAAAAAGTTGGCTTAAAGCTCAACATTCAGAGAACGAAGATCATGGCATCTGGTCCCACCACTTCATAGGAAATAGATGGGGAAACAGTGGAAACAGTGTCAGACTTTACTTTTTGGGCTCCAAAATCACTGCAGATGGTGACTGCAGCCATGAAATTAAAAGACGCTTACTCCTTGGAAGGAAAGTTATGACCAACCTAGATAGCATATTGAAAAGCAGAGACATTACTTTGCCAAAAAAGGTCCGTCTAGTCAAGGCTATGGTTTTTCCAGTGGTCATGTATGGATGTGAGAGTTGGACTGTGAAGAAGGCTGAGCGCTGAAGAATTGATGCTTTTGAACTGTGGTGTTGGAGAAGACTCTTGAGAGTCCCTTGGACTGCAAGGAGATCCAACCAGTGCATTCTGAAGGAGATCAGCCCTGGGATTTCTTTGGAAGGAATGATGGTAAAGCTGAAACTCCAGTACTTTGGCCACCTCATGCGAAGAGTTGACTCATTGGAAAAGACTCAGATGCTGGGAGGGATTGGGGGCAGGAGGAGAAGGGGACGACAAAGGATGAGATGGCTGGATGGCATCACTGACTTGATGGACGTGAGTCTCAGTGAACTCCAGGAGTTGGTGTTGGACAGGGAGGCCTGGGGTGCTGCAATTCATGGGGTTGCAAAGAGTCGGACACGACTGAGTGACTGATCTGATCTGAGGAGCTTGATAGCACCTTTAAACTACTCAAAAATTTTCATGGTGTTAATTTTAAACTAATTAGCTCTGCCCTAGGATATTGAGGTACATTAGCAGCATTTTCGGAGAAGGCAATGGCATCCCACTCCAGTACTCTTGCCTGGAAAATCCCATGGACAGAGGAGCCTGGTAGGCTGCAGTCCATGGGGTCGCTAAGAGTCAGGCACGACTGAGCGACTTCACTTTCACTTTTCACTTTCATGCATTGGAAAAGGAAATGGCAACCCACTCCAGTGTTCTTGCCTGGAGAATCCCAGGGATGGGGGAGCCTGGTGGGCTACAGGGTCGCACGGAGTTGGACACACCTGAAGCGACTTAGCAGCAGTAGCATTTTAGAAGTGGTGACGTAAAAACACATGAACAACCGCTCATTTCCTTGGCACCTCATTATTTCTGGGGATCCACATCTGTGATTGGTTATTTGGGTCATATTTTCATTTGAATGAAATGAATGAATGAAGGCATTGTTCATGTCTATAATTATCCAAAGATGCTCATTACTGCCCTTGAACCAACTTCCCTCAACCACTCAGGTCCTAGTTGTTAGAACTACCAAACAATGCATAGAAAAACTTTTAAAGTTTTTTATTCGGTAAGCTTTCTAGCCAGACTGCCTACTTTCCTGAGTGCTTATTTTTACCTTTAAGGGCGTTTGTGTCCTTGGACATACAGGTAGGGCCTTATAGTGTCACCCAAACTCTTAGCTGCTTAGAAATTTTTGCAAATCTTTCTTCTCAGACTCTGTAGCTTTAGAGACCCTTTCTTTACCATTGCCTTCCTAAAATATTCTTTCGTCTTAGCTTCATTGCCAGTAACCTCTTCATGCCTCAGACATACGTGGTGTCTTTGCTAGTTTTCCATCCCAGCCCAGTCACTGGGGCCTCCCTCAGACTCAACCTTTGACCTCAGGTTTTCTTTCTCCCTGTGTCCATTTATTTATAGTTTCATTCCATTCTGCTGTTTAAATTGAGTTAATGCTCCAGATTTTCTGCCGCTAGACTGGTCTTTCTCCCTGACTCTAATTCTGTACTTTTTCTGCTATCTGCTGTGCATTTTTACCCACTTCCTTTTCCCTTCCCTCGCTCATTCATTAGAAAGATATTTTTGAGCCTATGCTTCTTGTGACATACTTTAAAAAGAAGAAGAAGAAGAAGATCAGCTCTTCTCGTAACTTTGTGAAACCTATGATAGACTTGAATCTTTCCTCTCTGGCATGGCAGCGTAGGCCCTAGTAGAATTTAAGTCTCTCCTTCCTGCTAAGTTGACTTTGTTTTAGTATTTCCCAGTGCCTCCCTCTCTGTGACACTCATGCTAAAAATTCTCTAGGACTCTCCCAGCTTCCCACAGATCCCCAAATATCAACTCAATCTTACTGGTTCTGTCTTTATCACATGGCCTTTCATTCCCTCTGTCACTCCTACACCGAACTCTCTTATCACCTCATATTCCTTAAAAAGTACATCAACTCCTTAAGTTTCCACTGCTCCTTCCCCCACTCTCACTAGCTCAGCCCACCTTGCCCCCCGTATCGTGTTCATCATCCTGATGGTCTGATTCAGTCTGTTTTTCCTCTGATGGAAAGCCCTTCGTGATTTTTTCACTGGATGAAAGTCATACTCTGTAGACTGACATTCGAGAGCTTCCATGGTCTACCCAGTGCGCATTAGCGGTGACAACAGCAAAAATCATAGCAGCTGTATTTGTTGTTCTGTTGACTGTGTGAGGCACTGGGTTGTACATCTTCAACATCTGTTGTTTCATGTCATCCTCACAGAAGACCTGAGAGTTGGGAACTATTAATATTCTAGTTTAAATGATAAGTAAGCTGAGATTTAAAGAACTTAAGTGGCTTCTCCAATATCACTTGATGTATATACAGTGGGGACATGAACTTGTACCTAGGACTTTACAAAACCAAAATCCATGTGCTCCACTTGTATAGAATAACACTTTGTTAATTATCTTTCTTCCCATGAGCCTGTCTTGTCATGTCAAGTAGATAGTAAACTCCCTGGAGTCAGGGAAAATATGTTATTTTTTTCTCTTTTTTTCACATAGAGCTCTACTTAGGGTTCAGTCAGCTCAATCACTGAGCTTCTACTGACATTTATGAGGTGTGTGGTAGTTTATCTTCTGTTTTATCACCGGGGAAGGGGACTCATCATTCCATTCCCATAGGGAGCTGTGAAGTCAACGGTATCATGGATGAGCTCATGTTTTATGTTTTATGAAGTGCTGCTCCATACTTATTTCCTCTTTCTTGGAAATAACATGATCTAGAACTGGAAGATCCAGGTTCTAATATTGGCTCCCCAGAAACCAGGAGATAGGTCATTTGCAAATCCCATCATTTATAAATTGAAGAGATTAAACTCTGTGACACCCAGGGTCTTTGCTATCTCTTTGTAATATTATTTGGTTGTATGGCTCTCAGTGAATGCCTTTAGACATATGTACAGCTGGCCGTCTTTAGCCATGGATTCTGCATTGATGGGTTCCATATTGATGGATTCAATCAACTGCAGATCCAAAATATTTTGCAGGAAAAAAGCCCAGAAAGGTTCCAAAAAGCATAACTTGATTTGTGGAACACCAGCAACTACTTACATAGCATTTACATTATATAAAGTATTTTAGTAATCTAGAGATAATTTAAAGTGTACAGGAAGATATGTGTTGGTTATATGCACATATTACACCATTTTATATAAGAGACTTGAGCATCCATGGGTTTTGGTATCCTCAGGGATCCTGGATCCAGTCCCCCATGGAAGTCAATGGACAACTGTCAACACTTATTAGAGCCGCGTCTCTAGTACATTGGGAGAAGGCAATGGCACCCCACTCCAGTACTGTTGCCTGGAAAATCCCATGGATGGAGGAGCCTGGTAGGCTGCAGTCCATGGGGTCACTAAGAGTTGGACATGACTGAGTGACTTCACTTTCACTTTCCACTTTCATGCATTGGAGAAAGAAATGGCAACCCACTACAGTGTTCTTGCCTGGAGAATCCCGTGGATGGAGAAGCCTGGTGGGCTGCAGTCCATGGGGTTGCACAGAGTTGGACGAGACTGAAGCGACTTAGCAGCTTAGCAGCTCTAGTACATTATCCTGGGCAAGTTATTTTACCTTACTACACCTCAGTAAAGACCATTCCTCTTGACCATATTCTACCTCACCTTGCCCTGTAATATTCTAGAAATTACTCTGTCTTATTTTAGAAAAAAGCAAATTTTCTAGTGGACTGGAGTAGCTGAAACCTTCCAACTATGGTGTTAGGCTTAGTAGGGGGTCATTAAAGTGTGGGGAGGATGCTCTACAAATGAATGGCCAAGCCTGCTTTACATATTTCACAAAGGAATTCAGAACCAAGCTACCTGGAGAACCGCTAAAACCAAATACATTGAATACATTTACTCAAACTGTAGTTATCATTTTCCTTTAAGTATGGAGAAAACTGATTTTTTTCTAGACTGTGAATGATCTTTGATGATAACTTTAGGTAAACTTAAAAGTATTTAATATTTCATATGCAAAAATCTGGCAGAAGTTCCATACACTTGTGACTATTTGAGTAGTTTGGGAGCAAGGTAAACCCACTTCCCAAATGCAGATTCATAAATATTCAGATGGTGGATGATTGTAGTAAATATGAAGAAATATGCAGCCTGTTATTCCATTTCTCAATCAAATATGCAGCATGTTATTCTGTTTCTCAATCAAATATGCTAAACAGCTCTTTCATTCATTGTCCTGAATAAAGAATTCCAATGTGGCAAAATGATTTCTATAAAAGATTCATGTACGGAGTTTGAAAAGTAAATTTGATTAAAAAGAAAATCTAGCTCAAGCAAGTCATTGAAAAAGTTGCTTTAAATATAGCATGGAGAAAATATTCCAATATTAAGCTGCTTGGAATGTCTCAGTCTAATTGCCTCATTTGCATTCTGCTTAGGTATTCAATCGATCGTCATACTGACCTGGACAGGTTTTTCACTATTAATCCAGAGGATGGTTTTATTAAAACTACAAAACCTTTGGATAGAGAAGAAACTGCCTGGCTCAACATATCAGTTTTTGCAGCAGAAATCCGTAAGTATTATCCTAAGGGTTTTGATTCTACTTTGCCAAATAGTATTCCTTCAGACTCTCTATATTCTGGAAAATAGTAGATAGCTGAGATAGAACAAGCTTTTTTTTTTTTTTTCAGTCAAATGTATTTTTCAATCTTTAAAATTTATTTTTGGTCATCTATCTAGAAAGACATGTAAGCAAATAGAGTTGTTTTCATTTTCTTTGGCAGAACTGGGTACAGGCTTGGCACATGAGCTGATAGCCTGTAGCAGCTTGAAACTCTTCACCACCACCAAAAGATTCCCCACTTTATCCTCAGTTTTGTTTAAACCCAGAGCAGCAGAATCCTTAGAGCCAAGATTTATGGGTTTTTGTTTACCTATGGGGGCTTCCCTGGTAGCTTAGATTGTAAAGAATCTGTCTGCAGTGCAGGAGACCCAGGATCGATCCCTGGATCAGGAAGATTCCCTGGAAAAGGGAATGGCAACCCACTCCAGTATTCTTTCCTGACAGTTTCATGAACAAGGAGCCTGGCGGCTACAGTCCATGGGGTCGCAAAGAGTCGAGGACCAGAGATTCTCAAACTTGATCATGCAGTGGATTATCATGAAGGGCTTGTTGTAACAAAGATCTCTGGACCCCACCCTCAGAGCTTCTAACTCAGGTCTTGGGTTGGGTTTGAGAATTTTCATTTCTAACAAATTCCCATATCGTTTGATGCTGTCCTGGAACCCTCCTTTGAGAACTGCTGTTGTTGGACTACACTCTGGGGAGCCAGGCTACACTATAAGCTTTTGGAATTAAACCTCAGCAGAAAGGGAAAAGTGGTGTTATTTCCTACCGGTCTAATGATAGCCTTTATTCTAGGACATCACCCTCACGTTGGACTTGGCATGCTTCGGGGTTTAGGTGACTTTAGTGCCAACAGTGCATTTGCCTGCAGGGCCTGAGTGAAGCTGGAGCTCACTCTTTCCTGAGAGTAACCTTGGAGCAACATGGATTCTTCCCTTGCACATGTTTACCATCTGAATTCTCTCCTTCCAGACAACCGGCATCAGGAAGCCAAAGTCCCTGTGGCCATTAGGGTCCTTGACGTTAATGACAATGCTCCCAAGTTTGCTGCCCCCTATGAAGGCTTCATCTGTGAGAGTGACCAGACCAAGCCACATTCCAACCAGGTAATGCTGCCCTGCCCTGGCTAGGAGCAATCATTTAGGACCAGAGTTTGCTTTTGAGAGCATCCCTTGGAGAAACTTCCCAACTGCCCAAGAAGGCTTCAGAGCCCTGGTTTAGCTCAGAAGCTAAGTTCTCTAAAATCAGGCTTCTTAGCCAGACAGGAATTTTTAAATAAATGATGTGTCAATGTCAGCATGATTTATTTATGGGCCACCTTTCTCTTTCAGCCAATTGTTACAATTAGTGCAGATGACAAGGATGACACAGCCAATGGACCAAGATTTATCTTCAGCCTACCCCCTGAAATCATTCACAATCCAAATTTCACAGTCAGAGACAACAGAGGTTCGTACCAAGGTTCCTGTGTGTTCAGAGAAGTAGAAATGGAAAACAAATGGCTTTTGTATTGCAGAGCACAAGTATTTCCCCCTAATCTTAATAATGCCTTTCTGTTGAAGAACAAACAAGAAATAATAACGCCACCTTTATTTTGAGACACAGGCTCATTTGGTGCATAGGAATAAGTGAGTCTATTTTTATTTTACTCTTTGTTGTTGTTGTTGGCTTTGATATTCATGAAGTGCTGAGGAAACCAAGCGGGGATGCTTACAGGGTCAATATGCAAACAACTTCATTTATTTTTTTTAAGAGGTTGATAAACCCTTTGGGGACAGTATGGCTTTATGAATATTGATATCAAGAAAAGCATTAAAAGAGATTAGTTCAACTTTGTAAGGCAATGTAATCTTTCAGCTGTCTTTCCCTTTCCAGCACAGTTTTATTGTAGTATGGTTGGGTACAGAGCTTGATACCTAAAGGTGGCTGTAGAATTATTGCCTGAAGGGCATTAGTCTCTCTGCTGTAAACATGGCAAGATTTGATGTGATTTCTACTTCTTATTTCATTAGTCAAGGAGATTCTAGACTTGCAAATTGTTTGCAGTAGTTGTTTTTCAACGTTGTTGTGTAGGCCCAAACAGTTCAGTCCCTAGACAAAGCTGGCAGCAGAGCCAAGATCAAAAAATAAGTTTCTTGACTCCTCTCCAGACTATTTTCATCTGCACCTGCTCCTATAAGCCTGTGACAATGCAAGTCTGTAAAAACAGGAAGACAAATGCTGTGATTCAATATAGGAATAAAAGAAGGACGTGTGGTCCTTCTTCACACCTTTTCATTAGATACATGCTAGCTATGTGGGAGGTTATATATTGATTTCTTGGTGACTGAGATCAGGCTTATAGCTTGTTCAATTAAACTAATTATTATTACTTTCCCCATCACCGTTATCAGTGTTATCAATATTATAAATACCAGTTAGTATGTTCTAGGGGCTTCCCCAGTGACTCAGGGATAAGGAATCTATCTGTAATGCAGGAAATGTAGGCTCGTTCCCTGGGTCGAGAAGACACTCTGGATGGGGAGATGGCAACTCACTGTAGTGTTCTTGCCTGGGAAATCCCCTGGACAAAGGGGCCTGGTGGGCTACAGTCCATGGGGTCGCAAAGAGCCGGACATGACTTAGTGACTAAACAACCATCACGACAAACTATGTTCTAAACACCATGCCAAGATCCTTCCTGCACTCTGTTAAATTTTCTCAACAGTAAGAATTAGTATCATTCCCATTTTGAAGATAAGGAAAATGAGGGACAGGCCATTAAGTAAGTCAGCCACGTGGGAGCGAGACCTAGATTTTAAACCTGGACTTTCAGAAGGCTAGAGGTGACAGCTTGAACCATTGTGCCCTCCTGGGTAAATTATTAAAGCAGAGAAGTGCTTCCCATGCTCCTTGGATTTGAAGGGATATGGTACTTTATTATTACTTCTGGGGCTGATTTGAGCATTTCATTATGATCCTTATATCTGTGTATTCATATAATCCCCAGTTTATATCTGAGGTCTCACTCCTGGATGTATTCCTGGCAACATCCCTATTTATCACTGGACACGTCCTGAAACAGCTGGTGTTTCTAGGCTTTTCTTATTGTGCCAACTTCACCTCCATCACCTGCCTTGTCTTCATTTTATGTGTTCTTTAATATTTAGTTGCTATTAACCCTCTGAAAGCATTATACTAAGACCTATTGTTCTCTGATGCTGCTGCTGTTAAGTCGCTCAGTTGTGTCCGACTATAAATAGTTCACTTTGTTAATACTTTGGGGATGCCATCTATATGTTAAAGGAGATTATATTACCATGGAGAAGCCAACCTACTGCATGATTTGTTTCCCCTGCCCTTTCCTATAAGAAACTAATTCTATGTGGAGCCCCCACTTTTGCACGGAATTGCTACTTTTTAAGAAAAATGCCTTTATTAACTATGGCAAACAGTTAATGAAAACTCCCATGTTTAGAGCTATTACAAAACCTTAAAGCAAATACAGTCCTATAATTATCATTTAATAGAGTTTCTTTGTACCAGCTCCTAAAAGTAATTACATATTGAAGTAATCCAAAAAGAGTAATCACATTCCACATCCTATTAATAGCCTACTGAGTTACCAAATTTCCCGGCTGAGACTGTTTTCCATAGAAAACATGAGATAATGGTTTATAGCATGCTGAGTAAAAGCATCAGCTTTCTCTCTCCTTGAGTGTTTACCTCCATTATGCCATGTAAATAATCAGGATTGTGTTTGCCTAAACTCCGTGGAAGCATTCGGCCTCTTTAAAAATATAAGAGGGGAAGCCATCTTAATACACAGGAGCCTTTTATTTCATATTTTATCTTACTCCGTTCTACAGCACGGGAGCTTCAAAGACAACTCAGCAGGGAGCCGGGAAGTAGAGCACTGGTAACTCTTCGACATCCGAGTCCATCTTTGGCTATTAATATCAAGAGTGGTGCTGTTTGGGGAGATGAAGAGCTGATCCACCCAGGCTTTGAGATGCATTTAGTTTGAAAATACTAGACTTATGGCACCTTTTAAAAACATGAGGAACATGTAATGAATAAGAAAAGCACAAAGAAAAAAATACTGAGAATAGCACCTCTCGTGTATGTAGCTCTTCATTGGTTTATAAAGCTTTCTAATCGCCATTTAATTCCTAAACAGCCCCAGAAAGTAGGCATTTTGGATATTTTTGTCCCCATTTCCTAGATGAGGAAGGAATATGAAAAGTCAGAAGATTCAGAGACTTGCCTAAGGTCACCCTGCCAAGAAATAAATTGACCTAGAATGCTTGTGTGTTTACTGAGTTCTGTCAGGTGTAGTAACACTGTACGTTATGAATATAGAGCTTGTGTCTCTTCTAATTTCTGATTTTGGAATTATTGTTTAAAAAATCTTTGTTTACCCCGTAATCAAATAACAACAGTATTTTGAAGAGAAAAAGATCTAAAATTCAATTCATCAATCTAGGATTCCAGGGAAAGTATGAAGAGAAAAGGACAAACTGTAATTTTAATCAGCCATGGAAATTATAGTAAAATATATTTGTGAAGGACAAATTTTATAATTTTATTCTACTGCATAATTAACACATATTCCTTGTATGAAAATTAGAAAATACAAACAAGCAGAAATAAACTTAGAAATAATAAAATAACTTGGTAATATACAATCTAAAAATAATCACTGCTAATTTTTATAGCCTTCTAGCTGTTTTCTTGGCATATATTTTGATCTTTAAAAAAAGGCAGCCATAAAATAATGTTCTCTTTTTTCCCTACATAATAATACATGATGTGCATTTTTTAGCATCATTATACTTACGTCAACATATTTTTCCTAAATAACCTCCTGACCTCATTATGAGGGTATATGATATCAGTTGACTATTGTTGGGCAAGCACATTCTTTTCACACACTTTTCTTGTTCAGTTGCTCAGTCCTGTCTGACTCTTTGTGACCCCATGGACGGCAGCACGCCAGGCCTCACTGTCTCTCACCATCTCCTGGAGTTAGCTCAAACTCACGTCCATTGAAATGCCATCCAACCATCTCACCCTCCGTAAAGTGATGTCTTTGCTTTATAATATGCTCTCTAAGGTCTGTCATTGTCATAGCTTCCCTTCCAAGGAGCAAGCGTCTTTTACTTTCATGACTGCAGTCATCCTCCACAGTGATTTTGGAGCCCAAGAAAAGAAAATCTGTCACTGTTTCCACTTTCTCCACTTCTGTTTGCCATGAAGTGTTGGGATCAGATGCTGTGCCAGCTATTTCACTCTCCTCTTTCACCCTCATCAAGGGGCTCTTTAGTTCCTCTTCACTTTCTGGCATTAGAGTGGTATCATCTGAGGTTGTTGATATTTCTCCCAGCAATCTTGATTCCAGCTTATGCTTCACCCAGCCTGGCATTTCACATGATGTACTCTTCATATAAATTAAGTGAGCAGGGTGACAATATACAGCCTCGCCTCACTCCTTTCCCAATTTTGAACCAATCTGTTGTTGCATGTCCAGTTCTAACCGTTGCTTCCTGACCTGCATACAGGTTTCAGAGGAGGCAGTAAGGTGGTCTGATATTCCCATCTCTTTAATAATTTTCCGCAGTTTGTTGTGATCCACACAGTCAAAGACTTTCACATAGTCAATGAAACAGAAGTAGATGTTTTTCTGGAATTCCCTTGCTTTCTCTATGATCCAAGGAATATTGGCAATTGGATCTCTGGTTCCTTTGCCTTTTCTAAACCCAGCTTGTACATCTGGAAGTTCTTGGTTCACATACTGCTGAAGCTCTGCATAGAGAATTTTGAGCATAACCTTGATAGCATGTCTTATCATACCTACTGCATAATCTCCCCACTGTTTCAATGTTCTTTCAGTCCTGTTTATGCTGTGTTTTTTTTAAGTTTTTTTTTTCGTTTTAATTTTTTAAGACCAAAACCATTTTGTATTGGGGTGTAGCCAATTGACAGTGTTGTGACAGCTTCAGGTGAATGATGAAGAGATTCAGCCATACATATACGTGTATCCATTCTCCCCCAAACCCCGCTTCCATCCAGGCTGGCACATGTCACTGAGCAGAGTTCCATGTGCTGCACAATAGGTTTTTGTTGGCTATCCATTTTAAATATAGCAGTGTGTACATGACCTTTCAGTTTTTCTGTGTAATATTATTCTTAGCAAGATTTGCCTCATGAAAAATTGACATCAATATTCACTTAGCTTCTCTCTTATATATCACATTTCCCATTCCAACCTTTTATCCTTATGAGATAAATACACAGGCTCCCTTTGTTGGCCATTTTTAAAATGTTATTTAAGAAATAGTCATTTCTAGCTTCTTTGTAACACCATCCTTATTTTCACCTGCATTACATACTGCTAAATTTTATAGATTATCAACATTTCCTATTCTAGTTACTCTCATGAAAGCATCATATTTTTCATTAATGGTTTCACACATATTATGTTAAAATCTAAAATTTGTCCACATTGTTTTCCTTTTATTACTCTTCCTTAGATTTTGGTTTCTTTGTTCCTCCAGATATAATTTAGAACTTTTTTAGGTGCTTGATAAGTATCTTCATGAATTTTGTTGTGTTTACCTTAAATTTACAGATTAATTTAAAAACTAAGAATTTTAAAGTATTCTTCCTATCCAGAAGCATGATCTGAGTTTCCACTGAATCTGTTCTCTTTTTAATTACCATAAGGGATATTTTATAGTTTTCTTCATTTTTGTTCTTAGTATTTCTTATTAAGATAATGACTAGCTACTTTATATTTTGGATGCTGTCCTAGGATAGATTTTTAAAATTATGTATATTTTCTAAGTGACAATTTTTAGCATAAACTATAGCTATTTTACTTAGTTCATTTATTATTGGACACTGAGAAGTTATTAATATAACTTCTCAGCTATTTTCCTAGGTTTTCTAGGGAAACAACTACATAAAAATTAAATAATGACAATTTGCTTCATCTTTTTTAAAAAAAAATTGGGTTTTTTTGACAAACTGCATAGATTTGTGCTTTATGTGTTAAATAATAGCAATAATAATGGCTTTACTTGTTAATTTAATGGGTATATTATTTCTAGAGTTTTATTGTTAAGCATAATATTGATTGTTAGATTAAAATTAAGATTTGTGTTGTGTGTATTTTAGGAAGCTTCCTTTCCATTTTAATTTTATTTTAAAAAACAGATGTTCAGTTTTTAACACAATTTTTGGATACTAATAATAAGATAGTATGATTTTGACCCCTGACCTAATTGATAGATTAAATTGAAATATCCTGATTTTGAACTTCATATTTCTAATTTCCAAACCTCTATTCCACATAATGATAAAATGTAGAGGAAAGAGCAAGGGTTAAAGATTAAATGTTGGCTGTAGCAGCGAGTGAGATATAGTCCCATGTATCAGGAGATTCCTAAAGCACATGCAGCAAAGTTAGCTGTTTCGTGAAAGCGCAGGTGATTTTGGTAGTGACTGTCCATGACCTCCTGCAGAGGAGCTGTAACCATCACGGCGGCCTCCAAACAGGCTGACTCTAGTCGTGCCCCCATGTAACTTAACTTGCCCCCACTGATAATGTCTTTCTTTTTTAAATTCTCCTATGGGTCTCCATTTCCTATGGCTTTAACTGAAACTTTATAGCCTAGTGAGCAAGAAATGATATGACCTACTTCCCATAAACTTTGGGTCTATCATCTCCTTTCTCTTGTTACCGTAAACCATGCTCCAGAAACTTCAAACCATCTTTATTTTCCCAAATACGCTGTGTTCTCACATGCCCACGCTTTTGTTCTGTGGAAATGTATCCCCGTCCCTGCCTATTATACCTCCTCTTTCAAGTCGCGTAGTAAATGAAGTCTCTTAGGTGAAGCTCTGTTGGGCATCCCAGCCCATCCCTGGATGCTACGTCCTCTGTGCTCCAGGAACACTGCACTAACCTCTAGTGTTTTTTTAATCACTCTGCGTTCTAAGCATACGTTTCTCTGTCTCTCTCCCATTAGAATACGAGCTCTGGCATCCCAAAACTTAAAAAAAAAAAGTGGGTTGACCAAATGCATGAATTAAAGTGGAAAAAGTAGATAGAAAGGCATGCAATGTGCTTCAGTCATTTTGGGGGTTAGTTATTATTGTGGAAAAATGATTATGTTATGAGGTAAGCTTCAGGCTAAAAAAGACAACCCTTTCTCGGTTGGAAAGTTCTGAAGGAGTCAGTACCAGATCAGCCACCCCTTCCATCCCTTTATCCTTTCATCCTATATTATTGCACAAAATGATATTGGACATCTAAGGTCTGGATCCAGGAAGAGATGACTTTCAAATGTATTAAATTTGTAAGTATATTATCTAATATGTGCCAAGTTGCAGATCAAATGAGTTCTGATACATGATACATTCAGAGTTAAGTTTAAACTGCTAAAAAATCAAATTAAATCAAATTAAAAAAAAAAATAGAACTAGGAATAAAAGCACCATATGACCCAGCAATCCCACTCCTAGGCATATACCTCAAGGAAACGAAAATTGAAAGAGACACATGTATCTCATTGTTCATTGCAGCACTATTTCAATAGCTAGAACATGGAAGCAACCTAGATGTCCATCGACAGATGAATGGATGAAGAATTGTGGTATATAGACACAATGGAATGTTACTCAGCCATAAAATGGAATGCATTTGAGTCAGTTCTAATGAGGTGGATGAACCTAGGACCTATTATACAGAGTGAAGTGAGTCAGAAAGAGAAAGATAAATACCATATTCTAACACATATATATGGAATCTAGAAAAATGGTACTGAAGAATTTATTTACAGGGCAACAGTGGAGAGAAACAGACATAGAGAATAGACTTATGGACATAGGGAGAGGGGAGGAGAGGGTGAGATATATGGAAAGAGTAACATGGAAACTTACATTACCATATGTAAAATAGAGAGCCAATGGGAATTTGCTGCATGGCTCAGGAAACTCAAACAGGAACTCTGCATCAACCTAGGGGGATGGGGAGGAAGATGGGAGGGAGCTTCAAAACGGAGGGGACATATGTATGCCTATGGGTGATTCATGTTGAGGTTTGACAAAAAAAGAGCAAAATCCTATAAAGCAATTATCCTTCAATAAAAAATAAATTAATTAAAAATATTTTTAAAAATAGAACAAAAAAAGTTTGTATGGAAAGCAGGTTTGGCTGGGTAAGGAAAGATAGCCAAGACAGATTCATCCTGATTAGACCAGCTGGCAAACATCTTTCTTTCTTTCTTCTTCTTTTTTTTTTTTTTTTGGTCTAAACGAATGACAATTCTTTTTCTGATGAGCAGCACCAAAAAACATCCAAATATGCTTCTAGCTTTTCACTTTTATAATTTAAAGATAATCAAACAGATTTCTGTGGGACTTTTCCCCCCTTAATTGCTTCAATATGGAAGATTCTCTGTTGGCAGATCAAAATGGCAGATGGCTTTTAATGCCCTGCCATTTTCACTGTATAAATAATTATGTTCCTTTTCTGCCTGAAATTCACTGCTGTGGTTTGTCCAACACAGAACACAATTTGTCTGGAAACCCACCCCCTCCTCAACCTTAAAGAAGGAGAAATAGGTTTTTGGTGAATTAGATATATTATTCTTTCAAGGTTCACTCTGGTCAGTGACTTAACCCTTGGGATTTCTCAACTCATTAAAAGACCCTAAATGTTTATCTCCCACTGAATTCCTTGGTAGTTTTCCTTTTCTAAAACCAGGAAATACGTTCCTTTCTCCCTCCCTATCACCAAGAGAAAATTATCCTCTAACAAAAGTGGAAGGAGAGTTGATTCTCAGGAATGTGATAAACTACAACCTGAAAAGTCTGTTGACACCAACAAAGAGCGCACACTTAGATGCTCCTATACACATCAGGTCAGTTCAGTCCAGGTCAGTCATATCCAACTCTTCGTGACCCCATGGACTGTGGCATGCCAAGCCTCCCTGTCCATCACCAACTCCTTGCTCAAACTCGTGTCCATCAGGTCAGTGATGCCATCCAACCATCTCATCCTCTGTCATCCCCTTCTCTTCCTGGCTTCAATCTTTCCCAGCATCAGGGTCTTTTCCAATGAGTCAGCTCTTTGCATCAGGTGGCCAAAACATTGGAGCTTCAGCTTCAGCATCAGTCCTTCCAATGAATATTCAGGACTGATTTCCTTTAGGATTGACTGGTTTGATCTCTTTGCTGTCCAAGGGACTCTCAAGAGTTCTCTCCAACACCACAGTTCAAAAGCATCAAATCTATGTGCATATATACATGCACATAGGCAGTTATTCCCGTGTTATTTGTTGTGTTTTGAATTTTGAATCTCAGTATCAGAGATAAAATTAAAAGATCATAATCCCCCTTCCTCTGTAAGATGTAGGCCTTCATTTACAGGGGAGACATAGCCTTCTGAGTCTTGGATCAAACAATTTTCTACATTAATATTTTAAGGCTAGTCTCATAGAATTTACCTCACTGTAGCATTTCCATCATTCCAAAGTTTTAGAAAAATAATAGATTTCTTTTTACATCTGGATACTGGTTTGTTTTTGAAGGTGTGTGTGTTTCTGGAAATGCTATGGGAAGAGAAATGTTGCACATAGTTCAAAATTTCTTTGGGGTTAAGTAGGTGGAAGTAACAAAGAATAAGTTTTGCACATATTAGCAGCTCAATAAATGTTACTTAATTAAATCTGACTCACCCAAAATAATAAGAAAAAATTATGAGATAAAGAGATGATATTTTCCAGGAACAAAATCTATAATATATATAGAGGCAGTGATGATCAAGTTGGGTTCAAAAGTACAAAGTGGGAGAAGATAGGCAGTCTGGAAACTGATGGCAAGCTATTAAGTCAGTAAAATCTGACTGTGTGGAAAAGCCAAATGGATGCTGGATGTAATGACAGAAACCTCCTTCAACTGTTTATTTTTCTAGCTCACAAAACACTGCTGACCAAACAAAGATGAATAAGCAAGGTTCTTGCCTTCAAGGATGTTACTGTCCATTGGAGAAGACACACATTCAAATAGTTGTCATAGATTGTGAAATATTCAATATGAGCAATGACTACAGGTAGATAAGTGGCTCATACAGTGTTTAGAAAGACAATAAAAGATATATACAGAAGCTATTAAGTTTACCTTTAAGCATTAGTCATCTCAGAAAGTTAATGCTGCAAACTTTAAAAACATTATTTGAAATTTCTATTATTTCAGTCCCTCCCTCAGATTCAAGGTGTCACAAATACTGCCATCAAAAATTAAAATTATTTTTTCAAAAATCACAAATGTAAATGGGTACCAAAAACTCTAAATAACTAGACTTTTCAATGATGTCTTTTGTACAATAATTCTGTAGCATGTGTCTTTCTGAAATTTTAAAAGTTTGAAGCTTCACTAAATACTTTTGGGACACACTTTATATATATATATATATTTTTTTTTTTCATTATCCTGATAGAGCTATTGCCACATATATAAGGAAAGTAGAAAAGACCCTGCTGCTGCTGCTAAGTCACTTCAGTCGTGTCTGACTCTGTGCAACCCCATAGACGACAGCCCACCAGGCTCCCCCGTCCCTGGGATTCTCCAGGCAAGAACACTGGAGTGGGTTGCCATTTCCTTCTCCAATGCATGAAGGTGAAAAGTGAAAGTGAAGTCGCTCAGTTGTGTCTGACTCTTCGCGACCCCATGGACTGCAGCCTACCAGGCTCCTCCATCCATGGGATTTTCCAGGCAAGAGTAGAGGAACATAATCACATCATGATTATTCTGCTAGGGACTGCATAACTGTCTTCAAGTGTGTGGAAGCTTTTAATGGGGTGGATGGATTTAGTTTGTTGCTAAGGTTGGAGCAGAAAGGGTAAATTAGGTAGATTTAGGTCAGAAGTGAATTAAATAAGAGCAAGGCTTGGCCTAGATCTTTTGCAGTCTCAAGAGATGGGCTCTAGTAGGATGCAGACAGTGTCTGTCTGCACAGGCTAAGTATTAATATCTCTGATCAAGTTGATCAGTAGGGGGATCTTTAGCTTTGGAGCAGAGAGGGACAGAGGAAAAGAAGTGGTAAGGAAGAGTGTCTTAAGATGCTCTTTAGGGCACTATTCTCTCACTTTAGGCCAATCCTCTCTTCTGACATCATGATGAGAGCAGAAAGTACTAAATCCTTTGCTGCAGTGATTCCTCTTTTCAGGTTGCTATGCCCATATATGGCTTCCCTGGTGGCTCAGATGGTAAAGAGTCTCCCTGCAGTGCGGGAGACCCAGGTTCGATCCCTGGGTCAGGAAGATCCCCTGGAGAAGGAAATGGCAACCCACTCAGTATTCTTGCCTGGAAAATCCCATGGACAGAGGAGTCTGAAAGGCTATAGTCCATGGGGTCACAGAGTCAGACACGACTGAGTTTGCCATTTTGCCCTGGTTGTTTTTCTTTTGGCTAATACAAGACTGGCACCCAGTGCAGTTGACGTATCAAAGGCTGCTTCCCTATCATAATTTTCCCTTTTAATATCCTTTGTATATATCCCTCCCTTGGGTGATATCATCATCATGGCCCTTACGTTTGCATCTCCAAACCGGTACCATGGAGACCATCATTATGAAGAACTTTTACCTTTTGTTAATGTAATCACAAAGTATGCAGATAAAAGTAGCATCCAGTTAGGAGTCTAGGTTGTAGACATAAAAATTTGAAACCTGAATTTATTTACCATTAATAGAAATACTACAGTTTGTACAAGACATATACTAGTAATTAATGACCTCATTTGCAAGTTTTTGCCTAAGGTGGGGGCGGGGTGGAAAGGAAAGGCTTCCATGTTTGTGGACAGGGAGAAGAATATAAGGTGTCAGGATGAAACACCAAGGTGACTGAAAAACATTTTCTTACCATGGGAAATACCTTACCCAGAACTGAAGAGCATGAACTATCTTCCCACCTCTGAAGGAAGCGCCCTTCTCTGTAGGCAATTGCATTCAAGGCTGCAATGACATTTCTAAGAATTCACTTTCTTCTCTTTACCAATATGTTTCTCTTCCTCATTAGTCTACTGCACAAAGAGGAGAACTTCCAAAAAAGAATTGATATTTACTGGTCATCTGCAACAGCCTGGCACTGTGCTAAGTGCCTTTATGAATGGAATCAAATTTAACCCTAAAAACTATTAATTTCCTGGATGAGAATATAGCAACTTAAGACATTTACCTAATATGTCCAAATGTCAGGCAATTAATAGGTAGAAGAGTCATGATTCAAACCCAGATCTGTTGGAGCCCAAATACTGAGATTTGCTCTTTGGAAGCTTTATAAAAGAGAATACTTTGGCCACCTGATGTGAAGAGCTGACTCATTAGAAAAGACTGAAGGCAAAAGAAGAGGGTGGCGGAGGAGGGGAGGTTTAGATAGCATCACTGACTCAATGGACGTGAATACGAGCAAACTCCAGGAGACAGCAGGATAGAGGAGCCTGCAGTCCATGGGGTGGCAAAGAGTTGGACACGGCTTAGTGACTTAACAACAACAGTAATAAAGGAGAAGGATTTGAGAAATCTCTTGATGAAAACTTAAAAATTGACAGAACATTTGTCATTTTCTGCCTCATCTTATTAACCATGGAATCAATTTGACACTTCCCTGAAAATATGTCTTACAGAAGCTCTTATTTTTTTTCTTGTGTGACCCGTACATCTCAGAAATTGAGGGGACCCTCTCAAAGATGGATATAGAGTAGCTGGCTAATTAAAATAATGAGAGAATTTGTAGCCAAACCTAGGATACAAAAATGATTTCCTACAGAGGTTTTATTATTATTGTCAGTTTCATTTTCCATTTATTTTGCTAGAGTTGTTTTTCATGGACTCCCTGCCTATAGTGGTTCTTTTTGTTAACAAAGGATCAGTGACCAGAGTGGACAACAAGAAAGACCATCACAGACATGGTGCTGTCTCCTCCAATATGGCCCTCCCTGCAGCACCATCCCCCCATTGGTGCTGATGTCTAGATCTAAAGGGGGGATATTGTATGCATTCAAGCAACAGCAACCACCTAAGTGCCAAGCTAGTCTGGTTAGACATGCTTCTCGTCTAACTATGCCATATCCTACTCCACACCAGTTCACGAGCTCTGGAGGACCTGGATTCTGGTGCCGGGTTTTCCTATAGAAGGATTCCTGAGCTTCCTGGAAGCACAGCCCAGAGCACAACCAGAGGTTTTTATTATTTGGTCCTAATCGCAACCCCAGGTCTTCCCTGTAGCTCACAGGGTTAAGAGTTCTCCTGCAATGCAGGAGACCACGGTTCAATTCCTGGGTCAGAAAGATCCTCTGGAGAAGGGAATGGCAATCCACTCCAGTATTCTTGCCTGGAAAATCCCATGGACAGAGGAGACTGGCGGGGTCCGTGGGGTTGCAAAGAGTTGGACATGACTGAGCAACTATTACTACTAATTGGAACCCCATGAGGCATGCTTGCTGTCAACTTGTGTCCTCACTTTAAAGGTGAACAAGTAAGGCTCTGGCAGGACAAATGACTCCTTCTAAAGCATGTGTTTGGACCATGCCGAGGAACAGACATTCAGTCCATTTATTTTCCACCTCTCAAACTAACTTAAAATCCATATGTGAAACATTTTTTAAAAGTTCTTGAGATTCTACTGATGAATCACTCAGAGACAATAAACGATTCAGTCAGCTGGGTCCTTTGATGAGCTTTCATTTCATAGTCTCAGTGTGTCTGAGAGGACTCAGCTGTTCGGAATATGAAACATCTTGAATTCACAGGCTGGTGTCCTGCTCAGATACATGTTTTCCACTAGTGTTTGATTTTCAATTACCTCCATGTGTAAGCCAGCCTGCTGTCATCTGGAGGTACAGCTTTGCATGGATTGCACACTGAAGAGTAGATTTTTAAGCCATGGCCTCCACAGGTTTAAAGAAAAATAAAAACACTCAGGTCACGTTCCCACCAAACTTCTCCATGGGTAACAGGATGGGACTCAATAGATGACATCTCTTGGGGGTGTCATTCATATCAGAGAGGTATATTTGACCAAGCAATTTAATTAATTTCTTCATAAATTTTTTCATATTTATTTTTATTCATGATGGCATGGCATTTGTGATATTTCAGATCATTAAAATACAGTAAATGTTTTAACATTTAATTTGTGAAAGTCTTACTTGAATTCAAATAAAATTATGAGAAGGAAAAAGTAACATTTGAAGTAATTTATGTATATATGTCAGTTTTTTTGTGTTTGTTAAGCATAGAACAATGGTATAGCCTACAATAGGAAAGAACAGTTAGCAAATGGAATGTTAAGTTTACATTCTATTTGACCAGCTTTTAAAAAAAATCATGATTTTTCGTAGTACATATAATTTTTCTCCAGTGATAAGAGCAATATATGCTAATCACACAAACTTCAGAAAATATAGAGAAGAGGGCTGGCAGTTCTGCCCTGTTTTGATTGAGAGATTGGCAGCAAAGGGCAGAAGATCTGTCATTAATAAGATTTGCCAAAAACCAGCCAGCGCATACACCTTAGCTTCTGCAATACTCAAAATATCTATTCAGTCCTAAATGAGACTGAACCTGGTATAGATTTTTTTTTTTTTTTTACCTCACACAGACTATGTTACAATTTCTTTAACCTAAACATATGAATTCAGCTTTTAGGTTCTAGGATAATTTTTCCTACCACAAGAGCTAATTCATGGTACTATCAATTCATTCAAAGCAATGGGCCATCATCTTGGTCATAACCTTGCTATAAATTACTGATTCCAACCTCACAAAATGAGGCATGCCATATTGAGCGTGTGTGTGTGTGTGTGTCTGTGTAATTTGATGGAGCATATTCAAAACTTCCACTGTTTTATAATAGCAATGTTTTCCAAGTGCAGAGCATATGGTCTAGAAAAAATCTTTTTGGCGGGTAGAGATATGCAGAAAACATGATGAGGAAGCATTTGGGAATAGGTTACAAAAGATTGAGAAATACATGAAAACCAACATCTGGAACTTGGGTGAAACCTTTCCCAAAACATGGTTACGACATTTGTTCAACAAATATTTGTTGAATGTCTGCTGTGTGTCCAGCACTGGAGGGACTGAGATGCAGCAGATAACAGCCCCTGTTTTCCAGAAGTCCACAGTCTAGGGGAGAACCAAGTATTTTATGCCAACAAATAATGACAGAAGAGTGGGAGACTGATTTTTATAGGAATGTACAGCGTGCTGGGTCCCAATGGAGATGGGGGAGAGGTCTAGAAAGGAGACTTTGGATTCAGTTTTGAGGCTTGAGAAACTCACTTGTCATGATTAAAGGAACTTTGGGTGGATCGGAGGGCATTTTAAAGCAAAGGGTCAAAGTCAAGGAGTACAAAGAATATGGTGTGCTGGGGAACGATCATTAAGTTCTGCACAGCAGGCTGAACTGGGTGTGCGGGAAACAGCAGGCGTGAGGCTGGAAGGCAAGGTAAATCTAGATCAGGGAACTATCTGGTGATCCACTGTGTAGATGTGGGCTGTGTTGTGTAAGCAACAGAGAAAACATCATTGTTTTAAGCAGGAATGATATTTTCAACTGGGTGGCTGATGTTGCTTGAATTTCAGAGGAACTGTAAACCTGCTGCTAGGTTTATAAAATATTTTCATTTTAAAGATAACATTTCCCTTTAGGACTTATGAGTGGGTTTGTAGTTTGGGCAAGATTTGAGAGTGGATTAGAAATCTCTCAAAAAACTAACAAAAACTGGCCAAAGGCTTGTCATGAAGTTGGGAAAGTGCACACTCGCCTATCTATTTAATTGTATCCTTCACTAAGGATACAATGAAGCCCGTACGTCCTTGTATTTGAGGAAAAGGACACACACTCAAACAGAAAATGGTGCCCAGCCACTGAAAGCATTCATATTGACAAAATAAAAAAGAGCCAACTTCTGAATTTTGTTTCCAGATGGGACAAAACTCAGGGATCTTTGTCATGCCAAGTGGCAGTGGCTTCTATAGATGTCTAGACTAAAGAACAAGTGGGGCGGTTCTGGTTGTTAGCCTTGGTGGTGAGAAGAGCACGCTCAGATCAGCCAAGCTGAACGGAGCAGGGCGAAGGCTGTGACTCCCTGGCCTTGCTCTCCAAGTGAGCCTTGTCTCCCCTCTTCCCACAGATAATACCGCGGGGGTGTATGCCCGGCGCGGAGGGTTCAGTCGGCAGAAGCAGGACTTGTACCTCCTGCCCATCGTGATCAGTGACGGCGGGATCCCTCCCATGAGCAGCACCAACACCCTCACCATCAAAGTCTGTGGGTGTGATGTGAACGGGGCGCTGCTGTCCTGCAACGCAGAAGCCTACATCCTGAACGCCGGCCTGAGCACTGGGGCGCTGATCGCCATCCTTGCCTGCATCGTCATTCTCCTGGGTAAGGGATCTCCCCGGGCACCCGTGGGAAGGGCCTTTCAACCAGATGCCCATCCTTGACACACGTATATTTCCCAAGTTATATGTGCTATATACTGTGGGTGCAAGTTGGGACAAAAAGAGAAGTGGTGTCTGCCTGCTCATCTATTTCAGGGTATGGCAGGGGGAGCAGGTGACTAAACAAGCATTAGAGCAGAGTTGGGGGAACTTTGTATTGAGCAAACTGCTGGCATCACCAGACTGCTAGCAGAATACATCTGGGGGCATCAACAGAGGCCCAGGTAGAACATCAGAATACTTTTCAGGAGAGCAATTTAGGCAGAGATAGAGTATATGAACAACCATTTGCCTTACAAGAAGAATGAGAAGAGTTAGAAGTAGAAAGAGTAATTGTGACGTCAAAGACGGTCTATGGAGGACTCAAGGAACTGGATGAACATTGGCCCGGCTGAAGCTGGATCTTGGCTCCCCGCCACCCCCCACCCCAGTTGTCATATGTAATATCTGGGTATATGCCTCAGCTCAGAGGGACCTGGGAGAAGCTTTCCCTGCACTTGCCCACTGAGTTGTGCCCCTCTTCCGCACGTCATCCCATCTATAGTTTACTCTGTAATAGCAGGAAAGCCTCAGGAAGATTGCATCAGTAGTCGCAAAGTCTCAGAACTCATGCATGACAAAAAAGTCAGGATTCAAACCTAAGTATATCAGACATCAATTTATACTTGTTCCATCATGGTTAGTTGTCTACTGAATGAATTAATGGATCCTCGATGCATAGGGAAGAGCCAACGAGTCGAATTCAGCAAATAGTTAATGAGTATTTTCAGGATACCAGGCCCTGTGTTCAGCCTAGAGGGATAAAGAGCAGAATTATACAAGATCTCAGTGATCAAAAAGTTTATCGTCTATTGAGGAAAATAGGCATGAGCAGATAAATACAGAGGCACATGGTGAGCACCATGTTGGGGATATGAACATAACAGGCAGTGGGGGCACAAGAGTAGAAAGTGCCTGACATTGAGTGGGAAGGTAGAGACATCTTCCTGGAGGATGTAACACACCTATCAGATGCTGAGTGTTCTATCTGAGGAAAGGGGCTGGGATGGATGGATAGTCCAAGCAGAGGGGACAGAAAACAGAAATGTTCTGAAAAGTTCATCATCGAGTGGGAGAGGCAGATGTGTGAACAGGGTAACACGTGTCATGGTGATGGCCAGGTGGATACATAGAATGGATACCAGCAGTCCTGTCTGGTATCAGAATGGGATATGAGGAAGGATTTTTGTGATGAAAGATTAAAAGTTATCCAAGCAAAGAAAATGAAAAGGAGTGATCCTGGTGAAGGTGTTGTTAGGAACTAGGCACAGGGGAAAAACACTGCCTAGTGAGCACTGGAAGTCATTCAGAGTCTAGGCAAGTGCACACCCTCATTCTACATCTCACAGTGATGGTGGATCCAAAGAGGCTGTAAGGTCACTTGCCAAGTTCAGTCACAAACATTTTCTGCAGTCTTGCTGAGTATGTAGTTGCTGTTGTTTGGTTGCTAAGTGGTGACTAACTCTTTTATGACCCCATAGACACCATGTGACCCCATGCCAGGCTCCTCTCTCTATGGAGTTTTCCAGGCAAGAATACTGGAGTGGGTTGCCATTTCTTTTTCTGAGGCATCCTCCCGACCCATGTCTCCTGTACTGGCAGGTGGATTCTGTACCACTGAGCCACCAGGGAAGCCCATGTGTTCCAATGAAAGACTGTAGAAGCCTCTTATGGGGAAGTGGGGGGGATTGCCAGAGGAATGAAGCAGTGGCTGAGCTTTCTTTGTAAGCAACTCTGCTCACTTACCTAAATGGCCTGAGTTTGGTGGAATCCCCTCTCTCAGAGAAGAGACAATAACTGGTTTCATCTGGAGTTTCAGCTGACACTGTTTTCTGTTCAAACAAATAGAGAAAATTTGTCATTTGTCTGTTGGGGGTCTTTATAAGCTACCTCTCTTCTATATGGTGGTCTGAAGAGAATCTAGCCATGCTTATGATACAGTTTCTTATAAAGGTGTAGTGGGTTCAGTGCTGGCCTCACCTCAGAGCTCTTGCAACCTCTTTTAGAACAGGACCTCAAGTCTCTCGTGTCCTCATTTGTAAACTTTGGAGAGGCAGCTGCCTTCCTTTGCAAAAAGAGACAGGCATAACCCACATTTAAGAGGCTGCAGACGGACAGACATATTTAGAATCTTCCTAATTCTTTGGGAAATGACTTCCAAATAGTATCAGATTGATTTGTAAAAAGCTCACCATAGTTCCAACTTGCCACTTTGTTTGGATAATAATATTTTCCTGGCAGTGTTTTTGCAGAGGAAGAGACAGGTAGCTTTTGCAAATCTTTGAGGATTCTAGGTAAAGCACTCATTTCATAGACTGGTCCCTGTTCTGAAGCCTGTGTACGCCATGCTTTAAGGTAAGCAGAGTTCCCCTGGGAAGAGAACCCCAGAAGACTGGACTTAACCTTTGCTTCCTTTCTTTGTCTTTCCCTGTAGTTATTGTAGTGTTGTTCGTGACCCTGAGAAGGCAAAAGAAAGAACCACTCATCGTCTTCGAGGAAGAAGATGTCCGTGAGAACATCATCACCTATGATGACGAGGGCGGTGGGGAAGAAGACACAGAAGCCTTTGATATCGCCACCCTCCAGAACCCTGATGGTATCAATGGATTTATCCCTCGCAAAGACATCAAGCCTGAGTATCAGTACATGCCTAGACCTGGGCTGCGGCCAGCGCCCAACAGCGTGGATGTGGATGACTTCATCAACACGAGAATACAGGAGGCGGATAATGACCCGACTGCCCCTCCGTATGACTCCATCCAGATCTATGGTTACGAAGGCAGGGGCTCCGTGGCTGGGTCCCTGAGCTCCTTAGAGTCGGCTACCACAGATTCAGACTTGGACTATGACTACCTACAGAACTGGGGCCCTCGGTTTAAGAAACTAGCGGACTTGTACGGTTCCAAAGACACTTTTGATGACGACTCTTAACAATAACGATACAAATTTGGCCTTAAGAACTGTGTCTGGCGTTCTGAGGAATCTAGAAGATATGTAAACAGGTATTTTTTTAAATCAAGGAAAGGCTCATTTAAAACAAGCAAAGTTTTACAGAGAGGATACATTTAATAAAACTGCAAGGACATCAAAGTGGTAAATACTGTGAAGTACCTTTTCTCACAAAAAGGCAAATATTGAAGTTGTTTATCAACTTGGCTAGAGAAAAACCACTTGGCATACAAAATATTTAAGAGAAGGGGAAGTCTTAATGGTGAACTCACAATGAAGGGAAATTGTTTATGTGTCATGAACAATGAACTCTTTTTTTTTCTTCTTTTTGTTTTTAATCTGTCAAAGATGCTTCCACAAAATTAGAAAGGACAACAGTTCTGAGCTGTAATTTCGCCTTAAACTATGGACACTCTATATGTAGTGCATTTTTAAACTTGAAATATATAATATTCAGCCAGCTTAAACCCATACAATGTATGTACAATACAATGTACAATTATGTCTCTTGAGCATCAATCTTGTTACTGCTGATTCTTGTAAATCTTTTTGCTTCTACTTTCATCTTAAACTAATATGTGCCAGATATAACTGTCTTGTTTCAGTGAGAGGCGCCCTATTTCTATGTCATTTTTAATGTATCTATTTGTACAATTTTAAAGTTCTTATTTTAGTATACATACGAATATCAGTATTCTGACATGTAAGAAATGTTACGGCATCACACTTATATTTTATGAACATTGTACTGTTGCTTTAATATGAGCTTCAATATAAGAAGCAACCTTTGAAATAAAAAGATTCTTTTTTAATTCTGGGTTTGATTCTTAACATTGAAAACAATTAAGTATTTCTAATTACCCATTTATAATTCTAATTTAAGATATTTGTGATCTTTTCATAACCCTATTTATGATCTGTTATAGTCTGCTGATTTTATTGTTTATTTAAAATTGGATATGTTTTACAAATTTTTTTTCAGACAAGATTCTGTAACATTGTGTAATGCCTTTTTGTACATTCTTGGTGTTAGCTTCTTAGGTTTTCTTCATACACATCTTCTATCAAAGAAGGATGCTAAAGATCTGGGTCAGTCTATGATTTTGCAATACTTGTTATATAATACGGACTTATCTTGTATATCAGTAATTTGATGCTTATGAGAAATGAATCCATGTGGGAATGAATCTATTAGAACTCTAAAGTTCAAGATGTGGATGTTATTGCCCCATACCGAGCATTTGGGGGTTGGCGGGGGTGAAGAGTAAAAAATACACATCTGCCACGTGTAGTTATCAGATCAGACCTCCAGTGTTATTCTATTTTTCCTTACTTTGATCTTGCCAGGCTATCATAATGACTCTGACAGTTGAAACTGTTTCTTTTTCCTTTTATAATTGTAACTCCTTTTAAAATGTGGCATTTCAAAGTTTGATCAAAGAAAGAGCAATTCATTTCTGAACCTTTGTTTTAAAATATGCTTTGGGCCATAAGCTCTGAATGAGGACAGGGACCACGGTGGGATTCTGATGCAGGGATGCCTGCAGTCTCCTGCGGTCCCATCTTGCTGTCTAGGGGTTGGGACTTCTGTAAAAGATACTTCACCTGCTCTGTAGGGCCAAAGGTCAAAACATAGCAATACTTGGGGGAAGAACACGCCAGTCACGCTGTGCTGGAAGTGCTTTTTCTCTTTCCCCTAGACACAGGGCACATGCTTTTTCTTGGACTGCAGATAATTTTTAGATTATCTTCTCTTTTTTTAAACTTTATTGTGGGAGTTTGTTTCAAGCAATTTCTTGATATCCTGCTACAGACTATTTTTATGACTCAGTCAAAATGCATACAAAGAGAAATGTTTTGATGAAGTGCTCACTTCCACATTCCTTTGCATTTGAATCAAACTGTCTGAACACTTCAATGGAATAAATTCTGTGGACGATGTCACTTTGGAATCTTTCATTTCAGTGAAGGATTGCACACTCTCAATACTTCCAAAATGACAAGTTTTGTTCATTTTTTTATATAGTTTTTGTAATCCAAAGAATATTTTGCTAGGTTTGCACAGATCTCCAATTGAATTTGAAGTGAAGAAATAATTCAAAAGGAAAATGAATAGCACTTAAACAAGTATACAGCTGTAAGTAACCCCGTCACCGTGGATGATCCTTTTTTCTAGGAATGTATTTGGATTAGATTTGACTACATTTTCACATTTTTGTGTTTAAATTTTTTTAAAAGGCTGTTTACTTTTTCAATAGTTAAAATACTTGTTTTTCATTTTTTTTCCTTTTTATCTTCTTTTTCGCTTTAAGCCTCTATTGTTTGTAGAACCCTCTTAGAAGCTCTCAAATAAAGTGTCTTTCCTGACTAGTGGAGTCCTTTTTCATTTGGAACATATTCCCTTAAAAGCAAGCTTTAGTTTAAGTGGTCCTCCCTTATTTCGATATAAAGGAATCTCTGCATTATGACATGGATTCAGCTCAAGAAAGGGCCCTGCTTCATTCTTCTTGTCCTTCAGTGGTAGGTACTATTCCATCCGTCATTCATTCACTCATCAAAACGTATTTTGTAGACCCTGTAGTAGTTTCTCAAGGATACAGAATGAAGAAGCTTCCTTGATATCTTCTAGTCTTTGCAAACTTGTTCCAAAATACCTATCCTGTTAATCACCTGTTTACCTCTGTGCCCACCTGCCTCTCCAGACAATGCATCTGGCTATTTCCTATCCTTAAGGGTCGAGGGAAGGAAACAAATCAAAGGCCTAACAGAAAACAGTGAGATGCTGACTGAGTGGAGGAACTTTCTGGATAGACCTTGTGTTTGCTAAGTTGCATTTTATGAGCCAGTGTTTCTGGCATGATGGGGAAAGTAAGAGAGCAGATGATCTACATTTCTTGGAGACCTTATTAAAAATTACACACTCAGGCTGCCCAGAGAGGATGGCCTTGTGAATCAGATGGGACCTGGTCAACAGTATTTGAAATTGCTCCTGGCTGATTATGCAACGTCCTTCATCTCTTTGAGAGCCTCTGGAGGACAGCAAGGGGTGAGTTGGGATCTCTGAGAAGAGTATTGAAATCTATCTGGCAGGCAGTGTGGACACATTAGGGTCATATAGACCTAGAGGCATGTCAGGAGGCTTTTTATGAATGTCAAAATGTGACATAAGTATTCTAAAGGAATTCGGTAAACTGGTGATGGAAAAGAGGCAAGGCTTTGCTGCTTCTGCACTGCTGTCAACTTGGCCTAGCCCATCATCATCTCTGACCTGGAGGATGGAAATAGCCTCTTAAATTGATCTGCTCCCAGCTTCTCCACAAAGATGCCAGAGGGATACAAACACCCAACTCAGACCACCTGACTTCATACCTTAAACCTCTTCACTGGCTTTCCAAAGTCTTAAATATTGCTTTACATGACTAGTGCCTTGCAAATCTCACCAACTTGACCTTCCTCCATTCTCCTATCAGTGCACTGTGATCCAACCACCCTGGCCATCTATTACTTCCTCATGCAGACAAAATGTGCCCCCCTTTCCATCTAAAGTGGTTCATCCTCTGTTGGTCTCCTTTGTCTCGATTAGAACTCTGTAAACTTATTTTGCTTATTGGCTTTTCTTTTGTCTGTGATTCTGAATGCCCCTCCAGAATGTAAACCTCAAGGGGGTAGAGGTTTTGTCTTCCTATTGTATGCCCAGTCCTTTGCATAGTGCAATCAATACTTGAATGGATGATGGTACCCAATAAGGCAGACTGATTGGGATTTGATGACTGATTAGAGAATGCCTGTGTGATACTAAGCTTTCTTTACCTGAGAAATTGAGTGGATTGTGATCTTGGAATCTGAGACTGAGAATCTAAAAGGAGAAGTGGTGTGGGGGCAAAGAAGTTGAATTAAGTTTGGGTTGGACTTGTAAATCGTAGGTGCTTCTGTGGCAGCTAAGTGGAACTAGGTAATGAGAAATATGGATTTGCCATTTAGCTCACTAGAGAAGTAGGGCTGGGCATGCGGAGTAAGCCTTATCAAGGGGGTGAAGTCTCAGGAGTGACTGTATGTCTAATTGGGTTTCACTGCTCTCTCCCAACTATAAAGGAGTGTTTTGATGGTAATGTAAGTCCCTCTGGTGTTGAAGAGTAATGCTGGCTTTAGTTTTATTAATAAGGATAATTAGTAGGCATAAACCTTATTCATGTATGTCAAATGCTTTGAAAATAAGAAGGGGATATTAATTAATGCATTAATTTTTTCTTCAATTAATGAGGCTTTTTTTTTTTTTTTGAGCCTGTACTGTGTGAGAATGTGTACTAGATACATGACACTGATTCCTATGAGAAGACAAAGGTTATGCTATGATCCTCACCTTACTAGACCAGAGAGGCTAAACATCTCTTCAACACATACACAGGAAGTGATTGTCAGAGCCGGATAAGAATGGATCCTGTTTCTCCCACCTGGTGTCAAGGGCTTATCCTTTAAAGAGCTAACCGTGATAGCTATTCCTCATCATCAGTGACTTAGCTCAGGCTTGGCAGTAAGAACTTGGGATGGACGGTCCTTTGAGCTGCCATTCACCACAGAGCTGGACAACTGGATCCAGTCACAGCTATGAATGCCTAGCCTGCCTTCCAAGTCCAAAGTGATTCATGAGACAGGATTGTGAATTCTTTCTGCTGGGGTTTGAAGTCTTTTTACAAGATGGCTGTTGAAAATCAGATATAAAAGAAACTGATAAGGCATGTCATAGCTGTTTGTAATATGTTTCACAGAGAAGTTTGATATTTCATCCTCTTCGTTGCAATAAAACTGTGCTGGCGGGAAAAGGTCAATGTCTAGAGTCTTTGTCAGGCCCCAGTAGACTGGGAGGAAGAATTGAATTTTCATCTTGCAGACTAACTCGGCTGATCATTTTTAGGATCATGGAGCATTCTTCATTCCAGGTGTCGTGATCCATTTTTACATGTGATTTTATAGTTATTTGCCACTTGAATCAGCTGATGGCTGGCACATGATCATCTCTCATGGGCTCACCGAGGCAACACAAGTCTAAGGCTCAAACCTCACAAACCTCAAATCTTCAGCTCAAGAGTAAAAGCTGTATACTACCCAGCCTTGTTGGGTGGGCATTCATTGCACCACTGTGTGTAGAGCCTGGCTCCAGCACTTACTAGCTGTGTGACTTTGGCCAGGTACACTGACCTCTCTGAATGCCTTTTTCTACAAATGTGCAATGCAAAAAATAACATGGCCTGTGGTGGTAATGAATAAATGAGCTCATATTTCTAGAGCCACTCAGATTCTAGAACAGGGCAAATGCTTTAAATAAGGTAGCAATTATATTATTATGAGTAACCTTTTCTCAGTCCTAGGTTGCTGAACAATGTAAGGGAAGAATTTTCTTCTTTATACCTCCTTTTTCCTCTTCAAAATCAATTCACTGTCTCATCATTCTAGCCTGAGCCAACAGTAGAACATAGCCTGGCATTCCATAGCTTAGGACAGGCAGAGGTTACTAGCACCAAATATAAGTATAGAGTCGTTGTTGTTCAGTCGCTTAGCCGGGTCTGACTCTTTGTGACCCCATGGACTGCAGCATGCCAGGCTACTTATAATATATGCAGTCCGTGTATATGTTATACCTTTACACATATATATAATAAGGCTAATTACTTGATCGATGAATTCAGCTGTTTGACTACAATGTATAGCACATTGGTAAAGCACCAGGTAAAATAGATTTTAAATGTTTCATTAGAAAACAATAAATAAATTGACCTGATTATGAATTGTGTTTAATTAGGTAGAAATTATGTATCAAGTGATACATGAAATTGGGATGAGGTTGTCAAGAACTGCACAAACTTTGACATTTTTAATACAGTGCATTTCATATTTGATATATCTTTGCTCATTTGTTCAAACAATGGGAATCCTTTTTAATAGACATAACTCTGAAAATATTTAGATTTGAAGACATATAATTTTATTAGAATACTTTTTTTTTTAATAGCAATCCTGATGAGTTTAATTTAACCACAATTTTTACTTCATTTAGCACTCAGGAAATTGGAAATTATTTCATGCTATGGTAATTTTCTTCCTTTTTTTTTTCTCCAAACACTAACTGGGATGTGAATGAAATAATAGTGCTTGGAAATACAATTTTCAAAATGTTTTCTCAGATAAATTAGTGAAGAGGTGGTTAGTTTGATGATGGTGACCAAGCAAACTAGATCAGTGGGAGACCCACCTTTTTTTCTCTCTCTCTCTTTGGATCCCTAGCCCAGAACAGGTGCTGAGCAAATGTTTGGGGCAGGAATATAAGGATGAACGGGCAAAGGAAAATAAGTTCTTCATTTTATGACCTAGGTATTATAGCATTTTAAACTACTGGAAATGTGTATATGGGGATTCCTCTGGGTACCTTGCCTCCACTCCGCCTCCATCAAAATGGTACTATTTTGATAGTACCATTACTAATGCTTGGGATTTAGATTTGACATGACTGGATATTTACCCAGCATACAGTCAGATCAAATTGGGCCTGGATGCACTGAGCAGATCACTGAAGCGTCATCTGATAATCTATGTGACTTCCTAGCCCTGACACTCTACTTACCGTCTGTGGGTCTCATTTTTTTTTATACAGTGGGGATATGTAGTCTGGCATTTCTCCAAGAAGTCTAGGAATGACTGATCTAGAACAGGAAAATTAATGTATGACTTGCACAAATGAGAGATTTTATTGTTGTTTCTGATGTTATTTGGGCTGTTTTCTACCATAAATTGATCTTTGTAGCATCTGCAAGAGGTGACCTCTGATCCAAAGTGAAGTCAAGAGAGATTTGGTTTTTCTTTTGAAGACTTTGATCTGGTAGCCTTAGGGTAGGCTTTAAACTGACTCTAAGAAATGGATACTGCAATTTACTGTGTAAGGACTGTGGTCCCACGGGTTCTCCCAGACTCGCCTCTCAACTTTGTTGCAGATACTCAAGTCCTTTATATAAAATGGCAGAGTATTTTCTTATAACCCAAGCACATCCTCCTGTCTACTTTACATCAACTCTATATCATTTATAATACCTAATTCAATGTCAATGTTATGTAAATTGCTGTAAATACAATGTAAATACTATGTGAATAGTTGCTGACCTGCAGCAAATTAAATTTCACATTTTAGAGTTTTCTGGAATTAAAAAAAAAAAAAAACCCATCTGTGTGGTTGAATCTGCGGATGCAGAACCCGACAATGCAGAGTGTCAACTGGACTCATTTTCAAGTGGAGGCTATGAGGAATAGTCCATCCTTGTCCATTGTTTTCCAAGTTTGAATGTGCATTTCTACATTTCTCTGGTGGTTGGAAGAAAAGGTTTATTTACATGTCATTAGCAATACTAACGGAGAAGGCAATGGCACCCCACTCCAGTACTCTTGCCTGGAAAATCCCATGGACGGAGGAGCCTGGTAGGCTGCAGTCCATGGGGTCGCAAAGAGTCAGACACGACTGAGCGACTTCACTTTCACTTTTCACTTTCATGCATTGGAGAAGGAAATGGCAACCCACTTCAATGTTCTTGCCTGGAGAATCCCAGGGACGGGGGAGCCTGGTGGGTTTCCGTCTATGGGGTCGCACAGAGTCAGACATGACTGAAGCAACTTAGCAGCAGCAGCAGCAGCAATACTAAAGAGAGAATAGCGTCTTCTTTTAAAATAGTAAACTGATAAAATACACACTATTCTCCTCTGCTTGGAATCCACTTCCCCCTTTGTAGTAATGCAGTGTTAATTGCTCAGTCGTGTCTACTCTTTTTTGACCCCAGGGACTGTAGCCCACCAGGCACCTCTGTCCATGGGATTGCCCAGGCAAGAATACTGGAGTGGGTTGCCATTTCCTTTTCCAAGACATCTTCCCCACCCAGGGATAAAATTGGTGTCTCCTGCATTGCAGGTGGAATCTTTTATCTCTGAGTCACCAAGGAAGCCTAAAACCACTAGAACCCCCTTAGTGTAGAGAGATAGACGTGTCTTTTGTAGTGTTAACTAGGTGACTTTTTGAACACACCTAAGGTTCCAGGGGCTGATTGCTGACCATCCAGGGAGGGGAGAGAGGTCAACCACAACAGATTTAATTGCCAATGATTTAACCAGCCATATTTATGTGATGAAGTCTCTGTAAACTCAAAAGCAGAGGGCTCTGTGAGCTTCCGGGTTGGTGAACATGTGACATTTCGGGAGAGTGGTGCTGCAGAACACGGAAGCTCCATGCCCCTTCTCTTTACATTGGCCTCTGCAACTCTTCCATCTGATTGTTCCTGAGTTACTTCCTTTTATAATGAACCAGTTATCTAGGAACTAAAATGTTTCTCTGAGTTCCATGAACTTCTCTAGCAAATTAATCAAACCCAAGGAAGGGGTGGTTGGAACCACCGATCTCTAGTCAGTCAGTGGTAAGCAGAAGTGACAATTTGGACTTTTGACTGGCATCTGGAATAGGAAAGGGGAGGGGCGATAGTCTCAAGGCCTGAGTGCTCAGCCACCCACTCCAGGAAACAAACGCACTCAGAAGGACAGTGCAGATAGTAGAGTGCAGCATCTGGAATAGGGCAGGGGAGGGGCGATAGTCTCGAGGCCTGAGTGCTCAGCCACCCACTCCAGGAAACAAACGCACTCAGAAGGACGATGCAGATAGTAGAGTGCAGTTTAGTACACCAGTGGGCACAAGGCAGAGTCTCTTCTTAGCCAAGGACCCTGACCAGTTTTTGTGAAAGCCCACATCCCCAAATTCCTTAAACCTAGCCTGGAAAGTGTTAAAGGGAGATACAGTCAGGTTACAGCCATGACTCATAATCAGAAGGGTCAGCGGGTTACACATTGTAGCCTACACCAATGGGTGCCATAAAGATTACAAAGGTGACTGACTACATAGGGGATTATCACATTCTTTTTGGCGATGGGAAATCTTGGTATAGTCTGGTGTTTATCAGTCTGGGAGGCCAGTTTGGCTGTAGGTATGTTATCCCCATGGCTACTAGGCACATGGTCCAAAGCTCACTGGAAGTGCAAGATGGAGTTTCCTTCTTTTTCAAGATGGAGTCAGCTCGGCCTGTTCCTTTCCTCCCTCAGTCCCATGGTTTGGTAACAACACCATCTCCATAATAGTGTCAAAACTAAACTGACTTATAGGATATCTGGGCTTCCCTGGTGGCTCAGACAGAAAAGAATCTGCCTGCAATGTGGGTGATACGGGTTCAATCCCTGGGTTGAGAAGGTCCCTTGGAGAAGGAAATGGCTACCTACTCCAGTATTCTTGTCTAGAGAATCTCACAGCCAAAGGAGCCTGGCAGACTATGGTCCATGGGGTCAAAAAAGAGTCAGATATGACTGAGCAACTAACACTAACACTATAGGATATCGTTTGTACCCAGTAATTACTTGCTGGTGGGGAAAATCCAATCCCCTCCCCTCTGGATCTGGGTGCATAAACCTTTAAAAATACATCTGTTTAGATAAACAATGAGTTATTTAAAGATAAATATATATTATGTAAATAGTACATATTACTCAAATATGTTGACTGGGCAGAGGATGGGGAAAGAAGGGATATTTCAGTGGTCTCCTGAGAGTTTGGGCAACACTGGCTATTTATGGATGAAAGAATTGAGGTCCTCAGAGAAGGCAATGGCAACCCACTCCAGTACGCTTGCCTGGAAAATCCCATGGACGGAGGAGCCTGGTAGGCTGCAGTCCATGGGGTTGGGAAGAGTCGGACAGGACTGAGTGACTTCACTTTCACTTTTCACTTTCATGCATTGGAGAAGGAAATGGTAAACCACTCCAGTGTCCTTGCCTGGAGAATCCCAGGGACGGGGGAGCCTGGCGGGCTGCCGTCTATGGCATTGCAGAGTTGGACGTGACTGAAGCGACTTAGCAGCAGCAGCAGCAGAACTGAGGTCCTAGAAGATAAGTTATCTTGATTCCCGTGTCAGAGGACTGGTGGTTCAGTGGTTCCACCTTCCAATGTAGGGAATGTAGGTTTGATCCCTGGTAAGGGAACTAAGATTTCACTTGCTGTGGGGCAACTAAGCCCGTGCACTCAACTACTGCGCCTATGCACTCTGGAGCCCGTGTGCCACTGCAAGAGAAAGCTCACATGCTGCAGTGTAGACCCAGGCAGGCAAAAAAAAAAAAAAAAAAGAATTGGAGGACCAAGAAGAGGATCTGGAAAGAAAATAAGGGTCTTCTGTTCACGACCTTTCTTTCAGTTCTAGGAAAACTGAACTTCAGATTTACCAACCATTGAGTCAGTTTTTTCCTGCCAGGTGTTTTTTCCCTGCCCAGACACACTGATTTCTCCTTATATTCATCATCGATCTACTCAAATGTAACCTCAGAAAGGCCTCCATTGACCACCTTATATAAAATATCCCTTCTCTCTGCATTCCTTTCCAAGCCTGTTATCTCATTTTTTTTAATTTCACTGCAATTAGCACTAACTGACATTATAAAGGATACCTATGTACTGTTTATTATTTGTGTCCTCTGACCTACTGTGATGAAAATTCCATGAAAACAGTAGTTTTGTGATGTTCCTCCCCATAAGCGCAGAATCTAGAGCAGTGTCTGACATATACAAAAGCTCAGTAAGTAATTGTTGAACTAATCAGTAACAATAAGCATTATCAACCCTTGGTTTTTAACATACAGTTTTAATCCTGTGAGACTTCATTCAACTATTTCTTTCAGTTCCAATTATTAATAGGAATGATGCTGTCAACAAAATGAGGGTCAGAGAAAATACAGTGTACCTGCATTCACTCCTTCACTACAGGCATTTCAGATACTCAGAGCAGTGATTGATCAGCAATTGTTAACTCCTTATCAGAGGCTTTCCCTCTAGCTTTTCCATCATCTAGAAAGAGGACCAAAAGCTAGGCATCCCCGGTGCTAAAGAACAGACTCTACAGGAAGTGAATACAGCCTGCTGTGAGTGCACAAAGAGTCTTCTGACCTCGTTTTCTTGGGTACCCAATGTTTCAGTGAAAGAAAGCTTCAAAATCCCATCCTAATTACCCACAAGGATGTGAAGAGCTTTACCATGAAGTGAGTTTCTAGTTAATGGGGTACATTTTTTGTTTAAATTATGATGTGTTATTAAACCCAGGTAGGGTGGTAGAGAAGGAACAAGGTAGTTGCTAGTCGTTCTGCTAAATGTTAAACACCTGCTCTTAGCTGTAATGTATGCAAAATGCACATAATTCCCACCCTCAAAAATCAAATGGCCAATTTATGGGCAGCCTGCTTTGTTCCAGAAATTAGACCCATATAAAATTCAGAAACTTTCCCTTTCAATTGTTTAGTGTTATGGATAAAACTCCAAATGGAATGAAATATTCTAGATACCACTCACTATGTGGATTTTTTTTTAACTTTCCAGCAAGATAACTGAAGTCCAGAAGATCCAAATGTCCCATAGCCACACTTCTTGTTTGTTTATCAGTAACAAGTACGGGCAGGGTACTTCTTACGGGCATGTTAGTTCTCCCTGAGACAGTGTCAGTTTTTGTTTGTGGTTCTAAAGCAAATTTTTTAAATGGCCCTTTCTGGATAATAATTAATACGGTTGTCCTGCCAATGATCTTATCCCACAATATGTTGACAGGGCAGCAGGTTTTCAGTGGCCCATAGAGGCTTCTCCCACAACTATGGAAAGGTGATTCATCTACTATAGGAAGGAAAGAAAAAGAAAGAAACTTGAGACTCAATCTCATTAATGTTGAAGAAATACTCTTATATATCCTCTTCTTCCCTCTTTGCAGGCTTAAATTTTAAAAACGATTTTTTTTAAAGTAACCTTAACCCTCTTCCCCAGGATATAGAAATACTGAAGGAAAAAAAAAAGAGAGGAATATTGAGTTTATATTGTTTTTACAGTTTGATGTTTCACTTAACATATGGGCTGTATCCAACACCAAAAGGTCTTTTTAACACTTGCTTAAATTACATTAAATTTAAATAATATTATACTGTATGGATGAATCCTCTCTTATATGTTCTTAAATTAGCAGATATTTATTAAACACCTTATTATAAACTGGACGTTCATCACTGCCCAGGGAAAACAACAACAGCAAAATAGACCAAGTGCCTGCCTTCATGTGGAGTAAGTTCTACTGGTGATGCTCAGATGGTAATGAAGTATTGACACAGGTATATAACTTGATAGGAAAATTGTTAGGACAAATGGCTGAATTTTTCCAACTATTAAATTGTAACAAAAAATTATGGAGGAGGAACCTAGAAACTAAATAAGATGTGGGGTATAAAGCAACCAAATAAAACATGTTGGATCCTTATTCAATCTTACTTGGATCTTTATTTAAGCAAACAAAATGCTCAGTAAACACGCACACACACATACACACACACAGTCAGTTGGACCCTGGCTATTTTATATCATTTAATATTTGATAATAATTTAACATTATATTATTCATTATGTTATTGCTAGTGTGATTCAATTTTTAAAGTTTTTTCTTTTTGCTATATATATATATATATATACATACATATATTATGATGTCTAAAATTTCCCACATACAATTGGGGCTGGGATGTGGTAGGGAATGGTAAGGTATATGGATGAAATAAGATTGTTCATGTGTGGGAAGTTGCTGAAGTTATCTGATAGATACATGTGGGCTCACTATACTCTTCTTTCTACTTTTGTTTTATATTTTCCCTAGTAAAAAATAAAGAAAATGTTCATCTGGCTTTACTGTTGTTGCTTGTTGCTATTCTTGATAATGTTGGGGGGCAAAATCTGCCATCCCAAAATGTGTCACTTTGGCATAAGAATCAATTTAGACTGATTACTTTTAAGGCCCCAAACACACAGGAAGAACCTTTGGCTTTCTCCCTGACCACCTAAAGGAAAGTTTCAGAAAGGAAGATAAATAGATAACTACACTATGAACACAGAGAAGGCAATGGCACCCCACTCCAGTACTCTTGCCTGGAAAATCCCATGGATGGAGGAGCCTGGTGGGCTGAAGTCCATGGGATCGTGAAGAGTCGGACACGACTGAGCGACTTCACTTTCACTTTTCACTTTCATGCACTGGAGAAGGAAATGGCAACCCACTCCAGTGTTCTTGCCTGAAGAATCCCAGGGACAGGGGAGCCTGGTGGGCTGTTGTCTACGGGGTTGCACAGAGTCGGACACGACTTAAGTGACTTAGCATAGCATAGCATACTATGAACAAGGTATGTAGACAGGAGGAACCCAGCAGAGTCTGCTTGTTAAAATTCTTCTCTGTGTCCCACTGCCTCCACAGAGCCCAGCAAACCTTTTTTTTTAACCAAACATTTGCTATTTCATCTCCAGGTGAATTGTGTTCTTCCCCTTTGAAGGACCCCGATATCCTCTTTTGTTTTTAGCTAAAGATAGTATTTAAGGATGAGGGTTTCAGCCATTTTGACACATTTCTCCATTTTCCTGGGTCTCTTCCACATATACATGTTATTAAATGTTTGCTTTTCTCCTTGTTAATATGTCTAACATCAATTTGACTCTTAGACCAACTAGAAGAATCTAGAAGGGTAGAGGAAAATTTCTCCCCTGTCTACTAATATCTTGCCCTTATACAAGACCAATTGTTTTAGAATAGGGTGGTACTTACACATCTGTATTTTTTAAAGCAGTGCTTTATCTAGCAATATTGGAGCCAGAAGGAAAAGAAAAATTAGTAATACCAATTTTGCCTTTATTTAGAGAGTTGATATTTTCTTCATCTTGTATTTTTTGGACTAATTTTGACTCTCCAAAAAAAAAAAAAAGTTTGCCTTAAATTTTGTTATCTTGAGAATTGGATTTTCAGAGCTCTCTTATATTCTCCACCCAAGGCCAGTGCCTCGGGGGATATACTTCAGCCCTGAACTCTAATGCTTGCCTAGAGAAGCCTTCTGTAGGCACCAGTCTAGGCCTACACGTCTACAAATTGAATGTGCATGTGAACTAACTTGGGATCCTGTTGGAAACTGACTCAGCAGGTCTGGAATGGAGCCTGTAGGATGTGACCGAAAATAAAAAACCATCTGAAGTGAGTCATTTCATAACCCACAGGACTCCCCATTAAGTAAATAGAGATTGGAAAACAAGAGGTCTGAGACTCCTCTTGCCATTACTACTGACCAGGGTATGACAGCAATCCTGCCCAAAGGAGGCCCCAAACCCAGTTTCTTGAAAATCACCATCAAATTCCTGTCTTACTCTGTATCCTGTTCATATATTTCCTTCAGGTCCCCACAAGCCTGCCACAGTTGGTTGAAAAAGTCCCTTTCGGGTCAGGGGTCAGTGGGCAAAACATCCTACCTGGAGTACATACGTTCTATTGCTTTGCTTTGATGCGTGCAGCTCAAAGTGGGTTGAGCTGCAACCAACTCTGACTGGGAAACTGTATAGGTTTTTAATCTCAGACTGCAACCTTGGTACTGCAAAGAATACCACTGTCCATTTTTTTTTTTCTTTTAAGTCTATTTAATCTATGGGGGCATGTCCAATCTGCCAAACTGGATGAATTCCACCCCAGCCTTTATTGCCCCTCAACTTTCTGTTTGGGGTTGCACTCGAGTCTGGAAACCTTCTGAAAAATGGAGGTATAGTCTGTAATCTCTACTTCAATGTAGTCTCAGCAGGTACCTCTGGGTTTTGTGGGTCAGTCCCATCAGATGAGTATCACACCTTTTTGTCTTCATTGAGACCAGAGGTGGAAGCTTAAATGTCTCCCCTCCCACTGTTATTATTTCCTCATTGGGTTTAATCTTTCATAAAACAGTTTGAAAAGCTATTTGACTTCAGGCTATGTCTGCTTTCTCCAGGGCAAATATCCTTGAGGCTAGAGGTACAAAACATTCTGGCAACTTTTTTTCTTTTAATGGGCTTCCCTGGTAGTTCAGCTGGTAAAGAATCTGCCTGAAATGCAGAGGACCCCAGTTCAATTCCTGGATTGGGAAGATCCCCTGGAGAAGGGATAGGCTACCCGCTCCAGTATTCTTGGCACAAAACATTTTGACAGCTTTTTTTTTTTTTCTTTTTAATAGAGTGGGATGGAGACTATAAGGAGACTCAGGTTTGATTAATATTTAGCAAAAGTATACTACTATTTCATTTTAGCAATGGGAGAGGGCAGGCAGTAAGCATGACACATGAGTAACACATAATACTATATATAAATATTTATAGCTATAATTAAAGTTATATATAGCTGTATAGTAAAAAGTGGTAAGGAGGAAAAAAATAAGCCAGTGAAAGTGGAAAAGAATTGTCGAGTGGAAGAGAAGCTATTCAAATTTTAAATGGTGTGACCAGAGAAGTTCTCAGTGAGAAGCTGTTATTTGAGTACAGCCGTGAAGGGGAGGCATAGCTAATCACGCAGACATGTGGTGTAAGAGCATTTCAAGCAGTCGGAACAGCTAGTGCAAAGATAACCGAACTAGAAAGGCAAAGAGAGAGAGGGAAAATATTTCCATGAAATACAGCAGGTAAAGGGATCCCATCTTTAACATACAGATAACTCAAATCATCAGTAAAGTACTAATAGATAAATGAGTAAAGATTATGAGCAAACCACAAAAGAGTAACTTCACCGACCAGCAATAAACCAAAAAAATCATGTATATAGCATCATTGACAAGTAAACAAACAAACATACTAAACTAAAGTAGCGTTTAAACCACTGTATTTCAATGAAACCAACATAAAAACAAGCAGAAACAACTAAAATTATAGTGCTTGTCCTGGCAAGAATTCATAGAAACAAACACACTGGTGTTTTGATGACAGAAGTATAAATCAGTAATCAATTTGGTAATTTGTACCCTAACCCAAACTGGGAAAGGAGTACGTCAAGACTGTATGCTGTCACCTTGCTTATTTAACTTATATGCAGAGTACATCATGCAAAATGCCAGGATGGATGAATCACAAGTGAAATACCAATAACCTCAGATATGCAGATGACACCACCCTTATGGCAGAAAGCAAAGAGGAACTAAAGAGCCTCCTGATATAAGTAAAAGAGAAGAGTGAAAAAGCTGGTTTTAAACTCAGCATTCAAAAAACAAAGATGATGGCATCCAGTCCCATCACTTCATGGCAAATAGATGGGGAAACAATGGAAACAGTAACAGACTTTATTTTCTTGGGTACCCAAATCACTGCAGATGGTGACTGCAGCCATGAAAGTAAAAGACACTTGCTCCTTGGAAGAAAAGCTATGACAAACCTAGATAGCATATTAAAATGCAGAGACATTACTTTACTGACAAAGGTCCATATAGTCAAAGCTATGGTTTTTCCAGTAGTCATGTATGGATTTGAGAGCTGGACCTTAAAGAAAGCTGAGTGCCCAAGAATTGATGCTTTTGAACTATGGAGTTGGAGAAGACTCTTGAGAGTCCCTTGGACTGCAAGGAGATCAAACTAGTCAATCCTAAAGGAAATTAGTCCTCAATATTCATTGGAAGGACTGATGCTGAAGTTGAAGCTCCAACACTTTGGCCACCTAATGCGAATAACTGACTCATTGGAAAAGACCCTGATGCTGGGAAAGATTGAAGGCAGGAGGAGAAGGGGACATCAGAGGATGAGATGGTTGGATGGCATCACCATCTCGATGGCCATGAGCTTGTGCAAGCTCTGGGAGTTGGTGATAGACAGGGAAGCCTGGTGTGCTGCAGTCCTTGGAGTCGTAAAGAGTCAGACACAATGGAGCAACTGAACTTACCCTAACCCCAAATGCCATAGGAGCAGTCATTCTACCTCTGAGAATCTACCCAGGAATGTCACCCAAATACAGAAAAAAATACATGCATGTGTGTATTCACAAGAGTCATCAGTGGTATCAGAGGCAAATTAAATGTCTAGCATGTGATATGAGCTAAGAATTATGGCACAGTCTCTCAATGAATTAATATACAGCTATCAAAAGTGGTTAAAATGTCTAGGTAACATGGTGACACAGTAAATGCTATGACATATTTAACAAGAGTGGGAATGGAAAAAAAAGCAGCCTCCATTGTACCATATGGAGCAGATCTCTTGGAGAAAAGTGATACAAGAGGAAGGAGGACACTAGTTGTGTTGAGCAGACAAAAGGTGTGACTAGAGTCACTGCAGGTATTATCCTAGCCAGCCCACTCAGAGCTTTCAGTGTGGCATTAATGTCTTCTCTGGGGACTGCCCTGGTGGTACAGTGGATAAGAATCTGCCTGCCAATGCAGGGGACACCAGTTCAATCCCCAGTCTGGGAACTAGGACCCTACATGCCACGGGAAAACTAAGCCTGTGTGCCACAACTACTCAGCGTGCACCCTAGAGGCCGTGCTCTGCAACAAGAGACCACACCACAAAGAGGAGCCCACGCACCACAGCTAGGGAGCGGCTCCCACTCGCGGCAACTAGAGAAAGCCCACACACAGAAGCAAAGAGCCTGTGGACTGCAACGAAGAACCAGCAGAGCTAAAACAAAAATCTTCTCTTAATAATCATTTTATATTCCAAGGACAGTCCTTTATTTGTTCAACAGAATAAAGGGGGAATGATAGATATCTGTCTGCCCCGGTCATATCACAACTATAGAATTTTTTCTAGATATGAAAATCCCAGTTGTCATAAAGCACTAACAAATTGATATCTAAGTGATAAAGGATCTTAAAACCATTTCACAGGAATGAAGGCCAAAGGTACAGTCCTGTTAGTCTACAAAACAGGCCCGTCTGGGTATGTTTAGGACTGACAATAATCCCAAGGATTATCCTATGGGATGGGGTTAGGTTTCCTCCAGGTGGGACAGGGGGTGGGAGCAACAGCAATAAAAACATTGTTCTCAGTGTAAAGAAGGACTATGGCATGTATGTCTTTGGAAAATAAGCTTTCCATTACTGGTGGTATTTACAGGGATACTATAGAATTACAGGTTAGGGTTATTGCTTATACATTGATTGTTAGGGATTTAGACTAAAATCTAAAGGTCCTTCTTCTTTTTTTTTTTTTTTTTCATTTCTAAATACTCTTACCAAATCCAAGAATATTAGGGTTGGGTTTGGGTGTAATAGGCCTAGACACCTATAATTCTGAATGTTACAATGAATATTTTGATATAGCCCCGTTTTAAGAAAATCCAGCTTTTCTTTTAAAGTAAGGGAAATGTGTAGATGGCCAATAAACACATGAAAAGGTGCTTAATATATTAGTCACTGAAGAAATACAAATTGAAGCCACAGGAAAACTACCACTAGACACCTCTCAGAACTGGTTAACATAAAACCAACGAAAACAACAAAAAAAAACCAAGTGTTGGTAAGAACAGGGGCCAGCTGGAATTCTCACACCTTGCTGGTGTGCAATATATTACAACCAATTTAGAAAACCTTTCAGCAATTTTTCATAAAGTGAGGTACACCTACTCTTCAGTGTTTAACCATGTAAAATAAAAATGACTGGGAATGGATAAACTGTGGTACATCAAACAAAAAGGATGAACTGTTGATAGGGTTAAATACATGGGTGGATTTCAAAAGCATTTATGCTCAGTGAAAGAAGCCAGCTTCAAAGGTTACATATTACATGCTCCCATTTCTGAGACCAAAGACAAAACTGTAGGAACAGTATGTAGACCAGTGTTTGCCAAGAGTTGGGGGTGGGGGAGAAGTCAACTATAAAGAAAAATGGAGGAATTTTCTTCTATATCTAAATTATGGTAGTAGTTATGTGACTGTCTATATTTATCAAGCCTAGCAGAACTCTGCTCTTTAAAGTATGAATTTTACTGCATATAACTTACACCTAAATAAAATAAATGAAAAAAATAATTGTATTAGGATACAAAATGTTAGGGCTTTAATAAACAAGAGCATCTTCATCTTGTGCCATCCTGCCAGCAGGCTTCCTGGTCCAGATCCGAAATCCCAGAAGGGGATCTTGCCACTTGGCATACCTATGTGTACTTAACACAGGGTGGGCTTAATGCCAAAACCAGGCAGCTTCTCAAGCTGCCAGGATGAATTCATCAACTCCCATTAATCCCATTAAGAACAAGCCAACGACTTTAATTTGGATTCCTGATTGAACTATAAACTGCACTCCATCTGCTTAGTAGTCTAAGCAACAGATAGCCAACCCTTCTTGGAGAAGAATTCACTCAAATGCTCAAAGAGGGGAATTGGACGGCTGGAGGTGTTGGTGCCAAACCTCTGGTGGTTAGAGAGATCTTCTTCAGTTCGAATATGAGAAGGGCTATTTCCCTGGTATATCCTTATTAGTCACTCCTAGGCCCATCTGGCATTTGTGGGGGTGCAGGAAGCCAACTGTGTCTCTTCATACAGCTGTGTAAGTGTATTCCCATCATCTGTGCCTGCACTTCCACTCCAGGCTAGCAGACTTGCCCCAAACGGTCTTGTTCGTTCCTGCTGTGGGCAGAAACGAGGGGTTTCCAACCAGTGCCTGCCCTCTCACATCTTAGTTGCTACTTCACTTAAACTTAAGAAAATACATTTTTTTTTTCTGGTAGGGTTGGGGACTTTGCTTTGTGACCAGAGCAGAACTTTTAGAGCCTTAACAACATGGAATAATTCCAGAGGAGAGGATACAGCTGAACTTAAAAAGTTGTGTGATGAAACAAATTATTCAAGTGAGTATCCCGGCTAAATAGATTATGTCTTAGGGGGCTTCCATGTCTTGGATTGTAAACACTGCTGCTATGAACATTGGGGTGCATGTATCTTCTCAAATTATGGTTTTCTCTGGATATATGCCCAGGAGTGGGATTTCTGGGTCATGTGGTAACTCCATTTTTAGTCTTTAAAGTAACCTCCATACTGTTTTCCATAGGGGCTGCACCAATTTACATTCCCATCTTACAGTGTAGGAGGGTTCCCTCTTCTCCACACCCTCTCCAGCATTTATTATTTTTAGAGCTCTTAATGATGGCCTCTGACTGGTGTGAAGTGATACCTCGTTACAATTTTTATTTGCATTTCTCCAATAATCAGGATTGGTGAGCATCTTTCCTTTGGAGAAATATCTATTTAGATCTTCTGCCCATCTTTTTTGATTGGGTTGTTGTGTTTTGTTTTTGTTTTTTAAATTGAGCTTTTTGAGCTGTCTGCATATTTTGGAAATTAATCTCTTTTAGGTCACATCATTCACAAATATTTTCTTTCATTCTATAGGCTATCTTTTTGTTTCGTTTATGGTTTCCTCTGCTGTGCAAAAGCTTGTAAGTTTATTTGTTTATTTTTTGCTTTTCTTTTGCTTTGGGAAGCTGACTGTGGAAAATATTGCTGTGAATTATATCAAATAATGCTTTGCTTATGTTCTTTTCTGTTTCCTTGGTTCTCTCTATTAAACTTCTGTTGACTCTGCCATTTTGTTTCTACAATAGAGCTACTCTCCACCAAGATCTCATTTGTTCTCCACAACATCTACTGTCTTAGTCCTTTTGGGCAGCTATAATGGAACCAAATGTATGTCTTATCAACAACACCATTTACTTCTTACAGTTCTGGAGGCTGAAAGTCTAAGATCTGGGTGCCAGCATGGTTGGGTAAAGACCATCTTCCTGTTTCATAGCCAGTATCTTCTAACTGTGTTCTTATATGGTGGAAGGTGTCTCTCTGAAGCCTCTTTTATGCCCTTGTGACTTAAGTACCTCCCAAAGGCCCCACCCAGGAAAACCATCATCTTTGAGGTTCAGGACTATGAGTTTGGGACAAACACAAACATTCAGACCATAGCACTCATAGGTAAGGAAGCAGAGTGTAGAGCCTTCGTCCTGTGACCTGCTTTTCTCCAGGTCACAGGGGAAATGTGGATGGAACTGGGGATGGAACCCACTCTTCCATGAGTGATATCAGCGCTTTATTATTGGGCACTATGTGGAAGCAGAAGCTCACAGTCTTCTCAGTTGCCTCTTCAGCATAGCCACTCCTCTCTATGAATGAGCTGGGGCAGAGGTGATGGGGAGGAATTGATGGAGGGCTGGGGCTAAAAGCATTCTTTCCCCTTAGGAATGAGGGATAATTGAAATAGAGAATAGAGCCCCTGTGACATAGGGGTGAGGGATAAAAACCACAGGTAGCCTGCCTATCATGGGTAGACCAGTAGCCCCACATCATGAGCTGGGGAAGAAGGAAACTCTGTCTTCTTGACTCCAGAGTAGAGTGCCCAGGGTAGAGTTTTTGTGACATGGGGCTAGGAGGAAAGGGAGCAGGTCCTAGCTCAGAGGCTATGGACTCTTGTTTTACATATTGAAACTTAGTAAATTTTCTTAAATACATATTTCTTCATTTGAATATGTCCTTGGGACGATTTCCAGATACCTTAGGCAATCTGTTTTTATTTTTTATAATTTCCATGAGTTAAATTATTCTTTTGCTGGGGAAACTATCCACCAGCCTCCTTACTCCACCATTTTAGAAGTCCTAGAATTATTTTTGTCCCATAACAAGTGTGTAATATATCAAATGAGGGAATGAGTGAATGTTTTGTCCACATGCCATCTCTATTTGCTTATTTTATCACTTTAATTTTATCTATACAAACTTATATCTCTTAAGCTTGGGTTTTTGAAACTCTGCTACAAATTCATCCCTCCCCCCACACACTGAGTGTGCATTTATCTTTCTGCTCTTTCTATGAAGATAAATACAGTTGTGAATATTTATGGAGTTCTTTCAAAGTTTTGGCTTTATTTCTCTGTAGCGGATTTTTACCGGCCTAGCACATGAAAGGGCCTTAATCAACACTGGTTTCCTTCCTTCTTTCTTTCCTTCCTTCTGTATCACTTACATGTTATGCCTTAGGTGTACATGCTAACCAAACCTATCTTATCTCCTTCACTAGACAACTCAGTCTCTGAAGGTAGGGATACCCATTTTTCTTTCTCTGACTTTCCCATGGAGCTGGCACTATACTTTGCATATGGCAGGCACTCAATGCATGTCTGATTATTGATTAATTGCACACAGCAAAATTGCCCATGCTGTAGTTCTTCTGGAAGGAGGGAAGAAAAACAAAGGTAGCGAGAAAGAGACAAGAAAGTGACCAGCATCAGATAATGTATGTTTTAGCAGCAGACCAAACTGTGGAGGAGGTTACTAAGCAGTCTCACTTCCTTACTTGCACTAAATCTCAGGCTGGATGATCAGGCGTAGATGAGAGCCGTGGGCAGCGGAAGACGTGGGACAATGAACATGTCATTACAAAATGTGAGAAAGAGTCCATTGGAGGTGGGAGGAATGCACTGGCTTTGCTAAACATGAATTTCAGGTGTTTATGGAAATAAACACCTGTGCACCTTTACTAAGATAACTGAAGGCTTGGAGTGTCAGTTGCAGAGACCTTCCAAAAGGAGCTGATATTGACATTTATGGGACACCAAACTCATGACAATGGAGAGAGACAGATAGGACTAAGAGCTTAATCAAGACCAAAGTTTGTATCAAACAAGTTGGAATTTTCTCTTTAGTACAATGCAGGGGTCAGGAACATTAGACAAGTTACAGAAATATGTATGTTTATTGTATATTAAAGTAGCCAGACTCTCTGTGCTCTGTGGGTGGGCTGGGTGGAAATGACCCCTACCAGGGAGGGAGCGAGTTGGCCCCAGTGACTGATGTTGCGTGTGTGGGCTGAGAAGCCTCAAACGTGAAATTTATGAGCACTCAAGCCTGATAATGAAGGGAGGCAAGTGGAGACATCTGGGCTGTGTGCCTGTGTACAAAACATAGCCTGGCAAGAACAAGAGAAACTTTTTGATGAAGAGGTGCCTTTTAAAAATCGACTGCAGATATTATACATTAAAAAAAAAGGATGCCTGTCCATTCAAGAGTACTGAGAATATTCAGTAAAGTAGAAAGAAAAGTTGAGAACAATCCATACAGAATCCAGCTGGGAACATTTTAGAGCTTTTCCTTTCCCCCACTCTACTTATTTGCTTCTAGCCTGTTTCAGATGCAAGTTTTGCATGATCATGATCATATCCCATGCACATTTCTGCACCTTACATCTTTCTCCTAAAGTATATCACATGTATTTTTTGTTACCAATTTTTCATTAGCACTATTTTAATGGCTGCATAACAGTCCATCATATAGATGGGTTATCATTTAATACTTTCTTTTATCATCTATTTAGGTTTTTTATTATATCAACAGGATGGGAAACTATGGTGTTATAAATATATTTCTGCAAATATATTTAGGCATGTTTATTTTCCCCTATGTCTTAGGTTATTTCATTTGGATGGATTTCTGAAAGTGGAATTGCTGGCTCATAATAACCCTCTGTGAACATTTTTAAGACTCTCAATCCATTAACGCCAAATTGCTTTGCGAGACTTCCGCATCAATTTACATTTCCATGCAGTGTATGGGAGTTCTTAGAAAGATAAATATTACGACACAGAGAAAGTATGCCAGAGTCTCTAGGTAAGAATTGATGGAAAGAGCTGCTGGGTATCAGGCTTGTAGTGTCAGGTGAAAGGAAACATCACCATATCAGTGATATACAAATAGAGAATATTCCTGGCATCTACCTGAATAATAAGTGGGTGTTTGTTCTTGGATAATCACCTTTATTCTAGAGCCAACTCTTATGCTACTACCTCCATGACATCCCCTCACATACTCCAGTTAAAACAGGCTACTCTTCTCCTTGAAGATATTCAGAACCTTTCCTCTGACCTCTCTTCTTAAAATTAGTCCTAACCACCGTGCTCACTCAAGCTCAGTTTCATCACAGATACTCACACAATGTTTGCTGAATTTAATCTCTATCTCCAAAGTCCATGATGATATGAAAAGAATGGAATCAAGAAGAAAGATGAGCTGCATATTACTGTGGAGAGACAGGATGAATTGAGTGAACTGATTTATTGTGCAAGGACTGTGCTTTCTTTGGTCATGGTGAGGAAACTATTGGCATCAAGATTTTCTAAAGCCTTTAGGAAGGAGAGACTAAAGAGAAATGGCATACATTGAGGTCATCTCACACATGGGGATATGAGAGACTGAGTAACTCATATCCTGAGAAATTAGTGTCTGTGTGCTGAGATGGGGTCTCATGGGGGTCTCCTATAGCAGGTGCTGGGGATATTGGGTGGGGAGAGTGTTTCTTAAAGGGAACGGGGACTCTAGCTATCAATCACCCTTGGAAGAAGTCATCTTGACTAGGAAAAGAACCAGGATGAGAAAGTCTGATTTCTGTAGAGGCATTGAGTGCAGTCTGTGTTCCAAGGAGGGGCAGAATAGTCTGTCCTCTCTGCTATAAGCAGATCTTCAGCAAAACCTTCATGCACCTTGCCGGCCATGTCTCTGCAGCCTTAGGTAAGTCCCAGGGAAGGGGTTCCTCTAGGACCAGAGGACATGAACACAGAGTGGAGGCATGCACAGAGTCACCATCAATGCACAGCTTTTCCTAGACAAGTGGGGACTTCTTCAGGGTCACTGCTAGAGAGTGAGTTGAGGTAGCTAGATGACGAGGTGAGGAAAAGGCCAGAGAACCTGCTTCTAGGCATGCCTGAAGCATCACCTTGGGGACCAGTCAAGATGAGCTCATGATTGCATTCTGCACAGCCAGTCTCCAAACACAAAGGGTAGAAGGAGCTGTGGCCATTGTAACACATGTCACACAGCAACAACACAGGGATATGACTTACCCTGCTCAGGCTTTTCTCCTGCTACAGAACTTTCACATATGTAGACTTAGTAATATCTCAATTATCCTATATAGTCAATGGTTATTCATACTTTTTTTAAAAGAGATGGCATATATATTTTACATTAAACATAGGCATTAAATTCTGGTTCAGGAAAGTCAGAATTTGAACATCTCTGAAGAAAAGTTCAAAAGAGAAGATAGTAAAGAGGGAGAAATTGATCCTTATCTTTACCAAAAATAAAATAAAATAAAATATAAAATCTATGAAATCAATTAGTCAAATGCTAGAGATGTAAAGATGCTGGAGATGTGGGCATGCTTACAAAGTAAAGGGCAGGCATTTTATCTGAAGGGTTATAAGTAACCTTTGGGTAGAGGGGTATGATTATCAGTGATTGAATCATTTTCTTTAGTGTTGATTTGATATATTCACTGCTAATTGAATATGCTTGAAATTAAAGCCAGTTAATTGGGAATGGAAAGACAGAGGCAGACTTGGAGAACAAAGAATTTCCAAGGTTCCAGAAAACCTGAATCTTAAGTGTGTGTGTGTGGGGTGGGGGGAGTGGGGATGAACCACTCAGAGTGCAAATTTCATCTTATGGAGGTTAGAAGGAGAAAACCTGGAAAAAAGCTCCCAAATACAGGGTTCATAAACATAATTGATAAACAACATCTATCATATAGCTTACAATATTGAGAGAAGAAGCTTACAAGTGTAGTATAAAAATAGCTTTTTAAAATAAAAGCATTACAGGATGCAACTACACACCATAGAAGTACACAAAAAAGTATAAAACTAAAGAAGTTGCTGTGAGTATTTTTATCGTTTAGGTAAGCTACTACTATTTCTTCCAGCAGGAGAGTATCCTTCATCTCTGCATGTACAAATGCCACCAGTCTCTGTTATATTCCAAATCACCGACTGCCTCTTCCCTGATCAAAAGTGCTTTATATTTCTATGCCACCTAATTATGATAGCTTCTTTTAGACAGATTCAGTTGTCTCCTCTGGAGATCCCTGCTTTGGAGTTTTTTTATATTCAGTGGATATTTGCTAAACGTAAATCAAATGCTTGCAGGAGAAAACCTTGCCATTTCAAAGTGTTCTTCATGAATTTTAGTTTCAGTAATGTAACAGTTGTGAAAATAAAGCCCCATTTGCACATTTATACCAAAGCAGAATTACCTCCATCCCCTTCAACTTCAATATTTGATAGCCCTGTGAATCAAAGGGAAAATAAATAGCCCCACTGGTAAGCCTTGATTGACACAGCCCATCTCTTCCGGGCAAAGTTCTATGGCTCAGCATGGGGATGGCTGAATCAATAGAACACTAAAGCCTCAAACCCATCTTGGAGATGTTTGAATGCCCGAATGGAAATGTTGACCTTTACTTGTTGGAAATTCACTCCTCCATTTAATGAAGTTGCAGCGGCAAAGAAAAGTGCGTGGTCAGCTGGAGTCAGAAAATAATTTCATACTGATTGGACGTTGATCATTCCTGACATCAAATCCCCTACCCTGATGCTGTTACTCCAGGCCTTCATTAGAGGGCATAACCAGAAATGACCTGGTCTCCATCTCCTCTCTAAAGCAGAGCAGAGAGAAATGAGATTTCAGGAAGACCAGGCAAGGGACAAGTCACCCACACATTTTCTGAGGGACTACAGGGTGAATCAAACAAGACATTGAAAAACTATCATCTGAGAGGTTCCAAAGGAGAAAAGAACAATGGTGTAAAATTCTGACTTCCCTCTACTTTATAGGAAGAGGAAAGGTTACATGTTCCTAGAACACAGAGATCTCAGAAATGGATGTTGAGGACACATTTTTTTTTTCCTCCCTGGGCTCAAGGTGAGGTCCAGGGGCTTTTTGTGAATCTTGACATTTGGGGAGGGGAAACAGGTGTCCTTGATATCCCTAGGACGAAGGAGGTGGTCTTTAGAAAAGGGGACAGGGCACTTTGAGTTCCTAACAGACATCAGAACAGGGGCCAGTTTCTTCATCTCACAAATGCTGAGTTTGTCACTCATTGGGAATGACTTGGCCCCTGAGTTGCCTCTGGGTCACATGTGAATAGAGAGAAGAATTTTCTTCCTTGACTATAGTAGACACAAATAAAGTTTCAGGTCAGATAGGGTCAGGAAATTAGTTGTGGTTTGGTATCAAGCGTGTTGTTCTGTTTGTTTTTAAACAGTCAGACCGGAATGGACTGAGCTCGCTTTGGAGGAAGAGGCATGAACTAATATCCTCAGAGGTGTACAGACGTGTGTATTCAACAAGGCTTCTCTGCAATGTTAGCAAGATCCTGACAATGCCCATGAGCAAGGAAAGGCTGGGGCAGTGACTTGGGTGTCCTTTGAGACTCACTTCAATTCCCAACATCTGAAACTTAATTTCATCATCTGTGAAATGGGAATTTAAAAACATCCCACCCTCATGGGAACTGAACATGCCTAACACTGCAGCATGCCTATGGCAGGACGTTAATTAAATTTCATTATCTCCTAGACAATTCAGCTCCAATCCAAGCTTCACTGTTCTGGAGTTGTGATTAACATTTTAAACACATACCATGTTCCAAGGTGTCCACCTGAAATGGCTCAGGAAGAAGAAGTTTTAATAAGTACACATGCTTACAATGGTGATATGCTGACATTTAAAAGCAGTAATATTTGAACTGAGCAAGGAAAAAGGCTGGCACCTCAACGTGACTGCCCTGTGTAATTGCCTCGACCCTTTTCTTTTATGAGGCAAGAGTACACATCCAACCTCAGCATGGCACTGCATGCTTTGTTTGCAGGGAAAATCTAAATCCAGTGCCAGTCATAGATTTGTTATTGCTCTGTTCGTTTAGTGTCTCTGTCAGAAAGTAGAAATGATAATCTTGTGATTTTTCTCCATAACACTCAGACCTCTGGGAGGTAAGAAACTCAGTTCTAAGGGAGCAGTATCAAAATTAAGTCCTCAGCAGAGACACAAAGTGCCTGGCCAGCTACAGTCCATAGCGTGGCAAAGAGTTGGACGCGACTGAAGTGACTTAGCATGCACGCATGCAGACAAAGTAATCATCTTTTTCTTTGATTCCCAATGGTGGCTGTTGGTATTAGAAAATTTCACTGAGTGTTCAAAAAAGCCATTTGCTTAACATGTCTTTAGTCTATAAGTTAATGCATATATTTTATTAATCCTAAATAAAACATCAAAAGGAAATGCCAGCAGCAAAATAAAATTATTATAAAATATTTAGGGGCATATACATGTTGATTAATGGCTTAATGAAATGGCAAATACTAGCTCTTTTAGGTATGCTGCTGCTGCTGCTAAGTTGCTTCAGTCATGTCCGACTCTGTGCGACCCCATAGACGGCAGCCCACCAGGCTCCCCCATCCCTGGGATTCTCCAGGCAAGAACACTGGAATGGGTTGCCATTTCCTTTTCCAATGCATGAAAGTGAAAAGTGAAAGTGAAGTCGCTCAGTTGTGTTCGACTCTTTGCAACCCCATGGACTGCAGCCTACCAGGCTCCTCCGTCCATGGGATTTTCCAGGCAAGAGTACTGGAGTGGGATGCCATTGCCTTCTCTTTTAGGTATAAAACTATATTATACAGCAGCAAAAACATAATACAGCATGGTGCTTGTACAAAATCAGACAAATGAATTGATGAGACAGAAGGGAAAACCTGTTTGTGTAGGTACCCATATGACTTCAACATGGCATTATATAATTAGAAAGCAGGGACCATTTTATAAATGATATTTGTAAAGTTAGTTAATTTTTGAAGGGATAAAATTTCAACAAATCCTTTACATCTATGTGCTAATATAAATTCTTAATGGATAAAAGACTAACAGATAATCTGAGCACAAAAAATAAAAATCGACACTTTATGATAAACTATGTATGCATTTTGAAGTGATAGTATCTTAAAGGAAAAATCCACAGTTTTATCTCTCATAAAATGAAAATGTTCTCTGCTGTAAAGTAAAAGAAACAAAAAAATTAAGTGAGATTCAGAAGAAAAAAAAAAGGCTTTAAATCATCAATAAAGTTGATATCTGAAACACCTATAGAATGTACACATATTGGTAATAAAATCAATCCCAGATCATAATATACATTGGTACAGAAAAATTCTCAAGTAGGGAAGAACAGTCTATGGTCAAAAATGAGGACACAGATGGAATGTTTTCATTTGCTATAAAATAAAAAACTGAAAAATGGAGTAATTTGGCATTTACTTGTGATGAACTAGCAAACTCATGCTATGGGAAGGCATGGAAATTGATAGAAACCTTTTTGGACTTTAATATATAAAATATCCAGAGTCATGAAATATTCAAGCTTGTTAAAAGAACTAACCAAAGAATTAATATGAGGTAAGTTGCATGTGCTCAGTCACTCAGTCGTGTCCAACTCTTTGTGGCCCCATGGACATAGCCCACCAGGCTCCTCTGTGCATGGGATTTTCCAGGCAAGAATACCGGGGTGGGTTGCCATTTCCTCCTCCAGAGGATTAGGGAAGTTATTCAACAGCAAACAATGTGCTTGATAAATGGTTAATATCCAAAATATATAAAGAACTCATACAATTCAATATTGAAAAACAATCTTATTAAAAAATGAGCACAAAAACTGCGTGGGCGTTTTTCTAAAGGAGACATATAAATGGCCAACAGGAACATGAAAAGATGCTCAACATCATTAATGATCAAAAAAATGCACGTCAAAACCCCAATGAACTATAACCTCACACCTGTCAGAATGGCTGTTATCAAGAAGACATGAAATAATAAGTACAGTTGCCAAGGATATGAAGAAAAACAAATCCTTGTGCTCTGTTGGTCGGAATGTGAAAGTGAAAGTCTCTCAGTCTTGTCCGACTCTTTGCGATCCCATGGACTGTACAGTTCGTGGAATTCTCCAGGCCAGAATACTGGAGTGGGTAACCTTTCCCTTTCTGCAGGAGATCTTCCCAACCCAGGGATCAGATCCAAGTCTCCCACATTGCAGGTGGATTCTTTACCAACTGAGATATGTAGGCACTGTGAAATTCAGACACCATGAAATATAGTATGGGGGTTTCCCAAAAAAGTAAAAGAAGAATTATCATGTTGTCCAGTAATCTCAAAGGTAATGAAAACAGTATCAAAAAGACATTTTCACCCCATGTTGATTATAGCATTATTCACAATAGTCAAGCTATATAAACTACCTAAATGGATGAAAGAACAAAGAAGATGTGAATGGGATATTATTCAACCATGAGAAAGATGGAAATCTTGCTACTTATGTCAACATGGATAGATGCTGAGGACATTATACTAAGTGAGATAAACAGATACTACATAAGCAGAATCTGAAGAACCTAAACTTGTAGAAACAGAGAAAGGCAGTTTCCAGGGGCTGTGGGGTGGGGGGACTGGGGAAACGTTGACCAAAGGGTATACAAATATAATCAGAAGATGCATAAGTTCTATAGATCTAAAGCAGAGCATTGTGATTATGGTCAACAATACTGTCTTATATACTTCAGAGTTGCTAAGAGACTAGATCTTAAATGTTCTCACCACAAAATGCAGTGATAATTATGTGACATGATGAAAGTGTTAGCTAGTAGTTAAGGCTACGGTGACAATATACAGCCTTGATGTACTCCTTTCCTGATTTGGAACCAGTCTGTTGTTCCATGTCCAGTTCTAACTGTTGCTTCTTGACCTGCATACAGATTTCTTCGGAGGCAGGTCAGGTGGTCTGGTATTCCCATCTCTTTCAGAATTTTCCACAGTTTGTTGTGATCCACACAGTCAAAGGCTCTGGCACAGTCAAGAAAGCAGAAGTAGATGTTTTTCTGGAAGTGTGTTGCTTTTTCCATGATCCAGCAGATGTTGGCAATTTGATCTCTGGTTCTTCTGCCTCTTCTAAATCCAGCTTGAACATCTGGAAGGTCATGGTTCATGTACTGTTGAAGCCTGATTTGGAGAATATTGAGCATTACTTTACTATCATGTGAGATTAGTGCAATTGTGTGCTGGCTTGAACATTCTTTGGCATTGCCTTTCTTTGGGATTGGAATGAAAACTGATCTTTTCCAGTCCTGTGGCCACTGTTGAGCTTTCCAAACTTGCTGGCATATTTAGTGTAACACTTTCACAGCATCATCTTTTAGGATTTGAAATAGCTCAGGGGAATTCCATCACCTCCACTAACTTTGTTCATAGTGATGCTTCCTAAGGCCCACTTGACTTCGCATTCCAGGATGTCTGGCTCTAGGTGAGTGATCATACAATTGTGGTTATCTGGGTCATGAAGATCTTTTTTGTATAGTTCTGTGTATTCTTGCCACCTCTTAATATCTTCTGCTTCTGTTAGATCCATAGTGTTTCTGTCCTTTATTGTGCCCATCTTTACATGACATGTTCCCTTGGTATCTCTAATTTTCTTGAAGAGATCTCTAGTCTCCCTCATTCTATTGTTTTTCTCTATTTCTTTTCATGGGTCACAGAGGAAGGCTTTCTTATCTCTCCTTACTATTCTTTGGAACTCTGCATTCAAATGATTATATCTTTCCTCTTCTTTGCCTTTAGCATCTGTTCTTTTCTCAGCTACTTGTAAGGCCTCCTCAGACAACCATTTTGCCTTTTTGCATTTCTTTTTCTTGGGGATGGTCTTGATCACTTCTTCCTGTATAATGTCACGAACCTCAGTCCATAGTTTTTCAGGCACTCTATCAAGTCTAATCCCTTGAATCTATTTCTCACTTCCACTGTATAATCATAAGGGATTTGATATTGGTCATACCTGAATGGTCTAGTGGTTTTCCCTACTTTCTTTAATTTAAGTCTGAATTTGGCAATAAGGAATTCATGATCTGAGCCACAGTCAGCTCCTGGTCTTGTTTTTGCTGACAGTATAGAGCTTCTCCATCTTTAGCTGCAAAGAATATAATCAATCTATTTCGGTATTGACCATCTGGTGATGTCCATGTGTAGAGACTTCACTTGTGTTGTTGGAAGAGGGTATTTGCTATGACCACTGCGTTCTCTTGGCAAAACTCTGTTGGCCTTTGACCTGCTTCGTTTTGTACTCCAAGGCCAAAGTTGCCTGTTACTCCAGGTATCTCTTGACTTCCTCCTTTTGCATTCCAGTTCCCTATAATGAAAAGGAGATCTTTTTTGGTTGTTAGTTCTAGAAGGTCTTGTAGGTCTTAGAACCATTCAACTTCAGCTTCTTCAGCATTACTGACTTGGATTACTGTGATATTGAATGGTTTGCCTTGGAATTGCCAGGCTGGAAGAAGCACAAGCTGGAATCAAGATTGCTGGGAGAAATACCAATAACCTCAGATATGCAGATGACACCATCCTTATGGCAGAAATTGAAAAAGAACTAAAGTGTGTCTTGATGAAAGTGAAAGAGGAGAGTGAAACAGTTGGCTTAAAACTCAACATTCAGAAAACTAAGATCATGACATCCAGTTCCATCGTTTCATGGGAAATAGATGGGGAAACAATGAAAATAGTGAGAGAATTTATTGTCTTGGGCTCCAAAATCACTGCAGATGGTGACTGCAGCCATGAAATGAAAAGACAGTTGCTCTTTGGAAGAAAAGTTATAACCAACCTAGACAGCATATTGAAAAGCAGAGACATTACTTTGCCAACAAAGGCCATTCTAGTCAAGGCTATGGTTTTTCCAGTAGTCACGTATGGATGTGAGAGTTGGACTATAAAGAAAACTGAGTGCCAAAGAATTGATGCTTTTGAACTGTGATGTTGGAGAAGACTCTTGAGAGTCCCTTGGATTGCAAGGAGAGCTGACCAGTCAATCCTAACAAAACTCAGTCCTGAATATTCATTGGAAGGACTGATGCAAAGCTGAAACTCCAATACTTTGGCCACCTGATGTGAAGAACTGACTTGTTTGAAAAGACCCTGATTCTGGGAAAGATTGAAGGTGGGAGGAGGAGGGGATGACAAAGGATGAGATGACAAGATGGCATCACCGACTTGATGGACACGAGTTTGAATAAGCTCCGGTAGTTGGTGATGGACAGGGAGGCCTGGTGTGCTGCAGTCTGTGGGGTTGCAAAGAGCCAGACACGACTGAGTGACTGCACTAAACTGAAGGCTACTGTGCTAATCATATTACAATATATGAATGTTTCAAATCTAAACATTGCACAACTTCAAGTTAGACACAGTGTCAATTATATCTCAAAAAAAAAAAAAAGAGTATGTTGTAAAGGATTAGAAAAACATCTAAAATCTTAAGATACCCTTTGAAGCATTGTCTGCAACTTGAAAAGGAAAATGGAGAAGATAGAAGAAAATTTACAATAGTGTCGGTTCAGAAATAGGCTTAGGTCAAGCCATTGACTGTATCTGTATGGAGGGAGGCTGGGGGCAATATTTCCAACACCTACACTCTGAAATTCTTGTCACAGGCTTTGGAAACAGCCTTTGGAATTTAAAGGATGCAACCTAATGATTTTCAGCCATGGCTATACATCAGTCCCTCCAGGGGATCTTCCCAACCCAGGGATTGAACCCAGGTCTGCCGCATTGCAGGTGGATTCTTTACTATCCGAGACACCAGGGAAGCCCAAGAATACTGGAGTGGGTAGCCTATCCCTTCTCCTGGGGATCTTCCTGACCCAGGAATCAAACCAGGTCTACTGCATTGACGGTAGATTCTTTACCATCTGAGCTACCAGAGAAGTTCCAGTTGCAATTAGGAAGGTTTAAGAAAAAAACAAAAAACACAGATTTCTGGGTCTCATACCCCACCAATTAAATCAGAATTACTTGGTGTTGAAGATTGGGCTTCTGTAAGCTATAAAGTTCACCAAGTGATTATAACATGGAGACAAGATTAAGATCCTATGTCAAAAAGGCATTTTAGCATTTAGCATTTAGCAAAACCCTGGTTTTGGTTTTTTATAGCATTCCAGGAATACATTGTTTTGTATTTCTTTCCTTTTCTTTTTCATTTTCTATCCTAAATAGGAATAGAAACAAGACCAGACTATCTCAGGCCTCAGTAAAACTGAGTAAAAGAAACTGTGTACTACTATTTACTCACATATTTAATGTATTTATTTAAACACTTATGCTTATACTCTTTAAAAATTAGTATTTTATCTGAGCATATGACCTATGGTTATGAAATGTTACTCTCAAATTAATTCAGGTTCATGTTGAAGTTTTAAAGGAAGAACATAAAACTGAGTATCATCATAATTCACAGCTCAAAGAAACAACTACAAATTTTTTGCTGCATTCTTTTCACCAATCTCCTTATGCATGACTTTACATGAACTTTTTACAGTTAAGATTGTATTATGTATAAAATTTTAATGGTATGTTTTCCTATCAAATTCTGTATTTTTGGTTTTTCCTATATTAATAAAAAAATCCCAAGATATCATTTAAAATGTTTCTGTTTGCTCGCTAAATTTTTTAATTAAAAAACTTAATTGTGTGAGAAAGGATAATGAAGTTGCCTGACTTGTATACCGTTCCATATGAATTATAATAATAATATTTAATCATATCTGCCCTTGGAGAAGTTGCGAGGCTCAAATGAGATGAAGCATGCAAATTCCTTAGAATAATCTCTGTTATTTAGTTAGTAGGTAAATAAGCGATTAGAGTGAAAGGGTATCTTTTATTCTATGATTCAGTTTTATTCATGGGTTCCTGAAATAACTTCAGATCCAGAAAGGTGGAATGGGTGTTTTCTGTTATTTACAACAATTCCCTTTCAATGACACGTGAATTTATGTTAATGAGGTGATTTTTGGAACACCCCTAGATAACTACAGGATGGGGGCTTGTTGCCAAAGGAACCTGCTGATTAAAGGGTTGGAAGTTTTTAGTCCAGTCTAGACCTTCTGAGAGGGGAAAGAGGCTGGAGATTGATTCAATCAATCACCAATAGCCAATGGTACTCACATTATACGTACATAGTAAAATCTTCAGATAAGTCCCTTATGTACAAGTTCAGAGAGCTTTAGAGCTGATGAACACATGAAGATACCTGGAATATGACATATCCAGGGAGAGCATGGACACTCTGTATCCCTTCCTACATACCTTGCCCTAGGCATTTCTTCCTCTGGTTGTTCTTGAGTTGTATCCTTTTATAATAACCCATAATTTAGTAAATAAACTGTTTTACTGAATGCCGTGTGTTACACTAGCAAATTATCAAACTCAAAAAGGGGTTGTGGGGAACTCTGAATAATAGCCAGCTGGTCAGAAGCACAGCTGACAACCTAGACTAGTGACTGGAAGTGGGGGCAGTCTTGTGGGACCGAGTCCTTGAACTGTGGGTTCTGGTGCTATCTCCAGGTAGATAGTATCTGATTTGAATAAAATTGTAAGGCCCCTGCTAATGTCTGAGAATTATTTGGTATGGAATTACCCTACCCACCTCTATGTATTTGGGTACCAGCAGTGTCAGAAACATTCTGGAAGTAGAATGTGAGTAAAGAAGAAGCATAAATATTTCTTCTTCAGTATATTTACCCAGTGATTCATTTAGTATAAATTTCTAGGGTTGATGGGCACAAGCACACATGAGTGCTTGATAGCTTCAGTTGTGTCCAACTTTTTTTGTGATCCTATGGACTGTAGCCTGCCAGGCTCCTCTGTTCATGGGATTACTCCAGGCAAGAATACTGGAGTGGGTTGCCATGCCCTCCTCCAGGGGATCTTCCAGACCCAGGGATCAAACCTTCATCTGACTATGTCTCCTGCATTGCAGATGGATTCTTTACCCACTGAGCCACCTGGGAAGCCCAATGGGCACAGAGCACGTTTAAAATTTTGTCAAGCCTGTCACTGATAAGTAAGGTGGCCTGGTTTTATTCCTATACAATGCATTAAAGTTCTAGTTTCCAAAATACTTTCCACTACTAGGTATCATCTCTCTATTCATTTGTTCATTCAATTTGCCAAACTAATAGTCAAATTATGTCTTTTAAATTTTCATGCACTTGATTACCCTAAACTTAAGACTAATTTATAGGCTTATTGTCCAATGTGCTTTTTCCTTTCATGTTCAGAGTATCTGTGCTTCTCCCAACCATACCCTGTTGCTTTTCAGAATCTTAATTTCTCGTTTCCATTGCTGTACTGCCCCCAGATTCTTCAGACTCTCTATTCATAACAACAACAGCAGAAGGCTTTCAGCTGTACTTTTGGAAGGAGTGACAGGTGTTCAAGGATACTGCAAGGCAGTGAGGATGCCTGAGGCAGCCAAGTGTCTAATTCGAGGCTTTGCATTTCCTTCTTGGAATCCCTTTTGCTGGTGAGCTTTGGTCTCCTGGGAAGAGAAAGCTTGTCTGCTGTGCTTCTTGTCTGATAACTGACTGGGTATTGGCTCAGCTTCCCTCAGAACTCCCCAGGGATCAGGGCTCCTCCATTCTTGGCTGGTTTCCACATTTAGGGAAGGAGAGGCTGGGATGGAAAGAACTGGGGTATCTTCTGCTTCAGTGAGACAATGTGCATCAGAAGGAAGGAGTCTGGGCCTCCAGGACTCATCGAAGATGAATGCGGGGGAATGTCATCAAGATCATTCAAGACGGGGTAAGAGCATGCTCACAGAGAGAATGCTGGGCTGCCAGTTACCAGACTTTAATTCTTTGCAGTAAGTAGGGGATACTGGGCTTCATGCTGCTGCTGCTGCTGCTAAGTTGCTTCAGTCGTGTCCGACTCTGTGTGACCCCATAAACGGCAGCCAGCCAGGCTCCCCCGTCCCTGGGATTCTCCAGGCAAGAACACTGGAGTGGGTTGCCATTGCCTTCTCCAATGCATGAAAGAGAAAAGTGAAAGTGAAGTCGCTCAGTCGTGACGGACTCCTAGTGACCCCATGGACTGCAGCCCACCAGGCCCCTCTGTCCATGGGATTTTCCAGGCAAGAGTACTGGAGTGGGGTGCCATACTGGGCTTTATAAATGTCATCATTTCACCTTTGCACCTGGTTGGCAAGAGGTGTGTATTATTGTCACTATTTATAGATGATGAAACTAAACCTTCAGTTTCAGCTATTTCTTATCATGATTCTGATTTCATTTGGCTCTTGACCATCTTTTCTTTCCAATCCAAGCAAGTTAAGAGTTCCATGAGGGAGTCATTGGTGTCTTCCTCTTATGTGCGAATAGCACCTGCCTCTCCTTCCTTGCTTTCGCCCCTCAGGGGTGGGACCCAGTGGTTCTTCTCCAGCCAGAAGCAGCAGGATCTCAGGATGACGTGGCTGTGGTCTGTGCTGCTTCTCCCATAGGATGTATCAGAAGTTCCCTCACTACTTCCCATGCAGTGGGGCTCCATGGGACAGCAAAACATTATACACTTGTTCCCTTAAGATTTTATATTACCCCTTGTGTCTTCTTACTGTCTCTTGGTCTTTGATTAGGGAGCTCAAAACACTCAAAATGCAGCTGACTTTGCTACCTTCATAGGACTGTCTAGCACTGAGGGATGCTCAGCTGAGACGGTGACCACATGGCCAAAAAAAAAAAAAACCAAAATGTTCAAAAGCAAGGTCAAGAAATATTTAATTGTTTAGTTTAAACTATCTGTTGCTATAATTTTGTAAGGGCTTTTTTTTTGTTTGTTTGAGAAAAACCACATCTTAATATCAGTCTCTGATTTCCATATCTTATTTGGCATATACAAGAAGATATGTTCTGTTTGAGGAGGTGGATAAAAAGTATTTGGAGCACTGCTTTGCTACCAAAAATTATCAGTGTATTGAAATCTGCCCTTCTATTTGCCTATCTCTTCCAATAAACTTTGAGCCTCTTGGGCAGACACTAAACTCTTCTGATCATTTTAACTCCAGATTATCATACAGTGCCTAGTCTGTACCTCAATAATTACTGAATGATGAATGAATGAATGGACAGATATTGCTTCAAGTTATAGTCCTTGGACAATAAAGTTCACGGTCAACATTTTTTCCCTCTGACAAGTGACACAATTTCAAACAGACAAATGCCAGAGAAATATATAGCCAGGAGGGACCTTTAAGAAATTCTATAATCAGGACATTTTTTTCCACTAGATGTATAAGAATTATGGCATAAAGGGTGTATGTTATAGTCACAGCGTGCATTCAAGTGATAGTTAGGCAGCCGGATAGATACTATTCTCTGTATGTCTATCAGTTGAGTTCAGTTCATTCACTCAGTCATGTTGAACTTTTTGTGACCCCATGGACTGCAGCACACCAGGCCTCCCTGTTCATCACCACCTCCTGAAGTTTACTCAAACTCATGCCCATTAAATTGGTGATACCATCCAACCATCTCATCCTCTGTCATCCCCTTCTCCTTCCGCCTTCAATCTTTCCCAGCATCAGGGTTTTTCCAACGAGTCTTCTTCACATCAGATGGCCAAAGTATTGGAGTTTAAGCTTCAGCATCAGTCCTTCCAATGAATATTTAGGACTGATTTCTTTAGGGTGGACTGGTTGGATCTCCTTGGTATATGTCTATATCAACACATATTTATTTGTTTATATACATAAATAAGGAAATAAATAAATAAATGTATACATGTTTATACACAGCTATGTGTTCATATGCATGAAAATTCTTAAAGACATGGGAATACCAGACTACCTTACCTACCTCCCATGAAACCTGTATGTAGGTCAAGAAGCAACAGTTAGAACCAGATATAAAACAATGGATTGGTTCAAAATAGGGAAAGGAGTACATCAAGGCTGTATATTGCCACCCTGCTTATTTAACTTATATACAGAGTATATCATGAGAAATGCTGGACTGGATGAAGCACAAGCTGGAATCAAGATTGAGAAATATCAATAACCTCAGATATGCAGATGACAGCACCCTTATGGCAGAAAGTGAAGAGGAACTAGAGTCTCTTGATGAAGGTGAAAGAGGAGAGTGAAAAACCTGGCTTAAAACTCAACATGCAAAAACCTAAGATCATGGCATCCAGTCCCATCACTTCATGGCAAATAAATGGGAAAACAATGGAAACAGGACAGAATTTATATTGGGGGGCTCCAAAATCACTGCAGATGGTGACTTCAGCCATGAAATTAAAAGACACTTGCTCCTTGGAAGAAAAGCTATGACAGACCTAGACAGCATATTAAAAAGCAGAGACATCACTCTAATGCTAAAAGTCCATATAGTCAAATCTATGGTTTTTCTGGTAGACATGTATGGATGTGAGAGTTGGACCATTAAGAAAGCTGAGCACCCAAGAAGAGATGCTTCTGAACTGTGCTTCCAGAGAAGACTCTTGAGGGTCCCTTGGACTGCAAGGAGATAAAACTAGTCAATCCTAAAGGAAATCAATCCTGAATATTGATTGGAAGGACTGATGCTGAAGCTGAAGTGCCAATGCTTTGGCCACCTGATGCAAAGAACTAACTCATTGGAAAAGACCCTGGTGCTGGGAAAGACTGAAGGCAGGAGGAGAAGGTGACATCAGAGGATGAGATGGTTGGATGGCATCACTGACTTGATGGGCATGAGTTCGAGCAAGCTCCTAGAAGTGGTGGAGGACAAGGAGGCCTCGGATGCTGTAGTCCATGGGGTCGCAAAGAGCCGGACACAACTGAGTGACTGAACAACAACAATACACACACATACATATTTTTAAACTGGTTCACGCTTAAAGAATACTCACTGGATGCTAACCTTTCTCTCCTTCTCCCCAAACACCCCACTTTCCACCACACACACATTGTTGTGATTGGTATGGATCACTCTTATTAGAGACTAACTTGAGGATACTAGGACACATGCCATGGAGCCAAGCAGAGGCCTCCTGTGATAATCCAAGCTGAGAGGGACAAAGCCCTAGGCTCAAGCAGCATGGGGAGAAGGATGGGGTGCGGCCAGTGGAGGTTAAATATTCAGGGGATAAACTCAAGGAGACCAAATTCTTGTTCCTCCTCTTCTGGGAGTGGATCATGTGTTGAGTTTGTCTGTGACAGCAACTGTTCCTGGCCTGAGATGGTCTCTTGAAGTGAGAGACCAGAGCCACCTTCCTTGGTTAAGAACACATGCCAGGGAGAATATTGTTTCCAGCTCTTAAAAATTTAGAGCTTCAATTTTTAAAAAAGTCCTATACTTTGAGATGTTCCTGCATTAAGCAGATGACCACCCCTCCCCCCGAGTGAGCAGACCCAAAGGCTAGTGACACAAAACAGTCCTTCCTCTGATAGATGGAATCACACATTCCAGTACAAATCCCTGGGCGCCTTCTGCCTCACTTATTTGTGGAGTTTTGCTCTTGTCTCTGCTCTCCCCTTTAACTCCATCTGTCTTATCTCCCACTTGCCTCTGAGTACCATAATGTGATCTTTTGCTCTCTTCCTGGCCTTGTAGGCAAACACTGCTGCCCCAGAGGAAACTTTGGCCTTGGATCTGTGGTGGACTTGCTGATGTCTTTGACCTTGACCTCACTCCTCTAAAGCAGGGCTTTCTGGCAATCTTGTCTGGGCTCTTATCTCCCCCATCCCTGCAGGGGTGTCAGAATGTCCCAGGGAATCATTCATCAAGGGCCCCATCCTGACACCAGCTCTTTAGAAGCTCTCGGTGCCTTGAGTGCATCAGGAGATCCAGGCAGACCTCACCCAGTGGCTTTTATCCACAGACCCTTCCCAAAGCAGTGAACTGATTGATGACAAGAAGGAGAATTAAACATTTATGTGTGGAGACCAGAAAGGCAGGCACAGGAAGAAAAGAGTTTAAATGCATGGGCTTTTTGGAGGAACAGTATTCCATATAAGCACAGTGATTCCTATGAATAATGCCTGTTTCCTCTCATTATTACATGCCTGTAAGGAAAATCACCCTGATGTAATATCAGTCCTGGGCTGACAAATCATATTAGGAACTAGAGCTGCTTTTGCATCCAAAAAACCACAAAAGACTTGGGATGTATTTCTCTTCCTTCAAGATGTGATAAAGTACTATTCTTTTCAGTCTGTTTCCTGACAGCTTCTCTTACCTTAACTCTGCAATGAATCTCTTCTCCCAGAAATAGTTGAGGCCCAGCCTCTTCACTTTAGAGAATACTTAGGGGGTTAGGGGAGGGAGGGTGACACCCCCTTGTCTTATTTAATGTGTATCATGATTGAGAGGGACAGCACTTATTCTGGGTGTGGTTGGAACTTCATCTAAATAGGGGCAAGAACTTCTAGCAATGTCAGAAACAAAGCACATGCACTATCTTGGCAGGTAATGGAATTTCCTGCATCTGGAGGTTTTAAGAAAGTGTTGGGTAATTGCCTTGAAAGCAATGGAGGATTCAAGGTCATGGTGTAGATCCGTGTGATTTTCAAGGGCCCTTCAAAATCTAAGAAGCTAGGGCTTTCTTCCCCTTTTGCCATTTCCCAGCTTTCTCCCCATGATATTTTAGAATCAATGTTCTATATTTTAGTCTCAAATCTGTTACAGTGATGGTAGTAATCTTCATACAAGCTTGGCCAAGGGCACCATTAGGGAATACGATTCTTCCATAGAGTGGAACACTGTTTTTTCTTCGGACTTCAGAGGAAGTCCAAAAGTAGGTCTATGGGGTCGGACACCTAATTCTTCATGTTTTTCAAGTGGTTTAGAAAGGTTTCCTGCAGACTTAAGTGGCTGTATTATTCTAAGTAGAAAGGTAAGTTGCCTCCTTTTTATGATCAGTGAGTTCTTAACTGTGAGAGGAACTTTGCTAGTGAAATGCCAGCATTCTCAACATAGTAGTAGAGTGAGGACACCTTCAGATCTTTGGGTGCCCCTACCCTCCACTTCTTTTTCTCGCTGTCTGTTTCTGTAAGTCTGTCTCTCTTTCTCTCTCTGGTAAATTGTATCATCCTCCTGAATAAGTGATACAAGAGCAGTTGTCATGAGTATCTCACTCAGGTCCAGGATGCTATGGAGAGGAGACAAACAGAGAACATGCAAGTTCTTGGGGAAGCATTTGGGATTAAGAGCCACACAATGCTTGAGTACAGGCTTTGAAGTCTGTTAGATAAATGCTAATAGATCCTGTCTCAAGGATCTAGTTAAATTATTGTAGGATCTGTTGGCATCTATCAGTATTGACCTGCTAGAAGCAATAGTTATTACTAATATTAATTCCATTTTATTAATGAGGTATTCATTAATTCAGATTCAAAGCTTACATCAAACCAGAATTAAAACTTATTAACAGACTATAAGTATTGATTTGCTATTAATTATTAAGATAGTAACTATCATAAAAAGCCACAAATGATAGTTTTTGTTTTTGTTTTTTCCAACTAAAGTGTCTGCTGGTTTTATGAGCTAGATAGAGAGGTGTGCTATTTCATAGAAACGGAACTTATGAAACTGACATAAAGAGAGAAGTAGAAAGGAGTCACGTATTTAGGAAAGCCACTTTTTGAAGTTCAGTAATTCTTAGTGGTGGACATGTTAAGTTGACATGGTGACATAATTAGGTCTAAACGGCAAGGCTAAAATGGATTCTTGTTGGTAGAATTTTCCTTTCACATATTTAGAATGCCAGAGGAGTTGGAAGATATTCAAGAGCTTAGCTCTCTCTAAATAAAGATCCACATTTATAGGGTTAGTGTCACCATGGTCAGAGATGGCCTAGTGGTTTGAGGGATTCTGAGTAAGTAGTGAAAAAAGTGAGAGTGGTCACACACTGTGCAGGAGGCATACTGCTTGGGTCTTGTATATGCTCCCTTGTACTTCTACAACAACTTGAGAGGCAGATGCTGCTTTTGTGAGGTTTTTTTTCTGTTTTCAGGAAGCAACATATTTTAGAGCAGAGAATGTTCTCAGAATTGCTAGCTGTTTTGTGATATATCTGTGCTAAAAACACTTCCTTTGTGTATCCTTGTCTTGACCTTCAGGAGTTGGTCCATTCTAGCCAAAGTCTCAGTGGCTCCATGGCCTGTGAGTGATCTTGTCTCCTTTTATCCTTTGCACTTTAAGATAAACTGTATCATTCTTATCATATTGTGTGGACAAACAAAAATATCATAGAGCTAATCACACTGCATTATAACTGTCAATTGCATGAGTCTTCCCTTTTCGTGAACCATGAACTTCCAGATGTTCAAGCTGGATTTAGAAAAGGCAGAGGAAGCAGAGATCAAATTGTCAACATCCACTGGATCATCGAAAAAGCAAGAGAGTTCCAGAAAACCGTCTACTACTGCTTTATTGACTATTCCAAAGCCTTTGAATGGATCACAGCAGACTGTGGAGAATTCTTCTAGAGATGGGAACGCCAGACCACTTGACCTGCCTCCTGAGAAATCTGTATGCAGGTCAAGAAGCAACAGTTAGAACTGGACATGGAACAACAGACTGGTTTCAAATCAGGAAAGGAGTACGTCAAGGCTGTATATTGTCACCCTGCTTATTTAACTTATATGCAGAGTACATCATGACAAATGCTGGACTGGATGAAGCACAAGCTGAAATCAAGATTGCCAGGAGAAATATTAGTAGCCTCAGATATGCAGATGACACCACCCTTACGGCAGAAAGCGAAGAGAAACTAAAGAGCCTCTTGATGAAAGTGAAAGAGGAGAGTGAAAAGGTTGGCTTGAAACTCAACATTCAGAAAACTAACATCATGGCATCCGGTCACATCACTTCATGGCAAATAGATGGGGAAACAGTGGAAACAATGACAGAATTGGGGCTTCAAAATCACTGCAGATGATGATTGCAGTCATGAAATTAGAAAACACTTGCTCCTTGGAAGAAAAGTTATGACCAAACTAGACAGCTTATTAAAAAGCAGAGACATTACTTTTCCAACAAAGATCTGTCTAGTCAAAGCTATGGTTTTTCCAGTAGTCATGTATGGATGTGAGAGTTGGACTGTAAAGAAAGCTGAGTGCGAAGAATCGATGCTTTTGAAATATGGTGTTGGAGAAAACTCTTGAGAGTCCCTTGGACTGCAAGGAGATCCAACCAGTCCATCCTAAAGGAAATCAATCCTGAATATTCATTAGAAGGACTGATGTTGAAGCTGAAGTTCCAATACTTTGGCCACCTGATGTGAAGAGCTGACTCATTAGAAAAGACCTTGATGCTGGGAAAGATTGAGGGCAGGAGGAGAAGAGAATGACAGAGGGTGAGATGGTTGGATGGCATCACTGACTCAATGGACATGAGTTTGAGCAAGCTCTGGGAGATGGTGGACAGGGAAGTCTGGTGTGCTGTAGTCCATGGGGTCACAAAGAGTCGGACACAACTGAGTGTAGGATTACATGGTACTCCATTCTACACCAGAGTAAAATGATCCTTTTGATTTGTTTTAGAATCTTCTTTTAAGTAAGTGATTTCAGACTTAATGGAATGCTTCTCTGCCAACTTGTATGCATCATGCAAGAAATCAGAATAATTTATAATTTGATTCCAGCTCTAACCAGTAGTTTTCAACACAATCAAACACGGGGGCATTTCTTGATAGTAATGAGTGTGGGTAAAGTGGGAAATCTGAATTTCTGTAACTGAGGCATTCTCCAGCATAAGGTAGTATCACCCTTCTCGGAAACAACATAAGCATCTTTATTATGGGGGTCCCCTTGAGATATCAGCCCTTCTCACACACATGCATTATGGAGGGTCTACTCCATTCTGCTGTCAGGTGGGTTCCTGGTTAGCCATTTCAGTCTTTGTGAAAGCAATTCTGGTGTATGATCTCATACATAAATGGCTATTTATGCTGGGCTTTCCTCTACCCCAGCCCATCAGACCACACTCCTTAGAGACTTCTTTTAGGGTTTTAATGTATTATCTAAGCAGAAGTTATCACGTGGCAATGGAATTTTCCTCCACATGCTGCTGTCTGTCATAATATATAGTCTTCCCTTTATTCCATATTAAGCTACTCAGTTACATATGACTGCATTCTATCAGCATCTGTCTTCCTTAAAAGAATTCTGTGACAAAGGATACTTTGGGGAGATAATTTTTGTTCTTTTTATTGTTTTTTTTTGGAAAATGTTTACGAATTAAAATGTGGATAACAGGAATGACTAGGAGCTTGTTTTCTTCTCTTCTCTTCCTGGAATGTCTAATCAATGAGACCACACTGAACATTTCTGTTCACGTAGGGATAACTCAGAAAGGTGGTGAGCGCTGCAGTCCTGGTGTTCGATCTTGACTCTAGATCCAGTTCTGACAGTGACTTGTATCTTACACGCTTAATAAGTAGTAAGTGATGCTATCACTGTTGTCAGGCCAGTTCAAACCTTGGTGACGTGACCGCGAGCCTCAGGCATTCTATACTATTCCTGTCTTAATATGCCAGCCCCTCAGTGATGATTTCTTCCACTTGGATCCTATTATGTGCAGTTGTAGTGGAGCCGAGGTCTTTGAACTCATGTTCTATATTGAAATGCACAAACTGGCTTATTGTCATATGGCTTCTGCCTATCTCTTTAGTGTTAACTTTAACTTTTCCCTTCTCCTAGTTTGTATACCACCTTAGAGAACTACCTATAGACAGAATGATCTTAGGCAATTTACTTAACTTCTCTGAGCCCCTCTGCCTCTAAGGTGGTATAGTATCCTCCTATGGGTTGTTGGAAGACTAGTTGAATTCATACACACAGGCACTTATGAGCATTTCAGGCCTTTCTGCAGTGTGGAGTGACTGATTAGTCAAAGAGAGTCCAGGTAGGAGTAAACTGTACTAGAGGTGGCAAGAGCCCAGAGTGGTGCAGTGACAGCAGTGAACACACCTAACATGTATTGGCAGTTTCACATTCCAGGCATTTAGCCTGAACTGATAGCCCTAGTCCTTGGGAGAACCCTGAGATGTAAGTGTACTGATTTCAAGGAGGAGCAGCATATAGTAGAGAGAGAGAAAAATAAAACAAGACAAAAATCCCCATTTGGTTGGTAGAAGCAGGATTTGATCACCATTTCTGTGAAGCAAAATACTAGTCTATTCTTGAAATAGTAAGGAAACAGAAAAATAACAGTTTGCGTTGTGTTCATTGCTTATAAAATGTTCTCAAACATTTTGTCTAATGTGCTTCCAAAACACATAGTAAAATCACAAAGAACCCTATTTACAGTCTGATGCAAACAGGAGTATTATGATTTAGGGAGAAATAACTGAAAACTAGGGGAAATGGTTCACTTGTGCAATGAACTACCAAGCAGCCCTTCAAAAAATAGAAGAAGCCTATCTTGATGTTAGAAAACACGCTCTGCAGGTTTCAGTTGTTCCGTGATACAAGCAGCTTAGGGAGCAGCTCACATGGTGTGATGCCACCTTTATGAATGAGCACGCACTTTTCCACAATCAGAAAAATAATTTAACTATTTGAATTTGAACCTCACAATTAACTGCTTTCCTCACGCTGGCCAAAACGAAACCAAATCCCCCGTACCTTAGTTTCTAACGAGTGCTTCCTCTACTAACCTGTAAACTCTATGAGGGCCATGGCCATGCCTTTCTGTCACTTTGTCCTAGCACTTAGCACAGGGACTGGCACAGGGTGTTTCTTCAAAAGGAAAAGGTTTTGTTTGTCTGTCAATAATAGATGAGTGCATATGTAATGTAAAGTGTAGCAGAAGCCTAGTCATTTAGAGCGTCTCTCTTCAGTTTTCCCAGCTGTGAAACACCAGGTAAGAGTTTTTCATTCACTCATCTGCAGTTTTAATGGGAAATTTTGCTCATCTGATAATCCTTTCCTTTTAAAATTTCTTCTTAAAAGAAATAAATAGAAATGTCCCATAGTCCTGGATTCCCGTCTACCCCTCATCACAGAGAGTAAGCGTTGCTCTTGCTATGCACAGAGGTCAGAGCTGAAGGCCCCAGATTTCTGGGGGCAAATAGTATCACATTCTCCATTTGCTTCCTACCTGTGATGAGGGCGGTCCCTGGACACCCCCAGTCATTGGGTTTCAGTGTTTATAGCCATCTTGCCCAACCGAACCTTTTCCTAGCTGTCTGCTAAGTCTCTTCCTTACCCACTCATTTGATCCATCTGCCACTTCCAAAGAGGTGAATGGACATTACTGTGACTAGTATTATACTTGGGTAGATTTATTATCAGATGATCAAACTAGGAAAAGTCCCTTCAAAGAGATGAGCAAAGATAGGAGCAAAAGAAGGGCGAGGTTTTTTACCCAAGGCAGCTTATGACAGTGGAACCCAGTGGAATTTATAGACTGGAAGTGCAGCAAGAGACCATAGCAGAACAGAGCAAACTAAAGAACACTGGTAATAAGAATACACACACACACACACACACACACACACCACCAAATGATGGGAAATATGAGAAAGGTTTGAAAATGTAGTGTGGGTTAAGCCAAGAGAAATCACTTAAAATGAAAATATGCAGCATATACCAGAGGAGTGTTTCTATCTGATGATGTCAGTAACAGAGTTGGTAAATTAAAGCATACAGAATAAGCAAAGAGAGTGAAGCGCAAGGAAAGCCTTTTGTGGCAAACTCTCTGTGGCAGACACACCCTTCTCCCCAGATCTATTTCGGATATGCCCAGCTTCCTAATGCAGAGATTTAAATACTGGTGTTCATTTTGATATTTGGCAAAACTAATACAATTATGTAAAGTTTAAAAATAAAATAAAATTAGAAAAATATAAAAAAAATAAAAATAAATAAATAAATACTGGTGTTCTGCTTTCATGTCTCACTCCATCCTTGTACAGATTTCAAAGAAAGAAAGAAAAGACAATGTGGGAAGTCTGGACTTGAATTCTTCCAAGACATATATACATATATTTTTTCTTTTTCTTCTAAGACACCTGTAACATTCTTTGATTTTTTTTCAATTCACTGTTTTTAGGATCCACACCATTTTTGCTCATGTTCAAATCTTTGCAGAAATGACACACACAGGAGTGTTTTGGGTTTGCCTTGATTTCATTTGTGTTCAACTCTGCTAAGCTTGCAGATACCAGTTTGGGGACATTCACAGGGAATGCAAATGGCCACCAGGATTTTCACTGATCAAAGGGAACATGTTTAAACAATCCTCAATAGATTTACAAATTAGAGAACTCCCCACTTCAGGATTTCATTCTGAGAGAGCACTTCCTTCCCTTTAATTGTATGCTTGCCCCTTCGTTACTTCGCTGTTCTCTATCGATGTTTAAATGCTGCAGCTGTTTTTTTCCCTGGTGTTTGCCTCTTTTAGAGTAAACCATCAACTTGCCATTTCAATCTTCTAAAAAAATGCTTATGATTGACAAAACTTTATGAAACAGTAGCAAATTGGAAGAAAATTAATGCCCCGAATGGAGAAACAGCTAAGCAGTACTTGGAGAGAAATTTGCTATTGTGGGCTAACAGCGTAATTGGCTGGTTAAATATTATAAACAGGTTCAGTTTTATACTCCCACCCTTCTCTCTTTCTTCTTTCTGTTTTTTTCCCCTGAGGCTTAAAGTTGTACAATTCCATGTCACTTGGTTTTGCAAGTTTTCTGAACTTTTTTCCCCCAAAATTGGAGACATTTTTGTTTGGTTCATTTAAAAACGCATGCCTTGGATATAGAAGGTGCTACATGATAATCATCTTTGTAAACATGAATTGGCACAAAACCTTTAGCTTTGTTTCCCCACTAGAACTGAATGCCACATTAAACTAGCCAAGCAGGCCATAAATCTAGGTAAATTAGGTTTATGTACTCCTAATATTTGTGTATTTTAAATTGAGGCACAATTTACATATAGTAAATGCGGAGATTTTAATGTAGAGTTGAGTGACTTCTGACCTGTTCAATACTGCAATATTGAAGGAAATCAGATTTCTAGAAAGTAGATTTAAAGCATTAGTTTTATAGGTCTTCATCCTCCCCACCCTCAAATGATATAGGAAAAAAAAAATCCCTTGTGAAGCATACTCCTTTAATTCTATGTAAAGAACCCATGATTCTAAATCTAAAATTAGCATTGTCCAGAAGACCTGGTTTTTCAAACAGCAGTTGGGTAAGTGACTGAAGACAATTCAGTGGGGTATGATGGCTAGGGTGAAAAATCAGACACTTTTTCGTGGACTGAAGTTTAAGTCACATAAGAGGTGCTGATTTTAGTTTTTCTGCAACTACCCTTGGAGCTCCAGTTCACAGCTCTATGTTCTGAAATAGAACACTGCCATGAGACAGAGCTGGCAAATCATTTATGTACTTATTTGTTCTTTATTTCTTTTCTTTGGGTCTGCAGCAGCTAAATGCAGTTATAACTGCTAATTAAAATAGCTTTTAGACATTATACTTTTCAATTAAGATGCAATTCACTAAAACAATCAATTATAGGCTATTACAAAATCTCAAAGGTGACTTAAAATGCAATAGCACAAAATTAAGGAACCATATTTTGCTCAAGAGGGCCACCTTTATTTTGAAGTGTCAACTGGCAGACAGTGTATGGTCTCCCCAAAAGTGTGGTAATTACGTTCACTTCCTTCCATGGCTGATTAATGTATTAAAATAAATTAAAAGGATAATTTAGAACTATGCCTCTCAAGTTGCCCCTGTATTATTAAATCAGGGCCAAAGAATCATATTCTTTATGCCAACTTGCTGTAATTTTTTACTGCCCTTGAGATAAACACAAATTGGGAATTGCTACCATCAGCTTTTGAAAAAGAAGTGTGTGCTATTATGAAGGCTTGTCCTTATTTCTGGGCTGTGTGCTTAATTGCTCAGCTGGGTCCAACTCTTTGAGAGCCTATAGACTGTAGCCCACCCAGCTCCTCCGTCCATGTGATTTTTCAGGTGGGAATACTGGAGTGGGTTGCCATTTCCTTCTCCAGGAGATCTTCCTGATCCAAGGACTGAATGCACATCTCCTATGTCTCCTACATTGGCAGATGGATTCTTCACCTGCTGAGCCATCAGGGAAGCCCAAATACTCCTGTATGTACCCAGATGTGGACACGTGCATCATTCTTGTGCATTCTTTTGACAGAAGCTCATAGTGGGAAATTTTTCATTAGGCAAGAGCTATGGATGTCATTAAAAAGAAACAAGATTAGTATTGACTGTGGGAAGCAAAGGTCAGAGAGGGGCCTGCCTTTCCCATTACTGCTGTTTTTTGTTTTTTTTCATATGTATCTAATCATTTCAGGTCCTGGTGAGTCATTTGTGTGCGAAATTCCCGCTTTATGTGTGGTAATACATCACGTCAAATTCATCTCAAAGAATGTGCTTCGAAGGCTGTTCCAATTTTTCTGCCATAAATTTATTATTTAAAGAAAATGCTGTGACAAACAATATTTTAGTATCTTAAAAATGCAGGAGGGCTAACAGAGGGCAAAGAAGGGAAGAGAAGATGAGCAATAACTTTCACAGGTTGTTTCTGGAGCGGGACTTCCCAGTGTGGCCAGAGAGCTCAAAAGTGGTGAAGGATCCAGAAACAACAGAGGAGCCCAGAGGAGGAGAAGGCCTTTCTTCGGCACTGCCGTGCTCCTAGGGCAAGGTCTGTGGCCTTGGCCCCAGGAGGCGGGAGTTGCAGTACAAGGCTTGGCGCAGAGCCCATTTCCCCTCCGAGGTCGTGGCCAGGCTGCCAGAGCCTCTCACTGCCCCTCCTCCTTCCAGGCTTTCTGTCCAGAGATGCACACCCAATGGCCCTATGCCCACCTCTCATCTACCATGGCTGGTTATTTCCTCTGGTCACTTCCTAAATCCCCAAGGGATTAAAAACCCATGCAGTCTGCTGGACTGAATCCCTGGAGGGCAAGGGCAGCCTGTCTCCACGCACTCTGCAGCCGCAGAGGCACCGTGGTGATGTCAATCCCCCTGGGCCCCATCCTCCCAGTCGTGCCCTTGAAGAGAATTCTACTCTCTCTGTGCTTCCGTGGCCTCACTTGCAAAAATCACAGCCCTGCCTCATGATGTCGGGACATGTCAACCAAGTGCTGCATGCAGCACACTTGGCACGGGGCCTGCCACAGAGTGAGCCCTGAGTGTGTGACTTCTGTCTCCTTGACCTCCTCCAAAGCATCTCCCAGTATGTCTCTTATCTGCCATTTTTTAATGTTCTGCAGCTCCAGACAGTGTGTTAGGGCCATCAACACACCCTCAGAGAGGGAAACTGGTTTCCATTGCCTAAGTCTTAAGGGTTCTGATTCAGGAGGCATGTTATTCTGTGCCCTCAGGAACGTTGACAAACACACATTTTAACACGGGGGGAGAAATGTGTGTGTGTGATTAACGTTCATATCTATACTATATCTATATTCATACCATCTCCCTTTCTTGTTCTAAACTTTTGAGGGATTAGATCTGAGATTTGCCTGTATATTTCACAGTGAGTGGAATAGGACCCTAAGCATGGATTTTTGGGGAAACCAAGAATCCCAAATGAATTCTGCTATCTCCATGAGATGGAGGAGGGCTATATTCCCAGGGCTGGTGTTATTGTTCATGGATTAGATCATAAATGAATTAGATAGATGAATAACAAAATTAAAAAAAAATAAAAGCCTTCTCTCCAATATGTGACATTACCTTCATCTTTACAGTAAAAATATTTTATCTGAATACACAAATAAAATGCTCTGACATTTCAAAGTGTGACATGCAGAAGCTTCAAGAATCCTCCAGAACTTAAATACCTTTCTCACACATCTTATTCCCACTTCATAGAGGAGGGACTGAGGCTGGGAGAACAAATGTCAGCCTGGAGGAAATTGGTGGATCCAGCTGGGGATTGAGATGATCTTTCTGGAATGCCGTCCTGAGGAGTCTTTGCTCTATAAGGCTTAGTGCTAAGATTCTGGACCCCAGAATCAGTTAGATGCTGGTTCTGACCCCAGTTTCCTCTTGCATCCATGCTGCTGCTGCTGATGCTGCTGCTAAGTCGCTTCAGTCATGTCCGACTCTGAGACCCCATAGATGGCAGCCCACCAGGCTCCCCCGTCCCTGGGATTCTCCAGGCAAGAACACTGGAGTGGGTTGCCATTTCCTTCTCCAAGGCATGAAAGTGAAAAAATAAAGTGAAGTCGCTCAGTCGTGTCTGACTCTTCACAACCCCATGGACTGCAGCCTACCTGGCTCCTCCGTCCATGGGATTTTCCAGGCAAGAGTACTGGAGTGGGGTGCCATTGCCTTCTCCGCTTGCATTCACAGACTGTGCTAAGCCCTGCCACCCTTGAGGACTTTGTTTTTCCATCTGAAAAGCAGGAATGACATTGTTGGCCCCCTGAGGCTCCTGTGAGTATGAGACTTGATAGCACTTGTGAAAGTCTGTTTTGCCAAGTTTGGCATGTGCTTCATGCCTTTAACCATTTCTGCCTTCACTTCTTTCCTTTGGGATGGTACTTTTGTTAAACAGAGTAAACCTTACCCCATCTCTCAGCTTACGATGCCCAGGCCACAGCTGCCGACAGCTTGTGTGAGTTTAAGTTTAATAAAGAGCCACATGGGAGATTTATCACCCGGATGTGACAAATGGGGCCTTTCCTTTTTCATTAGCTTGTGGCAGGCCATATATTGAAATTACAATCTGTAATCTCTCTTGATAACCTTTAAGCTATTGATCCTTATAATTTTCTTAAATGAATATTCCATCTGTAGGACATGTGCCTGCCAATTTCAGAGATCAATATAATCCTTTTTGGTGGTCATTGCAGGAACTTGTTAATTTTATCCCTCAAACAGATGCTTGAGTCAGAGGGAAGCAATTCATTCTGTGCAGTGCAAACACATCTCATCATTCTTGTTGGGGAATACAACAAGCTCAGAGAGGCATTAAAGAGTCTCTAAAGAGCATTTCTTAGTGGGACAGATTCTACACTCAATGGGGAATTTGAGTCAGTCGTTTGTAAGATCACTGAACATTCTTTTATTACTTTAATCACCTTCGATGTGTCAGACTTGGTACTGAGCACAGTAACTAGAGTTGGAGCCACCTAGGATGCATATACACACACACACACACTTTTGTGTATTATGTGCTATACACCCATATGTATACATAGATGTTTATATTTCTATAATAGAATCATTGATTTGCAGAGATGACATGCACATACATAACTACTAAATGACCAAATGTATTATATTTCCAAAGGGACAGACAGCTAATAAACTATGAAAATCTAGAAAAGAAACCGTGTCCACATTGGCTAGATCAGAGATGACTTCATAAGATTGTAAAGTTTGGGAAGAATGTGGATAAACACATCAGGAAGCAGTGGGTACTGAAGAAAGAAGAAAGAGTTTAAGTGCAAAATGTGACTATGACATGGAGGGCAGACTGGGTTCAGTATAAACTGAGAACAGGGGCTTGTCTCCCTTATCTTTGTTTCCTGACACCTTTCAGCAGCACATGGTAGGTGCTCATTAATGTTTTGTTGAGTGAGAGTAGCTGTAGATTGACTAAACAAGGTTAGGGATGATTTTCTTTATAATAATATAAATGTTATTACTCTGGTCCCTGGGAAATTTAGAGCAAGAAGGAGAGAGACAGATAATGGCTATGGCTATGGGTAACGGGTAAAGGTACAGATATAATTATGGATATGGCTGTGGATATCAATCACATACACATTTCTCCCCTGTGCTAAAATGTGGGCTTGTCAAAGTTCATAAATATTGTGCTAATGGTTGACCTTAGAAATACATGGTATTTGAATAACAAAGATGACTTCGGTTCATTTAAAATGTGGTGCAAAGTTGAACTGTATCTTGTAGGGGGGACACTGCCAGGAAGGTCTATCTGCTTCAGCAGGAAAAAAGCCCCTTTCTGAGCCATAAGTCTGATGTGTGGTTTGCAGTGCAGTGATTTGGAAGAGTCTTCATTTATTTCTGGCTGTCCTTCAAATTTGTAAAGGCCTTGGTGCTGAAAGAGGCTGAGATTCTCTAAGGCTGACCCCATCAGAATTCATCAGTGAGCACAGAGCAAGTCCCTGAAACAACGTGCCATCTGGTGTGCTCAAGATGTACACAGCCTGGAGGCAGGGTGAAGGGTGGCACCCTCACGGGCACTCAGCATTTGACCTGCATTCCCATAAATGTCTGCAATGGTGGCAGCCTCATCTTTGGAGCTGCTCATGTCCTCCTTGAAGAAAAGGATTTGAAGGAAGGCATGATAAAGAGGTGGAAGGTACAAAGGAAAGGAGAAAAAGTCTTTCAGTGGGGGACTTCCTTGACGGTCCGGTGGCTAAGACTTCATGCTCCCAATGCCTGGGTTCTATTCCTGGTCAGGGAACTAGATCCCATACGCTGCAACAATGCGTTCTCATGCTGCAACTAAAGATGGAAGACCCTGACTGTGGCAACGAAGACCTGGCACAGTCAAATAAGTGAATAAATATTTTTAAAAAACCAGTCTTTCAGTAGTAAGTAAAAGAAATTTAACTCAAACTAACCTAGGGCAAGGGGTGGGGTGGGGGTTGGAAAGAGGAGAGTGGGAGGGGAGGGGTGGGAAAGATTTACTTTCTTACCTAAAGAGAAAGTCTGAGGTTCAGAGCTAAATGTCTCCAGTGACTTTAGGGCTATTGTCATCTTCCTCTCTTTTCTCCAGTTCTCTTCTCCTTCTTGGTCTCTCTTTCTACATGTCTTAGCTTTAATTTTCTCGGTAGATGGCCCTTTATCTTTCCTTCCCTAGTCAGGCATCCTCCGTGTGGCTGGACAAGAGAGTCCCAGGCATAGCCAACTCCAGGTTTTCACTGGCCTATTCTTCTGAGCCTGAAGGAGATAGAGAGCTTAACTTGTCTGTACACAGTCCTGACTGCTGACACACTCATCACTATGCAGTCATTGCGGCCACTGGGCTGGGGCAGCGGCCCCAGACCTGGCTCACATGTGTACACGCAGAAGGATGGAGTACTGTGATTGGGATACCTGCGGGCTAAGTCACTTCAGCTGTGTCTGACTCTTTATGACCCTATGGACTGTGGCCTGCTAGGCTCCTCTGTCCATGGGATTCCCCAGGAGTCTGTTGCCATACCTTTCCCAATCCAGGGATCAGACATGAGTTTCTTATGTCTCTTGCAATGGCAAGCAGATTCTTTACCACTAGTGACACTTGTGATTGGCAGCAACAGCAGAAGAAAGATGCGCTCCAAAAAGGATGTTTTGGAGTGGGAGGAGGATGTTACTAAACACAAGATGAGGAGTCTGCCTTTTCAGAAATGTAGAAAAGAAGTGAAAAAAACTGGTGAAATGGAAGAACTTTTTCAGAGTCCTTGCTAATTTGGTAAGGGCAGCAAGTTAGAACAGAACAAAGAAAGTACAGCCTTGGGCATCGCCACCGTATTCCAGCATGTGGCAGAGTGGCCTGATTCTGCAACAAAGCGAAACTAGGACCTCTTGAAATGCTGAAGCTTATACTCAATATTAACTATTAACTCTTTTAAAAATTTTAGCCACACTTAATGGATACAACTTTTGAAACAGGCATAGTCTTGTGTTCATTAAATAAATTGTAATAATGATGATGACAATGTTCTCAGGTCAAAAATATACCATGAAATGGGCTTAATCATAAGGCCTGAGCATTCTCAAATTATATGGTGGTCCGAAGGAAGGATACAGGGAAGTTAGGCCAAGTAGGATCAGAGTTGAGGGAACTGACTTGGTTCTTAGGAGTGACACTCAAAATGAAATACTGAACATCAACTCTATGCTGAATCTTGTTCTTTTTATATTAAGCTCTCATTCAATCCTTCAGAGCTTCCACCAGCAAGCGGCTGTTATCACTTCTGAAGAGAAGACTGAAATACAAAGATTTTCTTGTACCAAGTCCAAGATTGATTAGGTTAAAACCTCCTTTGCCACAAACAAAGAAAAGCCAACAGCAGGAGCACACAGTGTCAGGACACATTACTCCAATGCAGTTAGCATTATGAGGACAGGAAGACAAAACACTTTAGGAACACAAAGGAGTAAGCAAAAAATGTTGCTGGTCTTGAAGGCGATAGGATATTAGCTGGAGTGAGCAGACAAAAAGGAAAGCTACACGTTGAGAATGACACTGCAAAGGCCCAGGTTCTTACAGTCAGATATTCCATTGTGAGCACCTGACCCCAAAGGCACTTGGGAAATGCATATTGGAGGCCTAAATGAATGAATGAATATTTATTCATTCAGCATTTTTTACTTATAAGCCTTCATTATTAATTCACATGATATATTATATCTGCTTCAGTCTTTGAGGAGTTGAACAAATCAATATGTTCCTCATCTCATTTCCACAAAGCTTTCTACAAGAATGAAGTTGAGAGAGAGAGAGAGAGAGTGTGTGTGTGTGTGCGTGTGTGGTGAGGGGGTGGGGGGCTCATTCCTGCTGCCCTCTTCCCATCCCTGCCCCTAGATAGCTCTTCCTAGGGGGGCTGTAAATCTCTGCCTCTGCACCCAAATCCTGGTGTCTGACAAACAAAAACTTCCCGTGAATTATAATTTGAATTTTTTTTCAATATAGGGCAGTCAGAATGAAGCTTTGTGGTGGCCGCTTAATTTGGAGGGCATTAATTTTAGCCCTGCAAAGGACCAGTGGCACGAAAACAATTAGGATCTTTTGTCAAGTTAATTAAATTTTACTAAGTGTAGTAATCTCGGTGGGCTTCGTACACCAGAGGTAAAACTAATTAAAACGCAAATTCTTCCTAGTCTAATAAGGAGTTCTAACTTGGGTAGCTGAGGAATGTTGTGCATACTGAGAGATATTCAAACCTAATTTATAATAAGATGAGGGCAAACCCTTAAATGGCTCAGTTCTGTTGAAGGCTCACTTGAGGATGCCAATAAATATGTTAAATTGTAGGCAGCCACTTAAAGAAAGGATGGCGGATTGGAAAACCTTGCCAGGCTCAGGAGAAAAAGGGATCCTGCTTAGACAAGTTAGGATGGGGAAGCCGGTGAAAATGATGTATCCGGGTTGTATCTAAAAAGTGCTATTTTCTCCCCAGGTTGCTTTTCTTCATTAAATTCTCCCAGGGCAGGCTGAGCTAATGGCAGTTGCTTCTCCTGTAGTATTCTTTTCTTAGAAAGCTACATAGAGCAAAAATGTTTAGTTCACAAGGATTCAAATCAGCAGTTAATCCACACCGAGACTCCTATTGCATTGACAACCCCATTTTCAAGATGAGGCCATTGAAAACACTCTATTCCAGAAATTAGCAGAGTATTCAGGTGGCAATCCAAAATGGCTCAGTCTTAGACCTTTCTTTAGGAAAAAACCAACAACAATTTCTACCTCCCGTCAAATGTGTATGAATATTTGCGGTTGAGAAATTTAAAATGACTGTTGAATCACAATGGGTAAGCTCCACATAAACTTGGGCACACTTCAATTGACATGCTATTACTCTCCCATTGATTGAAAGCGGCATACACCTGCTGACATTTTCCTCATTTCACACCCTGTGGTCTGGCTCTGGGCCTGATACCCCACCGACTATGGCACGTGCTGCCAGTATCCTTCTAATCACCAAGTCTAATGGCATTTCTTGGTTGCTACTACCTTCAACCATACTGGATCATTTGTCACCTTGACCACCCCATCTCTCCTACCCATGCTGTTCTGTGATACTGCTATAAATGCAGCAGGACCTGCTGGGACCAGGATAAAGTCCCTCTCTTGCCTAGTTTTGCTCAGTGGGTACACTAGGATCTGCCTGAAAATGACAAGCGAATGCCATCTTAATTGATATCTACAATAATACTAGAATATTTCCTTATCCTACATTATTTTCATATTTGCATTATATAAGTAATGCCTGCTCATTATAGAATAAATAGGAAGAACAGGAAAAATAAAAGGAAAAGAAAAGTTGTGTATAGCCAAGTTCCAACTTTATTATTTCTTTCTCTTTCTCTCTCTTGCCTTTTTTTTTTCTTTTTTTTTTTTACTTCATGGTCTTAAATCAGTGCATGTATCTATAATCATCTTTGTCATGTAACACTATAGCCTGAACATTTTTCCATGTCACTGAAAGTATTACAAGAAATTCAGTAAAGTGGGAAAAATACAGATTTTTTTCATTCAGCACATCTGGTTTGAATCACAGCTTTACGTAATCATGTAACGTTAAGCAAGACAACGTGTTTTTTGTTTGGTTTTACTCTAGGTTCTTTGTAAACTGGGGATGATAATAACCATATATCTTAAATATCTTGATAATGGGAATGAAAATAGCTAACGTTTAAAATTGTCTAGCTGTGTGGTTGGTATTCTTATCATTTGGAATAAGCGTCTGATGATTCACAATATTTCATCATGTAGACATCACATGGTTTACTAGAATTAGCCCCTACTTTTAAATTTTTAATTTCTTCACTGGTGTCTCATATCAGTAATTCTAGAAGGAATATGCTCATATCTTTATTAATAAAATTTTCTACATAGATGACACCACCCTTATGGCAGAAAGTGAAGAGGAACTAAAAAGCCTCTTGGTGAAAGTGAAAGTGGAGAGTGAAAAAGTTGGCTTAAAGCTCAACATTCAGAAAACGAAGATCATGGCATCTGGTCCATCACGTCATGGGAAATAGATGGGGAAACAGTGGAAACAGTGTCAGACTTTATTTTTTGGGCTCCAAAATCACTGCAGATGGTGACTGCAGCCATGAAATTAAAAGACGCTTACTCCTTGGAAGAAAAATTATGACCAACCTAGATAGCATATTGAAAAGCAGATACATTACTTTGCCAACAAAGGTCCATCTAGTCAAGGCTATGGTTTTTCCAGTGGTCATGTATGGATGTGAGAGTTGGACTGTGAAGAAGGCTGAGTGCCGAAGAATTGATGCTTTTGAACTGTGGTGTTGGAGAAGACTCTTGAGAGTCCCTTGGACTGCAAGGAGATCCAACCAGTCCATTCTAAAGGATATCAGTCCTGGATGTTCTTTGGAAGGAATGATGCTAAAGCTGAAACTCCAGTACTTTGGCCACCTCATGCAAAGAGTTGACTCATTGGAAAAGACTCAGATGCTGGGAGGGATTGGGGGCAGGAGGAAAAGGGGACGACAGAGGATGAGATGGCTGGATGGCATCACTGACTCGATGGACGTGAGTTTGAGTGAACTCTGGGAGATGGTGATGGACAGGGAGGCCTGGCGTGCTGCAATTCATGGGGTTGCAAAGAGTTGGACATGACTGAGTGACTGAACTGAACTGAACTGAACACAGAGATGTATACGTTCCTCCCTAGAAAGTTTGCACCAATATCTCCTCTTGCCAGCTGTTCATGAGAGGGTTCTTCTCTTAGTGTGTCTGGCTGCCTCGGTGGCTTCAGCAGGAAGAGGGAGGGCCCTCTAGCATCATATGGCCTCACCAGAAGTCTCTACTGAATGCTTCTGCCCCAGACTCATGAACAGTTACCTGAACCAAGGCTGACTTACCAGCCTATATCTTTTAAGGAAATAACCACTTTTTACAAGTTTCTACCAGTATTCTGATTAACTGCTTCCAGTTCTTGAGTATCATTTCTCTCTCATGATTCTATAAGGAGGCCAAACGTTCTGCGCTGGATACTCATCAGTTATTCTATTCACCGAATAGGACCAAGCTGCAATGTCCCAAACACTGTCCTCATTTCTGGGGCTATAAGATAAATATGAAAAGTATTTTCCTTTGAAAAACTCACAATTTGATTCGGTGGGATCCACAGACATTGGCTCATCATTGATGATGTTCTGAAGTGACATGTGATAGGGTGGGAAGACATGAGGGGAAAGGGAAGAAAGATGATGAACAGAAGTGCTTCTCATGTGAGCTGGGTCTTTGATATTGAGGATAAATTTAATATTGTGTAGACTAGGAAACCCAGCATTGGAAACAGTCTATATGGGAGGCCATGATGGATAATGAATCTCCTACTGTATGTGTGGCTGGATTGGACCTGGATTAGAGGAGACAGGATGGGAGATGAGGCTGAATCAATGGGGAAATCATAAGGACAGGCTCAAATGCCATTCTGGAGAATCTGAATTGTATCATCTATGTGGTAGAGGATTGCTGCAGATTTTGACAGAATTTGGTTTGTCAATCAATGGCTCAAACTTACAGAGATATTTCTCTGAACCAGGATTATTGTAGTGAAGATAAGAGATGCAGTTCGCTCATCTAAAGCTAAAAGGAGAGTGCTTCTGTCTGTTCTAACTTAGTTTGTTGGCAGAATCATGTGGTTCACCATAAAATAAGCAAAACTAAGCTATGTATAAAGTAACATTTTCTTCCAAGAGTGTAACACAAAGCGAGATTCCTATGGGGACTGCCATCATAGGTTTTCAATAATTGCAGGGCAATAAGCTAATTACTGTGTTTTATCTTCTTCCTTCATAGAGTTCCAAGCTGAGTGAATAAACTTGAGAAATTAATTTAGGGCCATGAACAAACAAAACCACCAATAGAAGTGACATATTAGGGTGCTCAAGCTTTGGATGTTAAACTCAGCTTTCCTTTTCAAATCCAAAGGCCCTTTATGCATGCTCATGGGTTACCAGGAAAGCTAGTGTGGAAAACCTCATTCAGAGTCAGAGATCTAATACCACCAACATTTCTACAATACAGACATTCTAATTCTTGCTCTGTGACCTTGGCAAATCACTTGGTCTCTCTCAGACTCAGTTCCCCCTTTGGCTTTGATGATTTGGATTCAATTCCAGGGTGCAATATTCAACCCATTCGCCACTGTAGACTTTCTAATCCTGGGTGCACTGATGAGTGTAGTTATTTTAAATCTTATTGATCCAGTGCCTCCTTTTATAACACATGTTTTATAATACTCCCTTTGTCATCCTGAAATGCAATTCATAAATAATATAGATTATCTACATAAATTCTATAAAATTGGTACAATGCCCTAATCATAATACAGAAGAGAAATTAAAGATGATAGATTATAATAAAGTAATAACTATTCCCTATAAGTATTACTGTGATAATATTAATAACTTTTTCCCATAAGTTAAGTTATAATGTGTGACATGACATTATAGAAGATAATGAAGTAGTAAGATACCTACATCCATACATAAAATCACCATGAATGGAATAGCCAAAAATGCAGACTGAACAGATATATCATATTGGCAGTATAGACATCAGTAGAGGGTATTTCTGTAACTAATATGACTTCCCCAAAGGTAAATAAGTCTTTGTAATATTTTTATTTTAATGGAAGTATAATTGACTTGGTAAGATCTTAAAAATCTACCTTCCCAATTTACACAGAAGTTGTATTTCTGAAAAATTCAGTGCATTTTAAAGCAATGAGATAAACTCTACATGTTTACACAAGAAATGGACTAGAATATAGGTACATATGATTATAAAGAGGTTTCAATATACCTAATTTACCTGGGGGACTTTCAAAAGTCATACAGAATGCATGATAATTTTTCCTTGTACAAGACTGTTTCTCTTACACCCTCCCACCATTCAAATACCAGTATCCTCCCATCCTCATCATCATTAAAACACACATTCTGTGGTGCTTCCTTGGTGGAGTGCCACCTGTCTGATGTCTTATTTGAATTGCTTAAATCATTACTTCTGAGGTTGAGTGTCCTGAATTACATAATGTTAACCATTCTGAAGGATTTTTGACTTACAGGAAACTGGTTTGTGTAAGACCTGAAATTATGGGCTGAATTGTGCCTCCCAGAATTTCTATATTGCAGTCCTAACCTCCAGACGGAGAAGGCAATGGCAACCCACTCCAGTACTCTTGCCTGGAAAATCCAATGGGTGGAGGAGCCTGGTGGGCTGCAGTCCATGGGGTTGCGAAGAGTCAGACACGACTGAGCGATTTCACTTTCACTTTTCACTTTCATGCATTGGAGAAGGAAATGGCAACCCACTCCAGTGTTCTTGCCTGGAGAATCCCAGGGATGGAGGAGCCTGGTGGGCTGCCGTCTATGGGGTCACACAGAGTCGGACACGACTGAAGCGACTTAGCAGCAGCAGTAGCAGCAACCTCCAGTACCTCAGAATGTGATTATATTTGGAGAAGGGGTAGTTAAAGAGGTAATTAAGATAAACTGAGGTCATATGGATAGTCCTAATCCGATATGACCAGTGCTCTTATAAAAAGAGAAGCTTAGGACGCACACACACACAGAAGATGCAGAGAGAGGAAACCCATCTACAAGGTAAGGAGAGAGGTCTCAGAATAAATCAACCCTGACAACACCTTGATCTCTACAGTATCCAGAGGAAATGGATGAAAATTAATTCTGTTAAAGCCACTCAGTCTGTAGTACTGCATACATTGTTATTGTGGCCCTTGCAACCTTATATACCCATTTTTCTACTACTAGGATTACCATTGCAACTACAATTATTTCTACTACTCTGTACTGCTACTGTGACTCCATCGTCCCAATCAGTAATATTTGTTGAACTTTAATGGTATTATTTTTACAGTACTGATTAGTCCACAAAGCAAGCAGATAAACAAATTAAGCCTGTGCATGGACTACTCAGTTACTAGGTAACAAAATGGGCTTTAGATCCCAAAACAACCTGACTCCAAAGCCCGTGTTCTTTACTTCTGTGCTGTGTTTTCCCTCATGTACAGGTGAATCATAAGGTACATGAAATGTATATGAAATATTTGGAACTCAAGTTTGAAACCCTGGGGCCACTCTTGGGGATTACACCTGTGAGCATTCTGTTTGTGAAGAGTTTGTTCAGAGAACTTGGTCAACTTTGCAACAGATAATCCTGAGGTGGCAGACATTTATAAATCATTTCTGATATACTGGGAGCAATGTTGTATAATATTTAAGAATGCTGATTTCAAGGTCAAGTTGCCTTTTATCAAACCCCAGTTCTGTCATTTATATAAACCAACTCTCAATCTCTCTGAGGCTCAGTTTCCCCATCTGTAAAGTGATAGTTCCTATCTCATTGGGTTATTTTGTATCTAAAGTGAATTAGTTTATATAAAGAGCTTAGAAGAATGTTACAAAAGAAGGGGTCAATATAAGCCACTCGGGACTCAGTGTAAGCCATCTCCTAAGTTCTTATAGCAACTGATAGAATTTTGCTTTCCCTAAAATTCAAGTCACAGATCAGAGTGGTTTTGCAATTATCTCAGCTTCACACAGTTGGTAAATGGAAGATCCGTGTGATTCCTCAGCCTTGTTCTTTCCAAATTCTCTATTCCTTTTCTCAAATATTTTCAAAGTTCTTCTTCATGTTATGAAGAAATAACACTGTCCCTCCCCTTCCCCCACCCTACGAATAACCTCTATTCTTTCTGCTAAATAATATGCCTAGTTTTTCATGGCAGGGTGAGATATATTATCAAGCCCTGAGATTGTGTGGTGTGTGGCTATTTTCTGTTTTGGCTGGAGAAAATAGGAAAACACTCGTGGGTTAGTTTATTCCTTCAAACCAGAAATAGATCCCTGCAGCACACCATTTCACATGCCCCACAAAAATGTGTGGATGTAAAAGGAAAAATGTAATCTATCACCTGAATTTTTCTTCTGCTATTTGGTGCCAGATACTTGAAGACACAGAAACATCTATATGCTCAACAAGGAAAAACTATCTGGAAGAAGCACCATATGTTTTACTCTCCACTTAAATGTTGCAGCGGCATGTGGAACTACCCAGGTCTTTAAAGGAGTTAAAATCTTCTCACCTGAATCTGAAGGTCATATTGCAGATGGAACTTGGCTGTGTCCAAACTAGAGCACAAGGAATCGCTGTATTTTGGTTGCAGGAAGAAATTGTCCCCATCTGCACACACTGCCAACCTCCCGCACCCCTGCTAAGAAGTATAGGAATGTATTCATCACCAGATTAAACCCAACATCAATTTGAATCTTTGCTCTACTGCACTCTAAGTTCTGTGAATATTAATGGAAATTTCTTTGTTGGATGGTTGGCTGCTTAAATTCATCTGCCATTCTGCGGTTGGAGTTATTCAGGCAATTAATGTTGAGCATGTACTCACTCTAATAGGGGCCAGGTGTAGGGCATGGATATGCAGGCAGCATTATGTGTCTAAAGGTCAGACTCATGAAACCCAGCACAAGAAAGATGGTAAGGCACCACCAAGGTCAGTCATTTTGAATACATTTTAGGTGCAAATGATATAGAGGCAGCTGACTTTTTATACTTATTTGATAATCTCTGATAAGTCCCAGGTCTAAAACCACTTGCCTATGGGGTTTTACCCATTGCTTTTATGCTTTCAATGCATTCCAGGAGGTTCTTGCAGATTCCACCTCTGGGTCAACAGTGGGATGTAAGGTGTTGCCAGGAATACCTCTGAAGCAGAACATAATCATGAAGATCTGGAGAGAAGCTCAATTATACCACTCAATCACTGCACAGCCACAGGCCAATTTCTCAACCTTTATGGGCCTCCTCCTCCTCACTGTAAGATGAGAAGAATGATGGTAACTACCTTGAGGGGATGTTTGAGGTTTAAATGACTTCTTAGAAGTAACGTTCTCGGAAAAATGCCTTGGAAGAGCAGAAACACTGAGTTACCACCAGTCATTATTTTCAGAGAGAGAGAGTTGGACAAGCTCAACCACTTCAAAACAATGTTGAGATCAGAAGGATTAAAAATATTTACTTATGAAATCCAACTATCCAAATTAGTTTGCCTGGTGCCAAAGTACATTTTGAGACAAAGAAGATAACCATGGATGTCAGGCTGGTTTGAATCCAGGGTAAGCAGTTAACTAGTTGATTTTTCTGGGGGTGGGGGGATGGAACTTCTCTGAACTTCTTTGAACTTATTTTCTCACCTAATATGAGAGTAATAATAGCCCATGTCACAAGACTTCAATAAGAATTTAAAAAGTAAAATATATTGTGCTGAGTAAAAAGCAATTTTAATAAATGACTCAGATCCACCTTTTCAGCCACTTTCACTCTTTGAGGTGCAGAATGTTTTTTCACATATTTAAGTAATTCCTAGAAACTTCTTGCCTTTTATCCAGCTGTACTTTCACACAGAAGGTCAGTTTTCTGCAGTGCCTCCTCTTGCTTTGTGTCCAGTGCAGTCTACTCACTCTTTTATACTGTAGTTTGCTTTTATAGAAGAATGAGGTAGCAAAGTTATGACGGATGCCTGATTTTCTGTTGGAACCAAGGGGGCATTATAGCTGTGGGGATGGGACACAAGTAGAGTGGCTAAGGAAACAGGCTGGTGGCTGAGTGGAGAAGAGTCATCACAAGTAGGAGAAGGTTTGTCCCCGGCTAAATAGTTTAAGACTCAGTCTGTTCCCTCAACTTCCAACCATGGAACAGTGCAAATGTCCTCTTGTGACACATTATAGCATCAGCTATGGGTAATGTAAATTGGTACAACTTTCCTGGAAAGATATCCGGCAATCTGCATCAGTTCAGTTCAGTTCAGTTCAGTCGCTCGGTCGTGTCCAACTCTTTGCAACCCCGTGAATCGCAGCACGCCAGGCCTCCCTGTCCATCACCAACTCCCGGAGTTCATTCAAACTCATGTCCATCAAGTCGGTGATACCATCCAGCCATCTCATCCTCTGTCGTCCCCTTCTCCTCCTGCCCCCAATCCCTCCCAGCATCAGAGTCTTTTCCAATGAGTCAACTCTTTGTATGAGGTGGCCAAAGTACTGGAGTTTCAGCTTTAGCATCATTCCTTCCAAAGAACACCCAGGACTGATGTCCTTTAGAATGGACTGGTTGGATCTCCTTGCAGTCCAAGGGACTCTCAAGAGTCTTCTCCAACACCACAGTTCAAAAGCATCAATTCTTCGGTGCTCAGCCTTCTTCACAGTTCAACTTTCACATCCATACATGATTAGTGGAAAAACCATAGCCTTGACTAGATGGACCTTTGTTGGCAAAGTAATGTCTCCGCTTTTGAATATGCTATCTAGGTTGGTCATAACTTTCCTTCCAAGGAGTAAGCGTCTTTTAATTTCATGGCTGCAATCACCAACTGCAGTGATTTTGGAGCCCAAAAAAATAAAGTCTGACACAGTTTCCACTGTTTCCCCATCTATTTCCCATGACGTGATGGAACCAGATGCCATGATCTTCGTTTTCTGAATGTTGAGCTTTCAGCCAACTTTTTCACTCTCCACTTTCACTTTCATCAAGAGGCTTTTTAGTTCCTCTTCACTTTCTGCCATATGGGTGGTGTCATCTGCATATCTGAGGTTATTGATATTTCTTCTGGCAATCTTGATTCCAGTTTGTGCTTCTTCCAGCCCGGCGTTTCTCATGATGTACTCTGCATATAAGTTAAATAAGCAGGGTGACAATATACAGCTTTGACGTACTCCTTTTCCTATTTGGAACCAGTCTGTTGTTCCATGTCCAGTTCTAACTGTTGCTTCCTGACCTGCATATAGGTTTCTCAAGAGGCAGGTCAGGTGGTCTGGTATTAAATCTGGTATTAAGAAGCTTTAAACATGTTCATGACATTTGATGCATAATTCCATTGACAAATATTAATACATAAATAAACATGTGGTCTGATAAATGAGTACAAGATAGCCATCAAAATATTATGTGTTTCAGACCTAAATTCAAAACCTAATACTATAAAATCCAGTAGTCATGCTACCTCTATGAAATGGCCTTCGTTTTAGCCATTAGCAATTGCAGTGTAAAAACATTTAATGACATGGAGTAATAGTCTTGATGCAATCTTTATTAAGAGACAACAGCAAAAAAAGAAATCTTTAAATGGAATGCAAGCCAAATTATGTGCAAGTGTGAATAATAGAGGAAAAAAACTACCCCAGAAATGAACAGTGACTCACTTGTGGAATATTACTTTGGTTTTGTATTTTACTTGTTCCCTAAAATTAACTCAAATGAGCAGGAAAGCTATTCCAAATGTTATTTTGGTATTCCTTTGCTTTAGTCTGATGGCTCCATGAGGAGTGTGGCTGGACTGGGTTACCAGGACTGCCCCAGAAATTTCACATGTTGCTATTTAATCTGTATCTCAAAATTCCTGCCAAGTTATTAGTAGTTGCTTTCTGGTATGACCCCTTGGTGGTCATAGAACCTACTCTGCCCTAGCGTGGAAGGGAGCCAGGCACTACAGCTGGGTGTGGTTTTGATGGCACCAGGCACACTCACTCCCATATATGTGAATGTTTCTGGTTAAAGGGTACCATTTACTAGGTGTCTGTGGTAAGTAGTACAGTAAGTGCTTTACATGTCTTGATTCATAAGATTCTGAAGCTCCAAGATAGTGCCAGCATGATGGTGGGGCAAACAAGACTCCTGGGATACAAAATGAGTATGCTAGGAGGTAGGCTGTCAGGGATTTGTATGCCTTCTTAAAGTGTACACCCTAGGTGTCTCTCTGACACCACCTTCCTCCTGGCCCTGCTCTGAGAGGCAAAATAACTTACTCAAAGTCATGGAGTTGGCAAGAGATTGAGTGTAGGATCAATTCCAAATTCAACTGATTCTGAACCCCATGTCTTTTTAACTATATCCATCTGCATATTTTTATAAGTACAGTGTAAGTACATAGTGCACTTATATTTGTGTGTGTGTGCGCGTGTCTGTGTATGTGTACCATGAAGCAGTAGAATTATTCACATTTAAATACATAAAGAGAGTGTCTATTAGATCAAACGGTAAGGACAGTTTTCAAATATGAGCCATCTCCCTCATTTTGAAGGTGAGCACTGTCAAGCACATCCTAAACTCTAACCAGAAATTGACACATGGGGAAAACAGCCACATGGTCAAAGAAATACAGTACACAAATGGCTCTCCCAGCAGTTCATGGATTCTGCCATCCTGTCCTTGGCACTCAAGACTAATGTAATCAGGCACTGCTGCTTCCCCAGCTGAGCTGAGTTCTGTGCGCACAGAAATAGTCGGGGACTCTGGGAAGCCAGTTAGCAGTTCATGCACTGGCCAAACCACAGTGTGGCAGGAAGGAATTTTAAAATGGCCATTAATCAGTTTCATTTTATGGTGGGAATATAATGGGTCTAGAAGAATCTTTAAGTGCCTGAGACAGGAGCGGTGTTTCCTCTCTGCATGGGACAGTGTTCCAAGTCCTGGCAAAATGGAACCCAGTTTTCTGATTCCACTTCATAATCCTTGAGTCAATTTAAAACTAATGGGTTCATTTTTGGTGCACCCAACAAATGAACAATTTCTGTTCTAAGTGGTCTCCTAGTAGAGAAATACCAAAATATCTGTGCAGAAACAGAGAATCAAGAACAGAAGAGTAAAAAAGCCCAAAGTGTTTTTAAGTCATTTGTACACTTAGAAAACATGTATTAAGCACTTATGTGCAAGGACTAGGTGCAGAATGACTTTATATACTTGCTCTTATCCACAATGACGTCATTATTTATTATCCTCCTTTTCCTGAGGAGGAAACTGAGACTTGCAGAGGTTATTATATGTCTCACCTAACATTTCCCTCAGGAAGTACTGAAGGTGTGATTCAAAATTGTATTTGGTATTCTTTCCTCTTGCTGCCTTCCAAATACTTATAAATGTGAATTGAATTTAATTGAATTATGGTGCTATGCACACGAGTGATTAATACATGCTGGCTGAATGAATGGCTAGTGACTGTATTTATACCTTGTATTCATAAATTTAATATATGTTGTGCTGAGGGAGATGGCTCAATGGGAAGATGACAGTTAACAAGGTCATTTTCTGATATGGAAAATGCATAAATGTGTACGTGCCTCCTGCATTTAATGTCCCCACTGCTTCTGAAATGGATATTTGCCAGTCAACTGAGAGCTGTTACTCTTTGTTATCTAAAGGTACTGTAGCATCTTGGTTGCAAACAGTGCAGAATGAAGAGGGGAGATTAATCCCCTGGAAATTTGCTCACATCTCCCTAGAAATGGAAAATGCTAAGGCAGCCAAGAAAACGCCCCTCCTGACTCTCACTTGCTCTGTGAATTCTGATAACTCACTTCCTGACCCTTGGTTTCCTTGCCCGTAAGGGGAAGGGCTATGACTTGGGATTTTCTCAGATTATTTCCACTCCTGAAATTACACACAATTTTTTTTTATATCCCAAGTATTTGTGGACTGATAATAAATATTGCGGCCTTACCCCAGCCTTTTTGCACCATGAGACCTTTTTAAAAAGGAAAAAATAAAAGGTTTGATTATTTGATCTGGTATTGCTTATTTTAGCTGAGAATAAGGTGGAGATATCATTTGCTGCCTTCAGAGATCCCAACTCCGTAGACTCTTCTTAAGATTGTCAGTCTACTATGTAATCACATCACCCTTTCTCTGCCCACAGTGTTATGACCCTTTAGTCACCTCATACTGACTTTTAGAGATATGCTAAATTCTGATGGCCTAATGGACCTATTATAGTCTGACACTACTCCTCCATCCTCAGCTCATAGGACTCATATCGAAGAGCCTTGCTCCTTCTGTCTCTTTGGCCCAGAACCTGCTGATCCGTACACACTCTAAATACATTGTCTGGTTTGCTCACCTGATCGTCTTTCCATCATCAGGCTTTGCCTTGTTTAATATTCACCTGGCCCTGTACACGGTGACCGTGCTCGCTCAGTGCGGCATGCCCAGTGTCCAGCACTGTCCTGGGCACAGAGCAGGCACTTCCACGTTTGGTCAGGAAATGAGCAAGCAGTCTACAGCACTATGGGCCAGTAGTGGTTCAAGTGATCAAACTGTTGGAGCTCCTTGTGGGCAGCTGTGGTAGGAAGTTGTGACTCTAGCCTCAGAAGATGAACATATTGTAAGTCAAAGCTCTTCCACTGACTATATTAGTCAAATTAGGCGGCCAGCCTAAGTCTCTGGTTCTCTGTCTTCTTCTCCAAAGAGGAAAAATTATCGCTGTTCCTGGGGCTTTTGTGAGGACTAATGAAACAGTGAACTCTTAAAAATATGAATGCACTATAGGCGTCTCAGGCATTGGTACTATTTTTTATTTCCTAAGGATGTGTGATTTTGATTGGCTTATAAGAGCAATTCACACAGAGCACCCTGTTGGAGTAGAGACAATGACGATCTTATTAATACTTTAAGTGTTTATCAGGTTACTAAGTGCTCCAAACCACTACAACCACATAATTATGTAGTTCTTTTCCCTATGTTCCGTAAGGATTTTAATTTCTTTGGAATTTCATTTATAAGTTTCTAGTGTGCAACAAAGTTCTCCCCCAGAGGCGGGGCGGGGGGGAAATGAATGATTGGCTGCTATGTACTTAAAAATCTAAAAATGCCATCCATAGTAATGTGAAGTTTCTCTGCATTTCTGAAGAATAGTGAGATGTAATTCTACTTAAAATCAAAATGAAGATTTTTTTTACCAGTGTTACCTTGTTAACTGATCACAGTACTGTTGACAATAAAAGAATGTATGCATGAATGCGTGATTTCATCACTTTATAATTTTTCCCCTATGGCTAATTTGAATGGGCATCTGAGGAGAATAATACAGAAGTCCTCTTGTTTTAGAAGCAAACATTATACACCCACATATGCATATATGCTCAAACACAATACATTTACTGAGAAAAAGATGTATCAAGTATCAGTAAAAGAAGAATACTGTTAACCCAGTGCATTACAGTTTCCAATTTAAGAAAAGTGGCAGGACTGATTGTCATATTTCAGAGGAAAGTGTTCAGAAAATTTGAATTTCTATCAGATTCTGGCTGCACATATTACTAAGTGTTTGCGTTGTGTTTTTTCAAGTTTCTTTTGTGTTTTCCTTCACTGAGAAAGATTATGGCTGAGAAAGATAATATTGAATTACTAAACCTGAGGTTTTAGTCTTAGATGTTCCCATTTTCAGATCTACAACCAGGGGTACATTACTTCATGCCACCCACATTTAGTTTCCTCACTTGAAAAAAAATCAACATAAAGCTAGGATCAGACCTTGTGGGTATTTTGAGATGGTAGCAAATTAAACCCCCAGCTCAGAATTTTCAACACGTATGCATTTAATAAATGCTGATTGCCTTTAATTAAACATTGAATCACTCTCTAAAAGTATTGTGGGAAATTAGAGAAGATTTTAAGCATCTCCTATTCTCATTCTCTCAGCTCCTTTTAAAATCATGTTTTTTTTTTTTTTTTTTTGTGGATGACCTTTCCCTAAACTATTTTATTGCAGGCAAGAAACGATTTAATTAAAAATTAAAGTCAAAAAAGTTTCTCCTGGGATTCAAACTGCTCCTGCCCTCCTCAGCATAAAATGTTGGCTTTTAGACAGGATTATTGATGAAAAGAATTTGTTCTTGCTGCTAGAACAACCCAGTCAGGGCAGTTCTTCAAGAGGTGAGCTGTAGACTTTTATTCATAATTAGATATTTTAGTTTCAAAGTAGCTGCTTTGAAATATACAGGTTGGACTTAAGGGGAAAAATAATTTAGGGATTTAGGGACATTGTTATTTCCTTGAAAGATGTTATCTGAATGTATCTGAAGAAGGTCACTGAATTCTAGAATTGCTGTTCTACCCCCCTCCCCTATTTCAAGCAAAGCAATCTCTGATTAAGATTCCTCCTCACTTCATTAAGACTCACCTCCTGGACATCTTTACACAGACACTTCTACACGTTGCCAGCACGTGTTTCTGTGACTATCCTTTACTAGATGTCCACGGCAGACCACTTCCTCCCACCTTCTGGATGGACTTGTTCTGACTCTGGATAAGTTATCAATCGTTACTGGGGCTTCCCCAGTGACTCAGAGGTAAAGAGTTCGCCTGCAAGGCAGGAAACTCGCCAGAGACTCGGGTTCCATCCCTGGGTTAGGAAGATCCCCTGGAGGAGGGCATGGCAACCCACTTCAGTATTCTTGCCTGGGAAAATCCATGGACAGAGGAGCCTGGTGGGCTGCGGTCCATGGGGTCGCAGTGTGGGCCATGACTGAAGCGACTGAGCACATCAACCGTTACTGTCAAGTCGCGGCGTTCAGGGAGCTTCAGGACACCATGATCCCTTCAGAGAGGTATGTTTGATTTCTGTCTTAGAACATCAGCCATTTGCTGATTGTTACCTACACAATCCCCAAGAGGTAGTAACAACTATTGTAACTAATTTATGAAACCTATTTACCTGGCTTTAATTTCTAGACACTTTTCAGGCTCCACACCACCTTTTCTGAGCTCAGAGACAAATAAAGGTGTGATGCTTCTTTTCCTGACTTTCTAATGCATCATGGGGCCTGTGTGAGAAGCAGCAGTCCAGAAGTGCTCAGGTGGTGGGTCCTAAAGTCTTTCTGTTGACCCTTTAACACAAGCGAATGCTGGCTTTTTTTTTAAATCTAACAAACACCTACTGCCTAGGTAGTAGAATTATTATTAATTCTCCCAGCCTATAAATAGATCTTCAGTCTCTGAAGGAGATTTTCACAGCAGAGAGTTTTCTCAGGTCTTTAACAGTCAGGACAAAGGCTATTAAGAGAGTTACATCTGGAAAGAAGACTGAAGAAAATTTCCCCAGCACTTCTTCAGGACATGGGGGCAGCTGTTCTCCTTAAAAGTTTGCAGAAACAGGTTCACATTTACCTAAGTGAGACACCTTTATGGAAGCATGTTTGTGTCATTTTCAATAGGATAGGTATTTTATCCTTTGGATGGAAACAAAGTTTCATCTCATGTGGCAAAACTCTGTCTAGTTCAGTTCAGTTCAGTCACTCAGCTGTGTCCGACTCTTTGTGACCCCATGAATCGCAGCATGCCAGGCCTCCCTGTCCATCACCAACTCCCGGAGTTTACCCAAACTCATGTCCATCGAGTCCGTGATGCCATCCAGCCATCTCATCCTCTGTCATCCCCTTCTCCTCCTGCCCCCAATCCATCCCAGCATCAGAGTCTTTTCCAATGAGTCAACTCTTCGCATGAGGTGGCCAAAGTATTGGAGTTTCAGCTTGAACATCAGTCTTTCCAATGAACACCCAGGACTGATCTCCTTCAGGATGGACTGGTTGGATCTCCTTGCAGTCCAAGGGACTCTCAAGAGTCTTCTTCGTTAGTAATGGCTAATTAAAGTCCTATGTTGAGAAGGATCCTGAGGCTAAATTTTGGTTCAGAGAAACAGAGTGCTAGATATAATCAGGGCAGTGTGAAATGAATATCGACATGGTGAGTCTCACAAATGGCTAGCCGTGTTAGCAAATGCAGTTTCATACTCAGTCATAAAAAGGAATGCATTTGAGTCAATTATAGTGAGGTGGATGAACCTAGAACCTGTTACACAAATAAGTCAGAGGAAAACAAATATATATTAACACATATTTATGGAATCTATAAAAATGGTACCTATTTGCAGGTCTGGAACAGAGACACATATAGAAAACTGACTTTGGACACAGTGGGGAAGGAGAGGGTAGGACTAGTTGAGAGAGTAGTGTTGAAACATACACATTATCATATGTAAAATAGATAGCTAATGGGAAGTTCTGGAGATGGAAATGGCAACTCACTCCAGTGTTCTTTCTTGGGAAATCCCATGGACAGAGGATCCTGGCAGGCCACAGTCCATGGGGTCTCAAAGAGTGGGACACAGCTTGGCAGCTGAGCAATAGGAAGTTGCTGTGTACCACACGGAGCTCAGCAAGTGCCCTGTGACAACCTAGAGGAGTGGGATGGGGTGGAGGGTGGGCTGGAGGCTCCGGAGGGAGAGGGCACGTGTATACTCATGGCTGGCTCACTTTGTTGTATGGCAGAAGCCGACATGGCATCATAAAGCAATCATACTCCAATTAAAAATAAATGTAAAAAAATATAGACTCTTCACCTTTTTGTCTCTTGACTTTGCTATGCTCTTTAGTATGGTTTTGTAAATTGTTAACTTTCAATGATCACATACATTATAGATATAAAATCTAGATATGTAAGAACTTCATGAGAACTTATTCAAAGAACTTCATGAAAACTTATTCAATCAAATACAGCATTTAGTCCTCCCAACTTCTCCATATGATGTTTATAAACCAAAGAATCATTGATCAATTATTATAAATATTAATAACAAGAAACTATTCCATAAAGAACTTACTGCTGTTGCTGCTGCTGCTAAGTTGCTTCAGTCGTGTCTGACCCTGTGCAACCCCATAGACAGCAGCCCACCAGGCTCCTCTGTCCCTGGGATTCTCCAGGCAAGAACACTGGAGTGGGTTGCCGTTTCCTTCTCCAATGCATGAGAGTGAAAAGTGAAAGTGAAGTCACTCAGTCATGTCCGACTCTTTGTGACTCCATGGACTGTAGCCTACCAGTCTCCTCCATCCGTGGGATTTTCCAGGCAAGAGTATTGGAGTGGGTTGTCATTTCCTTCTCCAAAAGAATTTGCTATTTGAAAGAAAAATGATAAAGTAAAAATGATTTTAAAGAGTATTTTGCAATAATTTCTTAATTTCTCATGTCAAAAACCCAACCCAAGGTGCCAAATTCTTGGATCACTGTTTTCAAACTAGACGTTTGAAGTAGAAATAATCTTTTGTCACTTTGTTTTCCCTCTGACTTCACATCCGTAAGGTTAGCACACTCGTGTTTAGTCATACCTTAAGTCTGAGTTTACAGTGATAAATTATCCCTTCACAACCACTTTTTTGATGTAAGATTTTTTATGTGCAATTCATTGGTTTATCCCTAATGTGAATGTGAAAGTCACTCAGTCAAACCCCAGTCAAGCTAATAATAGTACCTGTCTCAAATAATTGTTGCAAGACTTAAACATGCAAACCCATGTAATGTACTTTAATAGTCATATCACATAAAGTTTTGGCTATAAGCCTTATAACTATTGCTCAAAATTAAGTTCTGTCTTTTTGACTCTAAGTGTAATATATAGGTAACTTCCACACCCCTCAATCTAAAGTGGTGATTCTATTTGGGCCAATAATTAAACATTTCTTGAACAATAAGGTGGAATCTTCCTTCCTTCTTTTCTTTTTTTTAAAAGCTTATAACCAGGTCCCGTCTTTTGCCATTAATAAGAATTTGGGTGGCCTGGTTTCCCATGAACAGTGTGGTTTCAGTGGGCTTCTCTTAACTTCCACATGAATATATTTTCTCAGGGATCATACCACCTTTTAAGAATTTCTGACAAGAGATGGGAAAACAAGTAATTCCAGATCCTATCTATCTACCCAATTGTTTCTTTAGCATACTTGAATCCCCCAGCCCCATGCTCCATCGTCCCATAAGTCCAATAGTGTTTGCTCCTTGATGGATTTCAAATCCCCTGTCTGCTCCACTACTGCCTGGTTTGGGCTTTCCCAAAATTTCTCCCTACTGATCTTCCTATATTCATTCTTTCAATGCTGTAAGTGATCTTGTCTAGTCCATCTTGTCCATTGGCTAATCACCGGAGTGATATTTCTAAGAAACATATTGGATTACATCAATGCTTAGAATCCTCTATTGTTCACTCACAGCTAACATTATGAAATGATGAGGGAAACCCCTGACACCAGCTGCCGTCCATCATTCTTGTCTTCGATACCTACACATATTGGATGATGAAAAAGTTCATTTGGGTTTTCCCATAGGATATATCTATGTAACCAGATATAAAGAACTATTTTTTTGTTGTTGTTGTTTAGTTACTAGGTCACGTCCGACTCTTTTGTGACCCCATGGCCTATAGCCTTCTGTCCATGGGATTCTCCAGCCAAGAATACTGGAGTGGGTTGTCATTTCCTTCTCCAGGGGATCTTTCCAATTGAGACACTGAACCTATCTATGCCTCCTGCACTGGCAGGCATATTCTTTACTACTGAGCCACCAGGGAAGCCCAAAGAACTATTTATGGTTCTTTAAACACATCAAATATTTCAAACACAGGATCTTCCCTACTGGAAGATCAAGTCTGATTTCATATCTTGTGAATAGTAGCTCAGAAAGTTTAATTGCCAGTAAAGAGGGGAATGTGTTACTCTAGGGATTGCAATAATATAAAATGAAACAGAAGGGTACATCACACATCTGAGTTTAGTGGAAAAAACAACTCAAAGGATGGGTAGTAGTAAATAATGCTTGATAAAATGTGAAATATCTCCCCAGTTTTTCTTATTTCTTTGGTTATTTATAATTCCTAGCACTTGTTTTTCCAAATGTCAGTTATGTTGCTATTTTAAAAGAATAGGAACAAAAGAAAGATAGGGACGAGCTAGCTGACTACTTGTCTCTGCAGGTTAGTACAAAACAATGACACATTAGATATTTTGGAATGAGGAATTTAATGGATTATCTAATACACTGTGTAAGAATTTGTTGTTCTTACCAAGTGATTAAGTTTTAAATGGAGCATTAATTAATTTGAATGGATGCTTGCTAGTGTGCCTCACAAAACATGATTTCTGTTATTTTGTATGAATGTCAGGCTTTATAAAACCAGCACACACACAATAATCATATCAGACAATTTTACAACATATTTTGTATTCAACAGAAATCTTTCCTTCCCAACTCTCAGGAACTCTCAGCACTTTCATCTCTGCATTGCCCACATCACTTGATACCTTTATTTGTTTGCTGGGGGCATTCTGAAAATGTTTGGTGTACTGGTTTGCTCACAGATTATTCCAAAATCACAACACTTAGGAGAGAGAGGAATAAAATAGTGCTGGATGCCACTAGATGAATCCTATAGTCTCTACATACACAATCTATGTGTGACGAAATAAGAAAGTAAAAAGTTCAAACCCCTGAGCTATTGGTTCTGGCTGGGGAAAAAATGTTCTTTATATCATCTTAATGGCATATTGTTTCCAAATCTTAACCCTTCTCACTTGTCATTTTCCTCTAGAAGGTAGAAGTGCATTTTAATGGCAGAAACAATTATAGGATGTAAACTAATATAGCCATTATTAAACATTTATTAAGGTCCCACTGTGTGGGAGCCACTGATGCATTTTAAAAATAACTTTCTCACCATAACACTTGCACTCTAACCTAACTCATTTTGCATTTAATTTTTTAATGTAGATAGAAAATTGTAATAGTTGTTTCTGTAATTCCAGTGAATTGCAGAAGAGAAATGAAAAAAAAAAGTGATATTTTTTATTAGTCTTCAGGAGTAATGCTCTGTTGCTGCTGCTGCTGCTAAGTTGCTTCAGTTGTGTCCGACACTGTGAGACCCCATAGATGGCAGCCCACCAGGCTCTCCCATCCCTGGGATTCTCAGGCAAGAATCCTGGAGTTGGTTGCCATTTCCTTCTCCAATGCATGAAAGTGAAAAGTGAAAGTGAAGTCGATCAGTCGTGTCCGACTCTTCGAGACCTCATGGACTGCAGCCTACCAGGCTCCTCCGTCCATGGGATTTTCCAGACAAGAGTGCTGGAGTGGGGTGCCATTGCCTTCTCCAGTACTGCTCTGTAGGCATCATCAAATAGCAATGCCAAGTGTATCATGGGCTTCTCCTAACTTTGTGTGGATAGACTGTAACCTGGGGTTCCTCAAAGCCTGGGGATTTGGGGTGGGAAGCTCATATTAATTGATTAGTGTAGGCAAGGTAGACAGTTGCTGCTCTGAAGTCATTAAAGACTGTTAAGTGTAGACATTCTTGTTAGTCATAGGGAGGACAGTAGCAATGACAGCTACAAACAGTAGATGCCCTCAGGGGGTTCTGTTGCTGTATCTGTCCTGTTCCAGTGAGAGCTGTGCCGGACCACCCTGTTTGTTTCTCAGGGGATAATCTTGCATGCTGCTTCCTGCAAGCACGTTGTCTTACATCATTTGCCTGTCCACAAAGTTGCATAGAAGGGTGACCATTGGACTCAAGCAGATTCTTCCATGACTTCACTTTCACTTTTCACTTTCATGCACTGGAGAAGGAAATGGCAACCCACTCCAGTGTTCTTGCCTGGAGAATCCCAGGGATGGGGGAGCCTAGTGGGCAGCCATCTGTGGGGTTGCACAGAGTTGGACACGACTGAAGCAACTTAGCAGCAGCAGCATGAGGGTAAAAGACCTACTTTTCCTTGTGCATTATAAACTTAAGGATATGGGTTCATTGCTAACTAGGACCACTTTCCCAGCTCCTGGAAGAAACCATAACTGAAACAGTAGAGAATGAGACTCATAAATAGAAATGGAGATACAGAGAAAAGTAATGGAGGAAGGGAATTGGGAGGGGAGGGAGGCTGAAGAAGGAGTAGGGAGAGAAAGAACAGGAGGGAGAGGAAAATACTGTGAAAGGAGGGTGAGGGTAATGAAGATGATAATAAGTGTGACAGCATCTTTTCATCTCCTGTGACTCAGTTCATGTATACCTACAACCTTTCTGATTATGGAAGGAAGGTTCAAACTTAAGAAAGTGTTAAGTTTTCTAGTTTAAGCTTAGCTTCTGTTTCCATTGCTTACAACCAAAAATCCCTGAGCTTTGTGCAGCCAGTTTTCTGAGTTTCCCTCCCCGCATCTGCTCTGCAGAAAGAAATGTGCATATACTGAATATGGTCCATAATTCAGTTCAGTTCAGTTCAGTCGCTCAGTTGTGTCCGACTCTTTGCGACCCCGTGAATCGCAGCATGCCAGGCCTCCCTGTCCATCACCAACTCCCAGAGTTCACCCAGCCTCATGTCCATTGAGTCAGTGATGCCATCCAGCCATTTCATCCTCTGTCATCCCCTTCTCCTCCTGCCCCCAATCCCTCCCAGCATCAGAGTCTTTTCCAATGAGTCAACTCTTCACATGAGGTGGCCAAAGTACTGGAGTTTCAGCTTTACCATCATTCCTTCCAAAGAAATCCCAGGGCTGATCTCCTTCAGAATGGACTGGTTGGATCTCTTTGCAGTCCAAGGGACTCTCAAGAGTCTTCTCCAACACCACAGTTCAAAGGCATCAATTCTTCAGCGCTCAGCCTTCTTCACAGTCCAACTCTCACATCCATACATGACTACTGGAAAAACCATAGCCTTGACTAGATGGACCTTTGTTGGCAAAGTAATGTCTCTGCTTTTGAATATGCTATCTAGGTTGGTCATAACTTTCCTTCCAAGGAGTAAGCGTCTTTTAATTTCATGGCTGCAGTCACCACCTGCACTGATTTTAGGGTCCAAAAAAATAAAGCCTGACACTGTTTCCACTGTTTCCCATCTATTTCCCATGAAGTTATGGGACCAGATGTCATGATCTTCTTTTTTTGAATGTTAAGCTTTAAGCCAACTTTTTCACTCTCCACTTTCACTTTCATCAAGAGGCTTTTGAGTTCCTCTTCACTTTCTGCCATATGGGTGGTGTCATCTGCATATCTGAGGTTATTGATATTTCTCCCAGCAATCTTGATTCCAGCTTGTGTTTCTTCCAGTCCAGTGTTTCTCATGATGTACTCTGCATAGAAGTTAAATAAGCAGGGTAAATTACATCTATGTAATTATCAACAGGACTATGATACCTGCCAGCTGTTTTCAGCAAATGCTTTTGTTATCTTTATGGAGGTCTCAATTTTTTAAATCATTTGTGTAGGGAAATATAGGTTGTATATGCGTATGGATGACTTGGTGGCCGATGGCGGGGTAGGTGGGAGGAGAGAATGATTGTTACTGGGTCTTTCTATCATGATTGTTGTTAGAATAAGCAAAACCAAATAAATTGCCCCCTCTCCACCCCAAATGTTGCTTTAACATTTATTTCTGCCTGGTAGGTTTATGATTTACACTTCCATATCTAATTATCTCATTGAAATTTATGAGATGCACTTGGCTACCTGCCTCTCATTTTACAGCCAAGTAACCAAGGTGCAGGGCTTCCCAGGTGGCACCTGTGATAAAGAACCAGTCTGCCTAATGCAGGAGATATAAGAGACTTGGGTTCAATCTCTGGGTCTGGAAGATCCCCTGGATGAGGGCATGGCAACCCACTCCAGTATTCTTGCCTGGAGAACACTGATGGAAAGAGGAGCCTAGCAGGCCATTGTCCATAGCGTTGTAAAGAGCTGGACACAACTGAAGTGATTTAGCATGCACCCACACAACCAAGGCTCAGTGAGACCCAGAGTTTAATGTAAGTTGTCACAGTTGTTGATAGATCAAGTGTGTGAACCCTTGTTTTCACTAAAAATGCACCTCTAATCGTGTGCTATTAATTACAACATCTCCTCCACAAATTCTGGGACAGAAGTGTTGTGTGTGATGTTTTATTCTCTTTTTTTACTCTCTTTTCATTCCTTATTGTCTTTTTCCTCTCTCGAACTGTCTCCTTAAAACCTATCCTCTATTCCATCCTTATGTATTCAATTTCAGATGAGTCCCTTCTTTCTACGCTACTTCATCATAGCTGGTCAAGGGTTACAGGTAAGGCAGAAACGAGGGAGTTTGGGCAGATTTTTTGTTTTCCTGTGAGATATGTATATTTTTCTACCCAATTGGGGTTAGGTTTCTTAGTATGACTTGCTTTGGCTAACGAAATATGATCAGCTTTGATACATGCCACATTGGAGACAAAGGTTCAAGAACCTCCCTAGGGTTCTACTATTTTTTTTTCCCCTCAGCTACCAGAAAACAGTTCTGGGTGCAGAGATACCCTAGATCCTGGAGTGAAGCAGACACTTGGAGCAGAGTGCCAAGACACCTACAGACAACAGGTATCACGTATGAGAGATGAAACTGTGTTTCTAATCCACTGTGAGCTGAAGGTTCTTTGTTACACAAGAAAGCTTCAGCTCATAAATACAAAGCACGAGAGCACTTTTTAGGCTCGTCTGAGCTTTTTCAGGCTCTATGTCATGTGAGACTCATATTAATGTTCTAAGTAAGTCAGGTTTGTTATGACTCCCATTTTAGAAATGTGGAAATTCAGGCTTAGATGGTATGTAAAAAAGAACAAATGACTCTCAACCAGGAAGTGAAAAAAATAGTGAAGTTCTCTTGATACCTTTTTTAGCTTTCTGCCCTTAATCCCATTCTGCCACATACATGCACTCAGTCTTGGCCGTTTCTGGACTCATTGGAAGCTACATTTCACCATTCAGGATACTAAGTGCACTTACGTGAGAAGGACATGGACCATTCAACATTATCCTAGTGACCTGAAAAGTTCATGCAAAGAGCCTTCCTTATGCCATACTGAGGTTTATTCACCTGAGAGGCTTCGTCTCCAAGATGTGTTTGGCCCAGGCTTGACATAGTGCATCCTGTGTTGTGGGAGTTCGTAAGGGCCCTTTTGACTGTTAGCCCAGCCACAACTGGGACCAGCCATGTCAGACACTGGGAGGAGCAAGGGCAGGTCAGCAAATCCCCATTTCTAGGGAAAGACCAGAATCAGAGAAATGATCGTGGTGGGTCTTGAGCTGAGTCAGGTGGGGATGAGCTCAAATTTGGGCAGAGGGTCATTTGAGAATAGAGTTATGGGGATTAGTGAAGAGCTGAGCTTGAGGTGGGATGGGGGGATCCATTACCCAGGAAATTAAGAGGTATCTATTCCAAGCCTAGAGGAAAGAGGCAAATAGTGTAGTATCCAGTCCCATGGGCTTCCTGATGACTCTTCATGCTTCAATTTTCCGGTGAGAAAATTGGACTGTGCATTCACATTTTACATGTTTTAGTTAAGCTGTAATTTCACTCTTTGCTATATATATATATATATATTTTTTTTTTTGCATTTTGTTAATGTTACCTCAGAACAACCACTACTCCCTCTCTCTCTCTCTCTCTCATGAGATACTATGAACACTTGCCAGAAATATCAAGTTAATGCCCAAGCCAGCTCTATGTTCTGATTTATCTTCCACGTTGACTCTGAGTAACAGAGCCATACATTAAGGAACAAAGCTCGCTGCCGGGGTATTTATAACCTTGTCTTTTAAAACATTTGGCAGACGTTCAGACCTTCCATATGTTCACCATATTAAACTTTACCATAAAAGGAACTTAAGAGTTACATTTGAAGAAAGCTGGTATTGTATGGTCTGAAAGTCTGGCGGTTAAAAAAAAAATAATCAAGTCCAACTTGAAATAACAGATGTTCTGTGATCCTGCTGAAAGTTTAAATGCCACACAACAAAGTTGTGCTCTCCCTAACACTGCAGATGTCATATTCCAGGAAAATTTTCAGTGACTCAAAGCAGACACATTGAGCTTCTGAGCCTGGTTTAATAAGGATGCATTCCTGAGCTGTGAGGCTAGAAAGCAAGGCTATTGGTGGGGGCTGCACCAGCCTCAGTGGCACAGTTCATTCCTTCCAGCATCCTTAAAGTGTATGGAAGCCAAGAAGCCTCCTATGGGGGCAGAATTCATCTGGTAGGTCAAGAAAATCTATGGTAATATGGGAAGAAAACATGGGACTTTATTTTAACATTCATATCCAGGCATACCTTGCTTTATTGTGCTTCACTTTACTGTGCGTTGCAGATGCTGCACTTTTTACAAATTGAAGGTTTGTGTCAACCTTGCATTGGGTAAGTCTATCAGCACCGTTTTTCCAATAGCATTTGCTCACTTTGTGTCTCTGTGTAACACTCTGTCAAGTCTCACAATATTTCAAACTTTTTCACTATTATTATATTTGTGACAGTGATTGGTGATTAGTGATCTTTGCTATTCTGACTACAATGCAATGAAGGCTCAGATGATAATTAGTTTAGACAAAATGCTATTACACACTTACACTACAGTATAGTGTAAACATGAACAGCATAGTGTAAACATAGCTTTTATAAGCACTGGGAAACCAACAACATTTGTTTGACTCCTTTTACTGTGATACTTGCTTTATTGTGCGACCCACACAACTGAACCTGAAAAATCTCCAAGGTATGCTTGTAATTCCTGGAGAAGGGAAATGCTACCCACTCCAGTATTCTGGCCTGGAGAATTCCATGGACTGTATAGTCTACGGGGTCTAACTCAATGAAACTAAGCCATGCCTTGTGGGGCCACCCAAGACAGAAGGGTCATGGTGGAGAGGTCTGACAGGATGTGGTCCACTGGAGAAGGGAATGGCAAACCACTTCAGTATTCTTGCCTTGAGAGCCCCATGAACAGTATGAAAAGGCAAAATGATAGGATACTGAAAGAGGAACTCCCCAGGTTGTTAGGTACCAAATATGCTACTGGAGATCAGTGGAGAAATAACTCCAGAAAGAATGAAGGGATGGAGCCAAGGCAGAAACAATACCCAGTTGTGGATGTGACTGGTGATAGAAGCAAGGTCCGATGCTGTAAAGAGAAATATTGCATAGGAACCTAAATGTTAGGTCCATGAATCACTGAGAATTGGAAGTGGTCAAACAGGAGATGGCAAGAGTGAACATCGATATTCTAGGAATCAGCAAACTAAAATGGACAGGTATGGGTGAATTTAACTCGGATGACCATTATATCTACTACTGTGAGCAGGAATCCCTTAGGAGAAATGGAGTAGCCATCATGGTCAACAAAAGAGTCCAAAATGCAGTACTTGGATGCAATCTCAAAAATGACAGAATGATCTGTGTTTGTTTCCAAGGCAAACCATTCAATATCACAATAATCCAAGTCTATGCCCCAACCAGTAATGCTGAAGAAGCTGAGGTTGAACGGTTCTATGAAGACCTACAAGACCTTTTAGAACTAACACCCAAAAAAGATGTCCTTTTCATTATAGGGGACTGGAATGCAAAAGGAGGAGGTCAAGAAACACCTGGAGTAACAGGCAAATTTGGCCTTGGAGTACGGAATGAAGCAGGGCAAAGGCTAATAGAGTTTTGCTAAGAGAACGCACTGGTCATAGCAAACACTTTCTTCCAACAAAACAAGAGAAGACTCTACACATGGACATCACCAGATGGTCAACACTGAAATCATATGGATTATATTCTTTGCAGCCAAAGATGGAGAAGCTCTATACAGTTGGCAAAAACAAGACCGGGAGCTGACTGTGGCTCAGATCATGAACTCCTTATTGCCAAATTCAGACTTAAATTGAAGACAGTAGGGAAAACCACTAGATCATTCAGGTATGACCTAAATCATATCCCTTATGATTATACAGCAGAAGTGAGAAATAGATTTAAGGGACTAGATCTGATAGACAGAGTCCCTGATGAACTATGGACAGAGGTTCGTGACATTGTACAGGAGACAGGGATCAAGACCATCCCCATGGAAAAGAAATACAAAAAGGCCAAATGGCTGTCTAAGGAGGCCTTACAGATAGCTGTGGAAAGAAGAGAAATGAAAAGTAAAGGAGAAAAGGAAAGATATAAGCATCTGAATGCAGAGTTCCAAAGAATATCAAGGAGAGATAAGAAAGCCTTCCTCAGCCATCAATGCAAAGAAATAGAGGAAAACAACAGAATGGGGAAGACTAGAGATCTCTTCAAAAAATGAGAGATACCAAGGGAAGATTTCATGCAAAGATGGGCTTGATAAAGGACAGAAATGGTATGTACCTAACACAAGCAGAAGATATTAAGAGGTGGCAAGAATACACAGAAGAACTGTACAAAAAAGAGCTTCATGACCCAGATAATCACGATGGTGTGATCACTGACCTAGAGCCAGACATCCTGGAATGTGAAGTCAAGTGGGCGTTAGAAAACATCACTACAAACAAAGCTAGTGGAGGTGATGGAATTCCAGTTGAGCTATTTCAAATCCTGAAAGATGATGCTGTGAAAGTGCTGCACTGAATATGCCAGCAATTTTGGAAAACTCAGCAGTGGCCACAGGAGTGGAAAAGGTCAGTTTTCATTCCAATCCCAAAGAAACGCAATGCCAAAGAATGCTCAAACTACCACACAATTGCACTCATTTCACACGCTATTAAAGTAATGCTCAAAGTTCTCTAAGCCAGGCTTCAGCAATACGTGAACCGTGAACTTCCAGATGTTCAAGCTGGTTTTAGGAAAGGCAGAGGAACCAGAGATCAAATTGCCAACATCCGCTGGATCATCGAAAAAGGAAGAGAGTTTCAGAAAAACACCTATTTCTGCTTTATTGACTAAGCCAAAGCCTTTGACTGTGTGGATCACAATAAAGTGTGGAAAATTCTGAAAGAGATGGGAATACCAGACCACCTGACCTGCCTCTTGAGAAACCTATATGCAGGTCAGGAAGCAACAGTTAGAACGGGACATAGAACAACAGACTGGTTCCAGATAGGAAAAGGAGTACCTCAAGGTTGTATATTGTCACCCTGCTTATTTAACTTCTATGCAGAGTACATCATGAGAAATGCTGGGCTTGAGGAAGCACAAGCTGGAATCAAGATTGCCGGGAGAAATATCATTAACCTCAGATATGCAGATGACACCACCCTTGTGGCAGAAAGTGATGAAGAACTAAAGAGCCTCTTGATGAAAGTGAAAGTGGAGAGTAGGAGTAGGACATGACTGAGTGACTGAACTGAACTGACAAATAAAATAAGCTACTTAAGATTCCCAACATGATGATTTGATATACTTACACACTGTGAAAGAATTTCCCCATCAAATTAACATATTCATCATCTTACATATTTACTTTATTGTGTATGTGATAATGTTTAAGCTCTATCCTTTTAGCAAATTTCAATTATACAATATAGTGTTATAAACTGTAGTCACCATGCTATACATAAGACTCAGATCTTATTCTTATAGCTGAAAATTTGTATTTGTTTACCAATTCCTATCTCCCCACCCCTTACCCCTGGCAATCACTTTTCTACTCTCTGTTTCTGTGAGTTTGACTTTTTAAGAAAATAAGTTTATTTTATTTTTTTTATTATTTTATTTTATTTTATAACTTTACAATATTGTATTGGTTTTGCCATATATCAAAATGAGTCCACCAAAGGTATACAAATAAGTTTAAAGACAAATCTTCATCCCTTAAATCTAACCTCATTCTAAGTACATAATCTGTTCTTGAAGAAATAGAAATAACAATTTTGAAAGTAGCTCATGCTATGGAGAGAACATCTTGAGACTTTCTATTGCTATGTGATTTTCTTGCTAAAAATCGTTTACAAAACTATCATTCACAGTTAAAACATGTATTGTCAACAAATAAAATATATTGAAATAATAAAAATTCATAGCATAAGAAAAAAGGAGTAAGTGATAAATCAGTAATAAATGATTTATGACGTTGGATTGTTCTGTTGCTCGAATAGGATTCACTTTAAGACAGCATTATGATTAGGTGGCGATGGGCTTTGTTGTTCAGTCACTCAGTCATGTCTGACTCTTTGCGACCCATTGGACTGCAACATACCAGGCTTCCCTGTCCTTTACCATCTCCCTGAGCTGGCTGGAACTCATGTCCACTGAGTCAGTGATGCTATCCAACTATCCATCCTCTGTCATCCCCTTCTCCCAGCTTCAATCTTTCCCAGCATCAGGGTCTTTTCTAATGAGTCGGCTCTTTGCATCAGGTGGCCAAAGTATTGGAGCTTTAGCATTAGCTTTAGTCCTTCCAATGAATATTTAGAATTGATTTCCTTTAGGATGGACTGGTTGGATCTCCTTGCAGTCCAAGGGACTCTCAAAAGTTTTCTCCAACACCACAGTTCAAAAGCCTCAATTTTTCTGTGCTCAGCCTTTTTATGGTCCAACTCTCATATCCATACATGACTAGTGGCAAAACCATAGCTTTGTCTAGATGGACCTTTGTCTGCAAAGTAATGTCTCTGTTTTTTAATATGCTGTCTAGGTTGGTCATAGCTTTTCTTTCAAGGAACAATTATCTTTTAATTTCATGGCTGCAGTCACCATCTGCAGTGATTTTAGAGCCCAAGAAAATAAAGTCTGTCACTGATGATGGGGGGAAAAGGCCAATTGAATTAGTGAGAAATATAATTGACTGTATTACCAGCTTTTTTTTTTTTTTTATTAAACAGCTCTTTCTCCAAACCTTGTTTTAAAACTCTGATAATCTACAATATCACTTAACTGCAATGCTGTTTTTAGAAACTCTTTCCAAAATTTGGAGAAAGATACTATGACTAAGACATGTTCATGTTAGTAAATCTATTTCTAAGAATTCATTGCATAGGATAACCAGAGATCCATCCATTCTTTTGCATTAATAAGAATGTTTATCTCAGCATTATCTACCACACCAGGAAAAAAAAAAAAAAACAGGAGTGACTTAAATACCTCCAGAGTAAATGATGATACAGCCATTTAGTATAAGCCTAATAATCCTGTTACAAAAATTATATAAGGGTGTGAAAACATATGAAGGATATTTTAAAAAATGAGTCTAATATATACATGCAAGATGATTTAAATAGAAGAAGAAAACAAAACAGAATGTGAACTTACTCTAAGCCTTATTTCTCTCATTTGGAAAGTGGAGATTATGAAACCGCTCATTTCATAGGATGGTTGCAAGAACTCCCTAATACTTAGGAGGCTCATCTGATACAGTACTTTGCGCGTAATAGGTGTACATTGACTGAGGATGATGATAATTACATTTTGAAAATCTCAGTGGAGCCTGGCTGCTAGATGGGCTCTGGGTATGTTATTTCAGTGAAAGAACTCCAGCTCACTGGGCAGTGCCTGCAGGAAAGACTTCTGATTAAGGCGGATGTAGGATCCCCCAAAGGTAGGTGAAATACCTGCCACTGAAATGTTTGCTATGTGCAGGTGTTTGGGTCAAGTTCACCTAGAGCCCCTCTACTTCCTGACACAATGATCTGCATTTGCAAGAAAAATTAAAAAGATAAAATTACCTCTCCCAAGTTGTTCATCGAGCACTGTGTCATCCTTTCTTACCGGTTTTTTCCTTCTTGTACCCTTCCCTCATTCAGTCTGCCCTACCATCTCTCTCTTGGTCTATTATAGTAACACTTGTTTTTACATCCCTATTTCTATTCTATTTCTGCCTCACACAATATCAAATATCCCCTCTTACAACCAGATGCATCTTTCAAAATTTAAATCTGAGCAATTTGGTTCTTTAAAAAAAAAATACTTGTCTTTTTTTGGGCTTCCTATTTTTCACAGGGTGAAATTGATTGGTGCAGCATAAACACATTTATCATTGAATCTCAATATGTTTTTCAGATGCATTTCAGACCAATCTCACCATCCACGCTTTGCTTTTCTACTACAGAAAAACCTGCTCTTCCTTGAACACATTATTAGTTACGCTTTGCCTAGAGAACAAACTGATTCTGTCTCTGGAAAGCTCTAATCCCATTTTCCTGTCTTGTGAACTCTTGCTTCATTTTCCGTTGTCAGAAACGTGGAATGTTTCTCTTGTCTCCTGCAGGAAGCTTGTTTTCTCCTCCCACAGAAAGATTATTTCTTTTTTTTGCATTAAAATAAACAAAAACCATCTATGACTAAACTTCATATTATCTTCTCATGTGACATTGCATTGACTATTGTTCAGTTGCTCAGCTGTGTCTGACTCTTCTTGACCCCATGGATTGCAGCACACCGGGCTTCTCTGTCCTTCACCATCTCCCAGAGTTTGCTCAAACTCATGTCCATTGAGTTAGTGATTCCATCCAACCATCTTGTCCTCTTTGGTCTCTTTCTCTCATTGCTCTGTGCCTATCTCTATTCTTGAAGGGCTCTCTGTGATTTATCTATATCCCCAGGCCAATACCAGTATTTCATGCCAGCAGGCTCACAGCTGATGGCTGATGATATGACTAGCAAATGATTTTTTAAAAAATTTTACTGACATATAGTTGACTTACAAATACTTTTTGAATATGTGCTATGTATAGAAACCTCCCACTATTAATAGGCATAAGAAGGTGACTTGGAAGGTCCCAGATAAAATGCAAATATTACTTAAGTAGCATTCACTGTATTAGTGTGAAGTATTTATCATTTGAAATTTTTGGTTAATTTACCTATGGTGTATAAATGTGTTATAGATAGTTATGGGTACTTAAAAAAAGTCATCAAAACTCTTTCCTTAGTCCTTTTGAAGCTGACTTCATTCTTAGGCAAGTCCTCCTCACATACACACAAGCTATGGCCCATGTAGACTGACATCCTTCCAAATAACAAGCTGCTCTGAGGAAATCTTTATGTTCTAACAACTAATTAATGCAAAAATTACTAGTATGATTCTTATTTGGTCAAATGTAGGTCATGCCTCAATCTCTAAATGAATCACTGTCTTAACTCTGATTTACTAGGCAGAGATCAGAGACAAATAAAACCTCTGGACTGAAAAAAGAAGGGTGGTTTTCTAAAGAGGTGTTGTGTGTGTGTGTGTGTGTGTGTGTGTGTGTGTGTTAGTTGCTCAGTCGTGTCCAACTATTTGCGACCCCATGGACTGTAGCCCACCAGACTTCTCTGTCCATGGAATTTCTCCAGGCAAGAATACTGGAGTGGATTGCCATTCCCTTCATTTTTATTAATATAGGGATGAGAGAGAGAGAGAGAAATATAGTATGTTGGACAAATTAAAAATAGCTGCCCACCACAGAGAGGTTAGATACTTCTTTAACACAGTAGGTCCATAAGTTTCCCTTTTTCTGCATGTGCCTTCAAGGTCCATCTCTAATAGAATTTCCTTTGTGAAGTCTTTCCTGAAACCCCCAGGAAGCATGAGTCACTTGCCCTGTGCTCCCTAGCTCCTGACTGTGCTTCTGGCCTTGCACAGTCATGTCATACTGTAAGTGTTTGTTCACCATTGTCTTCCCCAATAGAATGTGCATTCCTCAGGGGAGGGCCAGTCTGTACGTTCCTCTTCCTTTTGTGTATCTTCAATCCCTATTGAACATGCCAGAGTCTCTTTCTTAATATTTGCTTGGGAATTTCCTGGTGGTCAGGTGATTAGGACTCTAGGCTCTCACTGACGAGGGCCCTGGTTCCATCCCTGGTTAGGGAACTAAGATCCTGCAAGCCATATGGCTCAGCCAGGGGAAGAAATAAAGTCTGCCCATTGTAGGCATGGATATACAAGGGGATACAACTTGAGGGAAACAGTAGGAGTTATTTAGGAGGGATATGCCCCAGAGTGCTTCTATCTACCTCATGAGACTGAGACCATAAATAGGGAATACATTTTTCTGATTGGTGATTATCTTCCTCTATCCTGCAATGATATAGTAAAGAATATACTGGCTAAAATTGAGATAAGTCTTATTAAAATTATGAATGTGGCCACTTACCAGTGAGGCAAGTTACTACATTTCCTAAATCTCCAGTTTATCATATGTGAAAGAGGGATTATACTATTGAAAAAATAACAATTTAAAAATAAAGTTATTCTACAGTCTCCATATAATCTCCCCACAAAGTCCCTTTTGAATGTGTAGTCAACTAATAGGCTAGCTTATTTACTGTGCCAGGCTATGACACTGTTTTGCCTGAATATTCTGTTTTGAATTTCTCATGATCCCAGTAATTCACATCATACATGGTAACTTTCTTCTCTCATTTGTTCAACATGTAGGTGGTAAAATTTCTTCTCACATCATCCCAGTGGGTATAATGATAATCTTTCTACCATTTTGCTGGAAACAGAAGCTGGTGAGTGTTCTGATTGTAGACTCCTAGAATGAAATCAGGTACCTCATCTGTGTATAAATCTCAGAAACAGGAAAGATTTGGGTAACGATGCACCCAGGGCATCAAGTGCCATCCACTGCACTGGTAGGACTACCACAAGTGACAGAAAATCTGGAAATTAACAGACCAACAACAACAACTAAAGGTATATTAGGTAATGTAATTAAAAATTCAGTGTAATAATAATTTTCTGAGTTCTTTCTCTTCTCCCTCTCTTTATTCCTCTCTGTCTTTAGTTTGTTCTTATTAGCTTTATTCAGTCTATAAGGGCAGAAAAATGGACCTGGTGGCTCCTTACATTCAATATTCTTTAAGCTTTTCATATCAGGAAGAGAGTTCTTGCCTTCTCTTTTCCTGTCTTTCTCTCTCCTCTTCTTCTTTTTTCTATTTTTTGCTTCTCCTCTCCCCTCATTTCCTTCTTTGTCTTTCCCTCTTCTTCTCTCAGTTTTCTATATTAAATCTTATTGAAGATAAGATTATATCTTAGATGGATTATCCTTGCTTACGGTAATGTCTACCCCTGGACCAATCTCTTTGCATCAGGAAAGAAGGAATGGGGGACTATGATTGGCCAGGCCAGGATGAAGGGTGCACAAGCACAGCCAGAGCCATCAAAAGCTCTTTCAGCATCCCACAACATCAAGAGGATACTCGAGGGACACAGATACCTGTGGCACACATCCCCTAACCAGTGAGAAAGCTCTGCCTAATTCTAATAAACATATAATCAGCTGGGTCCAACATATCTAAAGCCCATCTAAGTCTATACTTCTTATCCACCACTTCCGAGGTTAACCAAGTAAAATGGTGTGGGTGAAAAGCTGAGAACTAATCATAGATAATTTGTGTTAAACTTACTTAGTTTTCTACACCCTCTACTTGCTCCAGAGATAGAAATTAAGTGGCTGAAAGGTCAAAACCACACGGGAGGTATTATGTCTATCACAAAGGAGACTTTGACACCTGTATTAACAATATTTGTGTCATGTACATTGGGAGAAAACTTATAGAAGAGAAACTCTGACTTAAATTTTTCATTCACATGATGTTCTCAAATAGAAAGGACCAAGAGGATGGCCCATCTCAGTCTTCCCATTTTGGCAATGAGAAAATTGAAGTCCAGAGAAAAGGAGCCGGTTCAAAATGCTATTAGTGCAGAGCCAGGGGCTAAAACTCCTTGACTTGAATAAATTATTAGAAAAAAATAGAACACAGTAAAACCTGCCCTGGCTTCCCGTTATGGTCTGAATTCTAGGTTTCAAATCTGAGGTCTCCTGCTTCCACTTGACAATGTTTGTTCTCAGTGTCCATGATGTTCTGGGCCATCTCTACCCTACCGCCTTTGCTTGAAGGACCAGCTGTGACACTTCAGGTTTCCATCTCTGGTTTCTAGCTTCTTATCTGTCTCCCTTGGCTTCCCCAAGGACTGACGATGGTCAGTGTATCTCCCCGATGGGGTGACCCTAACACATTTGTGCATCTCTTTCCATCAGGATCCTCAGCTACCTTAGCCCCAGTCAAGACAATATCTCTCCCCACCATGTCACCTTAGAAGCATTCTGTCTTCCATCTAGGAGAATGATTCATTACCCTTGCTTTGTTTTGAAAGGACTCACTTAAATGTAAGTTTGTAATTTTATGACAACACACAGAATGGGAGAAAATAATAGCAAATAAAACAACTGACAAAGGATTAATCTCCAAAATATACAAGCAGCTCATTGTAGTCAATACCAGAAAAACAAACAACACAATCAAAAAGTGGGCAGAAGAAATGCCTAAATGGCATTTCTCCAAAAAAGACACACCGATGGCTAATAAACATATGAAAAGATGCTCAACGTCACTCATTATTAGAGAAATGCAAATCAAAACTACAATCAGGTATCACCTTACATGGGTCAGAATGGCCATCATAAAAAAATCTACAAACAATAAATGCTGGAGAGGGTATGGAAAAAAGGGAGAGGGTGTGGAAAAAAGGGAGCCCTTTTTCACTGTTGGTGGGAATGTAAACTGATACAGCCATTATGGAGAAACAGTATGGAGATTCCTTAAAAAACTAGGAATAAAACTACTATATGATCCAACAATCTCACTACTGGGCAAATACTCTGAGGAAACCAAAATTGAAAAAGACACATGTACCTCAGGGTTCAATGCAGCACTCTTCACAATAGATAGGACACGGAACCAACCTAGATGTTCATTGACAGATGAATGAATGAAGACGTTTTAGTACGTATATACAATGGAATTATTACTCAGCCATAAAAAGGAATGCATTTGACTCAGCCTTAATGAGGTGGATGAACCTAGAGCCTATTATAGAGTGAAGTAAGTCGGAAAGAGAAAGACAAATATTGTATATTAACACATCTATGTGGAATCTAGAAAGATGGTATTGATGAACTTATCTGCAGGGTGGCCACAGAGACAGAGACAGAGATACAAGGACAGACTTGTGGACATGAGGGGAAGGAACTGGGGAACAAACTGAGAGAGTAGTATTAAAACAGAAACATTACCATATGTTAAACTAGACAGCCAGTGGAAATTTGCTATATGACTCAGGGAGCTCAAATCTGGTGCTCTGTGACAATCTAGAGGGGTGGGATGGGGTGGGAGGTGGGAGGGACGTTCAAGACGGAGGGGACATACATATAGGACATACATATACCTATGGCTGATTCATGTTGATATGTGGCAGAAACCATCACAATATTGTAAAGCAATTGTCCTCCAATTAAACATCAACAAATTTAAAAGATATATATATATATATATATATATATTTTTACTTTTATGTACTATAAAATGGACTCTTGGACATATAGCTGAATGTCCTTTGACAAATGCACAGACACATGTAATCACTCCCACCATTAGAACAGAACACTGGGGACTCATTTTTAAACTAACCTTATTTGCTCAGGGTTATTTAATTTAATTCATTCTTTATTTTCTTATTTCTAGTACTTAGCTTTCAATCACAGCTTCTGAACAGGGTGAGAGAACCAGAGTAACTAAAATAATTTGTTAAAAAATTTTCCAATAGTAAAGGGATGTAGAATTTTAATTACATTGAACAGCCTGATTGCCCATAAGTACCATCCTCTTTCAGTCTTTTAAAATAAAGAATGTATTTCACGGATCTCTAATACCACATTCAATGAAGTCTAGACTTGGGTCTGAGGGTTATGAGTGGGTCTGGTCTAGAACTGGGTAAAAATGCTTTCCTTAAATCTTTGAAGTTATTCCAGGGGATCCTCCCATGGAGGGACACTCAGAAATTGTTGCAAAGTTTATAGCATGAGTCTCAAAGATATGAGGTATTTTTCCTGGCACAGTATTAGAGAGTTTCTTCTATCAAGTCATTTTGACGGCTAAGTCAGTATTGATCTCTACATTTTCAAATATCAAAACCAACTTGTCAGCGATAAAAAGAAAGCGGCCAGGGACCTCCCAGGAATTTCCTGCTAGAAAAAAAAAAAAAATTCTTGCTCTTTGCTGTCCAAATGCTCAGCATGTTAAACCTCACTTTGAATCAGTCTCTCAGACAGATAATGAGGTGGTAACACAATGCAGGACTGTAATAGAAACGGATTGAGTGAAAAAGAATTTCTCAGGATATGAACTGAGATATGTATACAAAAACAGGCAGCAATCATTAATAAAATTCATTCTTTGCTCTCATTCTCAATCTGTCTTTCCTGCCTGGTTGGAAACCGGGATTTTTTAGAAGGGAAAAACACATCAAACAACACATCTGCGTGTTTAATGAAGGTGTCAGACTGAAGTTGTGTTTTAAAATGGAAATCCTTTGGCAAACTGCAGTAAGGAGATAAGATGCTTTTTATGGATTGCAAGAATTTAAATACTTTTAGTTGCTTTCACAGAATGTCCTTAAGTTTTAATAATATCCAGACATTCTTATTTTTCAGTGTATGATTAAGGAGAAAGTGTGTCATACAATGCCATAATTACAGAGAGACTGGCTATTTTGAAACTAAACTAACGGGATCATAATTTTTTTTTCCTTTATAGAAATGAAAGGAGATTTGGAGCCAACCTCAGCCTACTCCTTCAGTGTGTGTGTGTGTGTGTGTGTGTGTGTGTGTGTGTTTGTGTGTGTGTATGTGTGTTAGTCGCTCAATTGTGTCTGACTCTTTGCGACCCCATGGACTGTAGCTCATCACTCACCAGGCTCCTCAGTCCATGGAATTCTCCAGGCAAGAATACTGGTGTGGATAGCCATCCCCTTCTCCAGGGGATCTTATTCTTACTCCTTCATTTTAAAGATGTTGAAATTCTTGTTTTGTCTAGGTAATTAAATACTGACCAAGACTAGCATGGAACCAGGGTATCCAGGGATCATGATTTATAGTCCTGCTGGAGAAATGGTACTCCATATATCGCAGAGATGGCCCAGAGGTTAGAGGACTTAGCTTCTTTTGTTATCTCTGTTTTGCCATGAATGTGATAAGAAGGTTAAGGAGTAGGGGAATTGGAGGTGGTTGAGATCAGAAAGGTGGTCAGGAAATAAGAACTTAAATAAAACCATAAGTTGGTGAGGCTGTTTTGCCTGGAGAATCGGTACTAAGAATTATAATCATATGAATAAAAGGAAGCAGGTAGCAAGGTGGGTTGTGACACGGTATCTGGCTGCTTTTTGTACTACATGGACAATCTTGGGGCCATCTTAGCCTTTCTTCATTTTATATATCTGTATCTATCTATCTATATCTATATCTATCTATCTATCTCTTTCTCTATATATAAGAGGAGATACCTCCTGCATAACATACCAAATAAAAAATCAATTCCAGCCAGTTATCCCATTGCAATATAAAAGATTAAACAAATAATAAAACTTTGGCAAAAAAATGTGGGAGATTATCATCAATTTGAGGAAGGCAAGCAATTCTTAGAAAAGACATAGAAAATGATACATAATAAACTAATCCACATTGAAATTAGGAATTTTTGTTCAAAGATAACCCTTTAAAGAGTTAAGAAACAACCCATATGATCGGAGACTATATTAACAACACATATATCCAACAATGGACTTGAATTCAGAATATAGAAAGCACTGCTACAATAAGCAAAACAGTCAGATGGCAACTCAGTTTTTAAAAATGGGTGAAAGGCTTGAATAAGGAATTCATAAAAGTGGATATTGAAATAATCAATAAACATAGGAAACAGTGCTTAACTATCATTAGGGAAATCCAATTAAAAGCACAGTGTAATATTGGTGAATGAGTAATATGAAGTAAGTGAGTATAATGAAAAGGACACATGACACTGAATGAGGGGCTGAAGGATGTAGAACTGGAACTTGTATCCTGCTGGTTGGTGCTAAACTTGGTGCAATCACTTTGAAAGAAATACACACACACACACACACAACACAACACAACAAAATAACCCTAAAGCTGAAAAAAATGCCTTAGAATTTAGCTGTATTTATCCCTAGGCATAAGCATTTTACCCTGAGGTATAAGCAAAAGATGAGGATGCTAATGTGCTGCATTCAATACGTTAGAAAATTTGGAAAACTCAGCAGTGGCCACAGGACTGAAAAAGGTCAGTTTTCATTCTAATCCCAAAGGAGGGCAATGCCAAAGAATTACCGTACAATTGCACTCATTTTACATGCTAGTTAGGTTATGCTTGAAATCCTTCAAGCTAGACTTCAGGAGTGGGTGAACCAAGAACTTCCAGATGTACAAGCTGGGTTTAGAAAAGGCAGAGGAACCAGAGACCAAATTGTCAACATGTGTTAGATCATAGAAAAAGCAAAGGAATTCCAGAAAAACATCTATCTCTGCATCATTGACTATGCCAAAGCCTTTGACTGTGTGGATCACAACAATCTGTGGAAAATTCTTAAAGAGATGGGAATACCAGACCACCTTACTTGTCTCCTGAGAAACCTGTATGCAGGTCAAGAAGGAACAGTTAGAACCAGACATGGAACAATAGACTGGTTCAAAATTGGGAAAGGAATATGATGAGGCTGTATATTCTCACCCTGCTTATTTAACTTCTATGCAGAGTACATCATGTGAAATGCCAGGCTGGATGAATCCTTTGCTGGAATCAAGACTGCAGTAAGAAATATCAACAACCCCAGATATGCACTCTAATGGCAGAAAGTGAAGAGGAACTAAAGAGCCTCTTGAAGGTGAAAGTAGAGAGTGGAAAAGCTGGCTTGAAACTCAACATTCAAAAAGTTAAGATCATGGCATCTGGTCCCATCACTTCATGGCAAGCAGAAGGGGGAAAAGTGAAAGCAGTGACAAATTGTATCTTCTTGGGTTCCAAAATCACTGTTGACAGTGACTGCAGCCATGAGATTAAAAGATGCTTGTTCCTTGGAAGGAAAGCTATGACAAACCTAGACCGCATATTAAAAAGCAGAGATATCACAGTGCTTAAAAAGATCCTTATAGTCAAAGCTATGGTTTTTCCAGTAGTCATGTACAGATGTGAGAGAGTTGGATCATAAAGAAAGTTTTTGAAATGTGATGTTGGAGAAGACTCTTGAGAGTCCCTTGCACTTCAAGGAGATCAAAGGAGTCAATCCTGAAGGAAAGCAACCCTGAATACTCACTGGAAGGACTGATGATGAAGCTGAAGCTGCAATATGTTAGCCATGTGATGCAAAGAGCTGACTCATTGGAAAAGAAGACCCTGATGCTGGGAAAGATTGAAGCAAAAGAATAAGGGGGTGGCAGAGGATGAGATAGTTATATAGCATCACCTACTCAGTGGACATGAATTTGAGCATATTCTGGGAGATAGTGAAGGACAGGGAAGCCTGGTATGCTGCAGTCCATGGGGTCACAAAGAGTCTGACATGACTTAGTGAGTGAACAACTACAAATCCTTAGACATATAGAAATACATACATATGTTGGTAAGAGATATGTACAAAAGTGTTCATAGCAGCAGTCTTTGGAACAGCTCAAACCAACAAAAATATTTATGTACAATAGCAAGGATAGTTAAGCTGCATATTCATGCAATGGAATACTGGATAGCAAAGATCAGCAACAAGTACAATGAAACACGATAGTGCAAATGAATCTCACCAAATAATGTTGAGTGAGAGAAGCCAGTACCCTCCAAATATACATTATTTGATTGCATTTAAATCAAGTTCAAAAATAGGTAAAGCAAACTGACAGTGTGACAAGTCAGGAGAATGGTTGTCTTCCAGTGGCACAGTGGCTAGAAAGGGATACATGGGGCCTTCAGGAGTTCGGATTTATTACTGTTTTCTGACATAAATACTGGCTATGCAGATGCATTCACTTTTTAAAAATTTATGACTTTGTTTTCTTTTCTGTGTATGTTATTTCTTAATAAAATTTGACAGCAAAGTGAGGATATCAGAGTGGAGGATTTCTGAGACAGTACTTATTAGTTTACTAAAGCCTAAAAAAGTTAACTGATTAAAGAATTACTAAAACCTAATGAATAATTTCAAACAATAATCCTGGGGAGTTTATTAAAACAACAGATTTCAGGGCTCTCTCTCCAGAGAACATTATTCTTAGGACCAGAGAAGGGTTTATGTTAAAATAAACTACCTTAGTTACTCTAACTCAAATGGTCCATGGACCATATTTTAAGAAAAGTTATAAAAGGAGTCTTTCAATGTTGATATTTTAAAGCCATGATGCCAGCTACCAGATCAAGCTAGTTATGATGGTATCGTCACTAAAATTTTTGATGGAAGAAAGCATGAAAATACGTTGTCATGATGCCAGCTGCTGCTGCTGCTAAGTCACTTCAGTCGTGTCTGACTCCGTGCAACCCCATAGACAGCAGCCCACCAGGTTCCCCCATCCCTGGGATTCTCCAGGCAAGAACACTGGAGTGGGTTGCCATTTCCTTCTCCAATGCATGAAAGTGAAAAGTGAAAGTGAAGTCGCTCAGTCGTGTCCGACTCTTTGTGACCCCCTGGACTGCAGCCTACCAGGCTCCTCCATCCATGAGATTTTCCAGGCAAGAGTACTGGAGTGGGTTGCCATTGCCTTAGCCCAAGTCAAAAAATTTATATATGTATCTGAATAATCCCTTAGCCAGATTCAGTTTCATTGCTCAGAGTTAAGTGTGCTCTGAAAGAATTTTATTAACTTGGGTTTGTTATTTCCAAGATTGCCATCTTTCTTGAGATGTTTTCCACTTAATAAATAGCTTTATAGAGATCCTGGAAGAAGAGAGTAAGGAAGAGGAGGGATTCTGATAATGGGTGCAGAACCTTTATGCTCAGGTCATCACTTCCAATCTGGTGGTTGACAAGACAGGACCAAATTCATTTCATATGAGCAATTTTACAGCATCCCTAGAAATGAGTTTAAGACCCAGTGAAATACAGCTGGTGTTGCTGACATCACTGGATTGTTTTCACATAGAAAGACCCCGGAAGGTAGAAGTGGCACAGTTTGTATGACTTCACTGCAGAGACATGACTCCTGCCCCATGTGTTTGCCACTAATAAGAATCTTCTGCAGTGCAGTGCTAGTGGTGGAGAACACTGCACCTGAGGCAATCAACAGCAAGACATGCAATATATTTTGCAGTAAAATATTTAATATTGTTTATCTCATGAAGTAGTCTTTCCATGTCATTCCATGATAATGCATATGGAAACTGCTGGTTTATTATATGTGCCATTGAAACAATTTCTTTGTTCTACGCTGCTTCAGCACTACCATCACTGGCAGAGATGATGGAGATGGGCAAAGTCAGGGAAACAGGAAGGGGAAATGGCTTCATCTACCAGAGGACGTGGGGGATATTTGTCCTTTGGCTGTAATCATATCAAATCAGTGAGAGAACATTAATCTTAATGTTTTTGTTTTTTATTTTGATTTTGTATTCTAATCAAGGTCTTTGACTAGCAATAATACATGTGAATTAATTTTAAAAGGAAAATTATTAAGATGTTTAAAAGAGTTCAACAAATTGATGTGCATCTATATTTATCTCTACTTCTCATTTTATTGTTTCAAGACAAAAAAGAAGCTTCTTGCATGATTCATCTGTCCACTGTATTTTCCATCCTATTTTCTCTTGACCCTCGAGTGATCCTGCTTCACTAATGCAGTCTCTTTTTCTTCTATTTTCAATATTTTTCTCTTTGTGGTGTCTTTCTTATCAACATGTAAACACATATAAGTGTTTTTACTTTTTAAGGCTTGCTTGTTCATCTTTCCATTCCTTTTTCACCCTTGTAAACCCTTTCCTGCTAAACTTCTTAAAAGAACTGTCCAGTCACATTGGCATTACTTCTTTACTATTCAGTTCCCAAGTCACTGAAGTCTGGTTAATGCCTCCATGATAACTCTGAAAGTGCTCATTAAAACTCATCAAAGCTCTCCTGGTTGGTGAATCCAATAACTAATTTTCAATTGCTAGCTTAATTTGAGGTTTCTGGAACATTTAATCTTATTGATCTTTCCCTCTTATTGAAGTTCAGTTTTTCTCTGGACTCAATCACACCAGTTTTCCTGGATCCATAGTTATTTTCAGGGAGGAATTAATTTTCCAGACCATAGCCCTCAGTAGAAGGAAGGCACTTCAAAGATGGTGTGGTGAGCGTGAGCATATGAGTGCTCCTCTTTCCCTGTGATTCAGTCCTTCAAAAGGAAGACATGCAGGACTATTCTACTCACTCTGATTTTGTCTTATTTGATTGGTTAGATGGCCAAGACCCTAGATTTTGTTTACTAGAGAGTAATTTTTCAGCCTATAAAAGAAGTTCGTGGCTTTCTTTGTCTGCCCACAGATGTGATTGACTCAACTTAAGCCCCTAGTCTCAGGTGGGAAATAGACCTGTTTGCTCCACCCCCTTCTCCCAGTTTCTCATTATTCAATTGATACATATGACAGGTTAGGGCTGTTAAAAATAGTCAAAATGCACCCCCCCCCACTTTGTTATTTGAGGATTATTGTCTGAGAAAGAGGATTAGTAGGAGCCTTTATATTTTTTGTCTTTAGTTTCCAGATATGTTTTTCAAACATATGTATCAATGTCACATCAAGTTAAGAAAAGAGACTGGATAATTCAGAGTTTAATACAGCTTAATATATACAGACTTGGTGGTTACACAAGTGATAGAAGAGCTGAAAAGTATTAGCAAAACCCAGAGTTTTCCTATCTGGTGGGAGCTAGACTCTAAGACAGGTTTGTTTCATTCCATAGAGAAAGGGGTACTCAGACGCTAGACCATTGAGTATACTCAGGTATTGTCTTAAAATGCCCACAACCATAGAGAAGACAGAAGAAAATTCTGCTTCTTTCTTACTTCTCACTCACTTAATCTTCCACCATTATTATCCATGACCAAATACACCTAGCAGCTCATCAGCAAGGTAGCATGGACAATATAGTTTGCAGGATACATTCATTGGTAGGGTTTTAGGAAAACCCAACTTTTCTTAGAGTAGTATGTTTTAAGAATTATTGGGATATAAATAATAGTTATCTATTGATCCCCAGATGGCTCCTTTCATCTTTGTTTACTGGTAATCATCTGGAGAAGTAAAAAATAAGTCAGACTCATCAAGAAAAAAAAGGGAAAAGAACCAAATCAATAAAATTAGAAATGAAAATGAAGAAATCACAACAGACATCACAGAAATACAGAAGATCAAAAGGGACTACTATGAGCAATTATATGACAATAAAATGGGCAAGTTGGAAGAAATGGACAAATTCTTAGAAAACTGTAACCTTCCACAACTGAACCAGGAAGAAATAGAAAATCTTAACAGACCCATCACATGCATGGAAATCAAAACCGTAATCAAAAATCTTCCAACAAACAAAAGCCCAGGACCAGATGGCTTCACAGGTGTATTCTTCCAAAAATTCAGATAGGAGATAACACCTATCCTGGAGAAGGCAAAAAGTTGAAAGCATTTCCTCTAGAATCAGGAACAAGACAAGTATGCCCACTCTCATCACTACTATTTGACATAGTTTTGGAAGTCCTAGCCATAACAATCAGAAAAGAAAAAGAAATAAAAGGAATCCAGATTGGAAAAGAAGAAGTAAAACTCTCACTGTTTGCAGATGACATGATTATTTACATAGAAAACCCTAAAATGCCACCAGAAAATTACTAGAGGTAATCAATGAATATAGCAAAGTTGCAGGATATAAAATTAACACAGAGAAATCCCTTACATTCCTATACACTAACAATAAAAAAAAACAAAAACAAAACAAAAAAACAAGAAAGAGAAATTAAGGAAACAGTCCCATTCACCATTGCAATGAAAATAAAAGTATACTTAGGAATAAATTTACCTAAAGAAACAAAAGACCTATATATGGAAAACTATAAAATACTGATGAAAGAAATCAAAGATGACACAAATAGATGGAGAAATGTAGCATGTTAGTGGATTATAAGAATCAATATAGTGAAAATGAGTATACTACCCAAAGCAATCTATAGATTTGACATAATCCCTATCAAGCTACCAATGGTATTTTTCACAGAACTAGAACATATAATTTCATAGTCTGTATGGAAACACAAAAAAACCTCGAATAGCCAAAGCAATCTGGAGAAAGAAGAATGGAACTGGAGGAATCAACTTGCCAGACTTCAGACTATACTACAAAGCTACAGTCAACAATGCAGTATGGTACTGGCACAAAGACAGAAATATAGATCAAAGGAACAAAATAGAAAGCCCAGAGATAAATGTACACACCTATGGACACCTTATCTTTGACAAAAGAGGCAAAAATAAACAATTGGGAAAGACAATCTCTTTAACAAGTAGTGCTGGGAAAATCAATCAACTACATGTAAAAGAATGAAACTAGAACACTTTGTAACACCATACACAAAAATAAACCCAAAATGGATTAAAGACCTAAATATAAGACCAGAAACTATACAACTCTTATAGGACAACATAGCCAGAGCATTCTCTGACATAAATCACAGCCAGATCCTCTATGACCTACCTCCCAGAGTAATGGAAATAATAACAAAAATAAAGAAATGGGACCTAATTAAACTTAAAAGCTTTTGCACAATGAAGGAAACTATAAGCAAGGTAAAAAGGCAGCCTTCATAATGCGAGAAAACAAAACAACTGACAAAGAATTAATATCCAAAATATACAAGCATCTCATGCAGCTCAATACGGGAAAAATGAACAGCCCAATCAAAAATGGGCCAAAGAACTAAACAGACATTTCTCCAAATAACACATACAGATGGCTAATAAACACATTAAAAGATGCTCAACATCACTCTTTATTAGAGAAATGCAAATCAAAACCACAATGAGGCATCATCTCATGCCAGTTTGAATGGCCACCAACAAAAAGTCTACAAACAATAAATGCTGGAGAGGGTGTGGAGAAAAGATAACCCTCTTACACTGTTGGTGGGAATGCAAACTGGTACATCCACTATGGAGAACAGCATGGAGATTCCTTAGAAGACTGGAAATAGGACTGCCATGTGACCCAGCAATCCCACTGTTGGGTATACACGCCAAGGAAACCAGAAATGAAAAAGACACATGTATCCCAATATTCATTGCAGTACTGTTTACAATAGCTAGGGCATGGAAGCAATCTAGATGTCCATCAGCAGACCAATGGATAAGAAAGCTGTGGTACATATACACAATGGAATACTACTCAGCTATAAAAAAGAACACACTTGAGTCAGTTCTAATGAGGTGGATAAAATTGGAACTTACTATACAGAGTGAAGTAAGTCAGAAAGATAAACACCAATATAGTATATTAATGCATATATAGGGAATTCAGAAAGATGGTAACAGTGATACTATATGCAAGGCAGCGAAAGAGACATAGATGTAAAGAACAGACTTTTAGACTATGTGGGAGAAGGCAAAGGTGTGATGATTTGAGAGAATAGCCTTGAAACATGTATATTACCATATTTAAAAGAGATGACCAGTGCAAGTTTGATGTTTGAAGCAGGGCATTCAAAGCTGGTGCTCTGGGACAAGCCAGAGGGATGAGGTGGGGAGGGAGGTGGGAGGGGGCTCAGGATGGGGGGGGGCATATGTGCACCCGTGGGTGATCCATGTTGATATATGGAAAAAACCACCACAATATTGTGAACAAATTATCCTCCAATTAAAAGAAAGAATTTTTTTTAAAGGTAACTCAGTTGCACTCCAAACTTCAACAACTTCTTGTCAATTTTGAGTGAGTGACCTGCTACTTATACTTCTACTTGACTATTGACTTAACCAAGTTTCTCTTTTTAATTTCAGTTATCATTCTAAGCTGACTCCCAATATCTATATACCCAGCTTTGATCTATCTCCTGAATTTCAGTTCTATAACTTCAACTGTCTGATTAACTTCTTTCCAAAATATCTCATTTGCAGGAAAAGCTGGTACATTCAATTCAACACATCCCTAACAGAAAGCATCTTGTTTTCTAATTTGTTTCTTTTCTTTTATTGCTTATCCTAATGAATGGTGTCCATATCTTTCCATTTGTGCTATCCAGGATCGTGGAAATCCCTCTTACTCATCTTTTGTACAAAACATTCAGTTACTTCAAGGGCCATCTATCATATCACTCTAAGTATCCCTGAAGCTCTGATTGTCTCCTCCTGTCTCTGCTGCTGGTACTGTTTTTCTGACTTTTCTCTTCTTTTACCTGTGTTATTGCAACAACTCTATCTTTCTTTCTTGTCTCCTGTGTTTCATTCCCTTGGTCCATCTTTGATATGAGCTATCAAATTATCTTTCAAAGCAAGTTTCTAATTATTTTACTTTCTTGTTTGAAATACTTCAATATCTCCTACTACTTTCAAAAAGAAAAATGTCCAGTCATTTTGCTATATCATGCAAAGCTCTTTCTGCTCTGGTCCATCCAGAACTGGTTTCATTTCTCATTGCCAATCCATATATGTGATATACTAACAGGTATGCTGGAAGTAGAGTGAACAAGCACAAGAGTATTAGACAGTGAGGTCACACAGAAAGAAATACATAGATCATTTCAAACTTCTAGTCCATAGGGAGGGTTTTAAATTGTGGTCTAAGTGAAACAAGGCCAAATTTGCCTGTTACCCCAGGTGTTTCTTGACTTCCTACTTTTGCATTCCAGTTCCCTATAATGAAAAGGACATCTTTTTTGGGTGTTAGTTCTAAAAGGTCTTGTAGGTCTTCATAGAACCGTTCAACTTCAGCTTCTTCAGCATTACTGGTTGGGGCATAGGCTTGGATTACTGTGACATTGAATGGTTTGCCTTGGAAATGAACAGAGATCATTCTGTCATTTTTGAGATTGCATCCAAGTACTGCATTTCGGACTCTTTTGTTGACCATGATGGCTACTTCATTTCTTCTAAGGGATTCCCACCCGCAGTAGTAGATATAATGGTCATCTGAGTTAAATTCACCCATTCTAGTCCATTTTAGTTCGCTGATTCCTGTATACAGGTCAGGAAGCAACAGTTAGAACTGGACATGGAACAGCAGACTGGTTCCAAATAGGAAAAGGAGTACATCAAGGCTGTATATTGTCACCCTGCTTATTTAACTTATATGCAGAGTACATCATGAGAAATGCTGGACTGGAAGAAGCACAAGCTGGAATCAAGATTGCCGGGAGAAATATCAATAACCTCAGATATGCAGATGACACCACACTTATGGCAGAAAGTGAAGAGAAACTAAAGAGCCTCTTGAGGAAAGTGAAAGAAGAGAGTGAAAAAATTGGCTTAAAGCTCAACATTCAGAAAATGAAGATCATGGCATCTGGTCCCATCACTTCATGGGAAATAGATAGAGAAACAGTGGAAACAGTGTCAGACTTTATTTTTGGGGGCTCCAAAATCACTGCAGATGGTGACTGCAGCCATGAAATTAAAAGACGCTTACTCCTTGGAAGGAAAGTTATGACCAACCTAGATAGCATATTCAAAAGCAGAGACATTACTTTGCCAACAAAGGTCCTTCTAGTCAAGGCTATGGTTTTTCCAGTAGCCATGTATGGATATGAGAGTTGGACTGTGAAGAAAGCTGAGCGCTGAAGAATGCTTTTGACCTGTGGTGTTGGAGAAGACTCTTGAGAGTCCCTTGGACTGCAAGGAGATCCAACCAGTCCATTCTAAAGGATATCAGTCCTGGATGTTCTTTGGAAGGAATGATGCTAAAGCTGAAACTCCAGTACTTTGGCCACCTCATGTGAAGAGTTGACTCATTGGAAAAGACTCTGATGCTGGGAGGGATTGGGGGCAGGAGGAAAAGGGGACGACCAAGGATGAGATGGCTGGATGGCATCACCGACTCGATGGATGTGAGTTTGAGTGAACTCTGGGAGTTGGTGATGGACAGGGAGGCCTGGCGTGCTGCAATTCATGGGGTTGCAAAGAGTCGGACACGACTGAGTGACTGAACTGAACTGAAGTGAAACAAGAAGCCAGTGCAGGATTTTGACAATAATGTCATCACTCTAATTGATGTATTGGTAATAGATTAAAGACAATCAGGGAAACTTGTAGTAATAGAATCAGGAAGACCTGTACCAATTCAAGTGAGAGATGATGCTGCCTCATCCATGGTGATGGCACGGGATATGATGACAGATGGCTGGATTCCTTGTGTATGTAAAAGGTAGAGCCAACATGATTTCATGAAGGACTGGATGTGGGGCAGTTTAAGAATAATGGTAATCAAGGGCCATTCCAGAGATGTCAGCCTGAGTGAAAGTTGGTAGACAGAGTCATTATCACTGGGATGAGGAAAGAGAAGTGATTCAATTTCAATGTGTGAAGCTTGAAGTATATGTTCAATATTTGTGCAGAAATGGTAGTGTTGTGTGCTGCTTGTCCTTCAGGACTCAGCTGAATTAGCAACTCCTTTCAGAAACTATAAGCTCAAATGGGTTATTTTTCTCTCTGAAATGCATTTATTTTCTATATAAAATAGATTCACAGATTTAAAGTTTTGAATAAATTAATAGATAAATGAAAAGAAAACTTTTAATGTGAGGACTAAGTGAGAAAAAGCCAACACGATGTCTACTAGGAGCTCCTCTGCCCATTGTCCTGGAGTGGCTCACATCCAAAGGCTCCCTCAAGTGAGCATATAAACACTAGTCTATTTCAGATCAGTGTGGGATGATTCTTATGGGCCATTTTAACTATAAATCTAATAAGATTGGTCAAAGTTGTCATTAAACTGGCATTTCAGCTTGACTTCCCTCTCTGCCCAGTCTGGTTTCCTTCCTCTCCCTTTCACAGCTGTTGATGCCAAGAGTAATCCTGAACAAAAACTGGCCTCCTGGAGAAACAAACCTGCAAAATTGGTGCCAGTGGTGGTGTGAGACAGCAGTTGATAAGGTAGTATGTTGGACTTAGATCCCTAGCTGCCTGTCAGGCAATGACAGGCAGTTCTCAGTAGTAAGCAGAACATAGAGAACCCCTGGTACAAAGTGATGGACCAGTTGTTAAACTTCTACTCATGGTGGATTGGGGTTGTATGCTGGTAGTAAAGAATGCATTAGCTCTTGCAGTGTGTTGGCCCTTTGAGTAAACTGGGGGATATAATATCCACAAGAACAACAGAAGACAGTAGTTTCCTTTCTCTTTCTAAACAAGTATAGCAGAGGCTGAGAGTGATTAATAGGTAATTGAAAGTCTGTTGAAAGCCGGAGGGTATCCTTGGCAGCATAGGAAAATGTCTTCATCCTCTGTAGTAAAACAGCAGAACTAAGCAACATATAAGGGGACAAGGATTTATTCAACTGGTTTACTTAAATCATTCAAATGGAGTAAAGATAGTCTTTCAACAGTGCTGGAACAACTGGACATCTACATGCAAAAGCAAGCAAACAAACAACAACAACAAAACCCTCACACCCTTCATAAAACTTGACTAAAAAGGAACCACAGACCTAAATATAAAGTGGAAAATGGTAAAACTCCTAGAAGAGAAAAACTAGATGACCTTGGGTATGATGATGATCTTTTATTGTTTTGTTTTTTTTTTTGATATGACACTAAATACCTGATCCTTGAAAGAAATATTTGATAAGCTGGACTTCATTAAAATTGAAATTTTCTGTCTTGCAAAAGATAATGTCAAGAGAATGAGAAGCTAAGAAACAGATTGAAAAAAATATTTTGCAAAAGATACATGTGATAAAGGACTGTTGTCCAAAATATACCATGAAAATTCTTGAAACTCAACAATAAGAAAACAAACAACCTGATTAAAAAATGGACTAAGGATCTTAACAGATATCTCACTGAAGAAGATATACAGAGGTCAAATAAGGATATGAAAAAATGATCCATATCATATACACTAAGAAATAGAAAATTAAAACAAAGAGACACTATTACATATCTATTAGAATGGCCTGTAGCATAAATCACTGTGAATACTAAATGCTGATAGGGATGTGGAACAACATGAACTCATTTATTGGTTGGTGCAAAATGATGGAGACAGTAAAAAGATCAGTATTTGCCAGAGTCCAGGGATCAGGAGGATAAACAAGCAGAGCACAGAGGACCTTTAAGACAGTGAATTTATTCTGTACAATACTACAATGATGGATACATGTCATTGTGTTGGATACGTATCATTGTACACTTGTCAAGACCCAGAGTGTACAATGCCAAGAGTGAACTCTAATGTAAGCTATGGACTTAGGGTAATAATGTGTCAATATGGCTTCATTGGTTGTAACAAATGCATCCTCTGGTGGGAATGCTGATGGGGAAGAAATAGGAATGTGTTGGTGTAAGGGGAATAGGGACAATCTCTACCTTCCTCTTACTAATTTTGCTGTGAAATTAAAGCTGCTCTAAAAATAAATTCTTTTAAAAAAATACAAGGCAAATCTGTTATGCAAGGGTCAGAACCTTCGTTGGAAAAGAAAACTCAGATAGGGACATCTAGGTTGAGGAAATTCTTGGTTTCTTGCATTTCCCTGAACCATCTGAGCCTGCAGAAGTGACACATCCCTACTTATTTAAAAAGCAGCACATTCCCCTTCCTTGACAGCGATTCAAAGACCTCACTTCCAAAAGATGACAACAGTCCCCAGGGTGTTTCTTCACTCCTCTCCTTGACCCTAGACCTGTAGCTAGGATTAAGCTGCATCATAGCACAGCTTTACATGAGCTGAACCTAGTAAGACACACAAAAGACTATTTCCTAAAAAACCCTCAAGCATGGAATAATAGCAAGAGTTGGAGTAGAGTGTGTAAAATTGAATTCTGAATTTTCTTAATCAAGGAGGCTGTTCACCTCAGCTCCAGAGCTCTTTGTAAGGCGAGCTTTGTACCTGCATCTCACCTGGATTCCTCTCTCTTCCCTGTTCTCTATTATTCTTCCACAAGTCTTGATTCCAAGGACATTGCTAATAAACACCCTGTATACTAATCTCTATCTCTGAGCCACTTCCTTAGAAAACACAACCTGTTACACACACAGTTGGAAATCTCCAAACAATTCATTCAAGTATAGATTGTACACTGAAGGGATACGTACCATTGTTCAAATGAGAAAAGACCTCATGAGATCCGTCTGAAAATAGAGCTGATAGCCTCAAAAGTTGAGGGAGTCCTATCACTTGAATGATTCATGCAGAGATGAGATAATCATGTGGAGGGAATGTGACACAAGGATTTATATTTAGAAAACTAAATTAAAAAAAATAGGGCTCCTTAGTAGCAGAAATAGCTTTCCAATTCTATAAAAAGGAGCTGCTCAAGTTGAAGCAGGTCAAAGGCCTTGAAACTTCACTTACTTGGCCTTATTTTTCCTTCTTGTGTCTCCTTTGGGTAAGTCTTAGGGAACCCTAGGGTTCCACAGAGCACACTTCAAAAATTTCTGGAGTGCTTCTTTTCAGCCCAATGATTTTGTGGATTTATGGGAAGCAAGTCAGCCACAGGATTTGAAACAAAAAGATATTACTGGAGTGTATTTGCTAAGCCCTAAGCATTATAATTCTCTTAATTAGTAATTCATATATTCAGCATATGAACTATGATATAATCACATGTTTAAATATGCAATCATTTCTCAACTCGATTGTAATAACTTGTGTATAATAAAAAGAGGTCTTCCTTCGTTGCTATGTTGAGTAAATGCTAAATTAATCATGGACCCATGCCAAATGTGTGTGTGTGTGTGTGTTTTAAATAAAAAGGCAAATAAATTGCTTTTCCAAGGCTGAATCATGCTGCCTGTCTTCCAAGAGCATTTTGTAATTACTTCTTTGATTACCCGAGTGATAATATCAACATGGATTCTTAACCTTTATACCAAGTCTTTGTGTTCAAATACATTGGAAAAAACGGCCAGTGATTTCATACTTCATGCAAGGGGGCAACCCTAAGCACTGCCTCATTTCTGTAACAGACTGAATGGAGCCTCTGATGAAAAGATGAGATAACAAAGGGAGAAAAATTGGATTAGGAAATTTTCCTTGGCAGGAAAATTACTTTGTTTTGAATCCTAATGGCACAATATCTTGAAAAAGTCAAGATTTAACATATAGGTTGTTTCAAATGTGAAGAGATTCAAAAGTAATACAAAATTCACTGCATCATGTAGCTATAAGGGGATAAAGTATAACCATTTGCAAGAAAACTCATTAATATCACACTGATTTGGAGACTTCAAAAATTTTCAAACATTTCAGAAGGAAGTTCTTTAAAATCTTATAGAAACAGTTGTGGGTTTGGAGAAAGGAAGGAACTTTCATGTAATTGAATCTATCTAACTTATGTATGGATGTGAGAGTTGAACTGTGAAGACAGCTATCACTGAAGAATTGATGCTTTTGAACTGTGGTGTTGGAGAAGACTCTTGAGAGTCCCTTGGACTGCAAGGAGATCCAACCAGTCCATTCTAAAGGAGACCAGTCCTGGGTGTTCTTTGGAAGGAATGATGCTAAAGCTGAAACTCCACTTTGGCCACCTCATGTGAAGAGTTGACTCATTGGAAAAGACTCTGATGCTGGGAGGGATTGGGGGCAAGAGGAGAAGGGGATGACAGAGGATGAGATGGCTGGATGGCATCACCGACTCGTTGGACGTGAATTTGAGTGAACTCCGGGAGTTGGTGATGGACAAGGAGGCCTGGCGTGCTGCGGTTCATGGGGTTGCAAAGAGTTGGACATGACTGATCGACTAAACTGAACTGAACTGAACTTTTAAAAAACAATTTAACAGATGAGGAAACAGTTTCATGGAGAAACTAAGTGACTTATCCATAGTCTTATAAGGAGAGTAGCAGGATCCTACCTTGTCATTAAAAAAAAAAAAAAATATATATATATATATATATATATATATATATGTATAGTATAACCTATGCATTATATTGCTACTTTGGGTAAAATTAGTTACAACATAGTATTTTGGAATCAAATACATTTTTACTTTGTCTTTTGTTTCAAAATTCTTTTTCAGTTCTCCTTTCTCTGGAAGACTTTCAAGTTTTTCACAATTTGATTCATTCAAGAAGGGTGTTCAGGATGAGGGAAGAATGAGTTGATTTCCATGGGATGAGAAACTTGCCTTTTAGAATGAAAAGTCAGAAATCAGTAATTTCAATACTGTGGTTTGAGAACTGAATATTAATGAGGGAGAAAGCATTTTTGTTTGCCTTGTATTTTAGAAGAAGTAGTGCAGAAGGAGGTGCTAGAGACTGGGGATGAATCAGGAGTCTCTTTCCATGCAGTGGATGGAAGGAGTGGGGTGTGGAATTCTTTAAATCTATGAGTATCAATATCAATTTAGAGTCTTTGTTCATCTGTCCTTGCACTGCCTGTGTAGTCCCCTTTTCCCAGTCGTCTACAGTCACTTGCGATTTTGGGTAAAAATTGATTAAAATATATTATGCTGAAATCAAAGGCATTTTTACTTTGTCTTTTCTTTCAAAATTCTTCTTCAGTTCTCCTTTCTCTGGAGACTTTCAAATTTTTCTCAATTTGATTCATTCAAGAAGGGCACTTTAGGATGAGAAAAGAATGAACTAATTACCCTGGGATGAGGAATTTGAGTTAACACTCACTGGTTTCTTGGGGAGACACTATTACAGTATATACTTATCATCTTGTTACAGGGTTCTTCCTTCTGGAGACCTAGTCATTTCTTCAGTCAATGAATTATAGGTCTATAAACTTGCCAAGGAAACTTTTGAGCAAAGAATCATCATAGCTTCTCTTTTTAAAAGTGAAGTCATTTGGGAATCAAATAATAAATTAAGTCTTGTCCAAAATATGATTTATGGTAGGTGGTGGGTCCATTGATTTTGGACCCACCTTGTGGTCATTTTCCCTAGTCCTCTAATGGATAATGAGATTGACATTCTTGCAAGTTTCCACAACCCATACATTAGGGCCTCAGCCTGTGAGATAAGAACTATTATAGTGGAGAAGTTCACTTAAAAGACTCTGAAAAGGCCCCTGATACAACCAGAGTATCAAATCAAACCAAAGTATTTTTTTGGCAAGGAAAAGCTATGTTAGATCATAGAGATTAGTGCTGTTCTTAGAGATCTTCAAGAAGAGAAGGCTCTTTGGAGCAGCTATTCAGTTGGGTTACACCATGTTGATTTTGGCTATATCTACCTCTTATATCTTGGTGGAGATAGCCAAAGGGCAGAAACTGCAAGCTAGGTTCTTGCAGGCCTTTCATTCACCAGAGCAATTTGCATGTGCTATTCTTTGGTTCAGGAGAAATATCAATAACCTCAGATATGTGGATGGCACTACCCTTATGGCAGAAAGTGAAGAAGAACTAAAGAGTCTTTTGATGAAAGTGAAAGAGGAGAGTGAAACACTTGGCTTAAAACTCAACATTCAGAAAACTAAGATCATGGCATCTGGCCCCATCACTTCATGGCAAATAGATGGGGAAACAGTGACAGACTATTTTTTTGGGCTCCAAAATCACTGCAGATGGTGACCACAGCCATGAAATTAAAAGACGCTTGCTCCTTGGAAGAAAAGTTATGACCAACTTAGAGAGCATATTAAAAAGCAGAGACATTACTTTGCCAACAAAGTTTTGCCTAGTCAAAGCTGGATGGTTTTTCCAGTAGTCATGTATGGATGTGAGAGATGGACTATAAAGAAAGCTGAGCACCAAAGAATAGATGCTTTTGAATTGTGATATTGGAGAAGACTCTTGAGAGTCCCTTGGACAGCAAGGAGATCCAAGGAGTCCATCTTAAAGGAAATCAGTCCTGAATATTCATTGGAAGGATTGATGCTGAAGCTGAAGCTCCAATACTTTGGCCACCTGATGGGAAGAACTGACTCATTGGAAAAGACCCTGATGCTGGCAAAGACCGAAGGCAGGAGGAGAAGGGAATGACAGAGGATGAGATGGTTGGATGACATCACTGATTCAATGGACATGAGTTTGAGTAAACTCCGGGAGTTGGTGGTCAGGAAGGCCTCGCATGTTGCAGTCCATGGGGTTGAAAAGAGTCAGATACGACTGAGTGACTGAACTGAACTGAACTGATTCTTTGGTTACATACTTGCTGTGGTTGTAATATATGTGGTCCTTTCCCCAACAATTAAGTTAGCATTGATACTCTTGTGTGTGAATATATATATATATATTCCTTATGCCTTAGAACTAATTTCTCAACTTTTAATAGGAACTTCATGAAATATGATGAATTGAAACACCTCATTAAAGGGGAGGTAAAGGGATAAACATATTTCATTCATAAGGAGGCCCAAATGCTTTTTTAGAATTAAGAACAATTTTCTGCATATTTTAATTTAATGAACTATTCCAAATGTTGGCATGTGGACAGCTGCCCTTCAATTAGGTGTGCTTACATGTGCTTTTTAAATTGAACTGGAATTTACAGATAGCTAGAAAGAAATTGGGTTTTCCATTTATTTATAGGTTTTCTAATTTGTCATTTCAAATTGTCTATAGTTGTTTATCCCAATTCTATTGAGCACTTCTGTTGGAATTTACCACTGCATAGGACAGCCTACTGCATTGGGCAAATATAATTGTTACAACAGTTTCCTTATGTTGAACCAAAATCTCCATCTTCTGCCATGTTTAATGCTTGTTCAAACCTCTTCCCTCTTACATATAAACTTGTGACTAATATTTGAAGGCTGTCCACTTCTTCCCTTGAATCATCTATTTTCAAGGTCTCTCATTTTTTCATTATTGCCTTTGTCAATACTTTTGTCTTCAAATTAGCCAGTTTTTATTTTTAATGCCCAAATATTTCTGGCTTTAATCATAAATCCCCTTCTTTAATTTTTAATCAATTTTGAGATATATTTTATATTTTACATAAAATAAAAGATTCTCATTTAAATGTACTTTATAGAGATTTTTTACAAGTATACAATCACAATCAAAGTACAGAATATTCCTATCATCCTGAGAAGTTCCCTTAGGGCCTGTTTGCAATCAACCCCAAACTCTAGCCAAGGTAATGACTGATCTGATTTTTGTTCGTATAGGTGAGTTTACCCTATGCTTGAACTGCATATAAAAGGAATTAATCATTCATTGTATATTCTTGTGCTTCGCTTCATTTGTTCAACATGCTTCTCAGATTCATCTATACTGTCACATGTATCGGTAGTTTTCTCCTTTTCATTTCTGAATAGTATTTCATTGAATTGTAACACAATTTGCAAAATAATTCACACATTAGTGGATATTTGCAGATATATGGTGGTTTCTAGTTTGAGGCCATTATGAATAAAGCTGTAATGAGCATTTATGTACAAGTTTTCGTGTGAACATATATTTGTATTTCTCTTATTTACAAAACTAGGAATGAAATTGCAGGGTCATCTTTTGATTTTTGAAATAGAGAAACTAGGGGCCAGTGAATTATACATTTACTAACTATAAAACAACCTTTCTGTTTCCTAGAGATGTCTAAAACTATGTGACAGGACTGCCTTAAAAGACACTTACTCCTTGGAAGTAAAGTTATGACCAACCTAGATAGCATATTCAAAAGCAGAGACATTACTTTGCCAACAAAGGTCCGTCTAGTCAAGGCTATGGTTTTTCCAGTGGTCATGTATGGATGTGAAAGTTGGACTGTGAAGAAGGCTGAGCGCTGAAGAATTGATGCCTTTGAACTGTGGTGTTGGAGAAGACTCTTGAGAGTCCCTTGGACTGCAAGGAGATCCAATCAGTCCATTCTGAAGGAGATCAGCCCTGGGATTTCTTTGGAAGGAATGATGCTAAAGCTGAAACACCAGTACTTTGGCCACCTCATGTGAAGAGTTGACTCATTGGAAAATACTCTGATGCTGGGAGGGATTTGGGGCAAGAGGAGAAGAGGACGACACAGGATGAGATGGCTGGATGGCATCACTGACTCGATGGGCGTGAGTCTGTGTGAATTCCGGGAGTTGGTGATGGACAAGGAGGCCTGGTGTGCTGCGATTCATGGGGTTGCAAAGAGTCGGACACGACTGAGTGACTAATCTGATCTGATCTGATGTATACTATATTTAATACAAACACACACTTTTGGAATCAGGCAAACATGAATTTTGGGGCTTCCCAGTAGGAGCTAGTGGTAAAGAACCCACCTGCTAATGCAGGAGATGTAAGAGATGCTGGCTTGATCCTTGGGTCAGGAAGATCCCCTGGAGGAGGGTGTGGCAACCCACTCCAGTATTCTTGCCTGGAAAATCCAATGGGCAGAGGAGCTACAGTCCAAAGGGCTGCAAAGAATCTGACATGACCGAAGCAACTTACTTAGCACACACACATGAAGTTGAGACTCAACTCTGCCACTGACTAGGTGTGATATTTGGCAAGTTACTTAATTTCTCTAAGCCTAGGTTTTTCTTTTCTTCAAAATAGAGAGAATAGAAATACCTGCTTCATACTTTGTTGGGAACACCTATCTAGTGATATTTGAAAAATAAAGAAAAAAAATTATCCCAATGCTTACATAGAATAAATGCTAAACAGAAGAATGTACACAGTAGAGTCAGTCTTAGAGTAGCTTACAAAATGAGTTGTCTATAGGACAGCATTGAGAAAGATAGAGGCTAGGCTCAAAGCAAAAGAATGCCACAAAACATTATTATTTTTTATTCTTCTTCTTCTTTAAAGGCAGAGTGGGTATAGTGAGATTTATGCAATGAAAAAAAGTATTTACATATGAAGCAATGTTTTCCTTCCCCTCAAGAACCCTCACCTTACATGAAGATTCATATTGGAGTCCAATTAAAACACCTCTTAAAAAAAAAAAAAAAACCATCCATTAAAAAACAAAAAACAAACAAAAAAAAAACACCTCACATTATAGAGCACTTTCTCAATTACTGTAGCTTGAATAAAGTACTGCACATTAGCCGGAAAGGACCTCAATCAATACTAGTTTGGCTTGCTTAAAGAGGTCACTGGCAGAATCAGTTAAAAATTAGCAAAAAAGGCAAGGGAATTTAACACAATTTAGCAATTATTTCTGAGCTCTTGTGAGCTCTTTCCTCACAATTACAAGCTTAGATGTTATTATAAACAGACCTCTTAAAGAAGACTTTTAAAAAGAAATAGAGTAAGTAGTTATATTACAGAGGTCAGAAATTCATGCTAATAGGAGGACTGGAAAAACACAAGCAACTGAAGGGCATATTATGGGAATGGTTACTAGGAGCAAGTGACATCATCCTCTAAGAGCTCAAAATCTCTGACAGTTAGACATTGATGGAAATGAAAATTATGTGCTCAAAAAATCTGTATTAAGATGACACAAAGACAGTGATTTTGAAGTAGGAAGAGGAAAGTTTGAGGTTTCATTTGAATGATAAAGGGATCTTAATCTAATTAATAATTCAATAACTTAACTTGATGTCTTTTTGGATTTTCACAGTGGAAATACAGAAGATCGACTTATATTTGGGCATATACTCTACTTGCTGCCCATACTCCAGTGAAATTAAATGCACTGAAGCCTCAGTAGATGTAAGCTTGTAAATTACAGACCATTGAATCTTTTTGCAAAGAGATGAGAGCTGTCCACCTACAGGCTGTGACTTTGATCATATGGAACCCTTGGCCAATTGAAGCAAGCAATGCTAGACAGTGTGTTTTCTAGATTAAAGAAAGTATCCATTTTTGTTAGCAGCGGGAAAGAGTGTGAGAAATTATCCATGAATAATACTGTTTTTTTATAGCCTGGGACAGAGTAGTAGATAAAGCGGGGATTCATTTGCCAGCAGCACCACTGTTTCAGAACTTCAGAAATTATTTCAGTGCTTTGATAATATATTCAAAATGTAAACAACTGCATATATCAAAGGTGTCCCTCACCCTGCTGATGTGTTTGTATACAATACTACATATTTGTCTGTATGTTTCCATATGTATTCATATGCATGTATTTGTGATTATAGTCTTTAAGATTACAAAGAGGGAAAGTGCATAACACTGGTGTAATTTAAGGCATTTTGCATCATAACTTGGAATCAAAAGATGAGACTGGTTTGCCCAACTATGGAACTTTTTTTTTCCCCTGGGTCAGAAAGATCACCTGGAGAAGGGCGTGACAACCCACTCCAGTGTTCTTTTATTTATTTTTTTAAATATAAATTTATTTTAATTGGAGGTTAATTACTTTACAATATTGTATTGGTTTTGCCATACATCAACATGAATCCACCACAGGTATACACGTGTTCCCCATCCTGAAGCCCCCTCCCTCTTCCCTCCCTGTACCATCCCTCTGCATCATCCCAGTGTACCAACCCCAAGCATCCAGTATCATGCATCAAACCTGGACTGGCAATTCATTTCATATGTGATATTACACATGATTCAATTGCATTCTCCCACATCATCCCACCCTCTCCCTCTCCCACAGAGTCCAAAAGACTGTTCTATACATCTGTGTCTCTTTTGCTGTCTTGCATACAGGGTTATCGTTACCATCTTTCTAAATTCCATATATATGCGTTAGTATACTGTATTGGTGTTTTTCTTTCTGTCTTACTTCACTCTGTATAATAGGCTTCAGTTTCATCCACCTCATTAGAACTGATTCAAATGTATTCTTTTTAATGGCTGAGTAATACTCCATTGTGTATACGTACCACAGCTTACTTATCCATTCATCTGTTGATGGACATCTAGGTTGCTTCCATGTCCTGGCTATTATAAACAGAGGTGCGATGAACATTGGGGTACATGTGTCTCTTTCAATTCTGCTTTCCTCAGTGTGTATGCCCAGCAGTGGGATTGCTGGGTCAAAAGGCAGTTCTATTTCCAATTTTTTAAGGAATCTCCACACTGTTCTCCATAGTGGCTGTACTAGTTTGCATTCCCACCAACACTGTAAGAGGGTTCCCTTTTGTCCACAGCCTCTCCAGCATTTATTGCTTGTAGACTTTTGGATCGTAGCCATTCTGACTGGTGTGAAATGGTACCTCATTGTGGTTTTGATTTGCATTTCTCTGATAATGAGTGATGGAAATTTTTAAAGTAACAAAATATCCCAAACTGGTAGGTATCTTGCAGTCAAAAGAGCATAATGTTTTGGTAAGGTCATTAACATTACTGGACTATAAAGAAAGCTGAGTGCTGAAGAATTGATGCTTTTGAACTGTGGTGTTGGACAAGACTCTGGACAGTTCCTTGGACTGCAAGGAGATCCAACCAGTCCATCCTAAAGGAAATCAGTCCTGAATATTCATTGGAAGGACTGATGCTGAAGCTGAAACTCCAATACTTTGGCCACCTGATATGAAGAACTGACTCATTGAAAAAGACCCTGATGCTGGGAAAGATTGAAGATGGGAGGAGAAAGGGATGACAGAGGATGAGATCATTGGATGACATCACTGACTCAGTGGACATGAGTTTGAGTAAACTCCAGGAGTTGCTGATGGACAGGGACGCCTGGCATGTTGCAGTCCATGGGGTCGCAAAGAGTCGGACACGACTGAACTGAATTGATTAACATCATTGCCAAACAAATATGGGTGGCAAAAGCAATTATAGTAGAAACTAAATTTGAGAATCTTAAGTTTGCAACTATGTGCCAGATACTGTGTTAGGTGATTAAAGTAAATTATCTCAATCCTTGGAAAATCCTTAGATATTATTCTGAAAACGCTTTGATTTTATTCTACTTGAATTACATATAAGGGACATCAATATCAGAAAGGTGACTAATTCAAGTCACATAGCTGTGGGATTGGAATCAAAAGTCAGACTTGATGGCTTTGAGTCAGCTCTAATGAGGTGGATGAACCTAGAACTTATTATACAGAGTGAAATAAATCAGAAAGAGAAAGATAAATATTGTATTCTAACACATTTATACAGAATTTAGAAAAATAGTACTGAAGAATTTACTTACAGGGCAGCAATGGAGAAACAGACATAGAGAATAGACTTATGGACATGGGGAGAGGGGAGGAGAGGGTGAGATGTATGGAGGGAGTAACACGGAAACCTACACTACCATATGTAAAATAAATAGCCAACGGGAATTTGCTGTTTGGCTCAGGAAACTCAAATAGGGGCTCTGTATCAACCAGGAGGGGTGGGATGGGCAGGGAGATATGAGGGAGGCTCAAAAGGGAGTGGATATACATATACCTATGGCCGATTCATGTTGAGGTTCAACAGAAAACAGCAAAATTCTGTAAAGCAATTATCCTTCAATAAAAAATAAATAAAATTTTTTAAAAAGTCAGATTGGTATCTAAAACCCTACAGTTTTAGATGAGAAAGAAAACACTAATTGAAGCTAGAAAAAATGCCAAAAGTCAGATTCTATAGCCAATGATAAAGTGATACTAATAAATAACAATAAAACAATGAATAAACTATCACCATTATCATCATCAACAATAGCAGCACAAACATCATCGATTTCATCATCATCCAGTTTTAAGGTCCACAGTGAGAAAGTTGAAAATGGCTCAGGAGCTGGTGTGCAGGATGAGCTGGGACATGGATTAACCACTCACTAATTAACTAATGAGTAATCTGTGGATGTGAAGGCTCACCCATAATTTTTACAGAAGTGGCTGTGAAGTAAAAATGCCAGACTGTTGTGTATTGGCATAGTTCACTAGATTTCTTGAGACCTGATTTTAAAACCTGCCTCTGCTACTTACCTATGACCTTGGATGAATTTGTTAAAATTTTGAGCCTCAGTTTCATATCTAGAAAATGGGGATAGGTCTGATATTTCAGGGTCATTTAGAGAATTAAATGAAGCCATTATGCAAAGTGTTTGACATGGGGCTAACCCATGATATGAGCTTAATAAACGTTAAATTGTTACTGTTAAAAAGGAAGATTGGGAAGATGCAAACTCAAAATATATCTTAGAACAGGGTGATGCAATAGATGCCGAAATAGTGAGACATAAATAAGGAGACTGACATGTAACAGTGCGTAAGTAACCTTTGTTTTTCCTCTCAGTCTTTTGGGGGAAAGACTACTTGTCTCTATTACACTGTATTCTTTAGAAACACAAATTAAGAATGATGGATCCATCTCAGTGTTCCTCAAAGTATAGTCTAGGGACCTCTAGCCCTCTACGGTGATCTTGCAAAACAAAGTCCATAGTCAAAACAAGATTTGAGGAAAATATTAAAGGCTCTGAAAAATCTTACAACAAATACCATGTCCTACCCTGTTTAAATTATTTGATTATAGTACCCTTTCTATGTTATAATTAGCATAGTGATAAGTGTACTTTGTGAATTGTACACTTTTTTCTTGAATCTGAGTGGGAATGAACTGCTCTCATCATTCCCTGAACAGAGTATGGCTTCAACTTGTCTTCCTCTCAGGATGCTTGTCAATGGAATCCAACCACCATGCTGTGAAGGAGCCCAGGCTACAGGAAGAGTTATGTAGATGTTCTGGCTGATTGTTCTGATGGCTTCATCTAAACACTCAGTCCGTAGTTGGTACTGTGACGTAGTTCTAGGTATCATATGTGATATATCAATAGAATCATATATGATGTAGATAGATCAGCTAGATATGTAAGTGAGGAAGACTTTAGAGGATTCCAGCCCTAGATGAGGTTCTGGATATTGTTTAGCAGAAACATCCAGCTGCGACCCATCCTAATCTGTAACATTTTATCTATGAGTTTTATGCCCCTAAGTTTCAACAAGTAGCTATAGCAACTGGTGAAAGACAGCTAGTGAAAGTGAAAGTGAAAGTTGCTCAGTCATGTCCGACTCTTTGCAACCCCATGGAGTATACAGTCCATGGAATTCTTCAGGCAAGAATACTGGAGTGGGTAACCTTTCCCTTCTCCAGGGAATCTTCCCAACCCAGGGATCAAACCCAGGGCTCTCACACTGCAGGAGGATTCTTTACCAACTGAGCCACAAGGGAAGCCCAACAATACTGGAGTGGGTAGCCTATCCCATCTCCAGCGGATCTTCCCGACCCAGGAATTGAACCAGGGTTTCCTGCATTGCAGGCAGATTCTTTACCAACAGAGCTACCAGGGAAGCCCAGCTGGAACACTTGATAATTTGAAAAGAAAAAGAGAGGAAAAAACAAACTTTTAATGCATCTCTATTGTGTTCCTTTGTAAATACTTGTGATTCCTTTAACTCATTCAAATCATATATATTCTACTTCCTCCTTGTCAGACATGTTTCTAAGTGTATTTTAACTACCACAACTCTGTGAAGAGAGTGCATTATCTTCATTTTTCATATAAAAAACTTTATACATATGTGCTTAATTTGCCAGTCTTGGTAGAAGTTTAGTGTCCAATATATCAATATAAGAAGAACGCTCATTATCTGTGGCCATTTATACAAATAGCAGGTTTCTTAAAAATTCCCATTCAGTTGGCAGTAATTGGTATGCATCCTGGTCAGATGTATCTCTGTAACCTGCACATTATAGTAGTCACTAGGTTTCTCTTCCTTTTAAATACCTGAACATGTCCTGAGCCAACCTGAGAGATAATGGCCATAGAGTCCAGAGTTGGTACCACACTGGCATCTGCAGTATTCACCTGATAGCCCTATGGAGAAAGTGATTCAAGTCACATTTTGTGCCCTCATAGTAACACCAGATAGTACGTTGGGCATGATTAAGAGCTTAAATTCGAGATATAACCTCATCTTTCCCTTTAGATTGTGTTTTTTATGCTTACCATGACTTTCTGATTTGGCAATCCAACAATAGACTATCTCTCCCATGCCTTTACTTTTACAGCTTGATTCAATTAATTGACTCAATAATCATTTATGAAATGCATCCTAAGTCTGGAGGATAGGTAGAAAGTAGAACATCTCTTAATCTGTAGGCATCATTCCATGAAGCATATGCTCACCTGATTCATACCAGTCGCAGTGTGGTGCCAAAACAGAGTGGATCAACCCAAAGAACTAACTTTAAAAATATCTTGTGACATTCTGGAACAAAAAACATGAAATTTAAATTGTTTTTCAGGTCAGACTGCATGGGTTCAAATCTCAGAACTGCCTTTATCAGTCATGATACCTGAAATAGTTACTTGACATCATTCAACCTCAGTTTTCCACCTGTAAACAAGGAGTAAAAACTTTTCTGTAAAGATAGTGTGAGAATTAAAAAAGATCATCTGTGCAATGGGTATAATTTAGTTCCTGTTTTATTCCACTCAATACATGCTCAGGATGATGACATCTGCCCTTCATGTGTAACTCCACACTGGGTACTCAGTGTTCCAAAGGTGACTCCTGAGTCACACAGCACTTCCTTTCATTTTGCATCCCTCTTCTGGTGTCATTTCTATACTTGGCTTCAGTTCTCTAAGCTTTTTATGATGACAATTATCCTTTATGGTGTTAGTGTCAATTTTCCTCTCCTCAAGCTTTACACACTATTCCACAGGAGGAAAATATTCTGGGCCACTGACCTATAAATAAGGGTGGTTCATCAGAGGGCAGCTGCTAGGATTTGGGCTATGTGAGCTGCAGCAAAGTGAAGTTGGATGCAGTGGAGTCTGGGGCCGAGGGCTAAAGGGCTCTGGATATCAGATACAGCTAGTGCAGTGTCACAGATCACAGACTCTGGAGACTATGATCACATAATATTCACCTCCATTTAAATTCTATCTGTTCTGGTTATACATTCTGTGATCTTTGGCAAGCTACTCAACGTCTCCCAGCCTTGGAGTCTCCTTGTATACGAGGGGTATAAAAATCACACCGTCGACCTGAGAATGTTGTGTGTAGGTTAACACCTGCAAAGTGCTTAGCACAGTACCTGGCACATCCTGAGCATTTCTACTGTTTGTGTGTATTTGATGCCCTGCCATACCACCTCGGGTCCTTAACCAGTCCCATTGAGGTGTATGTGGTGCCAACAGCAAATATCTATTCAGCTGTGGATTCAGCTGTGGCCATCTGGCAGGCCGTGTCTGGGAGTGCTGGAAAGTGAGGTGGCTTCTGTGTGGGGATCAGCAGCATCTGCTTATGGGAGAGAAGCTCTCCATGCTCCCTGGCATGTGCTCCATTCGTAAATTCTCCCAGAAATGGAGACGCAGCTGAGCCCCACCATTTGTGGAAGCAGGCACACTCCCTTCCTCTCTGCTCTGTTTGGAGCTGGGGCCGCAGCACCACTTGGTTTGACATGTGGCTGCTGGCTTATAATGGCTTTCCCAGCAGAGTCCCTGCAGGCATCTCTGCCATAGTTCCTGGAGGAGAAGGAAGCCTGTTGCTAAAAGATAGCCATGAGAAAGGAATGCTTATTTAAACAGGTTTGAGTAATTTAATTTGCCTCTTTAGAAATGTTCAATAACTCCTGTTGTAGGCAGAATGCCTTACCAAAGGTGTCCATGACCTAATTCCTGGAACCTATGAGTATGCTATTTTCAATAGCAAAAGGAACTGTGCTGATAGAATTGAGATTACAGGTTTTTAAAAGTGAGGTAACTTGGATTATCCAGGTGGCTCCAATGTAATTATGTAAGTCTTTAAAAACAGAGAAATGTTTCCAGGTGGAGGTAGAGGGTTGTGCCAGAAGGAGAACCAGAGTGATTCAAAGCCTGAGAGGGACTTGACCCCCTGTTGCTGGAAGTGGTCACTTGGAAGGAAGGAGAAAACAAGTGGGTATCTCTAAGGAGAAAAGACAGGCCCGCAGCTGACAGCAACAAAGAAACAGAGGTCTTGGTTCTACAACAAAGAACTGGATCCAGCCAACAACCTGAAGGAGCTTGGAGACAGATCACTCTCCAGAGCCTCCGGGTAAAAACCCTGCCAGGCGGCACCTTGTTCTGGCCTTGTAAATCCCTAAGCAGAGGACCCAGCCTAGTCCATGTGGACTTCTGGCCTACAGAACTGTGGGATGACGAACTTGGATAGTTCCAAGTAGCTAAGTTGGAGTAATTCATTAGGTAGCCAATAGAAGGCTAATGCAACTTCTTTAAAAATAAAATTTAAATTACTTAAATTACTAGGCCTGTCCTAGCCTAGTCCTGTTTTTCCTCTAGCCATTCATGTCATACTACTCTCTGCACTGTCAAACTTCCCCCAACACCACCATCCCTGATGGCCTTTCTCCAGTTGAGGTTTTTACAGTGAGAGCATTATTGGAATTTGGGGCAGAAAATTTCTCATTGGACAGAATGCACCACAAGACTTTTAGCATCTGTGATTCCTTGGGTCCTAAATGCCAGTAGTGCTGCCCACTTACTGTGACAACAATTAATAAAATCACCAAGGAGTGTTACGTTTGAGCAGTACTGTAACCAATATGTAAATATTCAGCCAGCATGTTCTGAACAACTACTATGCACTAGGAAGTTTTGTAATATTGGACAATTTGAGTGGACAAAATACTACTTGCCTTGAAGGGAGTTAAAAGATAATGTGATAGACAAAAAAAATAATGTGTAAGAACTTTACACATTAAAAAAAAAAACACTCTGAGGTAGTTTTAAATGATATAGAAGAAGAAAAAAGGCTAATACAGTGGCAAGGCAAAGGGGTATAGTGTGTAACTTTTCTGGAGGGATCAGAAAAGACATTCTTTGGAGGCTGCATTGAGTTAAGACATAATGTTGAAAGGGAGTAGCCACCTCAAGGTTAACAGAGAAAAAAATCTTAAACAGAAGGATGAGCAAGTTCAAAGCCCTTTGAGACAAGGAGGGCTTGGCATTTTCAAAGGCCAGAAAGGTCAGTGGATCTGGAGCAGAGTGAACAATAAGGAGAAAGGAGCATAACGAGGCATGAGAAGCAGGTCACGGTCAGATCACACATGACATTGTAGGCTATGGGGGGATATTTTTATTTAATTCTGGTTTCAAAGACAATCCATCAGGTTTTTTTTTTTTAACATTTTTTTTGTGTGGACAGTTAAGTTATTAAAAGTTACCCTGTGTTAATGTAATTAATCACCCAGCTTTCGAGGCCAATCTTCTCTATGAATGTCCCAGCCACTGTCTTCACTCCCTAGATGACTCTAAAGCAAATCCCAGGTGTAGAAAATGTCATCTCTAAATTGTCCTATTTTAAATATTATTTAAAGAAAAACAAAACAACAACCCATTTTAGGCATACTGTTAATGTCATTACTAAACCTAAAAGAACAAAAATTGTATCATACCATCAACTATATTGCAGGATTTTTAAACAGGAAAATAAGTCTGCTTTTAGCTGTTAGGAATCTCGCTGTAGAATTCCGCAGAGGGCAAAGTGAGGCAAGAGGGCAGGCGTGGAGATGAGGAGACTGATAAGGAAACTGTGTTGTCTTGGAGGTCAGGAATGATTGTTTATTAGCCAGGGTGTTAGTGGTGGATGGTGATGGCTTAGATGTGGGCTGGAAAGTAAAAGAGGAATTAAGGATGGCTCTTGTAGTTTTGGTTTGAATGACTAGGTAATTATTGTGACGTTCATGGACCAAATTGGGTGGTTTGGGGGAGAGATGGCAAGAATAATTCCAAGCTCTATCAACACAGGCTTTTCTACTTACGTCATGGGCATTCTTGCCTTCAGTCATTACTTCCATCATCACACACACCATCACTTTAATTCTCGTTGGCAATCTGAGCAGTACTCACATACTTTAGTCAAAGCTATGGTTTTTCCAGTAGTCATGTACAGATGTGAGAGGTGGACCATAAAGAAGGCTGAGCTCCAAAGAATTGATGCTTTTGACCTTTGCTGCTAGAGAAGACTCTTGAGAGTCCCTTGGACAGCAAGGAGATCAAGCCAGTCAATCCTAAAGGAAATCAGTCCTGAATATTCACTGGAAGGACTAATGCTAAAGCTCCAGTTCTTTGGCCAGCGGATGAGAAGAGCTGACTCACTGGAAAAGACCCTGATGCTGGGAAAGATCGAGGGCAGAAAGAGAAGGGGCGACAGAGGATGAGATTGTTGTATGGCATCATCAACTCAGTTGACTTGAGTCTGAGCAAATTCTGGGAAACAGTGAAGGACAGGGGAGCTAGGAAGGCTGCAGTCCAAGGAGTCACGAAGAGTAGGACACGACATAGCAACTGAAGAACAACAACACAGGCTTTCTTTTTTCTTTGTGGTCATCTAGCCTCTCCATTTAAGTTCATGCTGTTTCAGTCTGGGGCTTCCCAGGTGGTACTAGGGGTAAAGAACCCGCCTGTCACGGAGAGGCAAGGGATGTGGATTTGGTCCCTGGGTGGGAAGATCCCCTGGAGTAGGAAATGGTAACCCACTCCCGTATTCTTGCCTGGAGAATCCCATGGACCGAGGAACCCCATGGGCGACAGTCCATAGGGTCACACAGAGTTGGATATGACTGAAGTGACTTAGCACACATACTGTTTCAGTCTACTTATCTTACTTTTAAAAATCTTAATAAAGGTATGTGGGTAAAAACTTTAAGTAATGGTGAAAGACTTGTTACAGAAAACAACTGTGTCATGTCATATCCTGGCTCTGCTGTGGCTTAAAACTTCAACCCAGAGTGAGTTACCTCCATTTTCTGAGCATTTCTTCTCTCTGCTACAAAATGAAGTCATTCTAGCTAACTCATTGGATGGTTGGATGATATTAGATCTAATTAATACAAGTCTTTTCATACCTATGTGCTACTAGTCAAAGATGGTGGGTTGCAGCCGGCAAAATTGTAGTTATCACCATTGTTTTCCAACATTCTCACCAAAGAAGAGAGAGTGATGGCTTTCAACTGAAACTGTGCCATTTTTGCTGGCATCTGAAAGTGATACAATGGATTCAACAACTAGGATGAAGATGGCATCTAGAGACACAAACCACCAAATTCTGCACACTGTGAAAGACTCTTCAATGATACTAGGAGGGTTACTTGAACTTAATCCACCTTGGGATTGAATTAATAAAAATCAGACATTACTTGAAGCTGTAGAATTTCATATTAGCCTAATTTGTGTAAACATCTGCCTCTCTCCCGACACACACATCAACATGCTTAAGCTCTCTCTTTCTCTTTCTCTCTCACACACACACCTGCAATGTGGAGGTGTATTTGATCTCTATCTTCAGCCCTCTATTACTTCAGTCCTCAAGGCTTTGGGTGGCCATTATTTAAGAGTTCAAGATAAATATGAGGACTTTGCCATGCAGAGATTTTATCAAAGCCACTTATAAATCCCAACTAGGCAGCTTGTAGCAGAGCCATGAGAAGAAGCACCTTTTCTGTTTGTTCTCAGGGTCTCATTAATGACATACCTTCACAATGGGTTACAGATGGAAGTGACGTCTCCAAACAGGATTGTAAGCAGATGGGTGGAGAATGGGGTCACATGCTACTCTTTTTTTTTCTGCTGCAAAGGTATTTAAATTGGCCCAGGAACAACAAATGCTTGGAAGTTGGGACCTGTACATCACAGCTCATTTCACCTCTCTCAATATTGATTTTTGACTCAGACTTGAATTTGAATTCAGTTTTTAATACGGACAAATTCAGAACCTTGGACATGACTCTGAACCTCTCTAAGCTTTCAGGATTTCCTCTTATGCAAAAAGCAAGGAAGCACAATGAGTTCCCTATGACATTGCTGTCAGAATTAAAAGACTGTATGTAAAGTGCTCAATAGAGTGTCTGTAAAACTGTTTTGTAATTAAAAGTAAATTATCTATATTCTTCCTTCTCCCTCTGTTTCCTTGTATAAACAAAGGAGCCTGGGTTCAGACAAATATTTTTTGACAATAAAGCCTATGGTGTAAACAAATGAAATCCCTCTCTCTCTCTCTCATACACACACATATACACTTCCTCTGAAATCAAGTTTGCTTTATTTTTAAATTTGAAAGTCAGTTTAGAACACTGACTTTCAGAGACACAGACTTGAAAAATCCTATTAGAGTGTCAATGAATCAAGTTAGAAGTTAAAAATCAAAGACAGAGACAGTGGGAAAAAAGACTATAAACCATATCCTGTGTCAAGTATAAACTTGAGAGTAGCAATCTACTAGTTTATCCTAAACTCCTACTATGTGACAAATACTTTTATTCATACTATCTTGTAATAGTTTCACCATCTTTCCATATTTAATTTGCCTCGGAGGACATTAAGAGTCCAAGGGTATACACAACTAAGGTTGCAACAGATAAAGAGGTAAGGACAGGCTTGTGACCCAGGCGTGACTGAATTTATGAGACCAAACATTTTTCCATTCTGCAAGGCTGCCTCCCTTTTAATGATGTGCTATTTTGTATTCATTGCGAGCTTTCTTGTTTTGAGTCTTTTATGTCTCTGATTATTAATTAACCAGTTAGCCAATAATTAACTAGTTCTATAAATTCTGAGTGTTAAGGATGAGCTCAGTGCTTTCATGCACTTCAGGAGCTCACAGTAGAATAAACTGCCTCAAATTGAGGCATAACACTGTAAATGCTATGAAGCTGGGGGGCAGACACAGGAGGTGAGCCCTTCATCATGTCTGCGAAGTGGGGCTCTGGTGTGATTTTAGCAAGAGGTAATGCTTTTTGTGACATTCAGAGAGAGGTGAGTTGCCAGCCAATGAGCAGGGGAAGAAATAAGTCTAGTTAACATCTATTACCATATAATTACAAAATTGTTTCCATCTTTTTACCCTGGAATTTTGGTATTAATATTAGTGTTTCCCTCAATAAAATATTTGTATAGAAAAATTTGAGGAAAATAAAGAAAAATTTCTTAATTCCACTGCCTAGCAATAGACACAAATAAAATTCTGGTGTTTTTTTTAATCTACTTTTTTTCCCCCTATATACATTTTTTATACATTGATATACAGTACATTATCCACTTTACACAAAATCAGACTCATTTGCTATCTAACTTTGCCACCATTCTTTTTTTCATAGGTCTTTATTCATTATATAAATATTCTCCAAAATCTTGCTTTCAGGTGCCCTCATGACAATGTTATTAACATAGTTAATTAACACTCCCCAGTGTGGACTTTAACAGTGTGTCTTTAATCAGTCCCACAAGGCACTGCATTCTAAGAAGTTAAGAACCATGCTCCCATCTACTCATTCACTATCACATCCCTAGCATGTCACCCAGTCTCTTGTACATGGTAGCTGTACAGTAAATATTTGTTGATTAACTGACATAACTGGATATTTACATTGTCATCATTTTATTTTTGCTTATAGACACAAGCAACTCTAGTAAAAATTTATCAGCCCAAATCTCAAAGTCTGATTCTGTACTTTTCTTTCTTTCTTTTTTTTAAGTTAATTTGGGCTTCCCTTGTAGATTTGCTGGTGAAGAATCCACCTGCAATGTGGGAAACCTGGGCTGGATCCCTGGGTTGGGAAGATCCCCTGGAGAAGGGAAAGGCTATCCACTCCAGTATTCTGGCCAGGAGAATTCCATGGACTATATAGTCCATGGGATCACAAAGTGTCACACAAGACTGAGTGACTTTCACTTTCACTTTTTAATTTGCTAATACTGGATTTTTTGATTCAAATGCAAGGCAAACTTGCAATTCTTTGATACATATTTCCAAATTTGTATTGCCCCAAGGCTGTAAACTTTTTTCTCTCCCACCACTAACACATGACAAAGTCTTTTTCCTGTACGCCTGCCAGCAGTGGGTATTATTTATTTTTAATCCTTGCTAATTAGAGAGGTTGGAAATGGCATCTTATTTCATAAATAAGTAGTACGGCTGAACATTCACTTATGGGTTTACAGTTGTTTTAGCTCCTTAGTGAATTCTGTTCTTTTTCTTTCTTTTTAGCCTAACTTTGAGTTCTAGATTATGAGTATTAATGTGAAGAGCACTGTACCTGATATATAGGTATGTTTTATATAAACATAATCAACCAAAGAGTCAGAGATGCAGTACTTGGGTGCAATCTGAAAAACAACAGAATGATCTCGGTTCGTTTCCAATGCAAATCATCCATTATCACAGTAATCCAAATCTATGCCCCAACCACTAATACTGAAGAAGGTGAAGGTGAACGGTTCTAAGAAGACCTACAAGACCTTTTAGAAATAGCACCAAAAAAAGATGTCCTTTTCATCATAGGGGACTGGAATGCGAAAGTAGGAAGTCAAGAGATACCTGGAGTAACAGGCAACTTTGGCCTTGAAGTACAAAATGAAGCAGGGCAAAGGCTAACAGAGCTTTGCCAAGAGAATGCACTGGTCATAGCAAACACCCTCTTCCAACAACACAAGAGACGACTGCACATGGACATCACCAGATGGTCAATACCGAAATCAAATTGAATACATTATTTGAGGCTGAAGATGGAAAAGCTCTATAAAGTCAGCAAAAACAAGACTGGGAGATGACTGTGGCTCAGATCATGAACTCGTTATTGCAAAATTCAGACTTAAATTGAAAAAAGTAGGGAAAACCACTAGGCCAATTAGGTATGACCTAAATCAAATCTGTTATGATTATACAGTGGAAGTGACAAATAGATTCAAGGGATTAGATCTGATAGAGTGACTGAAGAACTATGGACAGAGGTTCGGTGATCAAAACCATCCCCAAGAAAAAGAAATGCAAAAAGGCAAAATGATTATCTGAGGAGGCCTTACAAACAGCTGAGAAAAGAAGAGAAGCAAAAAACAAAGGAGAAAAGGAAAGGAAAGATATATCCATCTGAATGCAGAGTTCCAAAGAATGGCAAGGAGAGATAAGAAAGCCTTCCTAAATGAACAAGGTAAATAAATAGAGAAAAACAATAGAATGGGAAAGACTAGAGATCTCTTCAAGAAAATCAGATACCAAGGGAACATTTCATGTAAAGATGGGCACAATAAAGGACAGAAATAGTATGTACCTAACAGAAGCAGAAGATATTAAGAAGAGGTGGCAAGAATACACAGAAGAACTATACAAAAAAGATCTTCAAGACCCAGACAACCATGATGGTGTGATCACTCACCTAGAGCCAGACATCTTGGAGTGGGAAGTCAAGTGGGCCTTAGGAAGTATTACCATGGACAAAGCTAGTGGAGGGGATGGAATTCCAGTTGAACTATTTCAAACACTAAAAGTTAATGTTGAGAAAGTGCTGCACTCAATATGCCAGCAAATTTGGAAAACTCAGCAGTGGCTAAAGGGCTGGGCAATGTCAGTTTTCATACCAGTCCCAAAGAAGGTCAATGCCAAAGAATGTTCACACTTGCATACAATTACACCCATTTCACATGTTAGCAAAATAATGCTCAAAATTCTCCAAGCTAGGCTTCAACAGTACATGAACTGAGAATTTCCAGATGTTCAAGCTGGATTTATAAAAAGCAGAGAAACCAGACATCAAGTTGCCAACATTTGTTGAATCATAGAAAAAGCAAGAGAATTCCAGAAAAGCATCTACTTCTGCTTCATTGACTACACTAATGCCTTTGACTGTGTGGATCACAGCAAACTGTGGAAAAGTTTTAAAGTGTTGGGAATACCAGACCACCTTACCTGCCTCCTGCAAAACCTGTATGCAGGTCAAGAAGCAACAGTTAGAACCAGACATGGAACAACAGATTAGTTCAAAATTGGGAAAAGAGTACATCAAGGCTGTATATTATCACCCTGTTTATTTAATTTACATGTAGAGTACATCATGAGAAATGCTGGGCTGGATGAAGCACAAGCTGGAATCAAGATTGCTGGGAGAAATATCAATAACCTCAGATATGCAGATAACACCAACCTTATGGCAGAAAGTGAAGAGGATCTAAAGAGCTTCTTGACGAAGGTACATGAGGCGAGTGAAAAAGTTGCTTAAATCTCAACATTTCCAAAACAAAGATATTGCACCTGGTCTCATCACTTCATGGCAAATAGATGGGGAAACAACAGAAACAGTGATAGGGTTTATTTTCTTGGGCTACAAATTCACTGCAGATGGTGACTGCAGCTATGAAATTAAAAGATACTTGCTCCCTGGAAGAAAAGGCATGACAAACAAAGACAGCATATTGACAAGCAGAGACATTACTTTGCTGACAAAGGTCTGTCTGTTCAAAGCTATGGTTTTTCCAGTAGCTGTGTATGGATGTGAGAGTTGGGCCATAAAGATAGTTGAGCATCAAATAACTTATGCTTTTGAACTGTGATGTTGGACAAGACTCTTGAGAGTCCCTTGGGCAGCAAGGCAATCAAACCAGTCAATCCTAAAGGAAATTAACCCCGAATATTCATTGGAAAGACTAATGCTGAAACTGAAGTTCCAATACTTTGGCCACCTGATGCGAAGAGCCAACTTATTAAAAAAGATCCTAATGCGGGGAAAGATTGAAGGCAGGAGGAGAAGGGGACAGCAGAGGATGGGATGGTTGGATGTCATCCCAGACTCAATGGACATGAGTTTGAGCAAGATCCAGGAGATAGTGAAGGACAGGGAAACCTGGAATGGTGCAGTTCATGGGATCGCAAAGAGCTGGACATGACCGAGCAACTGAACAACACAGTCATGTGTATGTGTAACTATCTGTAGTTAGCTAGCTACGGATATTTTAGCCAATATTGTGAATTATTTTATGTGTGTTAAATAAGGTTACAGTGAGGGACTTCCCTGGTCATCCAGTGGTTAACACTTTGCACTTCCACTGCAGGGGGTGAGAGTCTGATCCCTAGTCGGGGAACTAAGATCCTGCATTCTGTGCAGCATGGCCATTAAATAAATAAATAAACAAGGATGCAATTAAATAATGCACACAGGTACAGTAATCCCTGAAATTTTTATTTTTAATTATGAGTGATAAATGATATGTGAGGGTTGGGAGTCATAAGAATTGCAATTAAGAGCATGGACTCTGAATCAAGACTTCCATAGTTTAAATCCTGGCCCTCTACCTGGTTTTGAAGCATTGGTAAGCAAACTAACTTCAGTAAATCTCTGTTTCTTGACCTAAGAGCATTTAATTATGCCACCTGCTTCATATTGGTGTAATAAAGATCCAAGTGTTTGACAAATGTAAATACATAGAAATTGGCTGACAAATAATTATTCAATTAATTTTAGCTAGTTTAGAAAGAAGACAGAGTATTTAGCATATCCAGTGATAATTATACACAGGAGATGCATAGTCCTGTGTGACAGAAAATGATCATCAGTGGTAGGGTGGCTGGGAGAAAGGTGGGGACCTAGAGAAGATGGATAAGGAAGATGTCTTTGAGTCAGTGGTTGGATGAGGAGAAAGCCAGGCAAACGATGGGGGAAAGGAACATTCAGACACAGGAAACAGCCTGTTCAAAGGCCCAGCAGTGGAAGAAAGTGAAAGGAGGTCAATACTGCTGAGGGGGAGTAAGTGAGCACAAAAGTGGGGCAACATGAGTAGAAAAAGTAGGCTGAAATCTGACTACTCAGAGCCTTTTGCTCAGTTGCTCAATTGTGACTGACTCTGTGAATCTTGCAGTCCCTTGGACTGCAAGGAGATCCAACCAGTCCATTCTAAAGGAGATCAGTCCTGGGTGTTCTTTGGAAGGAATGATGCTAAAGCTGAAACTCCAGTACTTTGGCCACCTCATGTGAAGAGTTGACTCATTGGAAAAGACTCTGATGCTGGGAGGGATTGGGGGCAGGAGGAGAAGGGGACGACAGAGGATGAGATGGCTGGATGGTATCACTGACTCGATGGACGTGAGTTTGGGTGAACTCCGGGAGTTGGTGATGGACAGGGAGGCCTGGCGTGCTGCGATTCATGGGGTCGCAAAGAGTCAGACACGACTGAGCAAATGAACTGAACTGAACTGAACTGCGAACCTTTGGACTGTAGCCCACTCGGTTCCTCTGTCCTTGGGATTTTCCAGGCAAGAATATTGGAGTGGGTTGCCATTTCCTTCTCCAGAGGTTCTTCCTGACCAGGGGTTGAACCTACAACTCCTGTGTCTTTTGCCTTGCAGATGGATTCCTAAACTGCTGAGCCATTGTGGAAGCCCTAATCAGGCCTTAAGTGAAAGGAAAGTGAAGTCGCTAGTCATGTCTGACTCTTTGTGACCGCATGGATGTAGCATACCAGGCTCCTCCGTCCATGGGATTTTCCAGGCAAAGGTACTGGAGTGGGTTGCCATTTCCTTCTCCAGAGGATCTTCCCAACCCAAGGATCAAACCCGGGTCTCCCATATTGCAGACAGACGCTTTACTGTCTGAGCCACCAGAGAAGCCTAATCAGGGCCTTCAGTTCAGTTCAGTTTAGTCACTCAGTCGTGTCCGACTCTTTGCAACCCCATGAATTGTAGCACACCAGGCCCCCCTGTCCATCACCAACTCCAGGAGTTCACTCAAACTTATGTCCATCAAGACAGGGATGCCATCCAGCCATCTCATCCTTTGTTGTCCTCTACTCCTCCTGCCCCCAATCCTTCCCAGCATCAGGGTCTTTTCCAATGAGTCAACTCTTCGCATGAGGTGGCCAAAGTACTGGAGTTTCAGCCTCAGCATCCGTCCTTCCATTGAACACCCAGGACTGGTCTCCTTTAGAATGGACTGGTTGGATCTCCTTGCAGTCCAAAGGACTCTCAAGAGTCTTCTCCAACACCACAGTTCAAAAGCATCAATTCTTCGATGCTCAGCTTTCTTCAAAGTCCAATTCTCACATCCATACAGGACTACTGGAAAAACCATAGCCTTGACTAGACGGACCTTTGTTGGCAAAGTGATATCCCTGCTTTTTAATATGCTATCTACGTTGGGCATAATGTTTCTTCCAGGAATAAGCATCTTTTAATTTCATGGCTGCAATCACCATCTGCAGTGATTTTGGAGCCCAAAGAAATAAAGTCTGACACTGTTTCCCATCTATTTGTCATGAGGTGATGGGACCAGATGCCATGATCCTAGTTTTCTGAATGTTGAGCTTTAAGCCAACTTTTTCACTCTCCACTTTCACTTTCATCAAGAGGCTTTTGAGTTCCTCTTCACTTTCTGCCATAAGGGTGGTGTCATCTGCATATCTGAGGTTAGTGATATTTCTCCTGGCAATCTTGATTCAGCTTGTGATTACTCCAGCCCAGCATTTCTCAATTTGTACTCTGCATATAAGTTAAATAAACAGGGTGACAATGTACAGCCTTGACATACTCCTTTTTCTATTTGGAACCAGTCTGTTGTTCCATGTCCAGTTCTAACTGTTGCTTCCTGACCTGCATATAGGTTTCTCAAGAGGCAGGTCAGGTGGTCTTGTATTTCCATCTCTTTCAGAATTTTCCACAGTTTATGGTGATCCACACAGTCAAAGGCTTTGGCATAGTCAATAAAGCAGAAATAGATGTTTTTCTGGAACTCTCTTCCTTTTTCCATGATCCAGTGGATGTTGGCAATTTGATCTCTGGTTCCTCTGCCTTTTCTAAAGCCAGCTTGGACATCTGGAAGTTCACGGTTCATGTATTGCTGAAGCCTGGCTTGGAGAATTTTGAGCATTACTTTACTAGAATGTGAAATGAGTGCAATTGTGCGGTAATTTGAGCATTCTTTGGCATTGCCTTTCTTTGGGATTGGAATGAAAACTGACCTTTTCCAGTCCTGTGGCCACTGCTGAGTTTTCCAAGTTTGCTGGCATATTGAGTGCAGCACTTTTACAGCATCTTTTAGGATTTGAAATAGCTCAACTGGAATTCCATCACCTCCACTAGCTTTGTTCATAGTGATGCTTTCTAAGGCCCACTTGACTTCACATTCCAGGATGTCTGGCTCTAGGTGAGTGATCACACCATCGTGATTATCAGGGTCATGAAGCTCTTTTCTGTACAGGTTTTCTGTGTATTTTTGCCACCTCTCTTAATATCTTCTGCTTCTGTTAGGTCCATACCATTTCTGTCCTTTAATGAGCCCATCTTCCCTGTTCTCTTGTTATCTCTAATTCTTGACGAGATCTCTAGTCTTCCCCATTCTGTTGTTTTACTCTATTTCTTTGCATTGATCGCTGAGGAAGGCTTTCTTATCCCTCCTTGCTATTCTTGGAACTCTGCATTCAAATGGGCATATGTTTCCTTTTTTCCTTTGCTTTTCGATTCTCTTCTTGTCACAGCTATTTGTAAGACCTCTTAGATAGCCATTTTCCTTTTTTTGCATTTCTTTTCAATGAGGATGGTCTTGATCCCTGTCTCCTGTACAATGTCACAAACCTCCGTCCATAGTTCATTAGGCACTCTATCTATCAGATCTAGCCCCTTAAATCTATTTCTCACTTTCACTGTATAGACATAAGGTATTTGATTTAGGTCATACCTGAATGGTCTAGTGGTTTTCCCTACTTTCTTCAATTTAAGTCTGAATTTTGCAATAACAAGTTCATGATCTGAGCCACAGTCAGCTCCCAGTCTTGTTTTTGCTGACTGTATAGAGCTTCTCCATCTTTGGCTGCAAAGAATATAATCAATCTGATTTCAGTGTTGACCATCTGGTCATGTCCATGTGTAGAGTCTTCTCTTGTATTGTTGGAAGAGGCTGTTTGCTATGACCAGTGAGTTCTCTTTGCAAAACTCTATTAGCTTTTGCCCTGCTTCATTCTGTATACCAAGGCCAAATTTGCCTGTTACCCCTGGTGTTTCTTGACTTCCTCCTTTTGCATTCCAGTCCCCTATAATGAAACTTGAACATGAAGTCGCTCAGTCGTGTCCGACTCTTTGCGACCCCATGGACTGTAGCCTACCAGGCTCCTCTGTCTTTGGGATTTTCCAGGCAATAGTACTGGAGTGGATTGCCATTTCCTTCTCCAAGGGATCTTCCCAACCCAGGGATCGAACCTGGGTCTCCCACATCGTAGACAGACGCTTTACCATCTGAGCCACCAGGGAAGTCCTATAATGAAAAGGACATTTTTTGGGGGTGTTAGTTCTAAAAGGTCTTATAGGTCTTCATAGAACCGTTCAACTTCAGCTTCTTCAGCATTACTGGTTGGAGCACAGGCTTGGATTACTGTGATATTGAATGGTTTGCCTTGGAAATGAACAGAGATCATTCTGTCGTTTTTGAGATTGCATCCAAGTACTGCATTTCAGACTCTTTTGTTGACCATGATGGCTACTCCATTTCCCCTGAGGGATTCCTGCCCGCAGTAGTAGATATAATCGTCATCTGAGTTAAATTCACCCATTCCAGTCCATTTAGGTCGCTGATTCCTAGAATGTCGACATTCACTCTTGCCATCTCTTGTTTGACCATTTCCAATTTGCCTTGACTTATGGACCTAACATTCCAGGTTCCTATGCAATATTGCTCTTTACAGCATCGGACCTTGCTTCTATCACCAGTCACATCCACAACTGGGTATTGTTTTTGCTTTGGCTCCATCCCTTCATTCTTTCTGGAGTTATTTCTCCACTGATCTCCAGTAGCATATTGGGCACCTACCGACCTGGGGAGTTCCTCTTTCAGTATCCTATCATTTTGTCTTTTCATGGGGTTCTCAAGGCAAGAATACTGAAGTGGTTTGACATTCCCTTCTCCAGTGGACCACATTCTGTCAGGGCCTTACAGACCATCAAAAAAGACTGTCCATTTGATTTTACCAAATATGAGAGAATAATATTAAACCTTTAAATAAGAAAGGATTTTGGGTGAAATATACAGATGTTTAAAATTGCATTTATTAAACATATTTGTAGCAAGATAAATGAGTGCATTTTTAACACCAACACCCACAAATGTCTTTCAAGTCCTAATAGAGTACAGACATGGCTGTGACCTCTTTTTACAGAGAAAATTTTCAGCCATTTATAAGCCAGCAGGAAGCCTCTCAACCCCTATTTCACAGGAGAGTGTGTGGTTGTGCTGTGTGCTGCCAGTATCCCCCGAGTTTATAGGTGTTCTCATCTTGCTCCCCTATGGCACTAAGAGACTGCAACCTTTCATATCCTTGTCCCCAGATGGCTCAAATTGCTTCTCCTCTTTTCTCATAGTTTTAGTCATTGGGATCACATTTATTTTATGTTGGTCATTTTACATCTTTAGAACCTAAAGGCAGCAGCAAGAATATTGGGTCACCATCGAGGTTAATAATAATAATATTAGGAAGAAGACAAAACAAAACAAAAACTTTGTTTGGTAACAGATGTCTCTATGAGCAGGCTTGACTCTAACCAGCTTCCTCTGCTAAACCCATATTTCATTAAGCCTGGAGGGATGGCTTCTCATTCATTCTTTAATCTAATTCATTGTGCTGGCCAGCAAGTGGATAATATAATGCTTTCATCTCTGTCCCGGGATTTGAGGGAGGTATTAATCAGTATATTTATTCTTCAATCCTGGAACATCTGTGTAACAAAGATGTTAATTGGCATCAACTGAATGACTTGCTATTCCAATAATACATTTACCAAAGTAATCAAGTTATATTGCTAATGCTTATGTCATGTTAAAGAAAAAAAGAACAGTGAAGAGTCAAAGAGATATGTAGAATATGTAATTCACTGACTATATGTTGTCATATAGTCAGACTAGATGTCATATATTAATTTTTTAGCAGTAATTTATAGTCATTTGTAAAATATTTCACTATAAAATTTAAGAAACCAGTACTGCAAACAGAGATAGTGACAGAAGGAATTAGATTTTCACTCAGACTCACAAGGGCTTGAACCTTAGTTTTGCCACCTGCTAGGCACAAAGATTTTGACTAAGTCTCTTCTCATTTTCTCACTGGTCTCCTTATATATTACAAAATGAAGATATTGGCAATGCCTCATTTTGGTATTGCTCAAAGAATTAAATAATATTGAACTAACATTTAGTAAGTTGGAATCATTTGCACATTTATCACACAATAATACTAGGATATTGGTTTTATGAAGCCCATTTTAACGAAAGGAAACTGATATTAGATGACGGACCCAAAAGAACTGGCATTGAATTCAAGTCTACATGGCTCCAGATTTCATTCAGTTTCCAAGGCAAAGCGCTGACGTGCATATGTAACAGCCCTTCCGAGATACCTGGAAGTTCCTCCTACCTTCTCCCATGACTGGAAATCCATCTCAAGCAAATGGGGATAACTAGTTATAAGCCCAGAAATGCTTATTCCTAAATGCCATCCTCTTGAGAGGATATCACTCAGACCCATTAGACAGGTTTTTAAAATCACAGAAGGTATAAGAAATTGCAAGGTCCTTAGCACATCCTTCTCTGATATCACATTTGTAACCATTTCCCTTTTTAATGTTTGCCATGGGTTTTAAACTCACACTCATATAATCTCTAGTATGGATTAATAATACCCATCTACTGTCAGTGTTCTCCCTTCAAGACCCTCATTATCACTACTGTCAGGGTGACTTCTGTAAAACAGAGCTGGTGTATCCTTTCTTGTAAAGCTTGACTTATCTCACAATGATTCCAAAACCTAAACACCAAGACCTGGTATTCTTTACTCTGACTCCTCCCTTACCCAGGCTTCCTCCTTCCTCACCTGCATGTACCAAGTGTTACAGTTACCCACTCCACTCACCAGACTTGTTCAACTGATGTAGATATGCCTTCCCAAGACATCTAAATCCTACCTGGCCTAATGGCTTGGCTTGAACTTTGTATATTCTGCCTTCTACACTTTCCCTACATAGAAGAATGAATGGTACTTTAGAATTTTACATCATTAAAATTAGTAATGACATACATGTTTTTCTTGCTTATTGGACTACAAGTTCCCTTCTGAAGAACTCTCACCATTTCTCCATAGATCTATCACAGTGCTCAGCGCCTGAATCTACACATAAAACATGCCTGCACACACGCACACACACACACACACACACACACACACACATACACACAATAATGGCCCCTGAATGACTGAATCCATGACTGTAAGCTCTTTAAGAGCAAGGGGGTCCTGTTGCAGAGTGCCCAGCACAAGGTCTGAATCTTGATACCTAGCATCCATTTAGCCTTGTAACTACTTCACCTTATTCCTTTGAGGTGAAAGCGGGAATTCAGCCTCGGTTCACTCCAGCGCCTTTATGTGGAGTTCCCTCAATCCGCATGCCATGTTGCATAGCTACAGTGATTATGTAATTTGTTCAGGAATGAGCAGTCACTTAGCTAATGCCGGTGATTCTTAGAATAAAATATGCTCACACCTTACCAGGGGATGTGATGGTAATTCTCTTGTAACTGCTAGGGAAGATCATCTTCTTGAGTGGATTCAACAACAGAGAACCAGAGCTGAAACACCTAGGAAGAGACATCCTATCCTGCTTCTATGATTTGTGCCCAGTTAGATCCAAGCTTGAACCTAGCAGCTCTCCCTCTAATGCTTAATTTACTTGAAAACATAGAGTTCTTCTCTCTGATTAAACCAGTTTGAGACTAGTTTTCTGTCACTTGCCACCAATGAGTCATGTATTGAGTAGGTATCAGTTAATTTCTTGAAGAGATTCTTCAGGCAGTAAACAAAGCTGCCATTGATGGCCTGTGGAAGAGCTCTTAACAAGGAGCCTTTGATATTGGAGAGAAGGTCTGAATATTAATTCCAGTTCTCTAGTGAGGCAGTGAATCTTCATCTGACCTTCAGTAAAAGCTAAACAAACAAGACTCTATCAACTCTTCATGAGTTCTTGTCAAAAATCCTTAAACTCACAACACTGCTCAGTAATTGATGTGAAGATATTTTGCAGTGTAGAACTACTTATTGATGATATAGTTAAAATACTGGGGGAGGAACACAAGGTTAGAGGGTCAGGTTACTTAAATGGCATATGGTGATGGTTGATGAGGACTTATGTGGACCTATGACAATGAAATATTGTTTTCTCCCTGGTTTTCTGTTTTAAGTCAGTTGGGCTCTATGATTCAAAACCTTTTAAATCTTGTCTATACTACTGTATTTCAGCCACAGTATCCCCATCTGTATAATGAGACCAATAATTATTATATGTAAACATTTATCCTAGTTCAATGACTCTCAAACATTTTTTGGACCACAGCCCATGGTAAAAAAGTACATTTGTCATCTCAACCCAAGACACACCCACTCACACTTATACCTGAAACAGAAGTTTCAGAAGACAGTCCTTATTCTTACAATGCAAGATATCTTCTCATATATTTTTTTTAGCATGGCCATGATCTACTAAACTAGTTTCATGCCCATCAGTAGGTTTTGATCTGCAGATTGAAAAGCATTACCATAAATCAACAGGTGGTGCAAAATGTGTTTCAGGTAAATGCCCGTTGCATCTAAGTAGAGCTTCGGCCCTAAATCCCTGGAGAGTCTCTCACCTTAAAGAACAAGATAGCACCACACTGACTTTCAGTTCTTTTATAGCCCCAGACTTGTACCTGGAGTCGGTGGAAGCAGCTTTCCATATCCTCTATCCCCTGGACACAGCTCGATTTCCACTATGCTTTCCTTTCTTCCTACCTGTTTTGCTATGTGGGAGGACTCATCTGAAGTGAAACTGCAGGGGAATGAGTGGTTGTGGTTCTCACACTTCAGTCTGTGTATCCCACTGGGAGTTCAAAAATATTTTAGGATGCTCCAATATTGTATTTCAGTAGGTTTGTCAGGGGTTCTGGAGTCTGAGTACTTAATAAGTACAGGGTGGCAGTAGAGGGGAGTTTGATGAGAGGGGACAGGCATACAATGCCTGGTTAAACCTTGTCACTAACAGAACATGAGGTTGCCCTAAACTCCACTGGAATCTGGAGGTGGGGAATCGTGATGTTACTGCCCAGCAGCAAAACTGTGAAAATTTCCTTAAAACTGAGTGTTGAGGATGGGGAGGGAGAAGCAGCAAGTTACTTCTGTTTTCAGCATAATCTGAAAGCAGATTAGGGAAGACCACACACGAGCAGTTTCCTCTGTTCCCCTCGAGTCCAGCTGGCTTACTTCATTAAGCCAAACAGGTGGCTGTCTTTATTAAATGATAAAGGGATTTAGGGATGTGAAGAGGTGGCTGGGATGGGGGCAGTAAAAGCAGTACAGCAATCTCCAATCTTGTTATTTTAAATGTGGGTGTTCCACATGTTGGATCCTAGTGGGTGGCAGTTTCCCTTTACCCGGTTGGGGGACGGGGGAATGGACTGTGTTCCAGTCTCCACAAGAGTGTGAGAGGCTTGCTGTGCCTTCATTATTTCTCTGAACTCCTGCAACTCTATTCAAGGGAGGGCCTGTGGAGCATTTGTTAGAGTCACGTTTAGAGAAATCACTAGAAGAGTCAGAGCTCTAACTCAGTCACTGGAAAACAGAAGAGAGGATTTGGCTTCCAGTCCTTCATTCTCTGACATAAACAGTCACTTAAACACCATTGACTGTGTGATGTCCTTTGGACTGGATGGCTTACATATCCCTTCTGACTCTAAAGTGTCTAGAAACCTGTGAGTTACTGGGATATAAACGTAATTTAGTTCAAAGCCTTAAGTAAGAGGCTGAGGAACAATAGAAATAAGTTGGAAATGAAATTTTACCAATGAGTCCCAAGGGTTCAGGTTTCTGTGATAAGCTTGGGAAAAAGCAAGAGTTTGAACGATGGCGGAAAATGGGAGGTGGGGTGGGGGGTGGCAAGAAAACTCAACTTCGAGCCAGGGCTGATAGAGACGAAAAACAAATTCTCTAAACTCTTAGCTGCCTAACCTCAAGCAAGTCACTAAACATCTCCAAGTCAGTTTCATTATTTATAAATGTGGAATAACACAATTGTAAGGTGAAAAGTGTGTATGTCATTGAGCAAAATTAAGTACTATGGCTGGTTTCTGAACCATTGTTTGATCCACTGGATCCCAGTGTGCCTAAAGATAGACCCTAGATTTCCAATTCTGTCAGCCAATATATTCCCCTTCTGGCTTAGCTTAGTTGGAGTTTGTCGAGCTGAGCAGAATATATGATAAATCACTGACTGTCTATAGCAAAGTTTTCCTTTCCCAGTGCTTTCTTTGTAATGTTCCCTCATACATACTTCTTGTTCTGGATCTGTGCGTGTCCTATGGTATCCTTTATAATAGAAATCTATCATTTAGCGTTCTTACCCTTGTACCTTCTTCCCCTCTTCCTCCTTCATTCCTTCTTCTAAGAACCCCACTCTTCTTTGATAAACCATTCTGCCATTGCCAAGTGGCCCTGGTGGAGCTGTCAATCACAGCATTCAATTAATCCCTTTGCATGGAGCGAGGAAAATGACCCAGGCTGTCCACCCAGGGTATTTATTCTTCTTGCCCATAGTAATTTGTCCAAGGAGGACACCTGGAGCAAGCATAGCCTTCTCTAAGATTGACTGTCTTTCCTTTTGGATATTGAGTAATAAAGTTTTAGGCTTGAATGTATGCTATGGTTTTCCTGATTACACAGAGGGATTTAGAACTCAGGAACAAAGCTTTTAGAGCCCTTAAACTGTCATTTGGGCCACTGGATCCCACTGTGCCTAAAGATAGACCATAGACTTCTAATTCTGTTAACCAATATATTCCCTTTCTGGCTTAGCATAGTCGGAATTCAGTTTCTCTCACTTGCCCTGAACACTCCTTCAAAGTCTGCCTCAATTTATATTTTCTCATGTTACCTCCTTTGATCTACTTTGCCAGATGTCACCAGCAGAGTACATTTTCTTTCCCTTCTATTGAGATTTTCTCTATTACTGACTGGTTTTATGATTAACTGCATGTGTGTCTATGCCTTTCTCATGTCCAGTATTAGAAAACCTGTTTTCAAAGGAAGTCATCTCAAGTATTTATCATCAATACTGTTGTAATTAAAAATAATGTAACATCAAATAGTTAATATTAGTTAACTAGTTAACATTAATGGTTTAATATTAATTAATAGTAACTAATAGGAACTACTATGTGCCAGAACTTGTGCTAATGATTTATATGTGCTATCTTATTTATTAAAATATTGCTTTTAGGTGAGTTTTATTATTCCGTTTTGCAGATTAAATGAAAAACAGACAAAGAAGGGAAGTGATTCACCCAAGTTCTTTCTGCTAGTGAGCAGGAAGCAGGGTTAGAATCTAGATCTCTCTTACCCAATGAATTGTGTGCATAATCATGTTTGTGAATGTGTGTTTCCGTGTGAGTGTGTGTAACTTTTTGCCAACATCACAGTGATCTATATTCCACAATGTTGTCCTGTACCTCATACTTTCTCAGTTTGGAGACCCTGGGAATATGTCTAACGAAATTAAATTGGTGAGTGAATTGATTGATGACACGAAGCTGATAACCAGAGAAGGCAAAGTTACATGCAGAGGGCATCGTATGGGCCACTGATGGTAAAACATAGAGTCAAGCATAGTTGGCATCATGATCTTTCTGTTCTCACAGCGTAGTGCTTGGCAAAACCCTTCAAGGCTACGAATTTCTGATAGACAAACCCATTTAGAGAGGAACAAGCCATGATGGATATGCCATCCCAGCAAATACAATATGAAGGATAGAAACATTGCTATGCATGATTTTTTAATAACTACAAAAAATTCCATGTATGGGATTTCTGTATGTGAAAATTGATTGCATTGCCAGTGTTGCTCATCTCTTTAAACAAGCAAACTCATCTTCCCTGGTGCTGTTACATCAGTAATAAATGGGCTCCTCAGACAGATCTGCTTGCAGGTTAGAACTGAGATTGAATCGATAATAACTTTTGGGGTAGCAACACCTGCCATGACAAATAATAAAGGAATTCATGAACTGCAACGGGTGGGGTGATCCTGTTCCTGTTCCAAAAATATATTTAACCTGGTTCCCCAAGCAGGTTCATTAGCTATATCCAGGAAGCTGCAAAAAAACAAGTATTTAGTACATAGAGAGAAAGGATTCAAAAAAATTGCTCTCAAATGTAGACGAGCCTGTAGTTATGAAAACATGTAGGTCAACAAGAGGCTTGCTGCTAAGTGCCTTTTAAAATCAAGATACAAGCACTGGGCCTTTGTCTGGGGGCATGCCTATCTTCACATGGGGAATTAAGCTGGATTTTTCAGTGACCTTATATACTGTGGCAGCTTTTGTAAATATCACAATGGATGGAGATCACTTTGATGAGGCTTCGGTAAGTGGACTCTATTTTGGATGATCATTTTTCTCCCTTAGAAAAATAATTAGGTGTCAACAGTGAGCTGAGTCTATCAACATTGTGTAAACGCAATTAAACTGAATGAGGGAGGTGGTAAACAGAAGAGATTCTACAGAAAGTTGACAGCGTGGAGTGGAAGGAAGTTCACCTTGGGAGCTGAGTTCGGCATTTAAGTTCTGGGTTTAGCATCACTGGTTATGGAACCCAGATCATGTTACTCAACTGCTCTGGAATTTAGCTTCTCATTTTTTAATAGTAGGAGGTTATGCCAGCTAGTGCCTTAGAGTTTCTGAAAAATGGTGATTATGATCTTATAAGTTGGGGCAGTCTCTGAAGTGGGAAAGAAGTAAAATCACTATGATGACGCAGTGGTAGACTGAGTTTTATTTTTATTACCAACTAGGCTAGGGGCCTTCTCAGTGAATATAAAAATGTACTAAGGCAATAGCAGATATTACATCTATACAGGAAATATTAGATGCATCTCCAAAACTGGTAGATAGTTTTTCCACTGAGTTCCCACTTTGGGATCTGCAAGCAACCCAAAAGCTCTGTCTCAAGCCAGTTATTAAAATATTACTGATCAGAGCAGGAGGCACATGAGCAAAGTCTGTCCCATCAGTGTGTGTATCAGCATTTTGTTGTTGTTGTTTCTTTGCCTTTTTTCCCCCTAATGGTCCTGAGATAGACCAGATAATGGTGAGCTTAGACGACTGTTGTGGCTCCCCAAGATGTTGGCTCCTACTTTTCTACTACATTGACCCAGACAAGACAGCTCTTGGATCACTAACTGAATTCTTCCTGTTCCACTGTTAAGTTCTGCCTTCTGCTTCTGTTTGGCTAGAACCTAGGCTCTTCACCTATTTCCTGCCAGCTCCCTGGTCTTAGTCTGGATACCTGTTCTTGGACAACTCAATGTGAACTCTAATTTTTCCCAGTTGACTTTGAGAGTGGTCTGGATGTCTGTAATGTTCTCATGATGAGCTCTTTCTTCCAAATTGTGCATCTGTCCTATGTTTCCTTCACTTTCCCATATTGGAAGCTGGACAGTGAATGTCTCAGTGGCTCTATCCAGATTCCATTCTTGGGGAGGAGTGGGTCTGTTTCCCAAGCCCGGACCTCTAGATTTCACATCTTTTCTCCTAAGACCATCAACCATCTTGCTAAGTCATAGGAATCAAGTTTGAATTTCCTTGATTGTGCATAGGGATATATCGTGATTATTTTAATAAATGAGTTACAAACTCTATGGAAAAAATAAGCAAAGCAGCCTCTTCACACAACTACTTGAATCTCTAAATTCCTCTCCCATGTATATAGGATGAGTTTTTTAAAGCCTGATGTCCATGTGCATATATACAAGAATAAACATATCTAAATTGTTAAATTTAACATCTTGTTAAATTGGCACATTCTGGACCCAGAGGATTTGTCCTTTGCTAGCTAAAACATGTTCATATTTTCATCTATATGAGGACTCTGGTATACACACTCTCAAAACAAAGATACACAGTACACAATAAAATAGATTTAACACTTCCATTATTTTTAAGATAGTTATTAAAAGATTATATTTTAAAAGTACTTTAATATTTAAAAGAAGAAATAAGCACCTTTTGGGTTATTATGTTAAATGGCTTTAAAAGTGTTCTGTAATTAGTACTAGTTAATGGAAAACTCAAATGCTTAAGCTTTAGGTTTTATTTTATCCATGTCCATATTGTTGAACTTGAAAAAAAAAATCCTGGCAGATGCAGACCTCAAAGTAACTTAATATTCCCTTCTTATACCCTTATTTCAGAACAGTGAGAACTCACAACAAAATGGCCTTATTCATTACACATAGAGTAGTGTGGATGGGAGGAGGAAAAATGAAATACAGCAAAACAACTGTGAAATTTGTGGTTTACTTACTCGATTTTCTTTCAATATATTAAAAAAAATTAGTTTTAGTTACAAAAAGAAACTAAGAAAGAAATACATGTACAGGTCAGTCCCTTCTATTTTTTGTTTTTTAATGATTCTAACCCTGTCCCAAGAAGTTTTCAATCTTATGTGTCTTTCCAATCCATTTATATGCCACATATGTATTTATATATGTAAAGTTTTGTTTTACATGTGCACTACAACTTTTGTTTTTGTTTTATTTGACAGTACTCTGTGATATGTATTATAAGATTTGTGTTCTTATGGAAGATAATATATATTAAATTGTATGTATTTATATACACATATATACAAAAGTAAATATCTGTATATTATATATTAAGACACACATAATTCCTGTGAAATACGAGACACTACAGAAGTAAAAGAAGCTAGCTTGACACTACATAGAATGTACCACAATTTCATTTCCAGCTTTTTTATATTCAAAAGAAAGTAAATTCCAGAATTTATATATCCAGCCCACTAATGATGGCCATTCAAGTTGTTTCCAAACAGTGTTACAACTGATGCTGCCGTCGGCACACAAATAGATGACTTAGCAGGTTATTTTGCTTGTAAGACACTGAAGTTCTGTCAAATTATTTCTTGTAATAGTAAAGCAGTTAAATTCAGTACATATGTGTCAAAGAAAATGTTTAAGAGCTGAAAAATAAGGTCCTGGGAAGTATAGGGACTCCACTCTAGCACAATTAATTCTGGAGTAAAAACCATTCTTGGGACCCTGGGAGCTGAAAAGTGGAGACCTTCCCCTTGGACTCTTCTTCAGCTGAATCCCTTTATCTCCCAATGGCATCCTTGCTCCCACGCTTCTCTCCCCACACGACACAGCTGCTGTTTACTCTCTGGCCTCAGTGGTCCAGACCTTGGTCTTTCAGGGTCAGCTCTTTGTAAAAGCTACATGATCCCTGCATTTCTTATGCTAGAATTTCTAAGGCAGAAGTTGATTGCCCTGGCACATGTGTGTGCATGCATGTGTTTACACATGTGTGTGTTTATCTTCAGGACATGCCATGTGCCTCTGTCCATTCTCTCTGTTAGGTGTCCACCAAAAGGAAAGGAAGGACAATACCAAGAGTGTGACCTATACAAGACTGTCTCTAGTTTAGGGAAGCAGTGGGGAGGGACATTTCCTCAGTGAAAGTTAACATCTAGACCTGGTCTGCTGCTTCTTTCCCAGTGCCTAGGGCAGAGCTTGGCTCAGCATCGCTCCCTGAGGACTATCTGTTCATCTAAACTCCAGAGCATTGAAGGGTAGAATATGCCACCTAAAGACGGCCCTCTCCTGTATAAGGGTTATTTTGAGGAACTGCAGACACAGGAGAACTCTGAAAAACAGAGTAAAAGTTATCCTTTCATAAGGAAAGTTAATGCTAGAAATAGGACCTGTGCCAGGAAGAGAGCTATTTGCAGAGATCACTTTTTAACCTGGGAGACTTATCATCAGGTAGGGAAATCTTTGTTTACAAGTGTCACCCAGAGTTGCCTCTTTGAAGCCCAAGATCCTTATCCTTTTTCTAAGCTTGAGATGTAAATAAACCTCAATCATATGGCTGCCTTCTAACGCTCATATATTTGTGAGGCTCCCATAAGTACATATGTATGTAATTAAAATTGCCTTTTTCTCCTTTTAATCTTTTTATTACAGAGGAGTCTCAGCCAAGAACCTAGAAGGGAATTGAGAAAATGATTTTTCCTCCCCTGCAGGGTCATTACATCACACTCCCCCATGTACATGGCATGAACAGAGGTGCTAGGCTACAATCCAGAGACCAGATCCAGCTGTTGTATGTATTCTGGACTTTACACTGTAATGTGTAAAATGAATCCAATAACACACACATTACACAATATGAGGATTAAATGAGATAATGTATGAAATATTTGTTCAAACTTTCAAGGTTAGCTCTAAGAATACTGGAGTAAATCAGTAACCAGAACTTGTTTACTATTCCAGGTACCGTGGTTATAGAAGGCTTCACCAAACACGGTCATTTGACCATTATTCTTCTTAGCAAGGTGCTAAGTTTAAGGAGGTGAACAGAAGAGGCTGTTTCTATCTGTCAAACCTGATACTTTGGAAGATCCAGTCTGATAACTGACTAAGCATAAGTGGTTTTATCACCATGATAACAAATGCCAAGAGAGAGAAAGAAAGGATGACATGAAAGTTGTCTGTCTCAGGTACACCATACCATGGCATTTTACTGAGACTTCCCTGGCTCAAATGGCCTCTTCTGTGCTTGTCTAAGTCTGGTCCTTCCTTCAAGACTTAGATTTAAACCTAACGTATTGGATACTTATCTCCTGAGAAACCTGTATGTGGGCCAAGAAGCAACAGTGAGAACCAGACATGGAAAAATGGATGGGTTCAGAATTGGGAAAGGAGTAAGACAAGGCTGTATATTGTCACCCTGTTCATTTAGCTTATATGCAAAGTACATCATGCCAAATGCCACAGTGGATGAATCACAGGCTGGAATCAAGGCTGTTGGGAGAAATATCAACAATCTCAGGTATGCAGATGATACCACTCTAATGGCAGAAAACCAAGAGGAATTTAAGGCCCTCTTAATGAAGGTGAAAGAAAAGAGTGAAAAACCTGGCTTAAAACTCAACATTCCAAAAACTAAGATCATGGCATCAGGTCCCATCACTTCATGGCAAACAGAAAGGGAAACAGTGGAAGAAGTGACATTTTGTTTTCTTGGGCTCCAAAATCACTGTGGATGGTGAATGCGGCCATGAAATTAAATGATGCTTGCTCCTTGGAAGGAAATCTGTGACAAATCTAGATAGTATATTAAAAAGCAGAGCTTTGACTATACAGACCTTTAGCTATGATTTTTCCAGTAGTTATGTTTAAATGTGAGAGCTAGTCCCTAAAGAAGGTTGAGTGCCAAAGAATTGATGCTTTTGAATTGTGGTGTTGGAGAGGAGTTTTGAGAATCCCTTGGACAGTATGGAGATTATACCAGTCAATCCTAAAGGAAATCAACCATGAACATTCATTGGAAGGACTGATGCTGAAGCTGAAGCTCTAATACTTTGGCCACCTGCTGTGAAGATTTGATTCATTGGATAAGACTGTAAAGCCGGAAAAAACTGAAGGTAAAAGAAGAAGAGAGTGGCAGAAGAGAGCATCACCTACTCAATGGACATGAATATGAGCAAATTCTGGGTGATAATGAAGGACAGGGGAGCCTGGTGTGCTACAGTCCATGGGGTTGCAAACAGTTGGATAGGACTTGGCAAATGAAGAACAATAACATTGCATACCTATATTGGGAGAAGAATGAGGTTCAGAAAAGCTTCCTGTCTGTGTAAGCTTTCTGCCTTTGTGGGTTGAAGTTCCATTGAAAAACCTTAATACCTATATGAAACCTATTAACATTAGAATTATGTCATACAGTTTAAGGAATTTTTGTTTATTAAACAATTTAATGTTTGTCAAAGTTTTACTTGTATGCATTAGATATCCTCAGAAATATCAGGATATGTGGTACAGAGTTATAAATAAACAAACAGCCTTGGAAAATTCATTTAATCTTACCCCCAGTCCTTATTTCATTATTTCCTCAACAATTTCATAAGAATTGTTGTTCAGTCACCCAGTCATGTCCGACTCTTTGCGGCCCCATGGACTGCAGCGTGCCAGGCCTCCCTGTCCCTCACCATCTCTTGGAGTTTGCCCAAGTTCATGTTCATTCCATCAGTGATGCCATCCAGCCATCTCATCCCCTGATGCCCTCTTATCTTTTGGCCCTCAATCTATTCCATGAGAATACAGGATTAATATTTCCTTTGGGAAGGTGTGGAAATAAAGCTTCAAAAAGGCTAAATAACTTACTCAAGGTCATAGAGCTAATGATAACTGGTTACCTGTACACAAAGCCAGGTGTCTTCCCTCCTCTTTGCCCCCGACTTCTCCTTAGGTTGAATCCTATGCCTTGATTAATGAGCCCTGCATTAGGGTGAGCTGTGATCCTGCAAGCATCAGCTGCTAGGTAACACCTGAGCTTTTAGAAACCCTTTCTTTTCACTAAATAGTGCCATTTATTACCTTGCATTAGAGAGGAACAGGAAAAAACTGTTTAAATGGCATTCTGAAAGTAATACAGGGCAATGTATACAACATCTGGCTAAGCCTCATTTCCAGGCAAAATTAGGTCATTCATGTCATAAAAGTGAAAAACTAGAAATAACCTAAATGTCCACTGATAGGGGATTGATTGTATAATTCAGATTATATTCATGACATGAATTATTGTGTAATTAATTAAATTGATGGTATAGATATATATTAACTGGCTTGGAAAATTGTAGGTGATATTAATTACATTCAAAAAGAAGGTTCCAAAGTACCTTATAGAATATAAGCTCATATGCACGATAAAAATGTATATATGCATATTGAAGTTGACAGTGGTAAACATACATGTGTTTTTTTGTTTACATAATTAACATTTTTTTTAAATAAAACTTTTCTACAACTTTAAAAACAAAGGACGATCTAGTTGAGCTTGAACTTAGCATGCAATCTTTCTCTTAGGCATAATAGATGCACAAAGGATAAATCCAATTAAGTTCTCACGACACTTGTAACAGAAGGGGCTTGCATGCTTGCTTGTCAAACTCCTACATGATAACACTATTTTTTAAAACCAATGTTAATACAATTTGTGATGGTCACCAAATTAAATTTATGAAAATCTTACATAATTGTCTCCATTCTCCCACCCAGTCTGGTTTAGAGTCTTATGTTTCTATTTCCACACAGGTCCTTTTCACCATTCTTTTTATACCTCTCTCTATATGACTTTATCTAGGAGTAATCATGTATGATTTCCTTCTGTTTTTGGCACCAAGCTTAAGGTCTCAATGTGTAGTAAGAACCCAGTAAGTGCTGTGACAAATAATTGTAATCTAGTTGGTGCGTGGGATAGAAATGAACAAGATGCCTCAAAAAATGCTGTCTTGAAATTAGCTTGCGTGTTTCAGATCAATGAACAAAGGTGTTGGATAAAGGATTAAGAAGAAGAAGAAAAAAGAACATGGTGCAGGCAGTATAGGTGCTACTTCAACGGTTTTCAGATTGGAGAATTTCCACCTAAAGGTGGAGGGGTAGGTACACTCCCCACCCCCAGAAGTCCCATCTGCAGAGAAGGGTGCTTTAGTTCAGTCATTTTATTTAGCTCTTACTTCACTCAATCTACAATTATTAATACAGTATACTAATGCATCGGAGAAGGCAATGGCACCCCACTCCAGTACTCTTGCCTGGAAAATCCCATGGATGGAGGAGCCTGGTGGGCTGCAGTCCATGGAGTCGCTAAGAGTCGGACACGAGTGAGCGACTTCACTTTCACTTTTCACTTTAATGCATTGGAAAAGGAAATGGCACCCCACTCCAGTGTTCTTGCCTGGAGAATCCCAGGGACGGGGGAGCCTGGTGGGCTGCCGTGTATAGGGCCGCACAAAGTCGGACACGACTGAAGAGACTTAGCAGCAGCAGCAGCAGCAGCAGCAGCAGCATACTAACGCATATATAAGGAATTTAGAAAGATGGTAATGATAACCGTGTAAGCGAGACAGCAAAAGAGACACAGATGTATAGAACAGTCTTTTGGACTCTGTGGGAGAGGGAGAGGGTCGGATAATTTGGGAGAATGGCATTGAAACATGTATAATATCATATATGAAACGAATAGCCAGTCCAGGTTCGATGCATGATACTGGATGCTTGGGGCTGGTGCAATGGGACGACCTAGAGGGATGGGATTGGGAGGGAGGAGGGAGGGGGGTTCAGGATGGGGAACACGTGTACACCTGTGGTGGATTCATGTTGATGTATGGCAAAACCAATACAATATTGTAAAGTAATTAACTTCCAATTAAAATAAATAAATTTATAAAAAATTAAAAAATACAATTATTGAGCACTTTGCTTTAGGATCAAGCAAGTTGGGTCAAAAGTAAGAAATTTTTATAATGTATATGTATATCAAATTATGTTGTATATTTTATATATCTTACAATTTTGTCAATTACATGTAAATAAAGCTGAGGGAAAAGTGGGGATGAGGATGGACTGGGAAGGGGCATAGACCTTTCTGGGGTTCATCCTATATTCTCTCTATATCTTAAAATGGGTTTGATTACATGAGTGTATACATTTGTCAGAGATTATGGAATGGATACACTTAATATTTGTGTATTTCAATATATAAAAATTTTATCCTAAGTATAAAGAATTATAAAAAAATATTGAACTTTAGTTAATATTATGCTAAAGTATTTGGGAGGAATTGTACTGAGGTCTAAAAGTTAATTTGAAGTACATCAAAAAATAAGGTTGACGGAATGATAGATAGATATTGCTAAAACAACTATAGCAAAATGATTATGGAGTCTAAGTGACGGTTACATGTGTATTCACTGTGAAATGTTTTCAATGTTTTGGCATGATTGACACTTTTCATAGTAAAATACAGAGAAATGGAAATATCATTATTTCTCTCTTCTACACAAAACCCTCCGAAGACTTCTCAGCATACTTAGCATAAAATCCAGCATAAAACTGATAAAAGCTTTGGATTATAAGGCTCTTTACAGTATGGTGACTCTCTGACTACCTTACTGATTTCATCTGCTCATGCTCTGGCCCTCTCTCTCCAATGACAGTGGGCTCCTTACTGCTCCTAGATCTCCCCTAGTTTGCTCTGGCTTCAGAGCTCTTACTATTATTTATACATAGCATGTGCTCATCACAGGTTTTTACATAGCTACTTGTCCCTCTCCACCCATTTATTCTTGTCTGCTCAACAGCCCTTCCTCCAAAAGTCCTCTCCTGACCACCTTGTCAGTCTCTCTCCCCATCATTCTTAAGCTGTGTTTCTTTCATTCATAGCACTTAGCACAACATGATATAATTTTAAATACATTTATATTTCATTTGTTTTCCTCCCCTCATTGTTGTACAAACTGTTTGAGGGAGGGTTAAGACTCATTTTGTTCATCATTCTATCACCTGTTCCTAGAATAGTGTGTTTGGCCAGTGCTGGTTTTTGTTTGTTTGTTTTATTTAATTATTTATTTAATATATTATTTATTTGGCTATGTCAGGCCTTAGTTGTACATGAGATCTTTCTTGCATTGTGTGGGATCATTTTTTTTTTTTTTTGCAGGAAATTTTTTAGTTGTGGCACACAGGGTCTTTAGTTGTGGCATGTGAACTCTCATTTGCAGCATGTGGGACCTACTTCTCTAACCAGGGATAGAATCCAGGCCCCCTGCATTGGGAACTCAGAGTCTTAGTGACTAACCACCAGGGAAGTCTCTGGCCAACACTCTTTTGTTGGGTAAATCAATTAATGGGAGTTTTCCATAGTGCTATTTTGGGAAATTTTTAAAATTTAAAAATTTTGTAATTTCCTATTTTAAAATTTTTCAGTGAGGTCTTTAGAATACTTTTATATTTACAGAAAAACTATGAAGTGTAGTTCCCATATACTCCACAATCAGTATCCCTTTTCATTAATATCTTACATTGTACATATGCTAAAATGAACTAACCAACATTGATATGTTATTATTAACTAAAGCCCGTGCTTAGATTTCCTTAGTTTTCATCTCCTGTCCTTTTGCTGTTCCAGGATCCTGTCCAGGATACCATATAACCTTCAGTCATCATGTTTCCTTAGGCTCCTCTTGAGTATGACTGTTCATCAGACTTTCTTTGTTTTTGATGATCTTGACAATTTTGAGGTGTACTCGTTAGGGATTTTGCAGAACGGCTTCACCTGGGAGTTGCCCACAGTGTGAATTTACAGGACAGTTAATTAGCTTGGAAAATTCTGTCCCTCAGGAACTCTGACTCTGTACCCAGTGATCTCAGACTTTTGTACTACTTTTAGAGCATGGACATTTTACAGGTCTTGTCTTGCTTGGTGTCCTGTAAATCTTGTGACAAATAATATATTTCTGTGTCCATCTTGCATATGAGGAAACACAGCTTCCATAATGGTAACTGTGTGAGATCACATAGAATATATGGCCAAGAAGAATTTGAACCCTAGCTGCCTGATTGCAGATCCAGCTCTCTCTGTCTGCCACCCACATTTGCCTGTTGACACCATCACAACCTGTCCTTTGCAGAAAACTGCTCAAACCTGAAGCTACTTTGAGGTACGTAATATCAGCATCTCTTTTCTCTGTTGTTTTCAATCAAAACAGTACCACCGAGTCTACCTACCAAACCAGCGTAGTGAGAAAAATGAGTGCTCGGGGACAACATTTAAATGTAAACTGATACATATTATCAAAATATCATGTTCTGGGTTGGTCAGTAGATGGAATATATTTAAGATATATTTGCAAAGAACCAATAACCTTCATGTTGATAACACCTGTCCCTGTATTGCACCCTCTCTGTGTAGGGGCTCCTCGTCCAGACTGAACATCGAGTACTTCCTCCATCACCTGAGTGGTGAGAGGAACAGTGACATACCTCTCAGTGAATGAATTACACATCTCATTCCCTGCTCCTGGAGCACTCTTTAAAGCTCCAAATCAATGTTACCAGCTGCAAAAACCCTGCTTTCCTTATGCATATAGGCTCTAAGTTGATCTGTTTTGCTCCTTATAAAATGCCTCATTCTACAATTTAAGGGTGATTTATTGTTCTGAGTTCAGAAAAGAAGGATACTTTTCACCCTCCAGGAAGCTTTCCTTCACTCTGCCATATGGTCCCATCACCCTAGACCTTGGCTATCATGTCATTTATAAGAATCGATTGCCTGTCTTCTCTAAGTCTTAAGGGTGGGGCTGTGTCTATCTTGTGCATCACTGCATCTGTGGGGCAAAGTCCTTCCATTGTTCATGTCCCATAAATACATTTTAAATGAAATATGTTTGTATAAACTGTGGCTTTATACAACATCATGTTGTTTGTATACAGTTGAAATATTTTATAATTTAAAAGTACTTAAAATAACTTAAAAATATTTTAGCACAAAGCACCAGACATCACACCTTTGGTGACAAATAAATAATTTTGAGTGAATGAGTAATTATTACACTGAGGACAGTATAAGAGTTTCAGGCCTAGATATAGGCAAAGCAACTTTCAAAGCCATCCTACAATGTGAACAACTTCCTGCGAGCATTGGATAGTCTGGAGTCCTTTATCCAATGCTAACCTTTACTAGAGAAGAAAGACTGTCATGTTCTCTGTCTCAGTAATAGGTACACTTGAGTAGTGGTTGTCTATTTCAGAATAGGGAATATTGCTAATTTTATGTGTGTATAACATGTACCCTCATGAAGAGCCTGGTTAGAGGCTATGAATCAAGGGTTTTGAATCCATAAGTCTTCTTTCCAACAGAACAGCTCTGCTGGATTCACTTCTATGGTGGGACCCAGGAGAGCCATGTGAAATCGGCCTAATGTGGGTATTTGCAGAGGAGCCATGACTGATATAAATTGGGCCTTGGCTTTGAATGATACATAGGCTAATCTTGTAACTCATGTGTCCTTTTGGTTAAAAGTCACATGTTTCTTTCTTTTTTTTTTTTTGAAATCACATGTAGTTGAGAAGTCCACTCACCCAGAGCATCATCTCTTAGTTTTTGGGTGGGGGCCAAAAGGGACCTATGATGTTGAGGAGTGCAAACAGACTCAAAGAGGCCATATTTGCAAAACTGTTTTCCACATATAATACATTGTTCGTGCTTTTTCTGAAGTGGTACTTTTCTCCTCTCTAAATCTAGAACTTCCATTAGAATCTACCTCTTTTGAAGTCCTCCTGAGACTGATCTCACTATGGTATTCCAGCCCGCGCACTGTTCTCCTGTAGCATCTGTGCCAGCTGGGGTACTATCTTGTGCAGTGTTTGTCAAATTTCAATTCCATTTTCTTCCCATTTTATATGGTTTATTGTTTTCTCTATTTAACTCTTTCTTCCATCTGGATCCTAGGCACATTAGAATTTTACTATCCTTGTATGCAATAAATTGTACATTAATAGGATGGTTATGGCTTGTGAGAAGAAGTTATTTGTGATTTGCACTTAGAGAGATTTTAATCAAGTTTACCATTCTCAAAAAGTCTGTTTTGCATATAAATAAGGACCCCTAAAAATCGATCTGTTTTCCTCAATTATAAAATGCTTCATTTAGAAGCCTAAGGATAATTTATTATACTGAATCGGATGGAAAGGAAGATGTATTGCATTATGCTTAATCTTATCAAATGGCTGCTATATTTAATGACAATGTGTGTTTATCATAATTATTATAAGTTGTCTAGGTTAATAAAATCAGAAGACCTATGTGCGATTTTCAAATGCTAAATTTATTATTTACGAACTGCCTCGGATACCAGCTGTCCCCCATGGATGTGCAGTCATCCCATGAGTTTGATTTCTGCTGAGGTTGCTAGAGAACTTTGTGTTTGTCAGACAAAGTAGACTGTAAAATGAGGTCTGAGAAACTTCTACAGTTAAGCACACAGATGATAAAAATCTAGAAGAGGAAGTAAATAACGCATACCAGTTTTCAGGTATTTGATAACTTTTACTGATAACATTTATTCCATTATTGAAGAGGCCATTTCTAGACATGGCAGATTCAACCAAAGCAAAATCCATGCTCTCTCACAGGGATTTTCTGTTTCTTACGGGATAAAAAGAGAGTGTGTGGGGGGGGTGTGGGTGTGGGTGTGGGTGTCTGTGTGTGTATAGGAATGAGGGACAGGGGTGGTAAAACGTCAGATATATTATTTTGTCTCCAAAAGTATCTTGTGATGTCTGTATCTTTATCCAAATGTGAACGTGAGGAAACTGAGGCTCAGAGAGGTAAAGAACTCAAGGTCCTACTGATGGAGAAGTCCTGTTTTAATCTCATCTCTCTGATTCCAAAGTTGAACTTTCCCCACATGGGCTATGCTATGGTCTAAATGTTTGTGTCACCCTGAAATCATATTCAACCCTGAATATTCATTGGAAGGACTGATGCTGAAGCTGAAGCTCCAATACGTGGGCCACTTGATGCAAAGAGCTGACTCATTGGTAAAGACCCTGATGCTGGCAAAGATTAAGGGCAAGAGGAAAACGGGGTGACAGAGGGTGAGACAGTTAGATAGCATTGCCGACTTAGTGGACATGAACTTGGAACAAACTCTGGGAGATATTGGATAACAGGGAAGCCTGATAAGCTGTAGTCCATGAGGTCACAAAGAATTGGACATGACTTAGCAACTGAACAACACCACCAAAATCAGTATGTTGAAATTCTAATGCCCAAAGTGATGGTGTTAGGAGGTGTGACATTTAGGATGTATTTAGGTCAAAAGGGCAGAGACCTCATGAATGAGATTAATGCTCTTATAAAAGAAACCCCAGAGAACTCTCTTCACTGATGAGAAGTTTGCCACTCAGAGGATGCTCACCCATCCAGGGGGCTCCCTGACCTCAGACATCCAGCCTCCATAACCAGAGGTGTACATTTCTATTGTTTATAAGCCACCCAGTTGGTGGGATTTTGTTATACAGACCAAATGGGCAAAGACAAGCTACTGATGACTTTAAAGATGAAGGGGCAGGTGGAGAAAAGACTTTAGGGCTTAGAATCTGAAACCTGTGTTTTGGTTCTTAGATTCTCAGTTTTGTGATGCCGGCTGGACAAGTCAAAGTCTTCTCTTCATTCAAAAGAAAAGACAACAATCTCTTCTACTTCATGAGTTTCTTCTACTTCATGTTGTGAGGGTGAAAGTTGATAGCTTTATTGCAATATCAGAATTAAATTTCATGTATAACCATTTAAATTCAATGCCCCTGGAAAAAAAGATCATTAAAAGTATCATCAAAAAAATTGGAAAACCACAGTCCATTTTTGCAATATCAAAGTCACAATTAAAAGTCCGATGCAGGCTCATCATGTTTTTTTCCTATACCTTTGCCGTAATAGTCATCAATTTACAGAAAAGGGGAACTTTGTTCACTCTTGGATACTTAGAACTCCCTTTAGAGACATTATCTTCCAAGTTGGCAAGCTCCCCAACTCCCTAGAAACAGTGGTTGCCTGTGCTGAGTGTTTGGCAGCTGACATTTTGACAAATGAAGGTATTAAACCATGCATTAAATTTCGGTAAGGGTTTTACCTGCTATTTTTTCCCCCAAATGTAAATATATACTCTAAAATAGAAGGAAAGAAAAGTCGCCCTAGTAGCTTCACTTTTAAGTAAATGCTTTCTTTGCCAAAAGTGCTTGGTTATTTGCCATAGAAAATATATCTGGTTTTAAACTGGGAGGAAAATTCTATGACATGTTGCTTGGGACCTTAGTATTAAGATGATTGCTTGGGGGGGATGACCAGGCCTGGAATACAGGAAGGCAATGGCTTGCTCAATTTGTATCTGGTTTATAGAACTTGTCCAGGAAAACTATACAGAGTTGAAAAAAGGGGAAAGCTAAATGAGGCATGACCAAGACAGGGACTTGGGGCCTCTGTAGGTTTCCTTCAAGTCCCTTGTCCAGCACTTTCCATCAGAAGATGAGATGGTTGGAAGGCATCACCGACTCAATGGTCATGAGTTTGAGCAGACTCTGGGAGTTGGTGAAAGACAGGGAAGCCTGGCATGCTGCAGTCCATGGGGTCACAACGAGTCAGAGAGGATTTAGTGACTGAACAACAAGGGTGGGGCCCAGCAAGCTATGCTTAACAAGCCCTCCAGGTGATTCTGATAGACTTAAGTTTAAGACCCACTGACCTAGAATGAGCACAGTCAATGATCTGGTGCTCAAATTGCAGGTCCAGTGTACATGTGTCTAGATGAGAAACACTTGAAGAGAGTTTAAAAATATAAAATATAGGTCCTGAGGAATCCCTTCTTATTCACTCATTCAATGGGTTTAGAATGGGGCTCTGTAATCTGGAGTTTAGAACAGATGCCTTTGGTTAATCCAACCAGCACAAGTACAGAAATAAAGGGGCTGGATGGTCTCCGAGCTCCTTATCAGTCAAGCGATGTTGCCCTCTTTCAGTTATTGGGGATCATTAATCCTTTTCTTCTCCCTTAACTTCCACAGGAGGGACCATCATCTCAAACAAACGAACAGGTCCCCAGCCCAGCTCAGAGTAAGTAAATCACGTCTGAGCGATACAGCCTAAGTGCTGGTGTCTTTTTAAAGAAATTTCCCCAAGTGATGCTAATGTCAGCAAAAAGAATGTAAACAGAAAACCAGGCAATGTGGACACTATGCCATGAGTGAGCCACAGTTGAGTATGAGACTTGTAAGAATTTGGTCAGAGGCCATGCCTCTACTAATCTCAGTCTTTAGATCCAGAGGCAGAGTCACCTGGCAGTCTATCTCAGCCAATCAGATGTTCCCTTGTGGGTGCTGACCACCTCAGCTCCCGCTTGGCAATGGAGTCTCCTTAAAGCTCTGTTCTGGAGAGAAATCCCAACAACTACTGTTCCTATAGCTATACTGGTTTCTTCCAACCTGAGTTTTGGGCCCTACTTTCTTTGGATTGTCTGAGCTAGTCTAGTATCCTTTCAATGAGTCCTTATATCTTCTTGAGTAAGCTATATATAGCCCAGAGAACTTGCATTAACACATTCTGCCATTATTTGATGATGTGAGCTTGGGAAAGTCCTTGAATCTTTAGGCCTCAGTTCCTTGTAAAGAATCTGCCTGCAATGAGAGAGACCAAGTTTCAATCCCTGGGTCTCAAAGGTCCCCTGGAAAAGGGAATGGGTATCCACTTCAGTATTCTTGCCTGGTGGATTATGGACAGAGAAGCCTGGCAAGCTATAGTCCACAAAGTTGCAGAGTTGGACACGAATGAGCAACTAACACTTTCATTTTTCACTTTCTGTCAATGGTAAAATGAAGCTAGTCATCCAGATCCACATTTTTAGCCACTTATAAAATAATGCTTTTTCTTGAAAAAATAATAAGTTGCAGGAAACTTGAAAAAATAAAACGAATGAAGGGAGTGAATGGTTTTCCCAGTTCAAATTTTTTCCTCTCTGATAAAACTTGCTTCATTCTGAGGAAGTCTCAGCAAGCCTCTGAGAAGGGCTGTTTCCTTGCAGCACAGATGATCTTAAAGTGCTATCTTTCTATAGTTTTGTGCCCAGAAACAACTGGAGTTTTCTGTTTTAGAGCCATATATTGCTAAATGTAAAAGGCCTTGTAATGATACTTAATAGAACACACAAAGTGGTAAATGTCATACAAACTCAGATGTAAAAACTGCTTCTACAGAAGGCCTTTAAAAAGAAAATTGATTAGATCTTTTTTTTTTTTTTTTTTAGATCTTTTTTTTGTTGTTATAAAAATGCTATCTAAAAATAGGGATCCTATTATTCTGGACTGTTTGGTCACCTGTCGAGTGTTGTCTCTGAAGTCTTTTAGGACACAGAGTTAAAACCCATGAAAAGGTCAAAGCAGCTCTCAATTTCCAAATTAAATTGCTTGGAAACACACTTCAGTAGGAAGTTGGGTTTTGGGAGGCCTGCTGTGAAAGTTAGCAAATGAAATGTAAAACGTGTGAAGTTTTCAGTTTTAGAAAAAAGTACTGATTTTAAAAGATTATGGCATTTTTGCTTTACCAAATTAACCTCTTTTGGTGAACTTAAATATCTCTTTTGCATTTTCTGCGGCTTACATGAAAAATCTTCAAAATATTGTTCCATTAAAATCTGCCCCCACTGCTGAAAAGTTAGAGGTCACATTTCAGGTTATTTCTATCTGCATCTCTGTGTGAAATTTCTGTATGCTATTCTAGGCATAGGCTTCAGGACATAAAGGAATGCATATAAACATAATAATGCTTTTGGTGACAATGCTACATGGGAAAGCATCTGCTGTGCAGTCTTATCATTTTAGCTCACTGAAACCCCACATTTCTTCCCTGTCAACCTATTCCTCACCCACTGCAACCTCATCTTTCCCCAGTTCTCTAGTAGAACTGCTCTTGGAGAAGATTTGAAATGATCTAATTGTCTGCCCCATTGGACATGATGCTTTTTTCCTTACAATAGACTTCTCTGCTGTATGCTGTATGCTATTGCACACGTTGACATTGGTCATTTTCTGTTTCTTAAGACTATCTACCATCCTTGCCACTGGTTTCTCTGCATCTTCTGACTCCTCTTTGCCTTCTGTGAATGCAGCTCTCTGTCTCATTACTGTATTCTCTTTCCTCAGCCCTTCCTGTAAATGTTGACATTTCCTGGCATTTTACTTGTGGACCACCACTTTAAACCTCTTCTTGCTCCCTGGGGAAGTCTACTGAATGCCAAAACTTATCCCTCCTGCTTTCCCATATACATCATATTGCTGGACATCACCTAGATGGGCACGCGCGTGTGTGTGCATGCCTGCTAAGTCACTTCAGTTGTGTCTCTTTGTGACCCTGTGGATTGTAGCCCACCAGGCTCCTCTGTCCGTGGGGTTCTCCAGGCAAGAATACTCCAGGCAAGGAGTAGGTTGCCATACCCTCCTCCAGGGGATCTTCCTGACCAGGGATCGAATCTGAGTCTCTTACGTCTCCTGCATAGATAGGTTCGTTCTTCACCACTAGCACCACCTGGGAAGCATAAGCATCTCAAAACCAGCAAGGAAAGGTGACGTTCATTAACAGAGTGGTTGTCGGCACGAGAATGTGGCCATAAACCCCCACTCAGCACAAACTATAGATATGACCTGGCAAATTTCTTAAGGTTCCTGGATCTTAGTTTCTGTGTTTCTATAAAGTTTTGAGAGTTAAATGGAACAGCATGTGAAAAAATAATTTAGCAAGTATATGGCACATGCTAAGCCTTACATAAAAATTAGCTATAATAACCCATATTTATATTGAACTTGATAATTCTTCTATACTACAAATTTCTTTCTCATGTTTGCTCACCTCTATAACAATCAATCATCCAATTCTATGAATTTTAAATATAAATGTTTTCAAATCTGTTCTCTTTCTGTGCCACCATTAACATTGCCCTGGTTCATATCTTTTTATGGTTTCATCTGACTATCTAGCTATCCACGTGTCTATCATGTCTCTCTCCAAATGTAGCTTATCCTTAGAAAACAGGAGGTTAAGGGTAAAGAGAGATAGAGAGGGAATGAAGAAAAAGGGAGGAGAGAAGAGGGGTAATATTTACCTTGAAAAATCTAGGACATGTTCTTAAAACAGTTTTATGATACTGGTTAAATGTAAAAAAAAATATAAAAATCTATTAATAAGCACACCTGGACATGGTGATGGTACTTAAGGAGGTTGGTAAGCCAGTACTAATCGAAAAGACCAAAGAACTATACTGATGTGACTATTAAAATAACCTTTCATTTCTGTGTGGCTGTTTAATAAAAATGCAGTGTTTTTATATACATCCTAAATGTTGCTTTATTGAGAAACTTAAAAACAAGTTAATAACAGTATTCTTATGGATTAGGTGGAAGACTACACTAGCCATGTATTTGAAAAGAAAAATTACATAGTAAACCCAGTCACACACTGGAGTGATTTTACAGGTCAGATTTGGAATTCCAAGCAATCTAATGCTGGCAATGCTCAAGGTTACACTATTTAGTAAAGTCTAATGAACACAAGGAAACATTCAAACAAATGATATCTTTAATATTTTAATCATTTTAGGCCTACTTTCTTGTATACAACATACACAAATTAGAAATAGATAGCATTTTTTTTAAGATTAAGAAGGTATAAAATAATACTTGAAAAATAGGATTAAAAATAAAATATACTAATTTTCGTAGAGGATATTGTTTTCTAAAATAAAAATTGGAGACTATATCACATTTTGCAGCAGCTTCTGCACACATTCTCTATTTCATATAATCAACCAAATTAGAGTTATGAAAGACATTCCTAGATTTCTAATTTTGTATCTTTACCTGAGTTGTATTAGTGTAAAATTTTTTGGGTGACTTTCAGTATTGTAACCAAGTTGCTAAATAGGAATATCGTTAATTTTACTTCAAAAAAAGTAAAATGCCTTGAAACATTTATCACAATCTTTTAGTTACCACAGGTAGAACACATGATCAGTCCCTTTATGGCTATTAGTAATGCAAAGTGCAGCTTCCAAATTGTGAACTGTATACAACAAATTGAGATTAAATGCTGAACCTAATATGTGGAACTCAACAATAATTTATGATTTGTAAGTTATTTTTGTTACTTTGGAGTTTAAATAAAAATAATTTTTCTGTCTTGCTCTCTCCTGTTTGTTGTTCCCTAGTCTCAGAGTACTCTTTTCCCAAGGCATAGAACTAAAATAGCTTTGCTAATTTTCAACCAAATCATCCATTTGTCTACAAAAAGGACACATTAAATTAGACTTTTATTTTTAAGTTTATAATTTAATGTAGTGTTGCTTTCCATTTGAAGAAAAGAAAAACTAAGTAGAGTGGGTATTGTTAGACTTGTGTTTTATACTTCTTGTTGAAGAATGAATAGGGCAAAGCATAAAGTTTAAATAAAATATAAATACAATGATCAAATAGATACTATCAAGACCTAGGTGGTTTTTTTTTTCCCCCTAAGTGTAGGACAGGTAGGAAAATGTAATCTATGACTGAAAATAGGCCCTGGAAACACAAGCAATGAACTCAGTTTGAAATATTTTCTATAGCTGAGTGTGATTTTCATATATAAAATCTTTAAAAAAATTAAAATGTGTTGAGAAACTAGATGCTTTCTTGCTAAGGTCAGGAATAAGGCAAGGATACCTCCACTTAGGACACCTTTTAAACATCTTGCTGGAAGTCCTAGCTAATACAAGAAAAAGAAATAAAATGTGTACAGATTGAAAAAAAGAAAACTATCTTTTTTTTCTTTTTTTGCAAAAGCCGTAATTATCTGTGTAAAACATCTAAAAGGATCAAAAACAAACAAAGCCAACCCTCCCCCAAAAAAGAAACCCTATAACTAACAAGAAAGAACAGTAAGGTAGTAGAATACAAGGTTAGTGTACAAAAGTCCATTGGTTTTCTATATTCCGCAATGAATAAGTGAAATAAAAACACAACACTCTTTAGATTAGCATCCCTCAAAAGTTCAGAAATGCTTCTGAACAAATTTAACAAAATATGCTCAATCTCCATGTGAGGAAAACTATAAAACTCTGATGAAAGAAATCAAAGGAGAACTAAATAAATGAGATATTCCATAATCATAAAGAAGACTCAATATTTTCAAAATGTCAATTCTTGTCAAATTAATCAAAAGTCAATGCAGTTTCAACCAAAGTCCTAGCAAGGTCTTTTGTAGACACTGATGAATTGATTCTAAAGTGTGCAGGAAGAAGTAAAAGACCTTTTATATGGGAGGGAAAAGGATAGACGAGACAATATTGAAGGAGGACTGACACAACTTGACTTCAAGACTTACTGCAAAATTACAGTAATCGGGACAATGTGGTATTGGAAAAAAATACACATATAGATCAATGGATCAGAATAGAGAGGATGTAAACAGGGAGCATGGATACAATCAACTGATCTTTGCAAAGAGTCAAAGGCAATACAACGAAGAAACTGGTCTTTTCAGCAAATGGTACTGGAAACACATGCACAAAAAGGAATCTAGACACGACCTTTAAGATCTGTATTAGTCACCTGGACTGTCATAACTGAATTTCACAGACTGGGTGGCTACTAATCAAGGTGTGGGTAGATTTCGGTTCTCTAAAGGCCTATCTCCTTGGCTTGCTGAGCACTACCTTCTTGCTGTGGCTTTGCACAGCCTTTTATCTGTGAGTGCATATCTTTTCTTATAAGGCTACTGTTTCTGTTCGATTAGGTCCCATCCTTGTGATTTCATTTAACCTTAATCGAGTCCTCGAAGATCCTCTATCTAAATACAACCACCTTAGGTGTTAGGGTTTCAACCTATGGATTTGGTAAAGACACAATTTACTCCATAATACACCCTTCACAGAAAATTTTGTCTTCATTGTATTGCCAATGGTTACCATAAAAAGCAAAAGTCCAGTATGGAAGTTCTTGTAAGATTGCTAGCGCTGAGTAGAAGGGCAATGGCATCAATCAGTCTGCTGCCAGAATAAGTGAAGATTATTTGTTGATTTCCACTTACGCACCACTTCTTAAGTATTTAAAATAAATATTTAAATACTTTCATCACTCAAAGGTGATGAATATTTGTCAGGCCACCATAAAATTCTGAAGGTCTTTCAGATAGAGGAAACAGAGTTGAGACTGTAAACAAGACAGCATATTCTAATAATTATTATTTCCATAGATATAATGTGAATGTGTTTTTAACACTGCTGCTGTTGCTAAGTCACCTCAGTCGTGTCCAACTCTGTGCGACCCCATAGACGGCAGCCTACTAGGCTCCTCTGTCCCTGGGATTCTCCAGGCAACAACACTGGAGTGGGTTGCTATTTCCTTCTCCAATGCATGAAAGTGAAAAGTGAAAGTGAAGTCACTCAGTCATGTCTGACTCTTAGAGACCCCATGGACTGCAGCCTAAGCTCCTCCGTCCATAGGAGTTTCTGGGCAAGAGTACTGGAGTGGGGTGCCATCACCTTCTCCAGTTACTGATGAAGATGTTAATGATAATAGTAATAATAATAACTCAATATGTCAAGTGCTTTCTATAGGTCAAGCACCACAGTTTGTGCTTAATTTAATTCTCATACCAGCCCCATGAAAATTATTATATCATTTTTATCAATAAGGAACTCAGGGCAGAGAGGTTATACAGCTCTCCCTAGCTCATAAAATCGCTGTGTAATGTAGTTGGATCAACCTTGGGTCCCTCCAAACTCTAAATCTGTGCTCTTATCACGTAAATTTGCTACAGTGCAGACAATGTTCAGAATATCACGGCCCCAAAATTTGTTTTGTGTGATTTGATTTTCTTTTTATATCAATGCAAGAGCTTTCTGGTTTTTTTTTTTTTTTTTTTTTTTGCTGTTTTACCGAAGAATCAGACCAAGAACACCAGTTATCAATAAAATAAACTCCTACTGAAAGGAGAAATAGTATCCTAAATGAAAACTATTCATCAAAGATGTCTGAAATTGCTGAAAAATGAAGAGAAGTATCAGGAAATTGTTACCTGTGTTGCACAAACACAAAAATAAACTTACGTTTGAACAAGTTGTGACTGGATTTTAATAAGTGGCTAATTGACAAAGTTGTAAAAGTTACTGCATCTCACAATTCAATACTTTGCAAACTTTTTTTTTCTTTAAAATTAAATGATATCTTTGGTGACACTACAGGCAGATGGTATGACCTCTTTATTACAAAGATTGTTGTGAAGCATCCATCCCTCCTCAGACAAGAAATATGTAAAAAAGCAAACAAAACCCCACCTCTTTTCTTTCTTAAAGAGCAGGATCAAACAAGAAGTTCCAGTTGAATTTGTGAAGATAATTCTCTTGCAGTGATTTATTTAGTAGTGTCAAGGATAACATGGTTTTTATGGCCACAAGAAGACTGTAATCTAATTTTGCAGAAATTCTTATTTCACTGGCACTGTTTTCACTTTTAATCTTAAGCGTTTTCATTTAATTTTGCTTAGAAAAATTCAATGGACTGCTTTATTGACAGTTCAATCCTCAGATTGGTCTTCTGCATTAAATTTTCTGGTGCCAACGTTATGTTTTAAGTCATGTTATCATTACTTTCAACAATCAATTAAGGAGTTATTTTTGCAGACTATTATTAGTCGGAATTGCTGGGTATAATTTATTCCACACAGTAAGAACTATCCCTTTTAACAATATACATTGAAAACTTAATTAGAATGGCATGGCTGGTTCCATGATGAATTTCAGCAAGGGATGTTTTCAAGTATCTAGAGCTTTAAAAAAGAAGACATAACTCTTTTTTTTGCTCTCATCTATATGCCACATGGTCAACCAGACTCCAAATTATGAACTGATTTCCCTAAAGCCTATAACTGCTTGCTGCTACTGCTAAGTCACTTCAGTCATGTCCGACTCTGTGTGACCCCATAGACGTCAGCCCACCAGGCTGTCCTGCCCCTGGGATTCTCCAGGCAAGAACACTGGAGTGGGTTGCCATTTCCTTCTCCAATGCATGAAAGTGAAAAGTGAAAGTGAAGTAGCTCAGTCGTGTCCAACTCTTAGCGACCCCATGGACTGCAGCCTACCAGGCTCCTCCATCCATGGGATTTTCCAGACGAGTACTGGAGTAGAGTACCATTGCCTTCTCCTATAATTGCTTAGGCTCTTTAGTTTTGAGGCCTGAAATAGTTTTAAAACAATGGAAATAATAGAAGTGTGCCAGTTGGCTTGTAGTGATAGCTACAGGAGTGTGGTCTAGGTAAGGAGTTATGCAGCCACTCCACCATGACTTCAAAGCTATGGTTAGCTTTTATATAAACAGTCATGGCAGGAGAACAAATCCATGGACATCAACCCTGGTCATACTTGTGTTTACTTCACCTACTTTTCAGAGCAGACCATAGTGGAAAAAGTTTAGAAAAGGAGACAAGAAGGCAGGTGTTAACTTCTGAGATACTACTGAATTTTAGCTACCTGCCTCTTCCCAGAGGACTCGCTCATGTGTTGTTTTCCTCCTGCCCTTGAGTGTTCAGGGATAATGCTCTCTGCCAGCAAACATTTCTTAGAATCAGACTGTTAACATCTGCCTCTAGAGGGTTTCTATGAAATAATCACAGGAAACCTTTTCTGACCAGCCCACTTCCAGCACAATTAGAAGAAACTGGAGGCCCATAAGTCAAGGTTCTCCACCCTGAGGTCATATTCAACATCATAAATAGATGTACACAGGTGTTGAAACTTAGCCAAAAGAGCATGACTTCAACACTAGTAAAACCACCACCTGATTGATGAACTCAGTTATCTGTGGAAAGTGCCTTAAAAAGACACACTGATGTGGCAGGAATGGCAAGAGAGTAACTCTCAACTCCAGCCTAATTGATTTTATTCACATCTCAATTAGGTGAGTGACAAGAGAAGAGGGCTGGTCAGTGCAGGAAACAGAGAAATATGAGCTTAGTAGCTGCAGAATTGGGAGTATCATTCCTGTTCAAGGTTGGAGGAGGCCTGTCTAGAGTATTTTTTATCTCTATGAAAATGGAAGCATGAGTTCACAAGCCTTTAAAAGTCAACTCACTGCCCATACACCGCTTGAATATAAGTGTGTGGCTCACACAGCATTATGTCATGTACTACTTCTTGTCCATCTGCACAGATGCAATTTTGCAATTATTTGTGTAGTTTTTTAGGTACATTTATGTCTACTACTCAGAAAGATAAGACTCAAGAATGATATCTGTTTTTGCTAAAATTGTATTCCAGGAACATAGCTCAATGTATTCAATGAATGAATGACTGTATTAATTAAAGCACCTATTGTTATTTGGAAGAGTTGCCATAATCAGAGAATTTACTGACCCAGTATGTTTGCATTTAAGACTCATTGGCTGTTATAATTCTCACTTTTAGTTAATACAATGAAATATTTTTATCTGTCAGTGTTGTTGGAATTTAATTAATGAGAAACAGTCCCCGATTCTGATTATATTTGATTGCACTGCTGAGGTCAGTTTTGCCAACTTTGGAGTGAGAAGGTGACATTAGACTTACGTTGACTTCACCAGTATCCCTGCTTGATGTCCTTTCTTGTGGCAAACCTGTCTTAGATGGTTTTTATATTGTCCCTTCCTTTTAAAGCAAGCGACCCCATAGACGGCAGCCCACCAGGCTCCCCCGTCCCTGGGATTCTCCAGACAAGAACACTGGAGTGGGTTGCCATTTCCTTCTCCAATGCATGAAAGTGAAAAGTGAAAGTGAAGTGGCTCAGTCGTGTCCAACTCTTAGCGACTCCATGGACTGCAGCCCACCAGGCTCCTCGGTCCATGGGATTTTCCAGGCAAGAATACTGGAGTGGGGTGCCATTGCCTTCTCTGTTCAGAGTGACAGTATTATTCAAATCACACGCAGACATCTATAAATATCTCCCTTGGAATTCCCATGGAGAATGTAAAATTAAATATTCAATTCTTTCAATACTTTCCTCTTTAAGTGAATCAATACAGAATTCTATCCAGTTTCTTTATGTATCCAAAAAGAAAAAAGAAAGGATTTCCCCTACATTTAAAGTGTATATACTTTAGAAGATACGTATCTATATGTATCTATTAAGTGCTTGCTAGTAAAATAAAGATATTGAGAGGCATAATGTAAAATGTCTCAAGGAACACACATGAGAAAACTGTATTTAGATTTAGATATAATAGCCACAGACTAAAGGATCTGAATATCTCTTTTTCTTTCCTGCCAAATTCAGTTTCAGATTAACATTTACTCGTTACCTGCTATGTACTTGGCTATAAATAAACCACTGTACATGTATTATTTGTTTAAAACCTAGACACTTCACAGAGGTGGAAATGGAGAATAGAGAAATTGTTTGGTGAAGGGCAGAAAATAGGTGGAAGAGACAGGATGTGAAGACAGGAATTATTCAAATCGGGTTTTGCTATGTAATATCATAGTTTCCTTATCTTTAAATAAGCTGATATTAGTATCTGCTCCACTGATACTGTTGAGAAATTTGAAGGATTAAGTGATAGTTAATAAAAGAAGTTAGAATGCCCCCTGGCACATAGTGCTAAACAAGAAGTTGTTTATTTTTTTATTATTATAACATTAAGTCAATAAGTGCATTTACTTACTATGCTAAATGCTGATCTTTATTTTATTTTTTAATTTTTAAATACAATATTGGATGCTACTCACTAGTAAACCCCTCAGTGTATTATTAATAGTTGATAAAGGTATGAATGCCTCAAAGAAGTTAGAATTTCCTGAGGACTATTCAGTAATTCAGTGAAGTTTGACTTTTGTGCAGTTCTTTGCAAGTTCAAAGAATGTGCACACTTAGAAATAAATTTTGAGAATTTCATAACTCGATCACAAAAGCTTTATCACTGATTTAATGTTAGTTTTATCTTGAATTGGTATGCTTTTTTTTTTCACTTTGCACTGAAAATTACAATAAGTTAAATTTCCTCATTAGCAATTAAGTTTATTGTGTTCAGTTGTCCTTTGAAGGAGTGTAACACATATTTGTAAAACATTCCTGTAACATTCTTTTAACTGGACTTAAAAATTTGTAAGTACTGCAGTTTCACATATGTTATTATCTATACCCATTTCTAAAACAGATACATATAATTACCCCAAATATTCTTATACAGTATTTTTAATTGCTAATGAACTACATCTGAACTTTTACTATTTAAATAAGTTGTCATATGATTGATAAAGCTAACTGGTTATTTTTACAAGTTTGAATCACTTTGTCTTGTAGTTTAAAATCTTAATATAGACAAGTCTGTACATATTATGATAAAAATTATAAGCAAATATAGGGGTATTTTTCTTCAACTGTTTGTTTCAACCAAGATCTTTCAAATAGGAGTGAGTTAGGGCAAGTAGAGTTAGGGATTTTTGTCCTAATGAGTGTACGGCGGTCAAAATATTTGCAAGCTACTTCTCCACTCCTTGTTAACTTCCTAATGATAAATGCCGGATATGACTCTTTAGTGTACATATCCTGAAAGCACATGGCTCATAGCTCCTGCTAAGCACTAGACTTCCTTAATAAACCCTCTCAATTTATTATTTTCCATTTAGTGTTCCATTAGGAATTTACAAAATATGGAGAGTGTGTGCATCTGGCTTATCGTAAGCCTATTCATTTTTCTTTAATTTTATGGAGTATTTCAATCTCTTTCCTGAACCCAAATCCTACTTGGACTAGTTTTGACATTATGTTTTCATTTGAGCTTTGGATCCTTAATCTTATTACTTCCTGTTTTCCTAAAACTGGAGTGAATAAGCTACTTACAAGAGCATAAGCTGAATCTGTTCAAAGCCGTTTAACTATATTTACTCTGCTTTTTGGTTGATCCTGCTTCCCCAGTTCCTCAATCTTTAAAAATTTCAGGGAAATTACAAAGTCCAAAAACATGGTCTTTACTGGAGCACCTTTTGCTAGGAGATTCTGCTAAAATCTACTCATCTTGATTGTCTTTTCTGAATGTTAAAGTCAGACCCACACACACTCATAGATGGTCATCGGCTCGGTGTTCCAGCTTGCTGTTTTGTCATTAGTTTTTAGTTCATACTTGGAACGACCCTGAGAGAAAGTGAGGAATTATTGGCCACATTTTATGAATGAAATGCCTTAGCTGCAAGAGTTAATTCACTTGTCCAAAAAGAACAGAGTTAGTAAGTAGAAGAGGCTAGATTCAAATCCAGCTGTGATGGAGTCCAAGTTCATCTTTTTTGGCCATTAGGTACACTGCCTCCTGCCTCCTCCATGTATTAACACGGTCATACATGCCCTGGGTGTCCCATTCACAAAGCTCAGGTGTGTTTTATGTGTTTCCGTAAGAAAGCCTTAGGCCTGGCACAGGTGGTGTTATCATTGGCTGGGCCAGTAATTTAGTGGAAGTTCTGGGATTCAGGCAGTCCTGGAGGTGGTCCGTGAAGGAGGGCTGTGCCCAAAGAGTGTTGGAGTGTCTTGGATGTTGTCCTGAAGGCATGAACAGTCCCAGTATGCTTGCTGTCTTGGCTGCCCAACTCATACCTACCAAAGTTCTTTATTGCAAAAGCATTGAAGCCAATGGATTGTTCTCTGTTTCTAAAGAAATCACACTAGTGTAATCTCTCTGCTTTGCAATTGCTCATTCAGTAAGCCATTATTCATTAGACTCCTGGGAGTTTGCAATCTTGGAACAATTGTTTCTCTGTTTATCAGGTTGTTTGTCATTTTGCAGACAGGCACGTTTATTTGCTTATAACACAACCAAAATAATTAGCTGTTTACCTGGCAGATTGACCATGATTATGTATGACTAATGACCATAAATGAATAAAGAGGCTTTGTTGAAAGAAAAGGACTGGGCCATTAGGCATGATTTTAATCATTGATTTTCCCCTGAGACTGACAGTCTTAAACTAAGCTTATCTTTACATAATTATAGGGTATTTGCCTGATTTCCCAAGGTGTAGTGCCTTGGCAGAATCAGACAAACTGGGATTCAATTCTTCTGCCATTTATAAGGGTGATCTGTGGCAAGTTTCTCAAACTCTGTAAAATTCAGTTTCCTAATGTGCAAAATAAATGTGATGACAGTAAAGTCATAGGTCGCTTCAAGGATCACGTAAGACAATGCATTCAAAATAATCAACTTGAATTAGCTTCTCAATATAAGATCAAGTAATCTCCATACCTCGCATGTTTAAATTGCAAGTACTTGAAGATAAGAATTCATTTCTAACACTCATCTCATTTATCTAGTGCATGTGGATAATATTTACCTTAAATGGGTCCTTGATGACCCATTTTATCACTAAATAAGATAGTACATTAGCAGTGTCTGGTTAACCGTTATTTGAGTATTTTTACATGTTTGGGGAAAATAGATAGATAGATGGCTTATATAGATGTTGACACTGATGGCAGCAGTGTTGATGATAAAATATTCCCTGAAATTATCCATTAACTTTTCCACAGTCTGTTTCAGGAAAGTTTATGTAGCTACTCTTTCTTCTTTTCCATGTTCAATTATCTTATTGAAGTAAACACAGAACAGTTTTCATCTTCTTTCTTTCATCTCTTCAAATGTATGAACTCTAATCCAGGCTTTTCCCTCACTCTTCGTTTAGAAGATGGAGTTGTAATTCTTCAACTCTGACTGGTGATTACAGTCAATTCTTAATATCCATAATTGCCTTGTTTTCTGCTCTATTGCAAATGCAGAAACATTTTCCACTCATTTCCTAACAAGAGCTTTTTTTTTTATATTAAATATAGTGTTCAGTAGCACAACCTATTTAATTTCTATTCTTCACTAATGCCTATAATAATGACTCTCCTGCTTTAACAGTTAGGAAGGAGAGAATATTTATGAAACTCCTACTATGTGCCAGGTACCACAGTCTTTGAGAACATGATTGCATTGTTCATCCAATTGGCCTGGGATTTGTTATCATCCCTTTTATTTATTGTATTTCTTTTTTTTTTTTTTTATTCTTCCAATTTTATTTTATTTTTAAACTTTACATAATTGTATTAGTTTTGCCAAATATCAAAATGAACCCGCCACAGGTATACATGTGTTCCCCATCCCGAACCCTCCTCCCTCCTCCCTCCCCATACCATCCCTCTGGGCCGTCCCAGTGCACCAGCCCCAAGCATCCAGCATCATGCATCGAACCTGGACTGGCAACTCGTTTCCTACATGATATTTTACATGTTTACATATGTTTACACATGTTTACACATGTTTACATATGTTTACATGTTTACACATGTTTACATATTTATTGTATTTCTTTGTCAAGTCCTCCAATTGGAAGTTCACTCCAGTGATGTCCAGGCCCCGTTACCTGTCTGAAGATGACCTCCCTGTTAAGACAATTTAATCACACTTAAGACATTCTGACAATAAGATAATGGTGCTTTGCCTGCCAGGACACTGACAATCATCTATCCAACAGTGACAGAAGAAAAAGAATCTACCCAAACCGAATTAAAAGCTACCTCCACCCTCCCCCTCTTTTCCATTACGTGTGAGGAAGACAAACCAGCACCTGAAACCCCAGCAAACACTAAATAGAAGCAAGGTTTCCATCACAGGAGGAGCCTGTGGATCTTCACACTTTCCACCCTGGGATTTCCAAGTAGGTTCTTATCAACTCTGAAGCCTGACATATTTCAAGTGAATCTCAGTCAGTTGGAAATATGATAATGAGTTAAAATGTGACTTGCGGAATTGAGGGACTTGAATTTGTATTCTAGTTTTGCCTCTTAGTCTCCATCTGACCTTGGGCAAGTTGCTTCCCACACATGAGCCCTAGTTTTCATCAATGAAAAATAGGAAAAATTATACCTATCTCACCTGATGTGAGGATTTAAAGTAAAAATATATAGCCTGGAGACAAGGATTGAGAAGATGCAAGAAAGGTTTAACAAGGACCTAGAAGAAATAAAAAAGAGTCAATATATAATGATCAATGGAACAAAATAGAAAGCCCAGAGATAAATCCACGCACATATGGACACTTTATCTTTGACAAAGGAGGCAAGAATATACAATGGATTAAAGACAATCTCTTTAACAAGTGGTGCTGGGAAATCTGGTCAACCACATGTAAAAGAATGAAACTAGACCACTTTCTAACACAATACACAAAAATAAACTCAAAATGGATTAAAGATCTAAACGTAAGACCAGAAACTATAAAACTCCTAGAGGAGAACATAGGTAAAACACTCTCTGACATACATCACAGCAGGATCCTCTATGACCCACCTCCCAGAATATTGGAAATAAAAGCAAAAATAAACAAATGGGACCTAATTAACCTTAAAAGCTTCTGCACATCAAAGGAAACTATTAGCAAGGTGAAAAGACAGCCTTCAGAATGGGAGAAAATAATAGCAAATGAAGCAACTGACAAACAACTAATCTCAAAAATATACAAGCAACTCCTACAGCTCAACTCCAGAAAAATAAATGACCCAATCAAAAAATGGGCCAAAGAACTAAATAGACATTTCTCCAAAGAAGACATACAGATGGCTAACAAACACATGAAAAGATGCTCAACATCACTCATTATCAGAGAAATGCAAATCAAAACCACTATGAGGTACCATTTCACACCAGTCAGAATGGCTGCGATCCAAAAGTCTACAAATAATAAGTGCTGGAGAGGGTGTGGAGAAAAGGGAACCCTCTTACACTGTTGGTGGGAATGCAAACTAGTACAGCCACTATGGAGAACAGTGTGGAGATTCCTTAAAAAACTGGAAATAGAACTGCCTTATGATCCAGCAATCCCACTGCTGGGCATACACACTGAGGAAACCAGAAGGGAAAGAGACATGTGTACCCCAATGTTCATCACAGCACTGTTTATAATAGCCAGGACATGGAGGCAACCTAGATGTCCATCAGCAGATGAATGGATAAGAAAGCAGTGGTACATATACACAATGGAGTATTACTCAGCCATTAAAAAGAATACATTTGAATCAGTTCTAATGAGGTGGATGAAACTGGAGCCTATTATATAGAGTGAAGTAAGCCAGAAGGAAAAACATAAATACAGTATACTAACGCATATATATGGAATTTAGAAAGATGGTAACAATAACCTGGTGTACGAGACAGAAAAAGAGACACTGATGTATAGAACAGTCTTATGGACTCTGTGGGAGAGGGAGAGGGTGGGAAGATTTGGGAGAGTGACATTGAAACATGTAGAATATCATGTAAGAAACGAGTTGCCAGTCCAGGTTCGATGCGCGATACTGGATGCTTGGGGCTGGTGCACTGGGACGACCCAGAGGGATGGTGTGGGGAGGGAGGAGGGAGGAGGGTTCAGGATGGGGAACACATGTATGCCTGTGGCGGATTCATTTTGATATTTGGCAAAACTAATACAATTATGTAAAGTTTAAAAATAAAATAAAATTAAAAAAAATAAAGTAAAAAACAAAACACATAAAGCATTCAGCATAGTGCTGATATGTTGTTAAATTTCCACATTTGCTATTTCTTACCAATGGTAGTCTAGTAGGCTTATTTTATTTTTCAAGAGTAAATTTTCTTGTCTCTCTCTCTTTTTTTTTTTTTTTGGCAACTGAGGATGACTTATCACTCCCTTCCCTACTGCCTCTCTCTCTCTCTTTCTCAGTAAGACAGAGGAATGTAAAGGATGGTTCATAACTGGAAATTATATTATTTTGAAATGTCAGTCAGTGATATTTTCTCAGGAGAAATGATTCTTCCAAATACTCCCCAAAGAACATTATTTGGGAGGAAACACAACTGAACAATGAATTCAGAGTTCTGAGTTGATATTTCTGATGATTAGACTAGTCTTCCCTCTGTTTATATAACATTGAGTGAGCTCTGCAGATACGTTGCTGCTGCTGCTGCTAAGTCGCTTCAGTCGTGTCTGACTCTGTGCGACCCTATAGATGGCAGCCCACCAGGCTCCCCCGTCCCTGGGATGGCATTCCTTAACCTGTGGGCAGGAAACAGCTTCCTTTGACTATCTAAGGTGGACTAACTTTCACACACTTCTTAATTTTTTTTTTAGAAAGTGGTTTTCTCAACTTTTAAGAAAATGCTGCAGATTTATTTGATAGATTTTTATATCTTTGTTGGAGACAACTTTGGACAACTGTATATTCATCTGATTCCACAAGGAGTGATTAGGGGGCATTGACTGAGCTGTGTTGGAAGTTATACCTCTCTTGAAGGTCACTTGTATCCCTGATCACTGGGTGATCCAGGAGTCCAGCTAATCTGTATGCTGGCTATCTGAAGAGTCACCTTGACCTGGAGCTTTCCCCTCCTGGGGCAGCTAATTACCCCTTTCTTTGTGCATGGACTGACCCTAGTTAATTCCTGCACTGTGAAACTGACATCAACCATTGGCTTAATTGTTTCCTATCCTTCCATTGCAGGGCTATTTCTTATCATTTATTAATGATAACAAACACATTCTAAGCACTTATTATGTGGCAGAATTTGCTAAATATCTTTCATTCTGCATCTCATGCTTTCACAGCTCATAAAACCACTATCCCCTTTTTAGAGATGAGAAAACAGAGAGGCACCTGTTACTCAGTGTCACGTGACTAGGATGTGACCTCAGGCTGTATGCTTTATTCCCAAACCATCTTTGAACTTGCCTTTATGTCACATGACTCCTGGCTGTATGGGAGGTCTTCAGTAAACAGGTGTCCTGTTAATATGTAAATCTGAACTTCTCTGAATCTTGATGGTCTCATTTATAAAGTGGGATCCCAACTACTCTGGTCATCTTGAGCATTATGAGTTTATGTACCTGAAGAGGGTTAGTGGAGGGCCAAGTGAAAGGTGTGTAAATATTTTTTCAATCTGATTAACAAGACACTTAAAAAAAAAGATAATGTTGTGTTGTATAGCCCCAAGTCTGTCTTTTTAAATCATGATCACTGGACCCTACCAAAAGATGGTATAAAAGGGGATTTAGCATTGTGGAAGGCATGTAATAGATACCTTCACTTTGAGGAAATGTAGAGCAGGTCCCAGGGGCTGTTATATAGAGGAACTGAGTCCAGTTTTGGAGATTTAGTTGAGGACTGGCCCAGCTCGGACCTCTTTGTGGACAGGGATCAGAGTGGTAGAGAAGGCATCATTGAGGGGATAGATATTTGTGGAATGCCAGCTGTGGGCTGGAATCTCTCTTATGTTCATAACAAATCTGGAATAGGGATCAATGGCGCATTTTACAGGTGAGGAAACTCTGGTTTCCAAGACCACACAGGCTGTGAATGGCAAAGATAGAGTTCTAAAGCAGGTGTGCAGTGGGCATCTCCGCTCTTCCCTTTGGAAGAAGGCGGGTGGCACAGAAGCTAAAGCAAAGGTCAGCATATTTAATTCTAGTATAATTTTTGTTCCATTTGTTCCCCTGTTTCTCACTGGAAAACAACATACCTGCAAGTGAAGTCCCAGAAAAGAGTCTGAAAAAATGCTCCCGAAAACAGAAAGTGCCTCAATGCTTTGTGGGAAGAGAGAAGGAGAGGAGCTTGTTGGCTGATTTACGATGAATATTTAGGGTTGTCCTTCTGTATCAGGCACTGGGGGAGGCCCAGCAGATGAGAGTGATTTGAGGGTCCCTGACCTTCACACCAGAGAAGGCAATGGCGCCCCACTCCAGTACTCTTGCCTGGAAAATCCCATGGACGGAGGAGCCTGGTAGGTTGCAGTCCATGGGATCGCTATGAGTCAGACATGACTGAGCGACTTCACTTTCACTTTTCACTTTCATGCATTGGAGAAGGAAATGGCAACCCACTCCAGTGTTCTTGCCTGGAGAATCCCAGGGACGGCGGAGCCTGGTGGGCTGCAGTCTATGGGGTAGCACAGAGTCGGACACGACTGAAGCGACTTACCAGCAGCAGCAGCAGCAGACCTTCACACACTAAGGGTTTGCTACAGAAACAGCAGACAGACAATTTCTGAACCATATGCAGAGACATGCATCGGTAAAACTAACCCAGCTTTGGATTCAGAGATGCCTGGGTTTTAAACATGACTTGTGACTTTTACTAAGAATGTGGACTTTGGCAAAATTATTGACTTCTCTGAGCCTCATTTTCTTTATCAGTAGAATTGAGAATAATAAACTTACTTCACTACAGTATAATGAGACTTCAATAAATCTGAAAGTAGCTGACAAAATAAATTTTTTTTTCCTGTATTGGTTTTGGAACCAATATATAAGAAGATAAAAAAGTAAGTGAGCATGGCGCATAAATGAACATAGTTTCATTTTCAAATAAGCATTCTGAATTAGGCATTATCATTCTATTTGACATATGTGGAAGCTGAGGAACAGAGAAGTTAGACAACAGCTAAAAGTGACCCAGCTGGGGTTGAATTTCAGGTTGTTTCACTCTGCAGTCCCTGCACATAATCACATAGTTTGACTCCATCTCTTGGGTAGAGCAAAGAGTTTGGGACCAATGAGGAAAGTGAGCAGGGGGCAGGAAGGGTAGTGCCCACTAGTGCCTGCATTGCTCGTGTGCATCTGAGAAATGGTAGCATGTGCAAGGCCTTTGGCGGAAGGCAAGGGCATTGCTTGAGAAACTACATTGTGTACATGTTGTCGCAAGCAAGAGGAGGAAGAAGTATGTTTAGACTTGACCTTTGGCCACATGATTAGAAAGACCAGCGCCAGTGTAGACCTCCACTGACTCTGAACAGCTGATGGCAGGAAATCACACCAGAGGATCTTTGTGGGGTCCCACAGCTGTGTCACCCTCGTCCTCACGGCCTCGCACTTGCTTTCACTGTCAGCAAATTTATGAGGAAACGGAGACTGTTTTCTTCTTGAAAGTACTAATATGCAGTGATTATCACAAAACTTAAGTCCTCAATGAGGAGAAAATATTTCTTAGTATACTAAATGTGAATCTTCCCAACTTGCCATGTGTTCAGAAAACAACAATCAAATAAAGGTTACTTTGTGTTTTTATCTCTTTCCTCAATACATTCATCCTCCAAGTGTTTGAGCCTAAATAGTTCAGTGTCAAAGACTCAAGAAAACAGTAAGGCGAGACAGTAAAATTTATGTTACTTGGAATGTGACGGCTGTACTTGGAAATAGTCTAGGGATTGTTAAGGGAGGTACCCGCAGTTTAAATCAGGAAAACACTGTAAGGATAAGGAAGAAAAGGCAACTAAATTCAGTTTGCATTTGTTGGGTGGCTTCTCTGTGCCAGATGTTACAATAGGTCGTGGGGGCACAGGGAGAATTTAGGGAGACTTTAGACTCCTAGGGCACTCTTTGACTGACTCATATAAAGTTATATTTACATATATAAGAATGTAATTATATAATTGCTGTAATTATATACAGTAATTATTATAATTATATAATTACTGACTATAAAGCCATTAAAGTAAAAATAAGAATTGATTGAAGTAAAACTATTGAAACTATTGGGTGGGTAATCCAAATTGTGTTGGCCTACAAATGTAATTTATCATGTTGAAAGAGGTAAAGAAATCAAGGTGTTCTAAGAACACAGAGTGGGTCCCTAAGTCAAACTAGACACTTCTGGATGGGTTTTCTGCTGTTAAGTGTGAGATACCAATATAATAGGAAGAAGGAACAAAATAAATAAGAACCTTATACAATGGAACAGTTTTATGGTTTAGAGATCCATAGGCTGTTCAGTGTGACTGGGATGAATTGCATAAGATCTAAAATTTCTATTCCCTAAATAAATAATGTCATTTTCCCAGCTTCATCAGTGTGTGAAAGAAGAGATAACATGTAAAGAGGCATTTTTACAAGATGAATTTAGGAGTATATACCAGATGAATCAGACTATCAGGTTTTAACTTTAGTATATTTATTTGTTGTTGCTTTTCAGTAGCTAAGTTGTGTCTGACTCTTTGCAGTCCCATGGACTGTAGCACACAAGGCATCCCTGTCCTTCACTATCTCCTGGAGTTTGCTCAAATTCATGTCCATTGAGTCAGTGATGCTATCTAACCATCTCATCCTTTGCCGCCCCCTTCTCCTTTTGCCTTCAATATTTCCCAGTATCGGGATCTTTTCCCATGAATTGGCTCTTCGTATCACATGGCCAAAGTATTGGAGCTTGAGCTTCAGCATCAGTCCTTCCAATGAATATTCAGGGTTGATTTCCTTTAAGATTGACTGGTTTGATCTCCTTGCAGTCCAAGGACTCTCAAGACTCTTCTCAAGCAACACAATTCTAAAGCATCAGTTCTTTGGTGCTCAGCCTTCTTTATGAACAAACTCTCACATCTGTACATGACTACTGGAAAAACCAAAGCTTTGACTATATGGACCTTTGTTAGCAAAGTGGTGTCTAGATGTGAATATGCTGTCTAGATGTGTCATAGCTTTCCTTCCAAGGAACAAGTTTTTTTAATTTTTAATCATTTAATGTATATTCAAACAATGTAAATCAGCATAGAAACTGCAATTTTATTTTAAAAAGTATTGTTTAGAACAAGGCTAAAGCCATTAAAGTAAAAATAAGAATCGACTGAGGTAACATTATTGAAACTATTGGGTGGGTAATCCAAATTGGGTTGGCCTACAATTTATGGTGTTGAAGGAGGCAAAGGAATCAATATTGGTTAGATACAAAAGAGTTAAGTTATTAAGATTAGAGTTCAAAGAGAATTTTGAAAGTAAAAATAAAACAAAAAGAAGAATTTTGAGGGGAAAGTAGAGGAGGAAGCACAAGGAAGAGGAGGAAGAGAGGAGAAGAAGAAAAAGGAAAGATAACTTACTAGTATTTGCATTCTTGCCATCACAAGCAAGGGCTGAGATAAAAACATAGTTGGAGACTATTCATGTGGCACTGAGTTCCAGCCAAAACCAAGCAGAACTGCACCCATTCTGGTATCCTAGGCAACAGCCACCCTCCACTATTATGCTAATGATAAAAAACACCATGTGTATGTGATGGAAACTATAACAGAAGAGAAGCCATTCTTGGTCTGGCTTGCTCCATGTGAAGAGGGTGCTTAAGGAGGGGTTTTGGAGGTAATTGGGCAGCAATGTATGCAGTCTTGAGGGAAATGTCCATGTTGTGCATAAACAAGTTAATGAGGACTGCATGGTTGGGAATTTGTATACTGTCTATGGACAAGATTCACTTACTATTTGTCACCATTGCAAGTGATATTAATGAACAAGAGCATATATTTACCATGAAGCAAGGAGAGGCCATCAAGATTTGTCAGGAGGAAACAGGCTTTGGATATTAAAGTTGTCTGCTGGTCCTGTCTCTGGCTTTGTCATTTCTAGGCAGACAGCCTCTCTGACTCTAGAAAAGGTTCTACCTGGTGGGATCCGAGGGCAGGGAAAGTGAGGGTCTGGGTATTACAGGTACTTTATTCTCCACATCCAGCTCCAGAAGCAATTAGCCAAATGAAACTGGATTACTGTAGGGAAAGAAGTTATTTTATCAGCTTTTTCTAGGATGTAGATAATGTTGAACTGGATGAGTTTCCAATGCTTTTATAATCTAGTCTCAATACCGCAGCTTAGTCTCATCACAATTTCCCTATATGATCCACTTTAAAACTGAATTAGCTATTCCATTCTGTGTTGAACCCCCTCATCCCTCATCAGAATGTGAACTCTTTGGGGCAAAGATTCATCCTTCATCTATCTAGAGCACAGTTCTGACATTAAGCGCATTTCAGCGAATAAACATTTAGTAAACTCATTTCTTACAAAGCATTTAGAATCTTCTCTGTGTCAGGACAACTGGAAGCAATTGGATGACTCAATAAATGAGTTTATGAACTATAAAGATTCATTAAACATATAATAAAAGGGTTTCAGTGTCATTAGCATATATGTGCTAAGTCAGAAGAAAGAATGCAATTACCTAAGGATATAAAATTAAGGAAAGAATAAGGAGAGAAAGCGAAAAAAAAAAAAAGAAATAGAACTCTGGGGACACCATCTTAAGGCAGTAGTATCTTGCTTGGAAAAGTACAAACGAGTGGGCAGAGATTTAAAAGAAGAAAGAGAAAGATAGGAGAAGAGATTGAGGGTTTGGGGGATGGTTAATGATGTCAAACGCTGAACTGTACCTTTTTCATAAGAAGGTGAACTCCTTGAAGGTGTATAAACTCCATGAGGTTAGGACAAATTCATGACTTTTTTACTTACCATTGCTTTTCTAGAACCTAGCACAGTTTTTTACATGAAACTGGATTACTGTAGGGAAAGAAGTTATTTTATCAACTTTTTATAGGGTGTAGATAATGTTGAACTGGATGAGTTTCCAATGCTTTTATAATCTATTCTCAATACTGCAGCTTACTTTCATCTCAATTTCCCTATATGATCCATGTTTTAAAACTGAATTAGCTATTCCATTGTGCGTTGAACCCACTCATCCCTCATCAGAATGTGAACTCTTTGGGGCAAAGATTCATCCTTTGCCTTTAATAAATGTCTATTTGTATTTGATACCTAGCACCAGAGTAGCAAATGCAACCTGCTTCACTATTCTTGACTGGAAAATTGCATAGATGGAGGAGCCTGGTGGGCTACAGCCCACGGGGTCCTACAGAATCGGACACGACTGTGTGACTAAGTAGGTATTCATGCACCAAGCATAGTGACTGGTGTGTCATAATTGCATTCTCACTGTTCATGAAGCAAAGAAGTAGTCAATTATTTTACAAACTGGAAATTGTCTCCTGCCTGTTCTGCAATTATCACCTCCTCGTGAAATCTCAATTTCTAACACCAGTGTGGTTTCTCTTCTTTCTGTTTATTTGCACCATGAGGATCTGTACATCCCCATCAAATGAAAGGACCTTGGGAAATAGACAGAGTGGTAACCCTAGAAACAATTCCCTTTACAGCAGCATCTTCCAAACATGTAAGTTTTGGAATAAAAATCATGTGAGTTTTTTTTTTTTTTTTAAGCCATGATCCATTCTGTTTGGGAAATCATAGCTATTGGGGTGCGATGGGGAATAAAATAAGACAGGATCCTCTCTTGTATGGTGCTTAGAATCTTCTGGGGAAGACAAAACTGGTCTACCATTCTCACACACAAAAAATATTAAGTTGCAATGAAGTGAAGTGAAGTCACAATAAATTAATATTAAATTGTAACTGTGAGACTATGAACAGATACAAGCAGATATGGTCTAGTAATTCTATATTTCCCCTTGGGCTTTTAAAATGTATTCTAGCCCACAAAAGTTGCTGAGAATTTCTGGGGTGCAAGTATTCTCTACACGTCTCCACCAACATAGCATATTCACCCACAGTATGGAACTCAGCTCTGACTTGATTCCTGAGCACTTGGAGAGCCTGAGGAACATCGTTGTATATGGGCCCCTCTAAGAACAAATAAACTAGAATCTCTGAGAGAGGATCCCAGGTGATTCACATGTGCAGCTAGGGTCCAAAACCTTTTCTCAGTCTTAATGCAGTTTGGCAGTGGGACTGCCCCATTGAATTCACCCAGAAGTAACACCACGGACAGCTCTGCTCTCTCTTCTGGGCTTAATATGTCCCTGGACCCTGTGTTGTCTTCCATGCATGTGCTCCATGGTGGGACACAGTGAATATTTGATAAGTAAAAAAATAGCTTTTTTGGTATTCCTAATAAGGGAAATAATATATTAACACACTTTGAAATTTTGGTCAGTTTCATAAAATACAATGGATGCACAAATAAAGTATAAAGAAGGAAAATGTCATGCATTACAGATGTCATGTCTTACAGATTATTTGTGCACAGTCCAAATAATTAAATAGAACCTACTGAATGGCATTAATATTAGATCTCACTTAAAAAAACTCTTCAACTGAAATGAGTCTTACTATCATGTGTCTATTTAATGTGGTTATATTTTAAGTTGTTATTAAATCAGTGGTGTATTTTTCAATAAAAGCTATTTTAGGTTTCAGTAAAATGTCACTCAAATCAGTAAATGCTTATTATATTGGTTGACTGCAATATAAATAAAATCAATTGTCTTTCTGTAAAGAGCAATAATCTGTTAGATGATAGAAACAAAAAAGTTAAATCCCATTTTCAATACTAAAAACAAAATACTTTTACAGTAAATGTATTAATAACACAAAATGTTTGTGCTCTATTTGAAATAAAATAGATAAAAGGAGCCTTGCATAAAACAAACACACACATTGATGTATGGCAGAAACCAACACAATACTTGTAGAACAATTACCCTCTAATTACAAATTAAAACATAAACAAAATAAATAAAAACGTAAAGACTCTAGTTTCTGCATGAGAAAATGGAACCATATTGCTTTTCCAGGTTATTTTTGAGATATAGATGTGGTTGACTGAAATGTATTGATTCATTTCTTCATTCATAAGATATTTTTGAGCCCTTAATAGATGTCATATTATATGTTGAGTGCTGAAGATTCAATGAGAGAAAGCCAGGTGTGTCCCCAGAGTTTTAAATCTGGAATCTTTAATATAAAACATATGAAATAGATGCATATGTATAATTGTCAAATACTTATGTGCTGTGCTGTGCTAAGTCACTTCAGTAGTGTTCAACTCTTTGTGACCTCATGGACTGTAGCCCACTAGGCTTCTCTGTCTATGGGATTCTCCAGGCAAGAATACTGGAGTGGGTTGCCATGCCTTCCTCCATAAAATACGTACACATTTAACTAAATAACAAAAATTGCTAGAGACCTATTGTCCTAGAAGAATAGCAAGTATTTCTATCAAGTATTATTTTGATTGAAAAAATTCTCCAGCAGAATGCCTTTTTTGCTGATAGCAATAAAAAGTATGGATATTCTTTCCCTTTAAACAAATACAAAATCTAGACCAAAGTAACAGAAGTCCAAGGAAAATATCTGATAATATATATGAAATTCCATAGTGATAGGGTAGAGAACAGTCATTTAACAAATGATGCAGGGAAAACTGGTTAGCTATTTAAAAATAAAAATTAATCTATACCCCATTTTACAGCATATACCAAAACCCAAACAATGGATTTGTAAATATATGCATACATACATACACACTCATATAAATGTAATCAAATAAAATAGAACTAGTCAGATCTGATGAAGCATAACAACACCCTAAGTTTTAAATCAATACAGAAAATAAAGGAAGAGATAAATTCGATATTGTATAGTCAAATATTCTTGTATTGGAAATGGTATGATAGACCATTTTGTATTTAAAAAATACAAAGCAAGAGAAAACACTGACACCAAATATAACTGACATAATATAACCTTTCTATCTGATGAAGAAGTAGCTCACACAATTTGATGAAGAAAAATACCACATCTCCAACAGAAATAGAAAGAAAAGGTACAATTCACGTGAGAGGAAATACATTTAGGTTTAACAGATGTATTCTGTTCAAATCATCATCAGTTCAGTTCAGTCACTCAGTTGTGTCTGACTCTTTGTGACCCCATGAATCACAGCACGCCAGGCCTCCCTGTCCATCACCATCTCCCGGAGTTCACTCAGACTCACGTCCATCAAGTCGGTGATGCCATCCAGCCATCTCATCCTCTGTCGTCCCCTTCTCCTCCTGCCCCCAATCCCTCCCAGCATCAGAGTCTTTTCCAATGAGTCAACTCTTCGCATGAGGTGGCCAAAGTACTGGAGTTTCAGCTTTAGCATCATTCCTTCCAAAGAACACCCAGGACTGATCTCCTTTAGAATGGACTGGTTGGATCTCCTTGCAGTCCAAGGGACTCTCAAGAGTCTTCTCCAACACCACAGTTCAAAAGCATCAATTCTTCGTCGCTTAGCTTTCTTCGCAGTCCAACTCTCACATCCATACATGACCACAGGAAAAACCATAGCCTTGACTAGATGGACGTTTGTTGGCAAAGTAATATCTCTGCTTTTGAATATGCTATCTAGGTTGGTCATAATTTTTCTTCCAAGGAGTAAGCGTCTTTTAATTTCATGGCTGCAGTCACCATGTGCAGTGATTTTGGAGCCCAAAAAAATAAAGTCTGACACTGTTTCCACTGTTTCCCCATCTATTTCCCATGAAGTGATGGGACCAGATGCCATGATCTTCATTTTCTGAATGTTGAGCTTTAAGCCAACTTTTTCACTCTCCTCTTTCACTCTCATCAAGAGGCTTTTTAGTTCCTCTTCACTTTCTGCCACAAGGGTGGTGTCATCTGCATATCTGAGGTTATCGATATTTCTCCTGGCAATCTTGATTCCAGCTTGTGCTTCTTCCAGCCTAGCGTTTCTCATGATGTACTCTTCATATAAGTTAAATAAGCAGGGTTACAATATACAGCCTTATATATAGAAATGTATAATAGAACCTTTAAATGCATAATCTATATATATTAATAGAAAACAGGGGAACATTACTGTGAAATATCTATACTTAAAATGTGATGGTTTCAGTGTAGTTGAAATGCCATTTGACAAGACCCATTAACCATTACCCTCTTTCACCTGACCTATGGCTCACATTCTTAAAGCACTGTTAATTCTGTTTCTAAAATTTATCTTGGAGCTGAACAATTATCTCCCTTTATCCTTCCACTGTCTTAGATTTAAGCCACATTATGTCTGGTTTGGAAGACTATGAAAGCAGCCTCCCTGACCACCCATTTTGACTCCCTCTTATTCTGCACCCTGTAGGCAGCAGGATCATTATAAAACACAAACTTCACTGTTAATCTTCTGCATAAAGGGCTCCACTGGCTTCTTGTATCTAGAATCAATTTCACACTCTTAACTGTGACCCACAAGCTGCAGTGTAATCTGGTTCTCCCTGGTCTTCAACCTCATTTCCTGCTGCTCTTCTTCCCTCACATTGCCTGGCTACTCTGTCCTCTTCCTATTTCCTTTCCAGCTGCAAGATCTCCTTTGAACATTGCTGTTCCCTCCACCCTGGATGCTGTCCTCTCTTTTCTTGCCCAGGATGCCTTCTCCTTGTCCTTGAGATTTTGCACCCCTGTCCTCCCTTTAGCAGGGACTCTAACATCATGTCTACATCAAACCATCTACTTTCCGTGCCTACCCCCCTCCCTTTCCTCACCATCCTCTTCTTCTTTGCAGTGTGCACAGTGAGTGATTATTCATTTGCTCTCTGTTCTTGTCACTCTCTTTACTAAATCCCGTTTCATGAGTGCAGAGTCTGTTTTACTCTCTGTCCTTAGAACCATACACAGAGCCGTACATAGTTCATCTGTATGTGATAACTATTTGGAGACCGGATGAATGAATGGATATGTAAATGAATGAAGAATGAAATCTCTCTGCCTCAGAACACTCAATTTTCCAATTCTACATTGGCTTTCCACCCAGAGTTATCTTTAAAATGTGAATATGCTCTGTTTTATTTTAGGCATGCCAACGGTTGTTTGCTGTAACTCAAGAGAAAGTACAAACACTTTAACAGGTATATTAGTTTCTTAGGGATGTCATGAAAAATTATATGGTAAGGCTAAAGATATAACATATTTTGGGCATAAAATCAAAATTATATCCACCTTATGAATTCAACTATGCAAAATGTATGCAACTATAAATGAAGGACTCAAGTGAAATAAGGAAAGATAGAAAATTCAAATGTCAAAGTAGGGGAATTAGGTGGGTAATATTGTGGATTTTTTTCTCCTATTTATTTTACTGTTGTCATAATGTTATTTGTATAATAGAACCATTTGCGGGCATAACGCTCATTAGATGCCGAACCCACCAATTTGAATTTCACCAAAATACAAACAGCTGTCTTAGATCTGTTTCCTGGCTATTAGAAGTGGAAATGCCTATGATAGGCTGTCTAGAGATGATGATGATGATGGTTTTTAAGGGAAAAGAGTATAAATAAAGTAATACAGGTAATCTTAATTTTGGAAGAGCTTGGCCAAATTCATTTACTCTACCATGCCCATATTTTCATCTTATATAAAATACAGAGAGTTGGACTAAAAAATTGTTTTTATTTTACTCCCCACAGAATCCCATCAACATATCTATTACTCCATACGTAATTCTCTGGTTTTGTTTCTGTTACTCAGTCGCTAAGTTATGTCTGACTTTTTGCAACCCCATGGACTGTAGCACACCGGATTCTCTTTCCTTCACTGTCTCCTGGAGTTTGCTCAAACTCATATCCATTGAGTCCATGATGCTATCCAACCATCTCATCCTCTTTTGCCCCCTTCTTTTCATGCCCTCAATCTTTCCCAACATCAGGGTCTTTTCCAGTGAGTCAGCCCTTTTCATCAGGTGGCCAAAGTATTGGAGCTTCAGCTTCAGCATCAGTTCTTCCAATGAATATTCAGGGTTGATTTATTTTAGGGTTGACTACTTTGATCTCCTTGCAGTCCGAGGGACTCTCAAGAGTCTTCTCCAACACCACAGGTCAAAAGCATCAATTCTTTGGTGCTCAGCTTCCTTTATGGTCCAACTCTCACATCCATGCATGGCTACAGGAAAAACCATAGCTTTGACTGTATGGACTTTTGTTGGCAAAGTAATGTCTCTGCTTTTTAATACACTGACTAGGTTTGTCATAGCTTTTCTTCCAAGGAGCAAACGTATTTTAATGTCATGGCTTGTATAACTCTCTACTCATTGCTTTGATTACTATCTCAAGTCTGCTGGCTGGTGGACCATTGCAGAAGGGCTTTTCAACACTCTTTCTTATTAGAAGAGTTTTATCTGAAGAGCTTTGAAAAATGCTGATCCACAGGTCTCCCCAACCCTAGGTTTTGTTATATAATTGACTGCTGCTGCTTCTGCTGCTAAGTCGCTTCAGTTGTGTCCGACTTTGTGCAACCCAATGGACGGCAGCCCACCAGGCTCCCCCGTCCCTGGGATTCTCCAGGCAAGAACACTGGAGTGGGTTGCCATTTCCTTCTCCAATGCATGAAAGTGAGAAGTGAAAGTGAAGTCACTCAATCGTGTCCGACTCTTAGCGACCCCATGGACTGCAGCCTACCAGGCTCCTCCATCCATGGGATTTTCCAGGCAAGAGTACTGGAGTGGGGTGCCATTGTCTTCTCCAATATAATTGACTAGGAAGTGAAAACAGCTGTCAATATTTTAAAGCTCCCTGGCAGTCAGTGTTGAGATCTAGTCTCCCGCAGGGAAGGATCTGTGCATACTTCTCAAGACGGGGGCATGTGCAGGTCTGCCTTTGCTTAGCTGAAGCATGCAAGTATGTTCCTGGCATGGTTGGGAAGAGTCTGCATTTTGGGAGCTGCATTATCTTTCAGGTCTCAATTAACATTTACTACATGTAAGATAAATTTCACTAACCACCTCATTTAAAGTCCATCCTCGTTTTTCTCTGTCACAGAATCCTCTTTGTCACATGCCCAGTACCATTCTTTAATGAGGACCAACCTCAGCACTAGAGTCAACAGGGAGAAGAAACACCAGGACTCTTCCTTCCTGAGGGTGGAAATAAGTCAGGCCACCCACTGAGATGGTCTAAGAGTCCCTAAGGTAATCTAAGGAGGAAGATATTGCTGTGATATCTTTTAGCTATCTAAAAGAAATGTGTGAGAGGCATGAATGTTGCTTCTATTTAAAGAGGGATTTTTCCTTCTTCATAGATTTCAGGTGTTTTCTTAGTTTATTGAGTACATTAGTTTAACAAACTACAAAATAACATTAGTAATAAATGTTTCCTTCCAAAAAATGCTGATGCAAGTCACAAGATAGTTTGGCTTGAAAGCAATTGTGAAGATGGCTTTAGTGAGAGTATCTACACTCACCCATCTCCTGAGTCTAACACTCCTAAATATTTGCATTTGCAATTTTATTACTTTCACCCAATAAACTCAGTTTCTATACTTTCTCAGTTCTGCAGATTTTAATATGTGTTTCTCTCTTTTAGTCAAAATCAGGTCAGTTTTATTGGCTTTTAAAAATAGGTAGTTAGTTGGTTAGCAAGAGTATGAAAAGGTATCAAATGGCTCCAGGTTTATGGAAATAGCTTTAAATAGATTCCAAGTTTATGGAAAGATTGAACCTCAACCATGCTGACTGTAGCAAAAAGTGGAAATTAAATCTTCCCTGAGGATGGTTGAATGTTTAATATAATTTTTAATGATGAAACATCTTTAAATAGGGAGGAGTACAGCTATTTTGACCACAGAGGGAAATATATAATGTAAACCCCTGAAAGAATAAAGAGCAAACGCAATTTGAATAAGGAAAGATGAGAAGTAAAATAGCATCTCAGATCCTAAGATGATAAAAGCCTGTCCTCTGGGGACCCTTTTTCAAAAGTGTCCTCTACAGTAATACCCGTCCCCGAACAGCAGCGGTATTTGCAAACAGGTCCCAATTACATGACTTGATTACAGATTCAACCCACTGTCATGTGCGGGAACTAAACCTGACGTCCTCTCTCCCACGTCCCTGCCCTTGCAAGATTAGATAAAGGGCAGCTTCACAGAATTGCAAATATTTTTCTCTTGAGCAGGAGAATAGGAGAAATCCATCTGCAAAGTGACGAATTTTATAGGAAGTGTCCGAGGGAGTGAGGTTTACTGCTTTCTCATCTCACTTGGGTGACACAGCTGCTGACAATTAAGTGTGTGTGTGTGTGTGTGTGTGTGTTTGGTTTCATTTTTGCAGTTTCATCTAAATGCACTTACGTCCAAAAATATACACATTATTTCTAACACACATTTAAGGCCAGGTTTGCTTTTGTTCTTCCAGATCACAACTGACCTTTCCAGCAATGGCACACAAAAAGACATTCCCTTTGAAGGAGAGGAAATAAAAGCACAGAATCGAGTCCGTATTTGTTTGTAAGAAAAATGAACTGAAAGGCCAATCTCCCAACTCCTAAATTATTGCTGTTTCCATAAGCAGCACTTCTTAATAATAGGTGTAGGAATAATAATAATATTAAATAATAATATGTGTATCACATGGGGGTCTTGCTCGGATGCTCATTCTGGTGAACCTAGAGGTGAGGCCTGAGAGTCTGTATTTCTAAGAAGCTCTGATGCTGCTGGGCCATGCACTGCATGTGGAGAAGCTAAGTATTAAATCAGAGGAGCTAGCCAGAGCATATTACTTAATCATGCTTTGGCCTGAACATGCTGAAGTGAACTAATTTTTTTCCCAGGATAATTTTTCTTTATTCTGGTCAGAGGGTCCTAATTAAGGTTAGAGGAAAATAAAGAAATGGGAGAAAGTTAAGGTTTCTGAAGTACTTAATACATGCGAAATATTGTGTTGGGGAGGAGGAAAACTTTACTCTTCGAGGTTCTTCTGGCTAGTCTAAGAACGGATGTGAGTAAATCAACTATACTTCAGCAAAAATAAGATAAATTGGTGTGCAATGAGTTAACAGGAGAAAAAATCAAATTTAATTTCATACACATGGGGCTCTCACATACATGAGAGGGTCAGAGAAAGGCAAAATGAGGTCTGTGTGCCTTGCTTAGGTAAGGAGTGGGACACGGGGCCGCCAAGAAACAGATGGGTCGTTCCTAGGACAAAAAGAAGACCAGATACTTGGAAATGAGATGTTTTCCCTGCCATATAGATGAGACCACTTAGATGAAATTTATCTCTAGACTAGTAATTCTCTTCTGGGGGGAAAGGAAAGGAAAGGAAAGTGAAGTCGCTTAGTTGTGTCTGACTCTTTGCGACCCCATGGACTGTAGCCTACCAGGTTCCTCTGTCCATGGGATTTTCCAGGCAATAGTACTGGAGTGGATTGCCATTTCCTTCTCTAGCGGATCTTCCTGACCCAGGGATGGAACCCAGGTCTCCCGCATTGTAGACAGACGCTTTACCATCTGAGCCACCAGGGAAGTCCCTTCTGGGGGGGCGGGGATATTAAATTCTTCTAGATAGTTAAGGGAAAGGTGGAAGTTTCTCTTGAAAACATAGAGTTTCAATTGCTTTTAGATCAAAATAATTCTCATGCAAAAGTGATACATTTTAGGGAGGCTTGTTCTGAACCCCTATAGTTGTACTGAGGCTGACATCTGTCTTTTTTTTTTTTTTTTGGTTGGTCAAAATTTATTCATTTATATATACACAGCCTTTGTAGTCAGAGAATTCTGAACTTATAGTTCATCTCTGTTGTTCAGTTTTTTTTTATTTTTTTTAAATTTAATTTTATTTTTTAACTTTACAATATTGTATTGGTTTTGCCATATATCAAAATGAATCCGCCACAGGTATAGATGTGTTCCCCATTTTGAATATCACTCAATTTTCACTGAAACAAAATATTGTTTTCTCTTTTATATCTACCATGAAATATCCTCAGAGACATTAGGGGGCTTCCCAAAGTAAAGTGACAAATGTAACAGAACAGGGGTCCAACCCAGTTCTACTGGCCTAGAGTCCTCCCTGTAGTTTATATTAGAGCATAAGGTGGCATCTGAGCTAATTAAAACATATCTTGTGTCCTTGTTTTTTAATGAATTTTAATATTGCCAGAACTGAAAGTGTGTGATTCTTACAGCAGCTGTGTCCCTGGTGACCTGTGTCCCTCCTGACCTGACTCAGTAGTCCTCAGCTTGGAGGAGGCACAGGGAGGGTTTGCAGTGCTATCCTAAGATATAACTTTGGATGGATACGAAAATAAATTTTGTTTTCATCCCTGCTATGTGGAAAATGACAATCTTTGAAAAACTAGAGCCCAAAGAAATGGAAATAAAGCTTATTTAGGCCTGACATTTCAAAAGAGGTCATCCCCACCAGCAGTACCAGCCCTGGTCTATCACCAGGTTTTCTGTCACTCATGTTGATTAAGGTTGATAAACAGTGCTAAGCACTGGAGGTAGACCAGAGGGCATAAAGAGAGATGTAGCTCACTTGAAAAGGACTGCATTTCCTGAGAATAGAAAAGCCCATACTCCCTTTACACCTTTGCTTCCAAAGAGGAAATTCTTTTCTTTCAGTGAGAGAGCAAGCATCTTGCAGAGTACTGCTAGTTTGTCCATGGTGGGGACAGTTAACCAAGCTACAGAAACTGCTGGGTGGAAGAGCAGCCATTTGTATCATCGGGCTTCCACTGTGATCCCTATTGCATTCCATCTGACTGGTCCTAGATGGGTCTGAAATTAGTGAAAAAGGAGACAGGGATGCACAAAGACTTTTGTGGGTTAAAGGAAGCACTTTTGCTAGTGCTGTCTCACCTCTAATTCCTACCACTGACCTGCCATAATTCCAGTTTGTGAGGATTTTCCCCCAGAAACAAGCATTTCTCCAACATCAGCTGGGTGTCTTACAATTCAACACAATTCTGACACTATCTACTTGGACACAGCACCAGATCTCACAGGTTAAGACTTCAGTCATATAAGACCATCCTTCAAAGCCCATTTGAGACACCAACCCCAAGTCTAGATTGTTATCTGTGTGTCTGATGGACTGGCTATAGATTAGAAGTTCTAATGACCCCCTCACTGGGATTGATGGCTAAAGTGGCTCATGGGACTCAAAGAAACATTTTACTTACTAGATGATTGATTTATTATAAAAGGATATAACTCAGGAACAGCCAGATGGAAGAGATGCACAGAGCAAGGCACGGGGCAGAGGCCTTCATGTTCCTCCAAGTATGCCACCATCCAAGAGTTCATCAACCTGGAAGCTCTCTGAACTTAATCCTTTTAGGTTTTATGGAGGCTTCATTACACTGGCAGAATGATTAAATCATCAGTCATTAGGGAGTGATTCAACTTTTCTCTCCCTTCCCCAGAGGTCAGGGGAGTGGGATTGAAAGTTCCAAATTCTAATCACTTGGTTGATTCTCCTGGCAACTAGTCCCCATTCTTAAGTGGGGTCCAAAAGCCACCTCTCTAATATAACAAAAGACACCTTTGTTGCTCTCATCACTTAGGAATTTCCAATGGTTTGGGGGACTCTGCACCAGAAAAAAGACGAAATATATATTTCCTGTTATAAATCACACCCAGCATTGGTGACACCCCGTGGGGCATGGTATCCAGCTCATGCTCTTTCCCCTGTCTGAAAGAATAGTGTGCTTTCTTTCAGGTCCAGAATTCTACCGCCTCCTTATTTACTGTAAGGCAAGAGTCTCCCATGAAAGTCTGGGACCCTGTCTGTTGAGGACCAGTTGTATGTCCTTCAGATTTTGGTAATCTCTGCTCTCTTCTCTGCTTTCCATGTAAAACACATAGCATTTATTTTTCAGTATTTAGGACTAAACATTGAGTTTAATTCAGTCGCTCAGTCATGTCTGACTCTTTGCAACCCCATGGCCTGCAGCACATCAGCCTTCTCTGTCCATCACTAACTCTTAGAGCTTGCTCAAACTCAAGCCCATCGAGTCAGTGATGCCATCTAACCATCTTATCCTCTATCATCACCTTCTCCTCCTGCCTTCAATCTTTCGCAGCATCAGGGTCTTTTCTAATGAGTCAGTTCTTCCTATCAGGTGGCCAAAGCATTGGAGCTTCAACTTCACCATCAGTTATTCCAATGAGTATTCAGGACTGATTTCCTTTAAGATGGACTGGTTTGATCTCCTTGCAGTCCAAGGGACTCTCAAGAGTCTTCTCCAACACCACAGTTCAAAAGGATCAATTCTTTGGCACTCAGCTTTCTTTATAGTCCAATTCTCACATCCATACATGACCACTGGAAAAACTATAGCTTTGACTAGATGGACCTTTGTCAGCAAAGTAATGTCTCTGCATTTTAATATGCTGTCTAGGTTTGTTATAAATTTTCTTTCAAGGAGAAAGCATCTTCTAATTTCATGGCTTCAGTCATCATCTGCAGTAATTTTAAAGTCCAAGAAAATAAAACACACAGCATTTGCTTTTTAGTATTTAGGACTAAACTTTCAGTTCAGTTCAGTCACTCAGTCGTGTCTGACTTTCTGTCGCCCCATGAACTGCAGCACACCAGGCTTCCCTGTCCATCACCAACCCCCAGAGCTTGCTTAAACTCATGTTCAAATAAACTTTGGATTCAAGAAATTGTTTCCCATCTTACAAAATCTCCAAGACAAGAAAATTAAAAGGGAAGAGAAACTACAGGTAAGACATACTCAAATTTGTGTCTCAATAAATTATAACAGCAGTTGATATTCTTACAGTTTGCTTGTTTTCCCCTAAGAAACATAATTATGAAATATGGTAAAGGCATTGGACACACACAGGATCAGATTCAATGTCCCAAAATGTAACAGAATAGCTGTGTGAATTAGTTTCCTTTACTACAAAGTAAGTCTAAACATAGTCCCTGCTTCAGGTTGGCATAAGGATTATGACCAAATTTCTAACACTGTACTGCCTCAGAGTACCCAATAAATTGGACCTATGTTGCCTAGGTTGGGCTTAATAAAACCAGAAAGATAATATATTTCAGAGGAATGATGCTATTTATACCTACCACGTTCAGAGAGATTTGAAAGGAAACTTTTTATCAACTCGAAATACTCTTCAATCTATAGCATCCTAAAGTGAGGTTAATCCTCACACTGATATCTACCAGTTCTAATAATTTTAAGAAAGAAAGACAAAAACAACAAACAAGCAAACAAAGATTATAGTAGAGTTCATGGTTAAATTAACTGTTGAGTTCTTTCTTCTAAATATAAAGAAGTTCAATTCCATCATATAAAATACAGACTGTATTTCCCAGTAATTTTTTTACTATGATAAACAGAATATAATCGCATTTGTACAATATTCTGGATTAAAGTGATGAGGTTGCTTGCAATGGAAAGCAATAGACTTGAGGGCCCAGACAGTCCCATGCACCTTATGATAACCCTTAGGGCTAGCAGAATCAATCTTTTGGCCTAATTGCAACCCATTCAGGAATGTCAGAAGCCAGAAATTGGGAAACTCTGACTTAAGATATAAAAAATGATTTTCACACATGCATATAATGAAAAATACAGCTGTATTTAGGAGTGAAGTATGCTGCTGCTGCTGCTAAGTCGCCTCAGTCATGTCCAACTCTGTGCGACCCCGTAGATGGAAGCCCACCAGGCTCCCCGTCCCTGGGATTCTCAAGGCAAGAACACTGGAGTGGGTTGCCATTTCCTTCTCCAAGGTATGAAAGTGAAAAGTGAAAGTGAAGTTGCTCAGTTGTGTCCAACTCTTAGCGACCCCATGGACTGCAGCCTACCAGGCTCCTCCGTCCATGGGATTTGCCAGGCAAGAGTACTGGAGTGGGTTGCCACTGCCTTCTCTGGAGTGAAGTATATATTGGAATATATATAAATTAATCAATATAACCACTGAGTCATTTAATAACCCTAAGTGCCTTCTGATCTACTCACTGTTATTTGGTAAAGGATAAGATCCAATTCCTACTTTAGAAGCACTTACATAATTTTTCTTTTTTTTTTTTGCCTTTGCCACGTAACATGTGGGATCTTACTTCTCTGACCAAGGATTGAACCTGTATGCCTTGCATTGGAAGCACAGAGTCTTGACCACTGGACAACCAGGGAAGTCCCAACATACGTAATTTTTAAAAATTTCTAGGAGCGTATGTGGCCACTCACTCCCCAGTGTGTATCCCTGATCTGATTGTATAAAATCAGACAACAAAAATATGTACACTGGGGAGCAGGAAGATCCATTGATGGAAAGAAATGGGTGGGAGAGAGAGAGAGAGAAAGGGTGGAAGAAATTTATTTTCACAAGCTTTTCTATTTTAATAAGTATAATCAAGATGGCTTTAAAACATTAAGCCCCAGATTCCATGGTCATTTAACTTTCAAACTATTTGAAGCTGTTGGCTAGTCTGGGAAAAAGCCACTTACTTATGGTCTTTAAGAAGGGATATCCTCTAGAACCAGAGTAGGCAGTAAAATGAAGCCTAACTGGGTAAGTGGCTCAAAAGAAGAGAATAAATTTAATTCAACACGTAAAAGTACTAAAGAGATATGCAAAATTCATGGGTTTCTTATGTCTGGCATTTTAGGATAAGACTGTTACGTATTTTAAAATTGGACTCTTTAGCAGGATTACTCAATATCAGCCGCATTAAAATTGGCTTTGGAATCATAGTTTAAGGTGTAAATTAAGGTGACCTCAACTAGGGTGAAATACCTTTAAAGAAGCTGAGATATAAAGTACGAGCCATTTTCAGGAAATGGAAGACAATTGGGAGCTGTTGAAAATGGACCAACGAAAGTGGAAAGGGGAAATAAAGAAACAGATTACAGGACAAAAGCCTGAGCACCTAATTTGCAACGAAATGCTTTCCTATGGTTTATGATGAGTGATAAACAGAGTCCGCTGTGTGGCCATAAAAATATATCTTTAGCTCAGAAAATATGAGTCTCACTGTCAGCTTAATGTAGTGATTTAAACTCATAGCTTTTCTCCTTGAAAGAGTTACAAGGCTGCAGTTACCAATCATTCCAAATGATGTGTATTTGGAAATTATGAACTATGACCCACAGACATTATTTTTTAGTGTAACTTAATCATGGATTTACCTATTGCAAGTTATTGTTTAGTTACATATTTCTTACTGCAGCAAGAGTGGTGGAGTATTAATAGCTATAAAACTTCATTAAACTGGCATTAGGCTTCTGAGAAAAAACCCATAAAACTGGAAAGAAAGCCCCACACTGGAGTTCTGCCTCTTCTGGCATCAAGTCAACTTTGTTATAATAAAGTTGTTCAAAAGACTCAACCAAGAGCCAAGAGGGTCTACTGAGAAACCTCATGATGTTATAGCAGGAAATTTCTGATTCATGTAGAAGACTAATGGGCATAAAAACCATAGGAAATTCTGAGATAGAGCTTCCTAAGAAACATTAAAATGGCAAATGAGGATATTGACTCTATTAGCATATGAAGACAACACAGAAAAGAAAAAAAAAAGAAAAAGAGAAAGAAGGAAAGAAAAACAGTATAAAATGGCCATTCACAATTCTTCTACAGTGACCCTGTGTCTAGACAGTGAGAGTCTTCAATCCCAATGTCATCCTCTTATAAACACACTCAGGAAAGAGAAAGTCACAAATCACTGAATGTCAAGCAGAGTTAAACAAAGTGCAGGAGCCATAATATTTTAAATAAGGAACTCAACTGAGAACTCATCAGTTGGAGATGGAGGACAAATACAAAAATCCATTCCTATCTAGCAGAAATTTCTAAAGGGAGACAAAGAAAGTGGCGACCAGGAACCAACATTCGTACTCATACTTATTAATAGATGCACTGCAGCTGTGGTATTCAAGCTGTGGTCTGTGGGCCTGTGGCATCTGCCTCACTTGGGAGCTTGTTAGAAATGCAAAATCACAGACCCTCTTCCTTTGGACCAGACTGCCTTTGTATCAGATTTTAGCTGATTTTTAAGCCCATGAAACATTGGTTGAGAATCAAAGCTTTGCATCCCTATCATTTAAGACCACAGTTCTACCAATTTTTACTCTCACTTCAGAGACAGGAAAATAGAAACTGTAAGAACTGTCCAAAGGTGTCTTGCTAGCCAACTGGGAAAATGGAATTCCAAATTAAAACAGTCAAATTCCTCTAAAAACAAAACTAAATTAATTTTCTTTGCTTTGCAATACATATATATGTATATTCTACTTTGTATATTCATCAATAGACTAAAACAAGATTTTCAAGATTGTGTTTCATTTCTTTGTTCTCATTTGCTTTTTTTATTCAATTAAAAGACGCTTACTCCTTGGAAGGAAAGTTATGACCAACCTAGATAGCATATTCAAAAGTGGAGACATTACTTTGCCAACAAAGGTTCATCTAGTCAAGGCTATGGTTTTTCCTGTGGTCATGTATGGATGTGAGAGTTGGACTGCGAAGACGGCTGAGCGCTGAAGAATTGATGCTTTTGAACTGTGGTGTTGGAGAAGACTCTTGAGAGTCCCTTGGACTGCAAGGAGATCCAACCAGTCCATTCTGAAGGTGATCAGCCCTGGGATTTCTTTGGAAGGAATGATGCTAAAGCTGAAACTCCAGTACTTTGGCCACCTCATTCGAAAAGTTGACTCATTGGAAAAGACTCTGATGCTGGGAGGGATTGGGGGCAGGAGGAGAAGGGGACGACAGAGGATGAGATGGCTGGATGGCATCGCTGACTCAATGGACGTGAGTCTGAGTGAACTCCGGGAGATGGTGATGGGCAGGGAGGCCTGGTATGCTGCGATTCATGGGGTCGCAAAGAGTCGGACACAACTGCGCGACTAATCTGATCTGAGCATGCCTAACAGATACTTACTAAAGTGCTGATGATTAAGAGTTTATTTATGGAGTGCCTGTTCTGTGTCCCAGCTTCTCTTGTGGCTCATATGGCAAAGAATCCACCTGCAATGCGGGAGACCTGGGTTCAGTTTGGTCACTCAGTTGTGTCCAACTCTTTGGGAACCAATGGACTGCAGCACGTCAGGCTTCCCTGTCCATCACCAACTCCTAGAGCTTGTTCAAACTCACATTCATTGGGTCGGTGATGCCATCCATCCGTCTCATCCTCTGTCATCCCCTTCTCCTCCTGCCTTCAATCTTTCCCAGCATCACGGTCTTTTACAATGAGTCACTGATTTGCATCAGGTGGCCAAAGTATTGGAGTTTCTCAGTTTCAGCATCAGTACTTCCAATGAATGTTCAGAATTGATTTCCTTTAGAATTGACTGGTTTGATCTCCTTGCAGTCCAAGGGACTCTCAAGAGTCTTCTCCAACACCACAGTTCAAAAGCATCAATTCTTTGGCATTAAGATTTCTTTATACTCCAACTCTCACATCCGTGCACGACTACTGGAAAAAACCATAGCTTTGACTAGACAGATCTTTGTTGGCATGGTAATGTCTCTGCTTTTTAATATGCTGTCTAGGTTGGTCTGGTTTCCCTCCTAGTTCAGCTGGTAAGGAATCTGTCTGTAATGCAGGATTCCTGGGTGAGGAAGATCCCTAAGAGAAGGAAATGGCAACATACTCCAGTATTCTTGCCTGGGAAATCCCATGGACAGAGAAGCCTGGTAGGTAAAAGTCCCTGGGGTCTCAAGAGTCGGACACAACTTAGTGTGTAAACCACCAAATTGCCATTAGGTTGGTCATCACTTTTCTTCCAAGGAACCAGTGTCTTTTCATTTCATGGCTGCAGTCACCATCTGCAGTGATTTTGGAGCCCTCATAAATAAAGTCTCACACTGTTTCTATTGTTTCCCCATCTATTTGCCACGAAGTGATGGAACCAGATGCCATAATCCTAAGTTTTTTGAAAGTTGAGTTTTAAGCCAACTTTTCACTCTCTGCTTTCACTTTCATCAAGAGGCTCATTAATTCTTCGCTTTCTGCTATAAGGGTGGTGTCATCTGCATATCTGAGGTTATTGATATTTCTCCCAGCAATCTTGATTCCAGCTTGTGCTTCATCCAGCCCAGAATTTCTCATGATATACTCTGCATATAAGTTAAATAAGCAGGGTATAGTATATACTCCTTTCCCAATTTGGAACTAGTCTGTTGTTCCAGGCCCAGTTCTAACTGTTGTTTCTGACCTGCATACACATTTCTTAGGAGGCAGGTCAGGTGGTCTGTTATTCTCATCTCTTGAAGAATTTTCCAGTTTGTTGTGATCCACACAGTCAAAGGCTTTGGCATAGTCAATAAAATAGATGTTTTTCTGGAACTCTCATGCTTTTTCGATAATCCGATGGATGTTGGCAATATGATCTCTGGTTCCTCTGCCTTTTCTAAAACCACCTTGAACATCTGGAAGTTCATGGTTATGTACACTTGAAGCCTGCCTTAGAGAATTTTGAACATTACTTTGCTAGCATGTGAGATGAGTGCAATTGTGCGGTAGTTTGAGCATTCTTTGGCATTGCCTTTCTTTGGGATTGGAATGAAAACAGCTTTTGCAGTTATGTGGCTATTGCTGAGTTTTCCAAATTTGCTGGCATATTGAGTGCAGCACTTTCACAGCATCATCTTTTACGATTTGAAATAGCTCAACTGGAATTTCATCACCTCCACTAGCTTTGTTTGTAGTGATGCTTCCTAAGGCCCACTTGACTTCACATTCCAGGATGTCTGGCTCTAGGTGAGTGATCACATACTGTGGTTATCTAGGTCATGAAGATCTTTTTTGTATAGTTCTTCTGTGTATTCTTGCCACCTCTTAATATCATCTGCTTCTGTTAGGTCCATACCATTTCCTTTATTGTGCGCATTAAAGTTCTTTGTCCAGAGAACCCCATAAACAGTTCTATGCCCAGTGGTCTGTAAAATATATCTCAGTCTCCAAGGATGGTAGGCAAAAAATGTCTGAAATCTTAAATCAACTTGAGACAAGAGAAAGAAAAGTATCAAATGATCTCACATAAATATAGAATCGTAAAAAAAAAGAATACAAATGAAATTACTTGCAAAATAGATAAACTCACAGACTTGAAAAGCAAATTTATGGTTACCAAGGGGAAAGGTGGGGGAAGGGATAAATTAGGAGTTTCAGATTAACATATACACACTACTACATATAAAATGGAGAAGGCAGTGGCACCCTACTCCAGTACTCTTGCCTGGAAAATCCCATGGATGGAGGAGCCTGGTAGGCTGCAGTCCATGGGGTCACTAAGAGTCGGGCACGACTGAGCGACTTCACTTTCACTTTTCACTTTCATGCATTGGAGAAGGAAATGGCAACCCACTCCGGTGTTCTTGCCTGGAGAATCCCAGGAATGGGGGAGCCTGGTGGGCTGCGTCTATGGGGTCACACAGAGTCGGACACGACTTAAGTGACTTAGCAGCAGCAACATATAAAATAGATAATAAGCAAGGACCTACTATATAGCACAGGGAATTCTACTCAATATTCTGTAATAACCTATATGGGAAAATAATCTGAAAAATAATCAATGCATATATATGTATAACTGAATCTCTTAGCTTTATATCTGAATCAAATGCATTGTAAATCAACTATACTCCAATATGAAAGAAAAATAAATAAATTTAAAAAACGTGAAACTAACACTTTGAAAAAAAAAGATTGCCTTCAAAATCAGGAGAAATAAGCAAAACAATTTTCTGCTCACAGAATCACAGGGAAAAAAGGTTATTTCCCACAGCAATCTCTCAATATGAATATAGAGGAGGGCACCTCATGCGAAGAGTTGACTCATTGGAAAAGACTCTGATGCTGGGAGGGATTGGGGGCAGGAGGAGAAGGGGATGACAGAGGATGAGATGGCTGGATGGCATCACTGACTCGATGGATGTGAGACTGGGTGAACTCTGGGAGTTGGTGATAGACAGGGAGGCCTGGCGTGCTGCGATTCATGGGGTTGCAAAGAGTCGGACATGACTGAGCGACAGATCTGATCTGATCTGATGTCAAAATGGGGAGAACTACAATAAATTTCCCCTATAAAAGTTTCTAATCTCTTTTTTAGGCAAGAAATTTACTTATTGATTTTCCTAAAGCAGCATTATTGCTAAGAGTAACTTGCCACTGTGGGCTATAGGAATAATAGCTATCTAATCAATCACCATTCCACTTTCCCCACCACCCATCTTGCTGAAACTTCTAGCACATATCATAGAAGCTTGAGGTGATGGCAGTAAAATGATTTGTTAATAAAGCTTGTAAAGAATCAATATGTGCTGGTGTGGTAGATTAAAGATGGGTGTAGACACCTTTCTGCTTCCCACTAAGAGCCCTGAGAAGTCAGATAAGTTTGCGTAATACTGCCTGCTGGAGAGGCCACATGTAGGTGCTCTAGTTGATAGTCCCAGCAGGGAACAGCTTTCTGTCCCAGCCTCTTCTGCATCTCACCCAGGACACCAGCCCCTCGAGTGAAGGTGTATTAGACCCGAAGGTTCATCTGCTAACTGAATACCAAGAAGTGACCTTGGCTCTTCCTACCCAGTTTCAATTCCTAATCCACGAAGTTATGAAGTATAATCACATGACTGTCCTTTTAAGCCGACGAGTTTGGGGGTAGTTTTTTGGGCAGCAGCAGGTGACTAGAACAGCTGGTGTAACTAAATCTATTCATGGGGATGTTTTTACTCTAGATCCATTTTCATCATTATGATCATAGCAAAAATCAAATAAATCCTCCAAGGAATAGATTTACTTTGCAAACATGTCAGGAAATTTCAGAAATGTGTGAACTGATTACAGAGTAAACAACTAGTCAAAAATCCCAACTTTCGTTCATTGCCAAGTGAGCATTTAAAGTGAGGGATTACGGCCTTCCCTACCCCAAAATGGAGCAAAGCAAGATTCGTTGCAAGAATTTAAAGAACGTAAAGCTTCCAACATATCCTTTATGCAAAGAGCACCTTGAGTGTTCCAAAGCAATTACCACAAAGATAACTGCAGATGAAATGAAGCAGAGTGCTGGATTTATCTTCATGTACAGTTTTCCACATGGTAAAATGTCTCCCATTTGTCTCTGCTCCTTTGACATTAGATTGATCAGTTAACTAGCTTTAGAAGCAAAAGATCAACCAGCTGACAAATTGTTCCTCTTGACTTCAAAGCACACCGAGGCCTAAATTTTAGGCCTAATGATTTTAAATCACCCTTCTTGTTACAACAGAATGCACAATGCGACTTAATCAAATTGCTAAGAAGTTTGTAAAACATGGTTTGTTTGTGCACATCAGAGGCATCAGAATAATAAATGGATGTGGAGTGGACGGGGTCCTGGTGTCTTCTATGTGTACCACGTGCAGGATTCTATTGAATTAAGCAGGCATCCCTGTTAACAGAACAGACTGCATAAATGGACTCAGCTATAAATTAAGCAGACCTCATTAGCCTGCCTTTCTGGGGGAAATGAGTTCCTCTTTGTGGATCAGAGTGAAATAAGACCTCAAGGGCTAATGTAATAAGAAGAAATCAGAACATTCTACCTGGTAAAAGCAAAGCACCCAATACTTTAAATTCTATTCATCCACCAATTTTAGCTCATATGCAAGGAATTGAGTTTAATAATCATAATAATACTGTTTGTTTGTAGTAAAATATTAGTAATGTTATTGGGTTATAATAATTATTATTAACACTAGCAGTTACAGCTTCTATTTTTGTCAATTTTCTTAAAATAATCAGAAACACAACGCTGAGAATAAGAGTGAGGGATTTTTTGTTTTTCCTGTAGGAAAGAATGCTTATGTGTAGAAAAATACAGACTATCAAAGGGCTATGCATGCCTGAAGTTCATCTAGTTCAGTTCAGTTCAGTTCAGCTCAGTCGCTCAGTAGTGTCCGACTCTTTGCAACCCCATGAATCACAGCATGCCAGGCCTCCTTGTCCATCACCAACTCCCGGAGTTCACTCAAACTCATGTCCATCTAGTCAGTGATGCCATCCAGCCATCTCATTCCTCTGTCGTCCCCTTCTCCTCCTGCCCCCAATCCCTCCCAGCATCAGGGTATTTTCCAAAGAGTTAACTCTTCACATTAGGTGGTGGCCAAAGTATTGGAATTTCAGCTTTAGCATCAGTCCTTCCAATGAACACTCAGGACTGATCTAAGGACCCCCCAAAACCCTTCCCAGGGAGTTTTGGTTTCTAGGTTAAGAATTTCAGGATAAATGCATAAACTGGCCTTTAATATATAAGGCTCTTTTGTTAATCAACTCAATAACCCCACATGTTGGATGATCAGTTCAGTTCAGTTCAGTCACTCAGTCATGTCCGACTCTTTGCAACCCCATGGAATGCAACATGCCAGGCCTACCTATCCATCATCAACGCCCAGAGTTTACTCAAACTCATGTCCATTGAATCAGGGATGCCATCCAACCATGTCCTGCTCCGTCAATCCCTTCTCCTCTTCAATCTTTCCCAGCATCAGGGTCTTTTCCAGTGAGTCAGTTTTTCCCATCAGGTGGCCAAAATATTGGAGTTTCAGCTTCAACATCAGTCCTTCTAATGATATTCAGGACTGATTTCCTTTAGGATGGACTGTTGGATCTCCTTGCAGTCCAAGGGACTCTCAAGAGTCTTCTCCAACACTACAGTCAAAAGCATCAATTCTTCTGTGCTCAGCTTTCTTTATAGTCTAACTCTCACATCCATACATGACTACTGGAAAGACCATAGCTTTGGTTTGATGGACCTTTGTTGGCAAAGTAATTTCTCTGCTTTTTAATATGTTGTCTAGGTTGGTTATAACTTTTCTTCCAAGGAGCAAGTGTCTTAATTTCATGGCTGCAGCCACCATCTGCAGTGATTTTGGAGCCCAAAAAATAAAGTCCCTCACTGTTTCCATTGTTTCCCCATCTATTTTCCATGAAGTTAGTTTTTAGATGCCATGATCTTAGTTTTCTGAACACTGAATTTTAAGACAACGTTTTCACTCTCCTCTTTGACTTTCAAGAGGCTCTTTAGTTCTTCTTCCCCTTCTGCCATAAGGGTGGTGTCATCTGCATATCTGAGGTTATTGATATTTCTCCCAGCAATCTTGATTCCAGCTTGTGTTTCATAAAGTCCGGCATTTCTCATGATGTACTCTGCATATAAGTTAAATAAGCAGGGTGACAATATATAGCCTTGAGGTACTCCTTTCCTGATTAGGAATTAGTCTGTTGTTCCTTGTCCAGTTCTAACTGTTGTTTCTGACCTGCATGCACATTTCTTAGGACGCACGTCAGGTGGTCTGGTATTCCCATCTCTTGAAGAATTTTCCATAATTTGTTGTGATCCACACAATCAAAGGCTTTGGCATAGCCAATGGAGCAGAAATAGATGTTTTTCTGGAACTCTCATGATTTTTTGATGATCCACCTGATGTTGGCAATTTGATCTCTGGTTCCTCTGCCTTTTCTAAAACCACCTTGAACATCTGGAAGTTCATGGTTATGTACACTTGAAGCCTGCCTTAGAGTATTTTGAACATTACTCTGCTAGCATGTGAGATGAGTGCAATTGTGTGGTAGTTTGAGCATTCTTTGGCATTGCCTTTCTTTGGGATTGGAATGAAAACTGAGCTTTTGCAGTTATGTGGCTATTGCTGAGTTTTCTAAATTTGCTGGCATATTGACTGCAGCACTTTCACAGCATCATCTTTTAGGATTTGAAATATCTCAGCTGGAATTTCATCACCTCCACTAGCTTTGTTTGTAGTGATGCTTCCTAAGGCCCACTTGACTTCACATCCCAGGATGTCTGGCTCTAGGTGAGTGATCACATACCATGGTTATCTGGGTCATGAAGATCTTTTTTTGTATAGTTCTTCTGTGTATTCTTGCCACCTCTTCTTATCTTCTGCTTCTGTTAGGTCCATACTGTTTCTGTCCTTTATTGTGCTCATCTTTGCATGAAATTTTCCTTTTGTATCTCTAATTTCATTGACGAGATCTCTAGTCTTTCCCATTCTATTGTTTTCATCTATTTCTTTGCACAGATCGCTGAGGAAGGCTTTCTTATCTCTCCTTATTATTCTTTCAAACTCTGCATTCAAATGGGTATATCTTTCCTTTTCTCCTTTACCCTTCCCTTTTCTTCTTTTCACAGCTATTTATAAGGCCTCCTAAGACAATCATTTTGTCTTTTTGCATTTCTTTTTCTTGTGTATGGTCTTGATCCCTGCCTCCTGTACAATGTCATGAACCTCTGTCCATAGTTTTTCAGGCACTCTGTCTATCAGATAATCCCTTAAATATATTTCTCACTTCCACTGTATAATCATAAGGGATTTGATTTAGGTCATATCTGAATGGTCTAGTGGTTCTCCCTACTTTTTTCAGTTTAAGTCTGAATTTGGCAATAAGGAATTCATGATCTGAGCCAGAGTCAGCTCCCTGTCTTGTTTTTGCTGACTGTATAGAGCTTCTCCATCTTTGGCTCTAAAGAATATAATCAATCTGATTTCAGTATTGACCATCTGATGATGTCCATGTGTAGAGTTGTCTCTTGTGTGGTTGGAAGAGGGTGTTTTCCCTGACCAGTGCGTTCTCTTGGCAAAACTCTATTAGCCTTTGCCCTGGTTCATTCTGTACTCCAAGGCCAAATTTGCTTGTTACTCCAGGTATTTCTTGACTTCCTACCTTTGCATTCCAGTCCCCTATAATGTAAAGGACAAATTTTTTTTTCGGTGTTAGGTCTAGAAGGTCTTGTATGTCTTCATAGAACTTCAGCTTCTTCAGCATTACTGGTTGGGGCATAGACTTGGATTACTTTGATATTGAATGCTTTGCCATTCAATATCAGATCATTCTGTCGTTTTTGAGATTGCATCCAAGTACTGCATTTTGGGCTGTTTTGTTGGCTATTATGTCTACTCCATTTCTTCTAAAAAACTCTTGCCCACAATAGTAGATATAATGGTCATCTGAGTTAAATTCACCCATTCCAGTCCATTTTAGTTCACTGATTCCTAAAATGTTGATGTTCACTCTTGCCATCTCCTGTTTGACCACTTCCAATTTGCCTTGCGTCATGGACTTAACTTTCCAGGTTCCTATGCAGTACTGCTCTTTATTGCATCGGACTTTACTTCTATCACCAGTCACATCCACAACTGGGTGGTATTGTTTTTGGTTCCATTTCTTCATTCTTTCTGGAGTCATCTCTCCAGATATGAATGTTATTTTCTCCACGTTGGATGTTACTATCCTCATTTTAGTGGTGGGAAAAATGAGTCTCTAGGCATAAATCAGTGAAGGAATTGAGTTTGGATGTCATTTTTGTCTGTTTTCAAAGTCTTTGTCTGTGGAATAATGCTGATTAATTTGATGCAGGCATCTTCCTTTGACTAACTGCTTTATGAGAATTCTAACCCTTCAACTTTATTGTGATTGAGAAAAGAAAGGGGATGGTAATGCCCCATCTCCTAATTGTCAGACCCTGGCAAAATGCCCATGTTTCAATCAGTGAAAAAAAAATATACACACATATATATATAATATACACATACCTGCATATATTCATATATTAATACATATATAAGTAGTCAGTAGGCACTTGGCAGATGACTACAATCTATCAGTTACTTGTTTGTAGTGGCTGAGATGTTTTCTTTTTCTATAGAACTTATTTTTCTCATCTATAAAACAGAGGGTGTTAAATATTTCAAGGCCTGTGGAGTTGTAAAACTGCAAGAGTTTTAAAATATAAATTGGGCACAGGGTTGGGGGGTATGGAGCAAAGAAGGAGGAAGAGATGGGAGGGAGAGACAGAGAAGGGATGAGAATACTAAAGAAAGAGAAAGAAATTTAACAGGGGAGACGGTGAGATTTATCCCAGGGTCATGCTGTGTGATTTCATTTTCACAAAATGCTTAGTCTGAGGCATTTTTTTAGCACCATTGCAAGCATCTGTTTTTCATTGACAAGGTTGCATTCACTCTGAAGAACAGAAAAATATGATCAGTCTTTCAAGAAAGAGTCTTTCTAAAAAAATACTTTCTCCTGTATCTTGAAACAAAATTGTTAGCACATATAAATCTATATTTTGGTGAATCTCATCATGAATCAATCCTCTCTACCCTGGACTTTGTTGAAGAAGTGATATGATATGGTTCCTTTGGTGTTCTAGAGTACGTTTGCTTTGTATAAGTTCTTTTCTAAAACTTGTCTTATTATCATTACTATAAATATTATGGATATTCATGGAAAAACACAAATACTTTGGAATGAAAAACAATTAAATAATATATTATATTGATGCCATACCCAGTTTCAGCATCCAGAAACACCACTATTAAAAGTAGCTTGCATATATAAGCCTACTGTCTATCTACCACCATCTGGCTTATTATAATGGCTTATTATAAGTAAACATATTAAAAGGAAACATGTATTCTAAAAATTTTTAAATTACATACTTTAATGTCTCATATTTATACACAAAGATCTGATTCATTCTTTTTACTGGCTAAGTACAATTCCATTAGCTATATATTGCCATCGTTTATTTGGTCCACTATTGATAAATACTTTAAAAGAGTTTTCCTAGAACTTTACTATTACAACAAAAACTTCAATAAGAATGCTTACATATACCTTTGTACACTTGAATAAGGGAATGTAGTGAATATATATTTCTAAAAGCGACTGGATCAAAAAATACATGTATTTGAAATGCTGACAGATATTTCCGAATTGCCTTGCAAAATGGTTGCACCAGTTTCATTTCATCTAACCATGCAGAGCAGTGTCTGTTTCCCCAGTTGGTCAAAATGTGATATTACCAACTTTTTTGTATGTAGCTAGTGATAGTAGTAAATCATGGCATCTTAAAAATTTCTAGTGTTTCTTCACATTATCAATGCATTCCCCATTCCCCTCACTTCTTCATAATTGTCAAATATCTTTGTTTCTATTTTCAAATCATTGTTTTAGGACCTTGGATTACTTCTGGAGAACTGGTTATATTTGCTGATTGTAATTTACACAGGAAGAATTACCCTTTCAGTTCTTAAATTTCCATATTACTGTCTCTCGTCTCCCATTTATTTATGCTGGTGCTTGCTAATATATTCATTTATATTCCATCCATTTCCAAGGCTGATTTCAAGTGGCATATGATAAAATAGTAGGCATAAAGAAAAATAGCATTGAAATGGAAGGAAAAATATCCTTAAAAAATTAATATTGTGACTTTAGCAGTAAATCTAGTTCTGGGCTTCCTAGATATCAAGGCCAAAAGAGCAGTCAGTGCTTTGATTAATGCATAGCCTATTGAAAGAGAAAACATATTAGCTCATATGGAGATGAACCTTTTTTTTTGATGTTTAATTATTTAATGTATATTTCAAGTATTCATTAACAATAGAACATATTCTGTCCTCAAAAATTATGAGCCATATGAAGCAGAACTTTTTTATAGGACTGTTTAAAAAAGAGAGAAATATTACTTGAAAATATCATTCACAAAAGGCACTTCCTAAAGACAGAAGAGGCTTAGCTACTGCTATTAGATATTAACTTGAATATAAATCATTTTTATTATATTTAATATATTCCCTAAGTGCACAGGCTCACTGCTATTCTATTGACTTTTGGGTCTAAAGAGAAAAAAAGTGTGAAATACATTTAATTGGCTGAGCAAAAAAAATACTGATGATAATTATGATAAAGATAATTATGATTTATCCTCATACAAATTGCAGCTGCCCTTTTTGCCACTTGTATCCAACATTCATTTTTTTCCCTCACAATAACACAAGAACTTCAGGTAAAGCAGCTGAAGGAAATCTGGGAACATAAATAACATTTCCCAGCATTAATTCAGTCCAATCCCATCTACCACTGAACGACATCGGCACACCAATTCATCAGTCCCTTTGTTTGTATTATCTTTATGAGACAGATCTCATGTTCCCTAATCACAGGTTTCCACGTTCTCTGATAAATGCCCTGAACCTTCTGTTCCATATATTTATCTTCTGATACTCCTCTACGTACTGGTTGAAGAAAATGTTGACTTCAATAGCAACTGTAGGAAAAACTGGGGAGAACGCCCAAATAAATGGAATTCAACCATTTCACAAATTAACTTTTTTTCCTCAAGCCACATCAATCTGCACTCAAATTGTATCCATGATATACAGTCCAAATTCTAATCTACCCCTTTGCTTTCATTTATTACCATCCTCCCTGTAGCACTCCCAATCATTCTGAATTAATTATTTTCTGAAAACAAGAACTCCCTGCCTTCTAGACTTTCCTTCTGCTTACTTTTGGGAGAATTTCCATTGAACAAATTACCATTGCCTAAAGGCTTTTTCTGCTCAATCAACACCTTGTAATGTTTATAGTATGCAGCATGCCTTGAAAAACTCTATTGACTTGATCATTTCTTTCACTAGAAGAATACATATGTATGTGTACACAAGTATATGTGTATACACATATAGAAGAGTGAATGTATATGTTTGTGTGCATGGAGTATCGAATCCCTTGAATCTCATGCTCATTCTCAGTCACTCAGTCATGTCTGACTCTTTTGTGACCCCATGAACTGTAGCCCACCAGGCTCCTCTGTCTATGGGATTCCCCAGGCAAGAATACTGGAGTGGGTTGCCATGCCCTCCTTCAGGGGAGCTTCCCAACCTAGGGATTGGACCCACATCGCCTGCATTAGCACATGGATTCTTTACCACTGAGCCACCTGGAAAGCACCCTGCTCCCCTTGAGTCTAGAAAGCACTAAATAAATATTTCTTAAGCCAATATATTCTCATTTCTTAAACAAATAAATAGTAAATCCTTTTCAGTCACTCACCGGGCATTTGTTCCTAATTGCTTTATGCCATGCATAGTGGGAGGGTCTGTAGATACAGGGAGGGCTACACTCAATCCTTAGCTCAAGAACCCCATAGTGCAGTGGGGAGATTTGTCCACATATTCAGTGCATACTCATGTCAGGAAGTAATGCTAAAATGGAGATGGACTCAGGACACTCTGAAATTACCAATCAGGGAACACCTGCATCTTCATGTATGCTCAGGAAGGGCTTCACAGAGGAAGAGACTATGAAGGAGGAACAGGAATCTCAAGGTGGAACACAGAGAGACCCTTATGTTGGACAGACATAACCATGTAGCCACTAGAAAGGAAGCCTCTAGTCCGTATTAGGGGGACCCATACTCACAGATTTTCACATAAGGAAAAGGAAAAATGAATCCACTTAAATCTATTAGTGGTAGATTTATGTTGCCACTCTGAGGGGTATTTGCATGCCCACAGGAAACACAAAAGAATAATCTGAAGTATAAACATACTAGACATGAAGATATACTATATAACATTTACTAATCAGAGGCTAATACACTAACTGTAATTTATACTTGAACTGTTTACTCAAAAAAATAATTGAAGAGAGAGTCAATTGGGGAAAAGGCCAATGGTCAAGTAAATTTGAGAGATCCTTGATTGTATGGAATTAACCAAATCCCTCACTGGAGAATGAAGTACTTTCAGAATCTACATACTTCTCCCCACCCCCACGAATGCACATTTAGCCCAAAGTCCAGCTGGGTCACATCTGGACGAGTATGGCAACTTCTGAACTCAGTCTCTGCCTCCCTGCAATGTTTAAGCCACATTCAGTGATCCCTCTAAAATGCCAGCCAGGTTACTTCACTTGTCTTCTCAGATCCCTCCAACCACCACTTTCAGAGTCATATCCTAAGTTCCTACAATCCTTACACTGCCTCTAAAACAGGAAACAACCTGGCCTCTTGCTACCAGCCTTCTCTCCTACCTCCCTTCCCTCCCAGCTCTAGGCACACAGCTTTTGCTCCTTCTTAAACCCATGAGCCATACTCCTATTGCAGGATTGCTGTATGGCTCCTTTGTAACATGCCTGGACATTGCTCCCTCTCTTCATGTAGGGATTTGTCCAAATAGTATTTCAGGGTTGTTTCTCTTATAGCCCTTTATGGAATGACATGCTCCCCCAATGATTTAGCTCTTTGCCTGTTTTATTTGTTTTTATAATACTTATTTATTTACCAACTGTTTCCCTCCAGTCAAAATACAATTTTCCTGAGAGCAGGAACTATTTCCTATATAACTCCCTTTCCTGAGCTTAGAACAAGTGCCTTATACTTGGTTGGCACTCAATAGATACTCCCTGAGGAAATGAATAAATGCCTTTTAGAGCCCTTATCCTGTAATATGCATTATAAAAATAAAAAGTAAACCATAAACATCCAGGAGAAGGATATGATACTGGGTGCTTCTCAACAGTTTGCACATGGCACTGCTTTGCAGATTAACTCACATTTACCCATCTCTTCAGCAACTATTTACCTATCATGTTCCAGCAGCTCGCCATGGAAACTAGCGTGTCCTGAACAAACTCTGGAAATTACTGTTTCAACAGACACCAAGGGAGGACTCTCCCTACTTTGGAGCCTTCAATGAGTCACAGTGAAAGACAATGAAAGTGGCCTACATGTCTGTCTCAGTCTAGAATTGGAGGGGCTGTGAAGACTCTGGACTCTGAGATTAGAAGAGGTAACACTGGAAAAATGGTTTGAAGTCCATTGAACACACCTCAGAAGGCAGGCAATTAGATTACTGAAGGGAACAATGATTACATTGCTAAAATGGAAGTTGGGACCTTTAATTTTATATGTCAACTTGATTGGACCATGGGGTGTCCAGATATTTGGTTAAATGTTATTTCTAGATGCTTCTTTGAGAGTGTTTATGGATGAGATTTAACATCTGAATCAGTAGCCTGAATAAAGCAGATTACCTTCCACAGTATGGATGGACTTCATCCAATCCCTTGAAATCCTGACTAGAATGAAAGGCTGAGGAAGCAAGACTTCTTTTTCTTTGCCTGATTGTCTTCGAGCTGGGGTGGCTTTCTCCTTCTTTCAAACTCAGGTTTGGACTGGAACTATACCACTGGCTCTCCTGGGTCTCTGGCTTGCTGACTACACACTGTGGAACTTCTCAGCCTCCTTTATCACACGAGCCAATTCCTTCTAGTAAGTATCCTTCTCTTGCTCTCTAGATAGATAGATAGATAGAGATGCATATAGATAAATACAGAAATACAAAATAGTGTATCCTGTTTTTTATATGTATGTATAGATATATTTTGAGCTTTCTGGGTGGCACAGTGGGAAAGAATCCCCCTGCAAAACAGAAGACATAGGTTTTATCCCTGGGTCAGGAAGATTCCCTGGAGAAGAAAATGGCAACCCACTTCAGTATTCTTGCCTGTGAAATCCTATGGACAGAGGAGCCTGGAAGGCTACAGCTCATGGGGTTACAAAGAGTCTGACAGACTGAGATACTCATCACACAGATACTGATCACACAGAAATATATATTATCTATCTTACTGGTTTTGCTCTTCTGGAGAACCTAGACTAATACCAAAGTTAAGAAAAGGAGAAAATATAGTATAAAGAGACCCATACAGTTCCTCGATGAACCTGCAGTTCTAAGTAAAGACTAGTTAGATCTGTAATGAGTCAGAAGTTGAACATTTCCATAAAGACTTTGGAGGCCCTTACTTTTTAGGCAAGATGGAAATGACTCTTGAGGGCTGTGGTTTCAATGCTGTGCTCTGGATTTATGGTCAGAGGGGAAACACCTCTGAGAGACAGGAGAGCCCGGACAGTGTGAAGGAAGAAGGAGGGAAGGAGAAAAAAAGAGGGAGAAAAAATAAGGAGTGGGGGAAGATCCAGCTAACGTCAAAGGGTTTTCTACTCATTTTCTCCCTGCAGCTTTGGAGGGTATGTTTCAACAAAAACTGGCTATTCTCAAATTTCTGTACTTTTACTTTTCCTCCTCAGGAGACTCAAATAAAACTGCAGGGTTGGGGAGAAGGGGTTGCCACTTAGTTTCCTTGGAAACACCTCTGATTCCATAGTGGCATCTCTCATATCTTAATCAGCATATTGTTAATAAGACAACTTGATGTTGAATGGTAAATATGAGTGATGAGGGGAGCACAGGCTTGGGGGTGGTGGATACATGTGGCAAAGCACGCAGCCTCAGAGGATAGTAGGGGCCAGATGGGCCTGGATGGATCTTGTCCCAGGATCATTGCTGTCCTGCTGCTCTGTGGAGCGCGATGCCCAGAGCAGGGGAGCCAAATTGCAACAGATCAGGGTTTGGATCTGGGCGCTGCCAACCAACCCTGTGATCTTGGGACATTCTTTATACTCTCTGGGTTTCATATGTTATTTAAGCTTTGAGAGGAGGATAATGAGGCTTCCTGTTTGCAGTGTGCCGTGACTATTAAAGGGCACTAAGAACACGAGGTGTCTGGCATTGCACAGACTGTGTTTGGTGTTCAGTAAATGTTAATTCACCCTTCCTTTCCTAGTTAATATTTTCTTTCATTTGTTCAATTATTAATTTATTCAACAAATATTTACTGACCAATTCTAGGATGTCAGGCACTGTGCTGAGCACTGAGGATAAAATGATGAGACAGAGAGACAGAAATAAAGGGAAAATCTACTTATTTTTGACAGATTTTGTCATTATTATTAGAGTTACAGTTTCCATTTTTAGAATTGTTGAAACTATTGATGCCCTGAGATTAGAAAATGGTCAATTCACTCGATAACAAGAAATGGCTCCTGGCCTTCACAATGTTGCTTTTTTTTTTCTTTTTTCATGTAAAATACTTTTTCTACCCTTATTCCCCTAAAAGTTCTCCAAAGTTCTTTTGAGGCTCTGTGTGTATACCAGTTCTGGACACTGAGATTGCAACACAGAACTAAAAAGATTTGGTTTCTGCTCCCAGAGGCTTACAAACTATTTTTATGACCCTGGCCTAACACCTAGCATGTGACACAGGACCTAGTAAATAGGGCTTACTGAAATAGTGAATGATTGAATGAATGTCTAACTGAGGGCATGTAACTAATCCCCTTAGCACCATCAGAAAAACTGTCCTGAAGCAGCCATATGGATGGCTGCAGAGAGGTGGGCCTAGCAGAGTGGTTCCCAGACCTGGTCATATTGGCATTACCTGGGAAGCTGAAAAAGTTATTGGACAGATTGCCAGGAGTTACAGAAGCTCAGCAGATGATGCTTAAGTGCAGCTTGAGTGGAAAATGACTATTCTAAAGAGGATCAGTATGAAATCACCTCAGTTCTCTTATGAAATGCCCCATGGACTGCAGCATGCCAGGCTTCCCTGTCCTTTACCATCTCCCAGAACTTGCTCAAACTCATGGTAACTTTTGATAAATCGAAGTTCTTGATTTTTTAAAAGTACGTATTGTTTTTGGCTGTGCCGGGTCTTCATTTCAGTGCATGGGTTCTCTCTGGCTGTGGAATACAGGCTTTCTCGAGGTATGGTGAGCAGGCTTCTCATTTCATCTACTAAAGCTAATAGAAGGACTGCTACCACCATGGGTAAACTGTGACGACTGTTGTTTAGGCCCAACTCTGCTGACCTGAGGCCATCCGTCAGGCTCAGGTGGCTGTGAACATTATCAGCCAATAGAGGGCACTTTAAAAAGGAATTCAAAATGTTGTACATACATTCAAAAATGCACAAAGTATACCAATCAATGAATGTCACAAAACATATATATTCATAACACCAACAACCCAAAGGCAGAAGGAAAATGTTACAATAAACCAGAATCTCCCTCACCCTCCACCCACCCCTCACCCTCCACCCACCCCTCACCCCCCACCAGGCTCTGTGTCCTTCGAGGGAAGTTGCTGCTTGGATTTCTAGGTGGATGGATTAGTTTTGCTTGTTTTTATAAATGAACTCATAGAGTATGTGCTCTTGTGCAGTTGCTTTAATTCAATATTAGGTTTGAGAGACTCACCCATATAATTTTATCTGGCTGAACACCATCCATGCTTTCTCTTTATATTTCACTGTTGTGACATGTTACAACTTACGTATTCATTCCACTGCTGGGCATTTGGGTAGTTTCCAATCTTGGGCTATTATTAATAGTGTTACTATGAGAGATTTAATACATATATTTTGGTGAGTATATGTATCTATTTCTTTTGTGTATATATCCAGGAGTAGGGGTATTCATCATGGGTATACATAAGCAGATGCTGAACTTTTGGTGGATAACTGGCAAAACACTTTTTAAAGTGTTTTTTTTATCAACTTATTTTTCCATTAGCAAGGCTAAAGGTTCTTCTTGCTTCACATCCTAATAATAGTTGAAATAATCAGTCTTTATCATTTTAGCCATTGTAACATATTTGTATTGACAGCTTATTGTGGTCTAAATTTGCATTTCCACGAAGGTGGATGAAGTTGAGCATGTCTTTGTACATCAATTACCCATTTTCACAGCTTCCTTTATGAAGCACCCATTCATGTCTTTCGCCCCAGTGGATTGTCCTATCTTTTTCTTATTGATTTGTTTGGAATTCTTTATATATTCGGTATACACAAATTATTTGTTGGATATATACATTGAAAATATCTTTTTCCCACTCTGTAAATGGTCTTTTCACAATCTTGATGGTTTGTTGTTCAGTCGCTCAGTTGTGTCTGACTCTTTGTGACCACATGGACTGCAGCATGCCAGGCTTCCCTGCCCTTCACCATCTCCCAGAGCTTGCTCAAACTCATGGTATCTTTTGATAAATCAAAGTTCTCGATTTTTAAAAAGTATTTATTGTTTTTGGCTGTGCTGGGTCTCCACTGCATTGCATGGGTTTTCTTTGGCTGTGGAATACAGGCTTTCTCTAGTTGTGGTGAGCAGGCTTCTCATTTCAGCAGCTTCTCTTGTTGTGGAGCATGGGATCCAGGGCACGCAGGCTCAGTGCACAGGCTTAGTAGCCCAGCAGTATGTGGGATCTTTCCAGACCAGGGATGAAGCCCATCTCCTCTGCATTGGCAGGTGGATTCTTACTACTGGACCACCAGGGAAGTCCCAGTTCTTGATTTTAATAAGATCCAGTTTATCTTGTTTGATTGATCCTTCACTATTAGTACTTTTTTGTTTGTTTTAAACAATATATATTGTTGCTTACTCCAAGTTCAGGACATATTTGAGAGTGAAAAGGAATATGGAAGATTTTAGGACAAATGACAAAGATTGGATTGTCCCGAGCATTCCAAAATGTATGTGCATTCTAAGCACATTCTCCCCATTCTGAGCTTCACCAGACCAGGGAGTCTCAACCCTGGTGGCACATTAAAGTTATCTAAGATGCTTCTAAGAATTATTGCTGCCAGGAGCACCACCTGAGTCCGCTGAATCATGATTTCCAAGGGTGTGGCCAAGTGTGGGTAATTTTCTTTGTTTTTAAGAGCTACCCTGTTGACTTTGGGACCCTTAAGTGTGAAGAACTACACTCTAGCCCAATGCCTCTTAAACTATGAGCATATGAATCCCTTGGAGTCTTGTCTATATAAAGTTTTTGATTCAGTCTTTGGGATAAGGTGACATACTACACAGAAGTATGCAGTATGATGCTGATACTGCAGTATGGCACTGACACTGGTCCATGGACTAGCATTTGAGTACAAGGGCTCTAGATCAGATTTCTCCACCTGGGCACTGTTGACATTTTGATCAAATAATTCTTTGTTGTAAAGGACTGTCCTATGCATTGTAAGATGTTAACCAGCATTCCTGGCATCACACACTAGATGCTAACTGCATCCCCCAAGATGTGACAAAAATGTTCCCAAGCATTACCAAAAAGTCATTTGATGGGGAAATCAATCTTGGTTGAGAATAATTTGTCTAAATCTTTTAGATGGTAAAGTGTTTGCCTACAATGTGGGAGACCTGGGTTCAATCCCTGGGTCAGGAAGATCTCCTGGAGAAGGGAATGGCAACCCACTCCAGTATTCTTGCTGCCACCACCACCCACCTCCCCCCCAAAAAAAAGCGGCTCAAAGAAATATTTGGGGCTTCCCTCATTCAGTTCAGTTCAGTCACTCAGTAGTGTCTGACTCTTTGCGATCCCATGAATTGCAGCATGCCAGGCCTCCCTGTCCATCACCATCGCCCGGAGTTCACTCAAACTCACGTCCATTGAGTCAGTGATGCCACCCAGCCATCTCATCCTCTGTTGTCCCCTTTTCCTCCTGCCCCCAATCCCTCCCAGCATCAGAGTCTTTTCCAATGAGTCAATTCTTCACATGAGGTGGCCAAAGTACTGGAGTTTCAGTCTCAGCATCATTCCTTCCAAAGAACACCCAGGGCTGATCTCCTTTAGAATGGACTGGTTGGATCTCCTTGCAGTCCAAGGGACTCACAAGAGTCTTCTCCAACACCACAGTTCAAAAGCATCAATTCTCCATCACTCAGCTTTCTTCACAGTCCAACTCTCACATCCATACATGACCGCTAGAAAAACCATAGCCTTGACTAGACGGATCTTTGTTGCCAAAGTAATGTCTCTGCTTTTCAATATGCTATCTAGGTTGGTCAAAACTTTTCTTCCAAGAAGTGTCTTTTAATTTCATGGCTGCAGTCACCATCTGCAGTGATTTTGGAGCCCCCCAAAATAAAATCTGACACTGTTTCCACTGTTTCCCCATCTATTTCCCATGAAGTGATGGGACCAGATGCCATGATCTTCGTTTTCTGAATGTTGGGTTTTGAGTCAACTTTTTCACTCTCCTCTTTCACCTTCATCAAGAGGCTTTTTAGTTCCTCTTCACTTTCTGCCACAAGGCTGGTGTCATCTGCATATCTGAGGTTATTGATATTTCTCCTGGCAATCTTGATTCCAGCTTGTGCTTCTTCCAGCCCAGCGTTTCTCATGATGTACTCTGCATAGAAGTTAAATTAGCAGGGTGACAATATACAGCCTTGATGTACTCCTTTTCCTAGTTGGAACCAGTCTGTTGTTCCATGTCCAGTTCTAACTGTTGCTTCCTGACCTGCATACACATTTCTGAAGAGGCAGGTCAGGTTGTCTGGTATTCCCATCTCAGAATTTTCCACAGTTTATTGTGATCCACACAGTCAAAGGCTTTGGCATAGTCAATAAAGCAGAAATAGATGTTTTTCTGGAACTCTCTTGCTTTTTCCATGATCCATTGGATGTTGGCAATTTGGTCTCTGGTTCCTCTGCCTTTTCTAAAACCAGCTTGAACAACTGGAAGTTGACGGTTTACGTATTGCTGAAGCCTGGCTTGGAGAATTTTGAGCATTACTTTACTAGCGTGTGAGATGAGTGCAATTGTGCGGTAGTTTGAGCATTCTTTGGCATTGTCTTTCTTTGGGATTGGAATAAAAACTGACCTTTTTCAGTCCTATGGCCATGCTGAGTTTTCGAAATTTGCTGGCATATTGAGTGCAGCACTTTCACAGCATCATCTTTCAGGATTTGAAATAGCTCCACTGGAATTCCATCACCTCCACTAGCTTTGTTTGTAGTGATGCTTCCTAAGGCCCACTTGACTTCACATTCAGGATGTCTGGCTCTAGGTCAGTGATCACACCATTGTGTTTATCTCGGTCGTGAAGATCTTTTTTGTACAGTTCTTCTGTGTATTCTTGCCACCTCTTCTTAATATCTTTTAGTATTGTGCATTTAGTAAAATTCTATAGATAACAACAACAAAACAAATTGCTGCTTTGTTTTGTGGGCTTGCATGTGCATATCTCTCCTATCATATACAACTTATATAGCATATTATGACTGATTCCAAAGACACTCTTCCTTCTTTACTCCTGTGACATCATAACTGACTTATTTATCCCACCCAAGACCAGAAAAGGAATAATAACCCACTTTCCTTGCTCCCTTGTACTTTAATCTTCTAGGGATCAAAATTCAAGGAAGTAACAAATGACGTAGCACAATGGTTATCTTAATGGCCACAATTATTATCATTAAACACCCACTATCTTTTTTTCTTATAAGAGTGCATCTAGGTACATTTATTTTACTTTTTTAAAAGAAAGAAATAGTGTGCCAGACAGAATAGAAATAATCAGAATTCTGAATGCCAAATGGAATTCAAAATACCTATGAATAATCTCAGTGTAATATGCTTTTAGCTTTGGCTTAGATAAGAAATCCTGGCCATAAAATAGTACAAGAAAATTGATGTAAAGAAATTGTTCAAAATGTAAGGCCTATATATTTTGCATTTTCCAGCCTTCAATTACCCTTACCCTGATACTTTCCAAAGATATAATCTATTTTTGTAAGATGGAGAAAAGGTCTAAAAAAAAAGTCACTGCAATGAAAACAACTCAGAAGTTTCAAACACCAAATCAAGAACATAGATTGCTTTGTTTGAGTTTTCTCTATGCATTACTAAATCCTATTCAACTAAAATTGTTGAGCACTCATTATGTATCATTCAGCATGCTGAAGAGCCATTAACATTAAGTTACACTCAGTTCATTCTCTAAGAATTTCAGCTTTTAATACTGAAACAAAACATGCACCTGAATTATCATTATCATCAATTTCACCATTTTTGTCATCATCACCACATTATTAATGTATGTTATGGGGTGTTGTGTTATAATAAATGAACAGATTTAGGGCTTTGAGTTTGTGTTTTTAATTTTAGTGTTGTGCGGGGTACAAAATTCAGTGGAAAACTTTTGAAGTAGATGATATTTTAGAATGATTTCATGTCTTATACAAGTGGAAAAATGAAGGCAGGAAAGACATCTAGGCACTTCAAGAATTGTTAAAAACACACTTAAGTGGAGGTAGGCAAGCGAATTTGGTACAGCCAGAACATGGAATTGTACAAGGAACTTGGTGCTGGAAGTAGGGGTGGGGTGAAAAGGCACAATGTGGATTTGGGCAGTTACTTAGGTCCTTGAATGTCAACAGACATGGAGATATTTACATGATAGTCCCCATGAATGTTACACAATCTGAAGTATACAGATACCCCAGAACATATGTAGAAATTATCTCAATCAGAACATAATCCGTCAGTCACTGTGTTTCTCTGAACTGAGTGGTCTCACCAGAGCTCCCTCTAATAAGCTCTTGTCAGAAAGTCTCTCGCCACTTCTCTGAACGACAGTGAATTAGACTCTCACATCTGACAGGAAAAGATTCTGGGGCATAGAAGGACATCAAGCAAGAGAGAGCAGAAGCTTGGCAGAAGCCAGGCTACCCACGAGCATGCGCAAACTCTCAGTGGAGCCTAGGTGATGTAATCAGGTGAGCTAACTGAAAGGACTGCATTTCCCTTGGAGAAGGTCTTCGGTACAGCAGGGTGGAATGGAGAGCTGTCATCATTTCTGTTCTCTCTCAACTTTTGTTTTCCCTTTTCAAACAGTTGAAGCCAGAGACTATTTTTAGTCCCCTGGCTAAGGGTGAGTGATAGAGTACACTAGTGCATTGGTGGGGCTGGTGGTAAACCTAAGTGGGAGCCTTGATGGGATACCCCCCACAGACCTGGCCAGGGGCAGGAGGTTGGCAGCAACATTACAGCGACAAACAGGATCCAACCAAAATCTTCAGGGGCTATCCTTTCAAGTGCTGCAGCCAGCAGACTCTATATAAATAGAAGGAAAGGAGAAGAGGGAGAAAACCAACCTCTAGGACCGATTCCTACCTGATTTGGATGTACAGGTTCTGGGGAGAATGTGGAATTCAAGTCAATTTTGTAGGCACAAAAGATCCCAGATGGTAGACCGAGGCAATCTTGTTGGGAGTTGGTGGGTATTTTATGGGTTTAGCTTGTACATATAGTCTCAAAGGTTTTAAAAATTAATTTTATCTATTACATGTCTACCATTATCTATTAATACTTATTTTGTCATTATTTTTTTTATTTTTTAGTATCAGCTGGAGGAGCTGTCTTAAATCCAGTGTCACATTACTTCTAATCCAAGGAAATTTCATCTTTTCATTTTTTGCAGTAAAGAAAAATGAAAATAGCTTTTCATCAGGTATTTACTGGGGATCAGATTCCACACATACATAGTATAATCTGCCATGCCATACTGTGCTAAGTCACCTTAGTCGTGTCTGACTCTTTGCAACCCTGTGGACGGTAGCCCACCAGGCTCCTCTGTCCATGGGATTCTCCAGGCAAGAATACTGGAGTGGGTTGCCGTTCCCTCCTCCAAGGGATCTTCCCAACCCAGGGATCGAACCCACATCCCCTATGTCTCTTTCATTGGCAGGCAAGTTCTTTACCTCTAGTGCCACCTGGGAAGCCCTGATACTATAATCTAATAACATATATACATATGTGTGTGTGTGTGTGTATATATATATATATATATATATATATATATATATATATATAATTTAATATTTAGTGAAACTGCAATGTTGGCACTCTCCCAAATTTGTAGATGAGTGTGGTGAGATTCTCAGAACCTATGAGACTTGTCTCAGTTTCTATTACATACAAGGAGTTTTACAAACTGGAATTTGAACCCATGTCTGTTTTCCTGTATGCCACATATTTTTGTATTGCTCTTTCTGTTTGTTGAGTGTGTGTGTTTTGGGGGTGAGTAGCAAACTTCAGGCTTCCTGATACATCAAGGTTCAGACAGTTGATGGGAGGAGATCATACTGGAGAGTCATGGTTTAGTAAAGAACACTGGAAATGTTTCTTTGTAAATGGTTTGAACAACAGTTGTTAAATAATCACCTCACATTTTAAAAATGCATCACCCCTGAATAAAAGTGGATTATTGAAAACAAAAATTGGAGAAATTTGATCAATTAATTCTTGAGACACTAACTAAACTCAGATAAGAGCCTTCTGGGCATAAGCTCCAAAGGATGCTAGTGCGTCCAGTAGGCCAGTAAGTATGGAATAATAAAATTCCTCTGATTAGAGATTCAAATTGTTCTAGGGTAGTCTGCAGAGGGAAGGAGGAGCAAAGAAGAAGGAGGAATCAGAGTTTCTATCTGTCCAGTGAAGGATATTCAGACACACAGATGTGAATTTCAGGCCCATGACTGCAAAGTGGTCCCTGATTTGGAATTACTTGTATGAGGAGAAAACAGCCCGTGAAGATCAGTGGGGCTAGGGTGTGCTCTTCTTGCTGTTTAGAGAAACATTTGAAGCTAAACTCAGGAATGGGTTGTCATTCAGAATCTCAGAAGTGAGACCAGATGCCAGTCACTATGGTAAGAGTGAAGTCTGAGGAGAGTCTTGTGCCTGTCATCAAGCCACACAGTGATGCCTGGCTAAACCTGAACCAGGCCACTGGCACAAAGCAAGAGTAGTGAACTGGCAACCTGTGATTTGGCATGATTAGAGGGAGTGATGTTGGGGGAAGCTGGCTGTTTGCAGACTGCTCTTGCTGGAAGCCTAAGGTTCTGCCCTGAAGGCAAACTTTCAGAAGCCTTTATACCACTCACTTAATTCTGCTCTGCAGCAGTTCTGCAGCTGAAAAATAAACAGTCTTATAAAAATCATGTGCCCTTATAGTGCCTTGACCCTCACACACAATGATCAAAGATATAGACAAATTTTAATCCTTACAGGTGCTATAAATTGCAGTCAAGGCAATCTTGAAATACAGAATAGAGCTATTGTATGCAAATACACATTTGTGGAATTAATGCATGAGTGACTGGGAACAAAAGAGCCATGGGTATACAGCTCTGTGTGTGAGTGTATTTGTGTGTGTGTGTGTGTGTGAGAGAGAGAGAGAGAGAGAGAGAGAGCACGAGTGTGTGTGTGTGTACCTTATGGAAACAATGTCCTAAAATTTATAGAAACCAGAAGGACCTGGAATGGCCTCCTTTAGTTGTGTAAATATCAGAAAGTTGGAATAAACAAGCCTGTATTTCTTAAACAAAAAGAAAGAAAGTATAAATATTTAAGGAAATTCTCAAGTTTAATTCAATTCTCAGTTATGGTGAACTGACCACATTCTGGAAATAGAAAAAAATAATAGTAATGATACCGGTACCAACTATTAAAGCAATGATAATGACAGTAGTTACTGAGTTCTTGCTTTGTATCAAGTACTGTGTGATGCACTTAATGGACAGTATCACACACAGCGGGTACTATTATAATCCCTTTTTACTTACAGAGAAATTAAGGTACAGTTCAGTGATTCATGCAGTGTCACTTAAACTAATACATGACAAAGCTGTGTTTCCATCCTGTTCAGTCTGACCTGAGTCCAGATGAACTGGGAACATAATGAGGCATTTAGCAGGAGCATTCTTCTGATTTCTCTACTCTCTGCAAGGAAAGGATAGGCAGGATTTTCTGAGGAAAATGCTGCCCTTCAGTGGTTTACTCTGTCTCATCTTCTTATTTGTGGGGCACATCTATCCATGCTCATTAAACTACGCTTAGCATGTGTGTGGAACATCTGGATGTGAGTAGACTGTTGAATTTAGGAAATGCTTATCACTTCAGGGTACTATCATGTTATTCGTGATTAGTATCCCTCCTCCCTCCTTGTTTCTCAGAGTAAGGCTTTTCTGTATAAACTCAAGGTGTAATTTCCACAGATTTCATGCTGGAAATAGGATCTGCCTTTGCCTGGCTAAGTGCTTTGCAGGCTGTTGACAGTCTTGAGAGTTGAGAAGGAGACATTAGGGTCAGACCTTCCATTCATAATCAGGATGTGCTTTTCCAATCAAATGAAACTCTAGTTGTGTGCATTTGGACAGGAATGCACTATTCTGTGTTCAGACTATATGAGTCCTGCACAGAAAATTAGGTTTCTCTCCTTGCTGGCTTCATTCTGGCATTTTTAACACCTTCCACTCTTAGTGGGAATGATGGAAAATATGGACAAAACAGAAATGAATTCTAAATTAAGGCTCAAGTGGTCACTTTGAGCTCTCATTAGAATGGAGAGTTAATGTCCCAGAAATGTTTGACTGTGTGTTCAAATTAAAATATGTCCCCTGAACGAATTTTAGTTCTAGAAAGTTGGACTAATGCCTTCTTCTGCAGAATGGGAAAGGTGATGAATGCTCCCCAGAAGCAGTCACAAAAGACTGCTCTATTTTGACCCTGAAAATTACAATGAATTGTTTTGCTTTTTATCTTAATAAGAAAGAAAAATACCCTAAAGTTTATATTTCTTTCATATCCACCCATAGCAGGGACTCATAAATGCCTGCTAATGAAATTAAGGAGAACTGCATACTCAGGCACTATTAGCCCCAAGCACTCAAAAATAACTAAATTAAATACTTAATGAGAGTAATTCTTTTTGGGGGAGGATGGGGTATTGGTTCTGAAATGTTTAGGTTACTGGAACATTTTGACCTTAGTGTATCTGCTTAACTTAGGCTGAAACTTTTTCCTCTATATTTGCTAAATAAATGTTAGATCATGGTAAAAGGCAAATAGTTTTGAATATTTTAACAAGAGCAACTACCACCAAGAACAAAACAATTGCACAGTTTTTATTGTCAAAACTCTTGAATAGTGGGATAATGTTATCCCACAAAATCAGCAATACTGAGAAAACAATCTTTTTCTCTGTCCAGTAGAGAAGAAACAGTGACTGCTTGGAAACTTTCGAAACCAGGGTAAATTCTGGAATGACTAAAATGAGTTTTTTTAATGTAAGTTTTCAAGCCACACAAATCTTTTATTAACCTCTCTGTAAACTGCAGAGGAAAACAGTTAATGCTTTTCATGAGAAGTCCTCCACCACCAGATTTCAACCTTCAGCTCCTGTGTAATCAGTATTTTCCACAATTATTATTCCCTAAATTTCAGTGGTAACAAGAGTGAGATAGTTACACATCAAGAGCCTGTAGTCTAAACCTAAGGAATAGAAATGCTTTGTTTTACCTATTTTGTTTGAAAATTTGGATATTTTACTAAATAAAATTTCGGAAACATTCGTTAAAAATGGAAAGGTCTGGAAACAGTGAGTTAATATGTCTGCATAGCATTAGTTAGCTAGAACTAAGTAATGGCTGAACTGTGTGGATGAGGAAGGGATTTTCTTGTTTACCCTACTCCTCTCTATTGTCTTATTTCTAGGTCTTTGTGCTGATTTACACTATACACTTGGTTGTCATACACATTTGAATTTGCCCTTCAGGTACTTTTCTAATTCCTTGTTTTTGACTTTCCTTTCTGTTGTGCTCTCTCCCCACCCCACCCCCCACTTTTTTCCCCTTTCTGATGAATACTTTTTTCAAAGATTACCTCTTTTTTGGTATATTTTTCTGGTACTTATAACCTTTGCACAGAATTGATTATACCCTCAGCTGTCTTCATTCATTCAACAAGTATTCAGGGAGCAAAGGCCATAAGTCAGGTACTCTGCCAAGCACTGGGACCTTAGTAGTAAGTCATTGCATGTCGTAAGTCACTATGTGGGTCTAGGATGTGTTCCTGGAGTCATTTGATCACATTACTGTTAAAGGACTCAGATTAAGCTTATAGATGTGAGAAGTAAATAGTCAGTGCAGTTCCTCCAACAACTGCAGTTTTCTTCCAGGCAAAGGGTAGGATTTTATGTCCCTCCCTTGCTGGTGGTAGGTATGGCCAGCTGATTTGTTTTGGGGAGTGAAACATGAGTGTAAATGATGGGTATCACTTTTTCAAGGAAAAACATTAAAAAAACGCTAAGTGACTTATCATACACTCTCTCTCCCTTTGCCAAAGTGATCAGCTGCACTGGTGGCTTCTCCTGTCACCCAGGTCCTCGAATAGGATATAGAGCAGAGTCAGGTGATCCATAACGAACATGAGTTCCAAATGAGAAATATAACTTATTGTTTTCACATCATGAGACTTTTTTTTTTTAGTTTCCATAGGAAAACTAGGATAGATCCTAGTCTGTCCTGACTGCCACATTTAGTACTTCTCAAACTGGAGACTAAAAGACTCATAAAATTTAAGAAAACAAATTAGTAATCTAAATAATACAATTTAGGATGACAAAATTTCTTATTTTCTGTGGTTACAGTAATTGAAAATGGGTGTTTTGTTTGTTTTTTGGCTACACTGTATGGCTTCGGGGATCTTGATTATTCACTGGGATTGAATCTAGGCCCATGGCAGTTAAAGTGCTGAATCCTAACCACTGGACAACCATTCCCTGAAAATGGGTTTAATACACTTTGAATATTATATTCTTGAATTAAATATTATCCATATTTAATTATAAAATATTGTTCATATTTAATTATTAATTAAATATTACTCATATTTAATTATTAATTAAATATTACTCATATTTAATTATTAATTAAATATTACTCATATTTAATTATTAATTAAATATTATTCAATTTAACTGAGTTTCTCAACAAAATGAGTCCTTGGATCTCTATTTTGGATAGAAATGTTTTTCCTTTTGTAAAATTATCCATCTAACATCTAAACTCGAGAAATATTCTCTGGGTGAAAAGGGCATCTGTAACAATCTTTAATTCTATTTTTGAGGTTTATTTTAATGAAACATAAATATATATGCAGATAATTGCACTAAATACAAAGGTTAGTGAATTTTTATAAACTAAGCACAACCAAGTCATTATAAAGACCAACAAATATAATTATCAGCATTATCTCTTCTCAAATGCCTTAAAAAAAAAGCCCTCTTTCAATCAATATCCTCCCTGTCCAAGATCAATATTAACCCCTACTGGGATTTCAAATATCATAGATTAGTTCTGCTTATGTTTGAACTTTATATAAATGACACCATATTGAATCTACTCTTCAATGTTTGAAGTGTTTGAAAAAAATTTGCTGAATCTTTGTAATATTCATTCATCTTGTGTTGTATAGCTGAAGTTATATTGTAATTCAGTATGTAGATACAGCATAATTTATTTATGTACTGTATTGAAGACAGTCGTTTAGATTATTTTCAGCTTTTGCTATCAAAAGTAGTGTTGTTGTGAACATTTTTGAAAATATATATTTTGTACTTGTATTTTGGTAAATGTGTGGATATTCTTGTAATACTTAAGTATTATACAATCTGACCCTTAAGGGGCAGACTGTTTATAGTAGAATTACAGGGTAATAAGGTATGAGAAGTTCAGCCAACAGTTTGTATGTATTAATTTCAGGTTACTCCAGATCCTTGTCAATACTTCATATTATCTATTCATTTTTATTCCTCTTTCCTCCTTTTCTTCCTTCTTTCCTTGCTTCTTTTTCTCTCTGTCTTAACCTCCTCTCTATCTCTCCTTCCTTTTATTTCCTATAATTTTGGGAAAGTTGTGTTACTATACTGCTTTTTCTTTTCTGGTTGTAGTTTTTTAAAAAAATTTATTTTTAATTAGAGGATAATTGCTTTACAATGTTGTGTTGATTTCTGCTGTACAAGAACGTGAGTCAGTCATAAGTATACATATATCCCTTCCCTCTCCAGCCTCCCTCCCCATCCACCCCCATCCTGCCCCTCTAGGTCATCACAGAGCATCAGGCTGAGCTCCCTGTGCTGTACAGCAGTTTCCCATTAGCTGTCTATTTTACACATGGTAATGTATATATGTCAATAGTGGTAGTGTTGGTACTTTAGTCGCTCAGTCGTGTCTGACTCTTGCAACCCCATGGACTGTAGCCTGCCACGCTCCTCTGTCCATGGGATTCTCCAGGCTACAATAATGGAGAGGGTTGCCATTTCCTTTCCCAGGGGATCTTCCTGGCCCAGGAATTGAACCTGGGTCTCCTGCATTGCAGGCAGATTCTATACTGATTGAGCTACGAGGGAAGGCCAATATATGTCAATACTACTCTCTCAATTCATCCTACCCTCTCCTCCAGCTGCTGTGTCCACAAATTTAATCTCTGTCTACATCTCTATTCCTGCCCTGTTCATCACTACATTGTTGCTTTAACCCTGCTTCTCTGATTACTAGTGAATTTGAGTATCTATTCATATGTTTTGACATTTGAAAAATTTTTTATCTTTTTCTTATTGATTTGTAGGCATTCTTTATATATTGTAAATAAGAGTCATTTGTTAGATTAGATATATGCAGAAAAATACTCAAGAAAAAGTCTTAATGGTTACATGTTACACAGATTCCTCAAATATTAATGTTTTACTACATATGCTAGTCTCCCCCCAGGCCCGCCTACCTATCTAGGTGAATAAAGATGTTTTCTTTCATTATTGGCCTATATGGTTAGAACTTTTGGTGTCCTGTTTAACAAAACATTGCCCTCAAAGCCCTAAGTATATCCTGCTTATCTTTATTTTATATCAGTTTAAAGGAAGAAGTGCATTGAACCTGCTGTTGAGATGCCTGGACATTTATCAGGCAGAAATGTGGAATTAGGTAAATACATGGATAGAATCATAGGCATATTCATTATTCCCTTCAGAATAAACAATTTTCTTTTATTCTGTTCTTTGGCTCTATGCTTTTATTTTGTTTATATTTTTTGGTTCTTGTTGCAGTTTAATATTATTATTTTATTTCATTTATTTATTTTTTTAATTTAATTTAATTTAATTTTTTAACTTGACAATATTGTATTGGTTTTGCCATATATCAAAATGAATCTGCCACAGGTATACATGTGCTCCCCATCCTGAACCCTCCTCCCTCCTCCCTCTCCATACCATCCCTGTGAGTCGTCCCAGTGCCCCAGCCCCAAGCATCCAGTATCGTGCATCGAACCTGGACTGGCGAGTCATTTCATATATGATATTATACATGTTTCAATGCCATTCTCCCAAATCATCCCACCCTTTCCCTCTCCCATAGAGTCCAAAAGACTGTTCTATACATCAGTGTCTGTTTTGCTGTCTCGTATACAGGGTTATTGTTACCATCTTTCTAAATTCCATATATATGTGTTAGTATACTGTATTGGTGTTTTTCTTTCTGGCTTACTTCACTCTGTATAATAGGCTCCAGTTTCATCCACCTCATTAGAACTGATTCAAATGAATTCTTTTTAATGGCTGAGTAATACTCCATTGTGTATATGTACCACTGCTTTCTTATCCATTCATCTGCTGATGGACATCTAGGTTGCTTCCATGCCCTGGCTATTATAAACAGAGGTGCAATGAACATTGGGGTACACGTGTCTCTTTCCCTTCTGGTTTCCTCAGTGTGTATGCCCAGCAATGGGATTGCTGGATCATAAGGCAGCTCTATTTCCAGTTTTTTAAGGAATCTCCACACTGTTCTCCATAGTGGCTGTACTAGTTTGCATTCCCACCAACAGTGTAAGAGGGTTCCCTTTTCTCCACACCCTCTCCAGCATTTATTGCAACCACTATGAGGTACCATTTCACGCCACTCAGAATGGCTTCGATCCAAAAGTCTACAAGTTATATTGTTATTTTAGATTTACTAAAGTGATTGGACAGGAGAGCCTGGTAGGCTGCAGTCCATGGGGTTGCTAAGAGTTGGACACGACTGAACGACTTCACTTTCACTTTTCACTTTCACTCATTGGAGAAGGAAATGGCAACCCATTCCAGCGTTCTTGCCTGGAGAATCCCAGGGACAGGGAAGCCGGTGGGCTGCTGTCTGTGGGGTCGCACAGAGTCAGACATGACTGACGCGACTTAGCAATAGCAATAGCAAAGTGATAAGTCCCAAGATGCAAATTTAAGCTTAAAGAAAATTATCATTTTAAATATCACACCGTATCAAATGTATTCTGCATATAATTTGGCTCAGTTTACCAAGTTTAAGGTCAAAGCCAGCCATGTGTAAAGCAGTAATATGCCTGCCTTTGACTTCTTTGTGTCTGTATCTCCCCTCACACGTTAGGGAGGCATAATAGACAGGTGACTTTAGCTATTGCTACATCCTATGGACCAAGTCACATTATTAGTCTCCTAACTTCAAGTCTTCATAGATATATGTTTTATTGATCCAGCAAACTTTCTGATAAATGACAAAAAATCAGTAAGAAAAAGGAAAATTACAATTGGTTTGAACTTTATGGGAAAACTAGACAGAGCTGAATAAGGAAGAGGGGGAGCAAGAACATACCTTTTTGGTATAATTGTTTATTAATAAAACATATGGAAATTAAGCTAGACTAAACAGTCTCCTCTTTATATTTCATGAAGAACTGTATTGTCTTACATTAGGACAAGGCCTTTCCACAGTATGCCCAAATATTTACTTTCACATTATGAACATTTGAACTCTTTTGACATTTTCTACAAACCTCAGAGCATCCGTTTAAAGCCGACTGCTCACTTTTGCCTTTTAATTTCTTCATGCTGTAATTTAACACGAGAGTTACTTTTCTGATGTATTTGGTATGAATAAATTACATCCTACAAATGTTTCAAATGTTCAATAGGCTCTAACTAGTCATCATTTATCTATGAGTACCCTTTAGAAAAGAACAAAATGATCTTCATTTTTTTGATTTGTACAAATTAAATCTAAGAAATGTGCAGTTATGTAAGTGCAAGATTAAGGACTTCTCTCATTGCAAATTTCTAATCCTCCTACTGGAGGATTATAAACTCCCATGCTGTTGTAAAGTTTCTCTGTACACCAGAGTTTTATAACTGACTGGAAGATTGAAGGTCTTTTTTTTTTTTTTCAATTTAAATATGTTTGAATCATGGGAGTCCATTAGAAAAATACAGCCTCATTGTAATTAGGAGAAAATATACCCTTTGTTTAACATTTAATATTGTATTTCCAATTCACATATAATTGTTTATATGGTTCTCAGTCACCCACAACCCAAATAAAAAAGGTTTTATACTCTATAGCTATAAATTTCAAAAGACAACGTCAAAACATTCAGTAGAACAGAACTTTCTTATCACTCCCAGCAGACTCTCAGCTCCTACATGGCATGGCAAGAAAAGGGCTTAATTACAACTGTTTCCTATTACAGTAACCTACTTGGTTACCACATGGAGCAAAGTTAGCAGACATGAAAAAATGTGGATCATGTTTCTTTCTGTTTATTTTTCCAAGATGTTTGGGGAGGGGAGTTGCACTAGGGGAGCAGAGTCATGGCCTTTGGGGCAGCCCTTAGTGATCACTAAATTTACATTAAAATGAACTATAATAAGGTTTAAACAGGCTCCATCCTGTGTATGGATGTATTTAGTGGCTATTCAATAGGTATCAAATCTTAGTCTAAATCAAGACATACATGTTTGTGAGGTAGGGGTAGGGGTGAGGTGGGTATTTTGCTGACTCTGACATTAAATCTGGTAGTAAAAATGGGAAGAGGGGAGGAGCACCCTCTTACTTTTCTTGTTGACTTAATAGAAGAGAGAAGTGGGAGTCACCAGTGGGATGCATAATAAGGGCCTGGATATTTGTCCATAGAAAGAGCCTGGATACCTAGGTTTGACCCAGTACCTACAATGCATTTTAAAAAAAAAAGCAAGAAAGGAAGAGAGAGAAAGGAAGACACAGAAAGAGGGAGAGCGAAAGGAAGGATGGAAGGGAAAAAAAAAGAAGAAAAAAATGGTTTTCTTTCTACAGTGGTACTTAGCACTCAAGTCAAGGATACTTGGATCTAGATCTAACTGTGTTACAATGTATCATAATGTGATACCTTAGTCAAATCATTTCCTCTCTGTGGGCCTTCAGATCAGATCAGTCACTCAGTCGTGTCTGACTCTTCGTGACCCCATGAATCGCAGCACGCCAGGCCTCCCTGTCTATCACCAACTCCCGGAGGTCACTGAGACTCACGTCCATCGAGTCAGTGATGCCATCCAGCCATCTATCCTCTGTTGTCCTCTTCTCCTCTTGCTCCCAATCCCTCCCAGCATCAGAGTCTTTTCCAATGAGTCAACTCTTCGCATGAGGTGGCCAAAGTACTGGAGTTTCAGCTGTAGCATCATTCCTTCCAAAGAACACCCAGGGCCGATCTCCTTCAGAATGGACTGGTTGGATCTCCTTGCAGTCCAAGGGACTCTCAAGAGTCTTCTCCAACACCACAGTTCAAAAGCATCAATTCTTCGGGGCTTAGCCTTCTTCACAGTCCAACTCTCACATCCATACATGACCACAGGAAAAACCATAGCCTTGACTAGATGGACGTTTGTTGGCAAAGTAATATCTCTGCTTTTGAATATGCTATCTAGGTTGGTCATAACTTTCCTTCCAAGGAGTAAGCGTCTTTTAATTTCATGGCTGCAGTCACCATCTGCAGTGATTTTGGAGCCCCCCAAAATAAAATCTGACACTGTTTCCCCATCTATTTCCCATGAAGTGATGGGACCAGATGCCATGATCTTCATTTTCTGAATGTTGAGCTTTAAGCCAACTTTTTCACTCTCCACTTTCACTTTCATCAAGAGGCTTTTTAGTTCTTCTTCACTTTCTGCCATAAGGGTGGTGTCATCTGCATATCTGAGGTTATTGATATTTCTCCCGGCAATCTTGATTCCAGCTTGTGTTTCTACCAGTCCAGAGTTTCTTATGATGTACTCTGCATATAAGTTAAATAAACAGGGTGACAATATACAGCCTGATGTATTCCTTTTCTTATTTGGAACCAGTCTTAGTTCAATCATTTATTAAATAGTAGGGAGGAAGGAGGATAGTTTTGTCTGTGAGTTTCCTACTAACTATGTCCCAGGTAATAGTATAATTATGCAGAAGAAGCTGGGCCTCTGATAACAAGGGTAATGGCTGAACCAGAACACTGTCTACCATCCAGACTCAGTTCAGTTCAGTTTAGTGGCTCAGTTGTGTACGCCTCTATGCAACTCTATGGACTACAACACGCCAGGCCTCCCTGTCCATCACCAACTCCTGAAGTTTACTCAAACTCATGTCCATTGAGTTTGTGATGCCATCCAACCATCTCACCCTCTGTCATCCCCTTCTCCTCCTGCCCTCAATCTTTCCCAGCATCAAGGTCTTTTCCAGTGCATCACTTCTTTGCATCAGGTGGCCAAAGTATTGGAGTTTCAGGTTCGACATCAGTTCTTCCAGTGAATATTGAGGAGTGATTTCCTTTAGGATGGACTGGTTGGAGACTAGTCCATGTCAATAGCAAGACCCAGAGGAAATGCTGGGTGTAAAAGGATGTTCCTTGAGAAAAATCATTGCTGAAGACAGTTTTATTTTCAATAGACTGTAAAGATGCACTTGGTCCAGAAATCAAGAATTAGAAGATTGGCACCTGAGCCTAGGGGAGAGTCAAGATGACTCATGACTGAAGCAGATTTAGAGGCAAAGAGTCCTGTTGGTTAAAGGCACCTGTACCCACTCATGATGCAGTGTTGTAGATGTGGTAACCTCATCAGCACCCAGCTGTTGACAAACTAATCACCATCATTCCCCAGCTGTGCCTTATTTGGGCTGTGCTAAAAGTAGTTATGTGCAGATGTGAGAGTTGGAACATAAAGGAATCTGAGCACTGAAGAACTGATGTTTTCAAATTGTGGTACTAGAGAAGACTGTTCAGAGTGCTTTGGACAGCAAGGAGATCACACCAGTCAATCCTAAAGGAAATCACTTATGAATATGCATTGGCAGAACTGATGCTAAAGCTGAAGCTCCAATACTTTGACCACCTGATGTGAAGAGCTGACTCATTGGAAAAGACCCTGATGCTGGGAAATATTGAGGGCAGGAGAAGGGGGTGACAGAGGATAAGATGGCTGGATGGCATCACTGACTTAATGGATGAGTTTGAGCAAAATCTGGGAGATAGTGAAGGACAGACAAGCCTGGTGTGCTGCAGTCCATGGGGTTGCAAAGAGTTGGACACATCTTAGGGACTGAACAACAACAAAAAAAGTGAGCTGGTGATTGCAGTGCCCAAGGTGTTTGTCTCCACTGTTCAAGTTTAATAGTGTCAGTGAAAGTGTCAAGTCCATAGATAAGAAAACCTTCCCCTTGACCTTCTGCAAAGCAAGTCCAGCATCCAACCACATAATGATCTGAATTATATTTAAAATTTTTATTTTGAAGAAAGTAAACATTTTGGAAGGAAAAAGGAGGGGAGGATGGAATCTGATGCAATAAAGGGAAAAGCTCTGAGCTTGATTATAGAAGATCTGACTCAAATCTCAGCATCACTTCTTTCTCCCACATTTCTATCCCCTCTCCTCTCTTTCACTTGGACTGCCCACACATTCATGTTTATTCTCCTATTATTTTGTCTGTTACTTGTGCCATGTTCTGTCACAGGCAAAGTGAGGGCTGGTGGGAAACAAGAGTGACATATTCCTGCTTCCATAGGATCTACCTTTTAGTGTTGGAGACAGGAAGAAACGAAGCCCTTAGAAATGATCACATGATAATCAAGACAGCAGATGATCTGAGAAAGAAGCATGTGGAGTCTTAGAAAACCAATGATACGAAGAAGTACAGGGTTTTAGTAATCCATATAACAAAAGGACTGTAGGCATGTCTCGCTTTTTTGTACTTCTCAGAAACTGAATTTTTTTTTTTTTTAACAAATTGAAAGTTTGTGGCAACTCTGTATTAGGCAAGTCCACCAGCACCATTTTTTTCCCAACAGCATGTGCAGATTTTTTGTCTCTGCATCACATTTTGGTAATTCTTGCTTATATTCCAAAACTCCACCAGCAAAAGCTCAAGACGATGGTTAGTATATTTTTTAGCAATGAAGTATTTTAAAAATAAGATATGTATACTGATTTTTTAGATATAATGCTGTCACATACTTACAATATACACTATATTTATAGTTCAGTTCAGTTCAGTTGCTCAATCGTGTCCAACTCTTTGCGACCCCATGAATTGCAGCATGCCAGGCCTCCCTGTCCAAAACCATCTCCCGGAATTCACTCAAACTCACGTCCATCAATTTGGTGATACCATCCAGCCATCTCATCCTCTGTCGTCCCCTTTTCCTCCTGCCCCCAATTCCTCCCAACATCAGAGTCTTTTCCAATGAGTCAACTCTTCACATGAGGTGTCCAAAGTACTGGAGTTTCAGCTTTAGCATCATTCCTTCCAAAGAACACCCAGGGCTGATCTCCTTCAGAATGGACTGGTTGGATCTCCTTGCAGTTCAAGGGACTCTCAGGAGTCTTCTCCAACACCACAGTTTAAAAGCATCAATTCTTCAGTGCTCAGCCTTCTTCACAGTCTAACTCTCACATCCATACAGGACCACAGGAAAAACCATAGCCTTGACTAGACAGACCTTTGTTGGCAAAGTAATGTCTCTGCTTTTGAATATGCCATCTAGGTTGGTCATAACTTTCCTTCCAAGGAGTAAGTGTCTTTTAATTTCATGGCTGCAATCACCATCTGCAGTGATTTTGGAGCCCCCCAAAATAAAGTCTGACACTGTTTCCACTGTTTCCCCATCTATTTCCCAGGAAGTGATGGGACCAGATGCCATGATCTTCGTTTTATGAATGTTGAGTTTTAAGCCAACTTTTTCACTCTCCTCTTTCATTTTCATCAAGAGGCTTTTTAGTTCCTCTCCACTTTCTGCCATAAGGGTGGTGTCATCTGCATATCTGAGGTATTGATATGTCTCCCGGCAATCTTGATTCCAGCTTGTGTTTCTTCCAGTCCAGCGTTTCTCATGATGTACTCTGCATAAAAGTTAAATAAGCAAAGTGACAATATACAACCTTGACATACTCCTTTTCCTATTTGGAACCAGTCTGTTGTTCCATGTCCAGTTCTAACTGTTGCTTCCTGATCTGCATATAGGTTTCTCAAGTAGATTGTAAAAATATCATTTATATCCAATGAGAAACAAAAACTTGTAACTCACTTTATTTTGATATTTGCTTTAGTTGAAGTGGTCTGGAACTGTTCCCACAATAAATGTGAGGTCTGTCTGCACTCTCTTCAGGGAGTTCTGGAAAGCTTCTGTGAAGAAGCAATATTGAAGGGGGACACTTTCCGCTAAGTAGGAGTTAGTATGAGGTTTCTGAGGGAGTTAGAATCAAAGACAATATATTTAAGCCAGTTGCTTTTTACACTTCCTTTTCTCATTCTCCTATGTGTGTTTATTTGCATATCTAGCATATATGCAGCTGGATATTATTCCTGAGACATTTTAAATTCCCTGATTCTTTCTATAACTGGTAGTGGTTGGGGCTTTTACTTCTTTGAAACTCTTACATGATTTCTTCTTTCTTAAATTCACAGCCAAGTAGAAGCTAATAATATGCCTACTCTCTACAACTGGAAATTTTCATTTTTGCAAAACATAAAAAACTTCACGTTTGTCTATTTTGACTGGGTGGTGCTAGGCACTGTATTGAGCATTTAAAATGCATGATCTCCTTTAATGTTTGCATAACCAGGTGAGTATTTACAGATGATAAAACTAAGTTACAGAGAGATGCTATAGCTAGTCTACAAGCTAGTGATATACTGAACCTGGAATTTGTAACCAGAAAGTTCTAAAGCTGACATCTGCATATTTCATTTCATTCATTACATGCCTCTTCAGTTTAATCAGCTTTTGCTTTTCCTGAAGCCCAAGGAAGGAAAATTGACTTGCCTAATATGGCAGAACTTAGTGAGAATAGTGTCCTTATATCACCGGTATCCACTATGGGGAGGAAAAAATATAGTCTAAGATGCAAAATTTTTTTCTCTCTTATTTAGGTATACAGATATAGGGATGATAGATAGATGTTTATTATATATATATATATATATATATATATATATATATATACACACACACACACACACACAGATTTAACAATGTCTTTTATGAATATACATTTTTAATTTTATTATAGCCCCGTTTATTTTTCCATTATAGTTAGAACTTTGGTTTCACAATTAGAATCCAGGCTCCAGTGATTTCTAGCTATATGCCTTTTTTGACAAAGCATCTAAATGTCTTTGCTCTGTATTTCCCATTTAAAAATAAAGTTAATTACATGATATTTCTATCATGTAGGTTGGTAGTTGATGGAATGTATATCAAGTGGTACCCTCAGTGGTCAGCAGACAGAAAACATCAGTAAATGAGAAGTTAAGTCAGGATTAACACATTAGGTATGGGCTTCCCTGGTGACTCAGAAGTAAAGAATCCACCTGCCAATGCAGGAGATATAGGTTTGATCCCTGGGTCGGGAAGGTCTCCTGGAGAAGTAAATGGCAATAGACTCTAGTATTCTTGTCTGGAAAATTCCAAGGACAGAGGAGCCTGGTGGACTACAGTTTATGTGGTTGTAAAGAGACACAATTTTATGACTACACAACAACAACAACAACACATAAGATAGGCTTAAAAGGAAAGAGAACATGCAAGGACAGCCTGAGTAGATAATGTGCCTGGAGGGAGGTGGAGGAGAAAAGACATAACTCTTTTATTTATTATTTTAACCAGCCACTCTGTACTTTTTCATAAGGATTCCTAAGCTGAAGGCATTATATGAGCTCTAACAATGTGATATCCTCTGAATTATGAGCAAATTTCCTTCAAGTTAAGTAGGCTGAAGATGATTGATCACCTCTGAAATCTGTTCCTTTTCTGACTCCCAGTACCAATTTATCTGCACTGCTCTTTCAAAATGTATCTCTTCCAATCTCTGTGACTCAGGTCTACTCTCCCATAATAGAATATGAGTCCCTTTAAGACAGGGTCAAGTTAATTGTTTCCCCCCTCACTATCCTTCCTTCCAGTGTTATGTTTTTACATGGAGGAGGGAATAATAAATGCTAACTAACTGTACATAGAGCAATTTCTTTTCCTACTTTTCTTTCTCTTCTCTGCCTTTGGCTTAGTGTCACAATCACAGATACTTTTTTTTCTGCTTCTCAGCTTTCTTTACCTCCAGGTCATTATGATTTTGTCTACAGATTCTATATCCAGGTTTCCAGATATTTGACTGACTATGACGTGAGATTCATAATAAACTTCCTTCTGGTTTAGATTTTGTGACAAATCTAGCTACGTGGCCTCTGACAAGCCACAATCTCTCTCTGGACCACAGCTTTCTCATCTTCAAAATGAGGTTGCAGGCTTCAAGACTCTTGATTATCTAAATTCCATGCCTTTGGCAGCCATCCTCATTCCTGAAGTAATGAAGCTCTGAAATAACATTTCAAGTGGAGTGTTTTGGGTGAACTGGAGATGCTTGTAGATGCTCATGAGGTTTATCTTGAGGCATGAGGATGCAGAGCATCTTCCTCAATCTGACCTTGGGTCTGGATCTTGTCTGGCTCTTGGACCATAGTCTTCTTTCCATGACGACAACACAGCATCAGCTGAGTGCTGTCATCTGCCAAATTACCTCTTCCCTTCCAAAAAATGAAACTATACTCTCAGATACATTTAAAGGCGTGAAATGTACATGCTATGTAGACACTTCACTGTCTATGGAAAACAAAGGTTTGAGAAGAGAAAAAAAAAAAACATTTTTCAATCTATATTCATTCCATTCTTAACTTCCTCTGACATTAACTTCAATATAGAAACTAAGGTTTCAGTAGGAGAAGAACAATCTCTGATTCTTGGGACTTTGGTTATAGTTAGTTCCAGCTCCATCACTGACTTAAGGCAATATTTTAAATAATTTGCTTAGCATTTCTTTGTCACATCTATCTTTGTGTAAAATGGAGATAAGGATTCTTTCCTTTGTTCCTAAGACACTGTTGCATAGGAGCACTTGATAGGAAGGAGATAACTTGTTACTTACTAGGTTTAGGGATAAATCCCTCAACTTTTCTGAACATCCTTAAGATGATGATTCCTACCTCATGGGATTTTTGTGAGAATTAAAGGACTGTAGCTTAGTTTCTGGCACTTAGTAGGTGTTCAACACACAATAGTAGTAGTTAATGCCTTGAGATAACAGCCATCAGAACTGTCTATAGTTATGTTTTGTTAAATCCTAGATGTAGAGCAGAGTGACTGGCCACAGAATTCACATTGGAGGATACATGGTGTGGCCCAGGCGTTCCGTATTCTGGGGTCTGGAAGAAGATGTACAATAAACACAGAAGCACCTTTGGCTGCACCTGAACTGCTTTGTTCCTTTCAAAATCGTTTCCCATTTCTCTGCCTCTCTTTTTCTTGCCTGTCCTTTGAGCAATGTCATTTAGGTATTCTCAATGTTTCTTCAGGCTTACCAATGTTAGGGGTGAGAAACTGAGCCTTTCTCTTTCCAGGAATAGTTTGTAGGGATTTGATGGTTTCAAACTTAAGATAAATTTTAACCATGCCCTGGAGGTACAACGGGGGAAATTCAGGTGTGTTAAATCCATTGCAGAGTGGGGAAGCCTTAGTTTCAAGGATGCCGACAACAATGCCTTGTTTGTAATGTTAGTAGCTTGTGTGTTTCTTGGCCAGTATATTCACCAAGACCCAGAAATATTTATGACATTTTTTGCTCTACTCAAAGAGCAAAAGACTTAGCTTCTCAAAACTCCAAGTGATTTTCTTTTTTATCAAGCTCCAAGGCTTGATAAACAACAGGGTATGCTAATAATAATCATTATGAGGATTTTTTATGACAAAAGTATATCTATGCCAAATTCTCTAGGCACCTAAGAATGCCAAACTGAATATATTGCCTAATAAAAGGGCAGCCCAGCTCTATAAATCTGAAGCATAGTAAAGAAAAATTCTCCATAACAACCACCAACTATATAATAAATAAAGCAACTATTCACCCATGCAAAACAAAGGAAAGAAGGAGCTTTATAAAGCATCAGTGTTTCGCATCTGATGACTGTAAAACGGAGGCTGAAAACCTAGAAAGGTGTTATATGCAGAAATGGTCTACTAGGCACTTAGAAGCTAACCCAAACCTCTTCTTAGGTACTGGGTAAGCCAAGTAGCCATTGACAACTTTATAGCAGCTGAGATAGAATAAGATGTGTGTGCTGCAGTAATGCACACTTCCAGAGTTTCAGTGGTTTTAATCCATTAGATGTAATTTCATGCTCATGTTACGTCCTATGGGGATTTGAGGTTTGTTTAACTCTCATCCATGTTAACTATGGGAGCCAGGCTGGATCTTGGCTGCTACATCTCAGTTCAGTTCAGTCGCTCAGTCATGTCCGACTCTTTGTGATCCCATGAATCACAGCACACCAGGCCTCCCTGTCCATCACCAACTCCCAGAGTTCACCCAAACTTATGTGCATTGAGTCGGTGATGCCATCCAGCCATCTCATCCTCTGTCGTCCCCTTCTCCTCTTGCCCCCAATCCCTCCCAGCATCAGGGTCTTTTCAGCCTCAGCATCAGTCCTTCCAATGAACACCCAGGACTAGTCTCCTTTAGAATGGACTGGTTGGATCTCCTTGCCATTCAAGGGACTTGCAAGAGTCTTCTCCAGCACCACAGTTCATAATCATCAATTCTTCAGCACTCAGCTTTCTTCACAGTCCAAGTCTTAAATCCATACATGACCACTGGAAAAACCATAGCCTTGACTAGACGGACTTTTGTTGGCAAAGTAATGTCTCTGCTTTTCAATATGCTATCTAGGTTGGTCATAACTTTCCTTCCAAGGAGTAAGCGTCTTTTAATTTCATGGCTGCAGTCACCATCTAGTGACCGCAAAATCTTGATGTTCTTCACGTCCAGCCATACAAATGAGGGGAAGAGATAAGGAAGAGTAAAAGACTCCTTTCTTATTTACCTTGGGCTAAGGATAACTCTTGCCAATGTTGCTCAGAACTAGCCACATGCCATAAGTTTACATGAGGGAGACTGAAGTAAGAAGAGTATATTGTGAACAAAAGCATTTTGCTATATAGCAGAAAGACGCTAACTCCTTGGAAGAAAAGTTATGACCAACCTAGATAGCATATTCAAAAGCAGAGACATTACTTTGCCAACAAAAGTCCGTCTAGTCAAGGCTATGGTTTTTCCAGTGGTCATGTATGGATGTGAGAGTTGTACTGTGAAGAAGGCTGAGCGCTGAAGAATTGATCCTTTTGAACTGTGGTGTTGGAGAAGACTCTTGAGAGTCCCTTGGACTGCAAGGAGATCCAACCAGTCCATTCTGAAGGAGATCAGCCCTGGGATTTCTTTGGAAGGAATGATGCTAAAGCTGAAGCTCCAGTACTTTGGCCACCTCATGCGAAGAGTTGACTCATTGGAAAAGACTCTGATGCTGGGAGGGATTGGGGGCAGGAGGAGAAGGGGACGACAGAGGATGAGATGGCTGGATGGCATCACCGACTTGATGGACGTGAGTTTGAGTGAACTCTGGGAGTTGGTGATGGACAGGGAGGCCTGGCGTGCTGTGATTCATGGGGTCGCAGAGAGTCGGACATGACTGAGACTGAACTGAACTGAACTGAACTGAGATCTCTTTCATCCTCAAGTGTGAATCTTGTCTGCGTCTCTTACCTTGATGCATGATCCTGAAAACAGCTTGCACCCTCATGGACTACAATATACTCAGGAGTGAACACATAAAAAAAATTTTTTTTTTCAGGTGGGCAGATTGCAACAAAGACCAAGTGGAATAAAGGCCAAGGAAGTGTTGAGCCTTCCATAAAGAAGCATCCCAAAATTAGTCATTATATATCATGAAGATTATGGGTCCTGGTGCTATTGTATCTTTGTTCAAATTGTGATATTGACACTTACTTAAACTACTCTTTGTCAAGTTACTTAATCTTTTGTTTCTGATTTCCCATTATTTAAATGGAATAATATTTGCCTTAGAACTATCAGAGGTGAGTTATGGGTTTTTTTTATATGATAGATGTGGTCTAAAACATTATGTACTTAATTTGAGTTGAGGATCTTAGGTCCTATAGACCTCTTAAAGTCAGATAGAATGCTTTCAGTAGCAAGTAACAGATGGCTTGACCTAAACCAGAATTAAATAATGAGGACACTCATTATCTTCCATAATGGGGAGTCCAGGAAAAGGTAAATATGGCAGATCATTGATGACTTAAATTTTTGTCATGTCTCCACATTAATATCCTTCACACTACTTCATCCTCAGTCTACCAACAAGGAGACTGCTACAGTTCCCGATGTCATATCCAGACAAAACAATTAAGGGCAAGAAGAAGGATCATTATTCATAGGTTCTCTTTCTTCAGCCTGAAGAAACATTTACATAAATTCTACGTTTCCCCCTACTCCTTCCTGTCAAAACTTTCCCTGCCCATTCCTAAATTAATAGCTGGCAACTGCTACTGCTGCTAAGTCACTTCAGTCATGTTCGGCTCTGTGCGACCCAAGAGATGGCAGCCCACCAGGCTCCACTGTCTCTGGGATTTTCCAGGCAAGAGTACTGGAATGGGTTGCCGTTGCCTTCTCTGAATAGCTGGCAAAGGGGATTAGAATTGCCATCACTGGATTGAACACATGACATCAAAATTAGGCTGTTAAGGAATCAACTGGAATAAGGTCTAGGCTTACTTTGTGTTCAACTTCTAGAGTAACATTTCCTTTTTGAGGAAAAGTTTCCTTTTTCTGATAGAGTCTGCATTGTGTTCTCTTCGAATATAACAAAGAATCTTACCTTTGCTATAGCTGTTGAGGGATCCTATTTGACACCAAGGTGAGGATATCAGATAGATAAAGATTGGACTGGCCACTTGGCCTTGGGAAAGAACAAGGGCATCTTAGGTAGTAAGATTTAGATTAAAATCCTGACTTGACCACTACTGACTTGATTTTTGAAAGATGCTTACATCTCTTATGCTTCATTTCCTCTGTATAAAACCAGCTATTACCAGCGACCTCATGAGTCTTTAGAGATGACTGAATTAAATAAAGCAGCATTTCTGGCACATAGTGGACAATCAGTAAGTGTTATTATTAGAAATAGTATTAATATTGTTAGTGGCTCAGTCATGTCTGACTCTTTGTGATCCCATAGACTGTAACCCACCAGGCTCCTCTGTCCATGGAATTCTCCAGACAAAAATATTGGAATGGGTTGCCATTTCCTGCTCCAGGGGATATTCTCCAGCCAGGGATTGACCCCATGTCTCCTGCATTGGCAGGTGGATTCTTTAACACTGTACCTCCTGGGAAGCCCCAATATTAATATTAGTGTCAGAATAATAAAGAATTAGAAGACGAAAAACTATTTTGAGCATCTTTTCCCACATCCTTTTTCTTTTGGTCATGTTGGACATCTATTGCCCTATTTATTTCCTTTCCAACAAACTCTCTGTTAAAATGTATAATTCTCATGTTTTTATGCAAATACAGCTTAAAAAATATTTGTCCTCCGTGTTCAAAAACTGGGGCATGGTTAAGTAAATTAGGGAAAGTCTGCATGACAGAAAGTTAATCAACCATTAAAAATGATGTTTGTGTAGCATTTTTAATAACATGTAGAATGACTTACATTACACTATTAAAAATATGTTTCAAAGTATATCCATAATATGATATCAACTATGTTAAGTGAAAAATATTCAGAGGAAGAAAACTTGAAGAGAAAATCAACTAATTAAACAACCTTTGGCTCTCATCAGATAAATTCTGCACAATATTATTTTTTCTGTTCTTTAATTCCATATTATCCACATTTTCTATTTTGACCATTATTAATTATGTATGTCATAATTAAATAATAATTAAATACGTCAAATATAGAGTTATCAATATAGACATATAGATAGATATGGGTATGTAGATGTTATCATTTATTGCAGATATTATCACTTATTGAGCTTATACCTGACCTTGTGTTAAACTCATTATATAGGCAGTACCTCAAAAATTTCCTACTAGAACCCCAATGAGTAGGCAAGATTATATCCATCAGTATTTCCCATATGATGAGAAATTAGAGGTGGAAGTAATTTCCAAAATTACTGACGCCTGTGAGAAAGCTAGGATCAGAGCCCTAGGTCTCAGCCCCAGGCACCCATGATTTGAACCACTCCAAATACCTCTCCTTCTACAAAGCAGAGACTTAGAGATGAATTATTTGTTGGGGATGTTAGTTTGGTAACTTAAGTACAACGCCAGGTGAACTGAAAGGTCCCATTCAATGTAAAGACTCTTTGATTCAATGAAAGAGTAAAGTGGGATGTGTGTCTTGGACTTGTGAGTATCCAGCAGAAAATGATGTGCAGGGAAGTAAGGAATAACTGATTTGGGTAGAGATGAAATGGGAGAGAGCAGGATGAAAGACATGAGAAATAGAAAGTGGCATTTTGGTTTTTCTGATTACGTTGCTGCAGTATGATAGTAGGCGTTGGCTATTTCTGATGGAGACTGCTGTATACCTAACTTCCCAGTCCATTGCGTTTTGTTCACACAACCAAGAGGTATGGATATATTTGCATGTCACCCTATGGAGCAAGAGTGGAAGTTGCTTTTTCTGGAAATGGGAGACACATATGATTTGTTTAAAAGTCATATCATTAAAGACATAAATTAAGATGAGGAAGCAACATATCAAGACAAATTTGTGCTGGCATTTCTAGTACCTTGATGACTCTAGTGAAGGGTCTGTAATGAGCTAAGTACAAGGAAGTTGCTTGAGTTAAATTACAGAGTCAAATCTTATCTTCCACATTTTCTGTGATTTTTTGATGAGCACGGATATGATGATTTGCCAATGCAAATTCTTTCTCTGAATTCAGTTAGACTGTATGTGCTGGAAAGAGGATACTCCTACAACAAAACCCCATTCCATTTCTGCTACTACATGTGGGTTCTTGTCCATGTCATGAAGAAATACAAGTGTGAAGGCTATGCTTGCTTACAGGGGATATACTTAGATGACATAAAATGGAGAGAACTCCATGACTGCGATGGATACTGTGCAACACATTATTTTTAAATGTCAATCTCAAAGTATAGATGCTGCCTGAACTGAAATGGGATGTGGGAGTAAATTTGGCTATGACACTGACACCCTGACATCTACGTGATGGCAGCAGGACACTTGGGTCTTGAGCAGTAGGTACGTCCTTAGAGGGAATCATATGGTTAATATTATCTAGAATATTGATATTTTCTAGCTGCTCAGCACTCAACCCTCCTTCTTTTATTAAGATCTCTCAGATTCTGGAGACATCATCTTTAGTCTTTCTGGGTACAGTGAAGCTGACTCCATTTTTAGTGCCAGGAGTTGAGTATGTAACCAGGTTGGCCAACCAGAGTCTCACTTCTCTCAACCTCAAAGCTTGATTTAGGGATAGTGAGATGGCCAGGACTAAACCAATCAGAACCAACAAATGCCTGACAACTTCTTCTTCTTCTTTTTTTTTTTTTCAATTTTAAGAGAAGAAAAGATTTTCCTATTTAACTTAAAGATCAGTCTTCAGCTGGTGGGGAACAGAGAGGTAGACAAGGAATAAAGATAATCTTCCTTATGAAGAAAATAACAGAGAAGCAAAAAGAAGTGCACAATAAAGAAGAAAAACCTTATTCAAAATACACTGAGTGAGCCCCTGGATCCAGCAAGGTCTGAAATTATATTTGGATTACTTAATTATATGCGCTGATAACACCATTTTTTCTTCTGGTTTGAGTCAGGTTACTTTCACGAAAATATAAGAATCTACATTAGTACCAAGTTTTCTGTATGTAAAAATTGCCACATTTGAAGTTTCTTTTTCATAGATTTTTTTTCATCATATATATGAGTTTATTATAGTTGAAAAATTAAACTAGTAAATGGCAAAAATAGTATTGTAACTATACATCAATAACAAACAAAAAATCCTTCACTTTGTTCCATTGTCAAGTGAAATGTTTTAGAATTAATAAAGGGAGCTAACATCTCTTGTAACAGGTTTTAGAAATGCTAAGATTTGTCCCTTGAAGGTGGGCATTCAACTCAACGAGTGAATGGCAGTTGTATCTGTATTCAGCCATCCGTGTTTGTGGAATCCATAAAAGAGAAACTGATCACAGACAAACACAGCTTGTGTTATGAACCACTGCATTTAAAAAGCAAAGACAATGATGTGTTCAAGCTTATCAAAGACTTCTGTTAGAAGCATAAAAATACACAGCCACATGTGGATTGATCTTCACCGATGACGCCCCTGCTAAGCTTGGGTAAATTCCAGAATAGTTCCCTAAGAAAAGCACACCTCACAGCTTCATTACAGACTGTATGTTGCACAATCATGAAAAGGCTGCAAAACCCATTCATCATAATCAAAGAATGCTTTGCTTACTGCAGCAAACATAGTCAACTTCAAGGGAGGATGTGTTCTCAATTATCACTGATTCTATTACTTTTGTTAATAAATTGATAGAGAGCACTGCCTCTCTTTTCTGTGCAGAAGTGTGGTGACTTTTTTGGTACCTAGATAACTACTTGTGTTTTTTTCAAATGTACAAAATAAAAATGACACTGATGTATAGAACAGTCTTATGGACTCTGTGGGAGAGGGAGAGGGTGGGAAGATTTGGGAGAATGGCATTGAAACATGTAAAATATCATGTATGAAACGAGATGCCAGTCCAGGTTCGATGCACGATACTGGATGCTTGGGGCTAGTGCACTGGGACGACCCAGAGGGATGGTATGGGGAGGGAGGAGGGAGGAGGGTTCAGGATGGGGAACACATGTATACCTGTGGCGGATTCATTTTGATATTTGGCAAAACTAATACAATTATGTAAAGTGTTAAAAAAAATGTCTCTTTAGAACTGAAATAATAGTTCAGTTGACTTAGAAATAATTGCATGTAGTAGATACACTCAAATACTTAGCTATACTAAATACACATTAGTCAAATCAGGATAAGCACAATAATGGTTAGAGTGAAGTTACATCCTTTTATTAGGAAGTTACTTTACATTAGAGTGAAGTTACATTTCCTTTTATTAGGAAACACTATGTGGTTCATAATTACTTCACTACCATTTCTTTTTAAATAAAGACCTGTTATGGAAAAAGAAGGAATGTCCCTCATGTGTGAATGGCTATGCATTTGCCACATTTGAAGTCTCCTTTCCACGAAAATTTTCACTCTGGAGGTAACAGTGTGGGAAAAAATAAGTGCTGGGCTCCTTCCCAATATTGATATGATGGAAGTGTAAGTTTTACACTGCTGCGTCCCAGATTTTAACACCTGGAACAGTGCCTGGCAGGTAGTGGGAGCTCAAAAATATTTTGCAAAAAAAATAAAAAATAAAGGAAGAGCCAGTTGTTGCAAATGAAGGGAATGATACTGAAGTTTCAGATTGTCTGATGTGCTCAAATATCATCTTTTCACACAACATGCAAATATGGTGCTATAGACCTGGGCGCTAGACAGCATTATCATCACTTTATGCATTCAAGCACAGACCTGGAACCACTTAAAAGTGAATGTTGACATGTATGTGTCTATTTCAGCAAGGCTCCTCATTTTTTCCAAAGTCATAGACACAAGTTCTAACAGAAGAGTGATTGACAGAGCAATAATAATAATAATAAATAAAGAATAAACAAGAAGTAGTAAATTTGACACTATTTCATGTACTCTTAGGATTGTTTTGAAACTAAAAATAAAATATAATGATAAGCCTTTCATTGCTTGCTCATGATATATCTAAAATTTTAATAGCTAACCTCTCATATGCTTTTTAATAAGATACATGAGGACAGGTCTTGGAAACAAAAGGCAGGGATCTGGGGAAGGCTACAGTGAAGTTAAGTACCACTGATGTGTACAAAACCAACACAGTTGTCTAAACAGAAGCCGTCAGAAAGAGAAAGACCACTATCAGGTTACGTCATGCGATCCTTTCACATAGCCTCTGACCTTGCAGAGTTTATTTGAAGGAAGTGGGAGACTCTACATTTGGCCTCTGCTCTGTTCATTGCCCTCATCTGCTTGCTGTGCCAAAACCTCAGTTGACACTGCACCCTCATTCTCTGGACTCCTGTGGGGCAAGTCATCAGGTTTCTATTCCACTTGCCTGGTGCCAAGGAAGCCAGGCCACAGCCATAGGTAGGGCACCTACATTTGAGAGTGAAGCTCTCAGAGAGAGCAGGAGATGGAGAACATTAAGTCAGGCTGGAAAATAATGTAATTGCAGGGGAAAGAAAAAGATTCCAAGGATTTGTTAACTCCAACTTCATAGTCCCATCTTAGCCTTAGAGACAGATGAATATTATTTTCAGTCAACCAAGCTGGAGGAGAAATCTTATAGTTATCCAAGCTACTTCTCCATCCATCTCATGGGCAACATAAAGCCTATAACCCTAATGGACAAGACATGGCCTTAGTTTGCCCATGAAAACATCATGCTAGTGTTCAGAAAAGAGTGTATCATCTCCTCTGAGTCTCAGCTCCCTCTTCCAGGAGACTATAGGAGATGCTCCTTTTCCCTAATTTTATTAGGGTTTAATTTAATCCTCTTTCTCAAGCTTACACTGCAAAAATCACATATCTTTCTAATGTGCTATTCACATGCCATTTCTCTTCTCACCTGCCAAATATCTCACTTTTAATAATTCCTTAAAAGCACAATGAATGGCCAGCTCCTGGTAGGTCAGAAAATGGATTTGTGAATGAGGCTAAGAGAAAAATAGTGTCTGAAGTAGGGAGATGATGTTTCTACTTTGTGACAGTGGCCATAACATACTTGTAATATTGGTTTTCATTCTGGATACTGAATGAACTTTGGCCAAAGAATCCTGTTCAGAGGGAACTGGCAGAAAGAGGAAAGGGCCTAAAAATATACTATTTATGGAAAAATTGAGGAATTAGTGCCCAGAGAAGGAAAAGAATTAAGAGAACATAAGAATAGGACTGAAGTATTTGAAGAAGCATCCCGTAAAAGTAGAAGCTTTTTACTTTTTAGTAATGACAAAAATTTGAATATATATTTAATTTACTAAATTAAAGTTACTTTGTAAAGATCAGATTCATCCTCAAATTACAAAATTTGCTTTATAGGAAATAGTGGGTCGATGGAGGGTCCAGAGAGGTCTGGGAAAAGTATCTGTGTGTGCACGTGCTAAGTCGCTTCAGTTGTGTCCCACTCTGTGCAACCCTATGGACTACAGTCTGCCAGGCTCCTCTGTCCATGGGATTCTCCAGGCAAGAATACTGGAGTGGGTTGCTGTGCCCTCCTTCAGGGGATCTTAAAAAAGAATCAGTGAATTTATGGCTCTGGGCCAAGTTCAATGTGCTGCCATTTTTACTGGGAGTCACCTCATCCATTTAGTTACAGATTTTCTATACCTGTTTTACCTCTACAAAGCAGAATTAAATGGCTGTAATAGAAGCACTGAGTGCTGAAGAATTGATGCTTTTGAACTGTGGTGTTGGAGAAGACTCTTGAGAGTCCCTTGGACTGCAAGGAGATCCAACCAGTCCATTCTAAAGGAGATCAGTCCTGGGTGTTCTTTGGAAGGAATGATGCTAAAGCTGAAACTCCAGTACTTTGGCCACCTCATGCGAAGGGTTGACTCATGATGCTGGGAGGGATTGGGGGCAGGAGGAGAAGGGGACGACAGAGGATGAGATGGCTGGATGGCATCACTGACTCAATGGACAAGAGTTTGAGTGAACTCCGGGAGTTGGTGATGGACAGGGAGGCCTGGCGTGCTGCGATTCATGGGGTCGCAAAGAGTCGGACACGACTGAGTGACTGAACTGAACTGAATAGAAACTGTGGGCTTCCTAGGTGGTGCTAGTGGTAAAGAACCGCTTGCTAATGCAGGAGATGTAAGAAACCTAGGTTCAATTCCCTGGTCAGGAAGGTCCCCTAGAGGAGGGCATGCAACTCACTCCACTATTCTTGCCTGGAGAATCCCATGGACAGAGGAAGCTGACAAGCTAGAGTCCATAGGGTCTCAAAAGAGTCGGGCACAACTGAAGCAACTTAGCACACACTCACAATAGTGACCGTATGGCCCAGACAATCTAAAACATTTATTATCTGGCTCCTTAAAGAAAAGGTTTGCTGATTCCCCCCCATAGAAGAAACTCAAGTGCATGAATAGAGACCTTGAGAGGTTAAATTTTCTGACTTTGTCTTGCTGACTTTCTTTAAAAGAGAGAAATCTCTATTGGAAGCAATGGAGAAGAAAATGATTTAATTCCCAAAAATATTCTGTAGAAACACACCCTTATAAATAAGTACTATAAAGGGAATTACCGCTTGATGGAGAATTTATGGATTACCTCATTAAAATAATCATGAGTGGGAGGCATTAATATTCCAGGATTAACAGTTTGTAATAGCTATTGCAAAGTCATTTTCATGATCATCAACAAAATATTATTACCTAGTTCTTTTTGAGATACATGGAAAAATTTGAGGTATCATCTCTGTAATATATGCATACAAGGCATATTGAAGGAGGAAGCAAGTCACCGAAAGAAAAGAGTTTTGGAGAAGTAAATGATAAATCTCTATATCATAAAGCGTACTCCAACTTTTATAGAACCTTATTCATAGTCTTGGAATACGTTTTAAAGGTTCAGGCATGTTTTTACTGTACCTGAAGTCAAGTAAGTCTTTTAATTGCAAACATTATGTTCATTTCCATATGCTCATAACTTTGAAGATGGTGAATAGCAGACATTTTGCAAGATTTATTGGAGTGTTATTTCCTGTAGGCATTCATTTGGTGAGTTTTTATGTGATGAATGCATTTCTAATTGGGATTATTTACATAGGCATCTGGGACCTGGTTAAGAATGGAGAGTGGGGACAGGGAGACTCAGGTTTAGTTGATTTTACATTTGATCTAACATCTTCCAGAGTGGAGCCGGGTTCACGATATGTCATTTATGCCACAGTTTTGGAGTGACATAGGTAGCTTTATGTTTCCTTCCAGCTCTTATTGTCTATAACTCCATATCCCAACAAAATTTATCTTTACAACACCCTGGATATATGTTAAGGAGGAAAAGAGGAGCAGGTAAAGAGGCCAAAACCTCTAGCTCAGACTGAAAATTTGTTGATTTTGTCAGCTGAGTTAGTCTGGGAAAACAGGTACAAGTCTATTACAAAGCAATGAGACCTTTTCCAATTGCTGGTAGTGTGCCCATTCTTGCGGGGCCTAGGAATAAAGGGAAGAGTTTTTTTTTTTTAAGTTCATAAATAGATTTTTCTGGAGACTATTTTTGTACATTCATAATTTGGGCATCCCTCATCTAAGACAGCTATTAAAACATTTTTTTAAACCACTATCAGACTGCATGTCTATTGTGCCTACATTAGTAGGGCAATTCAGACAGCAAAATCAAGAGCAATAATGACATATATTGCTTTCTATATGTCTAAGTCTGCAATAGGCTGAATAGTTCTCACTTTGGGTTATTTAGCACCTAATAGCTCACAGGAAAGTAAAAGAAATGTATAATAGGAGGGAAGGGGATTGGTTGGGAAGAGACAAGTGGACAACGGAATAAGAACAGGGCCTGCAGAAGCTGGAGCTATCTATTCTGGAGATTGTGCATTTAGCAGAAGGATGGTTAAGACCAAAGGTTGTATAACCATGGTAGAAAAGTAAGTATACACCAAATGTGTGTGTCAGCTTAGGAGAGAGAAGAATCTCCCCTCATGATTGTGCAATTTTTAACCCTAAGTCCATCTAGTTTTCCAATGTCTCTGGGCAATCTAATTTGAAAAGCTGTAGAAAGTTACAAATGCATGGCCTGCCCTGGATTCTTCGCTGTTTGTGAGACACTGTGTGGTTTGTTTACCTATTGCTGCATAATGAAAAACCCCAAAATGTAGTGACTTAAAAACAACTATTCATTATTTTTTATGATGCTGCTATTTGGCTGGGTGGTTCTCCACATGAGGTTGGCTCAGGTGACTCTTACGGTTCATTCAGCAGGGAGCTTGTAGGGCTGGAGCATTCTGGACTGGGTCCTTGTTCTGACTATTGGTGGAGGACTTTGCTTTCCTTGATTCCTCATTCAGTAGCCTAGATCCAAGTTGTTTCATGAAAAGGCAAAACTTAACACTGTCCAGACCCCCTAAAGGGCTTCTCTGGTGGCTCAGATGGTAAAGAATCTGCTTGCAATGTGGAAGATCCAGGTTCAATCCCTGGGTTGGGAAGATATCTTTGAGAAGGGAATGGCTACCCACTCCAGTGTTCCTGCCTGGAGAATTCCATGGACAGAGGAGCCTGGCGGGCTACAGCCCATGGAGTTGCAGAGAGCTGGACACTGAGACCCCATAAGGGCTGGTCTCAGATCAAAAACAATACTATTTCTGCCATAGTTTATTAGCTACATAAAGCCAGGGTAAACAGACCTCATCACCTGATGGGAGGAGCTCCAAGCACCTTCTGTACTATGTGCAGTCTTATTTAGACATAAGCTACCACACCCTGATTAATGGAAGTATTTGATGAACTCCAAACTGTAGTCATATACAACTATATTTCCAAAGCCTATGTCTTATTCAGAAAATAGGTGAAAGATGATTAGATGAATCCACAGAATACCAAAGTAGAAACTTGGTTGTATGCAGTTTGAATAATGGCTATGGGGATATAAGTACAAAAAGCTTTCTGCGGTCACAGAAGATGAAAATTACTCAAGCAACTTTCTTTACTTCTCAGACTTTCAGGATTTCTCACAGCTTTTAATGTGATAATATGCATTGCTGTTTTCAAAATACTAAATATATTGTGAAGCATTCCTGTATGGATTTGATTACAGATCTCTTTTTTCATGGAACACTTTAATGAAGAAATGCTTTACAGAATACATTTTGGGAAATGCTGAGGCAAAGCATTAGAGGGCCAGATAAATATGTGTGTGTGTGTGTGTGTGTGTGTGTGTATTAAGTTACCTCATTCGTGTGCGACTCTTTGCGACCCTATGGACTGTAGCCGACCAAGCTTCTCTGTCCATGAGATTCTCTAGGCAAGAATACTGGAGTGGGTTGCCATGCCCTCCTCCAGGGGACCTTCCTGACCCAAGGATTGAAGCCACATCTTTTATGTATTCTGCACCAGCAGGTGGTTTCTTTACCATTAGCACCACTTGGGAAGCCCCAGATAGATGGTACATGATAATACATCATACCCTCTGAGACTGCAGAAAGATGAAGAATGTGAGGGAAAGCCCACAAAACATACTAGGACATGGAGGAAAATGCCCAGAATGTGGAGTCAGAACACCTTTAGGTCATTTCCAGCCCTGTTGAGTATGCTGAGCAAGTGATTTCATCTGATCTATAGAGTGGAAAGAATAGTGTTCCCTTCTCATAGAAAGGATTCTGTGCACAGGTTCAACTGGGACATGAATTATGAAGTTGTGGGAGGTAGTTTCCAAGTTTTTTTCATTATGAGAGTACTGTTTTTTTAATTTTTCTATGAATCCTATAATCTAAGTTTGCTTACCAAGTAATGATCAAGGAACGATACAGGCTAAACTTGGTCCACTAGAGAGATGTATGCACATATAGTTGGTTTAATTTTTACTAATAACTGTTAAGGTGGATTCTACCTTTGATATCTCTGGTGGCAGCACTATCACACGATTTTACTATGTGGATTTGGAGGAGGGTCATAGATCCCCCGTCAGCCCTCTCTTTCATCTCTTAGTTTTGAAATTAGCTGTTCTCTTTACATTCATTCCTGCCACTGCTTCTCACAAGAGCAGGAGGAGGAAGAGGGGATAATAGTCATCTCAGAGACAATGATCTCAGGGCATGTTTTAAAAATGGTGGAAAGAAAACTTCTAAGATCCGTGAATGGCTGGCATGCATGCAGTTGTACCCATCATGGTTTTGCCTTCTGCATTTCCATTCGGAAACATGGGCATTTGCCTTTTTTTTATTTCTCTCTCTTCTCCCTTTCTTTTTCATGTTTCCTTATGTCTTCCTCTCTCCCCCCTCTCTCTCTTCCCCTCCTCTCTCTCAGCCATTTTCTCTCTCTCCCTCACACCCTTTCCTTCTTTGTTCCTCTCTCCATCCCACTGCCTTTATCACACCTCTGTTAAATCTTCAAGGATATACTCATCCTATTCTACCCCTTAAGACTGAGGGCCTGCATGTACAGTAATTAAGCTGCTTCTGGAGGCTAAATAGTGTTAGTATCATCTGCTATAATGAAACCCTGTCAATTCCACACCCCCAACCCTCCTGCTCTTTTAATAGTCCATTCTGATGTGAAATATAGAAGTTAAAATTTCATTAAAGCTGGATTTACGTCATGAGATATTTCAAATACAGCCTTGGCATATAACAGGCTTTTGGTATATTTTGTGGGATTAGTTAATGTTGCTGTTGCTCAACAGGAGAATTGGGGATCTACAGTTTGTCCTATGATGCAGTAGAAAAAAAAAAACCCATGGTGTAATATATTGGGGAAAATTGTATTTTTCTTAGAGATTTTAATATTAACATTAACATCTTAAAGTCTCTGACATGTCCTAGAGCCAAGAAACATTTATCTTTCTTTAGCTCAGAATCTTTAGATTTATTTCAAGGCATAATTAAAAGAAAATTAATATTGACCAATATCCAGGGGAATGCAGAAAGGAATTGAAAAAAGAAAAAAAAGGAGAAAAAGAGAGGAATTGGGAAATCTGCTCTAAATATTCTGAGTTCTTCAATTTATCAACTCTATAGTTATAAATTAGCAGGATATTTTCATGAATGTGTTTTATTTTTGTATAATTGTTTCTGCAAATTTCATAACTAAAATAAATAAATAAAAATCCCTGGCCTGCTTTGATCTAGCAATTGATATGTAAATTATAACTTCATGTGAGGTGATTTCCAAGTTTTTCATTGTCAAATTATTGCTTTAATTATTTTTCTATCAACCCCATGGTCTGAATTTGCTTACCAAACAAACTGCGTTTATTCATAGCTCATTTGTTTTCTTAGGATTATTAATCAGAGACATATCTTTCAGAGTGCCTTATAGCATGAGCTAACCACAGTGACTTCATAACATTTCAACCAAATAAAATTTAAAAACAGAAACTTTTTATTTGTATTTAAACTGCGGAGTCTAATTAGAAGTAAGACTTCTTTTTTTTAACATGGAAAACAGCTCACAAACCCCAATTACTGCTGTTGAAGTAGCCAAGGATCTAGAGTAGTGGTTCTCAGCTTTGCACATTAATCACCTGCAGAGCTTGAAGAAGAAAATGCCAATGGTGAAGTCTTATCCTCGTGTTTAAGTCTGAATCTCTGAGATAGGCACCCAGTTCTTTTGTAATGGGGCTTCCTGGGTGGCTCAGTGGTAAAGAATCAGCCTACAATGCCAGAGCCTCAGGAGACAGGTTCCACCTCTGGGTCGGGAAGATCCCCTGGAGGAGGGCATGGCAAACCACTCCAGTGTTCTCGTCTGGAGAATCCCGTGGACAGAGGAGCCTGGCAGGCTACAGTCCATAATGTCGCAAAGAGTGAGACACACTGAAGCGACTTAGCACAGCACACAATTTTGTAAGGCTCCAGATTATCCTCATTTACAACAAAGATTGAGACTCTCAACCCCTGGTATCACTACTCTGGTTAAATCATATAGATGAGATACAGATTTCCATACAGATGGAGTTACCTGTTTGGAGACAAAATGTAAAGAGGAAGGCACTGCCTAACAATGAGTCAGCTCATTCAGGGTCACTGCTTTCTTGAAAAGAGTGTTCTTTGGTTTTATCCAATCTCCTTTATTGTATCATAATCTTACTCATAAATTAAATCTCCCCAAAGCAATCATGTGGGATATTAATGCATGTTAGAATGTAGAATTTGGATAAGACCCCAGAAACTAATTCCTCTTAGCTCATTATTTAGGGCAATTCATTGAATTGCATTTCTCTAACCTTCAGTTTCTTTATTTTCATTCCAATAAAAATACTTGTGTTATAGGCTTCTGTAAGATTTAAACAACAAATATAAATAAAAAATTGCATGGTTTTACATATAAAGTTGTTGTTCAAGAAATGGCAGTTGATGCTGATCATTAATTCAAACATATTATTAAAAAACTTAGGATAAGCATTATTGACACACTTCAAAATTAATCAAGAAAAAAGTAAATAGAAAATTTGCTTTTAATTAGAGTTCTGAAATTGTAGCAATATATTCTGGTAAATATGTAACATTCATTGCTTATTTATTTTGTGCTTTTTTCATGGAAAGATTGCCAGTGTTCAATCTAAAAACTAGCATTTTCTCCAGTGGTTCCTCATAACTTTGAGTTAATAGGAAAGACATTAGTAGTCTTCATTTTTACACTGAAAGCAAATTTGAAGATGGGTCCAATGCTGGATAAGTACATGCACAATCTGGAAAGTTTAAGAAAACAGTTCCTTAGTGATGTATTAATACAGGATCTATAATTTTTCAACTCAGTTTGTCTTTGAGTTAATTTTTATTTTTTCAATATTTGAAAACTTTTCAATTTTCTGGAGTCAAATTTCTCAATTCTTTCTTCTGTTATTTTATTGCTTAGTAAGTAAAATATCCTACCTCTCCACAATTACTAGATAATTAGCTGTATTTTCTTAATATTTTTTAAATTTTACATTTAATAATTTAATCAGGAAAGTCCAATAATTTAATTTAACTTAGTTGGAAGTAATTTGATATATATTCTGATACAAAGAATATTTATTTTATTGCAATATTAGAAAATCTTTGGTACATAGAAGTAATGTTGAATCTTTGTCATGATATATATGCCATCTGATTACTATATTTAAAGTAATTAATGAACTTAATATACAAGCTCAACATGGCACACAAGGTCCTACAAATTCAGCCCTAGATTCCTTCTCTGATCTATATCCTACAGCCCAAGTTGGCTATTGGCACCTAGAAAGCATATTCATTGAGTCCAGGGAAAATCCTAGTGATCCTTGATTCTGTTACCTCCTTTAATTCACACGATGATGCATTTACACTCAGTCATGCCTCCTCTTCAACTGGCAAATTTATTAAGAAGATAAAGGAGGAATAAATAATGTCTCTCATACATTCCCTATATCCTGACAATATTCACAATTATTCCTCTATCTATCCTCACAAAATTTTTGAGTGGAAATTGTCCTCTATTTTAACATTGGACACATCATGTCTAAAATTGTGACATGTTAAGAATCTGCCCAATGTCACACAACTGACAAGTGACCAAAATGGGAATTTATAATGTGGATCTGTCTTAAGTCAAAGCTCACTTCCTTATATTCGTAAATTCCTTGTATTCTATACTGTTTTGCTTTTCGTTTTAGGAAATTTATGCAGTCTGCTTGCCAGCTCAGACTTCCCTAGTCATCATACTTCAACATATGTGTATTTCTATGCATTACTTACGTATCATGTGTTATGTTGTGGGCGGATGTTGATATTTCTGACCACTCACGATCTCATCACTTTCTTGAGGAATCCCATAGAATTAATCTTTGTGCTTTCTTCAGTCAACATAAGGCTAGACACAAGTTAGATGTGATAATAATAAATATTGGCTGGCTGGATGGATGCAATTTGATCACATGGTATTGTCTATTCTCTTATTTGCTTTCTATTTTAGTTATATTGCACCTCTCAATATGAAGTTCTATTATAATGTATTCACCATTCCAAATGGTTTAGAGGGGCTTTTATTTTAATTGAAGATATAGTATTACAATTATGTGAGTCATATCATATCTCTATGAGAGGCAAAATATATTCCTTTTAAACATATACTGAAGAGATTGTATGGGAATTGTTTCCAAGCTGTAAAGTTATTTACTGCTGCAGTGAAGAGAAAACAAAATCAATTTCCCTCCAGAAATTTATGAGTGGTCTAGATAGAGCTTTAGGTAATACATCTCAAGGAGATCTTTTGATAGACCCTCGCTGCTGCTGTATTTCTTTTGAACTGCACTCCACATTTCCTAATCAGCTATATCCAGACATTAAAGTAAAATTTATGATAAAAATAGAAAAGCCTAAAGTCCTTGAATTCCATTGGTTTGAATAAAGCACTAGATGAGAAAATTGTTCAACAGTTGATTTTCCCCATTAATTGTCTTATTAAAATATTTTTGTAAGTCAGAGGACTAGAAGTGGATTTCCCACATTTTATTCTGTCAAGTCTAAGGCAAGGAACACTTCCTGCATAACTAGCATGAGAAACAAATGAATACCAAAAAAGCGTCATCAGTATCCTTCATTTTCAGCACACTCATTTTAGTACACTTGAAATTCTGAAATTAGGAAAAATGAACAAGGATTATCATCATCAAGGCACTATTATTAGGAATTTGATCTGGATTGCATCTTTGACACCATAGACTAAGTATGTAGGAAAAAAACTATGGCTATCTTTTGTTGTAAATATGGAGAGTATACTGAAAGGAATCAAACTAAGAGTTGACTTAGAAGTGATATACTTTAATATTGAAAATAGTTAATGGTGTGGTCATTTTGTTCTAAATGAGATTAGAATTTGAAATTATGGTTTTAATAACTATCCCAATGTGGGTGGCATCATCCAATCTCTTGAGGGACTGAGTGGAAAAAAAAAAAAGTTGGAGGAAGAAAGAGTTTATTTTTTTCCTGCTGAATTGCTTGAGTTGGGACATCCATCCTTCCTTCCCATGGTGCTCCTGGTTCTCAGGCCTTCAGAGCTGGACTGAATTACAACACTGGCTTTCCTGAGTCTCTAGTTTGTAAACAGTGGATTGTGGGACTTCTCAGTTCAGTTCAGTTCAGTTGCTCAGTCGTGCCTGACTCTTTGTGACCCCATGAATCGCAGCTAATTATGTGATTTGATTTATTGTAATAAATCTCTTCATGTATATCTCATCTTGTTTCTTTTTCTCTAGAGAACTCAGACTAGTTCAAGACTCATTCTCATGCAGAAGACCACAACATAAAACAGATAAATATCAAACTGCCATAGTTGAAGCATGAATGGAGATTGGAGACCTGCCCAATTATCTGTCTCTCAAATCCAACTCTAGAAGCCCCTCAATTCCATAGACTACAGTTTAAAACTACCAATTAATTCTCATAACTTTCCTTTAAAATTGATGGTGGATATGGAAACTGAGAGAAGTCAATCCCTCAGTCCCAAACGAGGGATTTACTTATGTAACAGCCAAGTCAAATCTATGTGGTTTAGTTTCCAATTTGACAACTTTGAAGATGAAAATTAAAGTACCATTGTTAATGGAAAGAAGGCAGAAGCCTGGAAGTCACACAATTGTGCAGTAAATTCAGAATTTTAGGAAAGGAAGTGAGGTCACATTTGTTCTGACCCTCTAAGTGAAGTGAAAGTCGTTCAGTTGTGTCTGACTATTTGCGACCCCATGGACTGTAGCCCACCAGGCTCCTCTGTCTATGGGGATTATCCCATAGACAATAAACAGGATACTGGAGTGGGTTGCCATTTCCTTCTCCAGGGGATCTTCCAAACCCAGGGATCGAACCCAAGTTTCTCGCATTACAGGCAGATTCTTTACCATCTGAGCCATTGGGGAAGCCTGACCTTCTAAGTCTCAGTGCAAATACCTTTCCTTACTACAGAGAATTAAGATAGCCTCATTTTTTATTCCTTGCAAAAAAAAAAAAATAGGATGCTTTAATATGCTCTAAGTCATTTGCAAAAATGGTCAACAGCTTAAGAATTATCATATTTTAAAATCATCTGAGTAGGTTGTCTATCACTGTCCATTGCTGTTCTCACTATAAATGTACACATCATAGATATACTCTATTGGCTCCAATAAGTTATTTTACAAGGGGAAGCCCTGTTCATCCTCACGTTGGCTTTTCAGGATACTGTTCTATTTTCTTCATTCTTACATATCTGTGACGATGCCCCAGAACATTTTATGTCTGTTCCTTTTGCTTTTGTTTTTGACCCTTAACAATAAACAGCATGTGTATTTACTTTGACCTCACCGTTCACTTTGGTGTTGGTCAGCTTCTCTTTCCAAGTCCATGAGACTCTGCCTGTTGCCTGGTACTCCACTTTGCTGTACAGAGGTGATTTTTTCCTGTCTCCAGTGCCTGGTTCTCCAAAGCTCTGACTGGTTGGTGGGCATGGAAAGTGCAGTTGGATAACCTGTGGTAAGAACTCTTTTCACCAAGACCCTGACACAGCTATCACTTATTAAGACTTGTTTCTATCTCCAGGACTGCAATTGACTGCCATTTTTACTTCCTGCCCAATTGTCTTCTTGGAGTTTCACATTAGGATGTTAAAAAGGAAAATTTCTATTGGGGAAGGAAATAAAAAGTAGCAGCATTTGGGGAATCATACACCCGGAATCAAATGATGACCAACTGGCATTCAGTGGTGGGGTTGAGGTGGGTTACAACTGGTCCAATATCAATACATTATAGTATATGGACTTGTGAAATAAGGACCAAAGAGTGGGGGGAGTAAATAGGGGTTATCTTACTTACTCTCTGGAGAAACAAGCATACTCTAGTCCTCGTGGTTTTTCCATTTCTTGCCTTCAGAGTTGAGATGAATTCACCTCAAGAACAGAAATTTCTCTCAAATTCCGGCAGTAAAATTGACAGCCATGCCCAGTTTTCAGAGATGTGATTTCTCACCTCTGTTGGTTTCTTTGTAGGTATGTTGGCAGAGAGGTGGGAAAGATGCCATCACGAGTTGCTTTCCAAATGCCATTTTAAACCATCATCACAAGTCTCTTTTGGTAAAGGATGAGTAAGGAGGAATGTTCTGTACTCAGCTCCAGAGGATTTTATTTCCCTCTTATGTAAACCACTTCATGTCAGAATAAGAGTTTATATAAAATTAATGTGTTATATATACCAGGACTAAATGACTTAATTTTGGATATAGAGACATTTTCAGTGATTAAATATTAGTATGTAGAAATTGAAGGGCCTCTCAGGAATGCTAGAGCTCCCAACCCTCCTTTATGTTTTGTCTAAAACAGGATTTAAAGGTTTTTAATAGACTTGAGAAAGGCTAGAAATCTCCATATATACAACCTTGGCTGCCCTGATTTATTGGTGGATTTCCTGTGGAATTTTTAATGCGACACTTGATTTCCCCTGCGGGGCTTGTTAACTCCTGATTGGGTAATGTAAATTTCCAGCCAAGATTAAGCACAAATAAAGCCAAAACTCATTTATTTTAAGAAGGGAAATTGAGGTTCTGAAGGTCTGGTGTTTCCCTTTTCAAATAAATGAGTTTGTCAGGTGACTCTTTTTAAAATATTTGGTTGGAATTAAGAACAAATACATTTAATGTTTTAAATTCTGAGTTATTCATTAAAGTTTGAAATAAGAAATTAAAGTTTGCAAGTATTTTGTTTGAGTCTCTCCCTCTCTGTCCCATTGTCTTTTTTTGGCTCATAGGATAAACTACTGGGAGATGTATTTCTACTTTTCCTTAGGTCTGTGCTATGCTGTGCTCGGTGCTCAATCTTGTCTGACTCTTGGCGACACCATGGACTATAGCCCTCCAGGCTCCTCTGTCCAAGGGGTTCTCCAGGCAAGAATACTGGAGTGGGTAGCTTATCCCTTCTCCAGGGGATCTTCTTGACCCAGGAATCAAACTGGGGTTTCCTGCATTGCAGGTGGATTCTTTACCAATTGAGCTACCAGGGAAGCTCTTCCTTAGGCCCAGGTACTCGCCATCTCAAATGTCTTGCTAGATTCATTCTCAACATAGAGATGGCATTTCTGCTGGCCCTCAGCAAACGAATGTGACATTTTTAGCCAAAGACAAACTAATGATATGTTTGTATTGGAAACTGTATAAGTTCCTTGCGTTTTTTTTCCTAATTACTTCTTACCAAAAGAAAGACCACTGTCATGGAATAAAAGACTTTCCTCAGAGTAGTGACAACGTGTGATAGAGCAGAAAGTGTTTCCAGGCAAGACAATTAGGAGAAAGATGTGACGGTGGGAGAAGATCGATTGGGAATGTAGGGGGAGAAGAAGGAAGAAAGTATACCAGATTTCCTGGCTTGAATAAACTGGTGACAGATTTACAGATGGGAAAGACATGAAGAGGAGTAGATTGTTGGTTGAAAGGTGAGAAAGTTAATAAACTAGTATTTGGATATGCTGAGTTTAAGGTACCTTGGGGACACCCAAGAGGTCACGCTGACATCTTGAAATATATATTTGGAGTATGGAAGGCAGTCTGAGGAGATGGTTACACATTTTGGAATAATTTTCATAGAAGTTCCTTAGAAACTTTGGATATTAAAGTTGTAATATACATTTTGTCTTGTTTTCTGCTATAATTCTGGCATATAAATGACCATATTACTCAATGTGTATTTCTTAATATCTGAATGAATTAATACGTGAATCAGTAAATGAAGTGGAATAATGTTATTAGAAAGAGAAAGAGTTACATTGGATAACAAGTTATTGCTTATCTACTCACAATTTTCTATATTCATTCATTCAGCAAGTTCAATTTTTTAAATAGTTTCAACTCCTTGACTTTAATGAAAATTCTTTATCAGTCAGAAATTGTCACAAACCACTCCAAAACTCAGTTTCTTAAAATAATAATTATTACTCATTTTTGTTCTCAGGACTTCACACTGGCTGGAGTTCAGTTGGCCTAGACTACACTTATCTGGGCTTGGCTTCAGGCTACAGATTGAATCCAGTTTTTTCTCATGCATCTGTCATCCTCCTTCATAACAACAGCTATTAAGATTCTCACAGCAGAAATAGGAGGCAAAGCCATACTCTTCAAGCACGTTTTAAAACCCCTTGTCTACTACATAATATTGTCTTTAAAAGTCACATGAGTAGGTTCAAAATTAAGGGGCAGAAAAGTCCATTCCCTACACAGAATCATGAAAAGGCAGTGAATATTTATCAATGATAGTTTTATCTACCTCATTTTCCAAAATCAGTATCTGAAGTTTCATAGTCTTGCTAACATATTAGGTCAATAAAATGCCTACTGGATATCTTTCTTTGAATGTACCACATCCTTTCTAAGGGCAACACTTTTCATAATCCTGTCAAAGGACTCTCCTCACCTCATGGTTTCCATATTTACATGATCTTTTAAGTTAGGAAGTAGAAACCTTTATATACTTTAAACCTTTCATAGCATCCAGTCATCAAATGTTTTCAAATTTCCCTATGATATTCCTGTTTAGTTTCTCTCTTTATGTTCCATTTCAATTGTCCAAACTGTACTGATTCCCTCATTCCCTCTTCCTGGTATAGCCACTCAAATTCAAGTCATTCCTTACCAAATAAGCCTGAATATCATTTCCACTTTCCCACAAAAATGACTCTCTTCACATTACACCCTGCCAAACATTGGTTGACCATTTTATTAATACAGCAAATGTCTATGTAGCCATTCTAAGTGCCAGATACACTGCCATGTGCAGGGGTAAAATAGTGAACAAGGAGAGAAAGTCTCTGGGCTCTCTTGCAGCTTCATGCTAGTAGGGTCAGAGAGAAAAGAAACATAAAAATGATCTGATAAATATCTAAGAAAAATCTTAATGGTAAGTAACCTGCAGTATGTAGAAGGTGATGATTTGATAGACTACAATTGGGCATTGCCTTTAGAATGAGTGCTAGTAAGGTTTTTTCTGAAGAAGTGATGCTTGAGTTAATACTTGGATGGTAAGAGAGTTATAAACATGCAAAGATCAGTGAGAAGAACATTCTAGGCAAAAACTGTACCAAACATACAGATGAACATTTCAGGTAGGGAGGACAACTGGTGCAGAGACCATGAAATGACAGGGATGATTTTGGCAAGACTGAGAATCAGAAAGAAGGCCACCATGGTGAAACAGAGAGAGAAAAAATAAGTTGGCTGACAAATGATTTTGAAGAAATGGCATTGAAGATTGAGAGAAAACCAATTAAGGGCTTGAGGGCAAGAAAACAAGATTTATATTCCATTCTAAGAGTGATGGAAAACCACTGAAGACTTAGATGGTTACCAAAGCTTTTTTAAAAGAGCACTTTGGCTATGGTTTGGAGAATTGATTGGTCAGAAGCAGTAGTAGTCAAGATTGGAAGAAGAAATCAACGATACATGGCCAAGATATCAGTGCAAAGCATATAACAACAATGAAAAATCAAGTTTTATTTTATGTCTCACATTGTTTTGTGAAGTGGTAAAATCAAGAGCTCTGTTTAGACATCTACGATTTGAACTGTTTAATTAGACATCTAAAGTGGAGTCGTCAAATAGTTGAAGTCAAATATCTGGAGATCTGTCAATTTTAACAATCATACAGGTATTGTTATGGTTTCTTTTCAAGTTTTAAGGACATTCTGGATTAAGTGGGGCTCAGTAACTTGTTAGTATGTGTTGGTGCTAGAACTAGTCCCTAGAGAATTAACTTTCAACTACTTCAGAGCTCTTGACTGGCCTCCACCTGTGCTTAACCCAGAGTAGGATAATATATTCTTTAAAAAAAAAAAAAAAAAAAACAACTAGATAAGGTGAGGAACAACTGTCTGCCAGAGTGGAACACTTCTCATAGAATCTAGCCACACACTACTTAAGCAAACGGATTTCCCACTACTGCTCTACATAAATTGTACACTTTGGGCCATCATATCTTCTGGTGACCGTGGTGATCCTTCTCACATCCAGCTAAACTCTACTACTTTTTCCTTTACTTAAAATCCTATATCTGTTCTTTTTAGTACCTTTCAATTTCACTCATTCTTTAGGGTCTTAATCATGATGATTCATAAAACACTTTTCTTCCCCTAGCCTACACTAATGTTTCACCTAATTTTATTTCTTTACATTAAATTTAGCACTCCCATATCATCTACATATAATTAATTATCCTTGAGTTCTCAGGTTGTTTTTCAGCCAGACCTTCTCTCTTTGTGTACTCTCAAGCCGTAATTATGAAAAATATATTAATAAGAAAAACGTGAGCTTTGTACTTAGAATTCAGCTTGCAGCTCCATGCTTTATCAGTTTTGGACCTTGAGCTAATTATTTAGTGTCTCTAAGCCTTTAGTTTCCTTATAAAATAGTTGTTATTGGTTCTACCTCAAAAGGATGTTGTAGGCATGATATGAAATGTAATATGCAAAACTTCTCCTACAATGATCTGCACATTGTAAATTCTCAATAAATATTAGACTCTCTATTTTCTTCTCCTTAGAACCTTAGCATCTATCCAAATATTGGGATCACAATAGGAGCTGCCACAAGCTATATGGACAAAAGAAGAAAAAATGAAATTTGTTATGAATTGCTATATGAAAGATTTTTGTTTGTTTGTTTTCCTATTTGCAATACCCCACTGTGACTCACTTGATTTTCTGAAATGTCCTTCTTAATCAAAGTGCAGCATGGCCTGCAATTTTGCAAATTGAAGTGGATTAAAATTCTGTCAGAGAATTTCATGACACCCTCCACCCTCTCCTGGAAATAATTGGAGACACCCTGGGATACCGCAGACCTGGACTCAGGAATCACCACTCTCTATGTTGTCTCACTTGTGTTTTTATGAGAACTAAACTGACAGCAGCAGTTCATTAGGGGAGCATGATTGAATGTGCATGGTTTGCTGATAAACTTGTAAGCACTTGGGGAACCATGAAAAATGTCTTCCATTTTCTCAAAAAGGTTGAGCAGAAAATGTCAAAGTGTGAGAATGGGTGTGCATGTGTTTAATAAAAAAGTAATTAGAAGTAAGATGCCGAGATAGCTAACTATAGTAAGAAATTAGTCAATATTAAGACAAGTTTTTAAAGATATACTCAGTAGTATTTACTGCTCCCAATCATATACTACCGAAAAGTAAGAATGCCATACCTACACTACGTGTTTATTGCCCACGTGTGTTAGGCATTCAGTCGTGTCCAACTCTGTGACTATGGACTGTAGCCCTTCAGGATCCTCTGTCCATGGAATTTTCCAGGCAAGAATATTGGAGTGGATTGCCATTCCCTTCTCCAGGGGATCTTCATAACCCAGGGATTAAACTTGGGTCTCCTACATTGCAAGTGGATTCTTGACCTTCTGAGCCACCAGGGTTGTATGCAATTCCAAAGAAGGAAGACATGAAAAAAAAATGAGAGGAAGACAGATGAAAGGAGCAATATGAGTCCTCAACACCAGGAATTGTTTACTGAGCTCCCAGGAATTGAGGAAAAAGCTCCTCTCCAGTTTTAGACTGCTGGGGGTTGGGCAAAGAAAGAGGCAATTAGACTTGAGTTGGATTGCTGCCCATCACAGATTTTGAGTAAGAGCTATCTCCCTAAAGCCCACTGGCATATAGGAAGGGTGTAATCCCACAGTGTTTATTAATAATACATGTCTACTAGAATTTGTGCTTAGTTTATTATCACTGCTTTTCTCTGGACTTGCATTTTGAAATGGATCATCCTGTTTCTCAGCACATCCAGTTTAGGAAGGCAGTCAGTAGAATTTCGATACATTCTTAGAACACTTAAAGGTTCTTCTATGGCTGTGGTCATGCTCATTAGCAAATGACCTGCACACTAATTCCTCAGCCCAGAGGGCTCACAACAAGCAGAGACCTCATTAGGAAGTCCTTTGACACTCCCTTCCTCTCTTCTTTTCATCTGTTCACTTCGCCCTGAGAAAAGCCAGTGCCCCCACAGATCTGCCTCCTTTGGCCAGCAGCCTAAACTCATGGAAGCCAGCCACACAGGAAATGTGGATTCAGGGGAAGAAGCCTCCTTTCAAGCCCCCAGGGATACTTTCAGTACTAATTACAGCAAATGTCTGAGGCAGGCACCAGCTCTTGAAGCCACTGATGGTGGGTCAAGGACTGAAGCTACAGAGCCTCCCTCTCGAGTTTCCTGAAATATTTTTTATCTTAATTTTCCTTTTATCCCATCTTCTCCATGAAGACTTTCATGCAAGTCAGAACATGAGGATAAAATTTGATTTGAAAAACACTGTTACTGCAACAAATATACATACTACAACAGCTTATCTAATAACATTACTAATACTAGTATTTATGAATTGCTGAAACATGGGAAAACATTCTGTTTTCTCTAATTTTATTTTCATGGCAATCCATATGTGTTATTGGTGCTATTATAAGGAAACTGTGACTCATGATAATAATTTGCTCAGAGCCAGGAAGCATTAGAGTCAGTTTCTAAATCCCACTCTGTATTATATCATAGTCTGTGCCCTTCGCACCATACTGGGCAGCTAATAGATAGTTAAATAGATAGATAGACAAACATATGTATGTTTATAAATACAAGGAGAACCATTAAGCTTGGCTTTAAAAGATCCCTGCCATCCAGGGGAAGATCTTACTTGCTAAATGCTTTTCCAGAAATCAGAATACATGACATTTTGGGGCTATTTTCACCCTGATTATTCCTACTGTGGATCAGCTTTCCTCCTGTCCCTAAGGATAAATCTTATTGATAATGTTGACACCAGCAGTAAGGTCTGAATTGATTCCCATCTGATATGCATTCTTGATAGCGATTTGTTCTTTTCTTAGTGTTCACTGGCTTTGAACACTAAGAAAAAGCTCCTCTCTGGTCTGCTTTCCCTTTTAGTTAGTGAAATGTAATTAAACTTGGAGGCACTGCTTAAATTCCGTTCCCCAGTGTCCCACACTTTCTCTTCCAAATCAATCTTATCACAGAAAATGTTGAAATAGATCTTGGAAGGGACTTAAAAACCAAACAAAACAAAAACATAGAACAAGAAGATTGAGTTCCAAGGTTTGGGGTGGTCTTTTGCAAGGTCAAAGAGCTGACAATGTATGAGAGGCTGCAGTGTGGATAGAATAGAGTAGATTGAATTAAAACAATGAATGTATGTTTCTAAGCAAGGAGCCTAGAAGGTCAGGGTTGGAAGCTCACAGTGGAGAGATGGCTCTCACCCCTATGGCCCCTTTAAACTTTCCTAGGCGAATCTCCTACTATCATAAACATCCAAGCGCCTCCCATTTTCATGTGCTGCTCTCCAGTGAACATTTATTGGCTACTTTTGGTCATTGTTGCCTCTGGCTTCCCCCTTCCTTCTCCCAAACCAAATGTCATGCTGTTGGTGGTCTTCCTCACTCACCTGAATTTTAGTGTTTGTGGTCATACTTTGTCACTTACTCTTGTTGTAAAGTACTGGAGTTTTGGAGTTTACTTTGGCCACCTGATGCAAAGAGCTGACTCATTTGAAAAGACCCTGATGCTGGGGAAGATTGAGGGCAGGAGAAGAAGGGGACAACAGAGGATGAGATGGTTGGATGGCATCACTGACTCAATGGACATGAGTTTGGGTAGGCTCCATGAGTTGGTGATGGAACGGGAGGCCTGGCATGCTGCAGTTCATGGGGTCGCAAAGAGTTGGACACGACTGAACGGAACTAAACTTTGTTTTAAATCTTATCTATCAATGTTGGTTTTGTAATCTCATTCTGTTTCTATTAATATGTGATATTTGGAGAGTCTGAACCTATTGCATTTTTCTTCTACCCCATGATTCCCATGTGGCCTTTATGGGACTCTGTATTTTTTTTGCTAATCTAGACAATTTCCCTTCCTTCCTATCCTATAAGCTGAGTTCCTTTGAAACACATAAGATCAGATCATTCTACTCACTGCCTCTTCATTAGATTTATGGTCACTTCTTCTCATTGATTAAAGATTTTAGCCATAAATTATAATATACTATTCACCATTGTTACATATTATTCTTAGAAAATTCAACATCCAAATAAACTATATATTCAACACCCTGATCTCATTAGTCCTTGAATTCATTCATATATTAGCCTACTATTTCCCACTTAAGGAACACATTCTAATGGTCATATCTGAGACATCACTAATAAGTGCATGATTTGAAAATCTTGATTTCAAGTACAGTGCTCTCCTCTAAACATCTTTCTATCTCTCTGCTCCATTACTCTGCATCCAAAAGTTCTTTGATCTTATTGAGACTTCCAGACCATTCACTATAATATTTTTCACTGAATATACCTTCATGTTTTTATTATTGTCCTTAATTAATTATGAGAACATAGCCTATTAGTTCACTCCCTTGGATATGCCATTCCTGGAACATAGTAAAATATTATGAAACTTAGATCATATATTATCCACCATTTTAGTGGTAATTCCATATTCAAAGGCCTAAGGTAGAAGAAGGAGACACTTTTAGGAGAATAGGGTTGCTATTTTAAAGGTCAAACCATGTGGAAGAAGAGTTAGGCTGAAAAAGCACATAAATGCCAGGGAACAAGAGTTTTTTCATGCCAAAGAACTTGTTTTTTTGTTTGCTTGTTTTTCTTAGGCAATAAGGAACCATGGAAAGTTGATGAGGTGTTTGTGGTATTCTGAGTTGTCTTAGATTGCTAGAGCTGCTGTAACAAAGTGCCACAAACGGAGTGAGTTAAACAAAAGACATTTTTTGTCTCACTGTTCTAGAGACTAGAGGGCTAACATCAAGGTGTTGGTGGCACCATGCTCCCTCTGTGCGTACAAGGAAGGACATGTTCAAAGATTCTTTCCTAGTGTCAAGTAGTTCCTAAACTTATGATAGCATAGCTCCAATTCTCACATAATGCTTTCCTAGTGTATATGTTTCTGCCTTCACATTTCCCCTTTTATAAAGGATACCAATCATATTGGACTAGAGGCTCATCCTACCCCTGTATGAAATCACCTTAACTAATTATATTTGCAATGATCCTGTTTCTAAATAAAGTCATGTTCTGAGGTACTAGGGTAGGGATTTCAATATATGAATTTTGTGGGACAGAACTCAACCTATAACATGAATATTTGTGAAAAGCATTTTTGATATCACATAGGAATTCAAATGCTACCTCACTAAAAAGGACCCTATTTTCTCCCACCATTAGGAAATAAGTTTGCTGTGGGGTGAATGAGAAAAATCCAAGAGGGTTCCTCTGTAGATTTTCTCTTTCTACAAATGGCCTAGTTAAAAGGAGCAAGGATTTCAACATAATGTGCATTTGGCACTCACTGCTAATGCAGGAGAGGAAGATCCAGAGTGATACACAGAAATGGAGGCTGTGCCTCTTTATTTCAATGGGTGATGCTCAAAAAAGCCTCCGTTTTCATGTCTGGTAGCATTTGCCAAAGTTAGGCCAAGAGAAGTCAAAGTAATTTAGATTCAATCTTCTCTCAGAAATGAAATGAACAGAAGTTTTATTAAAAGGAAATGAAGAGGAAATTGAACTTTCATATTTCATTGTGCAATTGCGATGACATAAAACAATATTCGTGAATAGAAGTTTGAAAGATTGTTATTTATATGTCTTTCCCCTCCCCTCCTGTGTTCACCTACACTCTACTTGCTCTTGTCAAAATAGGGGGCAAGGTATTTTGTTTTTCCCTTAAGAGTTGAGTCATGATAGTGGCATGGCAAGCCTTCAGATAATACATTCTGTATTACTTTTAAATTTTTATAGTTTCCGTGTAGAACAAATTTGCTTAAAATATTTAATAGTGGAAGTTGGAATAATATCATAATTTTTATATCATTATTAACTAAAACATAGATAAAAGAATGTATTTCTGGCCTTTTCTATCTTTTGGAGGGAAGAATATAGTAGAAGAAGTCTCTAGTAAGTCAAATCATAAAGGAATTAGCAGTTACTTGAGCAAACATTTCCCGTTGAGAAATCAGAACATGTATTTTAAGATTATGTTTCTACTTACTTGTATCATTCTGTTGCATGGAAAAAAAATGCCTGAAATAAGACTTGCTATGACTAAATTCTTTAAGAGACATGGGGTGTTGCTTTCCTCATTGGAGCCAATCTAGGTAGTGAAGTGCTGACTTTAGTGGTCAGGAGGTGTCCTCAAGGTAAGGAATCTTCATTACAATCTTGAGAATTCCTTAACGTAGGGCTTTACGAATCTACAGGGGGTCTGTTGAGAATAGCTGATGGTGCATTTAGAAATGGGCACTGGAAACTACTTTTTCCTGATACCTAAGTCAGTCCCCCATAGCTGCAAAGGTGAGATATTGGAGGTTTGTGCATAGTGTGTTGCTGTCCTGGCTCCCAAATGGCCCGCATCAGTTTTAATCACAAGGAAGGGCCAGAATTAGTCATACTCAACTACTGAACTTTAAGAAGCTTAGAAACCTTGGGACTATTTAGTGACAGCAGCAGCATAAGTCCAAGTTTCCTTACTGTATATCAGAATCCACCTCACAGTGCCCTCTTTATGGGCTACAACCTGAGCTTTATGAACAGTGGTGTTGCTGAGGGATGAATTTTTTCTTAGTGACTGGCAAAGCTGGGAGGCATGAATGGAAGTTCAGTAAAGGAGGACCACCATGTGAGTGGGGTCAGAGGTTGAGGGAAAAATAAAAATGAAGAAAAACTTATAGTCTGAAACAATTATGTTTCAGGAAGGTTATTTAGGACTCAGACCATTGTCTTGATTTTTTAATCATAAGCTTATTATTTCAACTGTCGGTCATTTTAATTACAATATTCAAATTCATAGGCTCTGTTTTTATAATAAGAAATTAGGATACCAATATGAGGCAATCAAAGAACTAATACTTAGAGAACTCTGACAGATGACATAAGTGGTTTTCTAAGTAAAGGGTTATTTCTGGTGAGGGTCCTGCCTCAGGAGTGGCTAGGGAAGGAGGTAAGAAGGAGCTAGAAAAGAGGAATGGCTATGCATTAAAGCAGAAGGGATTAGGGGTCTTAAGTAGAAGAGTTTCTGCCTTGGAATGATAAACACTGAAATTGGTTAGCAATGGAAAGGAGTAGAGGAATATAACTTCGCAGAGAGTGGAGGTCCTGAAATTTAGAGCTGGGTGTTTCTTTACCTGCCACTAGGCCATCTCCTTAATTTTGTTATTGAAACACAAACACTAGAATACATTTCATAGAATGTTAGTAGGCTTTCCTGGAAGATAGTATTCAATGGATAATTAAGTTTAGGAAATGCCTCTTAATGCCAGTTAAGGAGATAGGTGTGACACTGGGTTTCTTTCAGTATTTAATGTGATAATGCATGCGGTTAATCTCCAAGAGAAAGGATATATTAAAGAACATTTCTTCAAGATTTGACTATGGTACATTATTTTTGTCAAAATAATCCCTGTGACAAAACAAGTGTGTGGAAATACTGAAAAACAAACAAACAAATGAAAAAAACCCAGCGAAACAGTCATTTCTTCCTGAGGATTTAAACACTAATGCTTTGGTTAGAAAGAAGAGAGGTCCCCATAGCTCACTGTGGTCATATAGTGGTTAGTACTCTGCGTTGTGGCCGGAAGATGGTGAAGAACAGGGAAGCGTGGTGTCCTGTAGTCCATGGGGTCACAAAGAATTGGATGCGACTGAGCAACTGAACAACAATGAAGAAAGAAGATGCACCCATAATCTCTTCTCCTCCTGGACTTTGTCAGTGTCAGCAGTTCAAATATCAGGCCAAGAAATAGTTTTCTTAAGGGTATTCTTACTTTTATTACATATCAGCTATCTGTTTTCTTGGTTTGCGGGCTCGCAGCAGGAATTTAAACTTCACTATAAATGAAGTGTTCAACCAAGCCTTTCAGGATTCTCTGTCTTCAGATCCATTTGTCTGCACATGTGCTTGGGAGGAGGTGTGAGTGTTCTCACTTGCACCTGCATCATTCAGTTGCTGGCAGATTTCATTTATATAAGAATGGTCTGGTATTTAAGCAGAACTAAATTGAGGGTAAGAATGCAAATGTGCCTCAGAAACTCCTCTGCTGTATCACTTACCCTGGAAATTTTTATTCCTTCTGGAGCCGTAGTGGAGTAGAAACCCAGAAGGAAAAAAAAAAAATAGAAAGTGGTGTGTTCACCATGGATGGAACCTCTGGCTTTAACACATTTATATGATGTTTGAAAACAACCATGGTTACAACATGTAAATAAATAAATGAACACATGGCTTTGTATATGTAGGATAATATCTTTCTCAGTAAAAAAAAAAGAAAAAAGTGCCACACTATTTAGCATCACAATTCCTCACTGACACATGCTGATCACTCATGGCCCTGACAGAAGACACTGAATGGACAGAAGGATTGACATTGTCAAGTTAGAATATATAGACTTGGAATGAGCATCATATAGCTCCCAGATGGTGGTTTATTTTCTTTGATTGCTTTGAAAAGTAGAAAACGGCAATAAAAATCGCTGCTCTGACTTGCTCACTTATTGAATTCTTTTTTTTTTTTTGCGACTTGAAAAGCATTAAACGTTTTAGCTAAAATTAAGATTCAATAAAGGTCAGTTCACTAGACTATGAAAAAGAAATCAGAGCATAGGAATAGCTGAGTGGATCCCACCAAGCTGACCTATAGGAGTTAGTAATGATTTCCAAAGCAGAGTGAGAGGAAACGAGTGACTTTCATGAACAAAATAGTGACACCATTATAAAAAAGAGGAACAAGGGAAAATGAACATACTCTGTTAACATAATTAAATATCTTTCTTGCTGGGATCATTGCTAGAGTAATTGTCCACAGTACTTGCATTTTTATTAAAGAAGCCTAGCTTTTATTCATGGTAAGTTAGATTATATTATTGATATAAGGGACTTTCAGATATACTTCAGAAACACTTTTTACAGGAATGATTTTTTAATCCATTTAGAGAGTTGAAATAAACCATATAAATTTTTGTATTTATTGAAAAGTTGAAAATCTGATTGGAATGTGAATGATAATATATCTTACTAGAATCTGGTTGGATCTGTTAACAAAAATCACTACATCACTTTACATATCATTGAAGTAATGGGCTGAAGAAAGTAGATTTGTATTCTTTGCCTTGGTTTTGAATGCAAGGATGTGCCACAAATGATTTGTAATGTAAGTACACAAGAGACACATTTGTGGTATGATACAAATTGAGTTTAAGTCTTCTGGATATTTCCTTGTGAAAGTCATTTTGACAAATTATATACAGTATATTGTGATATAGAGAAGAGTTAACATACTAGTTGTATTTTAATGACATACATATTTTTAACAAATTAGAATATCCTTAGGAATATTGAAAATTATGATAATATTACTAAACCTACATTTTCTCATTCTAATCCTTATCATGTTCCTATGAAGGGAACAGTATTATATCCTTTTGCAAATTAAAAAAATGAAGCATTATTTAAACTTTCTTTGCAGATTCGTAAGAATCTACTAAGCCTTTAAATCTTCATTATGGATGCAATTTTTCACTTCATGGATGAGTAAAGAAAAAATACTACATATAACAAAGCTTCCTGTTTAGATGAAAATGGATGCTCTAATATATGTGTCATTTTGTGATGATATGGGTTAGTTCCTCCACCCAGCAGTGTAGTACCTGTTTAAAGTTTTCTTGTTATGTTCACATATTCACTTTTGTTGTTTAGTCACTCAGTTGTGAATAACTCTTTGTGATCCCATGGACTGCAGCACACCAGGCTTCCCTGTCCTTCCTTCATCATCTCCGGGAGCTTGTTCAAAGTCATGTCGATTGAGTCAGTGATGCCATCCAACCATTTCATCCTCTGTTGTTGCTTCACCTCCTGCCTTCAATCTTTCCCAGCCTCAGGGTCTTTTCCAATGAGTTGGCTCTTTGCATCAGGTGGCCAAAGTATTGGAGCTTCAGCTTCAGCATTAGTCCTTCTAATGAACATTCAAGGGTGATTTCCTTTAGGATTGACCAGTTTGTTCTCCTTGCAAACCAAGGGACTCTCAAGAATCCTCTCCAGAACCACAGTTCAAAAGCATCAATTCTTTGGCACTCAGCCTTCTTTGTGGTCCAACTTTCACATCCATACATGACTACTGGAAAAAACCATAGCCTTAGTTATATGAACCTTTGTTGGCAATATTGACCTTAATATTGGGCTAAATTTCAGTTTATTTTGCCACATGCAGCAGATGCCCACACTGCAGAGCTAGGTGTGTCTACCCCTGGTCAGCAGAGGGCCTAGTGCCATCATTCAGCTTCTGACAATTCTATCTGTGATGGGTCATAAGGAATCAGAGACAGGCAAGTTATTGCTGCACCAGAGCCTTTTACACTTTAGTTTTACTCAGTATTCCTAGTATTTATGAGGAGCTAGACCCTTCTGCATTCCAGAGTCAAATTTAGGGCCAGCTTTACCAGAAAGGTACATGTCTTAGAGCGTCATCTACCTCTTGCTTATAGCACCCCAGGATCCCATCGCCCTATATGTGGAGCTCCCTTCCCACTTGCTTCCATGGACATTCCCCTAATCCCATTGGAAGATAAATTCCATGACTCAGGGCTTCCTTTGCCTGCTTATTTGTTTTTCACACCTAAACCCATAATACTTAGAAGGTTGCTTGACAGAGTGGGGATCCAATGAATTCAACCAAATAAATAAATCATTTCCTCAGTAGATACAGCTCTAGCCATACTCAAACTCCCTCCACGTGGAACACCTCAGAATGTGCTGGGGCCTTCTGACCTGTTCCATCATCCCTCTCACCAGGATTTTAACTGCTTTCTACACAACAGACAAAAGTAGAGTGGTTTTACCTTTCCCACATCTAATTTTTTTTCCCACCAAGGTATAGAGTTTAATGTTTTCTCAATTCTCACACCATAATCCTCTGCTTTCTAATATGTACCAATAAGAAAAACCTGACCAAATTAAATTTCTTCTTTTAAAAGCACTCTTGCAATTTTAACTTGAAATAGCAAATACAAAAGACAAATACATTCCTGTATCTTTCATGTTTACTTTTTCTCCTCATAAAAGCAATATATGTATCATAGATATTATAGAGAGAAGAAGGATGCATGCCACATAATTATATCTCCCAGAAATTTTTGTATGACTGTGTTTATATCTGCTCCTGCCTTGCCAAAAGACATACACAGATACCCCCACTCCCATGCCTTACAAACACACACGTAGGCTGTATATGTCTTTTTGTAAATTGCTTTTCTTAACCCCTCAAAATATTTTATTGTACAAATTTTATTTTGGGAGTTCCACATCATGTTATAATAAGAGAATATGATGTGAACTTGCCTATTCCAAACACAGCAAAACTAGATCAACGCCAGCCAGTGTGATAAATCTTCAAGCAGACAGGTAGAGGAGGGAACAATGAGGTTGAGAGAGAAGAAAGGTCCAGATTAAAGCCATGGAAACTAGAGTCTGCAGATTCAGTGTTGTCTGCAGGGACAGGAGAATACATTTTGGCACTCAGGAGTTAGAACCATGGAGGGAAGACCCCTACAGAAGACTGTTGTGAAAAGGTGCAGCCTCTGTGAACAGAGGACTATAAAATGACACCCATTGGTCCAGATGAGTGATAAGAAAACCATTTCCACCCACGTCTCTTTCACAATAAATGTTAGAAAAAAATTTCCCTAAGAGGATTTGAAAGTCCTAAGCTTGCACCATATACTGATGTGAGGCCTAAGTTTTCCAAACTCATAATATATTAATACTCCTTGAGGACATATTTATGAATGGAATAATGCCAGAGCTAACCAAACACAAATGCGACTTGTATTCTTAGGAGACTCATCTCTAACACAGGGCACCAGTGGCTTCTGAAGAAAACACCACACTAAGCTTAGAGTCCCTAATTTTGGAGAAGGCAATGGCACCCCACTCCAGGACTCTTGCCTGGAAAATCCCATGGATGGAGGAGCCTGGTAGGCCGCAGACCATGGGGTCGCAAAGAGTCGGACATGACTGAGCGACTTCACTTTCACTTTTCCCTTTCATGCATTGGAGAAGGAAATGGCAACCCACTCCAGTGTTCCTGTCTGGAGAATCCCAGGGCCGGGGGAGCCTGGTGGGCCGCCATCTGTGGGGTCGCACAGAGTCGGACACAACTGAAGCGACTTAGCAGCAGCAGTAGCAGCAGCAGAGTCTCTAATTACAGACCCAAAGAAGAAACAACATTCCTTGAAAAAGAGCCAGCATACACAACCAACATGAACGCAAGTGTAAGGGTTGTATCTAGCACGTTTGACACAGTGCATCAATTGTTTTTTCTTTCTTTCAGCACACCTGTCTTTTATACCATAATTATTCTCAATGATAGTCATGAAATATCATGATACTGGCTAAGAAAGAAATGCAGACAATGAAAATGTCTTTTACTGAACTTTCTATGTGAAATCAGTCCCATAAATATAAAGTAAATTTAATACTGCATAAACTTAAAAGTAATGGATGTATAATATTTAAGTCCATTAATGCCTTTTGTGAATAAGAGGGGAAAAGCACTCAAAGAAGTACTTCCCAGAGAAAGCTCTACAAGTTTCCCAGAGAGAGCTCTGCATAGAAAGTAGAACTGAAATAATTCAAGTTATATTTCTGAACATGTTCAATAACTATATTATTCTCATTTAATTTTGGACATAGTTTACACTCAGGCATATAAAGTACCAAAATTCTAGAGAACCATTTATACTGAAAGAGACAAAAAAGTTATTCTAAACCTATGAACTCACTTTCTAAACAAATGAATATAACCGAGGTCATGTAAATGGAGGTCCATCATATAAATTAAGAGTTCTCCAAATTAACTTCCACGTGGAATATAAGGTTCATTAAGAGAACAGTAATAAAAAAATTAAGACTAAAAATTAATCTACACACAAGCATAGATGAGTGTGCATAAAAATTAAAACCCAAATTTAATTGTAACAGTTATTTAGAACTTATACCACAATGCATTTTTTTTTTCATGGAAGAATATTAATAGAACAAACTGAAAGAGAAAATGGTAATTATAGTGATAAAAATAACAATATTAAGTTATAGCTCTTAATTGTAGTTAACATATTGTTATTTCTTATTCTTTTTAAACAAGAAGTAACTAAAATACTGCAATAATTAATTAGAAATCATAAGGAGATATTAGGGGTTAAAATGCTTAAAGGATCCTGAGTTTTTGAAAGGACAGTGAGTTATTAACTAATTATATGCTTTATGTCAAGCATACAGGTTGATATCAAGAATATCTATATATACATGAAAAATCAGTAAATGAAATGATGAGAATTAAAGATCATTAATAATCTAAAGAATTGTAATAAAGAGAACAAAACAGTAAAATAAAGGTTTTAATAAAAAAGACAAGAGAATGGTAAAGTTCAAATAAATTAGTGATTTATCAAAGAAAACTTAGTGAAGCAAATACCAAATATTTATAGCTATTCTAATTATAGTATTTGCTATTTATAGAATATTGACAGCAATAAAGATACAATTTGTCATAAAGGGAATAATTTGCAAAAAATATCACTTATAGTCAGCTTATATGTTCTTATATCATTGGGTCAAAATAAAGAAGAAAATTCCAGAATTACAAAGATAAGTTGACATATCAGTTTCACTGCAGACAAATTCATTATTAAATAGTCATGTACTGAAATGACCATAAAAGAATTTCAATATAATAGAATGCTGAAACAAATAAAGTATGAATATATTTCTTTTATTTATATATAAAAATTTTTAATGGACTGCATACTAAGATGCAGAAATCATCTTAGTGAGCAGTGAATTAAAAATTAATATGAAAATTTCTTTTAAGAAGTGTACTTTGAGTAATATAAAAAATACAGAAGTGTAGATTAAGACTTTTTTTGAATCACAATAATATACTGTGTATTAAAGTTGTGTAGTACAGTTACTGTGGTATTTAGAGGCTAATATATAACCTTAAATGTGAACCAGGAGAGAAAATAAGACTAAAAATTAATGATAAGCATTGAATTCATCATTAGTAATTATAGAACACTAGATTAAATTTAGGTGATGGAATTCCAGTTGAGCTATTTCAAATCCTGAAAGATGATGCTGTGAAAGTGCTACACTCAATATGCCAGCAAATTTGGAAAACTCAGCAGTGGCCACAGGACTGGAAAAGGTCAGTTTTCATTCCAGTCCCAAAGAAAGGCAATGCCAAAGAATGCTCAAAATACTGCACAATTGCACTCATCTCACACGCTAGTAAAGTAATGCTCAAAATTCTCCAAGCCAGGCTTCAGCAATACGTGAACCGTGAAATTCCTGATGTTCAAGCTGGTTTTAGAAAAGGCAGAGGAACCAGAGATCAAATTGCCAACATCCGCTGGATCATGGAAAAAGCAAGAGAGTTCCAGAAAAACATCTCTTTCTGCTTTATTGACTATGCCAAAGCCTTTGACTGTGTGGATCACAATAAACTGTGGGAAATTCTGAAAGAGATGGGAATACCAGACCAACTGACCTGCCTCTTGAGAAATCTGTATGCAGGTCAGGAAGCAACAGTTAGAACTGGACATGGAACAACAGACTGGTTCCAAATAGGAAAAGGAGTACGTCAAGGCTGTATATTGTCACCCTGCTTATTTAACTTATATGCAGAGTACATCATGAGAAACGCTGGACTGGAAGAAACACAAGCTGGAATCCAGATTGCCGGGAGAAATATCAATAACCTCAGATGACACCACGCTTATGGCAGAAAGTGAAGAGGAACTAAAAAGCCTCTTGATGAAAGTGAAAGAGGAGAGAGAAAAAGTTGGCTTAAAGCTCAACATTCAGAAAATGAAGATCATGGCATCTGGTCCCATCACTTCATGGGAAATAGATGGGGAAACAGTGGAAACAGGGGAAACAGTGGAAACAAAAAATAAACAGACTTTATTTTGGGGGGCTCCAAAATCACTGCAGATGGTGACTGCAGCCATGAAATCAAAAGACGCTTACTCCTTGGAAGGAAAGTTATGACCAACCTAGATAGCATATTCAAAAGCAGAGACATTACTTTGCCAACAAAGGTCCGTCTAGTCAAGGCTATGGTTTTTCCTGTGGTCATGTATGGATGTGAGAGTTGGACTATAAAGAAAGCTGAGCGCCAAAGAATTGATGCTTTTGAACTGTGGTGTTGGAGAAGACTCTTGAGAGTCCATTGGACTGCAAGGAGATCCAACCCGTTCATCCTAAAGGAGATCAGTCCTGGGTGTTCATTGGAAGGACTGATGTTGAAGCTGAAACTCTAGTACTTTGGCCACCTGATGTGAAGAGCTGACTCATTTGAAAAGACCCTGATGCTGAGAAGGATTGAGGGCAGGAGGAGAAGGGGATGCCAGAAGATGAGATAGTTGGGTGGCAACTCCAACTCAATGGGTATGGGTTTGGGTGAACTCCGGGAGCTGGTGATGGACGAGGAGGCCCGGAATGCTGAAGTTCATGGGGTCGAAAAGAGTCGGACATGACTGAGCGACTGAACTGAACTGAAGACTAAATTTCCCAGCTTGATCAGTGGTAAAGAATCTGCCTGCCAATGCAGGAGACACAGGAGACTCAGGTTCAGTCCCTGAGTAAGGAAGATCCCCTGGAGAAGTGAATGGTAACCCACTCCAGTATTCTTGCCTGGAAAATCTCATGGACAGAGGAGTCTGATGGGCTATAGTCCATGGGTTCTCAAAGATGCAGACATGCCTGAGCATGTACACATACTACATTTCAAGTAGGAAAACAGGATATAGTAAATATAAAAGAAGAATACAAATACAGTTTTAAAAGAAAAAATAAGGAATATTGCTACAGATAGGAATCAGTTTCATGAACTTTAAAATGAGAAAAAACATAAAACAAAACAAAAACTGGGGAAGGACCATGAATGTAGGCATAATATTCCTATAAATAATTGACATTCAGAATTTAAAAAAGGACACTATTGAGACTTTCCCATTTCATTGCATATTGTTAACAAACATCCTTTATTAATTGCATTATATTTACTTTCAGACTACTTGCAGAGTTTTCTTGCAACATTTTAAGGACCAGTGTATTGGAAATCATTCCTCTCCCATGCCCATGGTTCAAGTTAAAAGAAAATTTTCTCTCTAGACTCAGAAAAGGGAGAAATGGAAGCAGTGTTCTTTTATTCCATTCAATCAACTCCACCCCCAGTACAGGTAACTCTCACAACTGAGCATTTTTCATCAGAGAGGTAATACATGGGAAAATAATAATGCATTTATGATATAATTTAACTTCCTGTGTTCACTTTTCCTTACACACCCCCCACTCCCACCCACACACACTCCACATACTCTGTTCTCTCTGTCACTCTCTCTTTATTTTAGCTGTGCTGAGTCACTTCAGTCATGTCTGACTCTTTGTGACCCCATGAACTGTAGCCCACCAGGCTTCTCTGTCCATGGGATTCTGGAGTACTGGAGTGGGTTGCCATGCCCTCCTCCAGGAGATCTTTCCAAGCCAAGGATTGAACTCTAATGTCTCTTGTACTGGCTGGCAGGTTCTTTACCACTAGCACCACCTGGAAAGCCCTTATTTTAGTTGCTTGGTTTGCTTTTCAAGCAATAATACTTTGAGCTGAGTTACATCTCAACACATTACTTGTATAAGACCAATCTACTTGATAAAAACCTCTCTTTAACCGGAACCTCATTCTTTGATCCCTTTGAAGAAAACTTTCTCTGAAGTGGTGCTACTGCTTTAGGTATGTTTGTTACATCAGAATTGAAGGCTTATTTTGCAAATAAACAAATTAATATCTTGTGGAAAGTTTCCCCTAAATAGGTGGGCACCTGTTTTCACTGTTCCTTTCCCCAATCCTACTTCAGGTCAAACTTAGATAATCAAGAATAGACCATTAAAGAGGGCCATGTTATAAATACTTACTTTTGTAAATATTCTTGCAATATGGGATTTTTATCTGGGTTCTAGTTTCTTACTAATACAAAAAAATTATAATGGACATTTATGTATATTTATTCAGCATTGCTAATATCCTCCCAAAACAAATTTAAAGTAGAACTATTAAGTTGAAGAGTGTGATGATTTTTAGGGATTCTGATTCATATTGTTTTATTAATATTCATTAAAACCTCCTAATTTGTGCTGTCAGCAATGTATGACTTATCCATCTCATTGCAGTCGCATGAGCCTGAGAACTCAAATATTTTTTTTATCTAATTTGATAAGTAAATATGGTATCTATTGCTTTTAATTTAATTTATTTGACTACTAATATGATTTTGCTTTTTTAATGACATGCATTTTCATCTTTTATACTTCACTGCATATTTATTTTCAACATCTCACATGCACACATACTTATGAAGGTATTAACATTTTATCCCACTGATGGAAGCAATTATTTATATATTGAAGGTTTTAATCTGTTGTCTTATTTGCTATTATTACTACAGGTCAGTGCTTTGCAGTTTTTTATATTTTATTGTTTATACTTATTCATTTTATGATTATTTTCATTACTTTCACACTTTAATGAAACTTTACTCTCTTGAGATCAGTTAAGTATTGACCTTTTGATTCTACCCATTTAGCATTACTTGATGGCCACAGATCTTAGAACTGTATGCACCATAGAAGTATATTATAAATTTAAAATATGTTTTACTGTATGGAAAGGTAAACTCACAGCTATTATGAATTTGTGGGTGCAGATGGCATGTTCTTGATTACTCTAAATATCTTTCAGGGTCATTCTACATAATTTCATCCTAAATAACATCCACTTTTAGTCCATTTTACATTGGTAAAGCTTTCATGTTAAACAGACATTTCCCCCTTCAATTTACCTAAGAATAGCTTATTATAATCTAGGGCTTTGATTTGTTTACGTAAGCTCATATGTGCATGACTATAATGGGTGATAATGAGTATGATAATGTATATGGAATTAAGGAAAAACTTTACTGGTGGAAGATTGATTGGAAAATAAAAGTTACTAGCAGTTTAAGCCTTCATTTAAGAATGAAGGTGAAGGTGAAGTCGCTCAGTCGTGTCCGACTCTTTGCGACCTCGTGGACTGTAGCCTACCAGGCTTCTCCGTCCATGGGATTCTCCAGGCAAGAATATTGAGTGGGTTACCATTTCCTTCTCCAGGGGATCTTCCTGACCCAGGGATCGAACCCGGGTCTCCCGCATTGGAGGCAGACGCTTTAACCTCTGAGCTACCAGGGAAGCATGAATAAGTATAAACAATAAAATATAAAAAACTGCAAAGCACTGACTTGGAGTAATAACAACGAATAAGACAATGGATTAAAACCTTCAATATATAAAAGACATGAAGACAGCATTAAGGTGCTACCATTGGAGACAACTTGAGAATGTGGGGATCAGGCTTTCTTTAAGAATTTATTTCAAGGAATCAGAGGCAATATTGAAGGTCATAATTAGCAAAAGCACCAGAGCCCTCAAAACTGTTTAGAAACTGCTTCTGCTACCTGAGAGCAATGTAAGTGCTTAGAACAGAGAATGTACATATCAAGGGCACAGGCATTAGGACATAATAACCATGAGAATCTCCATCTGTCACATCAGTATTTTCCCATCTCATAGTATTTTCTGTGGTCATGGCTTTCAACTGATTGGAAAACCTACATTAGGGAGGGTAATATACATTGTTGTTGTTCAGTCACCAAGTTGTGTGCGACTCTTTGTGACCCCATGAACTGCAACACAACAGGATTCCCTGTCCTTCACTTTCTCCCAGAGTTTGCTCAAACTCCTGTCCATTGAGTCGGTGATGCTATCTAACCATCTCATCTTCAGCTGCCCACTTCTCTTTTAATAAATAAGATCAACTGATTGTAAATATTAAGGCATCTAAAAAATAATTTCACCACAACATCTAGACTAGTATTAGACAAAACAGCTTGGTACTGTACTCTAGCCAAGTGGATACATAAAATTAACTATCACAGACATCAAAAGAGTGTCACAGTCTGTGGTCCTGCAAGAGGTCAAGGGTCACTGGAGGAGAGTCAATCCAGCTATGTCTACAGAGAAACTCAGAATGTAGAAAGTCTCCTAAGACAGGCCTATACTCTCAATCTTAGCTATTTGAGCTTTAATATTCACTCTACACAAGGGAAAGTGTCTGATAGTTTCAAGGAGGAGAGTTATATTTTAGAGTGTACAGCAAAGGCTCTCTGGCTCCATTTTATTCCTTGCATCAGCCATGAAATGAAGTGAAGTGAAGTCGCTCAGTTGTGTCCAACTCTTTGCGACCCCATGGACTGTAGCCTACCAGGCTTCTCAGTCCGTGGGATTTTGCAGGCAAGAGTACTGGAGTGGGTTGCCATTTCCTTCTCCAAAGGGAGAACATCTGAGTATTCTCATATAAGATGACACTGCACCTAAATGCAGCTAGGTTTCAGTGGTACGAACATAAATAAATTCAGTATTTTTCACATCTGTATTTCCAGAAGTGTAAGATTTCTTTTAACTCTGAATGGATCCCTGACTCCCCTCCTAACTGCTGCCCCTGACCTCTACTTCACTTAGCCAGGTTAGTTGCCAAACTGCGTTGATCTTTCCTTCTGTCACATTACCAAATTTCTAATTGATATTATCTCTCTGGAGCCAACATGATTCTGACCACCTGATACCTTACTTTTGAATTATTTAAGCTTATTTGCTTCATTGGCTATTTCATGCCCATTTGCTAAATGATCATTCCAGATAATAATAGTAGAGAATCTAAACTTTTTCTGTAAAGGCCAAGATCCAACTTCTTGATATTCTGTAAAATTCCTTCTTCATCCTAACATGCTTTTGCTACACTTTTTTTTTTTTTTTTCCTCAATACTCTTAGGTGTAAGAACTTGTTCTATACTGATAGTTTGTGGATATCAGATTCTAATGTATTTGAGACAAAATATTTCAGTCGCATTTCTGTCCAATCAAATTGCTGGAGATTTGCCCATTTTAGTACTGTCCAATAGAACTTCCTGCAATATGGTAGCCATTGGCTGTTTGTCGCTATTGAGCACTTCAAATACAGCTAGTGCTTCTGAAGATCTGAATTTTTAATTTGATTTAGTTTTAATCAATTTAAATTTAAATAGCCAGATGTTGCTGGTGGCGCTTATATTTGACTGCATAATATTGGATACTGCACAGGACTCTGGCATCAGAGAATCTCATTATGTCAGTGCTTCTCCATATAAGGGCAAGAGTCTAAAGGTTCTGAGGACACTTCCACCTGGAGCCCACACACTTCACCTTCCAGATGACTCTCCCAGGACTCCAGTATCCCATGCCCAGATGGGCCCAAGTGTAGTTCTAGGACCTGTGCTGCCTCTTTTCTCATGTCTGTCTTCTGAAGTGAAATTCTTGGAGAATGAGTAGGGGGTTATGACTAGCACTAGTGACTATAGTCTTGGTTGTGTATAGATGTGAAGATTAGCAGAGAAGTGGGGTGGGGCTAGAGATGGAAAGTGAAGGGGGTGAGCCAAGGATCTGCTCTCCCTGTGCCACGAATGAGAAGGATTCATTTCGATATTTGGCAAAACTAATACAATATTGTAAAGTTTAAAAATAAAATAAAAATTAAAAAAAAAATCTGAATCTGGCTTTTATTCATCAGGTTCCTAAAAGGCATGCTGGAGTAAGCCTCTTATGGTCAGATATGTCCTGGCTTAGACTGGGTCAAGGAGAAGAAACCCAGCAAGAATAGTGGAGATGGTGTTGTTAGGTGATTATTAGGTAACCTTGGACAGGGTTAAATGAGCCTTCTTTCCCCTCCACAGGAAGAAAAGGAAAAATAGAATTTTGTCCTGTGAATTTCCCAAGTGATAAGAAGATTGAGAGAGCAAAAAATGAGTCAGCAGGTATTTATTCTATTTTTGTTATGATTGCATATTTGTCAAGTTTCAACATTTTATCACATGATTGCTATCCAGATTTATTAAATATTCAAATATTTCAATTTATATCTTAAATATTTAAAAAGTAAGGTACATGAGCCTCTGTGTGTACTCTTGTTTCAGGCCCCACACACTTTAGGGGTGAACCTGGTGCCTACTCTGGAACTTCCTCATTACAGTGCCCGTTAGGCTGTCTCAGTATTTATGTTTTTTTCTAAATTATCTTACTAGATTGAAATAATTTAGTCTTCAATGACTAGTCAATACTTTGCATATAGTCTATCCTTAATCTAGTTGAAGGAAAGAACGAATAAAATGCCACATAAAAAAGGACGCATGCTTCCCCCAACATCTGCAGATATAAGTACCTAGGATGATTATATAGCCAAAGATATATTTAAAAATCTGATATTCCAGATATTCTCCTTACAATATTCTCACATCCTCCTCTTCGACCTAATTAGTATACAGAAGCACATCTTTGCTTTCTTTTCTTTTTTTTTTTTTTTTGCATTTTCTGCAAATACCTTTATGTGAAAGAAAGAAGAAAGAAGGGAAGAAAGAAAGGGAAGATGGCAATTCCCAGATGTTTACGTTCTCCAGAATCCATCTATTACTTTTCTGTGACACAATTTTTAAAATTAGATTGTGCTTCGATACTTTGTAATAAGTACCTTTCCTAATTTGGTAAGAGAGTTTGTCATTTGACAGAAGTATATCTCTACCTATTTGATAAACTCTATTCTGTTTTATAAAGCTGTTGGTTTGGTCTTGGTTGAGAAGACAAATACATTATAATAAACACATGCTATTAAAAACTCAGGAATTGGAACAACATTTGCTTCATTTGACACCACAGTTTTCTCAGTCACACATTCTGCAATTCAGTACTGCCTATTAACTGAACCTGGAGTGTGATTGAGGGATATAGACTAGTAGGAGAAATAAAACACTGCTGGAATACATCTGAAATGTAGTGTCAATTGATTCAGGTTTCTATACAACTCCAATATAACTGATGAAAAATAAATTGGCTCTATCTCTTTCAGTGCGTAAAATAAGTCCTCTAAAATATTTTTAAGATTAGTGAAGAAAAAGAAAAGTATGTCATTTTTAATACCCATTTTCTTTTAAGAAATATAGATCTTGGAAGCTACAGAGTCTTTGCTTTCAGATCTCAAAATTATTATCTTCTGGGTAATGGTTTATGTTACACTTGAAGGCTTTTAAAATTGTGGGTGGAGGCAGGGAAGCTTGCAAAAGGAAATGGGGACAGAGTTAAGTCCTCTTGCATGTGAGGATGGAAGTAGGTAGGGAATTTCCCAGTGAGGGGCCAGGAGCAATGAAAGTTGAGTTCTGGAAGATAATATATGCGGGGGATGGGCATGGTGGCTTGGAAGCAGGGACATTCAGAGAAGACAGATGAGGCTAAATTTTTTTTGTTTTTAGTGAAATGCTAGACATTGTGGAATATGAACTCCTCCATCTTCTTCTTCTTCTTCTTTTTTTTTTTTTGTAATCCTATTTTGTAATGATGTATTTCTCCTTAGTATTCTTGGGCAAAGGACATCTGGGGAGAGGTGGTTGAAGAAGAAGGTGAATGAATTACAAGCATACTGAGAGAGTAGTCAAATTTGGGACTTTCTAGGTGGCTCAGTGCTAAGGAATCTGCCTGACAATGTAGGAGATGCAGGAGACAGAGGTTAAATCCCTGAGTCAGGAAGATCCCCTAGAGGAGAAAATGGCAACTGACTCCAGTAATCTTGCCTAGGAAATCCCATGGACAGATGAGCCCGGCAGGCTACAGTCCATGGGGTTGCAAAGAGTCGGACATGACTGAGTAAGCACCCTGAGACAGGAGAGAAGTGAAATTCTATAAATAGAAAATAAGTATCTATATGTGTGTATGTATTTTCTAACCCAGCTGTGAAATTATTAACCTGTCAGCACACTTACCCATCTTGTTCTGGCCCTAGGTTAGCTTAAGACTGAGTTTGGTAGAAGAATAAATTTAACAGTAAGCGTTTCCTAAATGTCAACTGTATGATACACTTTGGGTTACATGATACGGTACCTGCCTATCGTCTCCTATAATTCTGGTCTTTTATTCATTCCCATGTTCGTAGAGAGCCCTAGTAGAAATAACTCTTTCCAGAGGCACCATGTGTATCTCCAACAGAATAGGAATTAGGGCCCTTTATCATTTCAGAAATGAATGACATTGTTCAGTTCAGTCGCTCAGTCATGTCTGACTCCTTGAAACCCCATGAATCACAGCACGCCAGGCCTCCCTGTCCATCACCAATTCCTGGAGTTCACTCAAACTCATGTCCATCGAGTCGGTGATGCCATCCAGCCATCTCATCCTCTGACATCCCCTTCTCATCTTGCCCCCAATCCCTCTCAGCAGCAGAGTCTTTTCCAATGAGTCAACTCTTCGCATAAGCTGGCCAAAGTATTGGAGTTTCAGCTTTAGCATCAGTCCTCCCAATGAACACCCAGGACTGATTTCCTTTAGAATGGACTGGTTGGATCTCCTTGCAGTCCAAGGGACTCTCAAGAGTCTTCTCCAACACCACAGTTCAAAAGCATCAATTCTTCGGCACTCAGCTTTCTTCACAGTCTAACTCTCACACCCATACATGACCACTGGAAAAACCATAGCCTTGACTAGATGGACCTTTGTTGGCAAAGTAATGTCTCTGCTTTTGAATATGCTATCTAGGTTGGTCATAACTTTCCTTCCAAGGAGTAAGCATCTTTTAATTTCATGGCTGCAATCACCATCTGCAGTGATTTTGGAGCCCCCAAAAATAAAGTCTGACACTGATTCCACTGTTTTCCCATCTATTTCCCATGAAGTGATGGGACCAGATACCATGATCTTTGTTTTCTGACAGTGAGGGAAAATTTGGATTTGATGCATCATATTTCAGTAAAAAATAAATGTAAATGAAACACGTATACATTTCTGAGTTTTAGAAATATGCATATATCATTCTAAATTTCTATATATCCTGTAGAAAAGTACAAGGTTTATATTGTCTCGGAAAAGAATGGAATTATTAACAGCTCTGTAATTTAGTCAATATTAGAATTTTAGTTATCACTCTATGTTTCAACAGTTTCTTATCAAACACTATTTATTGGTTCCTGCTGCCTATCAGTCACCTTTGGTCTGACATCTGAAACTCAACGTGTCTAAAATGGATCTTACAAATTACATGCATTTCTTCAACAATGGCATTTGCTTTGATTTTGGAGATTTTTCTCTATATGCTGATAACTTGTCCATAAGACCCTGAAATTCTCTACAAATCTACACTCTCTATTTCTCCCCATCTCAGTTACCAAAGGTCTATGATTGCTTCTTCCCAAATTGTTCATTTATCTAATTTCTCATTGTCAACTCAGAGTCTGAGCAGGTTATCACTGAACTATTGAAGTGAAGTGAAGTGAAGTGAAATTTGCTCAGTTGTGTCTGACTCTTTGCGACCCCATGGACTATACAAGTCCATGGAATTCTCTAGTTCAGACTATTGGAGTGGGCAGCCTTTCCCTTCCCCAGGGTATCTTCCCAACCCAGGGATCAAACCCGGGTTTCCCATGCGGCAGGTAGATTCTTTACCAACTTAACTCTCAGGGAAGCCCCGAACTACTGAAAGAGGATTTTAAGTATTTGGGGCACTTTTACTCTCTGTTTATATTATCATATTGGATATAGATTCCACGATAATCCTAAAATACAGCTTTGACTCCATCACTCCCAAACTCCTAAACCATACTTGTTTTCCCTTTCCCCATAAACATAGCCCCCAAAGATATCTATTCTTGTATCCTATCACATTTTCATTTGAATCTTATCCTCCATTTAAACTGCCTCTTTCCAGCACAGCCTAAGTCTTTCCTCTCCTTTATCTTGATTGATGGGGCTTCCTTTACCTGATATACTCTTTTTACTGTTTCAATTTCTTTGTTTTTAACTATTTATTTTGTATTGGGGTATAGCTGATTAACAATCATGTAATAGTTTCAGGTGAGCAATGAAGGGATTCAGCCATACACATACATGTATCCATTCCTATTTCTTAAAATTGTACTCACTATCTCTTCTAAAACCTAGAATATATAATTTCAGCATGTTAATACTTGACTGGTTTTGTTTATCCATTCAATCTTTTCAAATACTAAATGAGTATTACTTTCTGTCAGTATATACTAATTAGCTTTCTTTGGGGTTCAGATAAGAGAAACTCAACCTGACATCTTTAAATGTTTGGTTAGACCACATAGTTAAACTGCAATGAGGAAGACAGTAAATTATATATTTCAATGCTTTGGAGTTGCTCACCACCATGGCAGATTCAAGTTAAAAAAAAAAAAAAACACAGAATATTTATAAAATACATAATTTAAATGTTTTTCATAAAGGTACTTGAGTGTCTCAGAGAGCCTAATAATGAGGTCACAGTTCAATTTCAGGAAAACCTGGATCCTCGGACATAAATACTGTCAGGTTTCTTCTCCTCGCTATTTTACGATTTTAAACATACACCCTCTGTATGACTTTTCACTCATCTATTTATGAGTTAACCTTTCATTTCCCCCTTACTCGATTTACCTGTTAGGACATGGCAACCAAAGTTCCCAAGGTTACAGATCCCTGATTCAAAGTAGTGTGGCAGACTGAGATGATATTTGGATCCATTTCAAATACCCAGGGAGGTATCACATTGGATTATTTACTGATCTTCGAGCCAGGTGTTAGGGCTACTTGGACCAGGATGGTAGGGAAAGCGGCTACTCCTAGGAAATGAAGGGTTCTTGGTCCAGAGTAGCATAGATGCCCACTCCAGAGGGTTGTAAAGACAAGGAACACCAAAACTTGATTCTAGGAGGTCAGGACAGGATGAACAGAGGTGATGCTTCTCTTTGGACACATTTAAAAGCATTTTCATATTCAATAAGATATTTGATCTAATCGTAACTTTTTCATGGCTTTTTTGTAGTAATTTGTGACTTTACATCTTGAATATTAATCCCAATGTTAGCATTTTTGGGTAGTTACACTTAATGCAAATTTCTTAACAGCCATACTTGTGGGGAAATGTAAAATTAAATTAGTCTTTAACATATTTTTCAAGTAACTGAGTTACATCGGCAGGCTTTCACTCCTCCCATCTAAATTTACTAGTTTTTGTGGCTCTTCTGAACCGTTCTCAATTTAATGGGTTTGTTTCAATTAAATTTTCCAGAGCACTGTGAATGTCACTGTCCGGGTATAGGAAAAGGTTTGGAACAGATTTGAAATCCTACTGGGGCGACAAAGCCAGCAGTGCTTCTTACAGTATCTACTTCCCTTTTTTCTGTTACACCTGGGCTGCTTTATTTATATGGCAGGGTTCTTCGCTGCCAAAAATATATTTAGCACGCTTACTCCTCTAATTACCATAGCACAGAGAATCTCCTCAGAGAAACTTGAAGAGGGGTTCCCAAACTAAGCACCAAATGAAGAGAGGAGTGAGCTTATTACCCAGAAATTAATGGAGAAGAGATTTGGAAGCTATTGTAGGCAGAAGATTGAGAAAGTTCTGAGGCAGCCATGGTGAGAGCACTGGGTATAGTGTCAAAAGATCAGAGAATCTGCGAAAATTGTTATAATAACAATTGAATGATGCTTTTAGACTCATTTTAACATTTTCTGTTTCAGAGAAAAATGAGGTGCGATGGAAAGCACAATGACTATCAGATTTACCAACTATTTCCCAATTTCTCTTTTCAAGTCATTCAACAGTTCAGTGATACTCTTTTATGAAATCCATTTACCATTGGTGTTTTAAAGACATGTTCCTTTGGGAGTGACTCATCTTTACTTTCAAACTTTCACTGTATTGCCTGTTCTCCTGGCTTTATTGATCATCACTTCCAGATAAAATATTGAATGGTTTGTGTTTCCTGATTAATTCCAAATTTCCTAGTTTCTTAATATGTTCGGGGAATATATGACCATTCTTTTTACAGGAAATGGTATGCAATAACTTAAATACTAAAGAAGTGTGTTATGTTTAACAATAATAAAAAATAAGTTCAGATTCTTGAAAAGTTAAAAGGATTTCAGTTTGAAGGGTTTATATGTGGTTATAATTCCTTAGGAGACAGAACGATGGATTTCTTTTAAGTAAGAGTTTTCTGAAAACCAGCAAGCAAACAGAAGGAAGACTGTTTTGATCACAAACTTTCATTGTTGTTTCTGACCACAAATGGATTAATTCATAAACTGCCCATGACTTTTAAGTATCATATTTAAAACTCCTTAAGTTCAGTCATTTATTTGCAACTTTTTTCTCTTCTACCTTTGGCTATATTATAGCCTAATGTGTATGTTGATACAGTTTTTATGATAATTTCTTTTTTGTTTCCCAAATCTTCAAAACCTCTTACGTTGATAGTGTCATTTTAAGAAATATGGAAGAATCCAGGGTTTTTGTCTGTTTTTCACTTGTGACTAAATCTGTAATTTTATCCTCATCTTTGGTTGAATTATATACCATTTAAAATTAAAGAATTTTTCTCTAAGATCAGCTGGATGCTTTTAAAGCAGTATGACTGTTAGATCTTGATGGTACAAAGGTTTCTCAAGCCAACTTCTTTTAGCTTTAAAGTCTATGACCTATTCGGAGGGTTTTGACAGTTTCTATTTTCTCCCATCACATGCCTAACATGGGACGAGAAATGATCTATATTCCCACAATGATTGTCACTTCAATCTTGCATCATGACATAATCTGATAAAATACATTTTAAGTGACAATTTAAAAATTAAATTCCAATTAAAATCCATCCCCATGGAGTACCACTGCACAAACGCCTCATTTCACCTTAGTCATGTAGATGATTACATAATGCAATATTCACTTACAACACTAAGCTTGTTTGTGTGCTGTCAATAATAACTCCCCAAAAGCCAAAAGCATTAGCTTTTGACATCTGTGGAAAGCAAACTATCATTTCAAAGGTATTAAGCAGGAAAAAAAAAGTATCAGAATCAAAACAATCAGCAAGTGTAGATTTTCAAAGCAGAAAAAAAAAAAATACACATTAAAACCACATAGACCTACCATCTAATTTCTTCAGTGAATGGAGATCCAGGTATATTCAAAGACGTCACCAAATATGACACAGTAGTACAGGAAAACCTACAATAGAAATAACTTATTTTACTTCTCAGTTGGGTCTTTTCTACCATGACTGTCTGCTGTGCAAGTGTAAATGAATGTGCCAAATAAAGAAGTGAGAAAAACAGTTCAGAGATAAGTATACCAGTAATTCATCCTCACTGGATATCTTCCCATTTATTTGGAAGTGGGAGGGGATTGATCTCTGAGATAAAATAATGACAATTGAAATACACTCAGAGATAAAATAATGAGAGTTGAAATGCTAGACAGTCTACCATGGGTGGGGGGGTGTTACATTTTTTAAAATCAGTTCAATTCTAGGAAAAGTAAGAGAAATTGGGATTTCTCTGAGGTACATACATCAAGTTCCAAGAGTTTAAGAAGATGATGAATTATATTTCATAAACCACTAGCTAATCCATATAGTAAAAGTTTTAATAATAATCAGATTCCATTTAACATCTATTCAATTGTCAAATTTTAAATAGTTAACATCTAACTAGTGAAGATGCTGTATTAAAAATAGCCTACTTTATTGGCAAGCAGTTTGGCTTACAAAATCAACAATATCTTGATCTAATGAATTAAGTTCTGGTAAAGGATACTAAAAATAATTGTAAAATACAATACGCACATTAAATATTTACTTTGCATGACTAATTATAATAATGAAAAATAGAAATGTCTAAAATGCCTCAGAGTAGAAGACTCCTTAAATAAATTACTATTTGTCTTCAAAAGATAAGATAATATAGCTATACATTGAAAACAGGAGAACCATGAATGGTTCTTTTTGTATAACGATACACCCAAAAGGCAGAAAGCAAAATTATCATAGTGTTAAACATGCCTTTATTTTGAAAAACATTAGAGGAAATAGTTATAAATGCAAACATGAAAGATCTAGGGATTATAAGTAAGCATCCTTTTTCTCTCTCATTGTCTCTTCAAATTTCTAGCTATGTCAATAGGTACATTGTAAAACCTCTGTATCATTCCCATTTCAGTAGTTTGACCCACCTCTCAGAGACCTCCCCTGGCATTCTGGAAATCTCCAGAGTGCTACACAAATTCTCTTCAGAGAACAGGTATTTTCTTCCCCCTTTCTAGATGACCTTGGCTGCCTACCGAAAGAATCAAAGACTCATTCTTGAAATTGCTGCTACTGTCCTTTTCTAAGAGAGCACTGCTTCTCTAAGGAGCTAACTCATAAAGCTGCAAAATTCTTAGGCAGCACATTAGGTCCTCCACTTTCTGGAGTACAAAGTGTCCTCTGAGTTCCATGCAAACACTGGAAGACTGTCAGGAAGCAGCCAAGAGAATTTTTTCTTCTGGAGTCCTCTATTTTTCTCCAAGGTCCCAGTCAATGGAATGTCCTTCTTGAAAGTCTCCTCCCTTTATGTGCACTTGCATTCTCCAATATAAATTGCACAAAGGGAGAAATCAACACATTTTTACACATGGGTTATCTCTATAGTTTATGGCAAAATGAGGAATTCGATTGATGCAAAACAAATAGTTTTTGAATGAGTGAAAGCATGAATGCACATAGACTAGTTGCCAGCTCACCAGGATGTCAGTCACAGTCAGGAATAATGAATGAGTCAATGCCTACTAGATCCAGGGTGAGCATTTTGGCCTGTATTGATGACCCTCACTGTGCAAAGCACAATTAGATGGCCCATTTAGGGCAATTTCCAATCACATAGGGTAACAGTTCACAGAGCTCTGAAACACTTCTGCCTCCACTTTATTCTCTTTCATGTTCTTAAGAGGCTTGTGGTTCACAGACCTGTTGCTAGACAGCCTTGTACTATATTCTCCTGCTACAAGGAAACTACTGGGTCCACATCCTGCCTAGCCCTCCCTGCCACATCTGCTATTTGTCATATGCTGCTCACTATCTTGTGGAAGACCCTCATTTATTACCTAGAACATAGCAGATACTCAATAAACAATTTTAAGAAGGCAGCTATTTATCTGTTGTTTAGGGGAGGAGAAATATAATCCTATGATCGCTTTCTTACATTTAGGACACTCTCATGAAAATAAGGTTTCTATTTCTTCTTCTACAAAAAAGATTTCAATATCTTAATTCATGAAAAACATTGGAAACTGTGCTCTCTAGTTATTTTTCCCATCTTTAAAAAGATGCAAGCACTTTTAGAAGAAAAAATGAGTTAAAAAAGTCTTATACAAAAAAAAAGTCTTATACAAAAAAAAAGTCTTATACAAAAAAAAAAAAAGTCTTATGTGGAACACAACCTCTTTTATTGTATAATTATTTCTCACATATTTATAGTTCTCTTCTATTCCCACATTTTCTTTTACATTAAAAATCCTTACAAATATACTATTACATTTGCTCTTTAATTTTTATTCACTTATTCATTCATTTAGACAAAAAAATATATTACTGAACACAATAAACGCTGGGGGTTCTGTTAGTGACCAGGGGATTCAAAATGTACCAGTTAAATGTATCTGTAAAGACAGAAGCAAGGGCAATGGCAGGGAGCAAACATGTAAGACTACATAAATAAACGTCATTATGGTTGCATGAGTACCATAGAAGCAAAGTTCAGGGTGCAATGTAAGACTAAGGAAGGTCTCTGTACATTCACCCCCATTCAGCTGAAACTTAAATGATGGTAAGAAGTAATTCAGATGAAGAGTATGATTAAAACTACCTCCCCCAGGAAGAAAGAATGGAACATTAATGCTCCATATGTATAAATAATTTCATCCACTTTGAGAAACAAAAGGAAGGCCAGTACAGGTGGCATACAATGTGGAAGTCCGGTAACTACAAGAAATGTTGCTGGGAAAGGTAGGCGCCAGGCCTTCATAGCTGTTTAACCCAAATTAATGATTTTAAACTTTATTCTCATATGATATTATACATGTTTTAATGCCATTCTCCCAAATCATCCCCCCCTCCCTCTCCCACAGAGTCCAAAAGACTGTTCTATATATCTGTGTCTCTTTTGCTGTCTCGCATACAGGGTTGTCATTACCATCTTTCTAAATTCCATATATATGCGTTAGTATACTGTATTGGTGTTTTTCCTTCTGGATTACTTTACTCTGTATCATATAAGAAATGAATCACCAGTCCAGGTTCGATGCAGGATACAGGAAGCTTGGGGCTGATGCACTGGGATGACCCAGAGGGATGGTATGGGGAGGGAGGTGGGAGGCGGCTTCAGGATGGGGAACATGTGTACACCCGTGGCGGATGCATGTTGATGTATGGCAAAACCAATACAATATTGTAAAGTTAAAAAAAAATAATAATAAAAAATTAAAAAAAAGAAAACTGCTAAATAAAAAAAATAAACTTTATTCTGAAAGCAATAAAAAGACATTAGTGGCTTATAAGCCAGTAAATTATGTCATTGGTTTCACACTCTTGAAATGGTTCTTCTGACCACTTCTCTGACCACTGTATGAAGGACAGATGAAAGGGAGTTGTCAAGAGCAGACATGAGTACCCAGTTAGAAACTAGTAGATAACTGTGATATGAAGACAGGCAGGAAGATAAATTGATACTTATTTTGGAAGTGTAATATACAAAATTGGCTTCAGATACTAGCAAGCTAAGAATTACTAATCTAATTTCAAAGAAAAGGAAATTAGTCCTCAGAAAAAAGCTCTAAGGGCTCATAAATATGAGTGTCCACCTAGTGCTGGGGCACACCTGGTACACTTTCCTCTTAGTGCTACATTTAGTTCTATACTTTGCTTTGACCAAGGAAATAGAACCCCCCTGCCATTTATGGGTTGAAACTTCAAGAGAAAGCACATTATATGTTTCGTTCTGTTCCCCTCTAATAAACCTAGATCAAGGCTGTTCCACCAGCCTGACTGAATGAAGACAACTTGGAACAGATTTTCAATTGAACTATTATGGACATGTAGTAGGAACAAGTGATTAACATTTGTTATGCTAAGCCATTGAAGATTTTGGAATTGTTACTGCAGCAAAACCAATCCTGTTCTGTTTCAATATATATCATTACTCTCATCTTATGTTTTGGAATGGAGGGTTCAGAGAAGGTTCAATGTATCACTGAGAGGGAAGTAAAACCCAAGTCTATCTGAAACCAGATAAAATGATTTCCTTACCATGATTATAAGTGTAATTTGCAAGTATAGCAGATATAAGAACCTATAGATGAACATAGTGAATTCATGAAGATGTAAAAGTCAATCAAAAAAAGAAAAAAAAAGATTAAAATCTTGCGAGCTGAAAGCAAATAGTAGAGTTATTTTCAGTACTTTGAGTCTCCACTGCATGGATTGTGTGTAATTGAAAAGGGAGAAAGAAAATGAAAGTATTTAATAGGAGTAACTGGTATAATATCTATGTTAAAATTGATTATATTGAAGAACTATTAAATCTTGGAATGTATTTTCTTATCGGAGTTAATAAAAAGGTGTCAAAATGTAAGTATATAAAATCTTAGAGATAGTCAGATACAAAGTGAGATTTTTTTTGTATTTTTAATCTTTTTTTGTCGAGAGAGATACAGATAGGTACACGTAATAATGGGTTCTGGGAATAATATCCATTGAAGTTGTAAAAGCTACTCTAAATTTAAGACTTGTCAAAACAATTCATTCATTTCAGAAAAGAATTTTACAACATATGTCGGTGTCAGCTGCATGGCACTAAAGAATCCAGTTTCAGTGTAAGCGGGCTTAAATGGCTTCTGCTGCCCCCTTAGCTCTCCTTTCTTTAAAAGTGGTTAGAGAGATCAACATATGGCAAAGTTGGCAGTAAAACATCATTAGTGAAAAACACCCACAACTGCAGAAAGTTGAAAGAATTTTGGAAATTACAAAGAAACTTGAGGGCTTTGATGGTATGTGCTGTTTGGAAATGGTGTTGTTTTTTTCTATGTCTATGGGGATATTATCCTGCTTCCCTCATCAGCATTCATTCTTCTATTGGTCTAACTATAGCCTTCGCTCCCCACTCCCCGCACCCTCACCACACACACACAGTGATTGGTTCAGGGTGAACTCATGACATAAAATCATCAAATCAGGTTTACTGGCACTCCCAGAAAAAAGTCTTTCTCTGGATTTCCAGTTTTCAGAATGTAAGATTGAAGATTCTATAGCCACTTTTTCCCAATGAAAGGAGAATGGAGCCAACTTGAAAATCATAAATGGGAGATAGACACCGGATTTAATGATGTTACAAAAGCGATGTCTAGTTACTTCTTGAGCTGGGCTTCTCTGAGCCAATAGGGCTGCATGAGCTGTTTTTGTTGTTGTTCACTTGTGAATAAAAGAGTCATAACCAATGAAATGTTCTCAAAGTTGACCATTTCTAAGAAGAATATTTTATATTCAACCACTCAAAATATATGCCATCAATGAAAATATATTTACTCATCTATTTTACAAATATTTTCAGAATTTCTTCTTGCTTAAGGGATTGTATTGATAGTTTGTGACAGTTACACAGAGACTTAGCCTTCAAAAAAGTCTTCATTTATCTGGAAAATAATACCTAACTGCAATGTAAAGCAATGATGGCAGAGGTAGTGGATTCCTTGAGAGCAGAGAGGAGGGACAATTCAGCAAGCCTGTGGATACTGAAAATGTCCTGGTTAATTATGACTTAACTCTTTCTGGCTGCAGGAATCCACTCTTGGGTGGGGGTACAACTTGCGGACCTGCTTCATTTCAGCATGCAGGACACCAAATACCTGAAAGCTCCAAGAGGAAATGTTCTTATGCTTGAGAATCTCAGGTCTCCATGATTGTTCTAAACTGATCTTGTATATTTACAGCCCAGTGAAAAGCCCCACGCATGAAGCTCAAGCATCTGCAGACTGCTTTCCCAATCACAGATAATCTTTTCTCCTTGTACTGCACTTTGTCCCAGATCTCCTTTTCTATTTTTACAGTTTTGCTCAAATAGTCTGCTACTCCCCCTCTTACAGATTACATGATCCATCTCCCCTTTCCCTGGGGTATGGGTGTTATAGCCCAATAAAATGTTAAGGAGTTGTGGAAGCTATGACAGGGCATCCCAGGGGCCTCCTGGAGGATTTCAAGGTTTCTTCAAATAATGGTGGTATTTTCAACAATAAGTATAAAAACTAGTGCTTTTGGAAAAAGAAAATCAAGCTTGGGAAAGGGAATTAAAACCAAATGGTTAAAAGTGCTCTCAGAGTTACCAGATTTTGTTCTTGTAAATAGCATGTGTTATATGCTAAAAGTTCAAATAGGTATACATTACAAAAAAAAAAAAAAGATAGGATAAAGGGAATGAACCTAGGAAATATAATTTTATTTTAATAAGTATTTCCAAACTCATTGTTTTAAATAAACTATTGATTGTGCTTGATAATAAAATATATATTAAAATTATTAAAGATACACAAACACGTGTTCTCACCAAAAATGTTACTATGAAAATGATATCCTATAGCTACCTATATAGGCATATTTATCAATATTATATTAATATTAAGACTGAAAATTGTATGGTATAATTAAATAATATTTTAAAGACTATTTAATCTTATCATTTATCTGATTGCATTTTGGATTCTGTTTTACACTGTATATTCTAATATGTAAGTTCAGTTCAGTGGCTCAGTAGTATCCAACTCTGCGACCCTGTGGACTGCAGGACACCAGGCTTCTCTGTCCATCACTAAAACACAGAGCTTGCTCAAACTCATGCTCATCAAGTTGGTGATGCCGTCCAAGCATCTCATCCTGTGTTATCCTCTTCTCCTCCTGCCCTCAATCATTCCCAGCATCAGGGTCTTTTCAAATGAGTCAGTTCTTCACAACAGGTAGCCAAAATACTGGAACTTCAGGTTCAGCATCAGTCCTTCCAATGAATATTCAGGACTGATTTCCTTTGTGATAGACTGGTTGGATCTCCTTGCAGTCCAAGGGACTTTCTGGAGTCTTCTCCAACACCACAGTTCAAAAGCATCAATTCTTTGGTGCTCAGCTTTATGGTCTGACTCTCACAACCATACATGACTACTGGAAAAACCATAACTTTGACTAGACAGACCTTTGTTGGCAAAGTAATGTCTCTGCTTTTTAATATGCTGTCTAGGTTGGTCATAACTTTTTTTCCAAGGAGCCAGTTTCTTTTAATTTCATGGCTGCAGTCACCATCTGCAGTGATTTTGGAGTCCAAGAAAATAAATCTGTTACTATTTCCATTGTTTCCCCATCTATTTGCCATGAAGTGATGGAACTGGATGCCATGATCTTAGTTTTTTTAATGTTGAGTTTTAAGCCAGCTTTTTCACTCTCTTCTTTCACTTTGATCAAGTGGCTCTTTAGTTCCTCTTCACTTTCTGCCATAAGGATGGTGTCATCAGCATATCTGAGGTTATTGATATTTCTCCCTGCAATCTTGATTCTAGCTTGTGCTTCATCCAGTCTGCCATTTGCAAAATGTACTCCGCATTTAAGGTAAATCAGCAAGGTGAAAAGATATCGTTTTGATGTACTCCTTTCCCAATTTGGAACCAGTCCATTGTTCTGTGTCCAATTCTAACTGTTTCTTCTTGACCTGCATAGAGATTTCTCAGGAGGCAGGTAAGGTGGTCTGGTATTCCCATCTCTAAGAATTTTCCACAGTTTGTTGTGATCAACACAGTCAAAGGCTTTAGCATTGTCAGTGAAGCAGAAGTAGATATTTTTCTGGAACTATCTTGCTTTTTTGATGATCCAACGGATGTTGGCAATTTGATTTCTGGTTCCTCTGCCTTTCTAAATCCAGCTTGAACATCTGGAATTTCTTAGTTTACATACTATTGAAGCCTTGCTTGGAGAATTTTGAGCATTACATTGCTAGCGTGTGAGATGAGTTCAATTTTGTGGTAGTTTGAACATTCTTTGGCATTGCCTTTCTTTGGGATTGGAATGAAAACTGACCTTTTCCAGTCCTGTGGCCACTGCTGAGTTTTTCAAATTTGCTGGTATATTGAGTGCAGCACTTTAACAGCATCATCTTTCAGGATTTGAAATAGCTCCATTGGAATTCCATCACTTGCACTAGCTTTGTTCATAGTGATGCTTCCTAAAGCCCACTTGACTTCGTACTCAGTGATATCAGGCTCTAGGTGAGTGATCACACCATCATGGTTATCTGCGTCATTAAGGTCTTTTTTTGTATAGTTCTTCTGTGTATTCTTGCCACCTCTTTTTAATATCTTCTGCTTCTGTTAGGACCATACGATTTCTATCCTTTATTATGGCCATCTTTGTACGAAATTTTCCCTTGGTATCTCTAATTTTCTTGAAGAGATTTCTAGTCTTTCCCATTATACTGAAAAGATTTCTAATCTTTCGCATTTTGTTGTTTTCCTCTATTTCTTTGTATTGATCGCTGAGGAAGGCTTTCTTATGTCTCCTTGCTATTCTTTGGAACTCTGCATTCAGATGGGTATATCTTTCCTTTTCTTCTTTGCCTTTCACTTCTTTTCTCAGCTATTTGTAAGGCCTCCTCAGACAACTATTTTGCTTTTTTGCATTTCTTCTTCTTGGGGATGGTTTTGATCACCACCTTCTGTACAATGTTACGAACCTCTGTCCATAGTTCTTTAGGCACTCTATCTATCACATCTAATCCCTTGAATCTATTTGTCACTTCCACTGTATAATTGTAAGAGATTTGATTTAGGTCATACCTGAATGGCCTATTGGTTTTCCCTATTTTCTTCTATTTAGGTCTGAATTTGGCAATAAGGAGTTCATGATCTGAGCCACAGTCAGCTCCCGGTCTTGTTTTTGCTAACTGTATAGAGCTTCTCCGTCTTTAGCTGCAAAGAATATAATAAATCTGATTTTGGTGTTTACCATCTGGTGATGTCCCTGTGTAGAGTTGTCTCTTGTGTGGTTGGAAGAGGGTGTTTGCTATGACCAGTGTGTTCTCTTGGCATAACTCTGTTAGTCTTTGCCCTGCTTCATTTTATACTGCAAGGCCAAAGTTACCTGTTACTCCAGGTATCTCTTGAGTTCCTACTTTTGCATTCTGGTCCCCTATGATGCAAAGGATATCTTTTTATGGTGTTAGTTCTAGAAGGTCTTGTAGGTCCTCACAGAACTGTTCAACTTCAGCTTCTTAGGCATTAGTGGTTGTTGCATAGACTTGGATTACTGTGATATTGAATGGTTTGCCTTGGAAACAAACATAGTTCATTCTGTCATTTTTGAGACTGCACCCAAGTACTGAATTTCGGACTCTTTTCATAAGTCAGTAAATACACTTTTGCTTGTGTTAGCATGTATATTTTAAAAATACTTTTTAAATGCTAAAAATTGTTTGATAAAATGAATAAATAATAAGTAAATATATAACCACTATTAAACTTATTCTCACACTTCCTGTACAACAGAATACCACTTCATAATAACATCTTTGTTGCCTACTGCAAATGCCAGAGACATGATTTCTCTGTTGCATTTTTGCAATGGAGAGCCATTAGATTTTCTGACTTATTTTTGTTTCAGGTAACATGAAGGTATGGATTTGGAAAGCTTAGCAGTTTGAAGTAACCTCATTATCAGAAATTGTTAAAGGGCAGAAGGATATTTTAATCCAGTAAAGAAAAATCATTTCTGATGTATATTTAACTTCAGTTTCCAGAATTTCAAGCACAGACTGGTGGGAGTAGATGTAACAAATGCTTCTGGAAAGCTGGGGACAAGTGACAAGGCTGAGGTATTGGGTGCATTTAGTAATGGAGACTATATGACTAAGATGTATGACACATGTTTTTTTATTTATTTGCAGTGGCTCAGAGTTAAATGCACAATTCAAGGCTAGTTTTTAATGTGAAACATTGAATTAAAACTTTCCCTGGGGGACTTTAAATAGATGTCTAAGAATAGTAACTCTTAGATATTTTTTTGATGATTTTGCTTGCTTTTAAATGGTTTCAGATGGGGTGGAATTTGTGCATGGGATTTTTCAATTATCACACAGCTTGGGCATATACTTAGTTATATGGATTGCATTAGTAGATGTCAAAGAAAGTCATAAAATATTTGCTATTAAGAGTTAACAATTTAAACTATTTTAACATAACTGATCTTAAATTCAGGATTATTTATATGTTGAATATAAGCAAGAATTAAATTCTTCAATACACTTGAGGAATTTTACATGTAGAATCTATCTGCTGTTGGGAGGTCAGCAATAGTTATTTTCTCTCCTGCAATGCAAAAGAAAGATTTTTCCCTAAACATTCCTATCCTTTTGCTCTGTTATTCTTCCCCAAGGAGACAAAGGATTGCCCTGTTGGTAGGTACATTCGCTGGTTTATCTTTCTCTGGTGGGTGGAGATAATCAATCACAAATCAGCATGGGAGAGAATTTAGTTTATAGCTATGTTCTTCTCCTCATGACAAGTGGGAGACAGAGATCCTGGGCTTTCTCCTATGTATTCCAAACACTGCATAAGCCTGGATTAATGTGTTTGTATGCATGTGTGGTGTGGGGTGGGGTGCCTGGGTGGTGATAAAAGTGGAAGAAAGATTAAAATGCCCAGTGTTGAATTTATAACTGAAGTCTTCCAATCTAGCATTTATTGGACATAAACTAAGATGTAGGGATCTATCTAAATGTATTTTTTGCCCACCTTAGTCGATGTTGTTGTTGCCTAACTAAATGTTATGTAATATCCTAGTTGTTGTCTAATTCAGGCAGGAAAAAAAAGGTGTCATTATTGGTCATATCAAACCCCATCTGACTTTCTTAAATTTACCCCACAAAATTTCTGTTCCTCAAGATCAAAATACTTGTAACTTTTTCATATATTCTAATATTTTATAACCTTCTTCCTTTGCATAGACTGATATCCCATTCTACTGTCTCTGGACTTGAAAACAATTATTTATGTTTCAGAAGTGCATACATATCTGCTCTAGGATGAGTCCAGATCTGGTGCCCAAGTTTTTTCTTGAAATATCATGCAAATTGAACCCAAATTTCTGTAAGACAATGTTCAGTAAAGAACATCCCATAGGCCAAATATGATCCACCACCATGTTCTGTCAACAAAGTTTTATTGGAACATAGCCACAACCATTCACTTATGTATTATCTGTGGCTACTTTTGGGATTCTCTGGGCTTCTCTGATGATTCAGATGTTAAGACTCCACCAGAAAGGCTGGAGACCTGGTTTGGGAAGACCCGCCTGGAGAAGGGAATGACTTAGCCACTCCAGTATTCTTGCCTGGAGAATTCCATGGACAGAGGAGCCTGGCAAGCTACAGTCCATAGGTTCCCAAAGAGTCAGATATGACTGAGTGACTAACACACATGGTTACTTTTATGGTATAATAGTAGAGTTCAGCAGTTGTAATAGATACCACATGACACGCAGAGACTGTAATATTTACGATCTAGCTCTTTACTGAAAGCGTTCATTAATCTCTACTTAAGGCAACAATTGGTTGAAATAAAAGAGCAAGGATTCAGTGGAAACAGTGTTTTCTAGTGCACTGGAAGCCCAGTCAGTACCCAGCATGTTGCCCTGTCAGTGTGTCATTCATTTGTATTCCCAATCGTGTTCCTATTGGCATTTGAGTACATGCGAGTCTTCTTAAAGGAGGTTTATCTAATGATCACAATCTAGAACAGGCATATTTCTGTAATATTGGTTCAGTTATTTTTTATCATTATATTTTTCTCCAAAGATTTCCTTTTTTCACTATAGACATATTTTCCTTTATTTCTTGAGCCTAGTGATAATAATTATTATAAAATCCCTGTCTGCTAATTCTAATGTCTAGATCATCTCAGGTTTAGTAACTGTTGCTTATTTTCTCTTGAAAACTTTTTTGTTGTTGTTTTAAATTTCCTTGTATGCTGAGGACTTGGGACTGCATTCTGGACATTGTGAATGATACTTTGTAGAAGACTCTGAAGAGTATTATTTTATATTTTTTAGTAGATAATTTGAGTTAACTCAAACTGACAAATTTATCTTTCCTTGCAAGAGGGGGACAGCTAAAATTTAACTTTTATTCTTTTAAGCATACCTTTCAGGTCATCTAGACATTTATCTTCAGCTTTTCTATTCAATATTTGCTTACCCAGCAAGCTGCAGATTTAGGTATACTGTCTGTAGTAAACATCATAAAAAATGAAAAGCTAATTAAATGTTATTTTCTTTTTTCAACAGCCCTTGACTCTCCTTCATTGATTCTTCTTCTTCCTGCTTTTGTTTGTGCTCTGGTGCCTTCACTGAATAGTCATTGTCTATTTTGTCCAGAAGTTATTGTTATTAAGGATGGCTGATTTGATTGGAAAAATTTGGATATTATCAGAAGTATAACCACTGAATAGTAGTTTTTAGATGTTTCCTTTTGTTTTCTAGAGTCTTTTATAAACATCAAAATTTGCTAAAAATCATCATTCTTAATCCTTACAATCATTAGCTCAGTTTTACTGTATTCATTTTACAGATTAAAAAAACCAAGGATCATAAATATTAAAAAAAAAAAAAAACTAGCCAAAATTTCATAGGATATAGTATGCAGAAACAGAATTTAAATCCAAATTTGACTGACAGTTGTCCTATAATCATGGAACCTCCACACTGATTAGGTTTCTGCCATTCTGGGTCAAGCTAAGCTCTGTAGATAAGGTGCTCTGCTCTGATGTTAGGGCAAATTATTGAGAAACAATAATAACAACAACAGAAAAAGTAAATTCAAATTTCCTGAATTAATTGTGTGTTTTTATGATTTTGTTGCACTGCATTCATGTTTTCTCATTCTTGTCAGATGATGTTTTCTTGATAAGGGTGGTATAAAAGATTCATATTTCCACTAAAGTGCTTCTCCACTGTTTACCAAGTCTAACTGCTAAGAGTATGAAATGTTTTGTGTTTATTGTTATGCATTAGATGTTAAACCTTCCAAAATATGCTTTGAATGGGATACCTATTGGGATGTTGTCATTCTTTTTTCTGTTAGCAATGAGTTTAGATGAAGGTCTACTAGCTCCCTTCAGATGGGGAGGTTGAATTTTCTCTTCCATTTAATCCATGTCTTGGTATTTCTGTACTTATTTGCTCATCATACTTCCCTGACTTTTTCTTCTGTCAGACAGATTTGCTGTACAGTCCACAAGGACAGATATACAACCCCAAGTGGGTCAATTATATACTCTCAAGGAACTTGGAACTAGAAAATACTCACAAGAGTTTGAAAACAGTTAGAGCATAGCAGCTAAAGAAGTTTATGGAACTTGGAGTTTCTTAGTGCTGTACTAGTAACTTTTATTTCTAAAGATTGCTTTTATAGCCATACTTTTGACTTTGTAAGTAATTTTAGTTTCTTTATATTACATTTCTCTTTATTCTCACAAGAAATTCCTTTGTGGCTTGCTTGTTACTAATAACCTCCCTCCCCCAGCAAAAAAAATATATATATATAATGACCTACTGACACTGTTACACACACATACATATACATTCAGAAAAGAGGCCATTTTGAATTACTTAGATACAAAATAATAGGAGTTTGAAATTGTTTTCTATATTGTCTTGCTTGCCTCAGTTCCCCCAGCTTGTATTCTGGAGATGGAAAGATTAGAACAAGTGAAGGAATTAGGAGTTGCCAGATTTAGCAAGTAAAAATGTAAAATCCCTTGTTAAGTTTGAATTTTAGATAAACAACAAGTGACATTTTGGTTGCTGCTGCTGCTGCTAAGTCGCTTCAGTCGTGTCCGACTCTGTGTGACCCCACAGACAGCGGCCCACCAGGCTCCCCTGTCCCTGGGATTCTCCAGGCAAGAACACTGGAGTGGCTTGCCATTTCCTTCTCCAATAAATGAAAGGGAAAAGTGAAAGTGAAGTCACTCAGTCGTGTCCGACTCTTTGAGACCCCATGGACTGCAGCCTTCCAGGCTCCTCCGTCCATGGGATTTTCCAGGAAAGAGGACTGGAGTGGGGTGCCATTGCCTTCTCCATGGATAGTAATACTTATACTGAAAATATTAACTTTTGTCACCTGAAATTCAAAGTTGACTTGGTGTCCTGAGTTTTACTGGGCAGCTATATACTGGCCAATATAGCCCATCATGTTTTCAAACCAAAGTAGGATTATTCAGGTAAGAGCAATTGATCAAATAATACCTATCAGCATACTCTTGCCTCCCATGGAATATGTACTGATATATAAAAACTGTGTTTATGAATAGTTCATGGCTGAAGGGGAAAGATCATTAAACAATACTCTGACTAGATGTCATCAAATCACTCTATCTTTTCCTCCCTAAGAGTTGGGAAAAAAGTTTTCTCTTTCTGTATAATATGATAGTGCAAATAACCCTTCTTGTAGAAGTCCCTATCTTCAATCAAGGCTGTTTCATGGATATAGGGTTATCAAAAAAGTTTTACTGTAAAGCAAAAAAGGTGTCTGGAAAGAAATTTTATATATATTTTTATACTTCACCTGTTTGCCACTCCAGGGACACACACACATATACACATGGGTGTGCACACTCACACAAACAGAGTTTTAGGAAAGCTTTCCCAATAAGTAAACATTAAAAAAAGAGTTCAGTCAATACAGTCAGAAGATTATCATACTAGAGATAAGGATGAAGAAACAGCCAATATACCAGAGAAAGACAGAAACAGTAGCAATGAAAGGTGATGCTGGGATATTAAGACTACGATGGAACATGAATTAAGATTGGATTCAGCTGTTGATTTAAAGAGTAGGATCAATAAAGTATTTTTGCCTATCATAGGAGATAATCAGTAGTTTAGGGATTGATGAAAGTTGATACAGCACTCACGGTTCTTCAGTCCCTACTTTATAGATATCTCTATGATGCGTTATTCGGAGAAGGCAATGGCACCCCACTCCAGTACTCTTGCCTGGAAAATCCCATGGAAGGAGGAGCCTGGTAGACTGCAGTCCATGGGGTCACTAGGAGTCGGACAGGACTGTATAACTTTCAAGTAGACAACCTGATCGACTTCACTTTCACTTTTCACTTTCATGCATTGGAGAAGGAAATGGCAAGCCACTCCAGTGTTCTGCACCTAGAGAATCCAAGGGACAGAGGAGCCTGGTGGGCTGCTGTCTATGGGGTCGCACAGGGTCGGACATGACTGAAGCGACTTAGCAGCAGCAGCAGCAGCAGCATGATGCATTATATGTGGTAAAATTCATGAGACCCTGCAAGGGTCCAGGACTATTAGTCTCAACCCCAAATAAATAGATCTAATATTTATTGACAATATTTTTCTTGGCTAAGCTTGCTTTTTCTAACATACGTGAAGAGGGATTATAAGTGGGGTGCATCCAATTGTCTCAGGAAAGGATGATACTATTTTCTCTTAGGGAGGGAACTCAATGAAGCTTTGTGTTTCCTGCCAGAAGAAACTCCAACATATGGGCAATATATCACTGCTACAAATTTTCTTCAAGCACAGACATGCAAGGGGAAGAAGGGATGAACATTTTTTCTGGACTAAATTTAACATTATGGTTCCTGCAAAATTGACCATAAGTAAGACACATGGAAAGTACTCCAGGATGTAAAATTGAGGGAGAATTTGCTGAGGCATGGCTGTAGATACTGCTTATGCAACTGGCATCTTCTTGAAAAATTGGATAAAGATAAAAGCTACAGAAAATTGCAGAGTCTGATGTTTATGATGGCAAGGATTGAATACATTGCCAACATCAGAGTCCCACTCCTAGAAGATTAAAAAGATCTAGGAAAGCATCATCTCTTTGAAATCACCAATGGCTGAGAAAATAGTAAAAATGAAAGACAATCAAAGCAAATTTTAGTTCTTACACTTAAAAAGTTTCATACATGCATGTACACCCACATGTAAACCTCATGAATACTGTGTTATTTTTTAAGATCATATGTTTTCCTGTTTGTGTATTATCCCATGTAACTCTATTCCTTAGAAGGAGCTAGCAAGGTCACAAAGCATCCCCAGGAAAATTTGTTTATAATCTCAAGAAGAGTTTGGCAGTCACAGTTTTTATTTAGGAGAGTAAATATAAATATCCCACTAATATGTTTGTCATTTAAAAACTAGTTTAGAATGTCAGTCCAAGTGGATTTCAGTTTAAAGAATTCTGATGATCAGAAAATAGGTTGCTTAAAGAAATTAGCAATTACAATGAAAAGTAAACACACGCTTTCATATAAAATTTAACCCTTTATAAAAAGAGAATTCAAAAAAATTATAAAGCCAAAGAATTGATGATTTTGAACTGTGGTGCTGAAGAAGACTCTTGAGAGCCACTTGGACAGCAAGATCAAACCAGTCAATCCTAAAGGAAATCAACCCTGAATATTTATTCGAAGGATTGATGATGAAGCTGAAGCTCGAATACTTTGGTTACCTGATGTGAAGAGTTGACTCATTGGAAAAGACCCTGGTGCTGATAAAGATTGAGGGCAGGACGAGAAGGGTGCAACAGAAGATGAGATGATTGGATGGCATCATCAACTCCAGGGACCTGAGTCTGAGCAAACTCTGGGAGATAGTGAAGGACAGGGAAGCCTGGCATGCTGCAGTCCATGGGGTCACAGAGAGTCAGATAAGACTGAGCAATTAAACAACATCAATAACAAAGCAGAGAATTAAGTTTAGTAACTCATTTATATGAAATTTTAGCTCAAAAATATAGTTCAAAATAGTTTTAGTGATTTTTTAAAAAATCTGTCTCATGAGGCAGGTAGAACATACATTATCATCTCCATGGCAGAAGAATCTGGGATTCAGATGAACTGAGTAATTCATCTAAAGCTGAACAGTGAAACGTTATGGGAGAGTTGAGGTGGGGAGAAGGTCAGAGATCAAACTCATCACCTTTCTTGGCTTAGTAGGCTTTTCCATTTTACTATTCTTGCTTATTCTTTTGATATTGGAACACAATTGGAAGAAAAAAGGTAGAAAGTCTTCATTTATAATACCAAAGGCATAGTGACTCCAGCATCAGTTATATTCAGTTCAGTTCAGTTCAGTCACTCAGTCATGTCCGATACCTTGCGACCCCATGAACCGCAGCACACCAGGCCTCCCTGTCCATCACCAACTCCCGGAGTTCACTTAAACTCATGTCCATTGAGTCGGTGATGCCATCCAGCCATCTCATCCTCTGTCGTCCCCTTCTCCTCCTGCCCCCAATCCCTCCCAGCATCAGGGTCTTTTCCAGTGAGTCAACTCTTCGCATGAGATGGCCAAAGTACTGGAGTTTAAGCTTTAGCATCAGTCCTTCCAGTGAACACCCAGGACTGATCTCCTTTAGAATGGACTGGTTGGATCTCCTTGCAGTCCAAGGGACTCTCAAGAGTCTTCTCCAACACCACAGTTCAAAAGCATCAATTCTTCGGCACTCAGCTTTCTTCACAGTCCAACTCTCACATCCATACATGACCACTGGAAAAACCATACCCTTGACAAGACGGACCTCTGTTGGCAAAGTAATGTCTCTGCTTTTGAATATGCTATCTAGATTGGTCATAACTTTCCTTCCAAGGAGTAAGCGTCTTTTAATTTCATGGCTGCAGTTACCATCTGCAGTGATTTTGGAGTCCCCCAAAATAAAGTCTGACACTGTTTCCACTATTTCCCCATCTATTTCCCATGAAGTGATGGGACCAGATGCCATGATCTTAGTTTTCTGAATGTTGAACTTTAAGCCAACTTTTTCACACTCCACTTTCACTTTCATCAAGAGGCTTTTTAGTTCCCCTCTGATATAAAATTCAAAAGGAAGTTTGTCACGGAAGCTCTGAAGAAGAGTAATTGATTCTGCTGAGAGATGTTTTATGCCCAAACAGAGGGACAGTGTAATGACTGAAGTTCGGATACTAAATCTTTGATGATATGGATATTTTCATTGAGGAGAAGAATTAAATAAAGTGGAACTTGGATTGCTTTTTAATTGAAACATGAGAAAACTGAAGATGTGACAAATTGTTTCACAGGAGTATGAAACCCACAAGTTGCTTAGGGAGTGGAAAACTATACTCAAGCTAAGACTCTGTAACAGCACTACAGAGATAAAACAGGAGATAAAAGTGTGACTGCAAAAATGACAAACTGTTTGTACCTTGACACATGGAACTGGGAATCAAAGTAGCATTTTGATTAAAAAAGTCCACAGAAGGAAGTCGGTCATGTGAGGGGGAACACCCCTTCAGTAGACAGTGTGAGAAACTGGACAACATAATCTCTGAGTTGGACAGATCTAGGTTTCCATCCTTGGAGAAGGCAATGGCACCCCACTCCAGTGCTCTTGCCTGGAAAATCCCATGGATGGAGGAGCCTGGTGGGCTGCAGTCCATGGGATCACAAACTGTCGGACAGGACTGAGCGACTTCACTTTCACGTTTCACTTTCATGCACTGGAGAAGGAAATGGCAACCCACTCCAGTGTTCTTGCCTGGAGAATCCCAGGGATGGCGGAGCCTTGTGTGCTGCCATCTATGGGGTCTCACAGAGTTGTATATGACTGACGTGACTTAGCAGTAGCAGGTTTCCATCCTAGCTCCATTAATTGCTAGATGGATGAGACTGGGCATGTCTCAAGACTCCATTTCAACTGGAAATTCTAACACTAGCTTCACAAATGTTGAGGCAGCTATTACATGAGCACCAGGCTTGGCTCCCTGTGTTATATAGCAACTTCTTACCAGCTATCTATTTTACACATGATAGTGTATATATGCGGATTCCCAAGTGGCGCTAGTGGTAGAGAACCTGCCTGCCAACGCAAAGACGCAAAAGACTCGGGTTTGATCCCTGGGTTGGGATATACCCTGGAGGAGGGCATGGCAACCCACTCCAGTGTTCTTGACTGGAAAATCCCATGGATAGAGAAGCCTAGCAGACTACAGTCTATAGGGTCATGCAGAGTCGGACACGACTGAAGCGACTTACAATGCTCGAACGCAGTGTATATATGTCGATTCTACTTTCTTCATTCGTCCTACTCTCTCCTTTCCCCACTGTGTCCACAAGTCCATTCTCTGTATCTATGTCTCCTTTCCTTCCCTGCAAATAGGTTCATCTAGATTCCATATATGTGTAAATATATGATATTTGTTTTTCTCTCTCTGACTTACTTCATTCTATAACAGGCTCTAGGTTCATCTATTTCACTAGAACTGACTCAAATTCATTCTTTTCTATGTCTGAGTGAGACTCCATTATATATGTGTACTATTTCTTCATTATCCACTCACCTGTTGATGGAAATCTAGGTTGTTTCCATGTCCTAGCTATTGTATATAATGCTGCTATGAACATTGAGGGTACATGTGTCTTTTCATTCATGGTTTTCTCGGGGTATGTACTCAGTAGTGAGATTTCTGGGCCATGTGGTAGTTTTATTCCTAGTTTTTTCAAAAGAATCTCCAAACTGTTCTCCATAGTGGTTGTATCAATTTAATTCCCATCAATAGTGCAGGGGTGTTTCATTTTCTCCACACCCTCTCCAACATTTATTGTTTGTTTATAGAATTTTTGATGACGTCACTCTGACAGGTGTGAGGTGATGCCTCATTGTAGTTTTGATTTGCATTCCTCTAATAATTAGTGATATTTAGCATCTTTCCACGTATTTATTGGCCATCTGTATCTTCTTTGGAGAAATGTCTATTTAGGTCTTCTGCTCATTTTTTCATTGGACTATTTGTTTTTCTGATATTGAGTTGCATGAGCTGCTTATATATTTTGGAGATTAATCTTCTGTCAGTTGTTTCATTCTCAATTATGTTCTCCCATTCTGAGGACTGTCTTTTAATATAGTTTATTGTTTTCCTTGGTTTCTCTGGTGACTCAGATGGTAAAGAATCTGCCTGCAATACAGACCATGGGGTCACAAAGAGTTGAGCATGACTGAGCAACTAACACACACAATGCTGTGCAAAAATTTTTAAGTTTAATTAGGCCCCATTGGTTTATTTTTGTTTTCATTTCCATTACTCTATAAGGTGAGTCAAAGAGGATTATTGTTGTGATTTCCCTTTATTTCTTTAATTAATGAGGTGATTCCCTTTATAACATAATGATTAGGGACAACAAACTTCTTTCTGACTGTCTGACTAGAACCTTGACACCAAATGATACATACAGTCATTACCAGAATAAACACAACGAGTCTCCAAAACCCAAGATTTCCTCTTATACCTAAGTATTTAAAAAAAAACAAAAAAGAAAAAGTATACCAGTCTGGCACTTTTTTTTTCCTCCTAACTGAATTATCCACATAATTGCCTCAATTCTTCACATCATGAATGTGAAATATTACCTTGTAATTCTTACATTAACTTGTCTCATTGCTGAACTAACATTCAAATAGTTCTTAAAGTGTAAGGTAGACAGTGTGGCATTACCGGGTTAAATTAAAATGCAATTAAAAAAGTAATAATTTTCATTCTGACAGGAGCAGTGTAATAGAGATGGTACCATACGAGAACATTAATTTTTAAGGCAATTTAAGAAAAAAATGAAAGACGACTACTTCTCTAGCAATCCTACTGCATTAGTCTTTACCACTTTGCTAAACATTGCTTTAGCTTTCCACTTTAATAGTGGCAAACTCTGAGGTCTGACATGAAATAGGCTATTTCATCTGTGATGGTTTAAGCTGGCCTAAGGAGTGACAGGAGAATATAGCAAGCAGTCAGTGCTAATGACAGCATACCGTTTTTATAGACTAAAGGTCGAGCAATGAATTTCAATTACAGAGTGTCAGGATGCCCAAATGCAGGTACCTGATAACGAGTCAGAAGCTCACAGTTTCTGTAAGGTTTCTGTTGAATTTCAATAAAGCTCTTCATCCTTAGAACAGCCGTTTTTATGCTTTTTTTTTCTTTGCCAGAAGCCAAGAGATGTAATCTTTTCTGAGCAACTCCATCTATAGCACCCTTCAGCCATCATGTTGCAATAGCTAAATGAAGCATGCCTTTCTAACATATGGGCTTCCCCTGTGGCTCATCTTCCAATGTGTTTGGAAGTGACATCGAGAGTAGCAAAGATTTTCATCTGCAACGTTTAAATGGAGTTTTCCAAAAATGCGTTATTAGCTCAGCAATAGTGAAGGTTCTATGATGACCTGATAAGGCCATTTTCCTGCCAAATATTTGAACAGGTTGGAGGAAAAAAGTAATTGTAAGGGACCACACTACTCACTTGAAATTGAACAAGTGAAGATTTATGCTCAAAAAGCAGTAAATATCACTGATTCTATTAAATTCACTTCTCACATAGCTCAGGGGAATGGTTAGGGAAGGCAAAATGAGAGCAATCAATGTATTCCATCTTTTTATGTTGAAATAAATGATAAATGGTTGAGTTTACCATCCATTTCCTTTAAATGATATCCATTTAAATAAATGATAAATGGGTTGAGTTTACCACCCGTTTCATTTAATATTTTTTATTATAACATGCCCAAAAGACAACTTCTGATTTTTCTCCTCTAACTTGCTTTACCTGCAGTGGTTCTTAACTTGGCTGTGGGCAGTGCCTTTCAGCTGCTAATGCCAAAAGACTTGGATTCCTTCTTGACCCCCTTTTTCCTCCTATATCCCACAGACAGCCCAGCAGGAAATCTTTTTTTGCTCTGGCTTCAGAAACAAACAATTTCCCTCAACCTCACCATCACCATTATGGTACCAAGCATGTCGTTTAGATGCGTGAATTTTATAGTGGCCACCACACAGTACTCTCTGGCCACTCTTGTCCCACCCTCCTCTGTCTTTTTTCAACATAGCAAGGGAAATTACCCTTTGAACATCATATATATATATATATATATATATATATATATATATACACACATATATACACACACATGTATATACATATAATGATGGACATCATAGGTTTCTATCTACTCCAAAGTATCCGCTTTTCTGGCCAGTGGATAGAGTAATGGTGGTATATTTCAATGCTGCCATGGGTGGGTTCCAGCTCCATTCAGGCTGGTCTATTTCCGTTTTCTTCTTACTCCTCACGTTGGTTGTATCATATCTGAAGGCTTGAATCCTAGTCTTTATCGTCTCAGCAACATGACTGATGAAATCTCTGCCCAGTTCCTCAAGCTCCCACATGTTGTTTTATTTATTTTTCTTTCCTTGCATTTAAAAGTAAAAGTGAAAGTCGCTCAGGCATTTCTGACTCTTTGTGACCCTGTGGACAATACAGTCTGTGGAATTCTCTAGGCCAGAATACTGGAGTGGGTAGCCTCTCTCTTCTCCAGAGGATCTTCTTAACCCAGGGATTGAACCCAGGTCTCCCGCATTGCAGGTGGATTCTTTACCAGCTGAGCCATAAGGGAAGTCCAGGAATACTGGAGTGGGTAGCCTATCCGCTCTCCAGCAGATCTTCCCGACCCAGTAACCAAACCAGGGTCTCCTGCATTGCAGGTGGATTTTTTAACACCTGAGTTATCAGGGAAGCCCAATTGAGCACCTCCTTTTTTTTTTTTTTTTGCTTGTTTGTTTGTCTGTCACTCAGTCATGTCTATTTGTAACCCCATGTACTATAGCTCACCAGGCTCCTCTGTCCATGTGTTTCTCCAGGCAAGAATAGTGGAGTGGGTTGCCATTCCCTTTTCCAGGAGATCTTCCTGACTCAGGGATCAAACTCAGGTCTCCTGCATTGCAGGCAGATTCTTTACCATCAGAGCCAGAAGCGAAACCCTTGAGCACCTCTAAAATTGGCCAGTTCCTTGGGAAAATATTATACACATAATTTTGATGTCATCTCTTTCTCTTTCTCTCCTGTCAAGGATTTTGCTATTTTAACCCTGGTTCATCTGCCAATTCAGGACCCTACTGTTGGTTCAGTCAGCAAGACTGAGCTTTCTCTTTGGGTTCCATTTTACCTTGCTGCAAATTGGCATAAAACCTGAGGGAAAAGATGGGGTAAATGTGGGTCTTATGTTCTAGTATTGTTTTTACTCCAAGATTTCGCCCCACAAATCCTACTTCAGTGGTTGTTCTCTAACATGTCAGGAAGGTTTGTTTTAAAATTGAATTCTATCCAGCATGTGCAGTTAATTCCAAAGGTAGGTTAGTCCAATTCAAGTTACTCCTGTATGGCCAGACCTGGACATTCAGTTTTTTCTTATTTTATTCTCTAGATATTAATATGGAGAAGGCAATGGCACCCCACTCCAGTACTCTTGCCTGGAAAATCCCGTGGACAGAGGAGCCTGGTAGACTGCGGTCCATGGGGTCCCAAAGAGTCGGACAGGACTGAGAGACTTCACTTTCACTTTTCACTTTCACGCATTGGAGAAGGAAATGGCAACCCACTCCAGTGTTCTTGCCTGGAGAATCCCAGGGACGGGGGAGCCTGGCTGGCTGCCGTTTATGGGGTCGCACAGAGTTGGACACGACTGAAGCGACTTACCAGCAGCAGCAGCAGCAGCAGATATTAATATTTTATGTGTCTCTATTTCAGTGGCTTTACTTTTCATGCCCACCCTGTTCTTACCGCATACCAATTTAGAGACTACGTTTACCCCAGATGTTAGGGGTCAAATCTGTTTTATAGACTGTCAGTGTTTCTGTGGGTTATGCCTTTCCACCTTAATAACTCTAAGTTCAGACCTTTCCATTGTCTTCACAACTCACATCCTAGAATAATTAATGATTTATGAAGACTTATGAGGTTATTGACAACGAAATTGCAAGTTTTTCTCTAACTTCATTAAAAAACAAAAACAAAAAACTATCCTCAGTGTATCTCACCTACTAATTTTTCCTTCTTATTTAAGGCCCTCAACGTGCCAGTAAGAAAATGGAAAGTGTTAGAGCATTATAATATATAGGCAAGGCAGGTGTAAAATATTCACAGGCATGAAATTTTCTGACCTAGTATTTCCAAAAGTAACTGTATGATTATCTTCCCCGTTAAAACATTTTTCAACAGTGTTATTTGCTTTTTCAGATAAATACATTATTTACAACACAACAAAGCAAAACCACTGTCTTCATCTCAATGATGTCCTTCCATTGTTTTTTTTTTATTCTTTGAAAAGTATCTTCTTAAGAAATTCTGCTTGCTACCTCATCTTTTCAGTACTATCTCTGCAGATTTTAACATCTACCCCCAACTGGAAATCCAAAAGCAAGTTTCAATAATAAACCTCCCATTGTCTAGTCAATTTGCATGCATGCATAATTTAATTAGAATATCAATATTTTACATCTGACTCTTATTCACATTTCTCCAGGTTTTCAAGTTCTTACAGACAAATTATGATTACCAATATTTTCATAGCATTTATATTGACTATGTTTCCTATACTGCTTTTTATAAAAAAGGTCAAAGCCCTAGTCTGTATTCAAGTGAAACATCTATCCTCAATCTAAATATCTGTTATAAATATTTTCCCTTTCTTTCCAAATTATTACATAACTTTCCCTCTCTGACAATTATTTAGAATTTGCATTTATGATGAGTTTTAATGAGAATTTAATTCATGATGGCTTTTGTGCACCAAAGTATATGTAACAATAAAGAAGTACAAAAATAAATAATTTAAACCCTTGAAATTCCAAAGCACTTGAAAATGTTGTTATGAAACTTGCTATTTAATTTTGTGGATGGTCAAATACAAACAGGGCCCATTATATGCTACTCTGACCTTGAGCAGAAATGAAATAATAATCTTGGGATATTGTACCCAAAGTAATTATTAACTCATAGCTCTTGCCTTTCCCTTAGTTTCTGCCTGACTTGGTTATTCATATTTTCCTTTGCAATTTGTCTTGCTTCATATCCCCTGGAAACTGGTATTTTGTTCTTTCATTTCCATAATTTCAATCTAGCTTTCACATTCCCCAAAATGCATGCTTTTAAATTGTGTGTGCATATCTATTTTGAACCTTTCAGTGTTTTTACTTTTAAATAATTTCAAAGGGACCATAGGGAACTCTTTTTTTTTTTTCCTAGTTTATATTAAATCTTCTCAGGTAAAGTCAGTCCTTACACTTAAACATTTTCAGTGAAAATCTTAGGAATATAGAACATCTGAATACCTATTTTTTAATGTCAAGTAATTAAAGATTGTCAGTTTGGGTGGCTATACATATATTTAGAGAACCATAGTAAACTTGGATAAAAAGTTGTACTCTAAATAATATAATATTTCCCTCAGAATTTTGAGAAATAAAGTGACAGATACAGTTGGAATAACTGGTATTACTTGTATCTTAGACTTGAGAATTTGATTCTCTTTTTGTCCAAGGACTTGCAAAAATGTTGTAGTTGAGGTCTCCTTGATATTCTGAACATATTTCTATGCATGTGAGCAGATATATAAGTCTCCTTAAAAATGGGGGATTTTTGTGAACATGTCTATCTGAGAAAGGCTGGAGTTTAACAAAAAAAAATTGGAAAATTTGCTGGAAACTAATATTTCATTCAAATGAAGATTTCTAGTCTGTGGTGACTGATTGAAAGCTAAAGTGTCTTAAGTAGAACCCTCTGAATAAAATCCTGTAATTAAAATTAGGGAAATCATTTCATCGGGTTCCAGTCAGGATTTACCTACCATTCACGATCATGTTAAGGAAAACTGTATTGCTTTTTTTTTTCTTTGTTCATCATTTCCAATCTAGAACTATAAATTCCAATCAAATCCCTACTATACACACACACACACATGCACACACACCACCTACAGATACTTAGACACAGATATGTTCACTGAAAGATTATTTTTAAAAATGAAGCTTAAAATGTTGATATAAACTAGCTTTCAACAGTGAACAAATGGATAAATACATTATGTTTCTTTAGCATGATGAACTATAATGAAATAATACAGAAATAAATACTAAATAAAATTTATATGTGATAAAGGTTGTGTTAATGGAAAACATATGAAATTATAGGGTTAAAAATATGTCCCCATGTATGTTTTAGTAATGTCCTCTTTGGACTCAGATGATCTAGAGCAGAGGAGGGACATGGCCTCATTACCACTGGACAGTGATGAATGCCCTGACTCTCCACTAGGCCTCCTCTGATACCACCCCAGCTGGGAGACAGGGGCTTCTCATTACTATCACTGTGGAAGTCTAGGCCCCCACACCGTCTCCAATGACTACAGAGGTGTATCATTATTGCTAGACAGAGATGGAAATGCAGGCACGTTCTCAGCCTTCCCTGTCACTACCAGCAGAAGGGCTGGGGTAACGTCTTGTCTTTCAGTTTAGAAAAGGGGAAGTCTAGGCTTTCCACTTTGTTGGGGGAGGGTGGAGGCAGACCCACAGTGGTGTGTGTGTGTGTGTCTGTGTGTGATGTTAGATTGTAGCAGTAAACCAGTTAACTTTTCTCCACTGCTAGTTTGTCCCTTTCCTGATTCATTGGCTAGAAGGAATGATTTTTATTGGATCTTTTTTCTTTCTTTTTATTTTCAGGGGAATGGGGTGGGGTCAGGTCTGTGCAGTGTCATTTCCAGGATATTCAGATCTTCAGCCTCGTTTCAGGGATTATGAGGCAAAAATAAAAGCCACCACCATATCATCCCTTAAGACTTAAAATCCCTTGCCTGTTTGTATTCTTTCCACATTACAGAATATTTTAATACTTGTTTTGCATGCAATACAGAGGTCTTTGTTTACATTCAGTGGAAGAAATAGAGAAAAAGATGCATTCATCTATCTTACTAGAATCAGAAGGTCAGATATTTTGTATTTATCTTTGGAATACCCAGATACCAGGCTATCCTACTAACCCAGAGTTGTCAGTGTCAGTACCTGACACTCTCAGCTAAGTTCTTTTGTCCTTGTAGTGTCCTTCTGTCTATGGCAGGCACTTCTTGCCTTACCTAGACTAGGAGCTCAGTCTCAGGAATGGAAAGTGCATAGCTCTCTTCTTACCTCTGATGGGTTTAGTCTCTCTAGAGTTTATGCCTTCAAAGTTTTTTTTTTTCCCCTGTCTATCACACTTCAGTGGAGAAAGCAACGGCACCCCACTCCAGCACTTTTGCCTGGAAAATCCCATGGATGGAGGAGCCTGGTAGGGTGCAGTCCATGGGGTCGCTAAGAGTGACTTTACTTTCACTTTTCACTTTCATGCATTGGAGAAGGAGATGGCAACCCACTCCAGTGTTCTTGCCTGGAGAATCCCAGGGACGGGGGAGCCTGGTAGGCTGCCATCTCTGGGGTCGCACAGAATCGGACACGACTGAGGCGACTTAGCAGCAGCAGCATCACACTTCAGCTGTCCTGTATATAGTTTTTATTTTGTCTGGGATTTACTATTTTTTAACTACATGAATGAATAAAGATCTTTCATATCCTTCCACATATTAAGAGACAGAGGGAATATTTTCAAGTAATTTGGAAGATAGAGATATTTAACAGTTTATGCTTGAATGAGATTATGGTTGTATGCCTGTCTGTTGGTTTTTGGTTTGTGTGTGCTCCAGACATATTTCCTCATGTCTCAGCTCTCAGAATTGCAAACCTGAATCCATTAGTTACTTTCTAAATTACAAAAGTTTGGTGATCTTTAAAACATTTTTGTTTAAAATAATTCCAAGTATTAACACAATTTATACTTTTTTATAAATTATAGAAGTATATTTTATGCCTAAATGTAAAGACCCAATTTAATAAAATTACTGATTTCCAAAATCAGCCAGCTAACACATTTGAATGAGATATATTGGCAATTATATATAAGCCTTGTTAGTCAAACCAACACAATTCAATAACTTCTCAATTTCTTTTCTATCATCAGTTAGGTCTTAATTTCTGGGTGAAATGATTAGATAGCATGAAATGCTGGTTAAAACAAAGATAATGAGAATGACTGAGAAGCCAAATATTCTCATGAATTACATTATCAAAATATCAGATAGTTCAAAAGAGACATTAGGATACTTACGTTTTTCCCCATTAGGCAATAGGATAGTTTATGAACTTAAAACTATTTCTGAAGACTACCAGTTTAAAGTTGAATCTTGTAGAAGATTCTGAAAAGACCTCTTCAACCTTCTCAAAAAATACTTGAGAAAATTCTGGGGAAAAAAGCCAACAAACTTTAGAACATAATACTATATACACAGCTGACAGCAGCCTATCCCTAAATGTGAAATGGTTTTCTATACGTTGCAAAGACAATGCAGATTAAACAAAAATAAAACTATGAACAGTAAAGTTCTTCTCTCTACATTTTTTCAGATCCTTTAATATTCAACCAACGTTATGAAAGAAATAGAGACTTTGATGAGGTTAGTAGTTACTTATTGCCTAAAGAATATGCAGTACTTGCAAATAAACTATGATGTGAAGTAGATGTTACAAGTTCAGTGTATCAGCCAGAGTGTGGGGCTGAAGTTTTCTCCCCAGATCCCAACAGCAAGCAAAAAACAGGCAATCTGCATCCTATGTCTATTGATAAAAAATTATTCATCTAGCTGTATCTCTTTTCATTCAACAGGAGTAAATCAAAGGATGAAACCTAACAAACAAAATCTGAATGAAAATAAGAGAAAAGGAAATTGACACTCTGAAGACAGGTATAACTTTATAATTGATATACTGGGAACCAAATAATATTTGAGGAATATGTTCTTCACTTTTGGTAGGATGCAAGAAGATAATTTCATGAAACTATTATACAACATCATAAAGAAAGAATGGTAGAGAAGAAAAGTTTAGATCATCCAGATTAAAACAAGTAAAAATTAATGATGCCGGAGTGATGTCTGCTCACCTTCTCCTGAAATATCCATGTGATACAGATGAACAAATATGCATGAACCCATACCAGAAGTTAAGATTACCAACCACTAGAACACTTTTCTAATCAACAAATTACTAAATAAGGCCTTGAGAGATCGTAATGGACTCAAGAAGCAAAATGGTTAAAGATTGGTACGTACTCCACTGTATACTTAAAACCTAGAAACTTAAAAATTTCTAATTTGAGAAAGGAAACCACTGCCCAATGTGCAGGATTTGCTCTCCAGGACAAGCACCTCATTTTTTATACACGTTCCTGTTGATTTCTGAAATGTGAAGGGGAAGGTAGGATGTGTCTGAGACAAGAATTCACTGAGAATGGTGACGGTGCACTGTGGGAGTTGTAGTTTTTTGAGCACAGTCTGAATAAGAAAAATATTCCAGATGGATTCACACTATCCTTGGTACAGAGTCAATGGATCACACAAAGGTAAGAGAACAAAAATCTGTATTTAAGCATGACTAGATACTCAGAAAATGGACTATATTTTGTGCTTACAAAAATTTTACTAGACCTGAGAGAAAGTTGGGTCACTCCACCAAGTTGGCTTACAGGATTGTCATCCACTTAATTAGAGATGAGTAACAAGATATGGAAGCATAGGGGGATGAGGAATATGGTGAGATTTCTGAAATAGAAATCAAAGGAGTCCTTGGATTCACAAAAGCCACATTTTTGAGGAAATTTACTATATGATCAGGAATAAATGGTAGAAATAAGTTATTGACATAGAGCATGAAAATAGTATTTCAATACTGAAATATTAGTGTGTACAGGAGACTACTGGAGCATAAATGCCTTGACTTTATCTGGAAACAGCACTGAAACCAATTAAATATAAGTTACCTCTAAATTATTTTCAGTGGAAATCTATACTAAAGCAATTCACAAGCAAACCATTTTATTACAATCCTGTCACATGAAATTGGACCTATGGAATATAAAAATTCACATAATAATATTCATTCAGCATATAGGTATTGATTATTTTAGTCTAGGTCAGACAGTGTTAGATGCTGATGAATCAACAATGAACACTATGAGAGTCAGAAGCCTGAATTTATCACCTGGCTTGGCCATTTCCTCTACCATTGTGACTAAGAAGAAATTAATTACTATCTCTTTTAAATAATTTAGTGTTTAGTTCCTCATTTAAATATTTTAAATAATTTAGCCTTAGTTCTTCATTACAAAATAGAGGTGATTTTATTTATATTATTTAACTGACACTCTATTTAATTATATACCTGTATTTGTATATGTCTAGGTTTTCACTTTCATGCATTGGAGAAGGAAATGGCAACCCACTCCAGTGTTCTTGCCTGAAGAATTCCAGGGATGGGGAAGCCTGGTGGGCTGTCATCTATGGGGTCGTACAGAGTGGGACACAACTGAAGCGACTTAGCAGCAGCGGCAGCAGGTATGGTTATCCATATATACAATTATCTATATTGCATGAATATTCATGACTGTGCCTAATTAGCCGTATAGTGTGTGTCACTATATAATTATTTGTAAAATAGATATATATGTATATATACACATATATTACATATTCCATATACATGTGGATGGATGATGTATGTATACCTGCACATATATGTGTTTGTGTGCATCTATACAGGAGAACAGAGAAGGCAATGGCACCCCACTCCAGTACTCTTGCCTGGAAAACACGACTGAGCGACTTCACTTTCACTTTTCACTTTCATGCACTGGAGAAGGAAATGGCGACCCACTCCAGTGTTCTTGCCTGGAGAATCCCAGGGAAGGGGAGCCTGGTGGGCTGCCGTCTATGGGGTCACACAGAGTCGGACACGATTGAAGTGACTTAGTAGTAGTAGTAGTATACAGGAGAAAGAAAGAGAGAAAATTTAGAATTGCATTCAGCATGTTTAAGTAGTATATCATGGAAGTTTGTAAGAATAATTATCACCATTAAAAATTTCACTAGCTTAGAGGATGAATAGGATGTATAAATACACATTTGAAATTTAATGGGTAGACATTATTGTGGGAGATCAGAGTGCGTCACTTTTTGGGGGAAATATGAGATAGTATCCTAGGATTGGAAATATTTTGGTTTAGTACTGGTTATTTATATTTTTTTCTAAATGGGAAAGAAGAATAAATATATTTTTAAATAAATAGTGGATATGGAATATTCAAGAAAGTGCTAAGCTCAGTAGGACACATGATAAGACATCTAGGAGAGAAATGTTGGATTTGGGCCTGTGGTGGGATATTAGTGGCAAATTGTAAATGGTATGTTATTTTTGAAGTAACTTGAGGTTTCTTATTCTATGCTGCAATGTAATTAACGAATTTCATCAGTCAAATATCAGTTTTCAGTGATTAATGATATTGTCAAATTGATTTGATACCAATTTTCCTACCTGTAAACAAATTCATGCCAAGTTATAAAAGATATCTTTAACATTTCTCATTCTCTTAAAATTATTAGAACCATAAACATTTGTATATGGAAAGATCTTTGAAATTCAAATATAGCCAGAGTATCTTCCTCAATGCCAGAGAACATGTTGCAATTATATTTTTATTTTCAACATCCTCAAACAATGTAATATTAGTTTATTGAATATATGTTGAATGAACTACTAAAAGTATCAAGAACTTCCTGTTGACAAGCACTGATCTAATATTTTACATGGATTATTTCAATAATTTATGAGAGACAGACAGAAATAGATAGAGGTGTTAAATAACTGATTTAGTAATCTTCACAGAGTGTATGCTTTTATATACAAGCACAATGAATAAATGATAAATGGAGAAGTCTGGGACTCTCAAGGAAAAAGTAGCTGAATCACAAATTTCCACAGCACCAAGAGCTGGGCTGGGCCCAATTCTGAACTGGTTGTTTTCCAAAAGAAGATTCTTTAACATCTCTAGTATGAATCTTATATATGGATTTTTTTTTCTGTTTGAGATATATTTTCAGTTCAATGATAGATTTTCAAAATCAATAAAACAATTTCGTTTTTTTTTTCCTTATCCTTTCATGTTCCCATTACCAACCCTCAGAAGTGGATTACCCACTCTTTACCACTATTTAGGGGTTTCCCAGGTGGCGATAGTGGTATTAAGAACCTGCCTGCCAATGCAGGAGACATAAGAGACACGGGTTTAATCTCTGGATCCAGAAGATCCCCTGGAAAAGGGCATAGCAACCCACTCCAATATTCTTGCCTGGAGAATTCTGTGGCCAGGAGAGCCCGGCGGGCTACAATCCATAGGGTCACAGAGAGTCAGACATGACTGAAGCAACTTAGTGCACGCGCATCACTATTTAATGTTCGTGCCAGATGTCCCAGATTGCAGTGCTCTTATAGTTGTGCTCCTTTCTTTGGGGAGCACTGGGCAGTGAGAAGTGCCCCCTTCTATTTCCAGCAGCTGGGACAGACAACATGATAAATGTGAGATGCTGAAGGACTGCACTCAGGTCACAAGAAAATGGACTGCAGGTTGAGGACTTTCTAGTCTTCATTCATTTCCCAAGCTGACAAAACATTGTTTGAATCATAGTTTTTCCTTTGCCTCATCCATTTTCTCCCTCATTTGTTCTTCCTCTTTCTTGAATTCATCAGACATTTGTACATTCCCGCCACAAGTCAGAGCTGTGTTAGATATGGGGGAGTGGTGGTAATAAGTATGCTATCTATATTGGACTGAGTGGACACAGAAATAAGAATCAATTTCTCTGAAACCATGTAATAAATTCAATAACACAGTGGCTTTCACCTTTTTACCTTGAGATCCTGTTGATGTCCCACGATATCACATATCCTAAACTCTTTGAGGCACTGCTATTACATCATCCACTGAATTTATACTTTGAAATCTTTGCATTTTACCTAATCACCATTATTCTTCTTCACTGTCCAAAAAAAAAAAACAAACCAAAAAACAGACATTGTTTTTGTGTGGCCATCAGGTAAATTAGTGGGAGTTTTATAACAGAATGGTACTTCTTTCCTCCTGAATTTTAATGTCCCAGTTCGAGTTTTTACTGTTCTCTGATGAGCAAGGTTATACAGTGCTAATGGATGATAATACATTAAGTCAATATGTGGTTAAGACGTGAGATGGAAGAGGTGACATAGAACATGAAGGATAACTTATTTTTATGTGTGTCTTTGGGCTGGTCAGGAAAGTCCTCCGGATCTCTAATTTTTTCATCTGTAAAATCAGAGTAGATAATGATTTTTTTCTCTCTCTCTCATGGACATTAATTCCTAAAAGTTTTTCAAACCATGATTCCATCCCCAGCATTAAACATGGTGATTTCTACAGCATATATGCTTTTAAAATTAGGTTTAATTAGTGAGTGGAGAAATACTTTGAAAAGTATAAAAAGTTGTATAGTACATGCATAAAAAATACTGTTTATTTACTTACAGCTCATGTATTTAGGGTTATTTAAAATAACAGGAAAATATGGCTTCTCATACTTTCCTTTTCAGCCTGGTAAAATGGATATTAAATTGGTTCAAGGGTAAGAATGCTATTATGCAATGAGTATTGAAGCTCTGGGATCTGATATTCATGCATGGAGGTTTCTCACACTAGCCAGGGGCATGGCACCTTCATGCATCAAAATAATGGAACAATGCTGACAATAATGAAGATGAATGGCTTGACTTTAGGCATTGATAGACTTGTATTTTCAACTGTAAAAATGTAGGTGATCCAAAGCATAAGCTAATGCTGCCTGAAAATTGTCCAATAATTACATATCTAAGTATATAGGAAATGACTGTATATTCTCATTCAGTTACACTTAATGTTCTAAAATGTTTTCCAAATAAGTTGCAGGTACCTGGTGTTATATCAATAATTAACTGAGCAAGAAAAACTTTGATGTTCACTTTTCATTTCTGATTTACTTTTTGGGCTTGTAGGACCACCCTTCAATAATCAATTGATTTTCATCATCAAATATTTGAAGCCTGCTGCTGCTGCTAAATCACTTCAGTTGTGTCCAACTCTGTGTGACCCCATAGATGGCAGCCCACCAGGCTCCCCTGTCCCTGGGATTCTCCAGGCAAGAACACTGGAGTAGGTTGCCATTTTCTTCTCCAATGCAAGAAAGTGAAAAGTGAAAGTGAAGTCGCTCAGTCGTTTCCGACTCTTAGCGACTCCATGGACTGCAGCCTACCAGGCTCCTCCGCCCATGGGATTTTCCAGGCAAGAGTACTGGAGTGGGGTGCCAGTGCCTTCTCTGATTTGAAGCTTAGGCAAAAATAATCTTATCAACTCTTAGGTGTCTAAAGAGGGATAGGATATTAGCCTGTATTATTTAAAGACATCTGTAGGGCCAAAGTGGTATATGTAGTAAGAATACAAATGTTCTTTATTCTTGTCTTAGCTGAACAGTCTTCTAAACAATTAACAAATAACTCATTGCATCATTTACTTACTTTGAAAGGTAGTATATATTCAATGTCTAACGTGAAAAATATAGATAAGGAGAAAATTGTGATGCAAAAATCTATATCCCACCACTCCCCAGTAATCTACCAACACAATATTGGTATACACGTCTGTTTTTTTTTTTTTCCTAATTATATGGGTGTGTGTGTGTTGGGAGGAGAGCTAGAAAATTGGAGAGAGATTGTATTTAAAGTGTTTTTTTCTTCACAAATTGTTTATGCACTTAAGAATATAACCTTCACATTTTTCATGTCATCATATCAATTTGAAAAATATTTCAGTGTCCCCATGCTATATAATTATGTGCATACACCTGCATTTTTTCATATTTAAGTCTTCCGCACATTTTTGCTAATATACATAACCATGGTAAACACTTCAGTTATCCTAAGACTGAATTTATTAAGGTACAAAAGTCAAGTGAGCAATTTACTGTGATTTCCAATGGGAGATATAATTGAAAGTTAATTAGATAAAGAAGGTAACCAAAATACATTACTGCTTTGATTTTCCTTGGAACATCTTAGAAAGCTCTCAGATCTGTTCACTCATTTCCATGAGCAAAAACTTTCATCACCTATATCAGCTGCTGACTTTTAGTGTCCCGCCTATTTCACCAAGTTCCAAACTGGCTTTCTTATATACACCTCCTAGACTCTTCTCTACAGAATAGCCAGAACATGAAAAAGAAAGAAATAAAGAAAAAAAATTAAACATCTAATGAAGTCACCACCTTGGTTTCAATTCATTTTCTTATGCTTATTAAATAATTTTAGGATAAATACTGAACTCTTGTCAGGCTTCATGAGGTCCCATGAGTTCTGATCCTGTTCATCCCTCTTGCCCTGTCCTCATCACACAACTATCTATTCTTGCTCTTTCAACTCCAATCATGCCAGCCTTCATTCAGTTCTGTTTTTATTAGTTTCTTTTCTAATATATGTGATTCTTACTTATCTTTCAAAACCACTTTAAAATTTTCTTCCAGAAGAAGAGAAGTCTTTCCTGATTCCTAGTCCAGATCAGTCCTTAGTGTGTATATATATATACACTACTTTGCCAACAAAGGTCCGTCTAGTCAAGGCTATGGTTTTTCCTGTGGTCATGTATGGATGTGAGAGTTGGACTGTGAAGAAGGCTGAGCGCCAAAGAATTGATGCTTTTGAACTGTGGTGTTGGAGAAGACTCTTGAGAGTCCCTTGGACTGCAAGGAGGTCCAACCAGTCCATTCTGAAGGAGATCAGCCCTGGGTGTTCTTTGGAAGGAATGATGCTAAAGCTGAAACTCCAGTACTTTGGCCAACTCATGCGAAGAGTTGACTCATTGGAAAAGACTCTGATGCTGGGAGGGATTGGGGGCAGGAGGAGAAGGGGACAACAGAGGATGAGATGGTTGGATGGCGTCACTGACTCGATGGATGTGAGTCTGAGTGAACTCCGGGAGTTGGTGATGGACAGGGAGGCCTGGTGTGCTGCGATTCATGGGGTCTCAAAGAGTCGGACACGACTGAGCGACTGAACTGAACTGAACTGAACTGAATGTATTCATCATTTGTGAAATATTTCTACTTATGAAATTTATCCAGTACAACTTTGGATTATCATTTGTGTCTGTGTTATTTGATTAAACACTACCACCCCAATGAGAGTGTAAGTTCAGTTCAGTTCAGTTCAGTCACTCAGTTGTGTCTGACTTTTTGCGACACCATGAACCGCAGCACAACAGGCCTCCCTGTCCATCACCAACTCCTGGAGTCCACCCAAACCCATGTCCATTGAGTCGGTGATGCCATCCAACCATCTCATCCTCTGTTGTCCCCTTATCCTCCTGCCCTCAATCTTTCCCAGCATCAGTGTCTTTTCCAATGAGTCAACTCTTCGCATGAGGTGGCCAAAGTATTGGAGTTTCAGCATTAGCGTGAGTCCTTCCAATGAACACCCAGGACTGATCTCCTTTAGAATGGACTGGTTGGATCTCCTTGCAGTCCTAGAGACTCTCAAGAGTCTTCTCCAACATCACAGTTCAAAAGCATCAATTCTTTGGTGCTCAGCTTTCTTTATAGTCCAACTCTTATATCCATACATGACCACTGGATAAACCATAGCCTTGACTAGATGGATCTTTGTTTGCAAAGTAATGTCTCTGCTTTTTAATATGCTGTCTAGGTTGGCCATAACTTTCAAACTCTATGGTAATAAGAATCTCATAAATTTGAAGACATTACTGTATCAACAATGCAAAACATGTACTATCAATGAGTGGGGTTATTTTATTACAACACTGTTTCCTACTGATAGAATAGAGAGAGAGGTGGGTAGATAGGAATTTCCTTTATTTTCTAAGAAGTGCATTTCTATTGAAAGTTATCAATTCATTGGCATTGCCATCTCAATAAAGGATAAATGGATACAGGGTATTTAAATTTAAAATGTTGAAATAAAAGACCACATAATCTTAATTTATGCAAGCTCTTGATTTCATTGAACAGAGCACTGAGCTTGGAATAAAAAGCTGTAGTTGTAGGTTTATCACTCATGAGTTGTGTGGTTTGGGACAAGTCACCATCCAATTTAGAATCCCTGGCCTGGGAAGGGAGAAGCAGGAGAAGAAACTGGTATTTCTGGATAAAGTCCTACATAAAATGTCTGTGCATGCTAAGTCAGTTCAGTCGTGTCCAACTCTTTGTGACCATATGGACTGTAGCCTGCCAAGCTCCTCTCTTCATGGGATTCTCTGGGCAAGAATACTAGAGTGGGTTGCCATGACCTCCTTCAGGGGATCTTCCCAACCCAGGGATTGAACCCACGTCTCCTGTGTTTCCTGCATTGGCACTCAGGTTCTTTAACATTAGTGCCACCCGTGAAGCTCCCTCTAAATATGACAAATACTCGCAAATGCTCTACATTTCCTCAACCATTTTATTTAGAATTATCCTTCCAACACCCTGACCAGTAACATTCTCATCATTTTACAAATAAGAATCTGCAAGTCAGTGGAGGTTGGCTACAACCTCCAAAGTTATATGGAAAATAAGTGATAAAACTCGGTTAAAATTATGTGTATATGACCTCAAAGCAGATGCTCCTTTTAATCATAAACCATGTGGCCCTAGTTGGAAATAGATATCTTTCTCACCGAGTAGTTTTGAGACTTGAATGAGATTATATATGCGGTCACAAGAGTGCTTGGCTATTAGTAGATAATTAATCCACATTTGATAAGTAAAACCAAATATAATCCATGGAATAACTTTTGTGTAATAAACACAAATTACCATAGCTCACTCTCCCTACACAGAAGCTTTATTCATCACAGAGAACTTCTGCAAAGATAGATCAGTTTCTGCCTCTGTAAGGCTCATAAAAACTATTTTACATCTTTCTATAAGAAGAGGAGAACATAGGCAAAACACTCTCCGACATACATCACAGCAGGATCCTCTATGACCCACCTCCCAGAATATTGGAAATAAAAGCAAAAATAAACAAATGGGACCTAATTAACCTTAAAAGCTTCTGCTCATCAAAGGAAACTATTAGCAAGGTGAAAAGACAGCCTTCAGAATGGGAGAAAATAATAGCAAATGAAGCAACCGACAAACAACTAATCTCAAAAATATACAAGCAACTCCTACAGCTCAACTCCACAAAAATAAACGACCCAATCAAAAAATGGGCCAAAGAACTAAATAGACATTTCTCCAAAAAAGACATACAGATGGCTAACAAACACATGAAAAGATGCTCAACATCACTCATTATCAGAGAAATGCAAATCAAAACCACTATGAGGTACCATTTCACACCAGTCAGAATGGCTGCGATCCAAAAGTCTACAAATAATAAATGCTGGAGAGGGTGTGGAGAAAAGGGAACCCTCTTACACTGTTGGTGGGAATGCAAACTAGTACAGCCACTATGGAGAACAGTGTGGAGATTCCTTAAAAAACTGGAAATAGAACTGCCTTATGATCCAGCAACCCCACTGCTGGGCATACACACTGAGGAAACCAGAAGGAAAGAGACACGTGTACCCCAATGTTCATCGCAGCACTGTTTATAATAGCCAAGACGTGGAAGCAACCTAGATGTCCATCAGCAGATGAATGGATAAGAAAGCAGTGGTACATATACACAATGGAGTATTACTCAGCCATTAAAAAGAATACATTTGAATCAGTTCTAATGAGGTGGATGAAACTGGAGCCTATTATAGAGAGTGAAGTAAGCCAGAAGGAAAAACATAAATACAGTATACTAACGCATATATATGGAATTTAGAAAGATGGTAACAATAACCCGGTGTACGAGACAGCAAAAGAGACACTGATGTATAGAACAGTCTTATGGACTCTGTGGGAGAGGGAGAGGGTGGGAAGATGTGGGAGAATGGCGATGAAACATGTAAAATATCATGTAGGAAACGAGTTGCCAGTCCAGGTTCGATGCATGATGCTGGATGCTTGGGGCTGGTGCACTGGGACAGAGGGATGGTATGGGGAGGGAGGAGGGAGGAGGGTTCGGGATGGGGAACACACGTATACCTGTGGCGGATTCATTTTGATATTTGGCAAAACTAATACAATTATGTAAAGTTTAAAAATAAAATAAAATTGGAAGAATAAAAAAAAAAAAAAAGAATGAAAGAATGTAAAAAAAAAAAAAAAAAAAAAAAGAACATTTGGTTAGAAGACTGAATCCCTGAATACATACAGGGTAATTTTGGGGGAAAAAAACTAGCCTATAGAAGACATTGTTTCACACAACTAGTAATTAAGATCTACTAGCTGTTGAGAGGCAGTAACCTTGAAATACATTTTTGGCTCTGTGTATCACAAAAGCAACATTTTATGATTGTTCATAAAAATATACATAGGCTTAGAAGGTCTGGTTATTAAATGAATAAATAATTTGGGAAGTGCACAGAAAAATAACAATTTGAATAATATACAAGAGTTGTTTGGGTGTTTCAATGATTTACTTATAATGGCAGCAGTTTAAATTAGATACTGCGATACTCATAATCATTGTACAAACCCTAGTTGAGTATTTTAGCTCTGTGCACTTAATATACCATGCATTTTCAATGTAAGCCAATTTGTCTAATAAAATGATGAAAAAATATACCAGTTCAATGAAGCAGCTTTATAAAGACTGTAATTTAAAGACAGAGCATTAAGCAATCATTTCCTGCTGTTTCCTGCCTGCATATTAAGCAGTGTACACACAAACCTAGCAATTCTGATGCTTCAGAACAGTTCTAAAAAGTTAAAATCAAACTGAAGATTCTTTTATCCAAACAGAATCCTCCCCAGGTACAAAAGTCAGAACGATACAAAAGTCTAATTTGCATCTCTCATAATCAGACATGCATTCAGAAGTGCAATTAACCTGAAGTTGAATTCAACCTGAACAGTTAAGAGTTTGTTAATATGTTGAGTCGAGATTTTCCTTTTTTAAAATTTTTAAAAAATGTCTTCTGTTACTATGAAAAAACTTTAGTTATGGTGCTTCATATTTTTTTCAAATTGTAATTTGGATCTGAGCCCAAGAACTTTAATGGCTGGCTTCCAATACCAGGCTGCCTTTGTGAGCGTGTCAGACAATGGGAGGAAATCAATTTGTCTTGAAAAGATTATTTGCATAAATAGATGACTTTTCCCTTACCATAAAGAACTTGTAAAATATCACCAAAGAGTTATAAGGGTATCAAAGGGATAAAAAATCAGCAAAACAAAGTCTGTGTTCTCCAAGCCTGAACTAACTTACATCTGCATTGGATTTCATTCTAATTTTACTTCTAAACCCCTCAGATTAAGTTTCTGTTGTCTTAGCTTTCATGACATCTCCAAAACACTGGTGAAAGAGCATGGGCAAGGCAACTCAAATAAAATGGGAACAAATTAAATACTGAAAACTCAAGTTGAATAGGATGCAGTTGTGTTATTAAATCTCCTACACATAATTACATGTTATGCATTAGCTTAGGAAGCAAATGAATGACCATTTATAATTATGTTCAGAATCACTTTAACTTTAGGTCTGTGTTTAAGAGACTAGTAGTGCATTTGGACAGGAAGGCAATGGAATAAATGTGTCTCTGGTCTTTGAGGACAGCTCTCTGATTTTATAACAGTGAGTGAGATGTGCCCAGTGAAATTTATAGCGTTCTTCTTCAATTTAATTTAGTTCAACAAATGTTTATGAGCACCATACATATTCTGGGGACATATATCTTTTAATAAGGAAGTTTCTCTTCCCTAAGGATGCCTGCAAACTAATGGAGGAGTCCTAGATGGCTGAAAATCAAATTATCACACACCTTTCTCTCAGGCCAATGTTCTGTTCACTATATCAAGTTAAGTCTAACACATATCTAAGGAAGCCACACTTGCAATGTCAAACACAGTTTGAAGAGACTGAAAACAGATGTACTTTCCAAATACTCTCTGTGTGGATGCTTCTTGAATTGTAGTTTTCTGTAATGGTGAGTGATAATTTGAAAGTGATTGCCTTCATATGCAAATGCCTAGTATAAATGTGCAAATAAATTTTAAAACATTCCAAGTTCACAACAATTAAAAATGGAGTGTGGAAGAGTACAATATGTGAATAAGTGTGGTAAAGTAGATATCCTTTGTCTAAGAGGTACATAAAGTATACAAAGAAATTGGGGTTGTTCCCGTCAATAATCCTTAAAAATAAATTAATGATAAAAAGTTCCATAAAGATATTTCAACTACTAACACAATGCTCAGTGTATGGTAGGTACTCAAGTATTTGTTTAAAGTAAGAATAGTACTAGTTTTAAGACAGGTGAACTATTCTACTAATATTCTCTTCACCCACAAAATTTATTATCAGATTGAGGATTTATTATTTCTGAAACCCATGTGTAGTAGACAAGAAGAAATTAGAAGTAACACAGTGAACCAGCTGTCACAAGAGGGTACCTCTTGATGATAATTCCTATAACTGAATAGGAATATGAGAGCAGGTCCCAGGAAACCATACAGGAGAGAAAGTTGTGGAGTAATGGAGTCATGGCTTCCCGCCAGCCTTGCTCAGAAAATCTCAGCTCTATTGTCCCTTTGCCCTCACACCCTATTCAAGCAGGAAGGTCATCAGAATCTCTCCTATCAGAACTTTTTGACAGATGGCATATGCAACGTTCATTTCACTCTGAGGATTTGCACACATTGTCTATTTAATAGCAGTTCCTGTGCCCGCAGAATCTGCAGTAGCACCGATGAACGATAGTGGCTGGAGCAGTAGGAAAACCATTATAAATGTCATTTGGTTGAAAATGTTTCTCATGTTAAAGACTAAATTTTGAGTAGTAGCTGGCAAAGAAAATGAGATCGCTGCAATTGTTTATATATTTAGTTTGCTTCAACCCAGGTCCCTGGAAGCCTCCCATATATTTTTGAAAGGAGAAGTAATAACATCAGGCAGAGAAACAGAATGAGATGGTGAGGAGAGGGAGAATAAGCAGTGGTAGAGAACAAAGAGGAGAGAAAATATAACACCAGCGCAACACAAGGAAGCTACTTGAGGGCAAGGACTCCTTTCTATTCACGGCTGTATCCAGAAATCCTAGAACACAGCCTGACAACTGTTCTTTAAATATTGGTTGACTCACTTTCAATACACCTCCTAGCAAATGAATGCATCACCATTATTCTAGCTATAATCTACAGAAGGTTAACAACCACGACTTCCTATGTGTAGTTCTATCTCACTTTATTTGTAACTTGAATAAATATGTATTCATTAGGTAACTGTGTAGTAAACCAAACATAGTTCTCTCTTCAGGGTGCAAAAGCTTCTTCTTAACAAATTTTTGGTTGCTGTTAAATACTGAATTAAAAACATTTCATTCATCGAACATGTATTAACTGAGAAGCAAATGATACTCTTGGTATCTTGCAGGCACTAACTGTTAAAACATGAATAAGAAAATATAAACTCTTCTTGTGAAGAACCTAAAGTGTAGAATCACTGTTTATTATTATTATTTTATATATATATATATGTGTGTGTGTGTGTGTGTGTGTGTGTGTGTGTATTTTTTTTTTTTTTTTGAGAGGGGACTTCATTGGGACATTCCCAGAAGCTTATGTGAGTCATTCTTTGGGTTCCTGCAGTGGGAAAATTTGTAAAGAGTATGCTTTTTACTCAGGCACAACACCCCTGACTTTTGCAAACATCTAAAGTTAGTCATTTGGAGCCAAGTTTGGTGAATTGAGTTTTCTGTCCAGGTAATGTGTGCTCCCAACCCAGCATGAATATGAAGAAGTGAGACAAAATTTCTTGTGTCTCTTAAGCTATCTGTGGGAGTAACATTCAGAGAAAAGTCTCTCAATATATTGAGTCATGGTTGCATTCTTGAAGTATTTGTAAACTTTGCCAAGGGGATCACTCTGAGGGATTCTGCTCTTTGCATCCTACAGGTCTGGCATAAATACCAGAAACATTCGTTTCTTTGTGTCTTATATGTGAAAATAGGTACCCCCTCCCCCCACACTCTCCTTCTTTCCTATATTTATCACCAAAGGAACTTAAAATTTATTGAAATGCCAAAAAACTGTACAGAGATAATTTTAAGTGTCCTCTTTGTCCTTTTTATATTAGTAAAAATACCATCTCAGTAAATTTAACTTTGTGTCTTGTATATATTAGCTTAAATATCAACTCTGAGGGCCTCTCCATAAATGTGTCCTCTAGTCTTCTACTCATTTTACATGGTGAATTTCCTATCTTAATGGCTCTAAATGCATAAGTACAGTCACTTCATACTAGTGATATTAGTCTACCTGTTTACTACTTTTGTCCCTGATTTCATGAAAATAGGAATGTTGCCTATCTGAAGAGACCACTTTATTTTATTCCCAGATCCTAAAACAGTGCCTGAGATATGAAAAATACTTGATTTGTTGAATGAATAACTGAATAAAACTTTGGGTGTGCAGCAAATTCCTCTTTCCTCATATTCTACATTTAAGTGGCTCAGACAGTAAAGCATCTGTCTACAATGCAGGAGACCCAGGTTTGAGCCCTGGGTGGGGAAGATACCCTGGAGAAGGAAATGGCAATCCACTCCAAGACTATTGCCTGGAAAATCCCATGGACAGAGGAGCCTGGTAGGCTACAGTCTGCTGCTGCTGCTGCTGCTGCTGCTGCTAAGTCGCTTCAGTAGTATCTGGCTCTGTGCGACCCCATAGACCGCAGCCCACCAGGCTCCGCCATCCCTGGGATTCTCCAGGCAAGAACACTGGAGTGGGTTGCCATTTCCTTCTCCAACTTAGGAAAGTGAAAAGTGAAAGTGAAGTCACTCAGTCGTGTCCGACTCTTCACGACCCCATGGACTGCAGCCTACCAGGCTCCTCCGTCCATGGGATTTTCCAGGCAAGAGTACTGGAGTCGGGTGCCATTGCTTTCTCTGTCTATGGGGTCACAAAGAGTCAGAGACGACTGAGCTACTTCACTTCACTTCATTGCATGAACCACTATAAAATCAAATCAGTAGGTCTCAGTTGCATATCTTAGCATTCTAAATAAACCCATTCTCAAAAATAAAGCAATGCCTAAATAGAGCAACAGAAACATTTTAATGGTATATTCTCTGAAACAACAACCCCTGCCAAAAATAACACAAAAGTAGAAAACCACATGCTGACCTCATTCATGAATACCAAACAAAAAGTAACCTGCTAGCATGTTGAATTTAGTAATATCATAATACAGTAATGCACAACAACCAACTGAAGTTCAGTTAAAAACTAAGAATGATGTGATATTAGTATCATTCACAATATAGCCATCTCAATAGGCATTAAGAAGGCATGTAATACATTTCAAACATCAGTGGTCTGCCTCATGCTTAACTGTGAAATATTGAAACATCTCTTTTATAGTCATATCTATATAAAGATATGATTGTTCATAACAATCATCATAATTTAGTACTATTTTGAAAGTACAAGACAAAAACTAGCAAAGAGAATGAAAAAGAGGTGTATGTTTTGGAAAATAGCAGGCACACTTATAAGCATTCAGAAATTTGTATTTAATTATAAAATAATTAAATATTAAAAAAAAGTCTAAATAAGAGAATGAACTGATGTTATTGACTAAAAAATGAATGAAAAATTCAATGGTTTCCTTATACACAAATAATTGGCTAAAAAATATAAACCAAGAAAGAAAGTGGTAAAGATCACTAATTAATTTCTAACTTATCCAGAATTGTCTGTATAAGAGAGAATTCTTATCCAGAGATAAGAATTCATTCTTATCTTATTCTTATGGAATGAGAGACATTAATGACCATTTAATGCATAATCTTTTAAAGAATACTCATCTTAAATTGACACATTGACATGTAAATGAAATGACATTCTGATAAATTTCCTAAAAAATGTTTGGAGGGAAAATATTAAAAATATGAATCTAGATCTAAGGATTTAATCTAAAAGACAAAGCCTTAGAAGTAGTCAGAAATAAAAAGGATGAAGAGAATAAGAAGAGGGTGCCAGATCACCTAAATAGTTAATGTATCAATTAGAACTGCATGGCAATGACACAAACAGGTCAATACAAAATAATGAAGACTGAAATACAACCAGTATATTTGTGATCTTAGTATGTGAGAAAATGGCACTTTAAGAAGAGAGGTAAAATATGGATTATTCATAAATTATATTGATATGCTGCTGCTGCTGCTAAGTCGCTTCAGTGGTGTCCGACTCTGTGCGACCCCATAGACAGCAGCCCACCAGGCTCCCCCGTCCCTGGGATTCTCCAGGCATGAACACTGGAATGGGTTGCCATTTCCTTCTCCAATGCATGAAAGTGAAGAGTGAAAATGAAGTCACTCAGTCATGTCTGACTCTTAGCGACCCCATGGACTGCAGCCTACCAGGCTCCTTGCGTCCATGGGATTTTGTGCCATTGCCTTCTCCATATGTTGATACACCTATGAGTTTTTGTGGGGAGAGTTAGAGCCTTATGTCATTCCATTTATCAAAATAAATTTCAGAGACATTAGATATTTAAACAAAAAAATAAATTGGGAAAAGTTTCAGATGACTTTTTTATTCTTCTGCTAATAGTTTTTCTATTCATATCATGAAACCAAGAAACCATAAAGGTCTGAACTGTTAAATCTGACAATGAAATCACTGAAAAAACCTAAGCCATATGTCTTTACATAAAATGAGATACAGAAAAATAAAATACATATGACAAAGACAGTTTTACTGTTTATAATGTAGAAAGTGTTCCATCAAATATTTAAATAAAACAAAACAACTATGAGATAAACTTACCAGAAAAAAAATAATGGAATTAATGATATGGCTAGTGTGTTCAAAGATCACTGATACACATAGTCAGGAAAAGATCATAAATTCAAATTTTGTACTTCTCACACTCCACCCTGCACTAAAAACATCACAGTGATTATATGTAAAGTATATGGGAGAAGTATGAAAGGACACTGAAGCACCAAAGAACAAAATTAACATTTCCACAGAGCAGGCTAGAACAGAAAGGCAAGAGGGTAAGCAAGCTTCACTGAAGTTGTTCTAGGGGGTTTCTATTTCAGACATGTTTATGGTAGAGACTGTTGGCTCCTGTCAAGCAAGAAGACCCACATGGGGCTAGAGTAAAGGAAGATTTATGCCTTGAGACCAGAGGACAGAAGGGCACATATCTGATGATGAACAGATGTTGATGTTTAAAATCTGCTGTAGCTTTGGTTTATCTTATGTAGAAAAGAACGAGAGAATGGAGGCTATATAAGGGGAACTTAGTGAAAACATAATTTGCAGAGTCACAGGCTATCACATCCCATTGTGACTATCATCTAAAATATGTACAAACTGAATCACTCTGCTGTACACCTGAAAATAACACATTTTAAATCAACTATAATTATAAAATATATTTTTTTTAAGGTAGGGCCGCCTTAAAAGACTAGGGAAGGGAGGCAGGGAGGTAAAGACAAACCCCTAGGAGACAACGAGGAGTGAGAGAGAGAAAAAAGTTGATTCTCAGTAATGATAATCCTGCCCACTTCAAATGAAAGCTGCTGCTGCTGCTAAGTCGCTTCAGTGGTGTCCGACTCTGTGTGACCCCATAGATGGCAGCCCACCAGGCTCCCCTGTCCCTGAGATTCTCCAGGCAAGAATACTGGAGTGGGTTGCCATTTCCTTCTCCAATGCATGAAAGTGAAAATGAAAGTGAAGTCGCTCAGTCGTGTCCGACTCCCAGTGACCCCATGGACTGCAGCCTACCAGGCCCCTCTGTCCATGGGATTTTCCAGGCAAGAGTACTGGAGTGGGGTGCCATTGCCTTCTCCGTCAAATGAAATCATACTAATGTAAAGAAATGGGCTTCCCAGGTGGTGCTAGTGGTAAAGACTCCACCAGCCAATACAGAAACTATAAAGAGACTCAGTTTCGATCCCAGGGTCAGGAAGATTCCCTGGAGAAGGGCATGGCAACCCACTTCAGAATCCCATGGACAGAGGAACTTAGTGGGCTACAGTCCATGGGGTTGCAAAGACACAGCTGAAGAGACCTATCACACAATGTAAAGAAACTTAAAAAATTAAGTTAGCAGGAAAAAAAAATCCTTCAAAAAACTGAAAGTAATTTCAATTACTTTCAACAACATAGAACAACATAAAATAATTTAAAAATCAGTGAAGTTCAAGGTTTTCAGAGAAATGAAGGAGAACTTTACATTGACAAAATGTAGAACTGGAAATTATAAAAGAATAATAGGAGGATATGGAAACCCAAATAAAAGCCTATGAATGCCAGAGGGAGCAACTGAAATAAAAGACAAAAACAATACCAACATTGCACACAGATGAGGACAGAATTTCTGAAAAGAAAGTAGAAAGAGTCTGCTAGGCAAGATGGGATTTAAGGACACGTAGAAACGAGACTGAGAGATTACTAAATAATTCCATTGTACTAGAACAGAATAGAGGAAATTAAAGATGAGCTATTTGAAGAGTTGATTTTTTTTCAGAAATGAAGAAAAATATGCATGATTAAATTAAAATTACACTCTGAGTAGAGAGAAGGTGTATATAACTTAGTGTGCATCTAAACATAGTGATGAAATTGTAGATACAAAGGTTAAGTTAATTTCAAATACAAAGATACTAGAAGAGTAAAGATGAAAGTAAGGAATTTCTGATAAGAAAACAAAAACAGAGGAAGGGAATTAAAAATGGGGAGAATGAGTAGAATGGAAATTAAAGCAACAAAGAGAACTATTATTTTGCATCGTTTATTGACCTACCAGAAAGCCAAATTACATTTTAGAAGGAAAGCAGAAGAAAAATAAGATAAAAAATGAAGTCCAAAATATTTCTGTGACACACTAAATGAAAATTAACTAAATTCATTTTGTAAAAGATACTGTCTGATAAAATGATCAATTTCTCTGACCACATTGCAAGTTTATTTCCAGGCAAGAATACCGGAGTGGGTTGCCCTTTCCTTCTCCAGAGGATCTTCCCAACCCAGGGATTGAACCCAGGTCTCCTGCATTGCAGGCAGATGCTTTAACCTCTGAACCACCAGGGAAACCCATTAAATAAGATAAAAAATGAAGTCCAAAATATTCTGTGACACACTAAATGAAAATTTAAATTCATTTTGTAAAAGATACTGTCTGATAAAATGATCACTTTCTCTGACCACAATGCACGTTTACTAGAAAGTAACAATAGGAGAGTTATTTATCATGTTTCCTAATAAGCACAATTAAAATTATGTATTAAAAGGGAAACAAGCTAATATCACATATCAAAATGTGTAAATGTAACTATATAAATAGTTCTACATTGTTATTAAAATGAAAATGATTGAAAATAAATGTGTTCAATTCAACAAATTATTCAAGATCAATAGTATAACTGAAGAAAGTTTAAGAAATAATAGTTTATGACAATGTTTAATGAACAGCATACACAGAAACAATAGAAGATCAATGACACAAAGTTAGTTCATTGAACAACTAGACAAAATATAAATCTTTAGCAAGACTGAACAAAATGAAAAAGGAAGAAAATGTACAAATAAATGAGAAAATAGTTACAAATATTTAGAAGTATAGATGGATAGATGACACATGTGTAATAGGAATGTTATAAATTTAAAATAACTTCAAGAAAACATTGTGAGGCATTAATTTGAAAATTTAGAAGAAATTACTCTTAAAATGAATATATATATATATACATATATATGCATACACACACACACACACACATACATACATGTATTACAATTGTGGATGAAAAATGTTACCTGCCATATCCTTCTACAAAGGATGTTGTGGCCAATCTGCCATCAGACAATGAAGCCACTCTCAAATGTGCATTCTAAGTGGTTTCAGGATGAAAAATAACACAGTGCTGGCACTAGATAGAGAAGGTGCGTTATCAAAGGAATTGTTGCCGGAAAGGGGACCCCTTCCAGGGCCCGAAATTGGGCTCTTATCTACACTCAGGAATGAATTGTCCAAGGAGACACATGTGCTGACAAAGCAAGAGATTTTATTGGGAAAGGGAACCCAGGAGAAGAGCTCTGTCACATGGCTTGCAGTCTCTGGTTTTATGGTGATGGGATTAGTCTCTGGGTTGCCTTTAGCCAATCATTCTGACTCAGAGTCCTTCCTGGTGCTGCAGGCCTTGTTCAGCCACGATGGATGCCAGAGAGGATTCTGGGAGGTGGTTGGACATGCGGTGTCTCCTTTTGACCTTTCCTGAACCTCTTGGTGGAGGCTTATTAGTTCCGTGTTTCTTACCAGGACCTCCTGTCATAAAACAACTCAAGCAAATGGTTACTATGGTGCCTGGCCAGGGTGGGCGGTTTCAAAAAGTGTTCTTCCCCTAAAAGAATGCTTTCAGTAATTCCAGACTTTTGCATTTTCACATACATAGAAAAGAGCCAAATTCATTAACTTGAGATGTTTATTTTTTTTAATAGCAGAAATCTTTTGATGTTTAACTAACTGGTTTGTTTTAGCAAAAACTCCTATATATCCTGGCTCCTCCCTTAACCTCTTTGAAGCAGTGGCTCAGAGCTATCTTAGAGGCTGTCTCCTAGGCCTATATGATTAACATGTATGATGAATAAAACATAATTCTCAACATTTATGTTGTGTATTTCTACTGTTAGCATAACCAAAATTGACTCTGAAGGAGTAGAAAATACGAAATTTTGAAAATACATTTCTGTGTGGTTTTACACACACACACACACACACACACACACACAAAACCCAAAAAACTTACAGAAAATTGCTACAAAACACTCAAGGAATGAATAGGTAATCCCTATGTCCTATAAAGTATTTCAAAAACAAAATAAAAATAAGTAAATAAAATAAGATAGCTACTTTTATGTCAGTATTAGATATCTGTTTTTAAAACCAGGTAAAAATACAAATTGACATATTAGTATGTTTTAAGTAATAAAAAAGCTCTTAAAATTCATCAAGATAAATTATATATTGAATTATACATATGTAAAGTTTATCCCAGGAAGACTGGCTAAACACATAAAAATTCTGATGTACTGTATCACATTAACTAAAACCAGAAGGAAAAAAAAAAAGCAAATTTTGTAGATACAATAAATTATTTCAACAGATTTAAAAAGAGAGACACTTGATAAAATTTGATAAAATTCAGTTCAGTTCAGTCACTCAGTCGTGTCCGACTTTTTGCAACCCCATGAATCGAAGCATGCCAGGCCTCCCTGTCCATCACCAACTCCTGGAGTTCACTCAAACTCATGTCCATTGAGTCAGTGATGCCATCCAGCCATCTCATCCTCGGTCGTCCCCTTCTCCTCCTGCCCCCAATCCCTCCCAGCATCAGAGTCTTTTCCAATGAGTCAACTCTTCGCATGAGGTGGCCAAAGTATTGGAGTTTCAACTTTAGCATCAGTCCTTCCAAAGAAATCCCAGGGCTGATCTCCTTCAGAATGGACTGGTTGGATCTCCTTGCAGTCCAAGGGACTCTCAAGAGTCTTCTCCAGAACCACAGTTCAAAACCATCAATTCTTCAGTGCTCAGCCTTTTTCACAGTCCAACTCTCACGTCCATACATGACCACAGGAAAAACCATAGCCTTGACTAGACGGACCTTTGTTGACAAAGTAATGTCTCTGCTTTTGAATATGCTATGTAGGTTGGTTATAACTTTCCTTCCAAGGAGTAAGTGTCTTTTAATTTCATGGCTGCAGTCACCATATGCAGTGATTTTGGAGCCCCAAAAAATAAAGTCTGATACTGTTTCCACTTTTTCCCCATCTATTTCTCATGAAGTGATGGGACCAGATGCCATGATCTTTGTTTTCTGAATGTTGAGCTTTAAGCCAACTTTTTCATGCTCCTCTTTCACTTTCATCAAGAGGCTTTTGAGTTCCTCTTCATTTTCTGCCATGAGGGTGGTGTCATCTGCATATCTGAGGTTATTGATATTTCTCCTGGCAATCTTGATTCCAGCTTGTGTTTCTTCCAGTCCAGCATTTCTCATGATGTACTCTGCATATAAGTTAAATAAGCAGGGTGACAATATACAGCCTTGACAAACTCCTTTTCCTATTTGGAACCAGTCTGTTGTTCCATGTCCAGTTCTAACTGTTGCTTCCTGACCTGCATACAGATTTCTCAAGAGGCAGGTCAGGTGGTCTAGTATTCCCATCTCTTTCAGAATTTTCCACAGCTTATTGTGATCCACACAGTGAAAGGCTTTCGCATAGTCAGTAAAGCAGAAATAGATATTTTTCTGGAACTCTCTTGCTTTTTCCATGATCCAGCAGATGTTGGAAATTTGATCTCTAGTTCCTCTGCCTTTTCTAAAACCAGCTTGAACATCTGGAAGTTCACGGTTCAAGTATTGCTGAAGCCTGGCTTGGAGAATTTTGAGCATTACTTTACTAGTGTTTGAAATGAGTGCAGTTGTGGGGTAGTTTGATCATTCTTTGGCATTGCCTTTCTTTGGGATTGGAATGACCTTTTCCAGTCCTGTGGCCACAGCTGAGTTTTCCAAATTTGCTGGCATACTGAGTGCAGCACTTTCACAGCATCATCTTTTAGGATTTGAAATAGCCCCACTGGAATTCCATCACCTCCACCAGCTTTGTTCATAGTGATGCTCTCTAAGGCCCACTTGACTTCACATTCCAGGATGTCTGGCTCTAGGTGAGTGATCACACCATCGTGATTATCTGGGACTTGATCTTTTTTGTATAGTTCTTCTGTGTATTCTTGCCACCTCTTGGGCGGCTGCGACCAGTGCACTAAGCACGGCAGAGAGGAACTACCCCATGTCTGAGATCAGGGGCAGAAGCTGGGAGGACCTCATGCCCGAAGGGCGGTGGCCAAGAGGAGTTACCCCACGTCAGTGGTCAGGCCAGCTGCTGAGAGTGCCAGGCTGCAATGGCGCAGGAACGGCCGAGAAGAGCTACCCAAGTCCAAGGTCAGGGGCGGCGGCCGAGAGGAGCTACCCAGTGTCCAGGGTCAGCGGCAGCGGCTGGGAGGAGCTACCCCAGGCCCAAGGCCAGGGGCGGCGGCTGGGAGGACCAACCCCAGGTCCAAGGAGCAGTGGTTGCGCAGGCGCAGGAGGGCCTAGAGGAGCTATCCCACGTTGATAAAATTCAGCATCATTCATATTAAATTTCATCAATTATCAAACTCTTAGAAAGAGATATATATTTCCACAATATTTTTAAAAACCTACCACAAATCTCCTGAATATGGTAAAACTCTAGAAATTTATTCATTAAGTCAAGAACCATTTTTAATTGGATTTTACAGAAGAGACAAAGAAAAATAACAATGAACTACTGTCTTTTTTTGTTTTGTTTGTTTTATTTTTGGAAGTCAGTAGGTCACAACAAAATATGTTGCCAAAAAAAAAAAAAAGAGAAAGAGAAAAAGAAGAAATCAGCAGCCAAGGCAATGTTTTAAAAGATTCAGAATGTGTGTAAAGACCATCTAACACAGCCTGCCTAATGACTATATTCTTTTCAGTGTCTGTGTCTCTTTAACTAGCAAATGTTTTTCAGTCTTCTTTCTCAACTTTATAACACATTGTTAAATGCTAGTCTTCTATTTGATATTCTCAAGAAGTTGTGTCAGCAGCACAACACTTCTCCTCTGAAAGCTTTTGAAGTCTCTGGCCTAAGATCCTAAATTAGTTTTGATTAAGAATGAATTTAATTTATTTGGGACTGGAAATTATTTAACTTCTACTATATAAACAGATGATCTGTAGAAGATGGAAACCGAATAATAGCATATGTTAAAAGATGCTCAGTTCTCCTAATGATCAGGGAAATGCTTATTAAAACTACAATGAGATGCAATGCTATGCACATCGGGTTGGAATACTTAAAACTATCAATTATACTTTTAGAGGATATCTTACCATATCAAAAAATACCTATGGAAAAGATTTACATTTGATAAAGTTCTGTGACGTGCAGGTGCCCATATATTCTCTACAACTTTCTATATGTGCATTAAGTATTGCAGTTAATTATAGTTTTTGTAGCTTACATGCATTCAATTTTAATGATTTATTTATAAATATTATTTTAAATATGTCCATGAAATACTGTTAAATTGAAAGTTTCTAAAATATAAATAGTAAACTGTATTTAAATACTGCACATACACACAAATATACACATTTTAAAACAGAAGAGTGAGAGAAGGCATGAGAGAGAGAAGCATTGCTGTAGATAAGACATATGCAGAGACAGACAGATAAATATCAGAGAGGAATACAAGAGATTTTCACATAGACACAGTGACGAAAAGAGAGAACAGACAGGTGAATAAAAACTTCAAGACAATGCACTAGTTTATATACAGAGACTTCCCCGGGGGATTCAGTTCTACTACTTTTATTTCTACTGCTTTTTTTTTTTTCTGTTGAATAACCACATACTAAATATACTTTAAGAAAAAAAAATTGGAGTTTTATTTTAAAAAATCAATGAAAACACAAAAACTAGTTCTATTCACACTAATCACACTCCATAGGATATATCGGATATACTTCAATATTTCCCACCCTATGATGAGGAAAACAACTTTTATTTTTTATTGGAGGATAATTGCTTTACAGAATTTTGCTGTTTCCTGTCAAACCTCAAAATGAATTACCATAGGTTTACATATATCCCCCTCCCTTTTGAACCTCCCTCCTATCTCCTTCCCTATCCCACCCCTCCAAGATGACACAGATCCCATATTTCAGTTTCCTGAGCCAAATAGCAAACTCCCCTTGACTATCCATTTTACATATGGTAGGGTAAGGTTCCTTGTTACTCTTTCCATACATCTCACCCTCTCCTTCCCTCTCCCCATGTCCATAAGTCTATTCCTTATGTCTGTTTCTCCATTGTTGTCCTGTAAATAAATTCTTCAGAACCATTTTTCTAGATTCCATATAAATGCATTAGAATGTGGTATTTATCTTTCTCTTTCTGACTCACTTCACAATAAACTGTGGAAAATTCTGAAAGAGATGGGAATACCAGACCACCTGACCTGCCTCTTGAGAAATGTGTATGCAGGTCAGGAAGCAACAGTTAGAACTGGACATGAAACAACAGACTGGTTCCAAATAGGAAAAGGAGTACGTCAAGGCTGTATATTGTCACCCTGCTTATTTAACTTATATGTAAGGTACATCATGAGAAATGCTGGGCTGGAAGAAGCACAAGCTGGAATCAAGATTGCCAGGAGAAATATCAATAACCTCAGATATGCAGATGATACCACCCTTCTGGCAGAAAGTGAAGAGGAACTCAAAAGCCTCTTGATGAAAGTGAAAGAGGAGCATGAAAAAGTTGGCTTAAAGCTCAACATTCAGAAAATGAAGATCATGGCATCTGGTCCCATCACTTCATGGGAAATAGATGAGGAAACAGTGTAAACACTGTCAGATTTTATTTTGGGGGGCTCCAAAATCACTGCAGATGGTGACTGCAGCCATGAAATTAAAAGACGCTTACTCCTTGGAAGGAAAGTTATAACCAACCTAGATAGCATATTCAAAAGCAGAGATGTTACTTTGCCAACAAAGGTCCGTCTAGTCGAGGTTATGTATGGATGTGAGAGTTGGACTGTGAAGAAAGCTGAGCTCCGAAGAATTGATGGTTTTGAACTGTGGTGTTGGAGAAGACTCTTGAGAGTCCCTTGGACTGCAAGGAGATCCAACCAGTTCATCCTAAAGGAGATCAGTCCTGGGTGTTCATTGGAAGGACCGATGCTAAAGTTGAAACTCCAATACTTTGGCCACCTCATGCAAAGAGTTGACTCATTGGAAAAGACTCTGATGCTGGGAGGGATTGGGGGCAGGAGGAGAAGGGGACGACAGAGGATGAGATGGCTGGATGGCATCACCGACTCGATGGACATGAGTTTAAGTGAACTCTGGGAGTTGGTGATGGACAGGGAGGCCTGGCATGCTGCAATTCATGGGGTCGCAAAGAGTCAGACACGACTGAGCGACTGAACTGAACTGAGGTTCATCCACCTCACTAGAACTGACTCAAATGTGTTCATACTTATGGCTGAGTGATATTCATTTGTGTAGATGCACCACAACTTCTTTATCCATTCATCTGTTGATGGACATCTAGGTTGCTTCCATGTTCTAGGTATTGTAAATAGTGCTGAAATGAACAATGAGATACATGTGTCTCCTTCAATTTTGGTTTCCTCAGGATATATGCCTAGGAATGGGATTGTTGGGTCATATTGTGGTTCTATTCCTAGTTTTTTTTAAGGAATCTCCATACCGTCTTCCATAGTGGCTGTACCAATTTACATTCCTACCAACAGTGTAAGAATGTTCCCTTTTCTCCACACCCTCTCCAGCATTTACTGTTTGTAGACTTTTTGATGAAAGCCATTCTGACCAGTGTGAAGTGATATCTCATTGTAGTTTTGATCTGTATTTCTCTAATAAGGAGCATCATTGAGCAAATTTTCATGTGTTTGTTAGCCATCTGTAAGTCTTCTTTGGAGAAATGTCTGTTTAGGTCTTTTTCCACTTTTTGATTGGGTTGTTTGTTTTTCTGGTATTGAGTTGTATGAGCTGCTTGTATATTTTGGAAATTAATCCTTTGTCAGTTGTTTAATTTGCTATTATTTTCTCCCATTCTGAGGGTTGTCTTTTCACCTTGCTTATAGTTTCCTTTGCTGTACAAAAGATTTTTTTTTTTTTTTACTTTACAATATTGTATTGGTTTTGCCATACATCAACATGAATCTGCCATGGGTGTACACATGTTCCCAATCCTGAACCTCCCTCCCACCTTCCTCCCCATACCATCCCTCTGGGTCATCCCAGTGCAGCAGCCCCAAGCTTCCTGTATCCTGCATCGAACCTGGACTGGCGATTTGTTACTTATAAGATATTATACATGTTTTAATGCCATTCTCCCAAATCATCCTCCCCCCTCCCACGGAGTCCAAAAGACTGTTCTATACATCTGTGTCTCTTTTGCTGTCTCACATACAGGGTTATTGTTACCATCTTTCTAAATTCCACATATATGCATTAGTATACTGTATTGGTGTTTTCTTTCTGGCTTACTTCACTCTGTACAAAAGATTTTAAGTTTAATCAGGTCCCACTTATTTACTTTTGTTTTTATTTCTGTTACTCTAGGAGGCGGGTCATAGAGGATCTTGCTTTGATTTATGTCATCAAGTGTTCTGCCTATGTTTTCCAGTTTGAGTTTATCTTTGCACATAGTATTAGCAAGTGTTCTAATTTCATTCTTTTACATGTAGCTGTCTGGTTTTCCTAGCACAATTTATTGAAGAGTCTGTCTTTGCCCCATTGTATATTCTTGCATCCTTTCTCAAAAATAAGGTACACATAGGTGCATGGGTTTATTTCTTGGCTTTCTATCTTGTTCCATTGGTCTGTATTTCTGTTTTTGTGCCAGTATCATCCTGTCTTGAGGACTGTAGCTTTGTAGTATAACCTGAAGTCAGGAAGGTTGATTCCTCCAGCTCCATTCTTCTTTCTCAAGACTGTTTTGGCTATTAGGGGTCTTTTGTGTTCCCATATGCATTGTGAATTTTTTTGTTTTAGTTCTGTGAAAAATGGCATTGGTAATTTGGTAGGGAGCACATTAAATCTGTAGATTGCATTTGGTAGTATAGTCATTTTCACAATATTGATTCTTCCTACCCAGGAACATGGAATATCTGTCCATCTATTTATGTAGTCATTGATTTCTTTCATTAATGTCTTATAATTTTCACTATACAGTTCTTTTTTTTTCCTGCTGCTGCTCCTGCTGCTCCTGCTAAGTCGCTTCAGTCACGTCCGACTCTGTGCGACTCCATAGACAGCAGCCAGCCAGGCTCCCCCGTCCCTGGGATTCTCCAGGCAAGAACACTGGAGTGGGTTGCCATTTCCTTCTCCAATGCATGAAAGTGAAAAGTGAAAGTGAAGTCACTCAGTCATGTCCGATTCTTAGTGATCCCATGGACTGCAGCCCACCAGGCTCCTCCGTCCATGGGATTTTCCAGGCAAGAGTACTGGAGTGGGGGGCCATTGCCTTCTCCGTTTGTTTCCTTAGGTAAGTTAATTCCTAGATATTTAATTCTTTTTGTTGCAACGGTGAATGTGATTGATTCCTTAGTTGCTCTTTCTGATTTTTCATTGTTAGTATATAGAAATGCAAGTGATTTCTGTGTATTGATTTTGTATCCTGCAACTTTGCTAAAGTCACTGATTCGCTCTAGTAATTTTCTGATACTATCTTTAGAGTTTTCCATGTACAGTGTCATGTCATCTGCAAACTTGAGAGCTTTACATCTTCTTTACCAATGTGGATTCCTTTTATTTCTTTTTCTTCTCTGATTGCTGTAGCTAGGACTTCCAGAATTATGTTGAATAATAGTGTTGAAAGTGGACACCCTTGTCTCGTTCCTGATCTTAGGGGGAATGCTTTCAGTTTTTCACCATTGAGAATAATGTTTGCTGTAGACTTATCATATATGGCCTTTACTATGTTGAGGTAGGTTCCTTCTATTCCCATTTTTGGAAGAATTTTAACATAAATCGTTGCTGATTTTTGTCAAAGACTTTTTCTGCCTTGAATGAGATGATCATTTGGCTTTTATCTTTCAATTTGTTAATATGGTGTATCACATTGATTGATTTTCTTATATTGAAGAATTCTTGCATCCCTGGAATAAACCCAACTTGATCATTGTGTATGAGCTTTTTGATGTCTTGCTGAATTCTGTTTGCTAAAATTTTGTTGATGATTTTTGCATGTATGTTAGTCAGTGATATTGGCCTGTAGTTTTGTATTTTTGTGTTGTCTTTGTCTGGTTTTCATATCAGGGTGATAGTGGCCTTGATGAATGAATTTGGAAGTGTTCCTTCCTCTGCAAAGTTCTGAAAGAGTTTTAGAAGGATCAGCATTAGCTCTTCTCTAAATGTTTGATAGAATTTTCCTGTGAAGCCATCTGGTCCTGGGCTTTTGTTTGATCACAGCTTCGATTTCAGTGCTAGTAATTGGATTTTTCATAATTTCTATTTCTTCCTGATTCATTCTTGCTACTGCTGCTAAGTCACTTCAGTCGTGTCCAACTCTGTGTGACCCCATAGACGGCAGCCACCAGGCTCCCCCATCCCTGGGATTCTCCAGGCAAGAACACTGGAGTGGGTTGCCATTTCCTTCTCCAATGCAGGGAAGTGAAAAGTGAAAGTGAAGTCGCTCAGTCGTTTCCGACTCTTAGTGACCCCATGGACTGCAGCCTACCAGGCTCCTCCATCCATGGGATTTTCCAGGCAAGAGTACTGGAGTGGAGAATCTGTCCATTTCTTTCAGGTTATCTATTTTATTACCATATAGTTTTACATAATAGTCTCTTATAATCCTTTGCATTTCTTCATAATCTATTGTAACCTCTCCTTTTACATTTCTAATTTTGTTGATTTGATTCTTCTTTCTTTTTTTTTTTTTTCTTGAAGAGTCTGGCTATAGGCTTGTCAATTTTATTCATCTTCTCCAAGAACCAGCTTTTAGTTTTATTAATTTTTGCTATTGTTTCTTTCATTTATTTTTCCTTTATTTCTGCTTGTATCTTTATGATTTCTTTCCATGATTTTTTTTTTAATTGTTCTTCTTTTTCCAGTTGTTTTAGGTGTAATGTTAGGCTATCTGTGCAATGTTTTTCTTGTTTCTTGGGGTAGGATTGTATTGCTATAAACTTCCCCCTTAGAATTGCTTTTGTTGCATCCCATAGGTTTTGAGTTGTCATGTTTTCATTGTCATTTGTTTCTAGAAATTTTTTGATTTCCTTTTTGATTTATTCAGTAATCTGTTGGTTATTTAGAAATGTGTTGTTTAATCTCCATGTGTTTGTGCTTCTTACAATTTTTTTCTTGGAATTGATATCTACTCTTATAGTGCTGTGCTCAGAGAAGATGCTTGATATGATTTCAATTTTCTTAAATTTATTGAGGTTTGATTTGTGACCCAAGATGTGGTCTTTCCTGGAGAATGTTGCCTGTGCACTTGAGAAGAAGGTGCATTCTTTTGCATTTGTATGGAATGTCCTGAAGATATCAATGAGATCCATCTCATCTAATGTATCATTTAAGACTTGTGTCTCCTTATTAATTTTCTGTTTTGATCTATCCATTGGTGTGAGTGGGGTGTTAAAGTCTCCTACCTCTATTTGTTTTACTGTCAATTTCTCCTTTTAGGTCTGTTAGTTTTTGTCTTATATGCTTCCATGAGGTGCTTCTATGTTGGTGCATAGATATTTGCAATTGTTATGTATTCCTCTTGGATTGATCCCTTAATCATTATGTAGTGTCCTTCCTTATCTCTTGTAATCTTGTTAATTAAGGTCTATTTTGTCTGATATTAGGATTGCTACTTCAGCTTTCTTTTGCTTCCCGTTTGCATAGAATATATTTTTCCATCCTCTCACTTTCAATCTATATGTGTCTTGAGGTCTGAAGTGGGTTTCTTGTAGACAGCGTGTATATTAGTCTTGTTTTTGTATTCATTCAGCCAGTCTGTGTCTTTTGGTTGGAGCATGTAATCCATTTACATTTAAAGTAATTATTTATATATATGTTTCTATTGCCATTTTCTTAATTGTTTGGGGTTGATTTTGTAGATATTGTTACTTCTGTTGTATTTCTTGACTATATAAGTCCGTTTAACATTTGTTATAAAGCTGGTTTGGTGGTTACTGAATTCTCTTAACTTTTGCTTGTTTGAAAAGCTTTAGATTTCTCCATCAACTTTGACTGAGATCCTTGCTGGGTACAGTAATCTTGGTTGTAGATATTTCTCTTTCAGTACTTTAAATATATCCTTCCATTCCCTTCTGGCCTACAGAGTTTCTGCTGAAAGATCAGCTGTAAGTGTATGCAGTTTCCCTTGTATGTTACTTGCTGCTTCTCCCTTGCTGATTTTAACACTGTCTCTTTGTATTTAGTTCTTATTAGTTTGATTAGTATGTGTCTTGGCGTGATTCTCCTGTATGGAGCTCTTTGTTCCTCTTGGACTTGATTGAATATTTCCTTTTCCATGTTGGGGAAATTTACAACTATAATGTCTTCAAAATTTTTCTTATATCCTTTCTTACTCTCTTCTTATTCTGGGACCCCTATAATTTGAATTTTGGTGTATTTGATATGGTCCCAGAGGTCTCTGAGACTGTCCTCAGATCTTTTTGTTCTTTTTACTTTATTCTGCTCTTCAGGAGTTATTTCCAGCATTTTATCTTCCAACTCACTGATTCATTCTTCTGTCAGATATTCTGCTATTGATTCCTTCTAGAGTATTTTTAATTTCAGTAATTGTGTTTTCTCTGTATGTTTATTATTTAGTTCTTCTAAGTCTTTTTAAATTGATTCTTGCATTTTATCCATTTTGTTTTCAAGGTTTTTGATCATCTTTATTATCATTATTCTGAAGTCTTTTTCAGGTAATTTTCCTATTTCCTTTTCATTTATTTGGACTTCCATGTTTCTAGTTTGTTCCTTTATTTATTCAGTATTTCTCTGCCTTTTCTTTTCTTTTTTTTAAAGTTATCGTGTTTGAGTTCTCCTTTTCCCAGGCTTCAAGGAAAGTTGAATTCTTTCCTTGAAGAAGGTTGAATTATTTCCTCCTTTTGGTTTCTGCCCTCCTAAGGTTGACCCATGGTTTGTGTGAGCTTCCTATGGGGTGAGATTTGTGCTGAGTTTTTGTTTGCCTGTTTGTTTTTCCTCTGATAGGTAAGGCTGAGGGAGGTGGTAATCCTGTCTTCCAATGACTGGGTTTGTATTTTTGTTTTCTTTGTTGTTTAGATGAGGCAACCTGCACAGTGTGCTACTGGTGGTTGGGTGATGCCAGGTCTTGTATTCAAGTGGTTTCCTCTGTATGAGTTCTCACTATTTGATAATCCCTATGGTTAGTTCTCTGGTAGTCTAGGGTCTTGGAGTCAGTGCTCCCACTCCAAAGGCTCAGGGCTTGATCTCTGGTCAGGAACAAAGATTCCACAAAGGGTTTGTTATGGCATTATGTGAGATTAAAACAAATAAATATTCAAAAAGGGGAAAGCGAAGATGAACCCCAGTAAATGGCAGTTAGACAATCAGGCAAATAATAATTAAAATAATGGAATATACACATATAGTTATATACCCATGAGCAGAGTGAAAATAGTCCAACAAAAATAAAGTGTAGTAGATTGATCTGGTGTACAAAGGAAATAAAAAATATTTACCAGTTAAGAACAAAAATAACTAAAGCAAAAACTGGAAAACAAAACTAAAGCAAGGTGCCAAATGTGAAATAAAACTATGAAAACAAAACTAATAAATATGTTGAGAGGAAAGGCAAGAAAGAAAGAGTAGATATGCAGACTTAAATAGAGGTAGATGAAGAAGATTTATATACATTATAGATTAACTGCAAGGGGAAAAGAACGTTAGGAAAGGAAAACAAAGGAATAAATTTAGAAAAAAATTAATAAGTTTAAAAAAATTTAAAAGTAGAAGTAAAAAAAAAGAGAAATGAAAAAAAAAAAGGAAGAAGAAAGAAAAAAGGGGGGAAATGGAAAGCATCACAGAACTGCAAAAGCCCATAATAGAGGCAGAAGTTTATAACAACAATAGAAATTATGACTGAATATACACATATACATATACACCCATAAGCAAAATCAAAACAGTTCAACAAAAATAAAGTACAACAGATTGAGAAACCAAAAATAATATCTAACAGAACAAAACTAATTAAATCACAAGCTGGAAAACCAAACTAAAGCAAGGTGCCAATTGGGGAATAAAGCAATTAAAATAAAATTAACAAATATGTTAAGAGGAAAGGAAAGAAAGAAAAGAAAGAATAGATATGCAAAGTTAAATAGAGGTAGTTAAAGAAGATTTATATATGTTAAAGATTAACTGCAAGGGGAAAAGAACAGTAGGAAAAGCAAACAAAGGAATAAATGTAGAAAAATATTAATAGGTTTTAAAAATTAAAATTGAAAAAGAAAAAAAAAGAGGAAAACTCTACAGAACCGCAAATGTAGAGGTAGAAGTTTATGACAACAATAAAAAAATGTGACTGAGGAAAAAAGAATAAAAAAAGGTTCAAAAGCTTTGGTATCTTAGTGCCAATAAAATCGACAACAGAGTGGGGAGAAACTGGGGGGAAAAAAAAGGAAAAGAAAAATCTGAAATAATCTACAGAACAAGTCAAAAAATAAGCATAATAAATGCTTTTCTTGAGTAACTGCTCTCAGAGTCCTTTCCCTCGCTGGGAGTCACAGTCCACCTTACCTCCCTAGTATGCTCTCCAACACTATGCTGATCTCTGGACCTGCTGTAGGGGCTGCTTGGATTCTAATCTGGTCCTACTCCTGGGTGTTCTTGCCTCCTATGTCCACACCTATCAGAGCTAGTGCGTTTTCTTTTGTGGGTGCTCTCAATGGTCTTTTATATATTCCACAGACACAGAGTCTGCTTAGTTGATCATGTGGATTTAATCTGCAGCTTGTACAGCTGGTGGGAAGGTTTTGGATTATCTTCCTTAGCCACACTGCCCCTGGGTTTCAATTGTGATTTTATTTCCACCTCTACATGTGGGTCGTCCACTGGGGTTTACCTCCTAAGGCTGCCCTGGAAGGCTTGGGTTTGCCTCTGTGAGAGCCAGGTGTGGAGGTGGTGCAGTTGTTTGGGTCACAGGGGTTCTGGCAGCACCAAGTACTCAGGAGGGTTTGTGGCTAGGGAAGAAGGAAATACAGTGCTCTAGAAAGATATGGCAACCTGTCTTGTCCAATATGCTTCAATATTCTTGCCTGGGGAACCTCCTCTCTGACAGAGAAGGCTGGCAGGCCACAGTCTATGGTCGCAAAGAGTCGGACATGACTGAAGCGACTCTGTGCGCATAAACTTCATGAAGATTTTTTTTTTTTTGCCTGTGGCAGCTCTGCCCCAGTGAGAGTTGAGCATGAAGGTGGTGCAGCTGCTTGGTTTTCAGGGACCCTGGCAGCACCAAGTGCACAGGGAAATGGACTGCCTCTGCTGCAAGAGTTATGGCCCTATCAGAGTCTTTTTTTGAGCCTCTTGTAACTGGCAATCAGAAGGCTTTTCTGGCCCATCTTTCTCCATACCTCTGCCCGTTCAGGCACTTAGAGGGCTCCCTTGCCCGGGGTCCTTCTCTGTTGTTCGGCTCATCAGGCACATAGAAGGGCTGAGCCCTGACTGGGGTCCTCTTCTGTAGATTGGTGTAGCAGGCACTTAAAAGGGCACCCTGGGAGGAGTCCTACTCTGTAGTTCAGCACATCAGTCACTGAAAGAAGCACTCTGGGTCGAGTCCTACTCTGTAATTCAGTGCGTCAGGCATTTGATAGGCTGCCTCTCTATTGTTCAGCTACAGATGCTGGTATGTGGGGAGAGAGAGGTTATGGTGATGGCTCCACCCCCTATGCGTGACTCAGCAGTATCACCTTGCGTCCATGGCTTGCCTCCACTGGCATTTCCCACCAAGATCTCCTCCCACACATCCCCTCAATCCATCTCTCTGCATCCAACAGCTGCCCTCACCCTTGGATTGCTCCATATTCCCTTAACTCCAGCCCCCAGCCACTGCCCCTTCCAGAAGACCAGCGTTCCTGCTGAGGTATGTGTGGCTGTGACAAGGACTGTCTGATTCTCATTCCATTTAGGCTGCCACAGATCAGCTGTTACACTTTTAGTCTTAAATGTTTCTCCTCTGACTCAGACAATTGACCCACTGTGGGGATCGGACCCCTGCTTCAGTTCCCCTACCTGCTGAGGGCAGGTCCAGTCCTACTAACACTCCTGTTTTTTCCCCTAGTCCCTTCATCCTATCGAGTTTTATGTGGTTCTAAATATTCTTTACCACTGGTCAGGTACTCCTGTCTGCTCTCAGCTGATGTTCTGCATGCACTTCTGTGTCTGATGATGTATTCCTGATGTATCGGTGAAGAGAGATGTACTCCACGTCCACCTACTCCTCTACCATCTGTTCTCCCACTTTCAGGTTTTATCACAGAAGTACTACTCAGACACCCGTGGCTCTCTTCAGAATATCATGGAATTCCTGAACACTTCCCAGCCCTTTATATAAAATTATTTTCTCATTTCACTTCACATTTTTTAAAGCCTTCATAAGCGCATTTTTAAAAGAAAAAATAAGTTACACTCACCAATTAAATTACTCTATTTTTTGGAGTTGTGACTGTGATAATTGGTAGAAAAATCTTTGGTCTAATTAACTATGCTAATTAGATATGTTTGTAAACTCATTTATATTTGTTTAAATATATTAAAATATATTTGTTTAAATATATTAAAATCAATAATTTATTTAGCCATTGTGGCTTCCCTGGTGGCTCAGACGGTAAAACGTCTGCTCACAATGTGGGACACCCTGGTTCAATCCCTGGATTGGGAAGATCTCCTGGAGAAGGAAATGGCCCAGTATTCTTGCCTGGAAAAGCCCATGAACAGAGGAGCCTGTTGGGCTGTGGTCCATGGGGTCACAAAGAGTCGGACACAACTGAGCAACTTCACAGTATTTAGCCATTTACCTGTTGACAGTAAAAATGAAACTTAGGATGGCACTCACTGCTACAAACACAATGATGAACCTTTTTACTGTAGTTTTCTCTAAGTAGAGAGCACATATCATGACGAACAAACCTCAAGATTCAGCTGCTTTACCAAAACTGGAGGTTTGAGGTTGCAGATGATAGGAATAACTATATTTAATATTAGTCGCAGATTATTATAGAACCTAACAGTAATTTCTAGCATTAATTATAATTATTAGGAAACTGTCTCAAGTCTCACTTTATATCAATTGTATGTACCCCTTCTTAGACTATTTATCCTCTGTGGCATTCATTTATCCAAAGTATTAAACCCAAGTCCCTGAACTACAAGATTATACCATTTGAGCACTAAGTAAGCATTAAACATACACTTCTAGAAAATGGGCTTTCTGGATCACTATATATTTGAAAGTAGAGTTACACCTGGCTTATTCTTCCTCCCACAAGACATACCTTAACTAAAGCTGAATGTGGTTTGATAACTAAGAGGAACTCTAAACATATTCTACAATAGGAAGAGATTCTTGTATAATTGCTTCCTGGGAGATGATAAAGGTGTTAAGTAGTTAGAATAGGAAAAAGGAGTCCAGAATGGTGGTGGCTAAAAGACAAGGAAGGGAAAAGCCTGCAAAAATAGAACAAAGGAAGGTCCGAGGACCAGAGTGAGGACCTCAGGTAAAACAAACAGCACTCTTGGCTACCCAATTTACATAGGGCAGGTCCAGGGGGAGGAACAACAATCATTTAAAAGAGGAGCCAAAGGGCCGGGTCTCTCTCCCTCTCTTCTTTTTGCATTTTTTGGATTGGCATGCCCTCACTTCTGGAGGATGTATTTTCCTTTATTTTCTAAATAAAACTGAGCTGTAACACAGAGCTGTAACACTGGTCTGTCTGAGAGCTGTAATACTGGTCCGTCTGAGGACGGTAAGGCTGGTCCATTGCTTCAAACTTTTGTTGTGAGGAGACCTAATCAAGGAAATTACACACTCCCTGGACAAAAGTCTGAGCGAAAAAGAACTCCTATACAGTACAAAATTAAACATCAGTTGTAGAAGACATTCTATCCAGGATCTCTTGTTGAGAAAATGGAAAACTGATATGAGGTAAGCTGGATTTGCTTTTACTCTAGGAACTCCCACACTTTCCTGATGTTTTGAATTATTTATGAAGAAATCCCACAGTAATCCATTTTTACAGTGTGTGTGTGTGTGTGTGTGCGCGTGCACCCGCGCTGCGGGGAGGATCTCTTTCCACCATTCTGAAGGCCTCCTGTATAACAAAGGCAGAACTGAACAAGTATACTGTCATTTCCAAATCTACATAGAAACCTGACACTGACCGAGGGCACAGAACTGGTGATATTTATATAACAACTGAACAAAAGATGTCAAAAAAGATAAAAATCTGCATCAAGATTGCTGAGTAATTTAAAGAACATTTGTATTAAAACTAAAAAAGTAGTTTTGCTATAGTCTTAAGATAATTTTGGCCAGATCCTATTTTCTATGAGGATGCCTGGAGCATAGAAAGTGAGAGAAAAGTCAGGGGTCACAGAAAAATTTCAACATAATTCTCTCCCAAAATATATCTAAAAGAAATTAGATAATGCAATTAAAGTGTGTGTGTATATATATACATAAACATATATATATTCTATTTTAATGATGTTCATTCATTTCCTACAAAGTTTATACATTTAACATTGTGTGATTTGGATCCTATTAAAAAGTATATTAAACTAAAATAAAATATTCCAGGAATCATCTTGGTGATGGGAGAATATTTTTACTCAGCTAACTGAGAGCACAAATCATCCCATTTAAAACTACGTTAAGTGTAACAAAATTGTAAATTAAATTGAGAATGGATCTGGGCTTTTCTGATCATAATTGTCTAAGGGAAAAAGTTAAGTTGAGTGAAGACTCAATTTTTAAGAGAATATTTTGAAGCAACTGAAAGAATAATCATATTCCTATCAAAGCTTCATAGATGGGACTTTCCTAACAGTAAAATTCTTCTCATACTGAACTACTGGGAATTAGATAACATTGGCTGTTACTCCGTAAAACATAAGATTATTAATAATCAGGTTATTTACATTTTTTCCTTCTCTCAGTTTCTGTGGAGACAAACTCTGCCAGGAACACATGCTTTATGGGATGGCGGGCAGTGCAAGAAAGGGGCCAGGACCTCATTCCTACCAATACAGTATTGAAATGACCAGTTTATACACAGGACCCAGATGTGTCCTAGATTTTGATTAATAGCATTGACAACTCCTACTACCTGGATGATAAACAAATAAAAAAATGAATAGTCCAGTTCTTCCTGGAAAAGGCTGATGATGACTCAGACTTTTAAGTTATGGGGTCTCCTCAAGGCTCTGACTACAGCCTTACTCTTCTCTGTACTCCTTCTGGGATCTTTCGTCTAGTTCTATTTCTTTAAATATCATCTATTTTCTGTAGACTCTCAAATTTAAATCTTTATGCTCTACTTGTCCCCTATGTTCCAGAGTCATATATCAAACTGCCTACTGTCTTCTCTACTAGGAATCTCAATATGGCCAAAACAGAACTATTCATACTTCCCAAATTCAACACCACTCCAAGCCTTCTCTATTTCAAAAGATGGCATCATTACTCACCCAGTTTCTCAGGACCAAAACTGACAATTTATTCTTGTTTCTTCTATTTCTCTCATATCTCATATACAGTATGTTGGTGAATGCTGATGACCTACTTGCAAATCATATGTCAGATCTGTCAGTTCTCATCACTGCCTCTGTTATTCACCATCATCTACAGCTAGGAACTTCAGTTACTTCATCATTCTCTGTTTTTGCCTCCTCCACAAAATAGCCAGAATGATTAGATGGCTCTTTAAAATCTACCAATGTCTTCTCATTGCAAAATAATTATAAAATAATGCAAACTCTTACCAAGGTAAAGCAAATTCCACTAGATGCTGACCAGTCCTACTGACACCCTCTTTGAAGAATTCTGCTATTATTGTAACTTATTCATTTGCATTTTGGAATCAAGTTGTATCATAAAACTGCATCAATATTTTGATTTGAATTCTATTGAATTTGTGGGTTAATTCTGTTAAACAGACATCTTTATGATATCATCTTCATTTCTATATACTTAATATTATTTTATTTGTATACTTGTATAAGTCTTTTGAAACATCTCCTACTAAAGTTTTATAGTTTTGCCTGCAGATGTTTCACAATTTCTGTTACACTTGTTCTTAAGCACTTGATATTTTCTGATATATGCTGCCTTATAATTGCATTTGTGGTTGTTTTTGCTCTTTGATAGAAATTCAACCACTTTTGTTATATTATGTCCAGCCATCTTATCCAAATTTCCTATTATTTTTAATAATTTGTTCTGAATATCCTTTAGAATTTCTATTCAAATGATCATATTTTCTAATTGATAGTTTTATGTCCTTTCCAATCTCATGCATCTAAATTGTTTCTTATTAATTTAAATGCTGATAAAATACTGAATTCAAAAGTCATCCTGGGTGCCCTTGTCTCATTTACAAGTTTAGACACAATACTCTTAATCTTTTCCTGTTTAGGATTACACTTAACTCTGTTGCTGCTGCTGCTGCTCCTAAGTTGCTTCAGTTGTGTCCGACTCTGTGCAACCCCATAGATGGCAGCCCACCAGGCCCTGCTGTCTCTGGGATTCTCCAGAGTGGAGTGGGTTGCCATTGCCTTCTCCAATGCATGAAAGTGAAAAGGGGAAGTGAAGTCGCTCAGTCGTGTCCGACTATTAGCGACCCCATGGACTGCAGCCTACCAGGCTCCTCTGTCCATGGGATTTTCTAGGCAAGAGTACTGGAGTGGGTTGCCATTGCCTTCTCCACACTTAACTCTAGATTTCTATTTTCTTCCTTTTTGTGTCTACATCATACTCATCATATTAACAAAGTTCTATCTTACTTGGCCAGGGATTTTTCTTTTTCACCAGAAATGAAGTGAATTTTATCACATACTTATTGGTTTGTATAATTCAAGAAGAAACTACAGTCATTCTCTTAAATTTGTTAATACAGTGTACTAATGTGTGTTTTCTTATAACAATAAATTATCACTGATGTTCAGAAATCAGTTTGTACATACTTGTTCACTGAAATTTATTGACCTTTATAGTCTAGAATTTGTGGTGAATTTAAACCATGCTTACACATGGGCAATACATGCTATGAAACTCCCAAGTTTAGCACATAAAAGTCAACACAACTTTTGTCTCCCTTTGTGTCTTTGGACAGAAACTTTTAGATTTAAGCTATCAGGCAAAGAATTCAGCTGCTCTGAGGCTCCATGATGCAAACAAAACTTGGTGATACTACATGAAGACAGAGATGCCTTAAAACCCTCCATTGCTCCAGTTGTCAGCTCTTGAGGCTTTCTAGCTCAAGTGCCAAAAAGATAAATAAGTTTTTCTATGTGTCTGGCCCCAGTTACCATCTGGATTGCCACAATTTGAGGTAAGTTGAGTGAAAACTACCTAGTTGATCCCAGTCAACCTCCAGAACCATGGAAGATAATGATAAAACAAGTGTTGTCTTGACATTGAAATTGGAATGATTTAATATATAGAAATAGATAATTGGGAATTTTTTGTTGTTGTTGTTAATGTTCCAAGGGAACTTGAGAAATTTTGAATATTACATATGACCATAAAATCAAGCTTATTGATTATGTTGTTCAGATTATTATGATTTACACATTATGTATTTGTCTGAAAGTTTATTTGGTACTAATACAGTTAGTATAAGGTGGATGCATTTAGTCTCATGTTAATGATTATGGAGAAATAAGAATACAATTTTTACGCTAGACCAAAAGCCTATGATTCACAAACACACACACACACACGCACACACACACCAGCTCAAACAGCCCTCTGGTCACCCTGGGGATTTCATACCATTCTCTCCATGAAATTCCACTCTATCCTTTCTCTAGGGCATAGATCTGCAATATTTTTCCATAAAATACCAGAAAATAAATGTTTTAGGATTTGTGGGTCATATATACTCCTTCTCCTCCTCTTCTTTGTCTCTCTCTATCTTTATTTTCTTCTGCTGTATTTGTTGTTTGTTGTAAAAACACTTCATGTGCTATGTGCTAAGTAGCTTCAGTTTTGTCTGACTCTTTGAGACCCTACGGACTGTAGTCTTCCAGGCTCCTCTGTCCATGGGATTCTCTAGGCAAGGATACTGGAGTGGGTTGACATGCCCTCCTCCAAGGGATCTTCCCGACTCAGGGATCGAACCTGCATCTTTTATGTCTTCTTCATAGGCAAGAGTGTTCTTTACCACTAGTGCCACCTGATTAAAAACAAAACAAACAAAAACCCCACATTCTGGCTCATGGGTGAACAACAATGGGCTCTAAGCTGAGTTTGGCTTGTAGACCATACTTTTTTGATCTCTGCTTTCAGGATCAATTTGGATGGAGGAAGTCAGCAGGAATTTCTCAGCTTGGAAAATCCAATATTTTTTTTTCCAGAATACACAGGAAGATTATCTTTTCCACACTTTCTTTTTATTGGGTTGGTGCCATATAACTGAGTTCTAATAACTAGTTTCAGGCCAGACCTCTAAATTATCTTGCAGGATCAACCACATTTTCATGCTGCTCTCACTGGATATCTGGAAGGGGAGATCCAAATAAGGACTCTGAGGACAACCTAGAGGATAAGCAGGGACCACTGAGGCACTGATTGAAAGAGACACCTACAAGAGTTACTCAACTCACGTCGAATTTTGGAACAAGAGGGGGATATATTCATTTTGGATTAAGTCAATTAACTGATTAGGTTGTTTGTTAGAGCACGTTGTGTTACCATGGTGTGGTTCACAAGACTTTGAATGATACTTTGTCTACTTCTCTAACCTTATTTCTCTCAGGTTTTCCTCTCATTCATCATATTTCAGCCAAACTGGACATTCCTGTTTCTCATAAACACTCCAAGATGTTCCCTATTCAGGGCCTTTGCTCTGTCTATCTTGATGGGAACATTTCCTTTCAGATTTCCCTCATCCCTCGAATCAAATGTAAAACTCTCAGACAAAACTTTTGCAACTACCATTTGTGAAGATGAGGCACCCCATCCAGTTTTCAATATATATATATATATATATATATATATATATACATACATATATATATATATATACACACACACACATACACACACACACATATATATGTGTGTGTGTATTCTTGATATCATTTCTTGAACTGAGATGATAAAAATTCTGTGTTAATCATGATCTTCCTTACTTTAGCATATAGAGGATTTTTATATTGAGAAGGGGAAGCAAAAATACACAGAACTATACAAAAAAGATCTTTATGACCCAGATAACCACAATGGTGTGATTATTCACCTAGAGCCAGACATCCTAGAATGTGAAGTCAAGTAGGCCTTAGGAAGAATCACTACAAACAAAGCTAATGGAGGTGATGGAATTCCAGTTGAGCTATTTCAAATCCTAAAAGATGATGCTGTGAAAGTGCTGCACTTAATATGCCAGCAAATTTGGAAAACTCAGCAGTGGCTACGGGACTGGAAAACATCAGTTTGCATTCGAATCCCAAAGAAAGGCAATACCAAAGAATGTTCAAACTACTGCGCAATTGCACTTGTCTTCAACGTCAGCAAAGTGATGCTCAAACTTTTCCAAGTTAGGCTTCAACAATATGTAAACTGAGAACTTCCAGATGTTCAAGTTGGTTTTAGAAAAGGCAGAGGAACCAGAGATCAAATTGCCAACATCCTTTGGATCATATAAAAAGCAAGAGAGTTCCAGAAAAACATATACTTCTGCTTTATTGACTACGCCAAAGCCTTTGACTGTGTGGCTTACAATAAACTGTGGAAAATTCTTCAAGAGATGGGAATACCAGACCACCTTACCTGCCTCCTGAGAAATCTGTATGCAGGTCAAGAAGCAACAGTTAGAACTGGACACAGAACAACAGATTGGCTCCAAATTGGGAAAGGAGTATGTCAAGGCTGTATATTGTCACCCTGCTTATTTAACTTATATGCAGAATACATCATGCGACATGCCAGGCTGGATGAAGCACACACTGGAATCAAGATTGGCAGGAGAAATATCAATAAACTCAGATATGCAGATAACACCACCCTTATGGCAAAAAGCAAAGAAGAACTAAAAAGCCTCTTGATGAAATTGAAAGAGGAGAGTGAAAATTTTGCCTTAAAACTCAACATTCAAAAAAACTAAGATCATGGCATCTGGTCCCATTACTTCATGGAAAATAGATGGGAAAACAATGGAAATAGTGACAGACTGTTTTTTTTTGAGTTCCAAAATCACTGTAGCCATGAAATTAAAAGACGCTTGCTCCTTGGAAGAAAAGCCATGACTAACATATTAAAAAGCAGAGACATTACTTTGCCAACAAAGGTCTGTCTAGTCAAAGTTGGATGGTTTTTCCAGTAGTTATGAATGTGAGAGTTGGACTATAAAGAAAGCTGAGCACTAAAGAATTAGTGCTTTTTAACTGTGGTGTTGGAGAAGACTCTTGAGAGTCCCTTGGGACTGCAAGGAGATCAAACCAGTAAATCCTAAAGGAAATCAGTCCTGAATATTAATTGGCAGGACTGATGCTGAAGCTGAAACTTCAATACTTTGGTGACCTGATGGGAAGAAACAACTCATTGGAAAATACTCTGATACTGGGAAAGACTGAAGGCAGGAGGAGAAGGGCATGACAGAGGATGAGATGGTTGGATGGCATCACCAACTCAATGGACATGAGTTTGAGCAAGCTCTGGGAGTTGGTGATGGACAGGGAAACCTGCTGTGCTGCAGTCCATGGGGTCCCAAAGAATTAGACACAACTGAGTGACTGAACTGAACTGACAGAGGCTTTGCTGGACCAGTCTACTTTTTTATGTCCAGCAGCTAGAATAATTTCTGATATATAAAATACCCTCAAGAATATGTAAAACTGGGGGAGGAGCCAAGATGGCGGAGGAGTAGGACGGGGAGAACACTTTCTCCCCCACAAATTCATCAAAAGAGCATTTAAACGTCAAGTAAATTCCACAAAACAACTTCTGAATGCCGGCAGAGGACATCAGGCACCCAGAAAAGCAACCCAACTCTTCGAAAGGAGGTAGGAAAAAATATAAAAGACAAAAAAAGAGACAAAGAGGGAGGGACGGAGTTCCGTCCCAGGAAGGGAGTCTTAACAAGAGAGAAGTTTCCAAACACCAGGAAACCTCCTCACTGCCGAATCTGTGCCGAGCTTTGGAAGCACAGAGGGCAACTTAACAGGGAGAAAAAATAAATAAACAAATAAAACTCGCAGATTGCGAGCCCTAGGGTAACTCCCTCAGCAGAGAAGCAGCGCAGACGCCTGCACACGCCATTGGCAAGCGGGGACTGGGCAGGGATGTGTGGCGCGGGCTGCATCGCTCAGAGTAAGAATCTGGCCTGAATACCCTGAGCGCTATCTGAGCGAAATAATTTGGGCTAGCAAACCAGACTGTGGGATATCTACCACGCGAAAAGCCAGCCCTAACCTAAGACACCGTTAGGCCCGTGCACGGAACAAAGGACTGAACAGAGATAGCCAGCTGCAGACCTTCCCCCTTCGGTGACAGGCAGCCAGAACTGGAAGGGGGCAATCGCAGCCCCAGAGAGACATTATCTATAAAACTGTAAGCAGGCTTCTTTGCTAACTAAAACTTCTTGGGGGTCTGGACGGTCAACATCTGCCTGAGAAGGTGCGCCGGTTTTACACCCAGATAACCGAGTGGCGGGGAGGCGATAAGTCGCAGCATTGGCACTCGCCAAACACCTCATCACCTGAGCTGCTCGGACCTGGGAAGAGCACAAAATGCAGGTCCAACTGAGTCTGCGCCTCTGAGGACTACCCGAGTGCCTGAACCTGAGTGGCTTGGACCTGGGAGGTGCATGCAGCCCAGGGCCAGCCTCGGATTGTTCCCAGCAGAACAACCTAGGGCCCGAGCAGTGTGGGCAGGGAGGCTACACGCACCGTGAGCCGGGGCAGACCCAGTGTGGCTGAGGCACTGCGAGCGCTCGCCAGTGTTACTTGTTTGCAGCATCCCTCCCTCCCTCCCCACAGTGCGACTGAACAAGTGAGCCTAAAAAAGAAAAAGAAAAAAGTGTCCTCCACTGTCCCCTTTGTGTCAGGGCGGAAACCAAACACTGAAGAGACCAGCAAACAGAAGAAGTTATAACAGAGGGAAACGCCTCGGAGATTAAAACCCTGTGGTTACTACAGGCTACATAGGAAGGGGCCTATAGATCTTGAGAAATATAAGTCAGACCAAGGAACTAGCCAAAAATGAACTGAACCCACAATACTCACAACAAAACCAGAGAAAGTCCTAGATATATTTTTACTATTTTTACGATCATTCTTTCTTTTTTTTTTAATTAAAAAAAATTAAGTCCTCTATTGTTCCTTTAATTTTCGCTTTTATAACCTATTACTTTGCAAAAAAAAAAAAAAAAAAAAATACCCTATTTTTTTCTTCTTCAGCAAACTTCATATATATATATTTTATAATTTTTTGACCTTTTTTTTTTTTTTTCTTTTCTTTAACATTGTATTTTTGAAATTCCAAACTCTACTCTAGATTTTTAATTTTAGCTTTTTGGTATATGTTATCAATTTTGTACCTATAGTTTTTTTTTTATAATTTATGTGACTTTTTCCCCCCCCACCTCTGGTTCTTTCTCTTCTTCTTTTATATAACATTGTATATCTGAAATTCCAAACTCTACTCTAGATTTTTAATTTATGCTTTTTGGTATTTGATATCAATTTTGTACCTGTATTTTTGCGACGTTGTTTGTTTTTGTTTGTTTGTTTTCTCTCTTTATTTTTCTTCTTCCTTTTTTTTAACATTGTATTTTTGAAATTCCAAACTCTACTCTAGATTTTTAATTTTTGCTTTTTGGTATTAGTTATCAATTTAGTACCTGTATTTTCTTTATAATTTTCGCGACCTTGTTTGTTTTTCTTTGTTCATTTTTTCTCTCTTTCTTTTCCTTCTTCTTTTCTTTAACATCATATTTTTGAAATTCCAAACTCTACTCTAGATTTTTAATTTTTGCTTCTATGTATTTGTTACCAATTTTGTACCTTTAAGAACCCAATCTTCAGGACCCATTTTTCACTAGGGAGCGAGATTACTGGCTTGACTGCTCTCTCTCCCCCTTTGGACTCTCCTTTTTCTCCACCAGATCGACTGTGTCTCCTCCCTAACCCCTCTCTACTCTACCCAACTCTGTGAATTTCTGTGTGTTCCAGATGGTGGAGAACACTTAGGGAACTGATTACTGGCTGGATCTGTCTCCCTCCTTTTCATTCCCCCCTTTTAATCCTTCTGGCCACCTCTGTCTCCTTCCTCCTTCTTCTCTTCTCTGTATAACTCCGTGAACATCTCTGAGTGGTCCAGATGTGGAGTGCACATAAGGAAGTGACTACTGGCTAGCCCACTCTCTCCACTATTGATTCACCTCATCTCATTTGGGTCACCTCTAACTCCCTCCTCCCTCTTCTCTTCTCCATGTAACGCTATGAAACTCTCTGAGTGACCCTCACAGTAAAGAAACTTTTCATCTTTAATGTAGATGTGTTATCAATGGTGCTGTATAGAAGGAGAAGTTTTGAAACTACTGTAAAAATAAGACAGATAACTGGAAGCAGGAGGCTTAAGTCCAAACCCTGACTCCAGGGAACTCCTGACTCCAAGGAACATTAATTGACAGGAGCTCATCAAACGCCTCCATACCGACACTGAAACCAAGCACCACACAAGGGCCAACAAGTTCCAGGGCAAGACAAACCAAGCAAATTCTCCAGCAACACAGGAACACAGCCCTGAGCTTCAAGATACAGGCTGCCCAAAGTCACCCCAAAACCATAGACATCTCATAACTCATTACTGGACATTTCATTGCACTCCAGAGAGAAGAAATACAGCTCCACCCATCAGAACACCGACACAAGCTTCCCTAACCAGGAAACCTTGACAAGCCACCTGTACAAACCCACACACAGCAAGGAAACGCCACAATAAAGAGAACTCCACAAACTGCCAGAATACAGAAAGGACACCCTAAACTCAGCAATTTAAACAAGATGAAGAGACAGACGAATACCCAGCAGATAAAGGAACAGGATAAATGCCCACCAAACCAAACAAAAGAGGAAGAGATAGGGAATCTACCTGATAAAGAATTCCGAATAATGATAGTGAAATTGATCCAAAATCTTGAAATTAAAATGGAATCACAGATAAATAGCCTGGAGACAAGGATTGAGAAGATGCAAGAAAGGTTTAACAAGGACCTAGAAGAAATAAAAAAGAGTCAATATATAATGAATAATGCAATAAATGAAATTAAAAACACTCTGGAGGCAGCAAATAGTAGAATAACAGAGGCAGAAGATAGGATTAGTGAATTAGAAGATAAAATGGTGGAAATAAATGAATCAGAGAGGATAAAAGAAAAACGAATTAAAAGAAATGAGGACAATCTCAGAGACCTCCAGGACAATATTAAATGCTACAACATTCGAATCATAGGGGTTCCAGAAGAAGAAGACAAAAAGAAAGACCATGAGAAAATACTTGAGGAGATAATAGTTGAAAACTTCCCTAAAATGGGGAAGGAAATAATCACCCAAGTCCAAGAAACCCAGAGAGTCCCAAACAGGATAAACCCAAGGCGAAACACCCCAAGACACATATTAATCAAATTAACAAAGATCAAACACAAAGAACAAATATTAAAAGCAGCAAGGGAAAAACAACAAATAACACACAAGGGAATTCCCATAAGGCTAACAGCTGATCTTTCAATAGAAACTCTTCAAGCCAGGAGGGAATGGCAAGACATACTTAAAGTGATGAAAGAAAAAACCTACAGCCCAGATTATTGTACCCAGCAAGGATCTCATTCAACTATGAAGGAGAAATCAAAAGCTTTTCAGACAAGCAAAAGCTGAGAGAATTCTGCACCACCAAACCAGCTCTCCAACAAATACTAAATGATATTCTCTAGACAGGAAACACAAAAATGGGGTATAAATTCAAACCCAAAACAATAAAGTAAATGGCAACGGGATCATACTTATCAGTAATTACCTTAAACGTAAATGGGTTGAATGCCCCAACCAAAAGACAAAGACTGGCTGAATGGATACAAAAACAAGACCCCTACATATGTTATCTACAAGAGACCCACCTCAAAACAGGGGACACATACAGACTGAAAGTGAAGGGCTGGAAAAAGATTTTCCATGCAAATAGGGACCAAAAGAAAGCAGGAGTAGCAATACTCATATCAGATAAAATAGACTTTAAAACAAAGGCCGTGAAAAGAGACAAAGAAGGTCACTACATAATGATCAAAGGATCAATCCAAGAAGAAGATATAACAATTATAAATATATATGCACCCAACACGGGAGCATTGCAGTATGTAAGACAAATGCTAACAAGTATGAAAGGAGACATTAACAATAACACAATAATAGTGGGAGACTTTAATACCCCACTCACACCTATGGATAGATCAACTAAACAGAAAATTAACAAGGAAACACAAACTTTAAACGATACAATAGACCAGTTAGACCTAATTGATATCTATAGGACATTTCATCCCAAAACAATGAATTTCACCTTTTTCTCAAGCGCACATGGAACCTTCTCCAGGATAGATCACATCCTGGGCCATAAAGCTAGCCTTGGTAAATTCAAAAAAATAGAAATCATTCCAAGCATCTTTTCTGATCACAATGCAGTAAGATTAGATCTCAACTATAGGAGAAAAACTATTAAAAATTCCAACATATGGAGGCTGAACAACACACTAATGAATAACCAACAAATCACAGAAGAAATCAAGAAAGAAATCAAAATTTGCATAGAAACGAATGAAAATGAAAACACAACAACCCCAAACCTGTGGGACACGGTAAAAGCAGTCCTAAGGGGAAAGTTCATAGCAATACAGGCACACCTCAAGAAACAAGAAAAAAGTCAAATAAATAATCTAGATATGTTTTCAAATTTCCAATTGCTTTTGCAAATGTATAGAACATAGATACATACATGTACAAACACAAGAATGAATATAATAAGAACATAAAAATATGTGCGTATGATTTAACCCTTCATGTATTAGTTTGCTAAGTACTACTATAACAAAGCACTACAGATTGGATGGCTTAAACAAGGATAAATATAATACAGAAATTTATTTTGTATAGTTCTGTAGGCTGGAAGTCTGAAATCAAGCTCTTAGCAAGGTTGATTCCTTCAGAGATCTATGAGAGAAGGATCTGTTTCATATCTCTCTCATTTGTTTACAGATGACTATCTTTATGTCCACATGGTGTTCTCCCTGTATGTGTGTATCTGTGTCCAAAACTACCCTTTTTATAAGGACACCAGTCATGTTGGATTAAGGTTCATCCTAATGACTTTGTGTTAGTTTGATTACCTCTGTAAAGAATCTGTCTTTACATAAGTTATATTTTTAGCTACAAAATCTAAAACTTTATCATATACATTTTGCTGTGGGGATACAATTTAACTCATGACACTCTGCCCTCTGGACAACCAAAATCCATGTCCTTACATTCAAAAGACATTTACCCAGTCCCCACATCCCCCTTTCTGCCCAAATATCTTAGATCATTAGCATCAACTCTGTCCAAATCTCATCTGAATATCATTTAAATAAAATATGGGTGATTCTGGGTATAATTCACCCTGGGTCAAAATACCTCTTCTCCTGTAAACCTGTGAAACTAGACAACAAGTTATCTGCTTAAAAAATATAATGGTGGGCAAAATGTGTTAAACATTCCCATTCTAAAAGGGAGAGATTGAAAGGAAGAAAGCGGTCATGGGCAGAAATAAATGCAAAAGAAACAAAAGAGACCATAGCAAAAATCAACAAAGCCAAAAGCTGGTTCTTTGAAAGGATAAATAAAATTTACAAATCATTAGCCAGACTCATCAAGAAACAAAGGGAGAAAAATCAAATCAATAAAATTAGAATTGAAAATGGAGAGATCACAACAGACAACACAGAAATACAAAGGATCATAAGAGACTATTATCAGCAATTATATGCCAATAAAATGGACAACATGGAAGAAATGGACAAATTCTTAGAAAAGTACAACTTTCCACAACTGAACCAGGAAGAAATAGAAAATCTTAACAGACCACTCACAAGCACGGAAATTGAAACTATAATCAAAAATCTTCCAGCAAACAAAAGCCCAGGTCCAGACGGCTTCACAGCTGAATTCTACCAAAAATTTAGAGAAGAGCTAACACCTGTCCTGCTCAAACTCTTCCAGAAAATTGCAGAGGAAGGTAAACTTCCAAACTCATTCTATGAGGCCACCATCACCCTAATACCAAACCTGACAAAGATCCCACAAAAAAAGAAAACTACAGGCCAATATCACTGATGAACATAGATGCAAAAATCATTAACAAAATTCTAGCAATCAGAATCCAACAACACATTAAAAAGATCATACACCATGACCAAGTGGGCTTTATCCCAGGGATGCAAGGATTCTTCAATATCTGCAAATCAATCAATGTAATACACCACATTAACAAACTGAAAAATAAAAACCATATGATTATCTCAGTAGATTCAGAGAAAGCCTTTGACAAAATTCAACATCCATTTATGATAAAAACTCTCCAGAAAGCAGGAATAGAAGGAACATACCTCAATATAATAAAAGCTATATATGACAAACCCACAGCAAACATTATCAATGGTGAAAAATTGAAAGCATTTCCCCTAAAGTCAGGAATAAGACAAGGGTGCCCACTTTCACCATTACTATTCAACATAGTTTTGGAAGTTTTGGCCACAGCAATCAGAGCAGAAAAAGAAATAAAAGGAATCCAAATTGGAAAAGAAGAAGTAAAACTCTCACTGTTTGCAGATGACATGATCCTCTGCATAGAAAACCCTATAGACTCCACCAGAAAATTACTAGAACTAATCAATGACTATAGTAAAGTTGCAGGATATAAAATCAACACACAGACATCCCTTGCATTCCTATACACTAATAATGAGAAAACAGAAAGAGAAATTAAGGAAACAATTCCATTCACCATTGCAACGGAAAGAATAAAATACTTCGGAATATATCTACCTAAAGAAACTAAAGACCTATATATAGAAAACTATAAAACACTGGTGAAAGAAATCAAAGAGGACATTAATAGATGGAGAAATATACCATGTTCATGGATTGGAAGAATCAATATAGTGAAAATGAGTATACTACCCAAAGCAATTTATAGATTCAATGCAATCCCTATCAAGCTACCAACGGTATTCTTCACAGAGCTAGAACAAATAATTTCACAATTTGTATGGAAATACAAAAAACCTCGAATAGCCAAAGCGATCTTGAGAAAAAAGAATGGAACTGGAGGAATCAACCTACCTGACTTCAGGCTCTACTACAAAGCCACAGTTATCAAGACAGTATGGTACTGGCACAAAGACAGAAATATAGATCAATGGAACAAAATAGAAAGCCCAGAGATAAATCCATGCACATATGGACACCTTATCTTTGACAAAGGAGGCAAGAATATACAATGGATTAAAGACAATCTCTTTAACAATGGTGCTGGGAAATCTGGTCAACCACTTGTAAAAGAATGAAACTAGACCACTTTCTAACACCATACGCAAAAATAAACTCAAAATGGATTAAAGATCTAAACGTAAGACCAGAAACTATAAAACTCCTAGAGGAGAACATAGGCAAAACACTCTCTGACATACATCACAGCAGGATCCTCTATGAGCCACCTCCCAGAATATTGGAAATAAAACCAAAAATAAACAAATGGGACCTAATTAAACTTAAAAGCTTCTGCACAACAAAGGAAACTATTAGCAAGGTGAAAAGGCAGCCTTCAGAATGGGAGAAAATAATAGCAAATGAAGCAACTGACAAACAACTAATCTCAAAAATATACCAGCAACTCCTACAGCTCAACTCCAGAAAAATTAATGACCCAATCAAAAAATGGGCCAAAGAACTAAATAGACATTTCTCCAAAGAAGATATACAGATGGCTAACAAACACATGAAAAGATGCTCAACATCACTCATTATCAGAGAAATGCAAATCAAAACCACTATGAGGTACCATTTCACGCCTGTCAGAATGGCTGCGATCCAAAAGTCTACAAGCAATAAATGCTGGAGAGGGTGTGGAGAAAAGGGAACCCTCTTACACTGTTGGTGGGAATGCAAACTAGTACAGCCACTATGGAGAACAGTGTGGAGATTCCTTTAAAAACTGGAAATAGAACTGCCTTATGATCCAGCAATCCCACTGCTGGGCATACACACTGAGGAAACCAGAAGGGGAAGAGACACGTGTACCCCAATGTTCATCGCAGCACTATTTATAATAGCTAGGACATGGAAGCAACCTAGATGTCCATCAGCAGATGAATGGATAAGAAAGCAGTGGTACATATACACAATGGAGTATTACTCAGCCATTAAAAAGAATACATTTGAATCAGTTCTAATGAGGTGGATGAAACTGGAGCCTGTTATACAGAGTGAAGTAAGCCAGAAAGAAAAACACCAATACAGTATACTAACGCATATATATGGAATTTAGAAAGATGGTAACAATAACCCTGCATACGAGACAGCAAAAGAGACACTGATGTATAGAACAGTCTTTTGGACTCTGTGGGAGAGGGAGAGGGTGAGATGATTTGGGAGAATGGCATTGAAATATGTATAATATCATATATGAAACGATTTGCCAGTACAGGTTTGATGCACAATACTGGATGCTTGGGGCTGGTGCACTGGGAGGACCCAGAGGGGTGATATGGGGAGGGAGGAGGGAGGAGGGTTCAGGATGGGAAACACGTGTATGCCTGTGGCAGATTCATTTCGATATATGGCAGAACCAATACAATACTGTAAAGTTTAAAAATAAAATAAAATTAAAAAAAAAAATAAAATAAAACCTTAGCAGAGAAAATTCCATTAGATTTTAAGGCTTAAGGCTAATCCTCTTTGACTTTATGCTCTGTCCTCTAGGCCCACCAGGATGGCAGCCCTACTCTCTTGGCCAGTGCCTTTTGGGTCCATGGTACCACTGGCAACCTTGTTGGCCTCTGAACTACTTTCAAGTTATTAGTCCCTTTTCTTGAAAGAAAACCCAGGTTTGATCCCTGGGTTGAGAAGATCCCCTGGAAAAAGTAATGGCAATCCACTCCAGTACTCTTGCCTAGAAAATTCCATGGATGGAGGAACCTGGTGGGCTACAGTCCATGGGGTCGCAAAGAGTCAGACACGACTGGACGACTTCACTTTCTTTCCTTCTTTTCTTTCCACAAGATTTCCTTGATAACCTTATCTCTATTCCTGGCTTCTGCTGAGGTGGTTCATTGAACTCATGAGTCACTTGCCTTCTCTTGAGCAAATTCTTGATCAGCCAAACGCTCGTCCCTGTTGCCACACTCTCTGCATAGGCTGACAATTTTCCAAACCTTCAAGTTCTAGTTCCCTTTTGCTTACTAATTCCCTCTTTAATTAATCTCTTCTCCCATATTTTCCTATACAGAGCAAAGACAAAGCAGGTCAAATTTTTAGCACTTTGCTTAGCAATATCCTTAGATAAGTATCTGAGGTTATTGCTTACACATTCTACCTGTAACAGAACACTGAAATGCAATTCAGTCAAATTATCTACAACTTAAAACAAGGATGGCCTTTCCTCCAGTTTTCAGCAAAATATTCCTCATTTGCTTGTGAGATTTTTCCAGAAGCACTTTAATGTTTATATTTATAACAATATTCTGGTCATTCTACCCTCTTTCTGAGCTCTCTCCAGAATTACTTTAATGTCCATTGTTCTACCACAGTCTCTTCAACTCAGTCCAGGCCTTTTCCATCATGCATCTCAAAAAAGTTCCAGCCTCTATCAATTATTTCTCCCAGCATCACTCTACCTCCTGTACCAAAATCTGTATTAGTTAGCCAGGGCTACTGTAACAAAGTATCATAAATAGGGTAGTTTAAACAACTAAAATTGATTATCTCAGAGTTCTTGAGGCTAGAAGTCTGAAATTAAGGTGTTGACAGGATTGGTTTCTTTGATGGATTTTAAGGGACATCTTTGTTCCAGGGCCCTCTGGTTGGCTTGTATATATGTGGCAGACTTTATATTCACATGACATTCTTTCTATATATGTAACTTTGAGTCCCAGTTACTCATTTTTATGACACTATTCATACTGGATCCAGGCATCCTAATGACCTCATTTAAACTTTATTATCTCTGTAAAGAGCCTATCTCCCCCAAAAGGTCACGTTGTGAGATACTGGGACCTAGGGCTTTAACATGTGAATTTGTGGGGAGCATAATTCAACCCTTCCTGATAGCTCAGTTGGTAAAGAATCCACCTGCAATGCAGGAGACCCCGTTTCAATTTCTGGGTCAGGAAGATCCATTGGAGAAGGGATAGGCTACCCACTCCAGTATTCTTGGGCTTCCCTTGTGGCTCAGCTGGTAAAGAATCCACCTGCAATGTGGGAGGCCTGGGTTCGATCCCTGGGTTGGGAAGATCCCCTGGGGAAGGAAAAGGCTACCCACTCCAGTATTCTTGCCTGGAAAATTCCATGGACTGTAGAGTCCACAGACTGTCAAAGAGTCGGACACGACTAAGCGACTTTCACAATTCAACCCATAGCATCCCACAGTATGTAGGATAGGAAAAAAATGTGGATGGTGGTTCAAGCATCTAGCTTTGACCTATCTAGTCTCATTCATTAAGTTTTATGCTTTAAAAGCTAAAGCATATTGCATAAATACAAATGATATCCAGAGGTAAATGATAACTTCATTCATATTTATCTCAAATTGTGGACATACACTTGTTTCAGACACTATGCATAATAGTATAACCTCATAACTTTTCCAATTAGAATTATCACTTGTTTCCAACATTCTTTTTAATTTCCTTATGCATGTCTGTAGTTGAGCAACTTCATTTTAAGTTCCTTCTTATCTTAGTGCATTTAGGTAAAGAATACACACATTAGTCTGTGCAAATCAGGCTTTGCCACATACTGTTTCATGTACAAATTTTTGTAATTATGAAACATGCCTTTAGTCTTGTAAATTATTTCCCCAACTCTATCAATAGTGAGTTTCAGTATCATTTCATGCATAAGTCCATGACCATAATTTGCTTCAGATAGATTGCAACATGAACATACCTATAGACTATTCCTAGGTAATTTCTCCATTTTTATCTGTAATAGAGGCCTTTCCTTTTTCTCAACATCATTTTTAATTCTACTTTAGGATTCAGATTAGGTAAGAGCTGTGCATAACTGCTAGAGTTTATTCAATCAAAAACTGAAGCATGTAGTCTCACTAATATGAGAACAAAGGGAAAATATTTGAAATTAGACCTGCAGCAAAAATCCACAGTGTATGATTGCCTTGGCTATGCCTCATCAAAGCATTAAAGTGTGGATTGTACACATCATTAAAGTAGTGACTCAAAACAGAATGCAATGATATTAGCAAATTTTACCCTTATCAGAAGGGACTTGAGATGTGACTTTCTGCCACTCTTGTGGAGGTAACTAGATGAGATGTCAATCATATCCAAATCAGAAACACTCAAGGCACTATTAACTAAAGTGCTATCAGTATAAATATATCTTGAACTGAAAAACTATCATGACTAAAATATTGACATGAGGAATTTTGACTTGCTCACAGTGTGATGTCTCTTTTCCCTTGACCCTTAAACACTGACAAATGTTTGTTAAATTTTCTCAATATTGTTATGAAGCCAATAAAGTCAGCCTGTTCATAGCACTCTAATGGGGATAGGGACATAAAGATTAATATAACTGGTTTCATTTATTATGTGGGTGTATATATATGCTATGCTATGCTAAGTCACTTCAGTCGTGTCCAACTCTGTGCGACCCTAGAGACGGCAGCCCACCAGGCTCCCCAGTCCCTGGGATTCTCCAGGCAAAAACACTGGAGTGGGTTGCCATTTCCTTCTCCAATGCATGAAAGTGAAAAGGGAAAGTGAAGTCCCTCAGTCGTGTCTGACTCATAGTGACCCCAGGGACTGCAGCCTACCAGGCTCCTCCATCCATGGGATTTTCCAGGCAAGAGTACTGGAGTGGGGTGCCATTGCCTTCTTCGTGTGTATGTATGTATGTATGTATGTGTATGTGTGTATATATATATATATATATATATATATTCCACATCAGTTTTTTAAAAATAAAGTTTCCTTTATGGGAGACTATTATAATTGAGAGCTGGAGTTGCCAAGGGTTTCAGGATAGTAATATCTCAATCGTTCTGATAAACATTCTAACTTCAGATAGTTGATTGGAAATCATAATTAAATGTGAACTGTAGTATTAGCTAATGACAAAATTTATGATGCAGATATACTGTCACTCATTAAACATATTTGCATTGTAAAAGATCAAAAACATAAAGGCTTACTTGACAAATGTTCTTTCAGAAGCATATGTTTTCAATATTGTGAACTTTTTGAGAGAAGTATATGCTAATTAGGTTTCTCTATAGAATTTAATCTAGTTTAACAGCATTTTGAAACAAATGTCTCACAAAAGAAATCTGTTGCTACCATGTCTAAGTTATCCCTATTTTTCTAAAAAAACTAAATTATCCTGAAGAGTCTTTTTCTTCTGGCAAACTATGATGATTAAGTACATCTTTCTAGACATGATTTATGTATAATGTGGAGAAAGTAATAATAATTCTTTGGGTAGGGATGAAGAGTAAATTAATTAATACATGTGAGGAAGTTACTACAAATGAAACCTCAAATACAGTAAGTGCTTAATAAAGGCTAACTACTGTTTTGTCTTTGGTTTATTTTCTAATAACTAAAACTTTATCTTCTAAAATTAATTCTATTTAAAGTTTCAGGCAATAAGATTTATTTTTTAATGAATCAAGTTTGAGTCCCTGCTCCATAAGACAGTGTGTGTGTGTGTGTGTGTGTGTGTGTGTGTTTAGAAATGCAGATAGAAGTTGCTTCATTAAAGTAAAAGTTTGTCCAGGTTTGACACACACTAATAGAATGGAGTCACCCCAAACAATAGCAGTTACTATTTTGAGTCAACAGGAGTTCAAGAGAATCAAAGATATATCTTAAAGTAAAGAAACAAACACTGTATGAATACAAGCCAGCACTGTAGATTTAAAGAAATGGAAGTGTATCAAAAGTTTACAGCAAGGGAGATAATACATTAAGAATAAGTCCAAAATCTATCTGAAGTTGGATTCTCCAAGAAGCAAATGGTGAGATGACGTTTTCCAGCAGGAAGTTTATTAGGGAATATTCTTAGAATATACATCTATGGAGGAGTGAAGAGCATGGGATTGAGAAAAGGGAGTAACTGGGCTGTGAGACAGTTGCAACGAAGGTCTGAGCCATAACCATAGCTGGTATGGTGTTCAGAGTTGGCCCACCTTGAGGCAAGCAGGAAGGATCTTTACACCTTCCTACCACTAGCCAGTCACTGGCTACAAAATCCTATTGACAGGAAGCTCTCAGAAAGCAATTTTCAGGGGAAGCACCAACAAAGCACCTGGGAGAATGAATGCCTCAGACTTGAGGGGGAGACATGGTGCTTACAACAGCATTCACTACGCAATGAAACCAATCTCTGAAGTTCGATTTTATTGCCCTGTAACTGAAAAGAGAAGGGGGTTGCAGCAAGAAGTCAGGAAGAGAGTTGAGAGACCTGATAAAGCCATCTTCAAAATACCTTTTTCATGTTTCTTTAAGAAAGTAAAAGTTGAGCACACAATTTGGAAAAGGCCAGGGCTTAGAAATTCCCTTTTTGATTATAGAATCACACAATAATATCAGTATTATGAGTGGAATTTGTCAATGAAGATGTATTAATTAAACTGCTTTGAATTATATTTCTTGTGTGCACAGCTGTTTCCAATTACATGATTATAGCTTACAAAGCCAACAATTGAAATCATGTTTTTAAAATTTTTTTTTAGCATCCATGGGAGAAAGCACACTGTATAGCTATTAAAATAAGCTCTCATTCTGTTAGAACATGAAATGCAGGATGAGGACTACAGACGCCAGCCATTGAGGGAATTCATGCAGAAATATGCCCTCCGGCACGATGCTTATTCTACATGATATGACTCGTCTCAGAGCTCCTTTCACTAAGCAGATCTTTAAATTAACAATAGGTCAGATTTAGAAATATTTGGTTAGGAGATACTCAACATAAAAATGTTTGTTTGTTTTTTCACTTTTAGTGACCCACTGCTTTCAAGTTAGGTGTTCCCAAATTACTAATGATGACATATAGAGGTCATTGAGACTCCATCTCTCTTGCTTTCCATAACTTTTTATGTCTTGTGGACTTAGAGCTAAGGAGAATAACTCATGACCTATGCAACTAGAAGAGTCCGAGGGTTTAACCCTCAGGCTCTGTGTTCAGACAGATATGGGTTTGAATCTAGGTTCCTCCAGTTAGTCACTCTGATTTTGAACCATTTCATTTAACAACATATAATAGATGCATCAAAAAAGTCATTGTGATGAAAACAGACTGTAGACAAATTTATTAACAAAGATTCTGTTTCAGTCTCTTAATTAGTTATTAATTACCATTTACTGCATACCTCTTACGTGTCAGAACAGTCTTAGGTGTATTAACTAATTAAATCAAGTCAGCTTCATGCAGGGGGTACTAGCATCATCTGTGTTTTATAGAAGAAGAGCTAAAACTTTGAGAGATTATATGAAGTGTGCAAGCTGACTGCCAGCAAATAGTAGAATCATATCATGTAGCAACATTAAAATAGTGGTCATAACAAACAATAAATATTAGGTGCTATGGTCACTAGTTCTATGGTATTAATACTACTTTTACTACTGCTGCTGCTACTAACTAATCAGTGCTAAGGGGTTAGAAGAGAGTACAGTCTGATTACAGAATCATTTTACCACATATACTTCTGGCTGAAACCTTGGTTTCTTACAGTAATTTTTAACTGAATATCATAATACAGTCAACATTTGAACAACATGGGTTTGAACTGTGCAGGTCCACTTGTACATGGATTTAAAAAAAAAAAACAAACAAACTGCAGTACTACACAATCCAAGGTTAATTGAATGTGCAGCTATTAAACTGCAGATACAAAGGGCTGACTATAAAGTATTAATCAGATTTTTGACTGCTGGGATCAGTGGTGCCCCTAACCCCACATTGTTCAAGGGTTAACTGTACTTTCAGCTTTAATTTATATTTATATATTCCATCTAATTTGCACTGCTCCAAATCTTCAGTATATTACTTATGGTAAGTATTTACCTAGTGTAGATGAGAAAAGATAGAGGCACAAAAAAAAGGAAAGAAAATAAGCAGGATCTCAAATTTGGGGGACTGGGAGGACTGGAATTAAAGCTTGAATCTGATATTTTGTCCACTTAGTTTATTATAAAGGAGAAATAAAAAAACTTATTAACAAACTTAAGTTTCTTTTTTCTTTTGCCAAATCACATGAGTGATTTCACTGCATTTGGAGAATGTAGATGAGATGGCACTGTGTAAAATATAGGCTGCACCGAGTAAGCACTTCACTTTGAGGGCTCCGCGTGCTACCTGAGTGTTAAGTTGTCCTCTACAAGAACAGCTGAAGCTCAAGAACAGAGTGAGATCTGCAAGATTGAAAACATGATTAAAGAAAACACAGAGTAGTTTCAAATGTATAATCCAGTTTGACCCATGAGATGAGCGGCTTCAGAAAGCATGTACAGTTGGTTGTCTGTGGGTTCAACATCCATGGGCTTCCCAGGTGGCTCAGACGGTAAAGCGTCTGCCTGCAATGCGGGAGACCCGGGTTCGATTCCTGGGTTGGGAAGATCCCCTGGAGAAGGAAATGGCAATCCACTCCAGCATTCTTGCCTGGAAAATCCCATGGACGGAGGAGCCTGGTAGGCTACAATCCATGGGGTCGCAAAAAGTCGGACACGACTGAGCGACTTCACCTTCACCTTCCACATCCATGGATTCAACCAATCATGGTTACAAAATAGTCAGAAAAACATTTTCCAGAAAGTTCCAAAAGGCAAAACTTGCATTTGTTGCAATCAATTTACTTAGTATCTACCTCATATTTACAACTATTTATACAGTATTTAAGTTGTAATAGGAATTATAAGTAGTCTAGAGATGATTTAAAGTATACAAAATTATGTGTATATTATACTATACTATACTATACTATACTACAATATTTGCCATTCTATATAATGGGTTTGAGCATCCAGAGAGTGGATTTTTGTATCTGAAGGACGTCCTAGAACCAATACCTTGTGGATACAAGGGATCACTGTACTGATTTACCACTGGGCTGATTCTTTTTTTTTTTTTTTTAAACTTTACATAATTGTATTAGTTTTGCCAAATATCAAAATGAATCCATCATAGGTATACATGGGCTGATTCTTACACATGGGCAGCTCTAGATAACAAGTTCCAGGGTGAATGCCAGTAGGAAATTAATTCTTAGCCATGGTCAATTTCCTCTCAAAGGTAGAAAAAACAAACAAACAAAAATCTATGGGCATTCCACCAAACTGAGTTACTCCAGTTTGGTTCAAAAGCTGATCTGCTGATTCAGATAATTTAGTTTGCCTATGGATACAACAGTCTGACTTTGAAACAGTCACCAAACTGAGCTACTCCAGTTTGGTTCAAAAGCTGATCTGCTGATTCAGATAATTTAGTTTGCCTATGGATACAACAGTCTGTCTTTGAAACAAAGACACAAAGGGAAAAGTGAAAGTGTTTTTGGAAAGGAAACAATGTCTTAGGTAGGATGAGCATCAGATTGAAATAGGACTTTCTATGTTGAATTATGGCACTTGTAAGCTGAAAGTGTATGTCCCCTCAAAATCCATATGTTGAGGTATGATGGTAATAGGAGGTGGGAAGATAATTAGGTCATGAGGGTGGAGTGCTCATAAATGTGATTGGTGCTTTTGTAAGAAGCAGCAGGAGAACTCGGTGTCACCCTCTATTCTCTACCATGTTGGGATACAAGAAGATGGCCTTTTGTAAACCAGGAAGACTGTCCTCACTGAACAGTTAATCTGTTAGTGTCTTGATCTTGGATCTTCCAGGCTCCAGAAATGTGAGAAAGAAATGTGTATTTGTTAAAACACCCAGTCTATGGTAATTTGTTGTAGCAGCCCAAGCTGATTTAGACACTTGGTCAGATTGCTTCAATCATTTAGCCTATATTATCTCATGTAAATTTCTCATGTTCTTGCTCAGTCATTCAGTCGTGTTAGACTCTTTTGCAACCTGGTGGACTGTAGGCTGCCAGGCTCCTCAGTCTGTGGGATTTTACCAGGCAAGAATACTTGGAGTGGTTTGCCATTTCCTTCTTAGGGGACCTTCCTGACCCAGGGATTAAACCCACGTCTCCTGCTTGGCAGGCAGATTTTTTACCACTGAGTCACTTGGAAAGCACCTCATGTAAATTAAAGATCTTGAATTTGCTAGTCAATGCATGGGTATTTTCAGAAGTGAATTTCAGGGACATTTTCAGATCATACACTTTGCCCACATAGGGCAATATCAAAGAATGATCTAGTCATTCAGACAGTTTGCTAAACCTCAAACATTCATGTATTAACTTCATGATTTTTCTACATCTACTTGTACCATTTTTACTTATTTTTTCTTTATACAATTACATAATTAGATTTATTTAAAATCAAACTAAATTAAATCAACACTGAAAGTAGAATACAAGGTAAAACTTGCTTTACACCAGAAATGTAACAATAGAACCATAAATTCAACAAAAGCAAAACATTTTTGTTAAGGTGATCAATTTGCTTAGGGATCTGAATGAAAATTTTAGTCTTTTTTTAATGTATAATGAGTAAATCCTGAAGTGGCTGAAGAGTTGTTTCCAACATACTAAGACTTTTTCCTTGGATAACTGAAGGAGAATCAAAAGAAAAACATACTATATTTTGAACCATGATTTACTTTAAACAAATTCCTGTTTAGGTACCACCAAAAATGATCTTAGATCCGCATACTAAATCTTGGAATTCTACATTTCCTTATCCAGAAAGTATTGAAGTGTTCTGCCTGACAAAAGAAGTAAACTCACTTGAATCACAGTTGAGTCATGCTTTTAAGGAACTAAATATGCATTATGAAGCAGTGAAGAAACACTTGTACGTAAGTAACTGTGGAACAAGAAGGGGACTACCCAGCAGGTTTCCCCGTTTTGGTGTACACTAGGGCCTTTAACGTGGCTGTGCTCCTTTCTGGAAATACAATAAAATACACTATTTTCAGAACAAGAGCTTTTCTCTTCTTCCAGATTAACTATTTATGTCTTCACTTCTGAGAGCTTCTTCTTACTTTCACCATTTTGTTCTTTCCGTCCCAACCACCTTCATAGAAATGATCACTACCTCGTATTTTCTTGTGTGTTTAATTTAGATGTGGGCTTATTTTATTTTTCTCTCTCTTAGAAAGGGAAAGGCTCTCCCAAAAGGGAAAGGCTCTTGTCTGCTTTGTTCACACTTGGGTCAATGGTGTGTTAGACCTGGCTTGTTCAAGTACATCACAGTGGATTAGTAAACTTCCAGGAATTTTACGAACCAGTTGATACTATACCAGTAGTTTAAAATCATCATGTTAGGAATATTTATATAAGACTCAGCAAAACTATAAATAATTTTTTTTTTCCTGGGGAACTTGTTTTTAAACAATTACCTGCACATCACTTGCTCTGCTTCCATGCTAGAAACATGCATGTAATATGGAAGAAGCCTAATGAATTTCTGGTTATTAAATAAAATGCATGTCCAAAAAATAGGAAAAAACAAAACACTGTTCCAGCTCAAAGGAAGTCAGGCAGGAGTTCCTTCCATTCAGGCTTTTTATTCTATTCTGGTCTTCAACTGATTGGGTTAGGCTTGCCCATATTAAGGAGGGAAATGCACTTTACTCAGTCTATTGATTCAAATGTTAATCTCATACAAAAGCACCCTCATCAATACACTCAGAATAGTGTTTGACCAAATATCTCGGCATCTAGGAGCCCAGTAAAGTTGACATATTAAATAAAGCATCACAACTAAGTTCCTGATACAAGCTGCTATTATAATAATTGTGATTGTTAATATTAATATTATAATATTAATATCAGGTGACAAGTATTTTGTTAGACATTTTCACAAACCATATTTTTTATCCATATCTCTCCTTCACATATAGTAGTTTAATTATTAAATTTCAAAAAGCACTGTTACAGCAAATCATCACATTACCCTTAGCATTAATTAAAAAACTAAAATAGAGAGATCCTATTATTAACCTCGAAATTCTCTGCTGTGGTACACATAGTAGGGCTACAAGGAGTTCTTTGTTGAATATATTTTAAGAAAATCTAGGACAGGACTTGGGGACCTTATTCCGAGAAACAGAGAACACATCTGTTACCAGATAAAAACATGTACTTATTTTAGCAGGTGATATTTGTTTTAATTTTTCTTGCCTCTATCTTCCACAAAGGCCATGGTGAAGATTTATTTTTCAAATTGTTAGAAGTTGTTATATAAAAATGACCTCTGAATGCAAGAATAGAAACATAGTTAAAAGTTCATGATTTGGACAGTCAGCGTTAATGTAGACTGGAGAAATAATTTGGCAACCTCTTCCCTTTTCCCTAGGTAGCTTGATGAATGACCGTTTCCTTTATTCTGTGTTCAGAAGTTTTATGGGCCATGGAGAGTGCAAGATCAGAGTAATTTAGGCCTGAAATAAAAAGAAGTATTACCCAGCCACACTTAAATAAATGTTGTAAAAGGCCTGAACAAAGCATTTTTGAGTACCAAAAATTCCACTTTTCAGAGAATTTTTTATAGTGTTTGCAAATAAATAAGAAAGAAAACTATATTTGTGATTTCAAAGTAAGGTCATAGCTCCTAGCATTGCAAATTATTTTGGGAATTGGTATTCATTCAGAGCTCCATTGAATTAAAGACTGTGCAAGATGGGTTATCTAAAGCCCTAATTTGGAGAATTTTCTAGACATTTTCAAGGACTATTGGAAACACTGAGATCACTATCAATTAGGTTAAAACAAATACAAATTTGAACATTCTAGCTTTTTGGATAAAATACAGAATTGGCAATGAGAAAGGGGAAGGATCCTAAGCTCTGTGTCTGAGTTTCCAAACTTCTGTTCATTATACTCTAAGATATTCTAGGACAATTATTATTTTATAAAGATCTTTTCCATCATTAGAGTACATCTGCTGAAACTTGATTCACTCTCTTAATACTCTAATTTTAACAATTGTTCTTATTCATAGCTCCCCAGTAAAAGTTGATATCTTGATTCTTTTCTCTCTAAATTTGTCTTAGAAACATACACATGCACTTTAAGTCATCTGCCATTCTTCCTTCTTTGCAACTTGTTCTCTTCACACATGTCACATTCTAACACATGTATTCCTCTCCATGTACTGATTAGTCTATGAAATTATCTATGAACAGTCTTATTACCACCTCCTCCCAAGTATGGACCACCAAAAACTTTTATCTGAAAAATTTCCAAAACATGTCCTGTGTAGTTCTCTCTTCTTCACAGTACACCAGTGATCTATGTCATCTGAGAAGCAATCTGACTGTGTCATTACTCTGATTAAAATCTTCCAAATCTACACTTGACTTCCAAGTCAGTGCAAATCCCAAGCTTCTAAAACTGTCTTATTAAGCCTTCCTGCTCTGCTCATTGTTTGGCTCTCCAATCATTTACAACTCCTTGTGTTCTACTCCACTGTCTTGTTATGCCACACGTCTTCCATCCTATGAGAGCAATGCATGTCCTCTTGTCTGTCCAACTTCACATAGCCAATCACCAAAAATCCAATCCAGTCCCTGACACCTGACCATTTATTTGGCCAAAATACACCAGTTCTCTGATGTTGCCTTGGACAAGGAAATGGCAATCCACTCCAGTATTATTGCCTGGAGAATCCCATGGACAGAGGAGCCTGGGGGGCTACAGTCCATGGGGTTGCAAAGAGTTGGACACGACCGAGTAACTAACACACCTGATACTGCCTAACATGCTACTTTCTGCCTTGGTGGCCCAGGAATTGCTCATGTTCCTTCTTTATATGTTCTCATCACACGTTGGATTCTAACACATGCATTCCTCCCTAAGTACTAAACAGTCTATTTTCTTAGCTGTCTTCCCAACTAGTCCACAAGGCCAAATTGTGACAAATTCATCATTGCAAATTAAGACTTTGTTACAGTTCTGATCATGAAAATGTCTCAGTGAATATTTGGAGAAGGAAGAAAAAAATAATTTTTGCTATAGGGAATAATTATAGAAAATAAGAATTGGATCAATCTTATCAATCCACTTTTCTCTCCTCTCCATTCCTCTCTCCCTCTCCTCACTTCTCTCCACTCCTTTCTTCAACCCTTCTCTCCCTCTCTCTCTTTTCCCACTTTCTGGGCTTCTGCTACTTGGAATCTCACTAAATTCCATGTCCATTACACCTTTCTCTTTTTCCATAATAGTGGTTTTATTGATGTACTATTTCCAATGAGTTTTATAGATAGAGGTGGAGTGAAAGAAGGAGAGAAGGAAAAGTAGGAAGAGAAGGAGAAAACGGAATAGTAGTAGGAGATTTTAACATCCATGAAGCACTTTATACATGCCATGCACTATACCAAGTATTTCATCAGGATCTATCATTAAATCCTCATATCAGCAGTATGTGAGAGGTATAATTATTCACATTTTATAAAGAGGGAAACTGAGGCACAGTAAGGGGCACACCCAAAAGACTGAGAAGGAACCTGTCCACCTGTATCCCAAGTACACATTTTTTTTTTTTTTTGGTGCCATCATATAGCTCTCTCTCACTATGCATCAAACCAATGCTCAGCTCATTCAGTTTGGTTCAGTCACTCAGTTGTGTCCAACTCTTTGCATCTTCATGAACCACAGCACGCCAGGCCTCCCTGTCCATTATCAACTCCCAGAGTCCACCCAAACCCATGTCCATTGAGTCAGTGATGCCATCCAACCATCTCATCCTCTGTCGTCCCATTCTCCTCCTGCCCTCAATCTTTCCCAGCATCAGGGTCTTTTCAAATGAGTCAGCTCTTCACATCAGGTGGCCAAAGTATTCAGCTTCAGCATCAGTCCTTCCAATGAACACCCAGGACTGATCTCCTTTAGGATGGACTGGTTGGATCTCCTTGCAGTCCAAGGGACTCTCAAGAGTCTTCTCTGACACCACAGTTCAAAAGCATAAATTCTTCAGCATTCGGCTATCTTTATAGTCCAACTCTCACATCCATACATGACTACTAGAAAAACCATAGCCTTGACTAGATGGACCTTTGTCGACAAAGTAATGTCTCTGCTTTTTAATATGCTATCTATGTTGGTCATAACTTTCCAAGGAGTAAGCGTCTTTTAATTTCATGGCTGCAATCACCATCTGCAGTGATTTTGGAGCCCAAGAAAATAAAGTCAGCCACTGTTCCCACTGTTTCCCCATCTATTTACCATGAAGTGATGCAACCAGATGCCATGATCTTAGTTTTCTGAATGTTGAGCTTTAAGCCAACTTTTTCACGCTCCTCTTTCACTTTCATTAGATGTATACAGAGCTCTTGAATGAAACTCTCTGGTCCCTTTAGAACTTAAAGCCAGAACTCAAGACGTGGGAATTCTCCCATATGTGTGTCTATAAATGCTAGAATGAATAAAAGCATATGTCTTTGTTTTCCCTACCCATACAGATTCTGCACCCTCTGCTAGGACATTCCTCAGTGACTATCCTGCCTAGCAACACTGCAGTGACAATGTAGTAGAAGGACTCTTTTCCCTAGGAACACATTCCAACACTGCATCAGGCCAAGACACATGTTAAGAGTGAAAATCAGAGTCCATGAAGCCCCTTCCATTCAATGGGTTTCTCCTTTTGCTGCAAACTTCCTGACTCAGCTTTTTTAAGCAGCGAACATTTCCCAAGGATCTCCAGGTATCCCTTCCTGTGATAGGTCATTACCCCTCTAGCTGCTGAGAGGTGAAAAGGTGCTATTAAGCAAGTGGTATCCACTCCAAGAGCCGTATTGATTGCAATCCCTTTGTCAGATGCTGTGTGGAAACAGGGCTCAGCCACTCATTCATCACAGGTGCTATTTCTGGTATGTTTGAAACTTGTTCTGTGCTTCTCTGAAACCTGTGCAGGCCAGTGTGCCCACTGCAAGTGTGTGGTAGATATCACATACTTGTGAAATAAATATGAGAGTGTATGTAAATTTCTATGACTCTTTAAGAAGGCAACAATTGATTACACCTCTTCTGGTTCCTCAAATACACCTTCTCTCTCTTTCTTGTATCTCCTTCTCTGTCTACAAAGGTGAGCTTTCCCTCCTCCTTTTGAGTTGACTTGAACTGATCTCATGTTTGAAATTCAGCTCAGGATCTCCCTTCTTCTATTTTATGAGGCAAGCCTTGGCCCAAGTATCTCTCTGTTAGGATTCTTTTCTCACTGGGCTGTGAAAACCCACTTACTTATATGTGTGTGGTGTCTTCAATTAACCTCTTTTCCTTTCAAAATCTAGAATTATAGACCATCATGTTTAGTATCTGGTATTGTGTGTATTCTCAGTCATATTTGACTCTTTGTGACCCCTGTGGTCTGTAGCCCACGAGTCTCCTCTATCCATAGGATTTCCCAGGCAAGAATACTGGAGTGGATTACCATTTCCTTCTCCAGGGGATCTTTCTGACCCACGGATCAAACTGCCATCTCTTGTGTCTCCTGCATTGGCTGGCAGATTCTTTACCACTAGTGTTACCTGGGAAGCCCTATCTTGTATTGTAGCTGGAACCAAGTCTTGTCTTAATATGTTTCCATTGAGTGAATAAGTATCCTAATAATTTCACTAAGTTCAAAATAAGCTTATCAGTTCAATGACCTGAAATCCAATAATTTGGCTAAGGTATTCAGGACATCCAGTTGTACAGCATTCATTCATGCTTTCAGCTGTGTTAAAGGACTAACGTTTGCTTATCTTTAGAAGTTTGACATGTTCATTAATGTTTCTTCTGCAATTGCAGCTTTGCTCCAAATAGAGAAAAAGTTTAAGGGAGTCTTTTTAGCCTCCTCTTTCTTCTTCTGCAGAGGAGTTACCATGAAGGAGTGGAGACTGCAGAGATTTGACATCTGACATGCTGAAAGCCACCCTTACTTTTGCTAGTCTTAGGGACTGTCATATAAATTGAGAGCTCATCCACAAGATGGAAATAGCAATGCCTTCTTTTTACATCTTGAAGGGTTGTTGTACAGATCCAAATATATTATGCATTTTTTTATTCTCTGGAAATCCTCAAACAAATATAACTTCTGCTAGAACTTGTAGAAGACCTCTGATATCTCTATCAATCAATTTATGTTCTAGTTTCCCTTAAACTCCACTTTATATTTGGTTATTAGTGTCCTAAATACAAGCTACTGCACTTTTATTTATTACTTCTCCCGGATACATGTTTTTATTTCCCCAAACTTATGAGCCTTCTGGTTAACAAGAGCTATTTCTTCAACTTGAAGTAAATTTGTTTGACTTAGTCATTTAAATATAAATTGAGGGTGTTTTAGTAGGGCTGCATTACAATATTATAAAATTATGGTTTCAAATACAGCTGGCCCTCAGAATTATCCATGGAACTTAATAAGAACAAAAGAATAAGAAGAGCAGATTTCTTGTCTTTACTATGGACCCACTGCAAGTCTGTATGAAATATCTGCCTCACTGACTTTGATGATGGTGCTTTTGTTCCTCAGCAGGCCCTGTTCCCCAGCAATGGTGTTTTGCACCAGAGAGTTCTTTACCTTGGCTACAGGTGATTGGACAGGGGAGGTTCTTCATTTAATGAAGTCAAACTGTAGGCTTCTCAGTGAATTATCTTCTGAATACAAGAGCTAGTCTAATTTGCTAGTGGCAGAGATCTAGCCATTAACTATCTATTTCTACTACTTAATAGTTGTATGAGTGAGAGAGTGAGTCAATCAGTGCTCAGTCTCTCAGTCATGTTCGACTCTTTGCGATTCCATGGATTGCAGCCCATGAGGCTCCTCTGATGATGGGATTTTCCAGGCAATAATACTGGAGTGGTTGCCACTTCCTCCTTCAGGAGATCTTCCCACCCAGGGATTGAACCCGTATCTCTTATATCTCCTGCATTGCAAGCAGATTCTTTACATCTGAGCCACTGAGGAAGCCCCATTAGTTGTATAAACATAGTCAAATCACTAACATTATCACTTTGAGTCTGAAGTTGGAAGTGGGGATAAATCAAAATGCGTTATGTGTTCCTTTGTGAAATAGAGGAAACGATAGAACTTAACTCACAGGCTTCTAACATTTATGATGCATAGAAAGTACTAGATTATAGGTAGTTATCATCCTACCTTTCATGGGGTTGTTGAAAGGAATGATTTACATGATGCATATAAAGTGATTAGAATATTTCCTGGCATCTATAATTGCTCATTCACTCGCTCACTCAGTCGCTCAGTTGTGTCTGACTCTTTGCAACCCCATGGACTGTAGCCCACCAGGCTCCTCCATCCATGGAATTTTCTAGGCAAGAGTACTGGAGTGGGTTGCCATTTCCTTCTCCATAATTGCTCATTAGCAGTTAGTAATATATTATTATTGTTGTTTTATTTCACCTGATTCTTGTTTGTGTGCTTTATCTCCTATAACATGTACTTATAATTCTCTGGACTTGCGCATCCTCATACACTCATTCAGCAAGAGTCCTCTAAACAGCCCAGTGTGTGAGTACCTGCTGAGCCTCTGGGTATGGAATGCCCTTCCCAGTGTCCTGAGACTGCCTGGTCTTTCCCAATCTTATACAACTAGTTTCAGATCTCAGCTCTGCCTCTGTAGCTTCACTGACAACTTGACCTCCATAGAGAGCCTCCTCTTCTAAACTCTCCTTGCCTTCTGAGACACACTCAAGTGCCTGTGCTCATCACAGAAGATTAGTGTCAGTTGTTTTTATGAACGCATAGGACTACTGTGTACAGCTATAGAGGTCATGCCCTGTGCGAGATTCTAATATGAATAGATATCTGAATGCAGCCCTAGTTATTAGTTAATGCTGCTTGGCATAGGGCTGGATCTAATTAGTTCAACAAGAAGCAAGTTTATAATTTATCTGTCTGAAGAGGTTGTGTTATATGATTTATTGGAACCAAAGGAGGACGCTTATTGATAGTTGGCACAGTTGGCCATGGTAGCCCTAATCATGTCCTCCTTAAGTATGTTATTGTTGTTGTTGTTTAATCACTAAGTCATGTCCGACTCTCGTGATCCCATGGATTGTAGAACACCAGGTTCCTCTGTCCGTGGGATTTTTCAGGCAAGAATACTGAAGTGGGTTGCCATTTCCTTCTTCAGGGAATCTTTCTGACCCAGGGATAGAACTTGCATCTCCTACATAGACAGGCACGTTATTCAACACTGAGCCCCCCACTAAGCATGTAAGCCCCTGAAGTCTGGAATCACAATCACCTTCAAATTCATTCATTTATGTATCCACTTGTTGAATCATTCAACAAATATTTATTGACAACCTAATTTCTGTTCATTCTCTTAGATTCTGCATCTCTGTTCTTTGTCTCACATGTCAGATAATATAAATAGGTTACAGTTTCTTCAAATCTGGTTTCAGATTTGTTTGCATGAGTGTCCAGATGATGTGACTAACTAGCATACTAGACAAAGTTACCTTCTTAATTTTTCTCATCACTGACTAAAACTTATTTATATAACTCTTCAAGACCATATAGTGCTATGTTGTGCTTAGTTGCTTAGTCATGTCCAACTCTTTGCAGGACTGTAGCCCACCAGGCTTCTCTGTCCATGGGGATTCTCCAAAAGAGAATACTGAAGTGGATTGCCATGCCCCTCTCCAGGGGATCTTCCCAACCCAGGGATCAAACCCAGGTCTCCCACATTGCAGGCAGATTCTTTACTGTCCAAGTCACCAGGGAAGCCCAAATGCCATATTAAATGATGATAATAAAAAGATAGCTCATAGAAGCTACTGCTACCAACAAGTATGTTTATATTGCTGACATTCATCCATCTATCTTCAACATATTTATGTAACTCCCATGTCCCTGGCTTGAGGTTAGGCATGAGGAGTACACAGGCAATTAGATCCTAGTTCTGCAAAATTCAAAGTTTAGCATTTTCATGTAAGTAAATGAATTTAAGGAATGGACTTCAAAAGTGGTGAGCAATGGTAATAGCAAGTTAATGAAGAATAATACACTACTCTAAATTGCATCATTTCTGATTTGAGTTTCAGGAAAAATAAAATATGTTTACCCTGGATAGGATTATGGAGGTTTGGTGTTCAATGCTAAACTTGTTGAAAGGTGCAGAGTTAAAACTTGCACAGCAAAACATGTTGAGGCAAAAGAAAAAAAATTTTGTTTTGGCTAGAGGCCAAATTTCTGTGTCACCATTTAAGGAGGTGTTTTATGGGAGGGGGGAAGTTATTTTATGGGGGAGTCCCAAAATTTCAAGTATATTAGTTGGCCTATCACATCATAGCTAGCAAGACAGATTGGTATCATTGAGCAGAAGTGATTCAAACTAATGAATAGACAGAGTGGGTTCCACTTGAAGAGAAATGTCCTTAACCTGGACAAGCCATGTTGGAATACTATTTGAAGAACAGCCTTTAATCTGTGGCCTTCTGTGTTATCTCTAATTTTAAAATGTTGGCAATATACTAAAAAAAATTAATGTGCAGAACAAATTAACCATATCTTGATCTACCCAACTTATAACCTCTAAGATTAGGACTTGTTTGTCAATTTTAATCCTGAAAGATTGTGAGTGTGGTGAAGAGTTGGGGGTGGGTAGGGTGGCAGGAGAGATGCCGATCATGTTTGCATTCTAAGGATAATTCTGGCACAACTGGAAGTATCACTCATAGTATAGAAACTTGCATTCAATCCCTCTGAGGTACTTGTTAAAATGCTTGTTCCTGGCCCCACCTTAGATGTTTTGAGTCAAAGTAGCTGGAGAGTGTACTGGACCCCATGGTGTGAGGAGAAGCCCCAAATGACAAAGACCAAATAGTATGCTATCTTCCCATTAGGGGAAGGGATATTTTTATGCTGTGTTACTCATTATGATGAAATAATTCTTGAATTCGATTGCTGTACAGAATCAGGTCTGTCTTTCCTAATGGGAATAAGGACAGGCTTTGAAATATTGGAGACTCTGAGAGTTGACCTGTTGCTTAGTATCAGTGTCACTCATTTGTAAAGTAGGGATTTACTTATTGACTTAATAACTCTTTGGTAATCACTGCTTATAGCATCTTTGTACACAGAGACCTCCTGATTAGTGCTTTATTGACCTGGAAGATGATGCTTTTATCATTTAGTTCAGGCCAGTGCAAGCTTTTGGCATGCTCACTCCAACAAATCCCCACATTAAAATAAAAACATTACTCTCATTAAAATTAATGGCTGTTATGCTTACCCACAAAAGGGAGACTCCATCACTAACTGCAGCAGCAAGGGGTAGCAGTAGATAATTTTGACTGAATGTATTAAGACATTGCACTTACTTTCCCATTTCCAAAATTAATGAAATTATCAAATTCTAATTTAAAATCCATTTACTGTCACTCACAGAGCTTTGCTTTTTTTTGACCTATTTCATCCTTTTGCTCTAACTACCTACTAGTAAAAATTTCACCTCATAAAACATAATGATAAATGCCAAAACTCGTGAAATATTTTCATAAAACTCCAGAACTCCAGTATCTTGATTCTGGGCAATCAGGAGCTGAAGATTCCATTTTCATCAGGTGAAATATTGGAGAATGCTTCTTTATTACTGAATCAAAACTAGCTTCAGTTAATGGTGGAGCTGAAAATGATTACATGTCTCAATCAAGAGCACACCAGCTGGGAGGCTCTACACTGGGAAAATGATTTGAAACCCTGGTAAGTGCTTATCCAGATCTTATACTTTTCTTATTAACTGAATCACAAACAGACCAATGTCTTACAAAAATTATCACATACCACAAACGGCCCTGTAGAATCAAAAACCTTATAACATTCATGGTAAAGCAAAATAAGTTTTCTACTATCAGAGGAACACCTTACATCCATGGTACCAACTTATGGTTGAAAAAAAATATTGAGAAAAATTTGTCAATTTACCTTAAAATGAGAGACCATTATTGTTTAATTTAGGGTCATGCCAGGTTATAGTTCAGTCCAGTTGTTCAGTTGTGTCCAACTCTTTGCCACCCCATGAACTACAACACTCTAGGCTTCCGTGTCCATCACCAACTCTCAGAGCTTGTTCAAACACCTGTCCGAGTTGATGAGGCCATCCAACCATCTCATCCTGTCATCCCCTTCTCCTCCTGCCTTCAATCTTGCCCGGCATCAGGGTCTTTTCCAATGAGTCAGTTCTTTGCATCAGGTGGCCAAAGTATTGGAGTTTCAGCTTCAGCATCAGTCCTTCCAATGAATATTCAGGATTGATTTCCTTTAGGATGGACTGGTTTGATCACCTTGCAATCCAAGAGACTCTCAAAAGTCTTCTCCAGCACCACAGTTCAAAAGCATCAATTCTTCAGTGCTCAGCTTTCTTTATAGTCCAACTCTCACATCCATACATGACTACTGGAAAAACCATAGCTTTGACTAGATGGACCTTTGGTGGCAAAGTAATCTCTCTGCTTTTTAATATGCTGTCTAGGTTGGTCGTAACCTTTCTCCCAAGCTTTTATTCCATAGCTTTTCTTCCAAGGAGCAAGCATCTTTTAATTTCATGGTAAATTAAATGGTAAATTTCATGGTAAATTAAATTACCATTAATCAAGGTAAATTGAAAGTGGTCAGGTTATAAACCATCTTTTATTGACAAAGATCATATGAAAGGGTCATCAAGTCTGAAAATATGAGGGAAGCAAAGAGTAGAAAAAGAACACAGGAGAGAGCTTGAGGCTCTGGATATATTTTGATCAGGATAGGCATGCATTTCCTTTCAATGGTGAGCCCATTGAAAGCCAATAACTTAAGTCAATAACTTATGAATGCCCTGGCTTCTATATCAGGAATGGTAAGATAAGGGCAATTGAAAAGAGCAGAGTCAACCATGTTTACTTAATCAATAAAAATTCGGCAAACTATTTCTTATTGATCTTAGAGAAAAAATATGCAGAAAATATTAGGAATAACTCACTTCCATGAGGTTTAACTGTAGTCCAGAAATTTAAATAAAATTGTAGATAGAAGCCTTTTTATGCAGGAATCTTTGCAACTGCATTAAAGAATTAAAAGTGTGCACAAGGAAAAAACATTTTAATACATGTGATCTCTTTACATATCATAAGTTTTATCTTTGTCTAAGACACATGGTTAAGATGGATTGAGTTTTTGACAATATGAGCCATAAGAATTTAAAAAACAAAAAATGAAACAAAGCCTTGAATTGTTCATTCACTCAGTGCTCATGAATAAGTGTTGTGCCAACTTTCGTGTCTGAGGCTCATGTTAAGAGCTAGGATTACAGTGTGAGCAAATGCAACTCTAGTCTTCAAGAAGCCTATGTCCTATTATAAATGGCTGACCAAGCCACCTAAATTTCTTGAGCCTTGGGTTACTTCTACTGACATTGAAAGGGCTGGATAAAACTTTCCTGTGTTCTCTTTTGAGACCAAAATTTTAACAAATATTTAGAGGGCTGTATAGAAGGAAATTAGGCTTCTCTTGTGGCTCAGACAGTAAAGATTCCACCTGCAATGTGGGAGATCTGGGTTCAACCTCTGGGTTGGGAAGATCCTCTTGAGGAGGGCATTGTAACCCACTCCAGTATTCTTGCCTGGAGAATCCCCAAGGACAGAGAAGCCTGGCAGGCTATAGTCCATGGGGTCACAAAGAGTTGGACATGAGTGAGTGACTAAGCACAGCACACAGAAGGAAATGGCCACCGACTCCAGTATTCTTGCCTGGAGAATTTCATGGACAGGGAGACTAATGGGCTAGGATTCATGGCATCACAAAGAGTTGGACATGACTGAGCAACTAAAACACACATACACACACATACACATAGAATTTAGTTTACAAAAGAAATGTATAGATATTCTAGGAGTGTGATGAGCAAGGCTGCTGTGAAAATTCATTTTCTATTCCGGTTATCATATCTTACCTTTCAAATTCTTCCCATAAGTGTAGGGCTATAACTTGCTGTGCTGAGTTCATTAGATATTCATTACCATTTCCATTCTTATTTAAAGAGTACTGTCTGACCTCCCTGGCAGTCCACTGGTTAAGACTCTTGGCTTCAAATGCAGGGAGTGTGGGTTCAACCCCTGGTTAGGGAACTAGGATCCCACATGGCACTTGGTGAGGCAAGAAACTAAGAGTACTGTCTATGCTGTCTACGTATAGGTTAGTCAGTGTACTAGGGATTTTAAACACATTATCTTGAACTTGATTCTCAACAGAATCCAATTATTATTATTATTCACATGTTACAAATGAAAAAAATGGGACTTAGGGAAATTGAGTAACTTACCAGTGTCACACAGGTATCAAGTGACCGAGACAACATTTGAACTCAGAAGGCTGATCCCTACGGCAAGTGCTCCTAACCTATTCATTTTCATCACAGAAGGGTCATTGTTAAAAAATATACTCTTTCATCTCTAGCATTACCATCATTCTGGGAACTAAGCACTGCACCCCTTAAATCCACGGGCTTTCATCCTCTCCAAGGGAGCACAGACATGAGTTACTCTGAAACACTGCCTGACCCTCTCTCCAGTCTGGTTGGAAGGAGAGCTCCTCCTTTGTGTTTGCTGCCACCAATGATCCACTGTAGCTGACAGCTTTGTATTTGCTTGATTTCCCCCTCTAGATTTTGATCCCCTAACAGAACTGTTTATGCCTTTCTTGTGTATGTATCCCCAGTTCCTAGCACAGGATTTGACTATGACAAGTATAAGAATATATGTTGATTAAACAAGTGGTCATGTGAGCAAATGAATGTAATGACACTCAGTCTGCCTTGCTAACTATAATTAAACCATATGATTGTACTGGGTCCTGAGAAATTATGTCTAGGAATGGGTGAGCTAACTAGGAAGATATTATACTTAATTTTTATTGCCCTGCATAATGTTTTGATTAGTGAAGAAAAAAGAAATGACAGGAAGTTAAGTGTATGAGCAAGGTGACACTGTCTGTGACTGTTTACATGCTGTAGAAAACTTTTTGTGGGAGATGACATTGAACAGTGTGACTCCAGATGGGAAGTCCTGGAACAAGTCCTGGAACAGCTACATCTACATCACTGGGTGAGTATTAGATTCAGAAATATGGGGTATGGACTTGGCAATCCAAAATCTGAAAAACATTGGTATAATCGTTCCTCACTCCTAGGTACTAGTTACAGAAACTAAGCATGACAATGTTATGTTGTATTGTGCTCAGTTGCTCAGTTGTGTTCAACTCTTTGTGACCCCATGGACTGTAACCTGCCAGGCTCTCTGTCCATGGGGATTCTCCAGGCAAGGGTTGCCATTCCCTTCTCCAGGGCATCTTCCCTACCCAGGGATCAAACCCAGGTCTCCCACACTGCAGGCAGATTCTTTGAATTGCCCTTTTGGTCACTCAGTTTATTTTATGTTGCATGCAAAGGGTCTGAGGGGAATATTGCTGGTTCTAGCTGGGCCCCACTGAAGAATAGTCTGAGAGAACTCTCCTGAACTCATATTTGGGAACATATACAGTAGTACTAAGTGACCGTACTGATGAAATGTTCCTGGACTTCCCATCTGTGTATACAGTAGACACTCAATAAACATCATTGACAGACTTAACAGATGACCTGGATTGACAAATCAAATCATCCCAAGGAGTTTATTTTCTTCTCATGGGTTAAAATGATACCCTGTCTGAATAGGAAATGCAGCATTGAGTGCTCAGATTCTAATAATTAGCTCTGTCAGTGTGTGCCTTCTCTCTCCTCACACAACTGTAAAAATCTCTCTCCAGTTGCTTTCAGGGAAATTCGCTTACAATTTTCTATTAGTTATTACTGGATGAGCAAAACCCATGTACCTCTTGTTTTTCTTTATTGCAGTGTCTTTTTTTTTTTTTTTTAAATTTTATTTTATTTTTAAACTTTACAATATTGTATTAGTTTTGCCAAATATCGAAATGAATCTGCCACAGGTATACCTGCGTTCCCCATCCTGAACCCTCCTCCCTCCTCCCTCCCCTCCTCTCCCTCTGGGTCATCCCAGTGCACCAGCCCCAAGCATCCAGTACCGTGCATCGAACCTGGAGTGGCGACTCAGAATGGCTGTGATCCAAAAGTGTACAAGCAATAAATGCTGGCGAGGGTGTGGAGAAAAGGGAACCCTCTTACACTGTTGGTGGGAATGCAAACTAGTACAGCCACTATGGAGAACAGTGTGGAGATTCCTTAAAAAACTGGAAATAGAACTGCCTTATGATCCAGCAATCCCACTGCTGGGCATACACACTGAGGAAACCAGAAGGGAAAGATACATGTGTACCCCAATGCAGTGTCTTTTCTTTTCCAAATACACCAACAAGAAAACAACCCAAAAGCACAGATAGTAGCAGTAGCATCTGGATGATGTTTGCCGACAGATCACGTTGCTCTTGTGTTTACAGCAAGCTCCATTGTGCACTGCTGGAATGACTTTGGGAGAACAAGCTCTTTATCTACACGAGTGGGTGCTTTTATTTTCCTGACTGAGTTTCTCAAGGAGAAGATGGTACAATCACAGTTCAGCAGTGAGAAGTCAGGAGGAGGAGGAAGAGGGAGAGAGGAGCAATGCAAACAAAACTTCTATCCTACAAGAACTCTCTTCTCCTTGGTCCCTTTGTCAGTCTTAACAAAACTAGCACACTTGGCCAGTGATGCAAACCACTCTGCATGGCCTCTACATTGTTATGAGATGAGTTGGTGGTTGGAAGAGCTGCCACTGAAATGAAGCCAGTTTTCAGGGAAGTTTAGCTACAGCTCATGGCTGATGGAAGCATTAACTCATTGGTGTTAAGACATTCTGGTGATGGGGTAATGCTCAATTTCATTTTGAAACATCAATATTGCAAATATCTACTCCAGATGTAAAACTGGTTCATGAGTGTTTAATTTATTTGAAAGACATTGCAGGCTATTGATTTTTTTTCTCCTTCAAGAAAATGAAAGCAGCATATCAGTGTGTCCTTGGGCAACTGACATAACTTGCATATGCCTCTCTTTGCTCGTCTGTATCAGATACAGGACTAAAAGTTCATGGCATGGTTCATTCATTTGTAATCACATACTGAGTATATGATATATGTCAGATTACAAGTGAAGAATGAGGGTGGGAAGGGTCAAGAAGGGAGCACAAGGAACAGAGGAGGATGAGAGGCAAAAGTAGGGTGCTGTATCGAACGGGTAAAACATCCAGTGAGCACATAATTAAAATAAAAGGTCTAAATGTTACAAGAGATACATGTCCCAGGTAGTCAATCGACACAGAGAAGTAATAGATAACTGAATTTGAGGGTCTCACAGAAAGAATCACAAAGGAACAGAAACTGAGTTATTGGCTGAGAGAGCCCAGAAGAATGTGCTGCAGGAGAAACAGTGAGTGCCTTATAAAGGAGGATGAGCATTTTCAAAAGGATGGAAACACAAGATTGAGATTGGACCCTGCACTGTATAAAAGAGAGGATGGAAAACCATCCCAGGAAATGAATAGCATATAACTGCAATCTTTTTTTTTTTAATTTTATGCAAACAGAATGGTTAGAAAGAAATGCACCGAAATGTCAACAGTGATTATATCTGCACAGTATAAGCTCATTTTACCTTATATTTTATATAATTTTGTATTTTCTGTAGTGAGTGCATGTGCACATGGTCAGTAGCTTCATTCATGTCCAAATCTTTGTGACCCTACCGACTGTAGCCACCCAGACTCCTCTGTCCATGGGATTCTCCAGGTAAAAATACTGGAGTAGTTACCCGTGTCCTCCCCCAGGGATCTTCCCAACCCAGGGATCGAATCCACACCTTTTACATCTCCTGCACTGGTAGGTGGGTCTTTACCACTAGCACCACCAGCGAAGAACATCAATCACACAGGGTCATGGGGAAGATTAAATGTGACTATGTATTCATTAACCAAAATTTGCATGCCTACTATGTATAATGAACTCTGGTCCTTTTAAAGCCTGAGGAGAAAAAAGAGACAGTGCTTGTTCTCTTGAAGCTCATTATTTTTGTGAAGGAGACAGAAACACAACCAGTTTGAAGAGAGAAATCAGGTCACATGGAAGCACCAAAGGGTGTCTCAAAATTTAGAACAGAGTTTGTCAGGACAGTTTACTAGGCTGGCCTTTGAAGGACTGTCAAGAAAGAGCAGTCAGGAAGGAGAAGGCAGCACATGTAGAGACAAGACCATGGAGTAGCTTTTGGGAAATCACAAGTAATTCTGTACAGTAAACTAGCATGGGAAGAGTACGCAGCAGCCACTGGAGAAAGTCAGATGGAATACTCATGGTCCAGCTTGAGGAACTGATCTTTTAACATAAAGTTAAAATAATTGGAAAAGTATTTTTGAAAGAGTTGGGGGAACAGGTAAGTTTACCATGGAAAGAGGTTCTAGACAACTCATGGGTTGGTGTATTTCACAAACGCTGAAAGCCAGAGATGTAGGGACATAAGCACACAGAGGAGGATATCAAAGGGGAGTAAGGGTGAGCCAGGAACTAGTTGGGTTTTTGCTTATGAGTCAGTAAACAGTGGTTCTTACTGGTCGTCTGTTACTTTTCAGTCTGTACTGAAAATTTTCCATTTTGAAAATTCCTTTCTATTATTCCATGTGTGTCTCGTGAGCTCATCAGTCATGTGACTGAAACTGACAAATGAAGAGGCTTTACCAAGACTGGCCAAAATGATTCACTGTGGGGTAGTCCCACAATATAACCAGGGACAGAGTGAATCCCTTATAAGATGGTCTAGAATGCTAGGAAGAGAAACTTGGCTGGAAGGATGCAGTAAGCACAAAGTTAATGGAAACATCATTGAGCTACATGACAAAACTTTTCTTGAGGATGAAGACAGAAGAAAGAAAGGTGAAACTGGGTAGGGGTAAAGAGTGAGAGAGACTCAGAGCAAGAAAGAGAAAACAAGTTGATAAAAGGGGAGGAGAACAAATGGGAGAAAGAGGAGGCAGACAAAAGCACAATGAAGCCTGACATCATAATTTGACTGGAACTAGCTGTTGCTGACACCAGCACCACACATTGGATCGCTTCATTGAAACAGCCAATATACTCTGATTTTTTCTTAAATTATTTTGCATATGGGAATCACAAATTAGGAATACATTATATATGGAATCTCATATGAAGTATGAAGGTGGAGAGGGGCAAGAGGAGACCTGAAAGAGCAGCTTTAGAAAGGAAGCAAAGACGAACTACTCAGTGTCCAAGGATGAAATGAGGGAGATGAGAATACAACCAGACAAAGAAGTGGAGTCAGGTTATATGGGAGCACAGAAGAGTGTCGCTTTTGAACGGAGTTTCCTGGAACAGTCTTCCAGAGGAGAGGACACCTAGCCCATACTTTTGAGGACAGGTGAAAAATTGCATTCCAGGAGAAGGGTCATTAAATTCTGTTCAGAGGCCACCTGCTTGGCTTTGTGGTTACCCTTTCAGTAGCCTTTTATTCTTCTCTAAGTTTCCTCTGTCATATCTAGAGATCACTGTCTTTGTTTTAGTGTTACAGAATGTTATTTAACTCTTAATCTAAATTTATTCTGATTTTAAGCACTTTGAGAAAGAAGCACATGGCATAGGGACTTAGGCTTCCCATGTAACTCTAGTGGTAAAGCATCAGCCTCTCAATGAAGGTTAGACTTAAGAAACACAGGTTCAATCCTTGGGATGGGAAGATCCCCTGGAGGAGGGCATGGCAACCTACTCCAGTACTCTGGCCTGGAGAATCCCATGTATAGAGAAGTCTGGCTGTCTGCAGTCCATAGGGCTGCACAGAGTCAGACATGACTGAAGTGACTTAGCACACATGTACATACAACATAGGGACTTAATAGTCTACAATGGATACCATTGAATCTTTGCATTATGTACTGCCACACAGCAATAGAGGTTTAAGATAAATAATACACACGCATTCCACCACTGCCTCAGCAGATAAGGAATCTGGCTATGGCTTACCTGGATCTTGTGCTCCAGGATGTCTCACCAAACTCCAATCAAGGTGGTGGTGGGGCTGAAGGTCTCATCTGAAAGTTCAGCTGGGGAAGAATCTGCTTCCCAATGATTGTTGTCAAGATTCAGTCCCCCGTGGGCTGATGGACTGAGGTACTCATTTCCTTCTTGGCTGTCAGCTGAAAGGCACTCTCAGTTCTTTTCAGTATAGGGAAGTTGACAGTACTGGCAGCTTGTTCCATTAAAAGCCTTTAAAGAAAAGTGTATACAGGGAGAGTCTGAGAGAAAGATAAAGGCATATCTTATGTAATATATTCATAGACGTGATATGACATTGACTGAGCCATATTCTATTGGTTAGGAGAAAGTCAGAATTCTCACCGATACTCAAAGACAGGGCATAATCAGACAGAGACATAATATCCAGATACAGGAGCATTAACAGACAGCTTAGGATGTGTCCTCCACAATCCTCTCACTTAGTAAGGGTAAGGTCCATTCTGTCTCCTCAAGAACATCTGGATTGGTAAAGTATAACAATAAATGTTTAAAAAACTAAAAATAGCAGATAGAGACATTTCTAAATTTTTGCTTAATCATCTTTTAAATTTGTTCACTTCAGTTCAGTCACTCAGTTGTGTCTGACTCTTTGCGACCCCATGGCTTGCAGCACGCCAGGCTTCCCTGTCCATCACCAACTCCCAGAGTTTACCCAAACTCATGTACATTGAATTGGTGATGCCATCCAACCATCTCATCCTCTGTCATCCCCTTCTCCTCCTGCCTTCAATCTTGTCCAGCATCAGGGTCTTTACAAATGAGTCAGCTTTTCACATCAGGTGGCCAAAGTATTGGAGTTTCAGCTTCAACATCAACCCTTCCAATGAACACTCAGGACTGATCTCTTTTATGATGGACTGGTTGGATCTCTTTGCAGCCCAAGGGACTCTCAAGAGTCTTCTGCAACACAACAGTTCAAAAGTATCAATTCTTGAACACTCAGCTTTCTTTATAGTCCAACTATCACATCCTTACATGACTACTGGAAAAACCACAGCCTTGACTAGACGGACCTTTGTTGGTAAAGTAATGTCTCTGCTTTTTAATATGCTGTTTAGGTTGGTCATAACTTTCCTTCCAAGGAATAAGTGTCTTTTAATTTCATGGCTGCAGTCACCATCTGCAGTGATTTTGGAGCCCCAAAAATAAAGTCAGCCACTGTTTCCACTGTTTCCCCATGTATTTGCCATGAAGTGATGGGACTGAATGCTATGATCTTAGTTTTCTGAATGTTGAGTTTTAAGCCAACCTTTTCACTCTTCTCTTTCACTTGCATCAAGAGGCTCTTTAGTTCTTCACTTTCTGCCATGAGGGTGTTGTAATCTGCATATCTGAGGTTATTGATATTTCTCCCGGCAATCTTGATTCCAGCTTGTACGTCGTCCACCCCAGCATTTCTCATGATGTACTCTGCAATAAGTTAAATAAGCATGGTGACAATATACAGCCTTGATGTACTCCTTTTCCTATTTGGAACCAGTCTGTTGTTCCATGTCCAGTTCTAACTGTTGCTTCCTGACCTGCATACAGATTTCTCAAGAGGCAAGTCAGGTGGTCTATTCCCTGGTCTATTCCCATCTCTTTCAGGATTCTCCACAGTTTATTGTTATCCACACAGTTAAAGGCTTTGGCATAGTCAATAAATCAGAAATAGATGTTTTTCTGAAACTCTTTTGTTTTTTCGATGATCCAAAGGATGTTGCCAATTTGATCTCTGGTTCCTCTGCTGTTTCTAAATCCAGCATGAACATCTGGAAGTTCTCAGTTCATGTCCTGTTGAAGCCTGGCTTGGAGAATTTTGAGCATTACTTTGCAAAGTGTGTGAGATGAGAGCAATTGTGTGGTAGTTTGAAGATTCTTTCACATTGCCTTTTTTGGGATTGGAATGAAAACTGACATTTTCCAGTCCTGCGGCCATTGCTGAGTTTTCCAAATTTGCTGGCGTATTGAGTGCAACACTTTCACAGCATCATCTTTTAGGATTTGGTAGCTCAGCTGGTAAAGAATCTGCCAGCAATGAAGGAGACCCAAGTTCTATTCTTGGGTCGGGAAGATCTGTTGGAGAAAGGATAAGCTACCCATTCCAGTATTCCTGGGCTTCCCTGGTGGTTCAGACAGTAAAAAATCTACCTGTAATGCAGGAGATCTAGGTTTAACCCTCAGTTGGAAAGATTCCCTGGATAAGGGAAAGGCTACCCACTCCAGTATGGCCTGGAGAATTCCATGGAATACACAGTCCATGGGGTCGCAAAGAGTCAGACACGGTTGAATGGCTTTTCTGTTATACACAACCCTAAGAAATCTGCCAGGCTACTCTGTTCATGGAATTCTCCAGGCAAGATTACTGGAGTAGATGGCCATTCCCTTCTCCAGGGGATCTTCCCAACCCAGGGATCAAACCTGCATCTCTTGAATCTCCCACATTGCTGGGAGATTCTTTACCACCTGAGGCACCAGGGAAGCCCCAGAGGTAGCTTAATACATCTTGATTTAGAAGTGAAAAAGTAGGGAAGCAGAGAATTAAAGTGCCACTCTGAGTCAGGACTGAACTTGGTTTACCTGAATCTAGGGCAGTACCCATTTTCAAACTTTAGCACTCATTAGAAGGCAGTTAGACACACTTGTTAGGAGGGACAGTTAAGACACAGACCTTTGGACTTTATCCCTAGAGCTTCTGATTCAATAAGTTTGGGATGGGGTTTAGAATTTGCATTTCTAACAATTTCTCATGTAATGCTAATATTGCTGGTTCTGGGGCCACATTTTGAGATCCCCTGATCTAGGACATTCAAGCTTTGGCATGAAAGTTCCACCTGTTGAACAAATGTGAAATGAATGCCATTTATGTGTCTTACTAAACTGTTAAGCAGATGTGGTTTACGGTCGAATTGCATGTAACTGTTTCATATTTAGGATCTTACATAGAACTATTTTTGTTCATGAGTGAATGTTTTAGGCTGGAATACATGATCACCTTATTACACTGCCAAACATGGATCTTGCTCTTGTTTAAAGGTGTGGCAAACTCAATGAACTCTTATTAGAGTTGTACTCTCCTGTTTCTCTATTTCCCCTAAACAAGCAAGTGGCCAATAAAAATCATGTGAGTAAAAACTACCTATGGTCAATCTTAACTTGCTTATAGAGACAAGTTCAATACAAACTGGGTCTAGTTTGTAGAAAAAATAATTTTTTAGATCTCTCTGGAAACTAAGCCAGATGTACTTTATTATGGTCAGTCTTAACACACTGCTGAGAGAAATTCAAGGTTTCCCTCTGACACCCAACTGTCACTCCAGACAGTCCTCTGTGACATATCACATACAATAAACACATATATACATTGAATACCCAAATACCTCTTCTTTCACCAACACATGTTTATTTTCCTTATAATATTATCAACCATTGTCTGGCAGAGGTTTCCAGAGGATTTGATTCCATGAAAGAGGAAATTTTTACTTAACAGTTAAAAAAAACAATAAAGCCATTTAAAACACATCATTTTCAGTCTACAAAAAAGGTGGACTTTTTAAAAAATGCTTTTGTAAAAATAAATATAGGTGTCATATAACCTGATCATCAATTATAAAGCCAGAAGTTTCTTCCAGAGGAAATCGTTTCTGGAATTTTGAGCAAATGTAAAACATTCTTTTCCAAGCATTAATTTCCTGTACTCTCAGAGGGAAGGTTGCCACCAAGCACTGATACATAAGTAGAGGACAAAGATTTATACCATTCTATTTTTATTGAATAAGTATATAGTATTATTTTGATTAGAGAGAAAATGAAAAACTAGATTAAAAATATTATTTATATTTACTAATTATTTACCATTGTAGATCCAGGTATTAGGAAACACTTGGGAAATAAACCTTAGGAAATAAGGTTTTATTTATTTCCTAAGATAAACCTTTGGCAAAACCTGGGAAGATTGAAAAATATTTCTTGAAAAAAAATGAACAAATAAGTGAATGCTGTTAGAATTTAAGATGAATAATTTTCTCCAGGTTTCTTTTAAAGATATTATATATCTTTCTTAATTTTTAAAATATTTTTTTCTCATTACATTACATTCTTGGCTACAATAGCTCTTTCTTTCCTACTGTGAGCTGAAGACTGTACTCAGTACTGAGGGTATAATCGTAAGCCAAAGCACAGGGTTCTGACCCTCATGGAGGTACCAACTTAGAGAGAGACACAGGCATGGGTCCAAGAGTCACCAAATATATCAATTACACTAAAGTGAGCACTCATATGCGGTGAAAATAGGAGATGGACATTTAGTCAGCAAGGTCTGAGAAAGCTTCCCTGAGGAAGTGATTCTGAACAGCCATCTAAAGAAAGACTAAGAATTAATTATAGCCATACTTAGCCCTGATGGTCCAGCAGCTAAGACTGTGTGCTCCTAATGCAGGGTTCGATCCCTGGTCAGGGAACTAGATTCCACATGCTGCAACTAAGAGCTTGCATGCTACAACTAAAAGATCCTGTGTGTCATGATGAAGATTGAAGATCCCGTGTGCCACAACTAAGACGTGGTGCAGCCAAATAAATAAATCAGTTAACTATGTCATGAAGAGAGCAACAGTGGTGAAGGTCGATCACATAGCACCTGCCAAGGTCCAGTGGCAGAGCAAGCATGATCCTTCAAGGACCAATACACCTTGCCTTTCAAATTTGCTACAAAATCAATTATATCCACTCTAAACACAGAGTACAACTAGGACATCTAAGCTTATTAAATGCATAAATCATATATAGTAATATGATTTTTTTCCTACTGCAGCATAGAGTATCATTGCTTTTGCAAAGATAGAGGTCATACCTTCAGTCAGATGAGGAGACTCATGGCTATAATATACTAGCTCTTTCATGGTCTGAGTTTCTGGTTAAACTAGTGGAGTGTATAAATGTGAGAGTATTTAGGAGTTAAACCCTTAATCCTACTCTCCCACATAGGAAAGGCTCTCATGCAATCTCATGTAAAATCTTTACATTAGGCAGCCTGATTTATCTTTGCAGCCAAGGAACTAATGTGGAACCAATTGCTAATGACAGCACACTGGTGAGAGTTCACATTGGTGCTTATAATGGTCAGTATGCAGATCTCCAAACCACTGTTATTGACCTGATCAAAGCCATGGGTACCTATGGGAGGCTGTGCTCACACTTCTACTCCATAAATTTAGCAGACCAAGAAGTTTATTACTACCCTGAGACAAGCTGATGATGGAATGGCTGGTTGAGTTAGTGCCTTAGCTCTTCCGATCTATTTCCAATCACTGGTGGAGGAACCAAGGCTGTGTAATGTGTGCATTTTCATTGGGTTCTTGTTACTAAGACCATATGATAAAGCTCCTTGAAGACAAGTGTGCTGGGCTTTTAGCAAAATCCCAAAGGCTAGTGAAATTGTTCTTGGGGGGAGAGGGGGAAGGATAGGGCAGAAACATTAGCTCCCGATTCTTTCAGAATGATGTAAAACAATCAAGAGGCTTTGAGAATCTGATCCTTGGCTAGGTCATGGATGAATTTTAGATTCTATTATTGTAGGCATTTTTTAAGTAGATTTTCAGCATAACACAAAGTTGTAAAGGATCTAGTGATAGTTACCTGAATTCAAGCCAAATAATCTTGCATTTATAGGAAAAACAAAAACAAAAACAACCTGGGAATTGTCTCTGTGGATTTGGACAAACAGAAATAATTATACAGCTTAAAATCCTAGTTTGATTTTAGCTCATTAACTTTTGTCTATAAGAAAAGAAGAAACAATTAGGAAATGGAAGTATATAACAGTGGTTGAAAGTGTGTACTCTGGAAATTGTCTGTCTGTGTCTCACTTCAAACTGTGCCACTTACTCACTGGGAAATTTAAATAGTACCCTGAAATACCACTGATTTTCTGTATGTATAAAATAAAGATGATGACACCATGTTCAAAGCTTGGTCATGAGAAATGAATAAAGTATGGCATGTAAAGTGGTTAGCATAATTCCTAGTACAGTTCTGCTATCAGTCACCCTCATTAAGATGAAATATGACTTTTTCAGTTAATCCCATGAGCTGGAGCAGCATCTCCACCACCATACCATAAGCCATTTGTGTCTGGCACAAAGAAAGAGAAAAGGTCCAGTGTACTGGGAACATGTGGCTTGTTCACACTACAGAATGGAAACCATCTGAGCATCTCATTGTGTAGATGTACCAGCATAAGATCACATACTAAATGCAATACATATTATAAGGGAACTATTGACAGATGTTAGACAGAGGAGGGGCCAGTTTCAGTTTCATACTGAAGGAAAGTTGGTCTGACAACATAAGGTATATGAGTTGGCCTGATTAACACAGGGGTGAATGTGCTATCATAGAAGTAAATGTGAAAAGAATAAGAGTGTGATCTAAGGTAATACAGTGGGGATGGAAAGGAGAGCATTTAAAATATTATGATAGAATCCTTTAGATGTGGTGGCAGAATTGGAAGAATACTTATTCTGACATGCTACTTTGAAAAAAAAATTAATTTACCTCCTTTAATCCCTCTTTATTCTTTCATCTCTTCCATGTGTCCTGCTTGTGAGCCAGGGGACATCTCTACCCAAGATGGAGAAATATGGAGAAGGAATTAAACAGCAGAGAAACAAGCTTTGAGCTCAGGAAATTTATAGGACAGGATAGTCCTCTTGTGTTCAGCACATTCCAATCAGGCACAAGGGCACCTGGAAGAGGGCAGTGGTCATCTTTTCCATCCCAGGATTCAAAAAGAACTAGAACATGCCACCTTGGGTGGCTGCACCAGCAGCAGGCAAGAGACCAGGGGGGTTCAGAATGGAAAGGCTGGGCTATAGATCATCTGGCTGGGCTAAGCAATCACATTAGTCATGATTCAAGAAACACACTTCTGTTTCTATTTAAAACTAGCAAACATAGTACCAGTATATTTGAAAGGGAGTTAGCTTTTGTGACAGGTCTCGATAGAAAGTCTAAAACTTTAGTACGGTCTACAGGGTTTAAAAGACTGGCTTCCGCTTAGCTCTTCAATTTTATCTCTCACTAGCTCATCCCTCCTTCGGCCCCTTCCTGGCTTATTGTCCATTCTTTTCCTACTTTTTCCCACATGCAGCCACTCTGGAGCTTGAGGCCCCGCTGGCCTCTGGGCTTGAAATATTTTTCTCACTCCTCCTTCATGTGGAAAGCTTCTCTTCATTATTTACATCTCATCTTGACTTAAGGCAAAGCAGGTCCACAGTCCTTGGACACTGTCTTATAGGAATACTCAATATCCTCATAGAATCCAGGTCTTTTCTGCAGAAAATGTATTACATTGTAACTATGCAGTATTTCAGTTATTCTTTTTTTTATAGAAAATACTAGAGCATAAGCTACACAGAAACAGGCTCTGGGCTTGTTTTTACTCACACACACACACACACAAACACACAAAAGTGAAAGTATTCTACATGCCAGATTGCTAAATAAAGGCATGAATGAATTCCTTGACATTATTACACTGAATTTTCATGTAATCTTCCTAAAGAAGGTATTATCTTCATTTTATAGAGGAAGAAACGGGGGCCGCAAAAGATTATGACAACTGTGCTAGTTCACAGATGCTGGTTTTGACTCATGCTAGTGATATTTTATACAGCAAACTCTTTTGTTTTGACTCTGTATTTTGCCTTACAAATAGAAAAAGTGGACTCCATACAGACTACACACAGAATTGACAGAGGCAGTCCTCATCTTGGGGGTATTTCTGTGCTGAAACATTTGACAATTTATTTTTGAAAGTCACAAGGCCCAGTCTTGAAACAGACCAGATGCCACAAAGAAGCAAACAAATAAAATAGGAAACTGTGAATCCCTGTATATGCTTCTGGTTATTAATATTCTGTGAGAGAAATAAAACAATGAAGAAAGACCTCCCTTCCTTTTAATTCTTCAGCTCTTTAAAGTGGCTCAGAAATGCTGGGGTCAGTGAGACCTATAAAACCTCCACACCAAAGTGCCCCATAAACTGATAACCAGAAGCAATAAATAATAGGCAGGGAATAAGAAGATAAGGATTTCATATGAAAAAAGTATAAAGCTGTTACTTAAGAAAAATAAAGAGTTCATGATCTGAGTCACAGTCAGCTTTTGGTCTTGTTTTTGCTAACTGTATAGAGCTTCTCCATCTTTGGCTGCAAAAACTATAATCAATCTGATTTCAGTATTGAACATCTGGTGACTTCCATGTGTAGAGCCTTCTCTTGTGCTGTTGGAAGAGGGTGTTTGCCATGACCAGTGTGTTCTCTTGGCAAAACTCTGTTAGGCTTTGCCCTGCTTCATTTTGTACTCCAAGGCCAACTTTGCCTGTTATTCCAGGTATCTCTTGACTTCCTACTTTTGTATTCCACTCCCACTGACCTAGAGCCAGACATACTGGAATGTGAAGTCAAGTGGGCCTTAGAAAGCATCACTACGAAGAAAGCTAGTGGAGGTGATAGAATTCCAGCTGAGTTATTTCAAATCCTGAAAGATGATGCTGTGAAAGTGCTGCACTCAATATGCCAGCAAATTTGGAAAACTCAACAGTGGCCACAGGACTGGAAAAGCTCAGTTTTCATTCCAATCCCAAAGAAAGGCAATGCCAAAGATGCTCAAACTACCACACAATTGCACTTATCTCACACACTAGTAAAGTAATGCTCAAAATTCTCCAAGCCAGGCTTCCACAATATGTGAACCATGAATTTCCTGATGTTCAAGCTGGTTTTAGAAAAGGCAGAGGAACCAGAGATCAAATTGCCAACATCTGCTGGATCATGGAAAAAGCAAGAGAGTTCCAGAAAAGCATCTATTTCTGCTTTATTGACTAAGCCAAAGCCTTTGACTGTGTGGATCACAATAAACTGTGGGAAATTCTGAAAGAAATGGGAATACCAGAACACCTGATCTGCCTCTTGAGAAATCTGTATGCAGGTCAGGAAGCAACAGTTAGAATTGGACATGGAACAACAGACTGGTTCCAAATAGGAAAAGGAGTTCGTCAAGGCTGTATATTGTCACCCTGTTTATTTAACTTATATGCAGAGTACATCATGAGAAATGCTGGACTGGAAGAAACACAAGCTGGAATCAAGATTGCTGGGAGAAATATCAATAACCTCAGATATGCAGAAGATACCACCCTTCTGGCAGAAAGTGAAGAGGAACTCAAAAGCCTCTTGCTGAAAGTGAAAGTGGAGAGTGAAAAAGTTGGCTCAACATTCAGAAAACGAAGATCATGGCATCCGGTCCCATCGCTTCATGGGAAATAGATGGGGAAACAGTGGAAACAGTGTCAGACTTTATTTTTCTGGACTCCAAAATCACTACAGATGGTGATTGCAGCCATTGAAATTAAAAGCTTACTCCTTGGAAGGAAAGTTATGACAAACCTAGATAGCATATTCAAAAGCAGAGACATTACTTTGCCAACAAAGGTCCATCTAGTCAAGGCGATGGTTTTTCCTGTGGTCATGCATGGATATGAGAGTTGGACTGTGAAGAAGGCTGAGTGCCGAAGAATTGATGCTTTTGAACTGTGGTGTTGGAGAAGAGTCTTGAGAGTCCCTTGGACTGCAAGGAGATCCAACCAGTCCATTCTGAAGGAGATCAGCCCTGGGATTTCTTTGGAAGGAATGATGCTAAAGCTGAAACTCCAGTACTTTGGCCACCTCATGCGAAGAGTTGACTCATTGGAAAAGACTCTGATGCTGGGAGGGATTGGGGACAAGAGGAGAAGGGGACGACAGAGGATGAGATGGCTGGATGGCATCACTGACTCAATGGACGTGAGTCTGAGTGAACTCCGGGAGTTAGTGATGCACAGGGAGGCCTGGCGTGCTGTGATTCATGGGGTCGCAAAGAGTTGGACACGACTGAGCGACTGATCTGATCTGATGATGGAAAAGACATTTTTGGGGTGTTAGTTCTAGAAGGTCTTGTATTTCTTCATAGAACTGCTCAATTTCAGCTTGTTCAGCATTATTGTTTGGGTCATTGAATTGGATTACTGTGATATTGAATGGTTTGCCTTGGAAACAAACAGAGATCATTCTCTCTTTTGAGACCGCAGTCAAGTACTGCATTTCAGACTCTTCTGTTGACTATGAGGGCTACACCATTTCTTCTAAGAGATTCTTGCCACAGGAGTAGATATAATGGTCATCTGAATTAAATTCGCCCATTCCTGTCCATTCTAGTTCCCTGATTCCTAAAATGTTGATGTTGCCATCTCCTGTTTAACCACTTCTAATTTACCTTGATTCATGGACATAACATTCCAGGTTCCTATACAATATTGTTCTTATCAGCATCAGACTTTACTTCCATCACCAATCACATCCACAACTGGATGTTGTTTTCACTTTGGCTCCATCTCTTCATTCTTTCTGGAGTTATTTCTCTACTCTTCTCCAGTAGCATATTGGGCACCTACAGACCTGGGGAGTTCATCTTTCAGTGCATATCTTTGCCTTTTCATACTGTTCATGGGGTTCTCAAGGCAAGAATAATGAAGTGGTTTGCCATTCCTTTCTCCAGTGGCAGTGGCCACAGGGCCAGAAAAGGTCAGTTTTCTTTCCAATCCCAAATAAAGGCAATGCCAAAGAATGTTCAAACTATCACACGATTGCATTCATCTCATACACTAGCAAAGCAATGGTCTAAATTCTCCAAGTCAAGCTTCAACAATATGTGAACTGTGAACTTCCAGATGTTCAAGCTGGATTTAGAAAAGGCAGAGGAACCAGAATTCAAGTTGCCAACATCTGTTGGGTCATAGAAAAAACAAGAGAAGTCCATAAATACATCTAGTTCTGCTTTACTGATTACTCCAAAGCCTTTGACTGTGTCAGATGAGATCAGTTGCTCAGTCGTGTCCGACTCTTTGCGACCCCATGAATCGCAGCATGCCAGACCTCCCTGTCCATCACCAACTCCCAGAGTTCACTGAGACTCACGTCCATCGAGTCAGTGATCCAGCCATCCAGCCATCTCATCCTCTGTCATCCCCTTCTCCCCCTGCCCCCAATCCCTCCCAGCATCAGAATCTTTTCCAATGAGTCAACTCTTCGCATGAGGTGGCCAAAGTACTGGAGTTTCAGCTTTAGCATCATTCCTTCCAAAGAAATCCCAGGGCTGATCTCCTTCAGAATGCACTGGTTGGATCTCCTTGCAGTCCAAGGGACTCTCAAGAGTCTTCTCCAACACCACAGTGTAGATCACAACAAACTCTGAAAAATTCTTTGAGAGATGGGAATACCAGACCATCTTACCTGCCTCCTGAGAAACCCATATGCAGGTCAACAAGCAACAGTTAGAACCAGACATGGAACAATAGACTGGTTCCAAATTCAGAAAGAAATATGTCAAGGCTGTATATTCTCACCCTGCTTATTTAACTTATATGCAGAATACATCATGTGAAATGCCAGGCTGGATGAAGCACAATCTGGAATCAAGACTGGCAGGAGAAATATAAATAACTTCAGACATGCAGATGATACCACCCTTATGGTAGAAAGTGAAGAGGAACTAAAGAGCCTCCTGATGAAAATGAAAGAGGACAGTGAAAAAGCTGGCTTAAAACTCAACATTCATACATGATATTATACATATTTCAATGCCATCATATATGAAACAAGTCGCCAGTCCAGGTTCGATGCATGATACTGGATGCTTGGGGCTGGTGCACTGGGATGACCCAGAGGGATGGTATAGGGAGGGAGGAGGGAGGAGGGTTCAGGATGGGGAACACATGTATACCTGTGGCAGATTCATTTTGATATATGGCAAAACCAATACAATACTGTAAAGTTAAATAAAATAAAATTAAAAAAAAAGAAAAAAACCCTTCAACATTCAGAAAATGAAGATCATGGCATCTGGGCCCATCACTTCATGGCAAATAGATGGAGAACCAAAGGAAACAGTGACAGTCTTTATTTTCTTGGGCTCCAAAATCACTGCAGATGGTGACTGCAGCCATGAAATTAAAAGACGCTTGCTCCTTGGAAGAAAAGCTATGACCAACCTAGACAGCATATTAAAAAGCAGAGATATTACTTCACTAACAAATATTCATCTAGTCAAAGCTATGGTTTTTTTCAGTAGTCATGTATGGACGTGAGAGTCAGACCATAAAGAAAGTTGAGAACTGAAGAACTGATGCCTTTGAACTGTGGTGTTGTAGAAGACTCTTGAGAGTACCTTGGAATGCAATGAGATCAAACCAGTCAATCCTAAAAGAAAACAATCCTGAATATTCATTGGAAGGACTGATGCTGAAACTGAAACTCCAATATTTTAGCCACCTGATGTGAAGAACTGACTCATTGGAAAATACCCTGATGCTGTGAAAGATTGAAGGCAGAAAGAGAAGGGGATGACAGAGGATGAGATCATTGGATGGCATCACCATCTCGATGGACATGAGTTTGAGGAAGCTCTGTGATTTGGTAATGGACAGAGAAGCCTGGCCTGCTGCAGTCCATGCAGTCAGAAAAAAATCAGACAGGGGTGAATGACAGAACTGATGAAAATGTGTGATTGGCAACTTCAGTTTCCTGTTTAATTCATCTGCTCATATCTTGAAAACTCACACACTATTTATTTAGGATGCACCTATTTGATTCAAATTTTTGAAGTGGCTGCCATATACCAAACTTCTGTTGGAAACCCTGCAGAAACTGATATGAATAGGCAAGATCTTTAGCCACAAATTCTCACTAAATTAATGGGAAGAAAGCTTTAATCAAGAGACTTATAAAATACAGTGATTGTGCTCATGATCATGATGGGGTATGTTTTAATATTCTGGAATTGCAGATAAGGAAATGATAAAGTTCATTATTTTCAGTTTCTTATAGGACATTATTTCTTCATACAAAAATGTTAGCATTAAAATTAAGAATCCAATATTTACTAAATTGCTGCTGTTTAAGTGAAATCAGATCCAACCAACATTGTCTGAAATATCGAGTACCTTTTCAGGACATAAACTAACTTATGTTTGAGGTAACCTATAGATAAAAAATCAGTGCTCAATCACTTTCTTGGATTGTCACATTTAGAATTTTTTTAAAAAATCTGCCTATATCCACTTATTTCTGCAAGGGTGGCAGTTATTTCACTGTCCACACAAACAAAAAGTATATCAGAGATGAGACTTTTGAATACCCAAGGCTTCTGTGATAAAACCAGCTTGTACTGATGGAAGCTCTGTAGGTGAAAACTGCCTTAACATTAAGGGTTAAATGTGGTGTCCCCACCAATAGAGAAATGAAGATCCATTTCTGAAGGCACTGGGTAGCTGGCCTGGTCATTCAGGGAATGAGAAAATGAAGGTTCCATTTAGTTGGGGCATCAGTTTTCTAGTGCAAAGGTCAGTGAAGATGGAATAGAAAAAAACAAGGCAGAGGCACCGGCAAATTTCTCCCACTATTTCACCAGTGACCTCATTTGACTCTCTTCCCTGCTGCTGACACATCCTTTCCTTTAAAATTACACATAGTGCTAAACAAATGGGTCTCTTCAGAGTTATTTAGCAGAACTAATCAGCACACCAGCCTGGTTTCAAAATGAAGGGTCCATTCCATGGCTGAGGAGGGTGATTACTTTCCTATCCTCCATCAGAGGTAGGGGTCACCTGAAACTTGGAAAGAATTGGTGCTTTTTCCTTCATTCAGGGCAAGAAATTGTACCCCTGTCATCCTGAAATTTCATTCTTCCACCTGAAAACTCATTTCCTTTTAGTATTATCCTTCTGGACTTTTCCCATGCCAGATAGAAATTGTGCTCAACCCTGATGTACATAAGAAGTGAAGATGGTCTTTTGTACTGCCTAGGGGGTAGTGTCTCTCCCTGAGGGGAAATTGCTGGATGGTAAGAAGCCACAATGGCACCCCACTCCAGTACTCTTGCCTGGAAAATCCCATGGATGGAGGAGCCTGGTGGGCTGCAGTCCATGGGGTAGCTAAGAGTCGGACACAACTGAGCAACTTCACTTTCACTTTTCACTCTCATGCATTGGAGAAGGAAATGGCAACCCACTCCAGTGTTCTTGCCTGGAGAATCCCAGGGATAGGGGAGCCTGGTGGGCTGCCGTCTATACGGTTGCACAGAGATTGTCAAAGAAGTCTCACAGATGAACAGTATTAAAATGTTAATATGTGTGTGAGAATGAGTGTGTGTGAATGAGGCGGTATCCACATTCTCAACTTCAAGTCATTGCAGTTTCCTTTTCCCAGAAAAAAAAAGGGGGTTAGATGTTGCATTTCATAAAACTAACTGAAGTTCGGTCTACTGATGCAGCACAAGAGATGTAAGAGAAGAAAAAAAAAGGAAAGATGCTCTTTAGGTTTTGTTTTTTGGGTTTTTTTCTTTTTCTTTTTTTTTAATTTTAGGGAAACCACTGACGAATGGTCAGAGCTCCCATCCTGATCTTTTCATCAAGGCGCCTTTCCTAATAATATGGTTCAACTGTGAATGTAGAAGTGGGGGGGGGGGGAGAAAAAACAAACTCTGGAGTTAGAGGATATAGAAAAAATAAAAATACATTGTTACAAATAAAGAATGCAGACTTCAAAAGAAAGCCACAACCCAAACAAACCAAAATTTAAATACTCAGAATTGGCAGCACAAAAGAAAAGTTCCCTCCTGACGTGTATTGTGGTAGTCTGAACGCCCCCAGAAAATTGTGCCAAAGAGTTTAGAAAACAGACTAAAAACAAAACACATACAAACAGCAAACTTCAGGTAACTATTTTGGATTGCAAACAAGGATAAATTTAATGTTTATAAACAATCTGATAAAATAACCATTTGGAAACTGCTTGGCCTTCTGTTCTCATTTATTTGATTGATTATAATGAGGTATTGGTCTCTTGCTGCACATCAAAACCAAGTGATCAAAAGAATACATATGTGTGTGTGTGTATATATACACACACACACATATATACATTAGAACTCTTGTGATGAAAATGGCACTTGAAAAGGTTATATTTTTCCACTGAAGTTGAAGATTAATAAAATGGTGTCAAAACATTAAAAAAAAAATAAAATAAAATGTTAATATGAGTTCATACCCAAAATGTAGCTGAAAACTTCACTGTGGTAAGTGACAATCTCTGATTAGATTTCTATGAGGCACTTTCCAAATCAGACTCTGTCCATGTTCTGGAATACACAGTTGTACAAAAATAAGTATGATTTCACACAGGCATGGGACACTAAACTAACTGCTCAGACTTTTCTCAATAGTGTCAGAAGAAAAGTGAGTTCAGCCCTGTAGAGAACAAGGCAACATAAGACCTTGGAAAGCAGTAAGAAGGAAAGTGGAAAGTGTTACTCGGTCACATCCAGCTCTTTGTGACCCCATGGATGGTACCCTGCCAGGCTCCTCTGTCCATGGGATTCTCCAGGCAAAAACACTGGAGTGGGTTGCTATTCCCTTCTCCAGGGGATCTTCCTGACCCAGGAATTGAACCCAGATCTCCTGCATAATAAGCAGATTCTTTATCGTCTGAGCTACCAAAGCCAAGTTTGATATCTTCAGTGTATCCATACAGAGAAAAGACATGTCCATTAAGGGCTACCTCCCTCCTTTGCATTTATATTATCAAGGATTTGTAAACTTAATTAAAAACAAACATCTAAGCATTGAATTATGTTGCTAAAATCTGGCAGCAAATATGTGTAATGGAATTTAGCTCCTGCAGAGACTATCAAATTCCTTGACCAGCAAACAAGTTCTCTACAAATATTTGTCTATCATCCCTGAAAGATATATTCAGATAAGTAAGGATTCTTGGTGTGCAAGGACCATGGAAACACATTAAATAGGAAAATCCCTAGAATGTTGTAGGCATCTGATTCAAACAACATGAATAACTTTCAAGCACTAGTTTTGTCTAAATATATGGGCTGCAATGAGAGTTAATTAGATAAACAACTTCTTATAAATGTTATTACACCTTTTAGATGAATAATTGGGTAGTTAAGCATATGCTCAATGAGATCTTGTTTTTTTATCCCATGAAATGATTGACAGCAATTTTTATTTATTATATGTAGTTATTTACCTGCAGGTGAAAATGAAGATTAATCAGGGCCAAACTAAAATTCTCTGACAGTTTTTCTGAAGATATACACCTTGCAAAATAGAAAAAAGTTCTCTATTATTTTTTCCTATTTATATCTTTTCATTTTTAACATCTTCATTGAAGCTGTCAGAAATGTTCTCAAATATAAGAGATGAGATTTATAGAATAAAAAATGGAAATTTAACCATGGATTTTGCTTCATTTTGTCTATATGATAAGCTATTTTATTATTCTACAATTTATCATTACTTAAAACAGAGTTTGTTTTCTATTTGTGTTATTAAAAAATTAGTACAGTTCTTGCTTGAAATTTGAGATATATAGAAAAGAAAAGGTGAAACAAATTACTAACAATTTTACAAATCCTTGAAAACCACTGGTACTATTTTGGGGATTCCTTTCTAATAGCTGTTGTATATAAATTTCATATACTTATGTTTACTATTAGGCACACTGAATTTAACAACAACAACAAAAAATTAATGTCTTCAACACTCGATAAATATAATGGGTAATGAAATCACAACATTCTTTAGACTAGGTTAACTATAAATCATTTATGTAGAATATTTCAAGTGATTTCTGATGTTAGTATCAGTTCACTTCAGTTTAGTTGCTCAGTCGTGTCTGACTCTTTGTGACCCCATGGACCACAGCACACCATGCCTCCCTGTCCATCACCAACTTCCAGAGTTTACCCAAACTCATGTTCATTGAGTTGGTGATGCCATCCAACCATCTCATCCTCTGTTGTTCCCTTCTCCTCCTGCCCTCAATCTTTCCCAGCATCAGGGTCTTTACAAATGAGTCAGCTCTTCGCATCAGGTGGCCAGAGTACTGGAGTTTCAGCTTTAGCATCATTCCTTCCAAAGAAATCCCAGGGCTGATCTCCTTCAGAATGGACTGGTTGGATCTCCTTGCAGTCCAAGGGACTCTCAAGAGTCTTCTCCAACACCACAGTTCAAAAGCATCGATTCTTCAACATTCAGCTTTCTTTATAGTCCAACTCTCACATCCTTACATGTTTACTGGAAAAACCATAGCCTTGACTAGATAGACCTTTGTGGTAAAGTAATATCTCTGTTTTTTAATATGCTGTCTAGGTTGGTAATAACTTTCCTTCCAAGGAGTAAGCATCTTTTAATTTCATGGCTGCAGTCACCATCTGCAGTGATTTTGGAACCCCCAAAATAAAGTCAGCCACTGTTTCCACTGTTTCCCCATCTATTTACCATGAACAGATGGGGCCAGATGCCACGATCTTAGTTAATATAGTAACTATAATAAATATCCTTTTATGAAGAGAACTTCTTGCATTTCTTTTGGATAAATTCCTAGCTGAGAAATACTGAGTCAAATTTCCTTCATTGTTAAAGCTCTAAAAGCAATACCAAATGAATTTTCAGATTGATTATGACTCTCTCCCTCTCACTTGCAGACTCCCTCTTCCCCCCTTCCTGTCTTTCATTTCTTCCTTCTTTCCTTCCCTCTTTATTTCATTCTTTTTATCAGAATAATCCAGGGATGTGGTTCTCCCATGAAATGGCAATGTTATCCCTTTTGGTGAGACATATAATCATTCTGGAATATACTGGTATAACTAACTGCTAAGTATATCTTTGAAACATTGTCATGGTACCATGAAGCATATTTTTCAGAATACTTCAATCTGAGATTTCCTTGAAATTCCACTGTGAGACAATTTTTGGTTTCAGCATAAATTTTATATAAGAATTCTAATGATGTTATGGTGTTCTTTCTTCTCATGGCTCTTCAGTTTTTGAGAGGCACAGTTTATCAAAATAAGTTTATTGCATACTCTGTGTCAGGCATTATGTTTAGAGCTCCACATGCATCCTCTCATTTAGTGTATACAACAGTGATATGAGAAAGATACCAGTATTTTGTTCTCAATTTACAGATGAAAAAATAATCAGATACTTTACATTATTGACCTGGGTCATGTTACGATTTTATTATGCTCACAATTTTTTTGGTTATGAATTAAAGCTGGGAACAGTAAATTAAAGCAGGGCACAGTAAAAAATAACTTATTCTTTTTCCATAATGACCATGGTGTTGACTGAGATAGATTGTAAAACAGAGATGTTTGGGGTAGTCCCACTGGGGGCCATAAGTTTAGGGACTTTCTTCTGGTTGTCATCTGAGTTCTTTGCTTCTTCCCCATATGATCTCTATTGGGTCTGATGTATCTAGCATTGTTTCCTCACTACATGTCTTATGCCTGGACTAGGATGACTATCACATCCAAGGATGCCCAGCTCTCCCCAACCCTGAACTCTCCTTTCTACCGATGATGAAAAACTATGCAGTAAAAACTTATGAGTGGTTTTGGTCTTTTGGCTCTCAGGACCTGCCTTCCAAGTGGTCAAAGATAAGTTCTTTCCTCTTTCAAGTCGCCAGTCTGTGAGAATGGTGAGTGTAGCTGATGATGGAAGCCAGGACCTGTCCTGGTTCTTTGGCTGTGACTGGTGAGGGAAATTCCATTCAAGGAGAAACTCCCATGTCTCAGGTGTAAGCCAGTAGTTATATGTTGACATGTGTCTGAAATTTGTGTCTCTTTTTCCATTGACTTGGAGTCTGGAGCTGAGACTAATGTGAGTGACTAACTCCCTCAGATTCTAGTACATGGTGAACTGGCCTCATGGTGCCCTCACTCTCTCTTGTGGTGATGGGAATACCAATATTAAATGCAGATATATATATATATATATATATAAGTTCAGTTCAGTTCAGTCACTCAGTCGTGTCCAACTCTTTGTGACCCCATGGACTGCAGCACGCCAGGCTTCCCTGTCCCTCACCAATTCCCGGAGCTTGCTCAAACTCATGTCCATCGAGTTGGTGATGCCATCCAACCATCTCATCCTCTGTTTTCCCCTTCTCCTCCTGCCCTCAGTCTTTCCCAGCATCAGGGTCTTTTCCAATGAGTCAGTTCATTGCATCAAGTGGCCAAAGTATTATACATATATCAATTTTTACAAATTCTTTTTTTTTAATTTTATTTTATTTTTAAACTTTACAATATTGTTGTCTTTTTGTCTTTTAAAATCACTCTTTGGTTTAACTTATTCCTTTTCATACTATATTATTCACAATTTCTAAAAGAGTTTTAAGATAATATTGACACATAATTTTGTTTATTCGTCTTGATCTGAATGTAACTATTATTTCACTATTAATTAGGCATTAAGACATTTATCCTTTCACTTAAATAAGGCAACCTATATGAGAAATACATTCTTTAGCTGAGATTTCTATATAATTTTTTTCTTATTACCTCTTATAACTAGATGGACATTTAGGAATATATTTAGAAATAATGTATTTAGGAATATATTTAGAAATAATGTATTTCTGGAAGTGGGGGGGGAACTCCACTTGATGAGGGTAAATTATTATGTAGATGTAACCATATCTACAAATGAAACATTTTTTCAAGTATTTTTTATAATTATATATATTTTTTGTGAATGGATTATACTATAGTTTCTTTGTATGGGTTTCCTACCTTTGTGGGCTTCCCTGATGGCTCAGAAATGTAAAGAATCTGCCTGCAATGCGGAAGACACAGGAGACATAGTTTTGATCCTTGGGTTGAGAAGATCCCCTGGAGTAGGAAATGGCAACCCACTCCCGTATTCTTGCCTGAAAGATCTCATAAACAGAGGAGCTCGGAGGGCTGTAGTCCAAAGGTTTGTAAAGAGTCAGACATGACTATGTGACTAAACACACAACACAACAGCACCCATCTTTGTCAAGTTTTAGTACCAGCATTTTGCTAGCTTCCTAAAAATACATTTGATAGCTTTCCACTGAAAATAGCTGTTTTGATTAGATTCTTTCAACATATTAAATTGGCATGTTAATTTTGATGACTATTTTACTGATCACAAATTACTTTATTCAGAAGGTCAATTACTAGAAAAATAGAAACTGTAAAATATTTAAATATACATCTAATGGGGTGGAAAATATGTGTTTAGAAACAGACACAGGCAGTATCTCTTGCATATAAACATTTCACCATGAAGGAGAGTTTATACATTTGATGTTGACTTTGTAAGAGGAAAAAATAAATCAATGCTACTCAGTTCAGAAGGGACTTTGACTACACAAGCCTCATTTGAAGAGATAACAAGTTAGACCAAACACTGGCTGAATACAAACACCCCATTTATCATGAATATAAAATATTAACAGCATTCAGAGTGTTCATGACAATAATATAACTGGTGTGTGCTTAATGAACTTAAAGAGAAGAATTAAATCCAAGTTTTAAGAATTAAATCCTAGATTTAAGCCTATGTCAAATTCACCCAGTCAGAAAACCTTTATAGAGTGATGGTTAAGAGATTAGGTACCAAGCTCGGTACTGTGTCATAGGCATGAGAACAGAGAGGAAAATGAGGTCTTTAATCAAGTGATATAAAGGTTATTGAGCTCGCATAAACACAGAGATTCATATGCTTTCTCATCAAGATAATGAGTGTGATAACTCACCTCCTAGTATGTATACAAAGGTTTACAAATGACTCTGATCAGATGGGGCTTCCCTGATAGTTCAGTTGGTAAAGAATCTGCCTGCAATGCAGGAGACCCTGGTTCAATTCCTGGGTCAGGAAGATCTCCTGAGAAGGGATAGGCTACCCACTCCAGTATTCTTGGGCTTCCCTTGTGGCTCAGCTGGTAAAGAATCCACCTCCAATGCAGGAGACCTGGGTTCAATCCCTGGGTTGGGAAGATGCCCTGGAGAAGGGAAAGGCTACCTACTCCAGTATTCTGGCCTAGAGAATTCCATGGACTGTATATAGTCTATGGAGTCGCAGATGTATCTCTATCTTTTTTATTTCCTTCCTTCATTTTCAGTTAGAGAAAGAGAGAGTGGGAGAAAAGAGAGGGAGGGAGAGAGAAAGAGATAAAAGGAAAAGTCAAATTTTAAAGTATTATAATACAGTATTCTTGTGTACCTGTATTTTATCTGATTTTCTATATAGCAACATATCATGTTTAATAAATGAGAGTGGTAATGAAAAATCTTATTATTAAACATATATGCTTTGCAAATGTTGCCAACACCATTGTCTATACTTTGATATCCTATTCATGCTTTAAAATCCAATCCAAATGTTCATCTCCCTTATAGGAAGTCTTTTGAGGATGTCAAGTGAAATAAAGGGATCTCAGCTAACATTTATTGCTCCTCTATTACAGGCTAAGGGTTTTGTTAGGTTTCCAAAAATGCCATCTTATTTAGCCCACAGAATAATTCATTATATCAAATGCTGACTCCCATTGTATAATTCAGGAAACTGAGGCAAAGAAAAGCAATTATATTGTCCAAAGTATCGGCTAATCAATTACACAGGCTAGATTTAAACCTAAGTCCTCTTGAGCTTAAAAAAAAAAAAAATCACTATCCATTCCACAATACAAGCAGTGTTTCCTCTAAACTCCCATATAATTGTGTTGACAAAGTATTTTACATGTCACCTTGTCTTATATATCAACACACAACTTGGCACTCTGAAAGCACTATTAAATTTGACTTAGATTTATTTATATACAATATATGGAAATCGGGTAAACGTCACATTCAGTAAATGTCCAATGTACGCATAATTGGATACATTCAAATGGTAAGAGACAAGGACGCCTTTGAATTTATGCCTGCCAGACAGAATAGAGAAGAAGAAGATTAGAGGAATAAATAAAATGAACCCACTTCAAAAATATTTTATACCAAACGGAATACTTTGGTATTTGGCTCCTTGTAATTTTTTTTTTCTGGTGTTTATCTTTAGTAATCTTATTTTCCTTTAAAGGCTTAATTTGAAAAATTCTCCCAAAGAGAAAGCCACTGCAGGTAAGGCAGACGGGATACTTGCTTATGAATGTGCCACTCACCTTACAGTTACCGACAACCTCTGCTATTAATCATTGGCACAGATATTTACTAGAGCTTGTGGTTAATTTTGGGCAATAGGACCAATTTAGACCTCTCTTAGAGGAAAAAAATTCCCCATCAGGCACTGAAAGCAACCCCAGGAGATGACAATTACAAGTTAATAGGGTCATTTATTTTTGTGTTTATATTTTCAACTGAAAGAAATACATTAACTACTACAGGAGACCTCGTGAGAGTGTGAAGGAGCTAAAAGGACAGTTTATTTTCTCATCTGAAAATCAAGCTATACACCAAAAAAACTAAAGTCTAATCCAAGCTTTGCTATGCAAATGTAAGTGAAGGGGAGGGAAGTTGTAAGAACCTATTAGGTAGGATTGACTCTGAGTCTGAAATTCATTGGAAACCATAGCATAGCTTCCAGGATGAAGTATTTTGATAATAGTTCAGTAATTAACAAACGTTCACTAAGACCCATGCATGACACCCTGCTAGGCAACATGGAAGGTAAAGCTGGAAAGCTAAGTCTATCTTTGATTCCAAAGCTGAAAACTAAGAAGATACAGTGAGTCAGTATGTATCAACTTTTTATCCCAGTGGGGGAAATGACATATGCACAAATAAATATACACCTTTCTTGAATATTAACAGACAAATCATGTATAAATTTTGCTGAATCAGTGCCAGGGTGGATAGAATAAAAAGTGTTTAAATGTAGAAACTACTGCTTTTTAAAAAGGAAGTACCATAAGAATGGGCTTCCTAGGTGACACTAGGGGTAAAGAGCCTGCCTGACAATGCAGAGACATAAGAGAATGTGGGTTCGATCCCTGGGTCAGGGAGATCCCCTGGAGGAGGGCATGGTATTCTTGCTCCAGGATTCTTGCCTGGAAAATTCCATGGACAGAGGAGCCTAACAGGCTACAGTCCATGGGATCACAAAAAATCAGACATAGTTGAATTGATTTAGCACACACACACCATAAGAATGTAGAATGTTCTATGGGAAAGAGAGAGAGATTGTAGAACACTGAAGAACGTAAGTCATGAGAACATGATTGCATGAGCAACGTATCTCCTTTATCAGATATATGAAATATCCTAATGGAGGGCCTGGCTCAGAAGCAAGGATTCTGAAGACACAACTATAGAACTGAATGGAAGGAGTCAGAAAACCATGGGATACATGAGTATATACATGAAAGTGCCACTTTCTTTCAGTTTGACGGCTTCATAAAAGGACTTGCGGAAAGTGCAATAGAAAATACTTTTTTTTTTTTTGCTATTGAAAGTTTGCAATTAGTCCTATTTTCAGGACAGAACCATTACAAAATTAAAATCCAGAGAGAGGTATGCAGAGTTGCAATTCAGGAGTATTTACCAGTTGGTGGTAACATTTCAGTAGGACTTAAAAAATCATAGAGATGAACAACACTGGTTTCAGAGTCATAATGATCGAAATACAAGGACTAGGTTCATAACTTGTTGGCTTTTTGACATATGCCTTACCTTCCTCATTTATATGTACCTGGGAGGTACTGTTGGGTTTGGTTCCAGACTACTGCAATAAATTGGATATCGCAATAAAGCAAGCAACATAGATATTTTGGTTTCCCAGTGCAGAAATAAGTTATGTTTACCCTATACCATTATCTATTAAGTGTGTGATAGCATTACACCTTAAAAACAATGTACATACCTTAATTAAAAACAAAACAAGACAAAACATTGTTAGACTTCCATGGTGGTTCAGTGGTTGAGGATCTGTCTGCTAATACAAATGACACAGTTTTGAGCCCTGGTCCAGGAAGATTTCACATGCTGCAGGGCAACAAAAGCCATGTGCCACAACTACTAAACCGAGCTCTAGAGCCTATGCTCCACAATAAGACAGGCCATTGTAAGAAGAAGCCCGAGCACTGCAACTAGAGAGTAGCCCCTGGTCTCTGCAACTAGAGAAAGCCTTTCTACAGGAAAGAAGACCCCACACAGTCCAAAAGAAATACATAAATTATTTTTTTTAATTTAAAAATACATTATTGTTGAAAAACAAAATACTAAGCATCATCTGACAACACAAGGCTGCCACAAACCTTCAATTTAAAGAAAAAGTGCCATATCTGCAAAGCACAACCCAGTGAAGCACAATAAAGTGAAATGGGTCTGTATATAAAATGGGTGTAACACTACCTACTTCACATTTTTTTAAAGTAACAATGGTGATAATATTTTTGTAGCATTTAGCACAGTGCTTGATACATAATTAGAAATTAATAAATGGCACTGCGGTCATTATTGTCATTGCTATTCGTGTGAGGCTATCCTTGAGACAAAATTACAACAAGTGTATAGGAAATAATTTGTGAAGACTACAACAAAGGTCCGTTTAGTCACAGAGCCAAAGAATTGATGCTTTTGAACTGTGGTGTTGGAGAAGACTCTTAGAGTCCCTCGGACTGCAAGGAGATCAAGCCAGTGAATCCTAAAGGAAATCACTCCTGAATATTCATTGGAAGGACTGATGATGAAGCTGAAGCTCCGACACTTTGACCACCTGATGTGAAGAGCCGACTTATCAGAAAAGACCCTAATGCTGGGAAAGATTGAAGGCAAGAGGAAAAGGAGATGACAGAGGATGAGATGGTTGGATGGCATCACCGACTCAGTGGGCATCAGTTTGAGAAAGCTCTAGGAGATGGTAAAGGACAGGGAAGCCTGGTGTGCTGCAGTCCATGAGGTCACGAAGAGTTGGACACAACAGAGTAACAGAGCAACAAGGATTATGACCTAAGAATCAGAGAGGATGGGGCAAAATGTGAGAGAATTTGCAAAGTTAAAATCTTCTGACAGAGGTAGGAAAGACCTGAGAAGGAGCCCCTGACCTTCCAGATCTTTTTTCCAGTTTGCCCAAATGGTCTGACAGAGGTAGGAAAGATCTTAGAAGGAGCCCCTGACCTTTCAGATCTTTTTTCCAGTTTGCCCAAATGGTCATAACTGTAGCCATGGAATCATCTAGAAATGATCTCTGATGGATATGAGTTTTTTTGAAAATATGGTTCTGTGCATAAGCTGAAAGTTAAAATCGCCTGAATACTTCTTTTCCCAGGGTGCTTCACCATCTCCAATTTTCTGTACTTTAAGGCACCCCCTTCAATAGTTGTTGATTACACTTACTTCAATTGTTCTGTCTGAATATGTGGATTTTCTCATGTGTAAGAAATATAGAGATGGATGGAACCACAAAAACTGCTTCCTGAGTTGGGGGGCAATGAAGGAACATTTTATTACTTTTCTGTCTTTATTTATCTTTTGCATGCTTGCTTGCTCCTTCCTCCTAAGATTATGGACATGCAGATCAAGTGCACCTAAAGTACCCATTGCACTGAACATAAGATACATCTACATGAATAGATGGAGATTATATGAGTAACTCACCTAGGGATAAGAATAACTTGTCACAGAGTTTCTATATTTGGACCTTAATAAGTTGGAACCACAATTTACCAATTTTGACCGATTAGGACTATCTCCCCAGGTATCTAAAAGCATCCAGAGCTATTTAGGAACTTTAGGATTCATGTTTTTCTTTTTTGGATCTCCCACTAAAATTCACTCAAATTAGTGAAAACATGAAGAGCTTCTTGCTGACAGAAATACCTTAGTTATCTAACATGCCCTAAAACTAAATCCATTGTTTTAATTTTATTTTTAAAGTGACCAGGGCTGGAGGCATTTATGGCAACATTATAATATATAGTGGAATACTAATGACCCCAAGAGGACCAAGAGTGGGTCAGAAGAGGGCTGGACATGCTGGGGGTGCGCGGATCCTTGGAGGACATCTTTTAGGAGCACTGTTGGATAACTCAAGAAGAACCGAAGATTATTAGAATTCTTTAATCTTCTTGTAAATAGATTCATCACACTTTCTACACCAAGCTTGGGTCACAAGTCTCCACTCAGCCTCCATCTGCAGATCTTGCACACCATAGACAACTATGGTATAAAAAGAGATCTGTGAAAATCTAATGGATTGGTCAAATGAAGATCCCACATTTAGACTGAACTAAATATGGAGAAGTATCTTCTGGCTCAAAGGATAGAGCCCAGATGACCCTGTTAGAGGTAAGATATCAAGTACCTATAGGTGACAGGTGCTTAGAACATATAGATTTGGTTTTGAGTTCTGATCCTTTCTCTGATCGGGGGCAGCTGGATAATGTTGAGAAATATATTGAGGAAATACACATATCTATATCTATTTGTCTATCTGTATTAATATTTATCTATATGTAACATCAGAGAAGGCGATGGCACCCCACTCCAGTACTCTTGCCTGGAAAATCCCATGGATGGAGGAGCCTAACAGGCTACAGTCCATGGGGTCGCTTAGAGTCAGACAGGACTGAGCGACTTCACTTTCACTTTTCACCTTCATGCATTGGAGAAGGAAATGGCAACCCACTCCAGTATTCTTGCCTGGAGAATCCCAGGGACAGGGGAGCCTGGTGGGCTGCCGTCTACAGGGTCGCAAAGAGTCAGACATGACTGAAGCGACTTAGCAGCAGCATATGTAACATGCACATACAACATGCATATAATGTAGACCGCATACAAGTACAGGGAGAATGTAGGAAAAGTGCTTAGAATGGTGTTTAGAAATTATCAGGTAATTAGAAGCTGCTATAATTCTAGCAATACTTTTTAAGAGTAAAATACGCATTTGGTCCACTGGCAACATTTTACCCTTTGATTTGCCGTGTTATACACAAGTCTAAACTTCTGTTCCAAAAATCTTTAATTTTTCTCAGAAAATACTGCTATCAGAAATAATTTTTAAAGTGTATCTCTCCTCAGATATTCATACTGTTTTTTCTATTCTACAATATTACATACCTTTGATTTTCTAAGAAGTTTGGTCAACAGGAAAGCACACATAAATCCAGCACTTAATATACAGATTTTGAGATCTGCTTATGTAGGAAACATTTTATTATCATCTTGTTTTTTCCTGCCTGGTTCTGGAGTAGACAAGATCTGGACACTTAAAATTAAAAAAGAAAAAAAGCTCTTAGTTCACTTAAATCATATTAATATAGATCTGAAACAATGGTGCCAGACAATATCAATTGATCCCATCACTCAGAACATCTGAAGAAGACACAGCAATTTCAATCTCTGTTTTGAGACACTTAGCATAGTCTATATACTCTATTGAGGTCTTAGGATATCCCAACTCAGTCAAGGGCAAGTAAAATCATAAATGAATGAATACTTGAGATAAGCTAAATAATATTATCAGCAACTATATAGAAGAAATTAATTACGGGGGGAAAAGATGAAAGGAAAAAAAGTATAGGATTTCACAACAGTTAAAATAAGTGAAGAAAACTACACACAAGAAATACATAGTGCTTATGCTTTCAGCATTTAAACATGCTTATAATTTAATAGAAAACACATTGGAATGATCTCCAGATTGGCATGTGCTCTACTAAAAGATACCAGAACCTGTTTTCATCATCTTGATTTTTCTTTGGAAATATTATAATAAAAGTATCAAAAGTTGCATCTCAATAACATGGATTTGGTTAAACTGGAATTCTGGTTTTCTCTGTGTTATAATGATTATATTGATGTCAATTACACCTAGGATCCAAGGTAGTCTTGTGGGAAGAAAATTAGAGGAATCCTCCAGTAACCATGGAGGAATGAGAGATCCTATTGTATATTCTATTCTCACTTCACTTAAAAATTCTCCTTAACACACACACACACACACACACACACACACACACACACACATATATATATATATCAATGCTTTATTCTACTGGGGTTGTTCTATCCCAGGGAGACCAAAGGACGGTCAGTCACCTAGGAGTTCAAAAATGGGGGAAGTGTTAGTTGGTAAATAGTTGTGTGAACAGTTCAGTTTCATCTAACAGTAAGCTACAGGTGAGGTCTGCCCCTGTTCGAAGAATAAAATGAGCACTGGCCATGAAGTCCTTCATTTCCCAAGAAATAAGAATGGGGAAAAGTTCATGTTGAGGTTTGACAGAAAAAAGCAAAATTCTATAAAGCAATTATCCTTCAATAAAAAATAAATTAATTAAAAAATAGGGAGAAGTTATTTGAATAAAGTGTGTCTCTACAGGAAACTAGGAATAAAATAGTTATTTTAATAATATTTCTGAGTTTAAGGAGTTATCCCCTTAGTTTTATGTCATAGAGATGAATATGAACCAAATAAAAATATTAACTGTTAATAATAGAGTAATTGCTAAGGACTGTACTAAATGCCAGACTGTCTAAAATATTCTTTACAATGGGGTAGGGTATAAAATGGTCTTCCCTAGAGGCTTAGTGATAAAGGATCTGCCTATAATGCAGGAGATGGCTTGCAATGCAGGAGACTCAGGTGTGATTCCCTGGGTCAGGAATATGCCCTGGAGAAGGAAATGACCACCCACTCCAGTATACTTGCCTGGGAAATTCCATGGACAGAGAAGCCCGGTGGGCTGCCGTCCATACGGACACAGAAGAGTCGGACATGACTTGGTGACTAACAACAACAGGATATACATACATATTTAATACATAATATATAAACTTTAAAAATATAAATGTGGATACTCAGAATTTAAGTAACTTCTCCAAATTTTTAGAGCTCCTCTAAAGTCTTTTATACAGTACAAAGTGTATTTCAATAAGCAAGTTAGAGCCAAGGCTAATTTTTCTTATGTAAAACTTTCCCAAAATGAGGGAGAGGGAGGAAAGAGAAAATCATCTTTGTGATTTTATATAGGATCAATTTAATTTGGATTCACAGTACTTAGACCATGGTGAATACACAAAAATGTCAAATATTTGTTAGTGCTATTAGTAGATGTGTTACAGAGGTTTATCACAGAGATAATTCATAGAAGGTTATATTACTATGCAATTAAAACTATATGTGGCACAGTAGAATGAAAAATACAACATTTGATCCATAAATGTATTGCTACCCAAACCTAACAAATCTAGCATCCTTAACAGAAGAAAGAATGAGACTGTTTCCAATGTCCGGCTAAGTCACTTCAGTCGTGTCCGACTCTGTGCGACCCCATAGATGGCAGCCCACCAGGCTCCCCCATCCCTGGGATTCTCCAGCAAGAACACTGGAGTGGGTTGCCATTTCCTTCTCCAGTGCATGAAAGTGAAAAGTGAAAGTGAAGTCGCTCAGTCGTGTCTGACTCTTAGCGACCCCATGGACTGAGGCCTTCCAGGCTCCTCCGTCCATGGGATTTTCCAGGCAAGAGTACTGGAGTGGGGTGCCATTGCCTTCTCCTTTCCAATGTCCACTCCTGACTTAAAAGCAGACACTATGCCCCATATTGATAACAGGTCTGTGCTGTCTAAGAATTACATACTGTTCTTTTAATAATTAGAACCTATTATTTGAGATCAAGTTAAACAAAATAATCCCAAGAAAATGATTGCTTACCGAGAAGAAAAGGTTGATAATAGCCCCTTGCTTCTTGGAAGCAAGAGCCCCCCTGCATGTGTTTCACTAAAAGTACAAGAGAAAGAAGCTTGATAGAAATTCTGGCTTTCTCATACCTCTTTCTGTTCAGAAAATATATAGGAAGGTAGAATTTTCCATTTCAGGCGGGAGATAGAGATATTACAGTATTCTGTAGAAGACAGAATTTCCTCAGAGGCTACAAACCAACCTGCTGTCTTCATACAGAAAACTAACTCCACCAGAGACCCTTATTCCCTGTCCTTGGACAAATGCCACTCTCTAGACAGGGCCCTCCCCATTTCAACAATAAAATTAGAAAATAAAGCCAATTAAAAATAAACAAACAAAAGCATAACCACCTCATTGCTGCTGCTACTAAGTCACTTTAGTCGTGTCCAACTCTATGCGACCACATAGACGGCAGCCCACCAGGCTCCCCCATCCCTGGGATGCTCTAGGCAAGAATACTAGAGTGGGTTGCCATTTCCTTCTCCAATGCATGAAAATGAAGAGTCAAAGTGAAGTCGCTCAGTCATGTCCAATAACTCATTAAAATAAATGTTCATTGTCATGAAAACTCAGTGGCTGAGATCATTTCTGAATTTTCTTTTTAAGCTACAGGAGTAAGAATGGAAGAATAATGTTATCTTTTAAATGCTTGGAATCTTTAGTAGATATTTTTGAAATACTTTTTACTTTGCTTGTCTTTGTTAAACAATACCTTTTTAGGAACATAGGTTAATACAGACAAGATGGAGATCAGTTAGGACTACACAAAAGGGAGGGGGGGTGTTGAATTGATCTTAACTATTCAATGATCCTAGGGAAAATTTCCCCATGCCAAATTTCAGCCTATACTCTCTCTCTCTCTCTGTTTGTGTGTCTGTGTGTGTTCTATCAAGGTATTATATACAAATATAATTAACACACATGAATTATACAGGTTGGTGGCTTTTATAAAATGTTTATGCTAAAGTAATCACCACTTCAATCAAGGTAATGAACAGTTCTATCACTCGGAAAATGCATTTATTCCTTCTCACTCCCACCCTTCAATCCAGGAAACTACTAATCAGACTTTGTTCAACATTAATTTTGCCTATTCTGAAATCTCATATAAATGGAATCATACACTATGGACTTGTGTGTGTAATCTCTTTTGTTCAGCATAGTATTTGTGAGATTAACCCAATGAGTAGCTTGTTCCTTATTATTAATATATGCTTTCATTTCTCTTGGGTGAATACCTTGGAGAAAAAATGCTAAATGTATATTTCTTTATAGGAACCTACCAAAAATGTTTTCAAAATTGGTTATACCATTTTATACTTTCGCCACAGTATACGAGGTTCCTGTTGTAACATATTATTGTCTAGAATTTTAGTATTTAGTGCTCCTTTCATTTTGGCCATTTTAGTAGGTGTGAAATTGTGTGTTGTGATTTTAGTTTTGCATTTCTTGAATGACTAATGCTATTAAGCACCTTTCAATGCTTATTATTTGCCACTTGTGTATTTCTTAAGTGAAGTGTCTAAGACTTTTGCTCATTTTTAGATTAGTTTATGCTTTTTTTCCTATTATTGAGTTATATGATTTTTTTCTACACTTTGAAGTCCTTTTGCAGGTAAATGTGCTAAGAAGTTGTCATTGAGTCCTTAGTTTTTAATCTCCAGATAGTTTATTTTAAAAGGTAGTTTTTGGAGAGTAGAGCTGAGGCTTTAGACTAAGGTGAGGCAATACAGTCTCTTGTTACATGGGTTTGAAAGGAAGAAGTCAACACCACCCTGTGTTAGCAGCATCTGGGAACACCTATGAGGAGATAACGTGTAGACAATAAAGAACAAACTCACAGTTTGGCCTTCACATAGAAAATGATTATTCCTGAATCTCTCCTGAGACAAAGGACAGGAGATTTTTTTTTTTTTCAAGTGCAAGCTTTTTACTTTTGATCAAGCTGAACTTAAACATTTTTCTATGTTTCATCTTTTTATATTTTATATTAGATATCCTTGTCTAATCAAGAATTGGAAAATTTTTTTCTCCTCTGTTTTCCTCTAGAGATTTTGTTGTTTTAGTTCTAAGATTTATTTATGTGAGTTAGTTTATGGATGATATGAGTTGGTGGGTTAAAAAATATTTTTTAATATATGGATATTCGGTTTTTCCATCATGATTTGTTGAAAATAATATTATTTCCCATTTAATGATTTTGGCTACTAATTGAAAATCACTGACAATGCATTTCGTTGTTGTTCATTCACTAAGTCATGTCCTACTCTTTGAGACCCCATGGACTGCCGCACACCAGGCTCCAGTTTCCTCTACTATTTCCTGGAGTCTGCTCAAATTCATATCCATTGAGTTGGTGAATCTTTCTCAGCATCAGAGTCTTTTCCAACAAGTCAGCATATGGATATCTATTTCTGCGTTCTGTATTCTGTTTCAATGATCTATATATAAGTCCTTATGTCAATATCATTCTATGTTGACCATTAAAGCTTTAGATTAAGTCTTCAAGTCAGATAATGTCAGCCTTTGCTTGTTTGTTTCAAAGTTATTTTGACTATTTGAAGTACTTTTATTATGTGCATACATGTTAACTCACTTCAGTTGTGTCCAATTCTTTGTGACTCTGTGGACTATTGCCTGCCAGGTTCCTCTGCCCATGGGATTCTCCAGGCAATAACACTGGAGTGGGTTGCCATGCCCTCCTCCAGGGGATCTTCCTGACCCAGGGATTGAATCTGTATCTCCTGCGTCTCCTACAGAGCAGGCAGATTCTTTACCACTGAGCCACCAGGGAAGCCTACTTTATAATGTATTTCCATATGAATTTTAATTGACTTGTCAATTGCTACAAAAAATCCTCTGTGATGTCAGCTGTGATTGAGTTGACTCTATAGATCAATGCAGAGCGGATTTACATCTTTACGATATTAAGTCCTTTAATATGAACATAGCATAACTTTACATTTACTTATATTTTCTTTATTTCTTTAAGTAATGGTTTACAGTTTTTCATTGTACTAGTCTTGCACATATTTTGCTAAATGTATCCTTATTTCATGTTCTGATAATTTTGAGTGGTGTCTTTAAAATTTTATTTTCTCATTGATCACTACTAGTGTATAAATATAAACTTTATTTTTGTATATCAACTTTAATCCTGTCAAATGCACCTAAAGATAAACCCTTCCAGGATTTTACAAAATAAATTTCTTAGAGTTTTCCATGTGGACAGTTGTGTGTCATATAAAATGTAAAGAGGGAGTTTTACTTCTCTCTTTCCAATCATTAAAACTTTATTAGTAACAATGATAATAATCTTTGCTTTCTTAAATGATGATGGTGATGACATTGTTGATGATGTTGATGGCTGCCTTATTGTACAGTTCCTATTTCCAGAGAAGTAGTGAGTAGAAGTGGTAAGACAGGCTATCTTTATCTTGTCATAGGGGTAAACAAACTTTTTTTGTCATTAGCAATGGCATTAGGTATAGATTCATTTTTAATGAACCTTTTTCAGATTCAGCAAATTTCTTTTTATTCCTAATTTGCTGATTATTTTGAGAATGTATATACATTGAATTTTATCAAATATTATCAAGACTTTTTTTTTTCCTATTTCTATTAAGATGACCATATATTCCTCTTTTATTCTGGGGCTGGAATATAGACTGATTTTTAGATGTTGAACCAAATTACATACATTTGAGTTGCTGATGTTTTGTACAGGATTTTTGTGTCTAAACTCTTAAGAGATATTACTCTGTAATTTTCTCTATTTGATTTGTCACTGTCAGATTTTGTGTGTAAGGGTAATAATGCTGATCTCACAAAATGAGTTGGGTGATGTCTATTCTTCCTCTACTTTCTGGAAAAGTTTGAGTAAAATTGGTACTTCTTCCTCCTCCTTTGATCATGTTAATAATCATGCAGACTTCTTTGTGGACAATTTTGTTCATAGAACTTTGATTTATTTAATACATTTATGAAATTCTTATCCTCTGTTCTGTCTGCAATCAGTTTTGGTAACTTGTTTTATGAAATTTCTTCCTCTATCTACCTTGTAGAATTTGTTAGCTTAAGGTGATTCATAGTATTTCTTCATTATCATTTCATGTCTGTTGAATCAGTACTAATATCTTCACTTGTATTCCTTATTTGAGTAATTTGCTCTCATTCACTTTCTTTTTCTGCTACATGGTGTTTACTTTGATATTTTCAAATATCTAGCCTTTGACATTCTTAGTTTTCATTATTAGTTGTGCCTTCTATTTTATTGGTTTTGGCTTTTTATTACATCTTGCATTTTATTTATTTTATTTTGGCTTCTTTAGGTGAAAAGATGAGTCAGTGTTTTAAAACACTTCTTCTTTTCTAATATTGTTTAAAGCTGTAATTTTCCCTCTGCTGCTGCTGCTGCTGCTGCTAAGTCGCTTCAGTCATGTCCGACTCTGTGCGACCCCATAGATGGCAGCCCACCAGGCTCCGCCATGCTGGGATTCTCCAGGCAAGAATACTGGAGTGGGTTGCCATTTCCTTCTCCAATTTTCCCTCTAACTACTGATAATTTTACCTCTAAGTACATATAACTCAGATTCCAATACACTTATCTTTTTGTATTTATGTAGTCCATGATATTTAAATTTTCATTGTACATTCTTATTTAATGAGTAATTTAGAAATGTGTATTTGCAAATACCTAAAGATTTTGAAAATATTTAAATGTATTGATTTATAATTTAAATTTTTACAAATCTTATAAGATTTCAAACTTTTGAATGTATTGAGCCATACCACAGGCAAAAGTCTGCTTGGTTAAGACTAAGGTGTACTGTCCCTTTATCTAATCAAATTACTCAATTTGCATAAAAAAAGACAAAATGGATTTTGACAAGTAAATAAATTAATTGTGACTATTATTTTACAAAAATATAAAGATAATTACTATTGATAATAAAATAACAATCTGTGAAATATCTTCAAAGATATAAAGAAGTAAATGGCAACCAAAGAGAACATATAACAGATTGTTCAAAATTAATGAGAAAAAAAAAGTAAGATAGTCAAAGATAAAACATAACATAGAGGCTTTCCTGGTGGCTCAGTGGTAAAGTATCCACCTGCCAGTGCAGGAGATAATGATATGAGCACTGGTCCGGGAAAATCCCCCATGCCCCAAAGCATTTAATCCCCTGCACCATAACTATTGAGCCTGTGCTCCAAGTCCAGGAGCCACAACTATTGAACCCACATGTTGCAGCTACTGAAGACCATGAGCCTAGAGCCTGTGCTCTGCAACAAGAGAAGCCATCACAATAAGAAGCCCAAGACTCACAGTGGGAGAGTAGCCCCTGCTTGTCACATTAGAGAAAAGGCTGCACAGCAACAAATACCCAGCAGGGGCAAAAATAAATAAATAAATAAAATTATTTAAAAAATAACATAAAACAATGAAAAATAAAATTTTAGTGGTATATCAATTATGATATTTATTTAAATAAAGATTAATTACTTAAAATCTCCTAGATTCCAAGACTTTAAGATTTGGTAATTATTTAACTCAAAGTTGTTTGTAAGAGATACAAGTAAAATGTACAGTACAGTACAAAGTTAAACAAAAAAAAACTTTAGGCAATTTTAATAAGAGAAAAAACCTGCAAAAGTATTTTTTTTAATTTTCAAAGGATAAGTGGTTAAACAAAGAACATTATTTTGTATGGAAACCCAATGACAATATACCATTTATAAAACATTATGAACTTAACAAGTACCTTCTAGAACTAACACCAAAAAGAGAAAAAGAAAAAGATGTCCTTTTCATCATAGGGGACTGGAATGCAAAAGTAAGAAGTCAAGAGATACCTAGAGAAACAGGCAAGTTTGGCCTTGGAGTACAAAATGAAGCAGGGCAAATTCTCATAGAGTTTTGCCAAGAGAACACACTTGTACACTCTCTTCCAACAACACAAGAGATGACTACACATGGACATCACTAGATAATCAATACCAAAATCAGACTGATTATATTCTTTTCAGCTGAAGATGGAAAAGGTCTATACAGTCAGCAAAGACAAGACTGGGAGTTGACCATGGTTCATATTATGAATTCCTTATTGCAAGATTCAGACTTAAATTTCAAAAAGTAAGGAAAACCATTAGGCCATTCAAATATGACCTAAATCAAATCCCTTATAAATATACACTGGAAGTGACAAATAGTTTCAAGGGATTAGATCTGATAGACAGAGTGCCTGAAGAACTATGGACAGAGGTTGGTAACACTGTAAAGCAGGTGGTGATCAGAACCATCCCCCAGAAAAGAAATGCAAAATGACAAAATGGCCTATCTGAAGAGGCCTTACAAACAGCTGAGAAAAGAAGAGAGGTGAAAGGCAAAGGAGAAAAAGATACACACATCTAAATGCAGAGTTCCAAAGAATAGCAAGGAGAGATAAGAAAGGCTTCCTAACAGAACAATGCAAAGAAACAAAGGGAAACAATAGAATGGGAAAGACTGGAGATCTCCTCAAGAAAATTAGAGATTCCAAGGAAACATTTTGAGCAAAGATGGGCACAATAATGGACAGAAACGGTATGGAACTCAAAAGCAGAAGGTATTAAGAAGATTTAGCAAGAATACACAGAAAAACTATATAAAAAAGATCTTAATGACCCAGATAACCATGATGGTATGATCACTTACCTAGAGCCAGACATCTTAGAGCACACAGTCAAGTGGGTCTTAGGAAGCATTACTACGAATAGTGCTAGTGGAAGTGATGGAATTCCAGGTGAGCTATTTCAAATCCTAAACAATGATGTTGTTCAAGTGTTGTATTCAACATGCCCGAAAATTTGGAAAAATCAGCAGTGGGCACAGGACTGGAAAAGGTCAGTTTTCATTCCAATCCCAAAGAAGGGCAATGCCAAAGAATGTTCAAATTACCACAAAATTGCTTTCATTTCACATGCTAGCAGAGTAATGCTCAAAATTCTCTAAGCGAGACTTCAACAATACATGAAGTGAGAAGTTTCAGATGTTCAAGTTGGATTTAGAAAAGGCAGAGGAACCAAAAATTAAATTGCCAACTTCCTTTGGATCATAGAATAAGCAAGTGAAGTCCAGAAGAACATCTGCTTCATTGACTATGCTAAAGCCTTTGACTGTGTGGATCATAACAAACTGTGGAAAGTTCTTAAAGAGATGGGAATACCAGATCAACTTACCTGCTTCCTGAGAAATCTGTATGCAGGTCAAAAAGCAACAGTTAGAACCAGACCTGAAATAACGGACTGGTTCCAAATTGGGAAAGGAATACATCAAGGCTGTGTATTGTCACCCTGCTTTTTTAATTTATATGGAGAGTACATCATGCAAAATGCCGGGCTGGATAAAGTACAAGCTGGAATCAAAATTGCCGAGAGAAATGTCAGTAACCTCAGATATGTAGATGACACCACCCTTAAGGCATAAAGTGAAGAGGAAGTAAAGAACCTCTTGATGAAGGTGAAGGAGAAGAGTGAAAAAGCTGGTTTAAAACTCAACATTCAAAAAACAAAGACCATAGCATGCGGTCCCATCACTTCATGGCAAATAGATGGGGAAACAATGAAAACAGTGACAGACTTTATTTTCTTGGGTTCCAAAATCACTGCAGATGGTGACTGTGGCCATGAAATCAAGACACTTGCTCCTTGGAAGAAAAGCTATAACAAACCTAGACAGCATATTTAAAAGCAGAGACATTACTTTGCTAACAAAGGTCCATCTAGTCAAAGCTATGTTGTCCCCAGTAGTCATGTATGGATGTGAGAGTTGGACCATAAATAAGGCTGAGTGCCAAAGAACTGATGCTTTCAAACTGTGGTGTTGGAGAAGACTCTTGAGAGCCCCTTGGACTATGAAGAGATAAACCAATCAATCCTAAAGGAAATCAACCCTGAATATTCATTGGAATGACTAATGCTGAAGCTCTAATACATTGGCCACCTGATGGCAAGATCCTACCCATTAGAAAAGACCTTGATGCTGGGAGATTGGAGGCAGGAGGAGAAGGGGACAGTGGAGGACAAGATCACTCTGGCATCACTGACTCAATAGACAAGTTTGAGCAAGCTCTGATAGATGGTGAAGAACAAGGAAGCCTGGTATGCTGCAGTCCATGGGACTGCAAAAAGCCAGACACAACAGAGCAACTGAACAACAACAACAAATGTACTTAATAATAGGACACAAGCAGATTTTAAAATTAGCAACTTGGGGGGGACTTCCCCAGTGGTCCAGTTGCTAAGACTCCAACCTCCCAATTCAGGGAACATGGGTTGGATGCCTGTTGAGGGAACTAGATCCCACATGCTAATACTAAGAGTATACATGACACAACTAAAGATCCCAAGTGGTGCAAATGAGTCTGGCTCTTTGTGACTCTATGGACTGCAATCTGCCAGGCTCTTCTGTCCATGGGATTTTCCAGGCAAGAATACTGGAGTGGATTTCAATTCCTTTCTCCAGGGAAGCCTCCCAACCCAGGGACTGAATCCAAGTCTCTTGCATTACAGGCAGATTCTTTACTGTTTGAGCCACCTTCCTTTATTTAGGGAAGACCTAAATAAAACCCAATGCAGCCAAAGAAATAAATTAATTTTTTAAAAATTAGAAAACTTTTAATAATAAGGTAAAATGATAGAAACTAATTTCTTAAAGAGTTAATAAGTTCCAATAAGGTTTGAGTGATTAATATATTATACGGAAGACAAAATTAAAAATATCTATTCTGCTTTATTGACTATGCCAAAGCCTTTGACTGTGTGGATCACAATAAACTGTGAAAAGTTCTGAAAGAGATGGGAATACCAGACCACCTGATCTGCCTCTTGAGAAATTTGTATGCAGGTCAGGAAGCAACAGTTAGAACTGGACATGGAACAACAGACTGGTTCCAAATAGGAAAAGGAGTACGCCAGGGCTGTATATTGTCACCCTGCTTATTTAACTTCTATGCAGAGTACATCATGAGAAACGCTGGACTGGAAGAAGCACAAGCTGGAATCAAGATTGCCAGGAGAAATATCAGTAACCTCAGATATGCAGATGACACCACCCTTATGGCAGAAAGTGAAGAGGAACTCAAAAGCCTCTTGATAAAAGTGAAAGTGGAGAGTGAAAAAGTTCGCTTAAAGCTCAACATTCAGAAAACGAAGATTATGGCATCTGGTCCCATCACTTCATGGGAAATAGATGGGGAAACAGTGGAAACAGTGACAGACTTTATCTTTCTGGGCTCCAAAATCACCGCAGATGGTGCCTGCAGCCATGAAATTAAAAGACGCTTACTCCTTGGAAGGAAAGTTATGACCAACCTAGATAGCATATTCAAAAGCAGAGACATTACTTTGCCAACAAAGGTTCATCTAGTTAAGGCTATGGTTTTTCCTGTGGTCATGTATGGATGTGAGAGTTGGACTGTGCAGAAGCCTGAGCGCCAAAGAATTGATGCTTTTAAACTGTGGTGTTAGAGAAGACTTTTGAGAGTCCCTTGGACTGCAAGGAGATCCAACCAGTGCATTCTGAAGGAGATCAGCCCTGGGATTTCTTTGGAAGGACTGATGCTAAAGCTGAAACTCCAGTACTTTGGCCACCTCACGCGAAGTGTTGACTCATTGGAAAAGACTCTGATGCTGGGAGGGATTGGGGGCAAGAGAAGGGGACGACAGAGGATGAGATGGCTGGATAGCATCACTGACTCGATAGACGTGAGTCTGGGTGAACTCCGGGAGTTGGTGATGGACAGGGCGGCCTGGCGTGCTGCAATTCATGGAGTCCCAAAGAGTCAGACACAACTGAGCGACTGAACCGAACAGAACTGAAATGAATATAAGAATAAAATCAGGGGGCAGTCCTAAGATGGCAGAGGAATAGGACAGGGAGACCACTTTCTCCCCACAAATTCATCAAAATGTCATTTGAATGTGAGGAACTTCCACAAAACAACTTCTGAATTCTGGCAGAGGATACCAGGCACCCACAAAGGCAGCCCATTCTCTTGGAAAGGAGGTAGGAGAAAGTATAAAAGACAAAAAGAGAGACCAAAGAGTTAGGGATGAGACCCATTCTGGGGAGGGAGTTGTGAAGGAGGAGAAGTTTCCAAACACCAGGAAACCGTCTCACTGGTGGGTCTGTGGGGAGTTTGGAATCTCAGCGGGCAACATAACTAGGAGGAAAACAAAACAAAACACAACACAGAATATGCACCTAACTGCAACTCCCAGTGGAGAAGTAGCCAGATGCTCACGTTAGCCACCAGCGAGCAGGAGCTGAACAGGGAGGTGCGGGTTGCATGCTTAGGGTAAGGACCGGGCCTGAATGCCCTGAGGACAATCTGAGAGAGCTAACGTGAGATAGCAACCCAAAAGGTGGGATAGCCGGGGTGGGGGGGGCGGAGAACTTGCTTGCGAAAAGCTCTAACTTAAGGCACAGCCTGACCTGTTCACAGAATGAAGGATTGTATGAATACCAAAGGAGAGCTAGCCTACTGCAGATCGGCCCATCCCCCCACTGGAGGCAAAGAGGCAGGTGGGCGACAGCCAAAGCCAGAAGGCAAAGGACATCCTCCATCAAACGTGAGCAGGCTCAAAGTTGCTAACCAAGTCTTCCTGGGATCCTGGAGGGTTGACATCTGTTAGGAGGGTTGCAGCCAGAGATCAGCTCCCCAGAGGAGACACACGACACACCTGAGATGGCGCTGTTGCAGCACATCTGGGAAACTGAGTGGCCAGGACCAGGGAGGTGATTAAGATGCACAGCCCACCTGGGACAGTGCACTCGCCAGCACCTGGTTGCCTGAGCTGCTCGGACCTGGAAAGGACACTAAACACATGCTCAACCGAGGCTATGTCTTTGTGGAGTACCTGAGAACCTGAACCTGAGCAGCTTAGATCTGGGAAGTGCATGAAACCCAGGGCCCGCTTTGGACAGTTCACCTGCAGAGCAACCTGAAGCCTGAGCGGTGTAGACCAGGAAAGCACACATGCCATGAGCTGGGGCAAACCCAGTGTGGTCCATACACTGTGAGCACTCCCCACACATGCCAGTGATATTTGTTTGCAGTGTTCCTCCTTCTCCACTGCACAACTGAACAAATGAGCCTAAATAAACTACCACCTTCACCCACTTGTGTCAGGGTGGAAATTAGACACTGAAGAGAGACTTGCAAACAGAAAGCCAAAATAAACAAAGAGGGAACCACTCTGGAAGTGACAGGTGCAACAGATTAAAACCCTGTAGTTAGCATTGACTAAGCACTGGAAGGGGCCTATAGACCTTGAGAAGAAGTATAAGTTGGAGCAAGAAACTATCTGAAACTGAACTGACCACACACTACCTTCAAAAACTCCAGAGAAATTCCTAAATATATTTTTACTATTATCATATTTAAAAAATATATTTTTTAATTTTTAAGTTCTTTATTACTCCTTTAATTTTCATTTTTATAACCTACTGCTGCTGCTGCTGCTAAGTTGCTTCAGTCGTGTCCAAATCTGTGTGACCCCATAAACGGCATCCCACTAGGCTCTGCCATCTCTGTGATTCTCCAGGCAAGAACACTGGAGTGGGTTGCTATTTCCTTCTCCAATGCATGAAAGTGAAAATTGAAAGTGAAGTTGCTTAGTCGTGTCTGACTCTTAGCAAACCCATGGACTGCAACCAACCAGGCTCCTCCATCCATGGGACTTTCCAGGCAAGAGTACAAGAGTGGGGTGCCATTGCCTTCTCTGTTATAACCTACTCAGTTCAGTTCAGTCGCTCAGACGTGTCCGACTCTTTGCAACCCCATGACTCACAGCACGCCAGGCCTCCTTGTCCATCACCAACTCCTGGAGTTCACCCAGACTCTCGTCCATCGAGTCAGTGATGCCATCCAGCCATCTCATCCTCTGTTGTCCCCTTCTCCTCCTGCCCCCAATCCCTCTCAGCAACAGTCTTTTCCAATGACTCAACTCTTCGCATGAGGTGGCCAAAGTACTGGAGTTTCAGCTTTAGCATCAGTCCTTCCAAAGAAATCCCAGGGCTGATCTCCTTCAGAATGCACTGGTTGGATCTCCTTGCAGTCCAAGGGACTCTCAAGAGTCTTCTCTAACACCACAGTTCAAAAGCATCAATTCTTCGGCGCTCAGGCTTCTGCACAGTCCAACTCTCACATCCATACATGACCACAGGAAAAACCATAGCCTTGACTAGACGAACTTTTGTTGGCAAAGTAATGTCTCTGCTTTTCAATATGCTATCTAGGTTGGTCATAACTTTCCTTCCAAGGAGTAAGCGTCTTTTAATTTCATGGCTGCAGTCACCATCTGCAATGATCTTGGAGCCCAGAAAAATAAAGTCTGTCACTGTTTCCACTGTTTCCCCATCTATTTCTCATGAAGTGATGGGACCAGATGCCATGATCTTCGTTTTCCGAATGTTGCACTTTAAGCCAACTTTTTCACTCTCCACTTTCACTTTCATCAAGAGGCTTTTGAGTTCCTCTTCACTTTCTGCCATAAGGGTGGCGTCATCTGCATATCTGAGGTTACTGATATTTCTCCTGGTAATCTTGATTCCAGCTTGTGTTTCTTCCAGTCCAGCGTTTCTCATGATGTACTCTGCATAGAAGTTAAATAAGCAGGGAGACAGTATACAGCCTTGACGTACTCCTTCTCCTATTTGGAACCAGTCTGTTGTTCCATGTCCAGTTCTAACTGTTGCTTCCTGACCTGCATATAGGTTTCTCAAGAGGCAGATCAGGTGGTCTGGTATTCCCATCTCTTTCAGAATTTTCCACAGTTTATTGTGATCCACACAGTCAAAGGCTTTGGCTTAGTCAATAAAGCAGAAATAGATGTTTTTCTGGAACTCTCTTGCTTTTTCCATGATCCAGCGGATGTTGGCAATTTGATCTCTGGTTCCTCTTCCTTTTCTAAAACCAGCTTGAACATTAGGAAGTTCATGGTTCACATATTGCTGAAGCCTGGCTTGGAAAATTTGGGGAATTACTTTACTAGTGTGTGAGATGAGTGCAATTGTGTGGTAGTTTGAGCATCTTTGGCATTGCCTTTCTTTGAGATTGGAATGAACACTGAGCTTTTCCAGTCCTGTGGCCACTGTTGAGTTTTCCAAATTTGCTGGCATATAGAGTGCAGCACTTTCACAGCATCATCTTTCAGGATTTGGAATAGCTCCACTGGAATTCCATCACCTCCACTAGCTTTGTTCGTAGTGATGCTTTCTAAGGCCCACTTGACTTCACATTCCAGGATGTCTGGCTCTAGGTGAGTGATCACACCATCGTGATTATCTGGGTCGTGAAGATCTTTTTTGCACACTTCTTCTGTGTATTCTTGCCATCTCTTCTTAATATTTTCTCCTTCTGTTAGGTCCATACCATTTCTGTCCTTTATCAAGCCCATGCAGGAAATGTTCCCTTGGTATCTCCAATTTTCTTGAAGAGATCTCTAGTCTTTCCCATTCTGTTGTTTTCCTCTATTTCTTTGCATTGATCGCTGAAGAAGGCTTTCTTATCTCTTCTTGCTATTCTTTGGAACCCTGCATTCAGATGCTTATATCTTTCCTTTTCTCCTTTGCTTTTTGCTTCTCTTCTTTTCACAGCTATTTGTAAGGCCTCCCCAGACAGCCATTTTGCTTTTTTGCATTTCTTTTCCACGGGGATGATCTTGATCCCTGTCTCCTGTACAATGCCATGAACCTCATTTCATAGTTCATCAGGCACTCTATCTATCAGATCTAGGCCATTAAATCTATTTCTCACTTCCACTATATAATCATAAGGGGATTTAGGTCATACCTGTATGGTCTAGTGGTTTTCCCTACTTTCTTCAATTTAAGTCTGAATTTGGCAATAAGGAGTTCATGATCTGAGCCACAGTCAGCTCCTGGTCTTGTTTTTGCTGACTGTATAGAGCTTCTCCATCTTTGGCTGCAAAGGATATAATCAATCTGATTTTGGTGTTGACCATCTGGTGATGCCCATGTATAGAGTCTTCTCTTGTGTTGTTGGAAGAGGGTGTTTGTTATGATCAGTGCATTTTCTTGGCAAAACTCTATTAGTCTTTGCCCTGCTTCATTCTGTATTCCAAGGCCAAATTTGCCTGTTACTCCAGGAGTTTCTTGACTTCCTCCTTTTGCATTCGAGTCCCCTATAATGAAAAGGACATCTTTTTTGGGTGTTAGTTCTAAAAGGTCTTGTAGGTCTTCATAGAACCCTTCAACTTCAGCTTCTTCAGCATTACTGGTTGGGGCATTGACTTGGATTACTGTGATATTGAATGGTTTGCCTTGGAAACAAACAGAGATCATTCTGTCGTTTTTGAGATTGCATCCAAGTACTGCCTTTCAGACTCTTTTGTTGACCACGATGGCCACTCCATTTATTCTGAGGGATTCCTGCCCACAGTAGTAGATATAACGGTCATCTTACCTTGCAAAAAAAAGACCCTATTTTTTAAAGCAAATTTCATATATACATTTTTGTGTTTGTGTGATTTATTTTGTTTTGTATTTTTAATATTGTATTTTTCAGAGTTGACCTCTACTAGAGATTTGTAATCTTTGCTTTTGGTATTTGTTATCAATTTTGCACCTTTAAGAATCTAATCTTCAATACCTACTTTTTGCTTAGGGGTGTGATTACTGGTTTGATTGCTCTGTCCCCCTTTTGACTCTCTCTTTTCTCCCCCAGGTCATCTCTATATCCTTCCTCCCCCCTCTCTTTTCTACCTAACTCTGTGAGCCTCTCTGGGTGTTCTGTGTGTGGAGAACACTTAGGAATTGATTACTGGCTGGACTGGCCTCTCCCCTTTTACTCCCGCTATTCTCCTCCTGGTTACTTTTATCTCCCTCCTCCCTTTTCTTTTGTCCATGTAACTCTGTGAACTTCTCTGAGTGTCCCTCACTGTGAAGAATCTTTTCACCATTAACTGAGATGTTTTATCACCTGTGCTGTATGGATGGAGAAGTTTGAGGCTACTGTAAGAATAAGACTGAAAGCCAAAGGCAGAAGACTTAAAGCCAAAACTTGAGAATACCAGAAAACTCCTGACTCCAGGGAACATTAATCCACAAGAACTCATCCAAAAGCCTCTATACTTACACTAAAACTAAGCTCCACCCAAAAGCCAACAATTTCCAGAGCAAGACTATGCTAATTCTTCAGCAATTCAGGAACATAGCCCTGAGCATTAAAATACAGGCTGCCCAAAGTCACATCAAACCCATAGACACCTCAAAACTCACAACTGGACACTTCATTGCACTCCAGAGAGAAGAGATCCAGCTCCACCCACCAGAACACTGATGCAAGCTTCCCTAACCAGGAGACCTTGACAAGCCACTAGTTCAGCCCCACCCACAGGGAACAACCTCCACAATAAAGAATAAAGAGGAAGCACAAACTTCTAGCATACAGAAAGACCACCCCAAACACAGCAATCTAAACAAAATGAAAAGGCAGAGAAATATTCAGCAGCATTTACCTGTAAATGCTCACCAAACCAAACAAAAGAGAGGAAATAGGGAGTCTATGTGAAAAAGAATTCAGAATAATGATAGTATGCTGCTGCTGCTGCTGCTAAGTCGATTCAGTCGTGTCCAACTCTCTGCGACCCCATGATGGCAGCCCATCAGACTCCGCCATCCCTGGGATTCTCCAGGCAAGAACACTGGAGTAGGTTGCCATTTCCTTCTCCAATGCATGAAAGTGAAAAGTGAAAGTGAAGTCGCTCAGTCGTGTCTGACTCTTAGCGACCCCATGGACTGGAGCCCACCAGGCTCCTCTTTCCATGGGATTTTCCAGGTAAGAGTACTGGAGTGGGGTGCCATTGCCTTCTCCGAATGATAGTGTAGATGATCCCAAATCTTGGAAACAAAATAGAGTTACAGATAAATAGACTAGAGAAAAGGATTGAGAAGATACAAAATATGTTTACCAAGGACCTATAAGAAATTAAAAAAAAAGAGTCAGTTAATAATGAATAATTTAATAATTGAGATCAAAGTCACTCTGGAGGGAACCAACAGTAGAATAACTGAGGCAGAAGATAGGCTAAGTGAGGTAGAAGATAGAATGGTGGAAATAAATGAAGCAGAAAAAAAGAACAAAAGAATTAAAAGAAATGAGGACAAACTCAGAGACCTCTGGGACAATGTTAAACACCCCAATATCCAAATCATAGGATTCCCAGAAGAAGACAAAAAGAAAAGCCATGAGAAAATTCTTCAGGAGATAATAGTTGAAAATTTCCCTAAAATGGGGAAGGAAATAGCCACCCAAGCCCAAGAAACCCAGAGAGTCCCAAATAGGATAAACCCAAGGCAAAACACCCTAAGACACATATTAATCAAATTAATGAAGATCAAACACAAAAAGTAAATATTAAAAGCAGCAAGGGAAAAACAAAAAACACCCAAGGGTATTCCCATAATGATAACAGCTGACCTTTCAACTGAAACTCTTCAGACCAGAAGGGAATGGCAGGACATACTTAAAGTGGTGAAAGAGAAAAACCTAGAACCCAGATTACTATACCCAGCAAGGATCTTACTCAAATATGAAAGAGAGATGGCATTGAAACATGTATATTATCATGTGTGAAACAGATCACCAGTCCAGGTTTGATGCCTGAGACAGGATGCTTGGGGCTGGTTCACTGGGATGACCTAGAGGGATGGGATGGGGAGGGAGGTAGGAGGGGGCTTCAGGATGGGGAACACATGTACACCCACGGTGGATCCATGTCAATGTATGGCAAAACCACTACAATATTGTAAAGTAATTAGCACCCAATTAAAATAAATAAATTTATATTAAAAAAATATATAAAAGCTTTACAGACAAGCAAAAGCTGAGAATTCAGCAGCATCAAACAAGCTCTTCAATAAATGCTAAGGGATCATCTCTAGACAGGAGACACAGAAAAGGTATATAAACTCGAACCCAAAACAATGAAGTAAATGACAACGGGATCATACTTATCAATAATTATCTTAAATGTAAGTGGGTTGAATGCTCCAAGCAAAAGACAAAGACCAGCTGAGTGGATAGAAAAACAAGACCCCTATATATGCTGTCTATAAGAGACCCACCTCAAAACAAGGGACACATACAGACTGAAAGTGAAGGGCTGTTAAAATATATTTCACACAAATGGAGACGAAAAGAAAGCAGCAGTAGCAATACTCATATCAGATAAAATAGATGTTGAAATAAAGGCCATGAAAAGAGACAAAGAAGGGCACTAAATAATGATCAAAGGATCAATCCAAGAAGATATAACAATTATAAATATATATGCACCCAACATAGGACCACCACAATATGTAAGGCAAATGCTAACAAGTATGAAAGGGGAAACTAACAGTAACACATTAATAGTGGGAGACTTTAATACCCCACTCACACCTATGGATAGATCAACTAAACAGAAAATTAGCAAGGAAACACAAACTTTAAATGATACAATAGACCAGTTCGATCTAATTGATATCTATATGACATTTCAACTCAAAACAATTAATTTCAGCTTTTTCTCAATTGCACACAGAACATTCTGCAGGATAGATCACATCCTGAGCCATAAATCCAGCCTTGATAAATTTAAAAAAAATTGAAATCATTTCAAACATCTTTTCTGATCACAGTGCAGTAAGATTAGATGTCAACTACAAGGGGGAAAAAAAAAAAACTATTAAAAAGACAAACATACCGAGGCTAAACAACACGGGTCTGAATAACCAAAAAATCATAGAAGAAATCAAAAAAGACATCAAAATATGCATAGAAATGAATGAGAATGAAAACACGACAACCCAAAACCTATGGGATTCAGTAAAAGCAGTGCTAAGGGGAAAGTTCATAGCAATACAAGCTTACCTAAAGAAACAAGAGAAAAATCAAATAAATAACCTAACTTTACACCTAAGGCAACTAGAAAAAGAAGAAATGAAGAACCCCAGGGTTAGTAGGAAGAAAGAAATCATAAAAACTAGAGCAGAAATAAATGAAAATGAAACAAAGGAGACTATGGCAAAAATCAACAAAACTAAAAGCTGGTTTTTTGAGAAGATGAATAAAACTGACAAACCATTAGCCAGACTCATCAAGAAAAAAAGGGAGGAAAACCAAATCAATAAAATTAGAAATGAAAATGGAGAAATCACAAAAGACAACACAGAAATACAAAAGATATAAGAGACTACTATTAGCAACTATATGCCAATAAAATGGACAACTTGCAAGAAATGGATGAATTCTTAGAAAAGTATAACCTTCCAAAGCTGAACCAGGAAGAAATAGAAAAATCGTAACAGACCCATCACAAGCATGGGAATCGACCTCTTTTCTTTCTCTGAAACCTTACAAATGTGTGTTGTTTTTGCCACTTGATCATATATGTTTCCCAGTGGTTTGATATATGTTAGAGAAGAGAGAACAGTCTATGTTATTTCCCTTAACATCTGTCCCCATACTGGATACATACGTACGTGTTCATATTGATTAAATAAGTGAAAGTTGTTTGCATGGCTGGTCTGTATGGCGGGGTTGGATAGGGGAAATGCAAGGGCAGAATTGAAAAAAAAAAACAAAACAAAACTGTAATAAAAAATCTTCCAACAAACAAAAGCCCAGGACCAGATGGCTTCATAGGTGAATTCTACCGTAAATTTAGAGAAGAGCTAACACCTATCTTATTCAAACTCTTCCAGAAAATTGCAGAGGAAAGTAAACTGCCAAACTCATTCCATGAGGCCACCATCACCCTAATACCAAAACCAGACAAAGATGCCACAAAAAAAGAAAACTACAGGCCAATATCACTGATGTACACAGATGCAAATACCCTCAATAAAATTCTAGCAAACAGAATCCAACAACATATTTAAAAGATCATACATCATGACCAAGTGGGCTTTATCCCAGGGATGCAAGGATTCTTGACAATATTCACAAATCAATCAATGTGATATACCACATTAAGAAATTGAAAGATAAAAACCATATGATTATCTCAATAGATGCAGAGAAAGCCTTTGACAAAATCAACATCCATTTATGACAAAAACTCTCCAGAAAGCAGGCATAGAAGGAACATACTCAACATAATAAAAGCCATATATGATAAACCCACAACAAACATTATTCTCAATGGTGAAAAATTGAAAGCATCTCCCCTAAAGTCAGGAACAAGATAAGGATGCCCACTCTCACCACTACTATTTAACATGGTTTTTGAAGTTTTAGCCACAGAAATCAGAGAAGAAAAAGGAATAAAAGGAATCCAGATAGGAAAAGAAGAAGTAACCCTCTCACTGTTTGAGGATCACATGATCCTCTACATAGAAAACCCTAAAGACACCAAATTACTAAAGCTAATCAATGAATACAGTAAAGTTGCAGGATATAGAATTAATACACAGAAATCCCTTGCATTTGTATAAACTAATAATGAGAAAACAGAAAGGGAAATTAAGGAAATAATTCCATTCACCATTGCAACAAAAATAATAAAATACTTAGGAATAAATTTACCTAAAGAAACAAAACACCAAATATCAGATCAGATCAGATCAGATCAGTCGTTCAGTCGTATCCGACTCTTTGCAACCCCATGAATTGCAGCACGCCAGGCCTCCCTGTCCATCACCAACCGGAGTTCACTCAGACTCACGTCCATCGAGTCAGTGATGCCATCCAGCCATCTCATCCTCTGTTGTCCCCTTCTCCTCCTGCCCCCAATCCCTCCCAGCATCAGAGTCTTTTCCAATGAGTCAACTCTTCGCATGAGGTGGCCAAAGTACTGGAGTTTCAGCTTTAGCATCATTCCTTCCAAAGAAATCCCAGGGCTGATCTCCTTCACAATGGACTGGCTGGATCTCCTTGCAGTCAAAGGGACTCTCAAGAGTCTTCTCCAACACCACAGTTCAAAAGCATCAATTCTTCGGCGCTCAGCCTTCTGCACAGTCCAACTCTTACATCCATACATGACCACAGGAAAAACCACAGCCTTGACTAGACGGACCTTTGTTGGCAAAGTAATGTCTCTGCTTTTGAATATTATCTCTAGGTTGGTCATAACTTTCCTTCCAAGGAGTAAGTTTCTTTTAATTTCATGGCTGCAGTCACCATCTGTAGTGATTTTGGAGCCCAGAAAAATAAAGTCTGACACTGTTTCCACTGTTTCCCCATCTATTTCCCAGGAAGTGATGGGACCAGATGCCATGATCTTAGTTTTCTCAATGTTGAGCTTTAAGACAACGTTTTCACTCTCCACTTTCACTTTCATCAAGAGGCTTTTGAGTTCCTCTTCACTTTCTGCCATAATGGTGGTGTCATCTGCATACCTGAGGTTATTGATATTTCTCCTGGCAATCTTGATTCCAGCTTGTGTTTCTTCCAGCCCAGCATTTCTCATGATGTACTCTGCATGTAAGTTACATAAACAGGGTGACAATATACAGCCTTGACATACTCCTTTTCCTATTTGGAACCAGTCTGTTGTTCCATGTCCAGTTCTAACTGTTGCTTCCTGACCTGCATACAGATTTCTCAAGAGGCAGGTCAGGTGGTCTGGTATTCCCATCTCTTTCAGAATTTTCCACAGTTTATTGTGATCCACACAGTCAAAGGCTTTGGCTTAGTCAATAAAGCAGAAATAGATGTTTTTCTGGAACTCTCTTGCTTTTTCCATGATCCAGTGGATGTTGGCAATTTGATCTCTGGTTCCTCTGCCTTTTCTAAAACCAGCTTGAACATCAGGAAGTTCACGGTTCACATATTGCTGAAACCTGGCTTGGAGAATTTTGAGCATTACTTTACTAGTGTGTGAAATGAGTGCAATTGTGCACTCATAGTTTGGGCATTCTTTGGCATTGCCTTTCTTTGGGATTGGGTTGAAAACTGACCTTTTCCAGTCCTGTGGCCACTGCTGAGTTTTCCAAATTTGCTGGCATATTGAGTGTAGCACTTTCACAGCATCATCTTTCAGGATTTGGAATAGCTCCACTGGAATTCCATCACCTCCACTAGCTTTGTTCGTAGTGATGCTTTCTAAGGCCCACTTGACTTCTCATTCCACGATGTCTGGCTCTAGGTGAGTGATCACACCATCGTGATTATCTGGGTCGTGAAGATCTTTTTTCTGCAGTTCTTCTGTGTATTCTTTCCATCTCTCAATATCTTCTGCTTCTGTTAGGTCCATACCATTTCTGTTCTTTATCGAGCCCATCTTTGCATGAAATGTTCCTTTGGTATCTCTGATTTTCTTGAAGAGATTCCTAGTCTTTCCCATTCTGTTGTTTTACTCTATTTTTTGCATTGATCGCTGAAGAAGGCTTTCTTATCTCTTCTTGCTATTCTTTGGAACTCTGCATTCAGATGTTTGTATCTTTCCTTTTCTCCTTTGCTTTTCACTTGTCTTCTTTTCACAGCTATTTGTAAGACTTCCCCAGACAACCATTTTGCTTTTTGGCATTTCTTTTCCATGGGGATGGTCTTGATATATAGAAAACTATAAAACACTGATGAAAGAAATCAAAGATGACACAAATAGATGGAGAAATACACCATGTTCATGGATCAGAAGAATCAATATAGTGAAAATGAGTATACTACCCAAAGCAATCTATAGATTCAATGCAATTCCTATCAAGCTACCAATGGTATTTTTCAGAGAACTAGAACAAATAATTTCATAATTTGTATGGAAGTACAAAAAGCCTCAAATAGCCAAAGCAATCCTTGAAAGAAGAATGAAGAAAGAAGAAAGAATAATGGAACTTCCGGAATCAACTTGTCTGACTTCAGACTATACATCAAACCTACAGTAATCAAGACAGTATGGTACTAGCACAGACAGAAATATAAATCAATGGAAGAAAATAGAAAGCCCAGAGATAAATCCATGCAACTATGGACACCTTATCTTTGACAAAGGAGGCAAGAATATACAATGGAGAAAAGACAATCTCTTTAACAAGTGGTGCTGGGAAACTGGTCAACCATTTGTAAAAGAATGAAACTAGAACACTATCTAACACCAAACACAAAAATAAACTCAAAATGGATTAAAGATCTAAATGTAAGACCAGAAACTATAAAACTCCTAGAGGAGAACATAGGCAAAACACTCTCAGACATAAATCACAGCAGGATCCTCTATGGCCCACCTCTCAGAGTAATGGAAATAAAAGCAAAAATAAACAAATGGGACCTAATTAAACTTAAAAGCTTTTTCACAATGAAGAACACTATAAGCAAGGTGAAAATACAGCCTTCAGAATGGGAGAAAATAATAGCTTGAAGCAACTGACAAAGAATTAATCTCAAAAATATACAAGCAGCTCCTGTGGCTCAATTTCAGAAAAATAAAAAACCCAATCAAAAAATGTGCCAAAGAACTAAGCAGACATTTCTCCAAAGAAGACATACAGATGGCTAACAAACACGTGAAAAGATGCTCAACATCACTCATCATCAGAGAAATGCAAATCAAAATCACAATGAGGTACCATCTTATGCCAGTCAGATATCAAAAAGTCTACAAACAATAAATGCTGGACAGGGTGTGGAGAAAAGGGAACCCTCTTACACTGTTGGTGTGAATGCAAACTAGTAAGGCCACTATGGAGAACATTGTGGAGATTCCTTAACAAACTGGAAATAGAACTACCATCAGATCAGATCAGATCAGATCAGTCACTCAGTCGTGTCCGACTCTTTGTGACCCCATGAATCACAGCACGCCAGGCCTCCCTGTCCATCACCAACTCCCGGAGTTCACTCAGACTCACGTCCATTGAGTCAGTGATGCCATCCAGCCATCTCATCTTCTGTCGTCCCCTTCTCCTCCTGCCCCCAATCCCTCCCAGCATCAGAGTCTTTTCCAATGAGTCAACTCTTCGCATGAGGTAGCCAAAGTACTGGAGTTTCAGCTTTAGCATCATTCCTTCCAAAGAAATCCCAGGGCTAATCTCCTTCAGAATGGATTAGTTGGATCTCCTTGCAGTCCAAGGGACTCTCAAGAGTCTTCTCCAACACCACAGTTCAAAAGCATCAATTCTTTGGCACTCAGCCTTCTTCACAGTCCAACTCTTACATCCATACATGACCACAGGAAAAACCATAGCCTTGACTAGTCGAACCTTTGTTGGCAAAGTATGACCCAGCAATCCCATTGCTGGGCATACACACTGAGGATACCAGAACTGAAAGAGACACATGTACCACAATGTTCATCACAGCACTGTTTACAATAGCTAGCACATGAAAGTAACCTAGATGTTGCTATAGATTTGTGCTATAGATGACCATCGGCAGATGAATTGATAAGAAAGCTGTGGTACATATACAAAATGGAATATTATTCATCTATTACAAAGTATGTATTTGAATCAGTTCTAATGAGGTGGATGAAACTGGAGCCTATTATACAGAGTGAAGTAAGTCAGAAAGAAAAACACCAATACAGTATATTAATGCTGTATGGAATTTAGCAGAGAAGGCAAAGGCACCCCACTCCAGTATTCTTGCCTGGAAGATCCCTGGACAGAGGAGCCTGGTGGGCTGCAGTCCATGGGGTCGCTAAGAGTCGGACACGACTGAGTGACCTCACTTTCACTTTTCTCTTTCATGCGTTGGAGAAGGAAATGGCAACTCACTCCAGTATTCTTGCCTGGAGAATCCCAGGGACGGGGGAGCCTGGTGGGCTGCCAGTCTATGGGGTCGCACAGAGTTGGACACGACTGAAGCAACTTAGCATTGGCATTAGCATGGAATTTAGAAAGATGGTAACGATGACCCTATATGTGAGACAGCCAAAGAGACACAGATGTAAAGAACAGACTTTTGGACTCTGTGGAAGAAGGCAAGGGTGGGATGATTTGAGAGATATTGAAACATGCATATTACCATATATGAAATATATCACCATTCCAGGTTCAATGCATAAGACAGGCCACTCAAGGAAGGTGTACTGGGATGACCCTGAGGGATGAGATGGGGAGAGAGGTGGACGGGGCTTTCAGGATGGGGGACATATGTACACCCATGGCTGATTTATGTCAATGTATGGTGAAAACCACTACTATATTGTAAAGTAATTAGCCTCCAATTAAAACAAATAAATTTACAGAAAAAAAGAATAAAATCAATTTAAGAATTTAAGTATATTTCCAAATGGATTTTTGAATATTTTTTAATGATAAAAACTTGAGATCACCTATTCATAGTTTTTATATCAGGAAATTAGAAAGTTAAAAAAAAAAACAGAAAATAAAAAGAAAACAGCTAAAACACACTATAATTTAAGAAAACTGCTATTAATGTTTTCATACTAAATGCACATTACTAAATATGTATTGCTTATGTTTATGATAGGGAAAACACATAGTTCATTCTGAATAGAATATCTCAAAGTATCATATTTTCCATTATTGATATGCTTCATCTCTTGTTTCCAAAATATGAAACTTTAGCTTAAAATTTTAAACATAATCTAATATAGGATAATTGATAATAAAATTATAATAAAGGCAATCTAAAAGTAGCTGTAGTTATAAATATCATCAGCTCCCTAATATAAAGATACTGCCTTTGCAAATCTTGTCCTTGACAGAAAGAAGAGCAAAGTAAGCTTATTGTTTCCATTGCCTAAGGAATATGTTAGAATATAGTTATTATTTTTCTGTATAAGTCAATAGATATTAAGATCCCTCTTGTGCCCTTATTATAAAAAGTAGTATAAAAGTTGTACACTGGTTTGCTAAGCAAAGTTATGCTTTTAAATTCAATCACCAATTAATAATCTATGCAAATCTAGGATGAAAATCTAACACATTTTTGGTTTATAATTTTAGGAAAATCAAAACACTCAAGTGTATATAATTTGTACTCAACATCAATCCTAAGTGTTAAGTGACTCAACATTATGTCAAAGGATTTTAACAAATTGGATACTATGTTACACACAGCTAAAACTCTAAAATGGTAAGGACCTAACAGAAGCAAAAGAGATTAAGAAGAGGTGGCAAGAATACACAGAACTAATACATACAAAAAAAGTTTCAATTACCTGGGTAACCACAATGATGTACTCACTCACCTAGAGTCAGACATTCCGGAGTGTGAAATCAAGTTGGCCTTAGGAAGCAATACTACAAAAAAGCTAGTGGAGCTGATGAAATTCCAGCTGCTGCTATTGCTACTGCTAAGTCACTTCAGTCGTGTCCGACTCTGTGCGACCCCATAGACGGCAGCCCACCAGGCTCCCCGTCCCTGGGATTCTCCAGGCAAGAACACTGGAGTGGGTTGCCATTTCCTTCTCCAATGCATGAAAGTGAAAAGTGAAAGGGAAGTCACTCAGTCATATACGACTCTTAACGACCCCATGGACTGCAGCCTACCAGGCTCCTCCATCCATGGGATTTTCCAGGCAAGAGTACTGGAGTGGGGTGCCATTGCCTTCTCCAGAAATTCCAGCTAAGCTATTTCAAATCCTTAAGGATGATGCTGTTAAAGGGCTGGACTCAATATGTCAGGAAATTTGGAAAATTCAACGGTGGCCACAGGACTGGAAGTCAGCTTTCATTCCAATCCCAAAGAAGGGCAATGACAAAGAATGTTCAAGCTACCACACAATTGCACTCATTCCACATGCTATAGCAAGATTATGCTCAAAATCTTTCAAGCTAAGCTTCAACAGTGCATGAACCAAGAACTTCCAGATGTACAAGTTGGATTTCGAAAAGGCAGAGGAACTAGAGATCAAATTGCCAACATCTGTCAGATCAGAGAAAGCAAGAGGATTCCTGGAAGACATTTACTTCTGCTCTATTGACTACGTTAAAGCCTTTGACTTTGTGGGTCACAACAAACTATCAAAAATTCTTAGAGAATACCAGACCACCTTGCCTGAATCCTGAGAATCCTGTATGCAAATCAAGAAGCAACAGCTAGAACCGGACATGAAACAATGGACTGGGTTCAAAATTGGGAAAGGAGTATTGTCGAGGCTGTATATTATCACCCTGTTTATTTTTTTATGTTGGTGCAAACATAATTGTGGTTTTTGCATTGCTTAAATTTGCAATTTGACATTGGAATACATTCTTAATAATTGTGGTTATGTTATACATCATTTTAATGCACATTTCTTGCTTTTTGTTTTCTTTGCTAATGATATTACTTGCTGTTTAGCTTATATTTATTTTAGACTATGGAAATTATGTTAGACAAAAAGCAAGTCCAAGTGATTTTCTTATTCAAGTTCAAAATGGGTTGTAAAGCACTGGAAAGAACTCACAAATCCAGAACACCTTTGGTCCAGAAACTGCTAACCAATGTACAGTGTTGTGGTGGTTCAAGAAGTTTTGCAAAGGAGACAAGAACCTTGAAGATGAAGAGTATAGTGGCCAGCCATCAGAAGTTGACAGTGATCAACTGAGAGGATCACTGAAGCTGATCCTCTTAGAACTACATGTGAAGTTGCTGAAGAATTCAACGTAGACCATGGTTTGGAATTTGAAGCAAATTGGAAAAGTGAAAAAGCTCAATAAGTGGATGGCTCATAAACTGATCAAAAATAAATTGTTTTGAAATGTCATCTTCTCTTATTATACACAAATACAATGAACCATTTCTTGATTGGATGGTGACATGCGGTGAAAAGTGGATTTTATAAAACAATTGGTGACAACCTGCTCAGTGGTTGGACCAAGAGATTCCAAAGCACTTCCCAAAGCCAGGTTTATACCAAAACAGGTCTTGGTCAGTTTGGTGGTCTGTTGCCTGTCTGATCCACTATATCTTTCTGCATCTCAGCAAAACCATTACATCTGAGAAGTATGCTCAGCAAACTGATGAGATGCACCAAACACTGCAATGCCTGCAGCCAGCATTGGTCAACAGAAAGGGTCCAATTATTCTCCAGGGCAATGTCTAACTGCACGTCTGTCACACAACCAATGCTTCAGAAGTTGAACAAATTGGGCTACACAGTTTTGCTTCATCTGTCAGGTTCTCCTGACCACTCACTAACCAAATACGACTACTTCAAGCTTCTAGACAGCTTTTTGTAGGGAAAATGCTTCCACAACCTGCAAGGGACAGAAAATGCTTTCCAGGAGTTCAGTGAATCCTGAGGCATAAACTTTTATGTTACAGGAATAAGGAAACTTATTATGCATTACTATCAAACTGTGTTGATAGTAATGCTCCTATTTTGATTAATAAAGATGTGTTTGATCCTACTTACAATGATTTAAAACTCACAGTCCAAAACTACAATTACTTTTGCATCAACATAATAACTAATATGTAGAGTATATCATGCAAAATGCTGGGCTGGATGAATCACAAGCTGGAATCAAGATTGCTGGGGAAAATATCAATAACATCAGATATGCAGATGATACCACTCTAATGGCAGAAAGTGAAGAGAAACTAAAGAGCCTCTTGATGAGGGTGACAGAGAAGAGTGGAAAAACTGGCTTAAAACTCAACATTCAAAAAACTAAGATCATGGCATCCAGTCCCATCACTTCCTGGCAAACAGAAAAAGTGTAAAGAATGACACATTTTAGTTTCTTGGGCTCCGAAACTGATGTGGATGGTGACAGCAGCCATGAAATTAAAATATGCTTGCTCCTTGGAATGAAAGCTATGACAAACCTAGGCAGTGTATGACAAACCAGAGACATCACTTTGCTGACAATGGTCCATATAGTCAAAGCTATGGTTTATCCTATAGTCATATATGGATATGACAGTTGGACTGTAAAGAAGGCAGAGCACCACAGAATTGATGCTTTTGAATTGTGGTCCTGGAGAAGACTCTTGAGAGTCCCCTGGACTGAAGGGAGAGTAAATGAGTCAATCCTAAAGGAAATCAACCCTGAGTATTCATTGGAAGGACTGGTGCTAAAGTTGAAGCTTCTATGCTTTGGCCACTTGATGTGAAGAGCTAACTCATTGGTAAAGACTCTGATGCTGGGAAAGATTGAAGGCAAAAGTAGAAGAGGGAGGCAAAGGATGAGATGGCAAAGGATGATATGAGCTCGACTCAATAGACATGAATTTGAGCAAATTCTGGGAGGTAGTGAAAGATAAGGAAGCCTGTTTTACTCCAGTCCATGTGGTCACAAAGAGTCAGACATGATTTAGTGACTGAACAACAGTAATAACTAATTCAAAGAAACTTCGTGTTTTATATATATATAAAATATGTATATAAACATACACATATGTATGTATACAAATATGTATACATGTATAAATATGTATATTTGTATATATATAAAATATGTGTGTATATATATATATACAATATATATATATATATATTCCCCTTCCCTCCACTGGCAGAAATCTTTTTCAGATTATGTCATTCTTATATAGCTTCTTGGTCAAAAGATGGAGACCTACAAAGATAGCATCTTCTGACATATTTAAAGGAACCTATCACCATCCCTTTGTCTAAGAAATATTCATTAAGATTTTATGATTTTGTTGCTTCTATGGTCAAAGCAGTTCATAATGGTAGTGAGAGATTATCCTCAGTTCATGCATGTTTTTCCAGGGTTTATGAAGTATTGTAAATAAACTTCTTTTATTCATTTAGTGTTTTAGGAGCTAAATATACAAGGGAGAAATCTACATGTAACCAGTACACAACAAAGCAACATGGCTCATGATTTGATAGAAGAGTGACTGAGAAATCACAAGTGGGGCATGGATGTGCCAGTGGAGGTGTACTAGAAATGCAGGTAATGATGGGCCTTGATTCAGCAAGTCATATTATCATAAAGCTGACTAGTTACAGCTGGATGGCAAAGTTCTCTCTCATTTTTTTTTTTAATCTTCTCACACTCACATCCTTTGCACTGCTCTGCGGATCCAGGGTTCTTTCATCTAAATGAGCTGTACCATCTGAATGGGTGAGTTCAAGTATATATATCCCGAAATATTCATTTAGAGAAATGGAAAAAACAAGGCCTCCTGGTGATGTCAGGTTAAAAATATTCCTATGTAAACAATTCTCTAGTTATCAAAGTTGAGTTTTTGTTTATTTTCCTCACCTATTCCTCTTACTGGTCCCTGTAAACATTTATTTGGCTTTCCATATATATTACCATTTCAAATTAAAATCTATACTACTAATGAAAATCCCATAATCTGCATTTCATTGCTTTGGTAAACATTTTGCAATGTTTCACATAAGTCGTAACTTCTTATATGGCTTCTGTCTGTTTATTTTTGTCTATTTATCTGTTTTGTGTGTTTGTCTATTTATTTCTGTATATAACATCACCTGTATAGGTCAGATGATAAAGAATATGCCTGCAGTGCAGGAGACCCAAGTTCAATCCCTGGTCAGTAAGATTCCCTGGAGAACAGAATGCAACCCACTCCAGTATTCTTGCCTGGAGAATCCCATGGATGGGGAGCTTGACGGTCTAGAGCCCATGGGGTTGCAAAGAGTCAGACAGGACTGAGCGACTAATACTTCTACTTATATAGGTATAGGAGAGAGGCATGCTATATAACATAGCAGAAATTTAAATGGTGGTGGTAGTAAGAGCATCTAACATAATTTAAAGGTTTATTTTGTGCCAGACTCTGTGGTAAGCACTTAGAAAGTGTTTTTACTGTCACAATAACCTTTAAAGGTAAGAGCCTTTTTTTTTTTTTTTTAACAAAAGAAGAAATGACAGTAGAGAGGGGCTGAGTACAGTTTCCAAGATGCTAAATTTGAAAGTATGCAGGCATCTGGGGTCTGTGGGATTCTAAAGCCTTATATTCTGATCTTCCTGTAGTATATCTCTTATTCAGTATTTTCCTCTTCAGTAAAATGAATGAAAAAAAATAAAAAAGAGAAGTGTCAACAAAATATGTCTCTCTGACAACACACCTAGCTAGGCTGCCTGCTCAGGTTCATTTTGGTTGCCTGTGACGACCCAGATGAAGATGTTTCCCTACCACATTCTCATTCTCAGAAAAGGAAAAGCTGCCCATCTCCCAGTCATCAGCTCTGGCTACTGTCCCTTTCTTCCCTTTTCTGGTTCACCAATCCTTCTTACCTTCTTGTTATTCACATCAATGTCCCAGCCTCATGTTGAGTTTTTACCATACAGGTAAATTTGATACTCTGATCACCAGTCTCACACTGTCCAGCAAGAGATCCTGCAGTACTTCTCAAAGAGGTGCACTAAACTGACCAGGGAAGTCCCTCTTTGTTTCCTCAGAACAATGTGAATAATATGCAGAGCTGATGGCTGAGTTCAGAGAACATAAACATAGCACTAGTTTCCATTCCCTTCAGTCAGCCAGTCAGTCAATTCAGTTGCTGAGTCATGTCCAACTCTTTGTGACCCCATGGACTGCATTTCCTCCTTTTCATTAGAATATATATATATATACCTGAAATCCTTATTCTGAAACATTTAAAATATACCTACATCCACTGAACAAATCCAACTTGGCTTGATTATAAGAATAAATGAAAGATATGCCACATGTCTTATAATAACAAGAAAATCTCTCTCTGTGTCAAATAGCTCCTTGAATCTGTGCAGCAAATGACCTCTTTAAGTAAAGTTTCAGATTTCCCAAAGCGAAGCGGTCCCAGGGGAGAGCAGTCATCAAATTCCCTCAGGTGACATCTTCGTAGATCTGCCAATGTGTGAGGGCGACAAGCGATTTAATTACTGAATAGGCTCTCTTTCCCTAAGGTCCCTTTGTGAAATTGTATGAAACAATTCCCTTCAAATTTATTCCTGAAATGTGTCATCACTGTGCATCTTTTCATTATTTTCACATAAGCTGAGAGATGGATTCTTTTCCAAATGTATTTATTTGGTGAGATCCTGGAAGCTTTTTCTTTCTTACTTTCTTTTTTTTTTTTTTTTAAATCAACTTTGATGCTAGTTTCCTTTGAAAAGGAATGCACAAATCATTTTCAGAACCAAACTAACCTGCTTGTATCTGTTTTTCTTCAGCACATTTTTTTTTAGCTCTAGGTGAATCTTGTCTCTCTTTTCCTTTCTGTTGTTTTTTTCTCTTTCTTTCTATCCCTGTCTCCCTCTCTTTCTATGTTCCTACCTCTCTCTTTTTGTCTCTATTCAACATATTTACTATGTGAATACTTTGTTCCAAACTATGGACAGTATATTAGATATACTAATAATATTTGATGTAAAAAATAAGATTCTAAGCATTGAGTGTATATTTAATTTATATAACAATGATATGAAGTCAGTACTATTATTAGTCCCACTTAAAAATGAAACAGAGTTTGAATCAATTGTCTAAGGGCATCTCAGGTGGCGCCTAGTGGTAAAGAAATCAGTTCAGGAGATATAAGAAACGTGGGTTTGATACTTGGCTCAGGAAGATATGGAGGAGGACATGGCAACCCACTCCAGTATTCTTGTCTGGAAAAATCCCATGGACAGAGGAGCCTGGCAGGCTACACAGTCCATAGGGTCACAAAAGAGTCACACACAACCGAAGCAACTAAGCACAATAAATTGTCTGAATTCACTTGGCTGAAAAGAGACAGTAAAGGCGGCATGAACCCAGGATGTTTCCCTACAGAGACTGTCCCCGTAAACAAGACACTCTTTAGCTAGTATTATCAACACCCAGGGGGAAGAAAGAAAACTGACATGAGTTACTTCAAAGGTTTTCTCAAATTATTCTCATGATTAGAATTACCAGTTAAAATACAGGACATCATTACATTTGAATGTCAGATAAAGGATATATTTCTAGAGTGTAAGTAAAATATATCCCAAATACAACATGAGACACACACTAAAATTGTTTCAAATATTTATCTGAAATTTGAATTTAGCTGTGATCTTTTTGTTTGTTTTTGGCTAAATCTGATAACATAGTGCTTGTGAGAGGCAATTATTATTTTTATAGTACATCTCTTTTTATATATTTTAACTTACATTACATATATTACTTATAAAAAGTGAAACTCAGAGTTTCCATAGCCATATGCTTAGCAAATGGCAGAGTAAAAACCTTATCTCTGGCTTCAACACATTATGTCCTTGCAATAAATTCAGCTTTATGGAGACACAATTTAATGGTTCAACCCACAGATACACAGCAGCATTTAATTGACTAAACTGATGACATTACATTGCTAAATTGGTTATGACCATTTCCGTCTTCCAAAACATCTCCAAAGTGTGCGATTAAAAGACCCCAGCGATCCCCACTTCCAGGAATTCAGAGATATATTCTCATAAGTGAACAATAGAGAATAATTTATAGGTACTGAAGTTTATTATTCAAAATGCTAAAAAGTCAACCAGCATATACTTCATAGGGGGTGGGATGCTTATGGTTATGAAGTAAATAACCACATGGAGGTCTTTCCCTCTTTTGCAATAACTTAAAATGAAGTTCAATGAGAGGAACCTTGTTCTATGTTGTAGTCCATATTATGAGTGTTTTGTGGTTCATTTATTGATAATCTCCTAAATTATTTAAACAGCTGCATGTTTGCCAAGAAAACCCTGGAAGCCCTTTCCCTTAAACTCTTCAAAACAATGCATGGAGATGAATTTCATCTTCAGAAACTCACACTTGAACAAAATCAAGCCCGATATTTCTTCAACATAAGCTCTTTGGGAGAAGATGGCCTCATAATAAGGTCTTTGCTGCTGCTGCTGCTAAGTCGCTTCAGTTATGTCCAACTCTATGCAACCCCATAGACAGCAGCCCACCAGGCTCCCCTGTCCCTGGGATTCTCCAGGTAAGAACATTGGAGTGCGTTGCCATTTCCTTCTCCAATGCATGAAAGTGAAAAGTGAAAGTGAAGTCGCTCAGTTGTTTTGGACTCTTAGCGACCCCATGGACTGCAGCCCACCAGGCTCCTCCATTCACGGGATTTTCCAGGCAAGAGTACTGGGGTGGGTTCCCATTGCCTTTTCTGAATAAGGTCTTTAGGTAACCCTTAAAAGGGCAAAGTTCTGGGTTTATCCTTTACCAGCTGTTATGATTATTTTTACCAATACCCCTACTATTTATGAATGAGTGAATGCATAAACAAATAAAATAATTATTAGTCAGTGAATAAACAACAGAATTATATACATATATACACACAAAAGGACATTTTTTTGGGGCGTTAGTCCTAAAAGGTATTGTAGGTCTTCATAGAACCGTTCAACTTCAGCTTCTTCAGTGTTACTGGTTGGGGCATAGACTTGGATTACTGTGATATTGAATGGTTTGCCTTGGAAACGAACAGAGATCATTCTGTCGTTTTTGAGATTGCATCCAAGTACTGCATTTCAGACTCTTTTGTTGACCATGATGGCCACTCCATTTCTTCTGAGGGATTCCTGCCTGCAGTAGTAGATATAATGGTCATCTGAGTTAAATTCACCCATTCCAGTCCATTTCAGTTCGCTGATTCTTAGAATGTCGACATTCACTCTTGCCATCTCTTGTTTGACCACTTCCAATTTGCCTTGATTCATGGACCTGACATTTCGGGTTCCTATGCAGTATTGCTCTTTACAGCATCGGACCTTGCTTCTATCACCAGTCACATCCACAGCTGGATATTGTTTTTGCTTTGGCTCCATCCCTTCATTCTTTCTGGAGTTATTTCTCCACTGATCTCCAGTAGCATATTGGGCACCTACTGACCTGGGAAGTTTCTCTTTCAGTATCCTATCATTTTGCCTTTTCATACTGTTCATGGGGTTCTCAAGGCAAGAATACTGAAGTGGTTTGCCATTCCCCTCTCCAGTGGACCACATTCTGTCAAATCTCTCCACCATGACCCGCCCATCTTGGGTTGCCCCACGGGCATGGCTTAGTTTCATTGAGTTAGACAAGGCTGTGGTTCTAGTGTGATTAGACTGACTAGTTTTCTGTGAGTATGGTTTCAGTGTGTTTGCCCTCTGATGCCCTCTTGCAATACCTACCATCCTCTCTTACCTTGGGCGTGGGGTATCTCTTCACGGCTGCTCTAGCAAAGCGCAGCCATTGCTCCTTACCTTGGATGAGGGGTATCTCCTCACTGCCGCCCTTACTGACCTTCTCCTCTAGGCCCTCCTGCGCCCACGCAGCCACGGCTCCAGGTAACTCCTCTCGTCACTGCCCCTGGCCTCGGGTGTGGGTTGCTCCTCCCAGCCACAGCCCCTGGCCTTGGGCGTGGGGGCGTGTGGTAGCTCCTCCTGGCCGTCGCCCCTGGTCTCGGGCTTAGGTGCGTGGGGTAGAATACACAGAAGAACTGTACAAAAAAGATCTTCACAACCAAGATAATCATGAGGGTGTGATCACTCACCTAGAGCCAGACATCCTGGAATGTGAAGTCAAGTGGGCCTTAGAAAGCATCACTACGAACAAAGCTAGTGGAGATGATGGAACTCCAGTGGAGCTATTCCAAATCCTGAAAGATGATGCTATGAAAGTGCTGCACTCTATATGCCAGCAAATTTGGAAAACTCAGCAGTGGCCACAGGACTGGAAAAGGTCAGTTTTCATTCCAATCCCAAAGAAAGGCAATGCCAAAGAATGCTCAAACTATCGCACAATTGCACTCATTTCACACACTAGTAAAGTAATGCTCAAAATTCTCCAAGCCAGGTTTCAGCAATATGCGAACCGTGAACTTCCTGATGTTCAAGCTGGTTTTCGAGAATGCAGAGGAATCAGAGATCAAATTGCCCACATTTGCTGGATTATGGAAAAAGCAAGAGAGTTCCAGAAAAGCATCTATTTCTGCTTTATTGACTATGCCAAAGCCTTTGACTGTGTGGATCACAATAAACTGTGGAAAGTTCTGAAAGAGATGGGAATACCAGACCACCGGATCTGCCTCTTGAGAAATCTGTATGCAGGTCAGGAAGCAACAGTTAGAACTGGACATGGAACAACAGACTGGTTCCAAATAGGAAAAGGAGTACGTCAAGGCTGTATATTGTCACCCTGTTTATGTAACTTACATGCAGAGTACATCATGAGAAACGCTGGGCTGGAAGAAACACAAGCTGGAACCAAGATTGCCAGGAGAAATATCAATAACCTCAGATATGCAGATGACACCACCCTTATGGCAGAAAGTGAAGAGGAACTCAAAAGCCACTTGATGAAAGTGAAAGTGGAGAGTGAAAAAGTTGGCTTAAAGCTCAACATTCAGAAAACGAAGATCATGCCATCTGGTCCCATCACTTCCTGGGAAAAAGATGGGGAAACAGTGGAAACAGTGTCAGACTTTATTTTTCTGGGTTCCAAAATCACTGCAGATGGTGACTGCAGCCATGAAATTAAAAGATGCTTACTCCTTGGAAGGAAAGTTATGACCAACCTAGATAGCATATTCAAAAGCAGAGACATTACTTTGCCAACAAAGATTCATCTAGTCAAGGCTATGGTTTTTCCTGTGGTCATGTATGGATTTGAGAGTTGGGCTATGAAGAAGGCTGAGCGCTGAGCAATTGATGCTTTTGAACTGTGGTGTTGGAGAAAACTCTTGAGAGTCCCTTGGACTGCAAGGAGATCCAACCGGTGCATTCTGAAGGAGATCAGCCCTGGGATTTCTTTGGAAGGAATCATGCTAAACCTGAAACTCCAGTCCTTTGGCCACCTCATGTGAAGAGTTTACTCATTGGAAAAGACTCTGATGCTGGGAGGGATTGAGGGCAAGAGGAGAATGGGATGATAGAGGATGAGATGGCTGGATGGCATCACTGACTTGATAGACGTGAGTCTGAGTGAGCTCCAGGAGTGGTGATGGACAGGGAGGCCTGGCGTGCTGCGATTCATGGGGTTGCAAAGAGTTGGACACGAATGAGCGACTGATCTGATCTGATCTGATACACACAAATAATGATAAATGTAAAAATTATATAATAATTTTATATATACATTTGATCATCATATAAATATCATTTAAAACACTTAAATTATATATATAATATAAACAGCACTGTATATACATACACATGCATACATACTATTTATTACCATTTAAATTGCCTTTGTATCAAACATTTCTAGACATACAGCATATGATAAAAGTAAGATATCTTATTCCTGCTATGTATTCTCATTTCTCAAAAGTGTCTCTGAAAATCCAGGTTAGGATGAATTTAGGGGAAAAAAAAAAAAAACTGGTTGAGCAGTATAGAGATTTATTTTTCCCCTTCTTTTAAGGAACTATCAGTAATCAATTCAACCTTCTGAAAATGATCTTCGTCATGATACACTGAACCAAGAGTTTAGCTAGGAGGAGTTCTTACCTATTTCTTGGGGGAGGAATCAGAGGCACAGAGTACAGCAAATAAAAGAATACACATTAGAAGTCTTCCCATATCCAGTACTATTGAAAGCAACATTTAAGTTCAGGGTTTTGATGATAGAGGTTATGATGATTGAGTTGTGCTCAAGGAGACTGACTGGATTCTGAATTTGTCAAAGGAACAACTTTCCTAATAATGAGACCTGGGTGCAGTTTATCTCATGTTAGGTCATTGACAAAAGAGCAAAGAATAGATTGTCCACTTTATAAAAATGTGTCAAAAATCAGCTATGTGTTAGACAAGTTACTGAATTTCATTGGGTCAAGGTTGCTACAGGGGCTTCCCGCATAGCTCAGTTGGTAAAGCATCTGCCTGCAGTGCAGGAGACGTGAGATCAATTCCTGGGTCGGAAAGTTCCCCTGGAGAAGGAAATGGCAATCCTCTCCAGTATTCTTGCCTGGAGAATCCCATGGACAGAGGAGCCTTGCAGGCTATAGTCCATGGGATCGCAAGAGTTGGACATGACCTAGTGCTTTCTTTCTAGGTTGCTACTAAATAGCAAGATGGATATGGCAAAGAATTGTTCATTTTACTTCTAGGTGTGACAATCGATACTTAAGTGCTGAGAGATTTTCTGCATTAGGAGAAATTGCAGAGATTTTCTGCATTAGGAGAAAATGTTGGCTCCTTCCAACAAGAAGGTGCACCCCAATATCTGCCCTTAACCAGCATCCTGCAAAATCTCCCTCTGTGCTCCAGTTGTCTGTCTTTCACTTGCCTTTCTCTCTACAACACAAATTCCTTGAGTAGTGATCAGACATTGTTTATCTTTGCCTGAAAAAGTGTCTAATATGTAATGTGTAAGAGCTGTTCAATAAATGTCAAATGAGTACCTTTTTGGAAGAAGAGGGTGAAGCAGCAAATGAGCCTGAGTCCACCTGTATCTTCTTCCCCATGACTGGTACCTGGGATTCTGCCTTGTTCAGTCAGTCAGTCAGTTCAATCGCTCAGGCGTGTCTGACTCTCTGCAACCCCATGAAGAGCAGCATGACAGGCCTCCCTGTCCATCACCAACTCCTGGAGTTTACCCAAACTCATGGCCATTGAGTCAGTGATGTCATCTGACCATCTCATCCTCTATTGTTTCCTTCTCCTCCTGCCCTAAATCTTTCCCATAATTAGGATCTTTTCCAATGAGTCAGCTCTTAGCATCAGCAGCCAAAATATTGGAGTTTCAGCTTCAACATCAGTCCTTCTAACGAACACTCTGGACTGATCTCCTTTAGGATGGACTGGTTGGATCTCCTTGCAGTCCAAGGGACTCTCAAGAGTCTTCTCCAACACCACAGCTCAAAAGCATCAATTCTTCAGCACTCAGCTTTCTTTATAGTCCAACTCTCACATCTATACATGTCTCTTGAAAAAACCATAGCCTTGACTAGACGGACCTTTGTTGACAAAGTAATGTCTCTGCTTTTTTTTTTTTTTTTAATTTTATTTTATTTTTAAACTTTACATAATTGTATTAGTTTTGCCAAATATCAAAATGACTCCATCACAGGTATACATGTGTTCCCCATCCTGAACCCTCCTCCCTCCTCCCTCCCCATACCATCCCTCTGGGTCGTCCCAGTGCACTAGCCCCAAGCATCCAGTATTGTGCATCGAACCTGGACTGGCATCTCATTTCATACATGATATTTTACATGTTTCAATGCCATTCTCCCAAATCTTCCCACCCTTGCCCTCTCCCACAGAGTCCATAAGACTGTTCTATACATCAGTGTCTCTTTTGCTGTCTCGTACACAGGGTTATTGTTACCATCTTTCTAAATTCTATATATATGCATTAGTATACTGTATTGGTGTTTTTCCTTCTGGCTTACTTCACTCTGTATAATAGGCTCCAGTTTCATCCACCTCATTAGAACTGATTCAAATGTATTCTTTTTAATGGCTGAGTAATACTCCATTGTGTATATGTACCATGGCTTTCTTATCCATTTATCTGCTGATGGACATCTAGGTTGCTTCCATGTCCTGGCTATTATAAACAGTGCTGCGATGAACATTGGGGTACACGTGTCTCTTTCCCTTCTGGTTTCCTCAGTGTGTATGCCCAGCAGTGGGATTGCTGGATCATGCTGTTGACGTTGGTCATAACTTTCCTTCCAAGGAGTAACTGTCTTTTAATTTCATGGCTGCAATCACCATCTGCAGTGATTTTGGAGCCCCAAAAATAAAGTCTGACACTGTTTCCACTGCTTCCCCATCTATTTGCCATGAAGTGATGGGGCCGGATTCCATGATCTTAGTTTTCTGAATGTTGAGCTTTAAGCCAATTTTTTCACTTTTCTCTTTCACTTTCATCAGGAGGCTCTTTAGTTCTTCACTTTCTGCCATAAGGGTGGTGTCATCTGCATATCTGAGGTTATTGATATTTCTCAGAACAATCTTGGTTCCAGCTTGTGTTTCTTCCAGTCCAGCGTTTCTCATGATGTACTTTTCATATAAATTAAACAAATATTAAACTCTGCATATAAGTTAAACAAGCCTTGACGTACTCCTTTTCCTATTTGGAATCAGTCTGTTGTTACATGTCCACTTATAATTGTTGCTTCCTGACCTGCATACATGTTTCTCAAGAGGCAGGTCAGATGGTCTTTTGAAAAATTTTCCACAGTTTATTGTGATCCACACAGTCAAAGGTTTTGGCATAGTCAATAAAGCAGAAATAGATGTTTTTTCTGGAACTCTCCTGCTTTTTCGATGATCCAGCAGATGTTGGCAATTTGATCTCTGGTTCTTCTGCCTTTTCTAAAACCAGCTTGAACATCTGGAAGCTCACAGTTCACATACTGCTGAAGCCTGGCTTGGAGAATTTTGAGCACCACTTTACTAGCGTGTGAGATAAGTGCAATTATGTGGTAGTTTGAGCATTCTTTGGCATTGCCTTTCTTTGGGATTGGAATGAAAACTGACCTTTTCCAGTCCTGTGGCCACTGCTGAGTTTTCCAAATTTGCTGGCATATTGAGTGCAGTGCTTTCACAGCATCATCTTTCAGGATTTGGAATAGCTCAACTGGAATTCTACCACCTCCACTAACTTTGTTCATAGTGATGCTTCCTAAGGCCCACTTGTCTTCACATTCCAGGATGTCTGGCTCTAGGTGAGTGATCACACCATCGTGATTATCTGGATCGTGAAGAACTTTTTTGTATAGTTCCTCTGTGTATTCTTGCTACCTCTTCTTAATATCTTCTGCTTCTGTTAGGTCCATACGATTTCTATCCTTTATTGTTCTGTCCTGCCTTGTTCAGGAGACACTATTCTACTCATTGATTTCAGTTCTTTCAAAGCTACTAAGCTCTGGCCTTATAATCCTGCTCTTCCTATACCTGATGAAAGGCCTGTTTTTGTGAGGAATGTTCAGCCGTTCAAAATTTCATCCCAAACCAACTACATGCTAGGCATTATTCTCTGTTCTGGGAATGTGTACTTAATAAAATAGATTAGAACAGGTTTCAGCTCTCCCTAATCTTAGTTTCTAGTGAGGGAAAAATAAAACTACCAAATAATTACACATATGAATTATTCTGAAGAAATGAAACTAGATGAGGTAAGAAAAGGGGAGAGAGAAGATCAGAGTTTGTCAGTTCAGTTCAGTCACTCAGTCATGTCTGACTCTTTGTGACCCCATGGACTACAGCACACCAGGCTTCCCTGACCATCACCAACTCCTGGAGACAACTCAAACTCATGTCCATCGCATTGGTGATGCCATCCAGCCATCTCATCCTCTTTTGTCCCCTTCTCCTCATGCTTTCAACCTTTATCAGCATCAGGGCCTTTACCAATGAGTCAGTTCTTTGCATCCGGCGGCCAAAGTACTGGAGTTTCAGCTTCAGCATCAGTCCTTCCAATGAATATTCAGGAGTGATTTGCTTTAGGATGGACTGGTTGGATCTCCTTGAAGTCCAAGGGACTCTCAAGAGTCTTCTCCAGTACCACAGTTCAAAAGCATCAATTCTTCGGTGCTCAGCTTTCTTTATAATCTGACTCCCACATCCATACATGACTATTGAAAATAACCATAGCTTTGACTAGATGGACCTTTGTTAGCAAAATAATGTCTCTGCTTTTTAATATGCTGTCTAGGTTTGTCATAGCTTTTCTTCCAAGGAGCAAGCGTCTTTTAATTTCAAGTGTAGTGGTTATTAATTTCTTGTTAAGGAAATTATTCTAAAATATTTGCTACCATGGTACATAAAGAGAGGATTATTTCTGGTTATATGTCTAAACCCATATGGCTATATGGTCATTGTTGGTAAACCCATCTTAAAGTACTGTTTTAATTCTTCATTTATCTCCAATATACATTATCTCATCTCCCTTCCACCTGATGGCATTTGTTGCTACTATGTTTCCCAGATTCTGTACAGCACTCCTCTTAGGACATGGTTTTTGGTTGTTGTTTATTTTTATTTGTTTATCGGGACATAGTTTTTAAAACGCCTTCGTAATTTTTGTTACAAGACAGTGTCTTTAGCTTCTCCTGCCTTTAACACCATTGATCTCTGAATGGGAAAGATTCCTTTATCCCAGACTTAACTTGCCTGAGTTAGACTTGCCAAATGAGGTGGTAAAGTTGGGGGGATTACATGTTCTCCTGAGAGCATGCATACACTGTTCTCAAACCAGGGGGAAATCCTGAACTGGGAACACTTGTCTAGTTTTCTGGTACAGGGCTACAAATATTAATCCACATGGATTTCTTTCATTCTCTTCTAGCTCATTCTATTTCAACCTTTTTTTTTCCCTCAACAGCTGCAGTTAGTTGCATGACTATGTTTCTTTCATTAAAAGCCTATACTTAACAAAACCTGAGTTTCTTTGTAATTAGCATGTTGTGCAGAATTTGGAGGAATGCTGTGGTTAAGGAATGCATATTATATATATATATATATATATATATATATATATATATATATATTGCAAACTGCTTATTTTGCTAATGTCTTTTAAGAACTAAAGAAAGTTTTCTAGCATATTAGGTCAAAAAGGTAAGTTTTTGTTAAGGAAATCAGTGAATGCTGCAAGGAGAGAGGGTACACACTATTCTGCCAATGTCTTTTTTCATTGAGTCTAAAAGAATTTTGGGATTGGTTTTTGTCTTCATTTGCTTGTTCACCCAAGAAAGTGGGCTTCCCTGGTAGCTCAGTTGGTAAAGAATCAGCTTGCAATGCAGGAGACTTGGGTTGGATCTCTGGGTTGGGAAGATTCCCTGAAGAAGGAAATGGCTACGCACTCCACTATTCTTGTCTGGGGAAAACCCATGGACAGAAAAGTCTGGTGGGCTACAGTCCATGGGGTTGCAAGAGATTGACACGACTTAGTGAATAAACCACCACCACCACTTCATGAAAGTAGTCTTTATTTGGCTTGAAGAAGCTGGGAATTGGGTATCTTTTTATTCTTTAAAACTATTTTGACAGTGATCAACAGCCTGTTTGAAGTGGATTGTAGAATTTTTTTCTGATAGTTAACCTGTTGTAAGGGTGGTACACAAGACTGGAACATCCAGAAGAATCTCCATAATATATCCAAGTACATCCTAAAGGTATTTTTTTACTCAAAATAACCAAAGTTTATTCCCTGCTTATGTTTCATATATATTAATATCACAGCTCATTAGAAGATTCTGTTCTGCGTCATCATTCTGGGTGCAGTCTGACAGACAGCTTGTCTCCATGTGGGATAAAGAAGGCTCTGCAGGGTCTTACATGGGTAAATAAATGTTCAAGAAGTGGCATCTCTTCTTCTGCTCATCCCACCCAACCATTAGAGATAAAGTAAAGGTAATACCACTGGGGCTGGGGAGAGAATCATTTGTGAACTAAACAAACTTCCCATAAAGGCAAAGCAACAGAGTAGTCATGAGATTATACTCTGGGTCTGGGCTGCCTAGCCTTCCTAGGTTCAAATCTGAGCTCCACTGCTTATCATGGGGCTTTAAGCAAGCTATTTAACCTGGCTGGTTCTGGTTTCCTTATCTGTGAAATAGGAGTCATTAAAATAAAATGTACCTCATAATGTTGACATGAAGATCAAATGAGTTAAATAAGGGGAAATACTTAGATCAGTGCCAGGGAAGTGATATTGTTACAGTATCATCCAAACATATAATGGTGTTCTTGGATCAAGTTCTGGACAATAAAGAAGGCAGAGCACTGAAGAACTGATGCTTTAGAACTGTGGTGCTTGAGAAGACTCTCGAGAGTCCCTTGGAAAGCAAGGAGATCAAACCAGTCAATCTTAAAATAAATCAAAGCTTAATATTCTTTGGAAGGACTGATGCTGAAGCTGAAGCTCCAATACTTTGGCTACCTGATGCAAACAGCTGACTTACTGGGAAAGACCCTGATGCTAGGAAAGATTGACAGCAGAAGGAGAAGAGGGAGACAGAGGATGAGATGGTTGGATGGTATCACCGATTCAATGGACATGAACTTGTGCAAACTCTGGGAGATGGTGAGGGATAGGGAAGATGGTGTGCTGAAGTCCATGGGACCACAAAGTGTAGGACATGGTTGTCAACTGAACAGCAACAAGTTATGTTTTTATGGGGTATACAAACTGAAGAAAGAACTAACCAGAGGTAGGCAGAACTGTTGCACTGGGTCAATTTATTCATTATGCATCGCTGGTAAAAACTTATGTCCTCATTCATGATCTAGCTGTTGTCATTAAGGGACACTCTGGCATTTTCTGAGTCTCAGTTATGAAGTGAGGAAGCAGCACAGATTGAGCAAGGACACTACAGACATGCAAACATTTCACTTATCCTGCTCATCTCACCCCCAGTCTCTGCTGCTGCTGCTAAGTCACCTCAGTCGTGTCCGACTCTGTGTGACCCCATAGACAGCAGCCCACCAGGCTCCCCCATCCCTTGGATTCTCCAGGCAAGAACACTGGAGTGGGTTGCCATTTCCTTCTCCAATGCATGAAAGTGAAAAGTGAAAGTGAAGTAGCTCAGTCGTGTCCGACTCCTAGCGACCCCATGGACTGCAGCCTACCAGGCTCCCCTGTCCATGGGATTTTCCAGGCAAGAGTACTGGAGTCAGGTGCCATTGTCTTCTCCGCCCCCAGTCTCTAGCAGACATTATTAATGGCGGAGACTCTCTGGCAGGAACAGACATTCTCTGCAGAGCCAGGACATAGTCTCAGGATGCTTTTCAACTTCCTGTCTGTGAAATCTAGCCTAGGTCAATTCTAAGGTTCCTTCCAGCTTCAAAAGTCTATGAGTCTAAGATTTAAAATTGGCACTTGAAAACACAGATCCAGTTGATCTCACTGGAAAATTATAACACAAGGATTTATATGGTTACCAGGTCAAGTTGACCAATACTCATAAGCTCTAAACCCATCAGGCCTGCATTCAAGGTCATTCTGGATTGAAAGTTGCTTGTTCCTTTGCTCTGTCACATGTAAGTTTTTCTCTAGATTATCCATGAGCAATGAATATTTAAATTCTGTAGTAAGTGTCGATGGAAGCTTTCTGCCTTCTAAGGCAACATGTTAAAGCTTTGGGTAAGTCTATTAAAGCACTTCCTTGTATTAGGATCAATGGATTTCTATTGCTCCATAATCTGACTCACAGACTTATATCAACTATAACTGACTTTACTGAATTTGCACATAGTTGTAGCCAGCTATTTTTTTCCAGCCTGGCTTTTCATCATTGATTAACCCTCCACAGGTCTTTAAATATTCTGCCTGTGGGTAGGAGTGCTTTAATCCTTTCCTTCCCTGTTGCCCTACTATGGGTACCATCTAATGTGTTGATCAGTGTCCTCTAAAGCTTTCATCTCATAGTCTCTCTCTCTTTTTACACTCAGTAAGTATCTCCTTTCCTCTTTTAGTCTCATTCTTACATAGACTGATTTGAAGAAATAAGACTGTGCTATCTACTTGGCTTCTGAAAAAACAATTCAAACTGGTTTCTGGGAACATTTCAAAATGTCAATTGAGAATCATAAGAAACTATCTATAGATTATTACAGTAAATGTGGATCCAATCTAGGAAAAGTGTCTATTATGTCTGTATTGAATAAGATGTAGGCACTTAGGCCTTCTCTCAAACACAAAACGTTTTTGGATCCAATGCTCATTTGTAGTGAAACACTGTGCTGGTGTACAATGGGCCCCAGGACCATCTGTATCCAATTCTTTCCTTCTGCTGGGAACTACCATTAGAATCAGGGTTATTCACAAATGGAAAGAACAGGATTGTGCACAATTAATATTGATGTTACTACCAGTACTCTGTTATTACTTTCACCATTGGTATAACGTATCACTAAAGAGAACTTACCCAGCACCAGGTTCTATACTGCAAGCTTAACATAGATATTCTTATTTGATTTCTGAGTAATTGTGAGGTAAACATCATCATTCACCTCTGCCATAAGACAAAATGAAACCTAAGGTCCTGGGGTAACATGAGTTTGGAGTTTCACCTATAGTTATCTGGTAAGGGAAATATTTTGGCCAATTATTACTATTATTATTACTGCTGAGGAGACACTGCTAATAATTAGCATTTTATATTATTGACAAATAGCTTGAGGAAGTTTGGTCTGAAAACAGAATCTTAGCTCAGCAGAGCTTCTAGCCACTACAGTATATTTTCTTCTGTAAAATAAAACCTCAAGACTACTCCAAACTGCAAAAAGAGACAAGAGATTAAGGTAACTTCAGGGCTTAAATGCTGGGGTCATGGGGAGGCTCACAGTGCTTAACTGACACAGTGGGCCCAGTTAGATTTAGTCAATACTGAATTTTTCAGAGAATGTGGCAAAACTGCTTGAGTCCTTCGAGGGCAATGGAGCTGTTGCATTACTCTTTGTTCCTTTGGATGATTAACTTGTCTCCATTTCCCCATTTCATTGTAGGAGATAATTCTCCCCTCTGTGTGGCCACATAAAGATCTGTGCACGTGTTGTTTAGAAATCTTCAAAGTTTGTGGATAATCATAGTTGCATACATTCATATATGTCTTCTATATAATTATACTGACTTTGTGAGATTTGAGGCTTATTCCAGGAATAGAATAAAATTCTATGTGCAAAGATACATTTCCCAAGCATTCATATTGCAATTTTAATGAGGCAGAAAAAAAACTTACTGCTTAAAAGTTTTTTAACATGGTTGAACATAGGATGTTTCAAGTGGTGTCAATAAAGAAACCTGCATTGTGTGTGTGTGTGTGTGTGTCATTAAAGTATCAGCTTGGGTGGCATTTTTGGTGCTTTCTAAAATAATGTCTTATCTTTCTAAATAAATCACAAGCAGGGATGTCCAATGGGTTGATTATTTTAACAATAAACACTAACTCAGGCACTATAACAGGAAAGTAAATTTTCCAGTGACAGGAACATGTGGACCATTAACATATGGCAGATGATTTTCAAGAGCACTCCATGGTTACTTAGGTTCACTGGATTCTCTGGACCAGAAGGCATATCTGGCAACCTTCAGTAGAGTGATCCTAACAATGAAGAAAAAATCAGCATCAACTTATATTGATGATGATATTGGGATAGTGCAGTGTTTTGATGCAAGAAATAAAAGAGAAGTTCCGACAGAGAGAACACTACTACCTCAAACCAGTTTAAAAACAAAACAAAACAAAACAAAAAACCTCCTCTGCATAACTGTCAAGTTCTCACATGAGTTTCTCATTCAGAGAAGAACCGATACATTGATTTTTTTTTTCCACTGTGGTTTCTCATTAACTTAACCAATAAAACTAAGGCAGACTTTAATGGTGATTTCATTGACCCAGTCCTGTTTTGTCCCCATTAACTGCCATTTATTGAGGCTCTATCTGAAAAAAACTGAGCTAGACATTTTGTATGACTGACAAGATAAACAGAAAGGGAATTATGATCACTGACATTCAGAAGAACAAGTGTGGAAACGTGGGGGTTTATAGCCACTAAAACTCATATTCAAAGCTCAGTTCAGCCACTACGTATTGCTCTCTGGGCCTCAGCTTGCTTACACCTCAAGTGAGGAAAATTATACCCACCTCACTGGATGGTTGTGAAGATGAAGTGAAAGCCTCACTGTCAAGGGTCTTGTTTCATGTCTGGCATACAACAGGTTCTCAATGAGTGCTCACCCCTCACCTCCTTTTTTCTAAAGGGTTAATTTTCTATGACTTTAAGAGACAGATATAGAAAAGTAGAAAATGAGACAGAATGCTGAAATATCTTAATTATTGAAACTATAAAATAATTTACATAGGGAACTGTATAATACAGAGAGAAATACAATGAAAACCTGAGAATGATACTACTGCATCAGAACCATGATCTTTGGAAACACGAGAGTTACTTCTGGAAGTATTTGAAGTTTCATTTACATCTGAAATCCCAGTGAATAAAATCACTGATTTATTTATAAATATAAATATATTTATGATTCTCTGTGAGGACTGAATTAAGAGTGTGTGTGTATCTGTGTCTGTGTCTGTGTAATACCAAGAATCAGTAATGCTATAAGCAGATTATAGGCAGATGTGAGACTCGAGGGCAATAAACTTTTGTACCAGCACTCAGGTCATCTGTAAATGGACATAATAGCCTATACTGTGTTGAACCAAACAGATTTCATGATAATGAAAATAGCAGTGAGTTTCATTTTATTTTTTCCTTTCTTATTTTTGTATACAAATTTTAAGAACTATGTATCTTGTGTATATGATTTTTGTCATCTTGAAAAACAGAAGGTGGGGAATCTTAATCTCATATTCTGCTCAAGTGTTACCATTTGAAGAATACAAATAGACACAACTTTCAACTTAGTAGCAATTACACTATAACAGATTTAGTATTATCCAAAGATGGACTGTGTGTGTGCTTGTGCTTGTATATCCATATACACAGTGCATATAGTTGTATCAGTGCCATTAGACATGTGAGAAATCTGGAAATCAGAATGTGAGTGTTTTGGGAAAGATCAAACAGCCAAACCATCTCATGATAGTTTTGTACACTATTCTGTTTTCACTCGCTTTCAAAGATGATAACTTGTTGAGCGCTATCCATTTTTAGCTCAATTTATTCCATGAACATTATCTTTAACAGGCATAGTTTCATCAATCTATGTTTATTTCATAAATCAGGTAATTATAATGGCTTTAAATATAATGCCCTGCTTCCAATCTGATAGTACCAATGAGAGTACAACCCATGAATACAGTGCATATATCTGGATTTCTTTAGGTATGAGTTATCTGTCCAAACTCTAAGAAAGATACGTAACAAGGCACTCTTCAACCTTCAACCAATAAGCCTGCCTATGTCCATTTCCTAACCTACTGGACACTTACACAGCCTTATAACTTCATTTTAAGCAAATGCTAATCAAAAGATGCTGGGAAAGATTGAAGGCAAAAGGAGAAGAGGGGAACAAAGGATGAAATGGTTAGATGGCATCACCAACCCAATGGACATGAACTTGAGCAAACTCTGGGAGATAGTGGAGGATAGGGAACCCTGGCATACTGCAGTCCATGGGGTTGTGAAGAGTTGGGCATGACTTAGTGACTGAACAACAACAACAACAATCAAAGGATAATGTAACGCCAATCCATTTATTGAATTCCTATTGTGTGAACTTTGTCTCAGAAACTTTACTTCTATTATCTCAAATTTAAAGGGCAAAATTATACAGGAGTGACTTAATGTCTCTGTATACTCCACACAAAGATATTTAAAAGGCCACAGAAATTAATAATATTACCAAAAGATGAACAGTTGATGTATAAATAAGTCTTAAACTTAGACCTCTGGACTAAAACTCATGTATTCTCTTCCCTTAACTGCATCCTGCTACAGAGTAAACAAACTGGGTCTCCTCTTGGTTGTCACCAAGCTATATTTTAAACCTAAATTCTCTTTCTTGACTTATAATTATCTGAGTGCCCCAGACATTTTCCGTCCCTTTTTCTGCACTTCAGCAGCAGACATAATTAATAATCCACAAATAATCTTGTGATCCTAGGGGGCATTGCTGTTCATAAAAAGCATACTTAATCACCACTAAAAAACTGGTGTTTTAATAAATGAAAATAAATGCATCCCAATTTAGGTCAGATTTGTGTGTATGTGTGCTTCCTAAAAAGGTGCATAACTGCATTCACCTTTTTGTTCCTATAGAAAATTTTAAATTTGAAAAATGCTCAATTTTTAAAATGCATTTAATTTTTTAATGTCTGACAAAATCTTATAGTTGAACATAAGGCTCATTTTCATTTTATTTCATTATCATTTTGGTGATCAGACAATTCCACAGAGATGAGAAGGATATACTAAGCAAAAAGCTAATGGAAGTTTTTAACACTGATTACAGTCTAAATCTTAGTAAAAGAGAATTTCACTTTTTGATAGTAGAACTAGCAGTTTAGTTGAATCTCTATCTAAATAAAAATTTAATAGTGCTTATTTCATGCTCATATGGTCAAGTTTTTGGTCCAATCTGTAATGAGTCAGAGTAACTGATATGCTTATCACTGTTGGTTAATTAAAAGGAGAGTTTCCATTTAGTTACAAAGTATATTAGTGTGCGGAGCATATCACATGCCAGATGACCTGAGTCACATATTTGAACTAAAATGAAAAGGAGGTGGTGGAAAATTTATTTGATATGTTTCCAGGAGTGTCACTGACTTCCTTCTAGAAATAGATTTGGCCTGATGATCAGAAAGACTGGGTTTATAACTTGCTCTACTGCTGGTTTGCCCTGACCCTTGAGTTTTGTCTCTTAAATCTTCAATGAGTCAATTTTCCAAGAGTAAAGTACGGAATAAAATTAAATAAAGCCCAGGCCCACTTTCTTGTGCTTCTATGAAAAAGATTTAAAAGTAAGTCAGGGGTTTGACTCTCTGCTCAGCCACTTTATAGCTCTGTGATTTGGAGAATATATTTAACCACTCTGGTCTTCATTAAATAGTTAGGATGACACAAGGGCCAAGAGGGGTATTCACAGGGCACTTGTGTGCAAATACAGTTCATGACTCTGATGAAGAAAAAAGAGATGATGATGATAGTGACAGGACATGAGGAGGAGGGGAAGCAGCAGGGTCAGAAGCTGGAGAAGGAGAGGAAATAGTGTTCAAGAGTGGCGGATTCATTTTGATATTTGGCAAAACTAATACAATTATATAAAGTTTAAAAATAAAATAAAATAAAAAAAAAAGAAAGAAATGCTAGAGTTAATTTTACTGATATTATAAAATTTTGTTGCTCCTAAAAATGCAAGTAAATGTAAAATAAGAAAGAAGAAGAAAAAAAAAAACTATAAAAGCAGGCACTGAAATATAATCTAATGGAGCTTTTCTTAAAACCTTATCCGCAGGATTCTGTCAGCAAATATCAGTCAAACACATATTTCATGGTTGACTAAGTTTTGGGAAAATATCAGTTAAACAAAATGACTTACAGAAATCAGGGCCTCCTCGAATTTTCTGAATATTACTGTACACAGTGATTCCTCAAGACTGTTTCTTTGAAATTTCTTTTCTTCCTGTTTTTTCACCTTTTTTGAGAGCAAGTAGAAGGAGGCAGAGGTATGGAGACTGTACAGGCCTAGTGCTCTGTGGAACAAACCTTAGCAAACATGAGAATGATGAAAATAAGTGGAGGACTGGATCTTAGAAATCTACCTGAAATCTCATTCCTGCCACTTAACTATGTCACTTAACCAAGCTAATCCTTGGTTGACTCTAAGTGGAGATGATCCCATCTTGAAAGACTGTTTTAAGAAGGAGGATCAATAAAGATAATGGTACCTGCCTGTGATACAGACCAAATAAACTGATGGTAATAATATGATAGATTCCAGGTATACATCCTTTCATTGAAGACCCAAAAAGAGGAAATTGTGCATTTCCTCCCATTCTCCACTGAAATCTATTTGTTATGAAAAACATCAAAGACTGATTCCCATATGTGGAACACTGTGGAAACAATTTGTTGTTGATTGCTTCCTTCTTGAAGTGGAATTAGAGGAAAATGGGATGGAAAGTTCTGATTCCCCCAAAGAATGAATCTGAAATAGGACTGAGGGGGTAAGTAGAACACATATTTTGAGGTTAATGATATTAGAAGTTAACTAATTCTTTCTGGAGGATGGATATCATTTGCAGTGAAGCATCTGCCAATCGTTGTAAAATATCAGAGTAGCTGGACCTGTCATTGAAACAAACCAATGTGAACAATCCTTTTCCTGCAGGAGGCATGATTAAAACTAGAGCCATTTTCACAGATAATCCATTTATAAATCATGGTGATAAAATGGCCATCATGACAGCAACTCAGTGACATTTTTTCACAAGCTCAGCTGTATCCAGGCAATCAAAACATCTTAACTCAGATGAGAAGAAAGGCAGGCTGGGGTTCCAGGAGTCAGGGAGCAAGAACCCGTGTCTGGTTCTCTTTTCCCGTGAGAGAAGGTAATGAATTGATGGCTAAAGAAGCTTTATATGGTCCTGGGTACTAGAGTGTGCTTCATTTGCATGTCACAATCAATGGACATCAAGACTTAGGTGCTTCTCAACTCTTTCCTTATTCTAGCAACTGATAAAGGGGAACTCCAAGGTCCACTATATCCACATTCAACTTGATCCACGCCTTGCTGTGAGAGACTTGACTGATCAGCAGGAGCTGGAGAGAGAACATGTGGCAGAAATTCAGATATTCCCTACTTAGCTGTTTACATGTGTAATTGCAGTTTGACAGTGGCTGTGACACTATTGAGAAGAGGTTCTAATAAGCATCACTACAACAACTATCATGTGCTATAATGCTAGAAAAGTGTGTCTCTTTCCCCCAGAGGAGAGACAAAAATTATCTTTTCACTACTTTGGGAATTTTCTATGCAATTCATCCTCGTAAGCTTCTGACAACTGAACTGTCCTAACTCAGCAGGGATTAAAATATTTAAATTTTTTAAAAAAGTAACACAGTTTTTCTCTTTTTTTTTTTTTGAGCACTATAGCACAAATAAATTTGTAAAAAAAAAAAAAATCCATTAAGTGACCTGCTTTAGTGGAAAGACTAAATATCATGGATTGTTAAACATATTTTTAAAGATATTTATATCTACATGTGTGTACATATGCACGTGTTAAATGAGACTTATCTTCACCATCCATCAATACAGAATAACAATCCTTCACAGAGCTAAATGACATGAGAGTGAAAGTATTAAGGGCAAAGTACTATGCTCAGGGAAATTATTATTAGCATTATTGCTATGAAAGATGCTTCTCCTATTCCTATGGATTCCTTTATCCTCTCCTGTTTCATAATCTTTGTTGAGGAATAGTTAAAAAATGTAATTCTATACATTTCAAGTGTGCAAGGTGATGATTATAGATATACATTGTGGAATGATTACTGATATCAAGACGTTTAACACATCCATCACCTCACATAATTAACTTCTTTTGCATGTTGGTGAGAATGTTTAAGATATATGTTTGTCTATCCATTCCAAGTGTGCTTTTATCAATAGCTGCTAGATCTATGCCTCTTGATAAGAAGCTTTTCCACAGGCTGTCTGCAAACACCTCCTCTTAGTAGAGGCAGAGCTTTAAATGCCTGGGGGTAGCCTCCAACCAATAATTGCTGGATACAACCTCAAGTTTTCTTGAGGTTTGTTTGGGACAATTCCAACTTTTCCAGGGGGCCAGATTACCTGCACATCAATGCATAATCCATGCTCCTCTGTGGGACTGAGCAAACATTTTCTTCCCCGGGATATGCTTGATACCACACTCTGTGTGGTCTCTTTATTCCCCACACCCCACTCTTCTACTATTTTTTCCTGACAACTCTTTCAGATTAAATTACATCCTCATGAATCCTTTGCCCGATACTTCCTTCTGAGGAACCAATCTTGAACATCCAGAAAAGAGATGGACGTAGTTAGGACCTGAGTGGGGACTGGACTTGAGACAGGCTCTCAAGCACTGACAGAATTTCCTGTATAAGACCTAGGAAACATCAGGTAGACAAAAACACAGTTCAGGTGAAAGGATTTCACCAGGAGATGGCTATGGTTAGAGACCAAGAACTGGAAAAACAAATAACTACACTGATTAAAATATTAGTAAACTACCATTGTAATAACATACAGAATTGATTGAGGCTTTGTGTTAGGTGCTGTACTAAGAGCTCTAATGCATTCTTCCCCTCATTCAGTGCACACAGCACTGAGGTAGGGGCTATTATATTTTCTATTTTACACATGTGGAAACAGAGGCTTAAGAATGTTTTGTGACTTACCTAAGGTTACATAGCTGTGGACTTGGATTTGTGCCTACATTTGTCTGGCTCCTATTATAAGGATAATCACTATATTGTAAGATATTTTTACCAATCTATTGGTGTTTTTGAAGGAGAAAAATGCCACAATGAGGTGAAGGAACATGACTGATGTGATCAAGCTGATATGATAACTAGTTGGAGCAAATGCCATATTTTAATGCATATTTCTGCCTTCCTTGCATGTGTCTCTTTAAGGACATGGGGCTCAACAGAAAGTTAACACCCACTGTGTCAGAGGAAGACTTTTGTTCTTTGTTCTCAATAAATCTACCTCCTCCCTGCCTCCCACCAGCTCATACACACCCACCACCCTACCTTCCAAACCTCAGCAATATTAAGTGATACACTCAGGGTCACAGAGCTGTAAAGGCAGGTTTGGCAGCAAAGCCAGATCTTCTGATTCCTAGCCCAGGTCGGTTTCTTTCCAACAACATCAGGCTAATTTAGTGTCGCATATCCAAATCCTGGGCAAAATTAAAACTGTTTTAGTATTAGATGGCTGTCCAAACATAAGTTTCCAGTGGAGAAGCCAAAACCAACCCTCTGTAAACCTCAGCTTTCTAAAGGAATGTCGAGATTCAGCTTCTGTCATCATCTTTCTGCCAACCCTCTGGCCTTTGGACTCAGCCTGATTTTGAAATGCTAATTTAAAGTGATTCAAGTGGATATTAACCAAAAAAATTATTAGTAAGTACTTCTCAAGCTCAAGTGTAATAGGCCCCATAGAAAACACAAAATTGTTTATTCAACATATTTAAATGTATCTAAAATGAACTAATTGCTTTTCTTGGGTGTTCTGGCAGATTTGTGGCTTTATCCCTGCTCCGGAGATTGGGAATCTGAGGAAAAGAATCTATAGACGAACAGATATTTATATTTTCATGCACATGCAGACACAGAGGCATTGAAATCAATCATTTCATAGGAGGAAGGTCATAAGCACAATTTATGTCTTCTTGGATTAAGCGCTGACCAAACCAAGAGGATGGAGAATAACTTGTACACAAGATGGAAATCCAGGGCAGCTGGATTCCTCCATTTGTGAGGAATCATTGAAACCACCTTCATTTCCACACTGCCATCTCATTTCCCTGACACACAGGCTTGTTTAAACATAGTTCCCACAAGAACGAGCCTCAATATTATCCCTTGATTACAACCAATTATCTCTCACCAGTGGGCTGACCACTTGTCTCTTTCCTCTCATATTTGTCCATTTCTCTTTGCTTATTTTGCTCTGCTAACTGCCAGTTACATTCACCAAACCAACATCTGGTTCTGTTTCAGTTCAGTTCAGTTCAGTCACTCAGTCGTGTCCAACTCTTTGCGACCCCGTGAACAGCAGCATGCCAGGCCTCCCTGTCCAGTTCTGTTTAGTCATTGGGAATGACCTGGTTGAAAACTGGAGGATCAAATAGAGGAAGAGGCCAGGCTACTTCTCTTCACTTTATGCTTTGGGAAGCATCACTTATGGTGGGATGATGTATTTTCCATTGTTGCATATCCTCTCAGACAGGAAGTCCTTACCCCGAGGTCAAGCACCCATTAGGTGGAACCATATCCTAGGTACTAGAAAATGATATGTGTCCCTTTACAGTAAGTATGGTAGCAACTTCCAGTTATTGCTACAATCCCGACTGCCTTACTACCTCCTTTTTGGCCATTTATCTTTTCCAACATATTAGTATCTAATTAAATTCTTCTGTTGAACTACCTATTGTGGGCTCTTTTTTTTTTTTTTTTCTTACTGATAAAACTAGTTTCAGTCATTTGCCCTTTTATCGGAGTAATTACACACACTTTTCCTAACCTTGATGTCTCCCTCAAATGAGTACAGCAGACAGCCCACCCCCTCCCCATACTCTTATTTCCAGGATATTTGTGATTCATTCTTATACACATTGGCAAGGCCTTCCCTTCCTCATGCAGGTAAATGTGACTCAATGGGGAATTTCCAAAATATATCAACAAGACCTCACTTATCTGATACAAATCTTTAAGGATGTAAATTTGAACTGTGAACAGCTGAGAGAAATGGCAAAAAGGATCAGCTTTAAATCCAGATAGGCACTCATGAGTTCAGGTATATAAAACCTGATTCTGCTCTTAGTTTACACAAATGTAGATAGTTTACACAAATGTAGATAGTTTACACAAATGTAGATAGTATGTAGTTCCCATAAATGTAGATATCTGATTTCATAGTAGATTAAGGAAGAACAAGGAAAAATACCAACAGCCACTGATACATGGTAATAAAACTGATGGCTGACAATGAGAAAATAATAAATGGAAGCAAAACGTTAAAATTAATTATAATATTCCCAAAGTAAAATCAGTTAGGACATTTTGATATAGGGGAAACTATATATAAACTATATGATATAGGGGAAATATAAACTAAATAAACTATATGATATAGGGGAAACTATATACAGCTGCCTATATCTGTGAATCACAATCTAACACCAGAAAGGGGCAAAGACATAGTATATACATAATGCCAGGAATCATTTTAGGGGTTAAAATGTTCATTATTTTAATATTGGGGGTACTGATAAACATGTTACTATGTACTATGCTCAACCATTTCATAGTTAAGGACAAGGCTCTTTAAGCTAAGTGCAGTCGGTAGTGTTACAGGCCTGTGACAAAGGAAAAGATGGAGGTGTAAAACATGATTGGCCTATCTCAAAATCCCATGGCCTTACTGCTCCATGTTAGAGAATTGTCCTTTGTAATTACAAACGTCAGATTCTTTAATCTACTTAATAGATTAAGTATCTATTATCTTGCAGAGAACCTTCCTTTTGTCATGAAAGAGTTAATAATATTTTGAGAATTGAGTGTTGGAAGGTTTAATGCAGAGGGGTTAAAAAGGAAGCTTTATGACAGCACCTGGGACAGCTCAGATGTATATAGTGCTGCAGTGCTGCTAAACGTCTTTATATTCCATTTTGTAACCAAATTTCTATTTGTTCTCAGTGACCGTTTATAAATCAGTGGTTAAACCCTGGCTTTCCTATCCCTTTCCCTCCAGAAACACCCACATTGTCTAGGAAAGTAGACTCAGAGCAGCTTCAGTCCTACAAATACCCATCACTTTCTCTGTTGGTGAATGGAAATTAACCAGACTAGAAAACTAAACTAAAGTCATATAAAGGGTAAGATTTGATGTACTTAATGAGAAACCTTTATGCAACTGTTCCCATTAGTCAGAGAATAAGATGATGCTATTTTTACTTCATCTTGGCTTTCCACAGAAAATTTTAAAAGCCTTAGGATCAGTCCTGATTGTCAACAGATCATCTTCCATTCTGTGTCAGGGCTCACTGCTGTTTCTGTGAGACCCAAGAAGGTCATTGATACGGGTATTCCAAGTAATTTGGAATTGATACAGGTATTCCAAGAGAAATCTACTTTCCCTTCTGTTGTAATGACAACTGAGAGTGCTACAGCTAAATGCCTTACTTTCCTCCTTCTCTTTATCTTTCGATGCCAAGTAAGATCCTCCACTCTTATCAGAAAGCGTGGTGCTTATTACTTCAATATTTATGGAATGTTGATCCCATGTCAAATGTAGTGCTAGGTACCACAAGGATAGGAGGAACAGGTGATAAGCACACCTGTTAGAAGCTTGTAAAATAAAGAAAGAATAAAGTTTGAATTCTAAAAATTATCTGACTCCTTCTAATTCCTCACTGGTTAACCACTAAAGCATTTTCACTTCTATATAATGTCATTTGAGTCTACCTATTCATTCTTATTCATTTCCAGCCACAGGACTGGAAAAGGTCAGTTTTCATTCCAATCCCAAAGAAAGGCAATGCCAAAGAATGCTCAAACTACAGCACAATTGCACTCATCTCACATGCTACTAAAGTAATGCTCAAAATTCTCCAAGCCAGGCTTCAGCAATATGTGAACCGTGAACTTCCTGATGTTCAGCTGGTTTTAGAAAAGGCAGAGGAACCAGAGATCAAATTGCCAACATCCACTGGATCATGGAAAAAGCAAGAGATTTCCAGAAAAGCATTTATTTCTGCTTTATTGACTATGCCAAAGCCTTTGACTGTGTGGATCACAATAAACTGTGAGAAATTCTGAAAGAGATGGGAATACCAGACCACCTGATCTGCCTCTTGAGAAACCTGTATGCAGGTCAGGAAGCAACAATTAGAACTGGACATGGAACAACAGACTGGTTCCAAATAGGAAAAGGAATACGTCAAGGCTGTATATTGTCACCCTGCTTATTTAACTTATATGCAGAGAACATCATGAGAAACACTGGACTGGAAGAAACACAAGCTGGAATCAAGATTGCCAGGAGAAATATCAATAACCTCAGATATGCAGATGACACCACCCTTATGGAATAAAGTGAAGAGGAACTCAAAAGCCTCTTGATGAAAGTGAAAGTGGAGAGTGAAAAAGTTGGCTTAAAGCTCAACATTCAGAAAACGAAGATCATGGCATCTGGTCCCATCACGTCATAGGAAATAGATGGGGAAACAGTGGAAACAGTGTCAGGCTTTATTTTTTTGGGCTCCAAAATCACTGCAGATGGTGACTGCAGCCATGAAATTAAAAGACACTCCTTGGAAGGAAAGTTATGACCAACCTAGATAGCATATTCAAAAGCAGAGACATTACTTTGCTAACAAAGGTTCGTCTAGTTAAGGCTATGGTTTTTCCAGTGGTCATGTATGGATGTGAGAGTTGGAGTGTGAAGAAGGCTGAACACTGAAGAATTGATGCTTTTGAACTGTGGTGTTGGAGAAGACTCTTGAGAGTCCCTTGGACTGCAAGGAGATCCAACCAGTCCATTCTGAAGGAGATCAGCCCTGGGATTTCTTTGGAAGGACTGATGCTAAAGCTGAAACTCCAGTACTTTGGCCACCTCGTGCGAAGAGTTGACTCATTGGAAAAGACTGTGATGCTGGGAGGGATTGGGGGCAGGAGGAGAAGGGGACGACAGAGGATGAGATGGCTGGATGGCATCACTGACTCGATGGACGTGAGTCTAAGTGAACTCCAGGAGTTGGTGATGGACAGGGAGGCCTGGCGTGCTGTGATTCATGGAGTCACAAAGAGTCAGACACTTTGAGCGACTGAACCGAACTGGATTCATTCTTATGGTTTCTGGTCTTGGCTAAAGCCAGTCCTCACCTGGATGACTGCTATCAATAATTCTTATCATCTTTTTTGTTTATTAAATATGTGAATTATAATGAAAATGTACAAAGTGCAACTGTACAACTCAAAGAATTATAACCATATGTAACACTCTGCCCAGATCAAAAATGGAATATCAGTTGTACCCACAAACTACTTCCCCAAAATTATTTCCATTTTTTTCCACAAAGACAATCAGTAACCTGAATCCAAACACTGTAGATTGGGTTTCAAATTTTATATAAGCGGAATCATATAGCAAGTGTTCTTTTTTTCCTGGCGTCTTTTGTTCAATGCTTTGTCAGATTCCTCAATGTTGTGTGTAGTAGCAATTTGTTTACTCATTGCTGCAAAATATTCCATTATATGATTTATATCATGATTAATTATCCAATCTACTCTTGAGTTTTTGGCTTGTTTTTAGATTGGTGATAGTACACATAATGTTGCTATAAATTTTCTTACATGTCTCTCTTAGTGCATATATGCATGCATTTCTGTTGGGAAATATATTTAAGGGTGGGTTACAAAGTAACTTGGTTACATGCAAAAGTAGACACAAGCAGTTTCTAGTATTCACCCACCCATTAATGGTATAGAAGAAATTTTAACATCCATTCCTGCTCCATAAGAAAATCTTCCTTATTTATTTTCTGGAATGCAAATGTGATAATGTGATGCTCCTGTTTAATGGCTTTTAATAGCTGCTTTTTTCTCTTAGAATCATGTTCAGGATGCACTAGTACCTGAAAGGCCTGCAGAATCTGCTCTCAGGCTAATCTCAGGCTAAATCTCCAGGCTAATCCCATATCCCTCTGCCTCTGATGTTCTCCACTGTGACCATCCCAAACCTTTTCCAGGTTCACATGTATGCTGTATTCTCACTCACGTCTAAGCTCAAACTTACCTCCCCTGAGATGTTTTTCCAGATCTACCAGTCTCATTGTTTTTTTCTTCCTCTTCCTTTTTCTGACAGTACCTATCACATAACCCTAATGTAAGTCCCCTTTATTATACCAGTTAGTGCCAGATGTGGCATAATAGCCTCGTTTTGTTACTTGTTTACTCTGTCTTCTCCACAAGAATTTTTTTTTTTTTTTACTTTGTAACTTTACAATATTGTATTGGTTTTGCCATATATCAGCATGAATCCGCCACAGGTATACACGTGTTCCCCATCCTGAACCCTCCTCCCTCCTCCCTCTTCATACCATTCCTCTGGGTCGTCCCAGTACACCAGCCCCAAGCATCCAGTATCGTGCATCGAACCGGGACTGGCGACTCGTTTCATATATGATATTATACATGTTTCAATGCCATTCTCCCAAATCATCTCACCCTCTCCCTCTCCCACAGAGTCCAAAAGACTGTTCTATACATCAGTGTCTCTTTTGCTGTCTTGTATACAGGGTTATTGTTACCATCTTTCTAAATTCCATATATATGCGTTAGTGTACTGTATTGGTGTTTTTCTTTCTGGCTTACTTCACAAGATCTGGGAATTTCCTTACTTGTTCACTTTTAAGTTTCCAGTATCCAGTAGTGCTCAGCATCAAGTAGGAACTCACTGTTTGTTAAGTGAGTGAGTGAGTACATGAATGAAGAAATATTAGCATATCAGCATATTGTTTCCCTCTGGTAAAATCAGGTGTCTCCTCTTTGTTTAACTGGTAATTTGTACTCATTCTTGAAGTCTTGGCTTTAATAGTCTTTTCATCAGGGCACTTAATTTGACTAACCAAGCTCAATTGGAACACTCTTGTGTATATTATAACTGATTCTGAGATTCAATTTCATAGCACTGGTATATTCTTAAAAGATCAATGGATGATTTGTAATTATTTTACTTATGATCCACATTCAGCCCTATCTTGTAAGCTCTGAAAGGGCCTGGATATCTGCTTTCTTCACCACCTTATTCCTTGTGCCTAGTACAGAGCTGCATGTAGACTTTCTAATACACAAAGGCAGATACTCAAATTCTGTATATCAGGTCAAGGGAAAATTGTCTGGCATTTATCATAATGCTAGGAATCTAGTGCTGTATATACAGAAAGAAGATATAATCAGGGCCAAATAGGGGAGGACTGGGGAAATATTCATACAGGCCACAGTTGATAATCTAAGCCTTATATATTATGACAGATTTTGATAGGCACAAACACTCCAGGAAGGATAAATGCCATGTAAAACAATGGGGATGGAAAATAGTATTTTTGAGCAAGAGAAGGAAAATCTAAGCACTTGGTGGTAAGACCTCCCTTTGTTCATGCCCTCTCAAGCAGCACCTATTAATGGTATTAGGTAATTGAATAAAAATTTATATTGCACTCTGTGTGCACACAGAACACCAACTAATAAACACACAGGTGTTTACCAAATGGCCAGTTAGAATGGTGAGAAATGGCCGAGGCTAAAAATAAGTAAGGTAAGGATGTGGGGACAATACATACACACACACACATGGGTGTGTACTTGGAGATTTCTTTTCACTCTCAACTACTTTGTATGGGAAAATAATAATATTACTTAACACATTGTGCACTTACATGTCAAACACTACTCTAAGACATCTATCTATGAACTTCGTGGGGGATAGGATTTGTGACACTTGCTCAATTAATCACAACTTCATCTGAAAGCATTATATATTTTTGGTGCTGTTAGTACCATCATTATTACCACCACTTCAGACTTTATTGAGAACCTAGTATACACCAACTTCAAAGTAGTTGATTAGTACCAGGGGACAGAAAGCAAGTGCTCCAGGGAAGAATAAAGTGATTCCATCAGACAATCCGGCTGATGATGACAATAATATGGAGCTTTAGGAAAGTACTGCAAAAGTAGAGGAGTGGACTTCTCTATCAGATAGGACAAGTGATTACAGCACAGGGAGAGAGAGGGTCTTCTTCCAAGAAATTACTTAAACATTGACATTCCATCTCAAACAAGGTGGACTAGACTGTCTTTTTGGGAAGTCTGGAATTATGACTGATGGCCTGTCAGCAAGCTTGGTTTTACTTGCCTAATAGAAGCAGTTCAACACAGAAATATGCTATGGACATGAAGCAATGAAGTGATGTACAAAAGCAATTTGTACAAATGACAACATGATACATATCTAGATACGCAGAGAAGATAATAGAAAAGATTTAGGATTATGGCTTTTCCAAGTCTATTCCTGGAGAGGTTCTGGAGAAATCCCAGTAGTTACAGAAAAAAAGGAATTTCCATTTCCATTTGGCTTCTCTATAAATTATGTAATCTGTATTAGAAAACTGTGACTCAATTATATATCTGAAAATTCTCTATGATCCCCATGGATGATGGTGGAATATTAATAGCTGTTGAAATCCGTTACATAAATGCATGAGTGAAAGAAAGAAAGAAAGCAAAGGATAGAGAAAAAGAAAGAAGGGAGGAAAGACAAAAAGAAAGGAACATTTAGAAGAGTATTACTAACTTTGCTAAGTCTGTGGAATAGGAAGTGACTTTAGGAACTTAGGACAACTCTCATACCACAATATCAATTTTGATGACACAGCTTTTGGTAAGCAAAACAGGGTGCCCAGATGGTTCCCAGATCCTACATATGTTGTAGTAACTCAATGCTCCATAGAAAGATAGAAAGGGTAGGAGTGTGTTAAAGCATTTAAAAGCATCCCACCTTTGCCAGGATTGTCTCAAGGACCAAGGTCTGAGCCTGCAGGGAGAGGTGGAACAAAGCCCACAGCAGAGAACTAACTGTGAAAGCCAGAGGAAGTAAATCAAGATGGCCTGGATCTCTAGCTGGATTAAGGTGTTTTCTCTTCCAAAACTAGTCAAAACTTTACCAATTTTATAAGGCACTTAAAAAAAAAATCTCTCTCTCTTTCTTTTTCACTTCAACAAAGATCAAGAGTCAAAAAAATATCAAACAAGCATACAGCAGACAACCCAAATAAATAAGCTCTTCTTTTTGGAGAACAGCATCTTTTGTTGTTTGTCAGAGAGCAGTGCTCAAGCCAGGGTGTACAAATTAGCCTCTGGAAACTCAGAGCTCTCCCTGGAGCTCACCTTGATTTCTGAATGTTTAGTCTAGCATTTGTGGCAAGCTGTGTCTTGCAAGGGGAATCTAGATTTCATTCTACCCTGAAAATGGGAAAGAGGAACTGTTGATATTATAAACTCTTTTCAAGATAGGCCTAAAAACATGCAATTGCCTTTTTCTTTTCATTTCTAGCACAAGACACCAAAGATCTTTTTATAGAATCCACACAAAGCATGATTCAGAACCCTGTGCTATTTTACTGAACTAATGTCCAGCAGGGAAAGACAATTTGGCCTCATCATTCAAAAAGCCAGACCCTATTCACATACAATTTAGTAAAGTTACTCTTTCCTTCTTGACCTCTTCCATATTAGATATATAAATACTTATTTCAAATTATTACTATCTATATTTAATATTTTGTAAATACATGACTAATAATAATAATAGCTGGTCCACTGTTAACCACATTGACAGAAACCTGAGCATTTGTGTTTGTGTGTGTTTCACACTGAATTGGTGCTCCGTGTCAATGTCCCTTATTCTATCTAAAGTCTGAGAAGGATGAAACTCTGGTAAATGTGTGCCTAGTCAAAACCATAATTCTAACCAAACTGATTCAACTTTGATCTACTCAGAATACAGCTAGAAGCAGTGTCTCAGAAACCTGACCATGGTCAAATTCAGCAACATTCTGGCTCTTCTAGGTAAGAAACTTTGGGTAAGATCCTTAAATCTTACTGTACTCTAGTTTCCTGGTAGTGTTTCATGTGTCAGTATTTGCAACTATTTAGCACATTTCCTGACATTGTTTTGTCTTATATATATTATAAGCAAGTTTTACATGATAAAGTTAGTTGTTATTATTGGCTAAAAGGGAAAGAAGTAAACAACATTTGTGTATTTCAATCTTGCTCCCACTATGCTCATTTTTTTAGTACTAACCTGAATCACACCTTTCAGAAATTCAGAAAATAAGTCCAGTTCTGTGCAACAAATTTTACTGGGGAGACATACCAAGCAATGAGACCACTAAACTGGATGTTGAAGTTGTATATATATATACAGACACACACACACACATATATGCCTTTGTGGAAGAGAAAGGTCATGGGGTTCCCTAGTGTGGAAGTGTTTTAGAAGAGCCTAGAAAGAGAGATCAATTTAAATGTATTACTAAATGTCTAGGCTAAGATGATAAGCCCTGAACCAACATTTCCCAAAATAAGGTATCCATATCACTGGCCAAGTATGGGGTATATATATTACAGGGTGAATAAAAGGTTCAAAACAATGCTATTTGCATAATGAGTTTCCTTTTCTAGTGCTATTTCAGTCCTTCTGATTACAGAAAGTAGATGGTCTCAGTTTGGTGATAGCGGTTCACATCTCTTTAAAACTTGCTAATCCCCCATCTCAACAGTCAGAGCTGACCTCTAGGTAGTGGCTTTCAGGTAGAGTTTAAACAATTCATTTTTTTTAAAATTGTAATTACTTTAAGGTTATCTTCTTTTCTTTCCTGAACTGTTTTTTTTTTTTTTTTTTTTTAACATTCATGATTGAAATATATGTTTTTTTTTTTTTTTAAACAAATGCACTTAAGTTTGTGTATTTAGATAAATGTGTTAGGCAATAGTTTACTATGTTACCTGAGTACAGAAAACATCAACAAGGTGATAATCAATGTCCAAAAGTAGGTATGCACTGACAGCAGAGATTAAGTAACAGATTAGAGAAACATTTAGAAGAGAAGATAAGTAGAAGTTAGAGACTTGTTTAGTCAGGGAAGAGCTTCAAATGGTCAGTGGTCAAATGATTCTGAGCCTCAGCCAAACCTCTAGTTGGTTCAGAGTATCTGAAGAGGTAACTACCTGATTAATGCGGGTGTTGCCTGCAGGCAAGAAGCTTATTTGAGAAACCACATTCTCTCTGTATTTACATTCTTGACATATGTTGTTTTTCTTGGCCATTTCTGGGGAGTGAACACCCTTATCAAAAACATGCATAGGTATCACTGATTGCCCTCCGTATTCAAAATGATGGGGTTGGACATATTACTTAATCAGGTATATACCTGGAGTGTAGAAGGACTCTAGTAAAATTGAAAAATGTACAAAGCATCTAACATTTAATTCCACAAAATGCAACTTTCTGTCCAATAGCATATGATCATTTTACTTTGTGAAGAATTTCTGAGAATTCCCCCTCTCTTTGCTGTTGGAGTAACCAAATATGTTTTAAAATATCATTAGACTTTATGAGAAATGCCATTTACTATAGGTTGTGACTTAGAGGAAATTGGGATATAAATAAACAAAACACAATCTTTGTGAGTTTTAAGTTCCACAGGAGAATTGTATCTGTTCTATATACTTCATAGGGTTGTTGGGAATATCTAACAAAATTACATGGAAAAATATTCTCCAGTAGTTTTGGGTGAAAATAAACAAACAAAAAAGAATTTTCTGTTATTCAATGTTTAGTCTATAATACTTCAGGGTCATGGTACTCATAGTAATTTGTGATGGAGTCAACAACCAAACTGAAATGATTTCTTCTTTGGACAGACTTTTCTAGCCCTCAAGATAAAATCAAACTTTCTTTCGCACTCATAGTTGTGTATGTTTATGTTTATCTGCACACAGAGCTTCTCAACCTGGGTGCTGCTGACGTTTGGGTTGGATAATTCTCTGTTGTAGGGGGGCGCCTGTGGATTGCAGCGTGTTTAGCAGCATCCCTATCATCTACCCATTAGATGCTAGTAGCACTCTCCATCTGTGACAGTCAAAAACGTCTACAGACATTGCTGGATATTTCGCCTGGTAGGTCAAAATAGCTCCAGCAGCACTGTCACACAGTTATGTGGCACATATTTCACTGTATTGAAGTTTTTTGTTTTTCTATTTATATGAATACATTAGAAATAATCTATATGTCACTGAGCACTGCCTAGTGGGTACTCATCTTTTTTTCTGGATTTTATAGATAACACATACTATTGAGATGGGCACAAATTCCTATCTATCATTTCTCTGCATTTCAAGGACCTGCTCAGTCAGGAGATGTATAAAAGTCTCAGTAACATTTACTCATTGAACGAATGATGAATGACCTCTTCAAAAGCAGTAGCTAAATAATTTTCAGCTTGGCATTTCTGGGATCAAACACAATGTAGGACATATAGCAGATTCTTGATGAATGTTTTGGGGATGAATCAGTGAATGAATGGATAGAAGGATGAATAGAGAAAGACAGCCTCATATTCACAGGGTCAGACATTCAACTGTGTACATCCCTAATTTTCCCTTGGCGTTACTATGACTACAAACACCTGAGCTGCCAACTCTCTGTCTGAAACTCTAAACAAGATTCCAGGTGAGGAAGTGTCCTTGGCAGGATCCCAGCAGACCCAGCAGTGGCTCACAGGAGGAAATCTGCACAGACTTAAGTGAAAATCAGATTCATCCTAGCTGAACTAATCTGTGACTAGGGAAAAAAAAAAAAATCACAAGTCAACATGGTTGGGTAGGGACAGGAGGGACTGAGATTAGACAATTTAATGCCAGACAGTTTCACAAAGGCAGTGTCCAGAACAAGTACTAATGGAGCTGCTGTTTCTAAAAAGCCTCACTGTTCAATCAGGGACAAACATTTTAGATTTAAAGGGTATTTTGGAAGAGGAGAATCCATGTGGATGACCACAGAGTTTCCTCTGTTTGTTCTTCTTTACAGGGAAGGACATGGAACAAATGACTGGTTCAAAATTGGGAAAGGAGTACGTCAAGGCTGTATACTGTCACTCTGCTTCTTTAACTTATATGCAGAGTCAGTTCAGTTCAGTGACTCAGTCGTGTCCAACTCTTTGCGACCCCATGAGTCATAGCATACCAGGCCTCCCTGTCCATCACTAACTCTCGGAGTTTACCCAAACTCATGTCCATTAAGTTGGTGATGCCATCCAGCCATCTCATCCTCTGTCATCCCCTTCTCCTCCTACCCCAATCCCTCTCAGCATCAGAGTCTTTTCCAATGAGTCAACTCTTCGCATGAGGTGGCCAAAGTATTGGAGTTTCAGCTTCAGCATCAGTCCTTCCCAGGACTGATCTCCTTTAGGATGGACTGGTTGAATCTCCTTGCAGTCCAAGGGGCTCTCAAGAGTTTTCTCCAACACCACAGTTCAAAAGCATCAATTCTTCGGTGCTCAGCCTTCTGCACAGTCCAACTCTCACATCCATACATGACCACAGGAAAAACCATAGCCTTGACTAGACGGACTTTCATTGGCAAAGTAATGTCTCTGCTTTTGAATATGCTATCTAGGTTGGTCATAACTTTCCTTCCAAGGAGTAAGCATCTTTTAATTTCATGGCTACAGTCACCATCTGCAATGATCTTGGAGCCCAGAAAAATAAAGTCTGTCACTGTTTCCACTGTTTCCCCATCTATTTCTCATGAAGTGATGGGACCAGATGCCATGATCTTCGTTTTCTGAATGTTGCGCTTTAAGCCAACTTTTTCACTCTCCTCTTTCACTTTCATCAAGAGGCTTTTGAGTTCCTCTTCACTTTCTGCCATAAGGGTGGCGTCATCTGCATATCTGAGGTTACTGATATTTCTCCTGGCATCTTGATTCCAGCTTGTGTTTCTTCCAGACCAGCGTTTCTCATGATGTACTCTGCATAGAAGTTAAATAAGCAGGGAGACAGTATACAGCCTTGACGTACTCCTTCTCCTATTTGGAACCAGTCTGTTGTTCCATGTCCAGTTCTAACTGTTGCTTCCTGACCTGCATATACGTTTCTCAAGAGGCAGGTCAGGTGGTCTGGTATTCCCATCTCTTTCAGAATTTTCCACAGTTTATTGTGATCCACACAGTCAAAGGCTTTGGCTTAGTCAATAAAGCAGAAATAGATGTTTTTCTGGAACTCTCTTGCTTTTTCCATGATCCAGCAGATGTTGGCAATTTGATCTCTGGTTCCTCTGCCTTTTCTATGCAGAGTACATCATGCAAAATGCCAGGTTGGAAGAATCACAATCTGGAAGCAAGATTGCCAGAGGAAATATCAACAGCCTTAGATATGCAGATGATACCACTCTAATGACAGAAAATGAAGAGGAACTAAAAAGCCTAAAAGAGGAGAGTGAAAAACCAGGCTTGAGGGTGGGATGATTTCAGAGAATGACATTGAAATATGTAAAATATCATATATGAAACGAGTTGCCAGTCCAGTTTCGATGCATGATACTGGATGCTTGGGGCTGGTGCACTGGGATGACCCAGAGGGATGGTATGGGAAGGGAGGAGGGAGGAGGGTTCAGGATGGGGAACACATGTATACCTGTGGCAGATTCATTTTGATATATGGCAAAACCAATACAATATTGTAAAGTTAAATAAAATAAAATTAAAAAAAAAAAAGAAAAACCTAAGATCATGGCATTCAGTCCCATCACTTCCTGGCAAATAGAAGGGGTAAAAATGGAAACAGTGATACAACTTCTTTTCTTGGGTTCCAAAATCACTGCAAATGGTGACTGAAACCATGAATTTAAAAGATGCTTGTTCCTTGGAAGAAAAGTTATGACAAACCTAGTCAGTGTATTAAAAAGCAGAGACATCACTTTGCCAACAAAGGTCCATATAGTCAAAGCTATGTTTTTGTTTTTGTTTTTTCCAGTAGTCATGTATGGATGTGAAAACTGGACCATAAAGAAAGCACCCAAGAATTGATGCTTTTGAAGGGTAGTGCTGGAGAAGACTCTTGAGAGTCCCTTGGGCTGCAAGGAAATCAAAATAGTCAATTCCAAAGGAAATCAACCCTAAATATTCATTGGAAGGACTGATGCTAAAGCTGAAGCTTCAATAATTTGACCATATGATGCAAAGAGCTGACTTACTGGAAAACACCTTGATGCTGGGAAAGATTGAAGGCAAAAGGAGAACCAGGTGGCAGAGGATGAAATGGTTAGATTGCATCACCTACTCAATGGACATGAATCTGAGCATACTCCAGGAGATAGTTGAAGGACAGAGGAGCCTGGCATGCTGCAGTCCACGGGTCACAAAGGGTCTAACATGATCTAGCAACTGAACAACAACAACAAGGAAATTGATTCTTCTGAATAGATTTGTTCTACTGGGAGCTTTTCCAACCACAGGAGCTTTTATGACCTGCATAGAAGAGGGAAAATCATAACCTGGAGAAGAATCTTCTACCACCATCTACTTAGCATCAACTTCATATGTTCAAGGGTAAGTTAATTTGGGATTCTAAGAATTTCTTTGGTGTCTGTTTTCAAGAGAGTTTTAATGTTGAAGCTGCCTTGTTCTCTGCTTAGCTAAATCATAATCAAAGTTTACAATAGCTCTTAAGAAAAATAAGAATCATTTCCTATACTTATATAGGAAACTTCTTACAATCTCTTAATCTATCAGAATTCTTTCCAATGATGATTTTGCTTTTATATTTATTTCCACTAGATTTAAATTCCATGGTACAGGAATGTGTATGCATGTGTGCATGCTAAATTGCTTCAGTTATGTCTGACTCTTTGCAACCCTATGGACTGTAGCCTGCCAGGCTCCTCAGTACATGGGACCCTTCAGGGAAGAATACTAGAGCAGATTGCCATGCTCCCCTCCAAGGGATCTTCTCAACCCAGGGATCAAACTTGCGTCTCTTTACATCTCCTGCATTGGAAGGCAGGTTCTTTACCACTAGCACCACCTGGGAAGCCCTGGTGCGGGAATAGTGTCTGAATATTGATGACTATGATGATGATGATGATAATATAGAAATAAATAATTCATTGAGCATTAGTATTAACCTAGTCAATGACCTTAGCAATTTATAAAAAAATACATTTGATTATTAATATAAATTTATGAATCTCATCCAACTGTATATTCTTGTCTTTGGTACTCATATAGGCTCTGACATAAGTGTGATTACTAAGTTTCATTGCCCTGAATTTATATATAAAGAAATAAAAGAAGTGGGATAGAGAACAGGCCAAGGAATAAGGAATATCATAGACTGGGATTCGGTGTTTTCTAATGGACACTGGAACTAAAGTATGACCTGAATTTGAATCTCAGTTTTGTGTGTTGTCTGGGCAGTCATTTAATATATTTGAGTCTCTATTGTCTCTTTTAAAGATTGTAAATCATGATGTATACTGAAGAATGGCTAAAAGGATGTGAAATTGAGTAAGGGCTCAGCCTCTTTTGTTATTAACATGCATTTTAACAATTGTACACATCATAAAGAAAAGAAATAAAGTTAAAGAAGCATCAAAGCTGGTTAATTCAAGTTCTATTAGGATTAAGTCAAATCACTGCTCTTGCACCAAAAAATTAATAAAAAGACTTTCAGATTATAGTTTTTAAGTCTATTACACAACATTCTGAAATTCTCAGCCCATTTGCTCAAATCAATGACCTCCACTTCACATTTAACATATTTGATAGGACAGCACAACACTAATTACAGTTTAGCTAACATTCAGGGAGTTTATCAGAAATCCTCATCATGAAATTCTCAGTATCTCAGTTTAAATCAGCAGTACTATTTTTTTGCTTCTTATATAGCCAAGATGGAAAATCATATGATTCCTTTGAGTGAACAGTCACAAGGAATACATATCCCAAAATGCTGTATGATGACTCTTTTGCCAAACCTCTGAAGACAAAACTTAAGGAGGCTTATATTGATAATTTAAATAACTGCAACTTTGTTTTCTTAAAACTTTATCATTTAATGGGGTACTTTTGATAAATTTTAATAGCTCCAAGTTCTAAAAAATATATTAAACGTCATAACTAAGTACTGAATGATATTGCTTGTGTTGTTTAAACACTAAGTCATGCCCGCATGTCAGGTTCCTCTGTCCATGGGATTCTCCAGGCAGGAATACTAGAGTGGGGTGTCATTTCCTACTCCAGCAATCTTCCTAATTAGGGATTAAACCTGTGTATGTTGCGTCTCCTGTATTGGCAGGCAGATTCTTTACCAGTGAGCCCCCTGGGAAACCCCCGAGGTTGCTTATGGATGCTTAAATTGCTAAACACCTTATACTCTAATGGATTTACTCCAGTTTTAAAGGATTTTTCTATATAAATAAAGTCCATTCTAGCAACTAAAAATACCCTGAATCTTCAAAATATTAAATTTTTCATTAAAATAAGCTTTAAAATATCATGTGCTCTTTAGCTAACGTGTGCTACATTATCACAGTGAATTGTCATCCATTCAACACACACACACAAAGATATGAGGAAACATGACTTTGACTCAAGGCCTAGAGAGGACTCCCTCTTACATAGCAGTGTTTTCTGGAGAATTTAGGAGAGCCTGTTTCATCAGGTTTGGGGAAGGTGCTAATTAGTAGAAGATACTGCATTCCATTCTCAAAGATTCTTATTCAGTATTTTTGATGGGAAACATTTAAAATAAGCAGCCAATGTGTTCTTCATAGTGGGGGTTCTTTCAAGATCACACTTTAATATTATTGTATTCTCATAGAAAGGTGATCAGACTGAATATTTGCTTATTTTGTATGCCCAAATAATAAGGTATTAAGACATTTTCTTCTGCAGACAGGATCTTGACCATTACCAAATACAGTGGGCCATGTGGAACACTGTCCAGACCACTTTTTAAAACAGAAGGACTTATTCCTCAGCTACTGGCACTGCAGTCAGTTGATAGCCACCAGCTTTTAAGAATCTTGGAGATTTGCCTCAGATGAAGACAGTTTTCTAATCAATATCATATCCTCTTCCCAGGCGGCATAATGCATCAAATGTCTTTTTCATGCAGGACCATAAATACCATTTCCCCATGGTTTAGGACAGTATGGAAAAGGATACTCTTCAATAACAGTCCTGTGTGCAGATCTCTATCCCAGTATCTGTTTCTTGGAATCCGAATTAAGACAAGAAGCTAACTGATAAATGGCTATTTTTCATATTTGTTGTAAATAGCTTATTGTTTCAAATATCAAACTGCAGAGAAAGTCAGAGAGTGAGTTCTAACAATGTCTGGCAGAAAGTTAAGCATTTCACCAACAACACTTCATGGCAAGTCTAGTTCTGAGAAAGAGAAAGAAATATCAGATATCAAGAATTACATACAGAACTGGATGAGAACAAGAGTCAGTCAATGCAGAGGACATTGAGACAGTTTGGTACTTCTTGATGTAAAGTTTGTATTGGTCTACTTCCTGCCACTTTATGCACTGATGACCTGTTAGATTTAAGAACGTGGGATCAGGCAGTCAAAAGTGGCTTCTGTAAAATTACATGGTGTCCTTGATCTATAAGACTGTCACAATAAAGGGAGGTAGGGTTTATGAGCTCTGAGAACAGGTTAATATGAGGGATACGGTTGCATTATTTGAAAGAGCTCAGGTCTACCTCTACCCTTCTGTTCCGAGGCTTAAAATTCCACTATTTGAAATATAAGATAGAAAGAAGGTATAAAAGCCTAAAGCCATTAGAAGTTAACTGTAACACGAAGTGAAACTGTTCTTGGGCACAGTAGGGGATACCACAATAAAAGCTGTTCTCTGATCCACATCAAGAGAACTCCAAATCCCAGGATCAATCCAAATATTTGTGTTTTAAAAGGTTCCAGCCACATCTGGCCTAACTTTTGCACACTTTCTTGACTTATATTGAGAAATGGACACAATTCTCCTCTTTCAACTTCTCACTTTTAAAACAAAATATACAGCAAAAGGAACTAAAGAACTACAATAGAGGGCAGAAACCAAATAATTACAACAGATGGTATGAAGTAATGGACATCACAAGGAGGAACAGAGAATGTTTGGTGAGGATTGATTCTTTTACCTATCATACATCAATAAAAAAACATCACGCAGGAATAGCTTTTGACCCAGACTTTGACGGATATATAATAACCGCTCAAAGTTATAGCAAGATTTTTATTTTCTTTCTAGAGAATATATAAGAAACCATTATTTCACTACCTGTTTTATAGTATGCCTGATATACCAGATATATTGCTTGCAGTTATGAATGTATTAGAGAACCAGTTTAATAAAATCCCTGTCCTTGTGCTACTTATAGCACAGTGGAATGTAATACCAAGCTAATAACTTGAGAATACTCAATTGAAATTAAAATCATAATATGCTAAGTTGCTTCAGTCATTTCTGACTCTTTGCAACCCCTTGGACTGTAGCCCACCAGGCTCCCCTGTCTGTGGGGATTCTCCAGGCAAGAATACTGGACTGGATAGCCATGCCCTCCTCCAGGGGATCTTCCTGACCCAGGAATCGAACCTGTGTCTCTTAAGTCTCCTGCGATGGCAAGCAGGTTCTTTACCACCAGCGCCACCTGGGAAACCCAAAACATAATATGGAGTGAACAATTCACTTGATTTCTAAGACTTGATAACATTAAAATAGGATGGGTTATTTCAGTCCCATTTAACATTCTGTGTTTGAAATAAATTTACTTGGATTCCCTGAGAAAAGTGAGCCAAATTTGTATTCAGATTTCTCAGTAGCAACAGAGTGATCTTTCTTCTTTGCTTTAGGATAGAAGTGTCCAAAGTAGGATTGGACATAATGTAGAAGATGGACTGCAAAGTCATCATCATGGGGAGATCTGGACCTTGAATGTCCCTTCAGAGTTGTCCCGTCTATGATGAATGTTAGGACAAGTCCTTAGAAGCCTATAGGCTCCCCTGGTGGCTCAGACAATAAAGAAACTGCCCTAAATGCAGGATGCCCAGGTTTGATCCCTTGGTCCAGAAGATCCTCTGGAGAAGGGAAAGTCAGCCCACTCTAGTATTCTTGCCTGGAGAATTCCATGCACAGATGAGCCTGGCGGCTACAGTCCATGGGGTCACAAAGAGTTGGACCTGACTGAATGACTAACATTTTCACTTTTCGCTTTAGGAGCCTATTTGAATAATCTTTGGATGGGAACTAGTACCAAGCAAGGAATAAGACTTTGGGTAAGGCAATTGCATCTAGGCTTTGGAATATTCTGGAGAAGAACTCAACTTTGAATGGCCATCAGGTAACACTCCTAGAAGCTGGAAAAATTAATATCTTAATTCTGAAGTGGGCATCTGGTCAGCAAACCACAGCCTCTGCTATAATTTCTAATACAAATTGTTGTTTTTTTCCCTGACCATAAACCATATTTCTGACTGTGCTCATGACCTTTCCGTATAATGTGAGTTTCGAAGAAGCATTTTCTTGCTATTTAATTTCCTGAGCAAGGAAACATGGCAGTGTTATGGATTGAACTGTGCTCCCTTAAAATTCATATATTGAAGTCCTAACTCCTAATGTAACTGTGTTTGGAGATTAAATGAGGGCAGAGGTTGGGACTTCAATCAGATAGGATTGGTGTCCTTATAAGAATAGGAAGTGATACCAAATGTACACATGCACAGAAAAAAGGCCATGTGAGGATACTTTATTTATTTATTTATTTTTAAAGTAGCCATCTCCAAACCAAAGGAAGAGGCCTCAAGAGAAATCAAAGCTGCCAACATCTTGATCTTGGACATGCAGTCTCTAGGAAGGTGAGAAAATAAATTTCTGTTGGTTAAGCCACCAAGTCTGAGTTAGTCTGTTATGCAAGCCCAAGCAGAAGAAGATAGGAAGCAGGGAGGTGAGGTAGGTGTTTTCATGTATCAGAAAGGTAAACATCCAATCATCAATTCAAGGCCTATAATTCCAGATTTGGATTTTTGACCTGGTATCTGGACAATTTAGGGATACAACAGTTTCTTCCACTACATTCTAGTTCATGTAAATTTACCATGTAATAAAGATTTAAAATATTTGATTCTAAAATTAAATTTCATACTGTGGTTCATATAGTTAATATATGTTAATGAATATTTATATGTTTAAATAACCAAAATGTATGGGCTTCCCAGAAGCTGCCTTCCAATGTAGGAGATGCAAGAAATGCAAGTTTGAGCCTTCGGTTGGTAAGATGCCCTGAAGGAGGTATGGCAGCCCATTCCAGTATTCTTGCCTGGAGAATTCCCATGGACAGAGGAGCCTTGAGGGCTTCAGTTCATAGGGTTGCAAAATGTTGGACACAACTGAAGCAGCTGAGCATGAGTCTTAATAGCCTCAACTATGCTCTGCTCTGAAGCCAGATAATTCATCCCAAATGCAAATTTACTGACATGACTTCCTTGCTTAAGTCTTTTCCAATTGCCTTTAGCAGAATGCCCAAGAATGGTGTACAAGGCCTTTCCTGAGCTATCTTGTACCCGTGTCTCAAGACTATTCTGCATATCTTTATAGCTTTATATGCTTCAGCCTCACTGAAATACTCGTGATTCTTATACAGATTCATGTTGCTTTTGTGTGTCTGTGCCTAGGTAGAGCTGCTCTCTCTCTTCCAACTGATGAAATCTTATTTCAATCTATGGTCCCCAGGAAAAGCCGCCCAGCCATTGTACAATAGTTCTATTTTTAGAGGCTGTGCTGTTATATGTATGCCCACAGCACCCCACTGCCCTGCAATGGCCCAGTAAGCTTGTGTCTTTCCTGGTGAGTCTGTGAGCACCACAGGAACGAGACCTTTCTCTTTACATCCTTAGGAATTTCCTTAGGATATGTACCCAGTATATTCACAATGCAAATTCACTGATTTGAACTGAAGGATTAATAGAAAAGTGATATATATTTTATCTAGAATAAATCAATGTTTTGCCATAAAATCATATTATTTTCAAAGCATAAATATGAAATATAACTGAATTCAAAATGAGTAATTTTGTTGTTTTTATTTTTTATGAAAAACTATGCTCTCTTTTTCTTCAGATGCTCATGTTTAACACTGTATTGAGTTTTAGTAAAGATTTAAGCAGTTACATAGTCACTAGGGGTCACTCTTACAATTTTGAATCTTGTGAATCTGTGTACGTTTTTTTAGAACAATTCAATTTCAACTCTTTCCTCTGTTATATATATAAAGGTGCCAATGATGCACCTGATGGGTGTGTCAGGTAAATAATTACCTAACTCTATGTTTATCTTTTTGGCTATTCAATATAACCAGGATGGTTTCCCTGGATGTGTCTAAAAGAAACAGCAATTCAGTTATATTTCATATCCTAAAACTGGATAGTCGAGGCACATATTAATGAAAAACAAAATACTATTTCATCAATTATGTTCTCATTGGAAAATATTACCTTATTATTAAGGTAATATTGTTACAGATTTTGAGAAAAAATATGGTGAGCCTTGCAGATGGATCCACCTCTAAATTACCCGCAGAAATGCAGGTACAATGCCTGGCTATTCAAACCACCAAGTGTCATCTCAGCAGGATTCTTAATCACAAACAGGCTGAAAGGAAACCAGCAGACATTTGCAAATAACAAGGGAGCAGCAAAAAGAGAAACAAATCTCTTTCTAACTGTTCTGTGATCATCTCTCTTCCTGTACCCACTCCCAAACCTTCCAAATAATTAGTGAGTGGCAATCAATCATGGCTCCTCAGGCAGGCACCAGTTCAGATGTTTGAAGTTTGATTTTACATCTCACAGGAGCAAGTCTTTTAGGAGTTAGGAAAGGACTAGGAAGGGCAGGAGGCTGGGCAAAATAAAGAGAGGGTTGTGGAAAGGGCAAGTTATCCCTTCACAAGGCATCTGTAATCAGATGACCAGGAGCCTGGGGCATGTTCTCAGAAGGAATAAATGAGGTAAAGAAAGAAAATTTACATTTCAAAAATAAACTGCCAGGATGGAGGAAGATTGGGAATAATGACTACAGGCTTTGAAGCCAAACTACAAAATTGGAATCTTATTTCAGCTACTCAGATGTAGTAGACCTTGAGAAAGTTGTAAACTTCAAATTTTCCCACTTGTATAATGGGAACATAAGGACAGTATTTGTTTCTGTATCTTGATATGTACATAAACAAGTATCTATGTCTATAGCTATATCTGTAGATTTAGACAGATGAGAAAAATAAATATGTACACATATACATATGTGCACATGAATATATATCTACACGTACCTGCAATGCATACACACAGACACACGCATACACATCTCCAATTTTAAAGGCCTGGCCAAAGTTTGATGTTCAAAAATGCTTCCTTCTCTATTATGCTAGCTGTGTACCTCCCTAATCAAAAATAAGAAAATACAACTGGGGGACAAGATAGGATATTTGAAACTGGATCTGTCCCAGAAAACCTAGGGTGTTTAGTTGCCATAATGATACGGCAAAACCTGATTTCCACTCATTCAATCTCTTTGAAAGGCACCAAAAACCATTTATTGATTTTTCTAAAAGGAGAATTGAGTAAAAAAAAAAATCTTCCAATTGAAAATGAAGTCAGGTCATGCAATTTCAGTTACAAATTTGGGCACTGGGCCTGCCATACCCTCTCATTGGACTCAGCTATACTGAATATAAAAAATTATAAAAATAAACATAAATAAAACAAAGTAAAAACACCCACAATTGAGAAGTCCCTTAACAAGGGGAAGGCTAAAGAGCAGCATTAAGGTCACATGAGAGATGGTCATTGCAGGCCCTCATGTTGAACTCTGCTGAGATAGACAGCCTCATGCTAGGGTTAACCTTATGTGCATTCCTGTATGTCCCATAGCTTTAGCCTACAGAACCTAGAACCTAGGAAGAGAAGGGCAATGAAAGTCACAAAGCCCAGTCAGGACTGTTTAAAGATTTTAGTGGCCAGAACTGAGAATAAAATTCTATGAGGAGAACAAATTGGTGGCGAAGTAGGTGGACGTGGAGTAGTACATCTCTCTCCCTGGATACATCAGGAATACACCTTCAGACACAGAAGTGCATGCAGAACACCAGCTGAAAGCGGAGAGGAGTACCTGACCAGCAGAAAAGAATATATAGACCAATGCAAAACTTGGTGGGATGAAGGAACTAGGGGGAAAAACAGGAGTGTTAGTAGGACTGGACCTGCCCTCGGTGGATGGGGGAGCTGAAGCAGGAATCCAATCCCCACATCAGGGCAGTTGTCTGAGTCAGAGGAGAAACATTTAAGGCTCAGAGTGAAACAGCTGATCTGTGGAAGCCTAAATGGAATGAGAATCAGACAGTCCTTGCCGTAGCCATACATACCCCAGACAGGGCTGTGGATCCCCTGGAAGGCACAGTGGGGGAATTGGAGTTTAGGGATTGTGGAGAAGTCCCCTGGCGAGGGCTGCTATTAACTATAGAGAGACAGATCCTAGGGATGTGAGGGAGGAGATTGTGGTGGGAAATTCCTGTGGAGAAAAGCCAGGCAGCCATGGAAGCAAGGCGATACAGCTGAGTCCTGTGCAGGGGGTGGATCCATCACCATAACCTCTTTCTCTCCACACACCAGCATCGGCAGCTGAACATAGAGAGTCTGGCCCATCAAAGGCTAAAACACTGAACTACAGAGTAGGGCCCCTCTATATGCCTGATGCACTGAACAACAGAGAAGGATCCCAGGCAAGGGAGCCCCCAAGTTACCTGAATGGGTGGAGCTACAGATAAAGACTGGCCAATGAGGCCTTCTGATTGCCAGCTATAAGAGGCTCAAAAAAGACTCTGATAGGGCCATCACTCCTGCATGGAGGCAGTCTGTGTCCCTGCACACTTGGCACCACCAGAGTCCCTGCAAGCCAAGCAATTGTACCACCTTCACGCTCAACTCTCACTGGGGCAGAGCTGCCACAGGCAAAAGAAGTCTTGCACCTATGTGTGCAGGATCGCTTCAGTGTGTGTCTGACTCTTCGTGACCCTGTATAATGTGGCCTGCCAGGCTTCTCTGTCAGGGAGGGGGTTCTTCAGGCAAGAATACTGGAGTATATTGGCCAATACTGGTTGCCATACCCTTCTAGAGCACTATGTTTCCTGCTGCCCTAACCCCCCACCCCACTGAGTACCTGGTGCTGCTAGAACCCCTGCGACCCAAGCAGCTGAACCACCTCCATCCCTGGCCCTCACAGGGGTAAACCCAAATCCTCCAGGGCAGCCTCAGCAACAAACCCCAGCGGATGACCCACATACAGAGGTGGAACCACAATTGAAACCCAGGGGCAGTATGGCTAAGAAAGAAGATCCCAAACCCTCCCACTAGCTGTACAAACTGCACATTAAATCCACATGATCAACTAGGCAGACTCTGTGTCTGTGGAATTTATAAAAGGTTACTGAGAGCTCCCACAAAAGAAAATGCATTAGTTCCATAGATAGCTGTAGACTTTGGAGGATAGAACACAGAGAAGCAGGACCAGATTAGAATCTGAGTGTCCCCAACAGCAAGTCCAGAGAGCAGCACAGTGTTGGAGGGCACCTTAAGGAGGTGAGGTGGACTGTGACTCCCAGAGAGGAAAAGGACTCTGACAGCAGACACTCACAAAAAAACATTTATTATTCTTATGTTTTGACATGTTCTGTAGATTCTTTTGGATTTCCTTTTTCTTTTCGTTTTTTCCCTCCGTACACCACCCCACCCCCACCATTGTAGTCGATTTTATTGGCGCTATGAAATTTAATTAAGCTTTTGAGCTTTTTTTTTCCTAAGTCACATTTTTTACTGTTGTTATAAACCTCTGCCTCTAAGTTGGGCTTTGACAGTTCTGGGAAGTTTTCCTTTTTTTTCTTCTTTTCTCTTTTTAATTAATTTTCTTAACCTATTATTTTTTCTACATTTATTCCTTTGTTTGGTTTTCCTACTGTTCTTTTCCCCTGTGGTTAATCTTTAATGGATATAAATCTTCTTCATCTACCTCTACTTAACTTTACATATCTATTCTTTCTTTCTTTCCTTTCCTCTCAACATATTTGTTAGTTAGTTTTGTTTTCATTGCTTTATTCCCCACTTGGCACCTTGCTTTAGTCTTGTGTTCCAGTTTGTGCTTTAGTTATTTTTCTTCTTAACTGGTAACTATAATTTTTTATTTCCTTTGTTCGCTGGGTCAATCTATTGTAATTTATTTTTTATTGGACTGTTTTTACTTTGCTCATGGGCATGTATATGTGTATAATCCATCATTTTAATTATTATTTGCCTGATGTTGTTGTATCTGCCATTTGTCTGGGATTCATCTTTGGTTTCTCATTTTTGGATATTTGCACTTGTCAAATCTTCATTTCTGACCAGAGATCAAGCCCTGAGCCTTTGGAGTGGGAGCACTGACTCCAAGACCCTAGACTACCAGAGAACTAACCTTAGGGGGTATCAAATAGTGAGAGCACACACAAAGGAAACCACTAGAATATAAGGTCCAGCATCTCCCAACCACCAGCAGCACCCGGTGTAGGGTGCCTCATCTAAACAACAAACAAAACAAAAATACAAACCCAATCATCAGCAGACAGGATTACAAGTTCACTTAGCCTTGCCCATTAGAGGAAAAACAAGCAAATAAACAAACAAAAATTCAGCACAAATCTCACCCTATTCAAAGCTTACACAAGCCACTGGACCAACCTTAGGAGGGCAGAAACTAAAAGGAAGAAAGAATTCACCCTTGAACCCTGGGAAAAGGAGACCTCAAACACAATAAGTTAAAAAAAAAAAAGAAAGAAAAGAAAAGGCAGAGAAATACTACACAAATGAAGGAACAAACCAGAAACACAGAAGTCCAAATAAATGAAGAAGAAACAGGCAAACTACCTGAAAAAGAATTCAGAATAATAATAATAAAGATGATTAAAAATCTTGAAAACTAAATGGAGAAAATGCAAGAATCAATTAACAAAGACCTAGAAGAATTAAAGAATAAACACGCAGAGACAAAAAACACAACTACTGAAATTAAAAATACTGTAGAAGGAATCAATTTCCTTCTCCAGAGGATCTTCCCGACTCAGGGATTGAACCTGGGTCTCCTGCATTGTAGGCAGATGCTTTACTGTCGGAGCCACCAGAGAAGTCCCAGAAGGAATCAATAGCAGAATATCTGAGGTAGAAAAATGAATCAGTGAGCTGGAAGATTAAGTGGTGAAAATAACTTCTGAAGAGTAGAATAAAGTAAAAAGAATGAAAAGAACTGAGGATAGTCTCAAAGACCTCTGGGACAATGTCAAATGCACCAACATTTGAATTATAGAGGTCCTAAAAAAGAAGAGAAAAAGAAAGGGCATGAGAAAATTTTTGAAGAGATTATAGTTGAAAATTTCCCCAACATGGAAAGGAAATAGTCAATCAAATCCAAGAGACACAAAGAGTCCCATACAGGATAAACCTAAGGAAAACCACACCAAGACCTATACTAATCAAACTAACAAAGACTAAACACAAAGAAAGAATATTAAAAGCAGTAAGGGAGAAGCAACAAGTAACATACAAGGGAAACCCCATACGCTTTGGAGTTACCCCAAATGGGGATTAGCTTACCCCATAAGCTAATCTTTCAGCAGAAACTCTGCAGGACAGAAGGGAATGGAAGGATATATTTTAAGTACTGAAAGGGAAAAATCTACAACCATGATTACTGTACCCAGCAAGGATCTCATTCAAAACTGATGGAGAAATCAAAACCTTTTCAGACAAGCAAAAGTTAAGAGAATTCAGTACCACCAGTACCATCAGCTTTACGACAAATATAAAGGGATTTATATAGTCAGGAAATATGAGAGAAGAAACAAAATCTACAAAATCAACCCCAAACAATTAAGAAAATGGCAATAGGAACATATATTTCAATAATTACTTTAAATGTAAATGGACTTAATGTTCCAATCAAAAGACAAAGACTGGCTGAATGGATACAAAAACAAGATACATATACATGCTGTCTATAAGAAACTCACTTCAGACCTCAAGACACATATAGACTGAAAGTGAGAGGATGGAAAAATATATTCCATGCAAATGGGAAGGAAAAGAAAGTTGGAGTAGCAATCCTCATATGAGACAAAATAGACTAAAGTAAAGAATAGGCATTACAAGAGATAAGGAAGGACACTACATAATGATAAAGGGATCAATCCAAGAGGAAGACATAACAATTGTAAATATCTATGCACCCAATGTAGGAGCACCTCAATACATAAGACAAACACCCAACAGACATAAAAGAAGAAACTGTAACATAATAATAGTGAAAGTGAAGTGAAAAGTGAAGTCGCTCAGTCCTGTCCAACTCTTTGTGACCCCATGGACTGTAGCCTGCCAGGCTCCTCCCTCCATGGGATTCTCCAGGCAGAGAAAATTAATAGGAGTAAATGATACATTAGATGGGACGGAGAAATAGTAAAGAAAACCATTGATGATAGCAACAACCTAACACACCTGAAACAACTGGAAACAAAGAAATCAATCAATGTGATAACCATATTAACAAATTGAAAGATAAAACTCATAGAAGAAGTAGAAGATTTGCAAATGACTTGATACTGTACATAGAAAACCAGATAGTATCAGAAAATTACTAGAAAGTAAAGACAGCCTTTTCAATAAATGGTTCTGGGAAAACTGGACAGCTACATGTAAAAGAATAAAATTAGAACACTTCTTAACACCATGCATAAAGATAAACTGAAAATGGATTGAAGTTCTAAATGTAAGACCAGAAACTATAAAACTCTTAGAGGAAAACATAGGCAGAACTCTTGATGACATAAATCAAAGCAAGATCCTCTATGACCCACCTCCTAGAGTAACAGAAATAAAAACAAAAGTAAATAAGTGGGACCTGATTAAACTCAAAATCTTTTGCACAGCAAAGAAAACTATAAGCAAAGTGAAAAGACAACCCTCAGAATGGGAGAAAGTAGTAGCAATGGAAACAACTGACAAAGGATTAATTTCCAAAATATACAACTAGTTCATACAACTCAATGACAGAAAAATAAACAACCCAATCAAAAAGTGGGAGAATGACCTAAACAGACATTTCTCCAAAGAAGACATACAGATGGCTAACAAACACATGAAAAGATGCTCCGCATCGCTCATTATTAGAGAAAAGCAAATCAAAACCACAATGAAATGTCACCTCACACTGGTCAGAATGGCCCTCATCAAAAAGTCTACAAACAATAAATGCTGGAGAGGGTGTGGAGAAAAGGGAATGCTCTTGCACTGTTGGTTGGAATGTAAATTGATACACCCACTATGGATGACAATACGGAGATTCCTTAAAAAACTAGGAATAAAACAACCATATGACCCAGCAATCCCACTCCTAAGCCTGTACCCTGAGGAAACAAAAATTGAAAAAGACACACCCATCCCATTGTTCACTGCAGCACTATTTACAACAGCTAGAACATGGAAGCAACCTAGATGCCCATTGACAGATGAATGCCTAAAGTTGTGGTACATATACACAATGGAATATTACTCAGTCATAAAAATGAATGCATTTGAGTCAGTTCTGATGAGATGGATGAACCTAGAACATATTATACAGAGTGAAGTGAATCAGAAAAGGAAAGATAAATATCATATTCTAACGCAGATATACGGAATCTAGAAAAACGGTACTGAAGAATTTATTTACAGGGCAGCAGTGGAGAAACAGAGAGAATAGACGTATGGACATGGGGAGACAGTAGGAGAGGGTGAGATGTATGGAAAGAGTAACATGGACACTTACATTAAAATAGATATCCAACGGGAATTTGCTGTATGTCTCAGGAAACTCAAACAGGGGCTCTGTTTCAACCTAGAGGGGTGGGATGGGGAGGGAAATGAGAAGTAGGTTCAAAAGGGAGGGGATATATGTACAACTATGGCTGATTCAGGTTGAGGTTTGACAGAAAACAACAAAATTCTGTAAAGAAATTATCCTTCAAAAAAAAAAAAATGAAAACAAAACCCTATGGGCAGTCTTGGAGCGACATGCAGGGAAATCTGTTCATTCTACTTCTAAGGTATTTGCCTAAGTGGGGGGGAAAAAAAAAAAACATTATTGCAGTTAATATTTAAGATTCCAAGAGACAAACATATCATCTTGAAAATTTATCTCTTATGTATCTTTCTAGATTCTCAAGGATTTTGCACACAGGATGCCACCATTTTGGAGATGACTATCACGGTGCTTCTGTGGGCAGGGAGGCATAGAGTATGATGGGGCAGTCTATACTTCGCAGGCACAAACATCTGACATGGACTACATTACTAAACCTCTCTAAGACAGCTTTTATTATCCAAAATGGGTAATAGCATCCACCTCTTACAGGTTTGGTAAGAATAAACCAAAATGATAATGCACTTGAAGAGGTTAGCACAGTGCCTGACAGCTTATTTTTAGTTTATTTCACAAAGAGATTACAGAGATTGATCTTTCTATCTTGTTTGCTATTTTAATAGCTGCCATTGGCACAGAGTATGGGTGGTACCATGCCTCGCCTTACTTCTTCTCTACTATTCGAAAGTATTTGCACAAAGAGGATTGTAAACCTAAATGTCTCAGTCCACAGGGATGATACAAATATGGGGCTGCCTTGTATTTCAAGGAAGCTATTGTCCTCTAGAGACAGGAAGATGGGCAAAATTACCTGTAAAATTCTTTACAGCCTGGAGGATCTAACTTCCTAGCCATTTGTATTTTCTCAAAGGATGTTTACTTATATTCTGCATAAGGCTCTCTTGATTGAATGGTGAAGTATGTCAGTAGTTGGTACCAAAAATGAGAGTGTCTTCCCAACAAAGACAGCAAAAGCAAAAATAAAGTATTTTCTTATTTCTAATTTTTACTCTTGAATTTGTGCAGAGGTAACCTCTTGAACAAAGTAAGCTGAATATTCATCATTTGGAGAGCATCTGAATTGACCTGAACTTCCCCTCCCTAAATATTTATCCCACCTGTTAGTCCTTTGTTTTTCAGACACATATTCACAAGTGTTTGTATCTCTCCTACACACTTTGGAAGACAAATAGCAAATATTTTTTTGAAAACATCTCAATGGAGACTCGTATTATAGCATATATAGGGGAAAAACTCCATTCCAATAAGAGAGAATTACAGAAGACAGCAGGGAGAATTTGAAAGGAAAATGTGAACATCAAGGACTGACTTTTATCAATTCTTTAATGAATTTGACTATTCATCTATAATTTAAATCATCAATTAATTGGAAGGATCCATTATTTACCATGTTATATGTTAGCTATCAATTAGACATAGATGTTGGGGATATAATCTGTGAACAACTTGGTCCCTGAATTCAGGGAATCCTGAGTTCCAAGGAGGAGATGTGTTTGTAGTTAAGCACTTGTTTTCACAATTCATGATGGGTGCTTTAAGAGATTCCTGCAGTATGTACAGGAGAGGGACCAAAAAGTTGAGTGATGATCCCCTTGTTGTGATTGGGAAGGTGGAGAATAGGTGGTATTTCAGTTGACTCTTAAAGGATATATAGTTGTTCATTAGAAGGATCTTTCTGCACTGGGTTGAAGCTAGATGGAGTTTCATTAAAGAGTTACATTATCAGAACATTAGAATGTACCTTCATTGATTTTCACATTGCAGTTATCTTTTTATTATTCTGATGTTTAGAAATAAATAAGAATATGACCCTAGAAATCAATGCACAATACTGTCAAAGCTAAAATACAATCACTAACATCATACAGAAGCTTATTGCTAGCTGCTGCAGTGCATTAAATGTTCTACATACACCTTCTCATTTAATTTGGACCAAGACAATATGAAAAGAGCAAAGCATTTCCACTTTGTAGATGAGGAAAGTAAGGTGCAGGCAGGATAAGCAAGTTTCCTAAAGGCATACTGCGAGAAATGAAGACTCTTAGGACCCACTCTAGGTCTCCTGAATAAGAATTCATTCACATTTAGCCAAGAGCAGAAGTGATTCTTACACATAATAATGTTTAGAAAACATGTATTTAGTCTGACCTTACCACTATAAATCCTGCACATGATTGTGCATCTCGGGAAATGGCTTCACCTTACAGTTTCACTTGCTTAATTGCTAATGAGTCTGTCTCCCTTTCATGCAGGAACAGTATGCCGTCCCTGTAAAGAATGTCCCTCTTTTTGAAACAATGGGGAATGTACTCTTGTTCTTTTCATGTGTCAACTTATCACATATGTGGGCCCATATCTGAATATATGGTAACTCTCTTATTTTTGGCTCTCATCTAATCATTTCAAATTATTTAACTATTACATAAATGATGTCATGTCTATACCTCATTTTTCTGGTGTCTCATTTATGAGCTGACAGTAGCTTGACACTGTCCCTCTTAAAACCAAATTCTATGGAATGAACCAACTATTGCTGATATTTCCTTTGTGTGAGAGAATACAGTTAGACAATTACCCTCCACAATCTGAGTATTCTGAGGCTATCATTAATTGAATAACACCAAACATCTCATTGAGCCAGTGGTCACCTTAAATGACAGCTGCTGTTCCCAGACACCCAAACAGGTCATTTCCCTGGCCTCTTTTTATGGGTCAGATTTGGAGAAGTGGGCCTCATACATGCCCATCACACTCTGTCCTAAAATCTTATATCAGAAATCCCCTTCGCTCTTGAAAAGTGTTCAGTAATTTTCTTCTCTAGGACCTTCAGACATTCTGAACATTCACCAAGTAATCAGGAACTGTAATTGTGGATCATTTAGGCAGGACTAAATGTATCTATAAAAGCTGGAGAAACTTACCCTTCATTTATACTTAAAATGAAAAAAAAAAAAAAAAGCAACGGTTCAATGAGTATCTAGACCCTGGGGAAGCAAAGATGAGTAAGTGTCCTTGCTTTACAAGAGGTCACAGACTACAGAAAGAGAGAAACGTAAGTAAAAGCGTAATCACAATGGAAAGTATGAGCACAGTTTTATGAGAAACAGAGAAGAATAAACGATTAATAGCCTCAGGGAGGAGAGGAGACTTTCACAGAGAGATGGCATTTGAGCTGTCTTATAAGGATGATTTTACTAGTCAAAGAAGACAAAGAAGTCTCTCCAGGTAGAGAACTAAGTTGTGAACAGTCAGAGAGAAGAGTAGCTTGTAACAGAATATTTGGATGATGATAAGAGTTTAGTAAACTGGATTCAGGAGATGCGAGGGGAAATGCAGGAGATAATCTAACACCAACTTGTACTTTAAGAAGATCTTGATTTTATTTCCAATATTCTGGGAGGTGGGTCATAGAGGATCCTGCTGTGATGTATGTCAGAGAGTGTTTTGCCTATGTTCTCCTCTAGGAGTTTTATAGTTTCTGGTCTTACATTTAGATCTTTAATCCATTTTGAGTTTATTTTTGTGTATGGTGTTAGAAAGTGGTCTAGTTTCATTCTTTTACAAGTGGTTGACCAGATTTCCCAGCACCACTTGTTAAAGAGATTGTCTTTAATCCATTGTATATTCTTGCCTCCTTTGTCAAAGATAAAGTCCATATGTGCGTGGATTTATCTCTGGACTTTCTATTTTATTCCATTGATCAATATTCTGTCTTTGTGCCAGTACCAAACTGTCTTGATAACTGTGGCTTTGTAGTAGAGCCTGAAGTCAGGTAGGTTGATTCCTCCAGTTCCATTCTTCTTTGTCAAGATTGCTTTGGCTATTCGAGGTTTTTTGTATTTCCATACAAATTGTGAAATTATTTGTTCTAGCTCTGGGACCTAATTAACCTTAAAAGCTTCTGCACATCAAAGGAAACTCTAAGCAAGGTGAAAAGACAGCCTTCAGAATGGGAGAAAATAATAGCAAATGAAGCAACTGACAAACAACTAATCTCAAAAATATACAAGCAACTCCTACAGCTCAACCCCAGAAAAATAAACGACCCAATCAAAAAATGGGCCAAAGAACTAAATAGACATTTCTCCAAAGAAGACATACAGATGGTTAACAAACACATGAAAAGATGCTCAACATCACTCATTATCAGAGAAATGCAAATCAAAACCACTATGAGGTACCATTTCACACCAGTCAGAATGGCTGCGATCCAAAAGTCTACCAGCAATAAATGCTGGAGAGGGTGTGGAGAAAAGGGAACCCTCTTACGCTGTTGGTGGGAATGCAAACTAGTACAGCCACTATGGAGAACAGTGTGGAGATTCCTTAAAAAACTGGAAATAGAACTGCCTTATGATCCAGCAATCCCACTGCTGGGCATACACACTGAGGAAACCAGAAGGGAAAGAGACACGTGTACCCCAATGTTCATCGCAGCACTGTTTATAATAGCCAAGACGTGGAAGCAACCTAGATGTCCATCAGCAGATGAATGGATAAGAAAGCAGTGGTACATATACACAATGGAGTATTACTCAGCCATTAAAAAGAATACATTTGAATCAGTTCTAATGAGGTGGATGAAACTGGAGCCTATTATACAGAGTGAAGTAAGCCAGAAGGAAAAACATAAATATAGTATAATAATGCATATATATGGAATTTAGAAAGATGGTAACAATAACCCTGCGTACGAGACAGCAAAAGAGACACTGATGTATAGAACAGTCTTATGGACTCTGTGGGAGAGGGAGAGGGTGGGAAGATTTGGGAGAATGGCATTGAAACATGTAAAATATCATGTAAGAAACGAGTTGCCAGTCCAGGTTCGATGCACGATACTGGATGCTTGGGGCTAGTGCACAGGGATGACCCAGAGGGATGGTATGGGGAGGGAGGAGGGAGGAGGGTTCAGGATGGGGAACACATGTATACCTGTGATGGAGTCATTTTGATATTTGGCAAAACTAATACAATTATGTAAAATTTAAAAATAAAATAAAATTTAAAAAAAATAAAAATAATAAAAAAATAAATAAATAAAAACTCTGAAAAAAAAAAAAAAAAGAAGATCTTGTATAATGAACCATAAAGTGTGAATTTAACCTTTTGAGCATGGAGTCAAGCAAGATTCTTCTTAAATAGAGGCTAGTGTAATCTGTGATTAGAAGTTAAATTCTGATGTTAAGTTGGACAACAGATTTCAAGGGAAGGGAAAGTGAAGGTTGAAAGATCTCTTAGAAGCCTGGTACCAAAGTCTAGACTAAAGTTGTTGAAAGTCCTGTCAGACCAATGTTGGTAAATGTATCACCCATATATAAAGGACAAAAGCACATTAACAGTAATAAAAGCATTTCCAGCACAGCTATTTGATTCCTAAATAAAACAAATGTTTGAAGCTCTTAGAAATTGTAAGGGAATTAATTTCAGTTCCTCAGTGGTAATGGGAACAATCCTCAAGCATATTTTCTACTGAGTATTTTCCTGGATGAACAAAGTAGAAAGCCTGAGTACACAGTTAATGAAATGTATAAATATTCTACCCATTGAGAAGAAATCTATCCAGTAAATCCAGGAAAGTAGAAAAATAGCTTTGAGAATAAATGATCAATGAAAGAAAAGTCGTATCATATCCAGAAAGAAATAAAAGTATGTAATCCTATGTGTATTCTAACCAAGAAATCACTTAACCAGTAGGGAGTGAGAGTTGAAGAACATAACAGTCTTACTGGGCTTTTGAGGATGGTAAGGTAATTCAAAGCATTTTACCTTTTTAAAAAGTGTGTCCCCAACTCAGTGTCTTTGTCTCGTTTAATCTACGTATCACCTGGAACAGATTGCTGTTTTTGTCCACATTTAACTGGGTAAGAAAAATTTAGGTTCTAAGAGATTGAATAGCTGATTTAATACTCAAGCCCCCTTGTGGTACGGCAAAGACTGAAACTGAGGCTTCTCTTAGGCTAAATCACAGAAGTTGTCATTTTTGAGGTTGAAATGTTTAAATATCTGCAACTTGGTATGGTTCAACCTAATGGATCCTGAGTACAGTGCTCTAAAATTTTCAATCGACAACATGCAAATTTTATACTGGTTCCATGGTTGCAAAAGCAAATTAATTCAAAATGTCAAGTGAAATGTCAAGCAAAATGGTTCTGTATCTCCATTCAGATGGGCACCAAACTGGTCCACGTTTGTCAGTGAAATGGATATTAAAGGAAGAGCAGTTTGAACACCATCCCTTCTCTTACCTCCCACAGCATCACCATAAATATTCCTTTCACTCATAGACTGCCTTCTTTAGAATAATATAGATCATAAGATAATGCATTAAAGATATATAATATAGAATTATATATATATAACATAAATATTACCTTAGACCCAAACATGAATACAAGTGTTATTTTTTGTTCCAGGTTAAAACTGGAACAAAATATTTTTTAATTAAAATGTATCATTTCAGGAACTATATTTTTGCCTCCAGGTTTTTGGAAAGAAAAATAAGAGAAAGATGTTTAGCAATGCAACTGTAAAGATGAGTCTGTGTCCTGGGAATCATGATAGTTGGTAGAAAAAAAATGAGGCAAGGTGCCTTGCCAGGAGGAGCCAATCAAGAACCCTTTGAATCATGTACTTTTGGTTACAAGGTGAAGGCCACAGATTTTCAAGGACCTTTGCTTCATTATTTGCTTTTAATTGAAAGCATGTATCTGCAATGAGTACAAAGAATTCTCATTATCTGAACTTCTATCTCAGACCTTAAGGAAGTTTGTCCCACTACTGACCTTTTTACTGGTTTGTTTCATCAGCACACTTTCCAGTGGCTGCATATAGACCAAAGCTACCCACGAGGGCATAGAGTCTTTGTAAAAGACTTAAATATACCTACCCAAGTTCCTATCAGGTCTTTGCTCTTACAGCCCCAACCAGAAGCAACTGGCAAACCTTCCCATCTTGGAACAACTCCAAACATCTAGAGGTGTGTATTTTTTAAATGCTGAATGGGAATATGTTTCTAATAAGTGACAGTTCCATTCATGCCCAGAAATCACAAATAAATTTTCTCTCTTTCTCATGGCACCAGATGTCCTATTTTGGTATTATCCCCTCCAGCCTAAAATCTTTCTCCGTTCTCTCATCTGCTCTTTAATGTAATATAATGTGGAATTCCCTCAAAAATCCGATTATTTCTCTGTGACATCCCATGTGACTTTTAAATCTAATACCCCAAAGTACTTCTCTCCTGAACTAAAGTGAAAACCACATTGTGTCACTCTCCTGCTTAAAACCTGAAGATATTTTATGTATATTTCAGGATAAAAGTTAAGCTCTAGATTCCATCACAAAAATGCCCATGGTGTGATCTCAGCCAGCCTCTCTGACTCACTCAAGTCATGCCATGCTATTGCAATCCTGCAGACAAACCTTGTTTTCTTTCCTCTCTAGTTCTCTGCACAGGCTGTGTTCGTCTTTCCATAAGGAGAGCCCTAGTAGACTCCAATCTACTCAAAAAACAATTTTGAGTGAGGATAAGTTAGGTACTGCTCCAGTGTTTCAGCCAAGCTGTGTCTCTCTCTACATTTAGCAATCATCTTACAGTCATACAATTTTTTTCCTCCCATAGATGGACAGCTGGACCATGCTTTCTTTGAGGCCAGGAACTGTGCCTTCATTTCACATTCTTTTCTTTCATTACCATTCCTGACAGAGTAAATACCTAAGTTGAATGAATAGCTTAAATTAACACAACACTAACAGTTGAGAGGAGAAGGCAATGGCACCCCACTCCAGTACTCTTGCCTGGAAAATCCCATGGACCGAGGAGCCTGGTAGGCTGCAGTCCATAGGGTCGCTAAGAGTCAGACACGACTGAGCGACTTCCCTTTCACTTTTCACTTTCATACATTGGAGAAGGAAATGGCAACCCACTCCAGTGTTTTTGCCTGGAGAATCCCAGGGACGGGGAACCTGGTGGGCTTCCGTCTATGGGGTCGCAGAGAGTTGGACACGACTGAAGCGACTTAGCAGCAGCAGCAGCAACAGTTGAGAACTCACTGGGTATATGTATACAAAGCAGACTTTCATGGACTGAAGACTACTGTGTAGTAAACACTTAGATCTTTTTTTTTTTTTTTTAAACTTTACATAATTGTATTAGTTTAGATCTTAACATTGTTCCCTTGCTAATTAGTAATCACAGTCTACTGGCCCAGTTCACCTATCAAGTTGGATATGGGTAACTATCTTGAAAGGAATCTTTGCATTCATCCAAAAGGTTACTCGTAGTTTCTGTGCAGAGAGAGGATTTGGCATGGCTCAGTGACTGCAGAATTGAGTTGTTTCCATCTTTGAGCCCACACACATTCCTAGTCCTTACTACCATGAAAAAATGGAAAACCATGCCTAAAACTGACAGAAGTAAAGCTATATTGAGGACAAGCAAATTAAATTTTGCTTTCTCCTACTCTTTATTTTTACCTGACAATGTCAGGCTGATTTTCACAATTAAGATTTTTAAATTTCTGAATGCTCTTCTTGAACACCTAGCCAGCAAGATAAAGAGATATAGGGTCAGCCGAGAAATGGTCATTTTAAGTAGGACTGGGGTAGCTGTCAGAGAGAGGTGGCAATTGGAATATGGAATAGCCAAGGCAGGGAAAGAGTGCTTAAATCAACTTTTGGAAATGGAGGAACTAGAAGAATGTTTTTCCCTATCCAGGAGGACAGCAGAAGTCAGCACAGAAAAGTGAAAAGACAAAAATATCTGGCTAGAACATTTTTTAGTCCCATTCCCCTCCCCAAATAATAACTTTCCTGGAAATTTTGAAATCCTTTGTAAAGTGGTTCATTTTTAACTAGTTCAAACCAACTGCTGTTGGAGTGCTTTAAAAAGGTAAGGATGCTGATAATCTTAACTGGTATTGGATGAGACGTGGGTGTGGATATTTTTGAAAGCTCCTAGTTGATTCTAAGCATTTTTCCAGCATTGAGAAATTACGACTCTAGTTTTAATCCAAATCTGCCTTCTGTGATATTTTAAATGTAAGCATTTAAGTGATTCTTGATTTTATTAAACTGCTAATTAATATGTGATTGACACATCAGCCTGTCTATTGGTACTGGCTCTGCTCTTAATTTCTGCTTAAAGCCACCAGGTAGCCTCAGGTAATAACAGCAATAGTAATACTAATTAATACTAATGTTAATATTTAATACTTATTGAGGTACTTTTCTAAGTACTTTATAGATGATAATCCATTTAGTCCTTGAAATAAACTTATGAATTACCTGCTATTATATAACTCCTGTTTCATTTTACAGATGAGGAAAGAGAAGCTCAGAAAAGTTGAGTCATCTGCCTAGGACCGTAGAGTAAGTAAAATAAAAGGTTATGCTTTGTGGAAACCAGTGATTCATGCTGAAACTTGTTCAGAATGATTTGATAAACATTCAGTACAGTAGCAAATGTAAGGGAGGGTTTGAGGGCATGAGTTCTGGTGCCAACTACACCTGATTCTACTGCATAGTGGCTGTGCAACCTTATACAAAACACCTAAACTCTTTGACCATCAGTTTTCCTATTTGTTTAAATAGGGATCGCAATAGTTTCAACTTCACAGTGAGCATACAAAGGCCCAGAAAAGCTTAACAGCAGGGACTCACAAAGTCAAGTGGCTGAAGAATTAAGATCTAGATACCTTGACTCACAGATTCATTTTCATTTTAGCATGATGCTTCTTATTTGGGAGCCAGATTTGAAGGACTTTGGATACTTAGGTAAGTAACTGACATTCTCTAATCATGTGTCGTATGACTCAGTACAGACAACACATCAATTCTCTGTAGGGACTCAGCCCAGGAGTTTAAGATAGTTAATGAGTTAACTAAAAACTTTATGAAAATTCTTGTTGATTAGTACATTTTATATTTTTTTTCTGAAAGCACAGAGTCTGCCAGATCTGTCAATCTCTAGACCCCAACATGCAGATTATGAGGCCAAGAATTCCCCTAAGGTTAGAGAGACACTTCTTCTGGTTTCATGTGATGTGCCATGATATAAGGGGAGGAGGCATCACCAAAACTACAAGGAAACTCTGTATTCTTGCCTTACTGCTTTCTGAGTGCCTTCTGTATTGTAAGTCTGTGATGTTCTGGAAAGTAATGAGCCACAGACAGACAAGGAGGCTTATGAAAGAGGGTATATAGTTTATCTATAACCCCACTTAGCACTCCATTCACCTGCAGGTAGGCAAAAGTTGAAACTGCAGTTTGTGGGCAAACAGTAATTTAATGTACAAGCAAAAACCAGTTATATTTTTAAGCATGAGACATTTCACATTGGTCTGATTGAGGTAATCTGACATTTGATATTTCAATATGCTAGCTGATACTTCAATGTGATTGGATTTATTGAAAATAAATTGAAATTCTATTCTGTAATGTTATTACAGAAAATGCTGTTCTTCTTCATTGAGGTAATCTGTCATTGATTTTCTAACTATGTTTTCTATATATGCAATTCAATATTTGAAAATTAAAAAAATATTTACCTTACAAAGAATTCACAAATCTATTAATAGCTAATGCAACTGGCTCTTACATATTACAGGTACAGTTGCATATGTTACTTCAATTGTTATAGCAAATTCCATGAGATACCATAACCGTCATCATCTCTATTTTCAGATAAACAAATTAAGCAAGAGAAACAAAGTATGTTTTCTTTGGTAAAACAAGTAAAATTTTCTCTTAATAATTAGGCTTATGCTGGCTTTTGTAATTGTCTTGCTGTCAGTATAAAATATGACCAATTTCTGTATTATTTTTATTTCAGGTAGAGATGGTCAGTAGAATTGGAATGGTTTCATGAAGCTATCTGAGATGAGAAACATCCTAGGGATGCTTAGAAGTGACTTGAATGAAGATTTAACTGGAAAGGACCGACTTCTTTAGAATTGACCATTTAGGAAGTGATGAGGCCATAAATCTAGTGCCCACATTAGGACACCTCTGTTAGATCTTACTGAAAGGCAATAACATAGATTATTGCCATGTAAGCCTCACTTAAATCCAATCTTTTTTTTTCTATTTTAAATAAAGGTAATGATTCCTATCTTATATACCACCAGGGTTTTGATGAACACCAGTCAAAATATTTACTGTTTCTTCAAGATATTTGTGTGTGTGTATGTGTGTGTGTGAGGCTCTGGAATTTCAGGAGGGGTAGGGTGATGAGTGCCCTGACCATAACTCCTTGCTCCTATGAGCACAGCTCTTCTGTTTCTTTTACATTTTGATGTTTGAACACTTGAAGAAAAGGGCACTTCCTATAAAGAATAAGTGTGTTTAACAATTTAGATTATGCATGCAAAAATATACATTATGGTATACAAGTAAGGTATTTTTATTTCTCCACTAGTCTTATTTTTTAAAAGGGAGAGGGATGCTGTTATTTACAGGGAAGGAGGAAAGTGGTAGAAAAAGCACTTAGAGATTAGTGAGGCCAGTGCTCAACTTATGTTTTAGGTAGGGTTTTCTTTGGCTAACAGAACCAACAGGATAAATGTTTATTTATTTATTTATAAAGAATTGACTCATGATTACAGAGGCTGAGAAGTCAGTACTTCTATTTAGAAACATGTTATTACCACAAAGTCAAGAAGTTGGGGATCCTGGAGAACCTATGTTTTAAGTTACAGTCCAAAGACCAGCAGATATGCAGAAAGGGCTGATAATTTACTCTGAGTCCAAATATAGGAAACAATCACTTCAGTGATTGTTCCAGCTCAAACGAAGTCAGGCAGGATGAGTTCCCTATTATTCATATGGGAGACTCAGACTTTTCATTCTATTCAGATGCCCCACAGACTGGATAAGGTTCACGCACATTGGGGAGTATGATTCATTTTACTCAGTGAATGGGTTTACACCTTACCCTCAAGAGAAACACCCTCATGGACACACTCAGAATTATGCTCTACCACATAGCTGTGCATTCCATGGCTCAGTTAAGTTGGAACATAAAATTAATTATCAAATCTTCCTACTCTGCTGCATACTAAGAGTGACTGGATAAATCATTTAAACTGCTTAACAATCAACAAAATGGGCATGAGAAACCATTCAACATAAGGTTATTTGAGGATTAATTATGCCACTGTCTATGAAGTATCTTTACTGTATGAATTATATCTGTTTTTTATTCTGCAGCCTTTCATATTTATGAACAATTTTTTGCCACATGCATATAATGAAAGATAATAAATATGAAATCATAAGGAACAATACAAGAAGACTTATAGTCTGGGTAGATTTCTCTGTAAGAGAATTTTGTTTCTTGTGTTTATGTTTTCTGGGGACCAACCATGAGAAAGGCTGAAATACTCTCTCACACACACACACACACACACACACACAAATGAATACAGGATGTTTACTGATGGCAATAGGTGTTAGAGTTTAAGCTTTTCATTGAATGATGCATAACACTTTTGTATCAGTCTAACATTTTGTCAGACTTACATTTTGATTTTTAAACAAAAGTGAAGAACATTAAATCATAACTTCTGACTATCTACGCTGTCAATTTGTTGAATATATATGTTGTATTCAAGTCATATTTTGTCCACACTTACACTTGATTTAGGAAACTTTATTATTACTACTTAACAGATTGCTACATGCTTGCAGATTCAACTATCACACATTCATTGGTTCATATCAGAAATCTGATTGTTGTTTCCTCTGTATGGCTACAATGAAGGTGTAGTCAGGAACTAGCTCTTCATCTGAGGGCTAAACTGTGGATGGGTTCATTTCCAAGCTCATTTACGTTGCTGGCAGAATTGTTCTCCTTATGAGTGAAGGAATGAGGAACTTGGTTCCTTGCTGGTTTGTTCTTATGGGTCACTGAGGTCCTAAAGACCTCCTGTAGTTTCCAGATACATGGTTTTCCTACAGACCGCTCATGATACGTCTGTTCACTTCTTCACTACCATCAGGAGAGTGGGAGAAACTAGTGTAGGTCTTCACAAAGGATTGAGTCTTATATAATGTAATGCAATTTCAGGTGATATCCCATAACCTTTGACATATACTGTAACCTAATCAAGGGAGTGACATTCCCTCACCTTTCCCATATTCTATTGGTTTGCAACAAGTCACCAGTCCTCTTCACACTCAAGGAGAAGGAGTTATACAATTCCTTCTGGTGTGAATACCAAAAGGGGAACATAACTGGAGGTCAGTTTAAGGTCTTATCATGACAGAGACTCGAAGAAGAAATATTAGCAGCTATTAGAAAAATGTGAGATGGACTTTTTATTTTAATTCATCATTTGTTAAGAAATGTAATTTCCTGAATGTAATTCAGTTACTTCGGCAAGGTTCTTATTTCTCTTTATAAAAGGTTTGAAGAGGCTTTATTTTCCTTGGTGACACAGGATAATTTTTAATTACCACTCCAAAATATAAATGTGTGTGTGTGTGTGTGTGTGTGTGTGTTTATATACACATAAACATGAGTACTCAGCTTGGGCTAACCTTAAAACATACAGTAGAGTATTTGGGAGATTCTTAAAGATATTCAATTTTCCCAATTCCTTAGTGCATTTTGGTACAGATTCTGAGTTCGAGGACAACACATTTATTTCAAGGAAAATCCAAATTTGTGTAGGAAAAGAAAGAACTCATTCCTTCTCTCAAACAACCTCAGCAATACTTCCTAATAATTTTAGTATTTTTAGATGCAGCTGACAAATATTTCCATCCTAAAACACTGTCGTTTTTGACAGATGATGTTCATCCAATGATAACAGCAATAATTTTATTTTAGGGGGGATAATATGTACAAATTTTTACTCCCTCTCTAATTTTACAAGTGGTTTTAATATGAGAAAGCAATTATTTTCAAATAATTACATTGTGAGACATAAGGTAGTTAAAATAAGGGAGAACGTGTTCACAACTCACACAAATATATATAAAAAAGAGAAATGCTCAGTACTGATGACCAGTTTGCATGTTGACTCTAAGGTAAGCAATATTCATATGGATTTACAACCATGCTGACAGGCCCATGTTCAGCACAATTTTTGAGATACCCTGGCTGGTAGGTCAGTAATGCTCATAATCAGTTCATCTGAAACATAAAACACATGTGAAATAATACAAACTGAGAATTAGAAGGAATTCTCAAGGACAAATCACAGTCTAAAATGAAAATAATAAAACTTAATTTGAAAATACTAAGTACTTCAAAGCGTATTTCTCAACTTCTTTTTCAGAAGCCCCAGATCCTTCTGTTCACAAGCACCTGGAAACCCTGAACCAGAATGTGATCATGTAGTCATAGTCTCCCAGCACTGACATTTACAGAACCCTATTTATTTCCTCTCTCTTTAAATGACTTTAGCTTGTTGTTATGGCCTGAAATATAAGTGGGACACATTCAGAAACAACAATATATTTTGTTTATGCAATACTCTGAACTACTCACTTACTAACCAGGAAAGATTGCTGAGGAGAAAGTTGAACTGGACAGACAATCAAGAAAATTAGCAAAGAGCATAATCAGTTGTGGATGTCACCTGTATACAAATATGATAAAATCATACTTTGAGGAGCCAGTGTCAACACTGTGCTGACATTGGATTTGGATTACAAAGTCATTAGGAAGAAGTGTTTGGTCCTTCACAGGACATTTTTGAACCTACCCAGGTTGCACACTTCCTTCCTCCTCCCCACAAACAGGCACACACATATGCATAAAGAGGCTGAGGCATCTCCACTGAAGATATATGTATGGTATAGATACAGCTTTCCTACATTCCTACATGGTCCACTTTATTAGCCATAAGGAAGCATTAAATGATGTTATATTCTTCATTTGGAATAACTGTGGAATTAATTATTACATAAAAATATACCAGAGGTATCTAAACTATCCAACATTAAGATCTAAGTTTGTTTGAAACCAATCATTTTGGCAGAAAATAAGTTTGAAAAATATATGTCCTCCCTGTACCTGTCTTAAATACATAGAACTGTATATTTAAGTTAAAAACAAACAAACAAACTTAATTACTGCAACTTTTTTATAGACATCAGTTGTAGAGAGACCAGTTGCATGGTCTGTAAATAAATGCCCCTAATTACATTATTAATTCATAAAATTTATTTTTATTATATCCTTATGTTAGTTGGACAACTTTCACTTTTTTTCTCATGAACTTCAGAGTGTCTATTATCCATCTTCTAATTGACTGTTTTTAATACTTCTTTGGTAGGAAAACTAGCCAATTGACTTTGGGTATAGAATAAGACCAAATAAAAGAAAATAAGGTCTAGAAAGTATATGTAATGTATAAACTTATGTATGTTTTAGTATTTGTATAAAATATCCATTTTTATCTCTATAATTTTAGAATAAGTGATTAATGACTACATGAAAAGTAGTATATATATATATATATACTCACATATATACTCATATATATAGATATATATTCACATATATCTCTTCAAAGAATATGAGTTCCTTATGAGATACAAAGCATGAACTATAGAATTCACAACTTTAAACAATTCAACATTTTTCAGTATAATCAAAGAATTGTGCAATCAGTACCAACCATCACAGACACCATCACCAGAATCATTTTTAAGACATTTTATCATCTCAAAAAGATATTCCTATCCCCATTGTTATTCACTCCACATTTACTCTCAATCTTCTAGCTCTAGGCAACCACTAATCCACTCTCAGTTTCTCTGTAGTTGCTTAATATAGACATTTGATATAAATGAAATGACTGAATAAGTGGGACTTTCTGTGTGTGTATGTCTTCTTTCACTTAGTGTATTCTCAAGGCTTCAGCATGAATCAGTACTTTATTCCTTTTCTCTCTTGAATAATATCCTATTATATGGAATGCTGTACTGTGTTTATTCATTAGTTAAAAGGCACCCTACACCACTTTGTGTGACATATTAGACCAAGGATAAGACCCGTGTTATTAGTTCTTTTGGAAATATGGTCTGAGAAAGAGTCAAGACAACCTCTGCAGGCAGGTAGATTGGTATCATAAAATCAGGAGATGATGAAAGGTTATTCTGCTGTGTGGGTTGGGTGAAAAAGAAAAGGTGGTTCTGCTGGGAAAGAAAAGTAGAACAGATTTTCAGGAGGAGCAAAAGAAACATATGCAGAGAGATTACAATAATCCTTCTGGTATGTTATTTCAAACCCTTCTGGAAATCCTTATTTTACCTGAAAAATACATGGATCCTTCCAATAGATTTTCACTCTTTTAGGTTAACTCAGTGTGGTAGGCAGATCAATGACTTCCAAAGTTTTCTAAGTTGTAGTCCCTGAAATCTATGAATATGTTACCTGATATTACAAAACTGATTTTGTAGATGTGATTAAAGGTATGGATCTTGAGATGGGGAGATTATACTGGTTTATCTGAAACTGTCAAATCTAATTGTATGAGTCATTAAAAACAAAGACTCTTTTAGAACCCTGAAGAACATTTGGTTAAAGAGAGTTGCAGTTATAGATGAAGAAGCAGGGAAATGAAATGTTTAGACTCCACTTGCCACGTGTAGGCTTTAAAGATGGAGGAAGGGGGCATGAGCCAAGAACTGTAGGCAGTTCCTACAATCTGTAAAAAGTCAACAGCAGGTTTTCCTAAAGGCTATAGAATCACATCCCTAATTACATTTTGATTTTAGCCCATGGAGATGTGTGTCAGATTTCTTATATCCAGAGCTATAAGAAAGCAAATCTGGACAAAGTCACTATAGTAGTGGTAATTTGCTACAGCAACAATACAAAACTAATATTGTTGGCTTCCATTTATTTCTTCTGTGTGAAAAAAAGGCAAAAGGAAGGTATTTAATGTAAATTCTAGTACCAAAATATCCTCTCTGCAATGTAATTGAAAGATAATTTTCTAGTCCAGGAAGTAATTTTTGCAATAAAGAGAATGCATGCTTTGGAAGGCAATTCATTGGTCAGTGCTGATGTAGCATGCAGATTTCCCAAAATGGCTCACCAGAGATGTTCAAGAGATATTATCAAAACTTGGGAATGTTATGAGCTATCAGTTCTACAGTTGTGTTCCATTGTATGTCACAGTGGAGATTACCTGGCTGGGCCTGACAGGTCCTTAAAATCATATAGTTTTATGTGCATGGTGGCAGGAGAGAGCAAATAAATTTGAAATTTGAGATGGATATGATAGATTGTTCCTGGCTTGAGGTGAAAAGAGATAGGAATGGTCATTAGTAGAACTGAGAGGCCCTGACTTGAGATGCAGCAAGGGAGTGTTAACTTTCCACCAAGTCACAACAAACTAGATTCTTTCCTCAAGCCTAAGAGCCCAACTTGGCAAACTTCTTGACTTTAGCCTTGTGAGACATGGATCAGAGAACTCAGCTGAGATCACCTGGACTTCTGACCTAAGAAATATGAGATACTATATGTGTGTTGCTTTAATTCACAAAGTTTCTGGTAAGTTGTGATGCAGTCATAAAAAAACTAAGGGTTAGATGATCCTTAAAAACCAACATTTACCCAAACTTCCCACTTTTGATTCTTGCTCTCCTGCTTGTTAATTACAGAGTCATTAAGGCTATTTATAAATGTTCAATTCCCTCTTCATATGAGCACCATTTTATGACAGCATGTCCCTCCACACTCTGAAATTAGGTGTGATTTATGGCTTATCTTGGACACTTCACTGTGAGTGGAAGTGATATGTATCTATGTTAGGCAATGTTTGGCCACATTCCTTTCCTTTTGCGCTGATCACAGAAGGACGTGTTGAGACTGTGCTTCCATTATTCTGAGTCCTTGAGTGAACATAAGTAGACTTTCCCCACCTTTCTGTGCTGACAGATAGCTGGCCTATAACATCAGCAAAATAGACTATTTTTATTTCTTTTCTAAATCTGTTGACATTTTGAAGATTGTTGTTACTGGACAATGCCTTTTCTTGCTGAAACACCAGTTAAGTGACCTTGGGCAAGACACTTAATTATTATCACCTACTCCTTTGTGGTTTCATCTCCTCCTCCTTCCTCACCTCTTTACCCTCATCATCAGCATCAATAAGATAATAATGCTCATAGAAGTTACTTTTTGGAGCACTTACTATGTACTTAGTTTAAAAGTCCTTAAAAGATTCCATATGTATTTAGCACAATAGTAAACATCATAGGTTTTGATGCTAGTTTGCCCTAATCAACGACTTTGATATTTTGACTAGAAGCTTTTTCTTCTATGCTCAGTTTTCTCCATTGGCCAAATCAAGATAATAGCATTTGGTTCATAGGGTTGTGTGAGGACAAATATAAATTAACACATGTGAAGTGATTAGAACACTTCCTGATACATCTCTCCAATAAAAAGTCACTATTTATATGGTCTGATATAATTTTCACTGCAGCCCTATAAGGTAGTTATTATTACTTCCATTTTTCAGGCATGTACACTGAAATAGAAAATTTAATCACTTTGCCCAAGTTTATATCATTCTTTCTGATTTCAAAGTCTATACTCACAACCACTTCTCCTTGGTTCTAGATGCCTCTGTCCTTAAGATTTAATCAACTCCTTCTTCCTCTAGAGGACTCACACGTTGACTAAGTTGCATCTCTATGTCACAATGAAATATTCTAAGTTCCTCATTTTATTACCTGACCAGCCTAAGAACAACTGCCTACCTAGTCTGTCAACTATTAATATAATCTGCAAGCATAATTATTAAGTATACCAACAGATGGGCTATAGACTATGTGTTTTTAATAGCAATACAGGAGAGTTTAAAACTTCTGCTTTTCTCTCCAGAAAGGGTGACTGATATATAGGTTTGTTAGAATAATTTAAAGGGCTTCCCAGGTGATGCCAGTGGTAAAGAACTGGCCTGCCAACACTGGAGACATAAGAGATGTGGAGTTGATCCCTGGATCTGGAAGATCCCCTAGAGAAGGGGATGGAAACCCACTCCAGTATTCTTGCCTGGAGAATCCCATGGAGAGAGGAGCCTGGTGGGCTACAATCCAAAGGGTAGCAGAGTCAGACATGACTGAATGAACTTAACACACACAGAATAATTTAAAAAGTGTGAAGAAATGATACCAGGAACCCTGAGTTCCAATGTAAGCTCTGTCACTCACTGGCTGTGTGACTGTGGACAATCCAATTTACCTTTTTGGAACTCAGTGTCCTTATTCATCAAAAGAGGGGATTCAATTAGTGGGATATGCTTCAAATCCTTGGAGACAATAAGTCATGTGATTACTGAAAGCCTCACTTTAGCTTATGTGTGGAGGTGGCTCATGAGAATCTAATTGGGAAAGATGCTCAATTTTGTGCTGTGCTGGAATCAATGTACCAGAAGGAAGAGGGCATGTAAACAAGGGCCAATTGTACTTATTTTTCCTAACAAAATATCCTAAAGTGTGAGAATTCAGAGGCTTGAGCTCTGTTGGCAATCAATAAAACATGAATGTGTCTTTCTGAATGCATTTTCCTCATGCCCCTTCAGCTTCCCTGTAATGAGGAGATAATGAGCTATAGACATAGCCAGGGGTGCCTGGGAGCTTCTTCTAACATCCACTTTGTTAGAAGAACTTTTGCAGCTGAAAGGCAAAACATTTTCAAGGGATATTCAGCCAGCTGTGTCACACCTTGAGCTTAATGTCATGATATTTTCTCGAGAATTTGAGGGTACCTACAGGGGTCCCTCTAACGGGCACTACTCAGTTATTGCTGGGGAAAATGAGTTTTGTTGTCACTTCATTGATTATCTTTTTTTTTTTTTTAATCAGACCATGAGAAAATATTTACTGGAGAAGCACAGGACTCAACTTTATAAACTAAAGCCCCTGAGGTCCTATTTTATCTCAGGTATATTCCTGGTGTTGTTTATTTTTCCTGCCTCTTTTACTGGCATTTGCAACAGTTTTCTTCCCCTTTTCCTTAGTATTTCCAACAACCACTGTATCTTGGGCATCTTATATACCCAGATCTGGTTGAGAAATATCTTCAGCCTATTCTAAAACAAACCTATAAGTCTATATTGGGATAAGATTTCACCCCTCTTCTCAAAACTGATCAACAATGGCTGCCTGTGGAAAAAAATAAAGATGAGAAGAATGTCAAAGTAGCCACAGAATCTCAGGAGGAATTTGGACTATATTTAGTTAGGGGTGATTTCCAAGAAGCAGCTCTATTGTGTTCAATATTTGCTACTGCTGTTCTTGAAGGAATTTTCCTGAGTACAACAGGGAGAGGGGATGGGTGACTGGTGTGGGATACAAAAATAATGCACAGGAGGAAAAATAAGAGTTGAAGATGTTAAATGACATATTTGTCACGGTCTCCTGCAGAGGCAGATGGAAGCCCCATTCAAAATCTAGTTTTGTAGGTCAAGACTGAGGACACCTCTCTCTCACACACACACAGGAATATTTTACTATTTATATAATTGAGATCTCTGGGAGAGTAGGACAGGATTCTCAAATAGGAAAAGAAAAGCAGTCTGGAAAGGAAGAGAAACCAGTTTGGGCATTTACTTTGTTAGGGGGTGATGCTAATGAGAGTTCCCAGAGGACAAATGTTTGAATTCTACACTGGACTGCAAAGGGGAAGCAGCCAGGCTTTCTTATCAGCTCGTCCAGGAGCAGAGCATAAGGGAAAAATAGGAGGGGGGAGTCTAAAAACTGTAAACAGTCAAACATCAAAAAATGAAGTCAGATTCTTTATAATCACATTCCTACTTCAAGGGACACAACTTTATTGGGATTAAAAAAAATAGTCTCAGAGATAGATAGCATGGGTTTAAGTCTTAGCTTAACCATTCATAAGCCTGTGACCTAACGTAAGAGGTTTAGGGTTTAATTGCTTCAAAGCTGGTTTTGTTCCTTTGTGAAATGGGGACAGCACTAGGACCCATCCATAAGAGGGCAGAAGATTGGTTCAGAGGTTGCACACAAGGTTTTAGTATTGGAATACAGTAGGTGCAGAAAGCAAAGAGGAAGTAAAGAGCTTCTTGATGAGGGTGAAGGAGGAGAGTGAAAGAACTGGCTTAAGTCAAAATATTAAAAAAAAAAAATCTAAGATCATGGCATCCAGCCCCATTACTGTATGGCAAATAGAAGGGGAAAAGGTGGAAGTAGTGACAGATTTCCTCTTCTTGGGCTTCAAAATCAGTGTGGACAGTGACTGCAGCCATGAGATCAGAAGACAATTGCTTCTTGGCAGGAAAGTGATGACAAAAAAGCAGAGGCATTACTCTGCTGACAAAGGTCCATATAGTCAAGGCTATGGTCTTCCCAGTGGTCACAGTTGTGGGATCTGGACCATAAAGAAGGCAGAATGCCAAAGAATTGATGCCTTTGAACTGTGGTGCTGGAGAAGACTCCTGAAATTTCCCTGGACAGCAGGGAGATCAAACCAGGCAATCTTAAGGGAGATCAACCCTGAATATTCACTGGAAGGACTGATGCTGAAGCTGAAGCTCTAGCGTTTTGGTCATCTGATGCGCACAGATGACTCATTGGAAAAGTCCTTGTTGCTGGTAAAGATAGAGGGCAGAAGGAGAAGAGGGCATCACAGGATGAGATGGGTAGACGGCATCATGAATGCAATGAACATGAACTTGGGCAAACTCCGGGAGATGGTAAGGGACAGGGAGGCCTGGTGTGTTGCGGTCCATGGAGTCGAGACGACTGGACAACTGAACAACAACAACAACAAATAGTAAGTGCAACACTGCCACCGCATCCGTGTTACACATTCTACTACTAGTTTTGCTACCATCACTAGTCCCATTCCTATTTTTCCTGATTTTTCTCCAAAGAATAAGTTTCTCGATCTACCTCTCTCTGTGTATTTATCTATACCATTAGAGTTGTTCAAATGGTTTATTAAAGGTCTGGGCTGGGTGTTCTTGTCCTCAGAGGCTATGCTGATCTCAGTACTCTCCATTCTGGGGGACTCTAACTTGCTGACACCCACGTTCTTATGGTACGTTCCTTCATGAAAAGCAGGGCATAAACTATATATACTTACTAAGGTAGTTCCTTAGTTGCCCAGAAGATTTCACTATTAAGATCTGAACAAAACAAACTCTATTTTCTTACAGAACACACATGACTCACATTTTATGATATTTTAGCAGATGGATGAATGTGGTTTTCCAACTGCAAATCTAGAAGCTTGCCTAAACATAAATACATTCTTACCCAGATTAGTTTTAATCATTTAACCTTATTAATTTTCTTTTTGGGCTTCCCTAGTGGCTCAATAGGAGAAGGCAATGGCACCCCACTCAGTACTCTTGCCTGGCAAATCTCATGGATGGAGGAGCCTGGTAGGCTGCAGTCCATGGGGTTGCTAGGAGTCGGACACGACTGAGCGACTTCACTTTCACTTTTCACTTTCATGCATTGGAGAAGGAAATGGCAACCCACTTCAGTATTCTTGCCTGGAGAATCCCAGGGACGGGGGAGCCTGGTGGGCTGCCATCTCTGGGGTCGCACAGTCAGACACGACTGAAGCAACTTAGCAGCAGCAGCAGCAGCAGTGGCTCAGTGGTAAAGAATTGGTTTGCCAATGTAAGAGACACAGGTTCAATCTCTGGGTTGGAAAGATTCTGCAGAAGAAGAAATGCAACCCACTGCAGTTTTCTTGCCTGGAAAATTCCATGGATAGAGGAGGCTGGTGGCTATAGTCCATGGGATCACAAAGAGTCAGACATGATTGAGCACAGCAAACACACACAGACACATACACACACACACACACACACACATACACGCCACACATTTTAATTGTATGTAACAACCATCCTTTTTCACAAATATGTTCTCAAAGACACAAAGTGAAATTTTGTTCAGGAAACTTTCTCCTGTCTTGACTTTTCTAATGTATTTTGTCTACATCTCTTTCAAGACAAGGGTCCATCCTATCTTGTGTTGTGTTTGTTTGTATGGTTGATCATTCTAGCTTTCCACATGAGCAGCATCATCATTTGGTTGTCTATTTGACACGTAGCTTTCAGCCATTCCCTTGGAGACTCTGATACACTGGGGTTTGGGTTGGTGCTGGGGAAACAATATTTAGACAAGTATTCAAGGATATTTATGAAATACTGGTCTAATTTTTTCTGTGGATTTTAATTGCATACAATGTGTGTCTTCACAACTAGAATAACCAGCATACTTTGTGCATAGTAGTAATCACAGTGTTCAGCTTGTGAATTCTTATGCTCATTGGGATTTCCTGGAGTAAAAGAATAATAACCACAACAACAATAGCTAGGACTCATTACATACTTACTATATATTCCATTCTTCAGGCACATTAGTAAATCTCATAATAATATACTATATCAGAATGTAGATCTCCAGTTTAGAGATCTGGGAACTGAAGCTCCAGGTAGGGGTTGTAATTATCTCAGTATACACAGTTGAAAAGTAGCCAAATACATCTTTATATCTAGGTGCGTCTGACAGTGAAGCCCCTGTGACTTGTGAAGTGGATTGGACATATTTCTCCAGCCACTGCTGCTTGCCCTAGTTAACATTCTCCTTGAATGACCTACGAGGTCCTTAACTTCTCACTGGCATAAATGTCTCTGATGCTCCCAGTTTAAAAATTGCAATACACACATAAATAATTCAAGCAAACAACTTGATATAGTGGAGTGCATTAGGGCTAAAATAACCCTCCCCTTTTTGACTAGTTTAGAAAACCATCATCATTTTCTAGAAATACTCTCTGGGCTTCATGTGGTACATGGTACATTGAATTTGTTAGCATTTTGCCAGCTCTGCCATTCAAAAGAAAAAAAAAACCAAAACACTCTGGAATTGCTGCAAAATCAGCGTAAATGCAGATTTAATTGGCTTTGCCTCACAAATAACCTTCTTCATGCCAGCTTTATTTCAACGGCTGGAGAAGAGCCTATCTTTTTCATCAATATACTGGCTGTTTCTGTTAACAACATTCATAGTCAAAATCTGAGAGGTATTTACTGATAGGCTAAGGGCTGGGTGGTTTGTATTTAAACAGAGGTATTTTTTTCCCCCATCTGCCAGAGGTTTATCTTGATATATAGATGGGTGGATAGATTGATAAATCAATCTGTTTTTATCTCCATCATGTGTCAACTCCTCCTTCCTTGATCATTCCCTCTACTTATATAAGGTGTCATCTCTGAAGTCTTCAAGCATCCTGCTTTTTCCAGCCTCTAGTTTTCACTCACACTATTGCCTATTTCAGGATGACCCTTTGCCCTCATCTATTTATGGGTGACTTCTTCCCATCCTTCATACCTCTGCTAAATGTCACCTACTTTAAAAGGTCATTCACTCCTGGAACTCTCTCTGAGATGGTCTACTCTCCATTGTTTTGAATCTATACTTGTTTCATTCATAGAAGGGGTTGGTAAATGTTTTTCTGTGTTAAACCAGATAGTAAATAAAACAGGGCACTGGCAGGATTCAGCTGCCCAGTATAATCTCCTAACCCCCTGCTTCATGGTATCAATCACAAGTTTCAGTTGAAACATTTATTTTGTTTTATGGTTGTTTATGATCAACATGGCCATTATGGGCTTCCCTTGTGGCTCAGACAATAAAGAATCCACCTGCAAAGTGGAAGACCTAGGTTTGATCTCTGGGTTGGGAAAATCCACGTGAGGAGGGCATGGCAACCCACTCCAGTATTCTTGCCTGGAGAATCCCGTGGACAGAGAAGCCTGATGGGCTACAGTCCAAAGGGTTGCAAAGAGTTGGACATGACTGAGTGACTAAACACAACACATGCCTGTTATAATAAAAGCTTCATAAGGACAGGAGTCATAGTGGACTTGTTTATTATTGTATTAACACTGAACATAGTAGATGCTCAACAGATATCTCTTGGAAGAAATAATTAATTAATTAAAAGTTGAGTTTGGTTTAAATATTTAGCCTTAATAATTCTCTATAGCCTGCAAGATTAACCCTAATTTATTACAAAACATATTCCTATAGATTCTTGACCCAATGACATTTTTAGTGTTAACACTTGCTACCATCTTTACTGTCATAAGACAAGAGTTGCAGTTCACTCATCCATTTACTCTTTCATTTAGTTGCATGCACAATAAATAAGGTGGCTCATGGTAAAGAATCCACCTGTCGATGCAGGTGACACAGGTTTTATCCCTGGGTCAGAAAGATCCCCTAGAGAAGGGAATAGCAACCCACAGTAGTATCTTTGCTGGGAAATTCCATAGACAGTGGAGCCTGGTGGGCTAAAGTCCATGGGGCCACAAAAAAGTCAGAAACCACTTTATGACTAAACAACAGCAACAACAAAGTGAAATGATATTCAAAATCTAGCACTTTGGGTTCAAAAGTGGAGACTTTACCAAGATGGAAAACTTATTAAAGATAAAATTATATAGTGATGCTTTTCAATGAATTAGTGAATCTGACCTGGTGTCTTGTTCTCTGGTACAGAAACAGTCATGCTGTTTTTATTTCAAATACATTATATTATAGGAGTTTTTGCACAGGATTAAAAGTTTCACTGATTTATTTGATGTATCTGTTTGAAGATTTAAGTACTAAACACACAAAACTATAAAATTTTACAAGTCAAAATGACCCTTTAGAAAAGTCACAAAGCAATGTTTATTTGTCAGGAAGCAACAGTTAGAACTGGACATGGAACAACAGACTGGTTCCAAATAGGAAAAGGAGTACGTCAAGGCTGTATATTGTCACCCTGCTTATTTAACTTATATGCAGAGTACATCATGAGAAACGCTGGACTGGAAGAAACACAAGCTGGAATGAAGATTGCCAGGAGAAATATCAATAACCTCAGATATGCAGATGACACCACCCTTATGGCAGAAAGTGAAGAGGAACTCAAAAGCCTCTTGATGAAAGTGAAAGTGGAGAGTGAAAAAGTTGGCTTAAAGCTCAACATTCAGAAAACAAAGATCATGGCTTCCGGTCCCACCATTCATGGGAAATAGATGGGGAAACAGTGGAAACAGTGTCAGACTTTATTTTTCTGGGCTTCAAAATCACTGCAGATGGTGACTGCAGCCATGAAATTAAAAGACGCTTATTCTTTAGAAGGAAAGTTATGACCAACCTAGATAGCATATTCAAAAGCAGAGACATTACTTTGCCAACAAAGGTTCATCTAGTCAAGGCTATGGTTTTTCCTGTGGTCATGTATGGATGTGAGAGTTGGACTGTGAAGAAGGCTGAGCGCCGAAGAATTGATGCTTTTGAACTGTGGTGTTGGAGAAGACTCTTGAGAGTCCCTTGGACTGCAAGGAGATCCAACCAGTCCATTCTGAAGGAGATCAGCCCTGGGATTTCTTTGGAAGGACTGATGCTAAAGCTGAAACTCCAGTACTTTGGCCACCTCATGCGAAGAGTTGACTCATTGGAAAAGACTCTGATGCTGGGAGGGATTGGGGGCAGTAGGAGAAGGGGACGACAGAGGATGAGATGGCTGGATGGCATCACTGACTCGATGGACGTGAGTCTGGGTGAACTCCGGGAGTTGGTGATGGACAGGGAGGCCTGGTGTGCTGCGATTCATGGGGTCGCAAAGAGTCAGACACAACTGAGCGACTGATCTGATCTGATCTGATTGACTTCAAAACATTTCTCTTGAAAAACTGTCACTGCTATACAAAATAACCCTGGAACCATCTGAATAATCTCAGTATAATACGAAATAATGTGCAAATGAAATGGTAGAGTTTCAGAGACAGCATGAGCTGTTTTTTTTAAAGTAAGTGATAAAAGGACTGCAGATAAGACAGAGCCTACTGAAATGGTAAGTTTTAATGTACACTCAGTCATTTTGTAGAAAAAAAAAAAAAAGACAAGTATTTTAAAGTAAGTGGCAGAGTTGAAATTCTGCTAACTTTCCCTCATCTATTTTCACTTTTCCCAGAACATATGTTTCACAATAGTTTTATTAGCAAGTGGAGAAGATGCTACTGTCCAAAATATGTGGTGTGATTAGCGTTATTGAGTGGCAGGTTTTGTGTTACTCATGTTTATTTTATGCCTTTCCAAACCATCTGCTTCCTTGTGCTATGTCTTACTAAGATAATGAGAAACAGTGACTGTAGAGGTGTACAGTGCTACTACAGTTCTAACATTTTCTGACATTTTGGGTTTAGGTTTCTCTTCTGAGAGTCCTAAGGAAAACTGAGTCATGTGGTCACTTCTTGAGAAACAAAGCCTAGACATAATTCACTCATTCATTTGACTCAAATCTGAGTATTTACTCAGTGTCAGGTAGTAGACAAGGACCTGTGGTTACTGAGATGCATGAGACGCTATTTCTAAAACAGTCTAGTCAGGGAAATAGGAGGCAAACATTGTAGTGTGAGAAGGACTATGATAGAGTTAACAGTATTAAGGCATCGGGAAGAGAAAGTGAAAACATTTATCCCAAGTATGCACTGGAATCTTGAGCATTTAATTACCAATATAAGAAGAAAAAAAGCTACCAGAAAGTATTACGGACCAAAGCACCTACACTGGCCATGGTATCCATAAAACTGTGAGAAAGATTGTTGTTGATAAATTTTAGTTACTTTGGTTTCACTGGAATGCAGAGTATGCATATGATACCAAGAGAGAATCATACTTTGCAACCTGATAATAATCTCTGGTACCTATTGATTCCTTAGTACCTGGCAACTATTGTACACTTTTTTTTTTTTTTTACAATTTAATCTTTCCAATAAGTCATTAGATTGAAACAATTTTCACATTTTTCTTATATTACACATTAAAAGGATGAATTTCAGAGAATTTAAGTGGCATATTGATTCAGTCAGTGCCCCCATAGACAGTCAAACTGGGTAATTCTAGAGTGTTTAATACTGATACTATTTATAAAGCTGTAGACATGGTTTAAAGCAAAAAGAAGAGACATTACTTTGCCAACAAAGGTCCATCTAGTCAAGGCTATGGTTTTTCCAGTAGTCATGTATGGATGTGAGATTTGGACTATAAGGAAAGCTAAGCACCGAAGAATTGATGCTTTTAAACTGTGGTGTTGGAGAAGACTCTTGAGAGTCCCTTGGGCTGCAAGGAGATCCAACCAGTCCATCCTAAAGGAGATCAGTCCTGGGTGTTCATTGGAAGGAATGATGCTGAGGCTGAAACTCCAATACTTTGGCCACCTGATAGGAAGAACTGACTCATCTGAAAAGACCCTGATGCTGGGAAAGATTGAGGGCAGGAGGAGAAGGGGATGACAGAGGATGAGATGGTTAGATGGCATCACAGACTCAATGGATATGAGTCTGAGTAATCTTTAGGACTTGGTGATGCACAGGGTGGCCTGGTGTGTTGCAGTCCATGGGGTCGCAAAGAGTTGGACCCAACTGAGCAACTGAACTGAGACATGGTTTAAACCAATGGATCTTGAAGTATTGCCCCTAGATTATTGTTATTTGCATCAGATGAGAATCTGTCAGGAATGCAAATTCTCAGTTTCTATCCTAGAGCAAGTGAATCCAAAACTCTGGGGATGAGGCCATACAATCTTAAGTCTCACAAGCCCTACTGGTGATGCTGATTCATCCTGAAGTTCAGAACCTCAGATCTAGAGAAGTTACAATGGACAGGACAGTGCTATGGGGCTGGTAACACACAGAAAGATGCATCACCCTGATTCTTAGAAGAAGAGAAGGCAGTTATCAGAAGCACCAATACTCCTAAGCCTTTTTGAAATACCCTTTGCTTACAAATTTTACTAGTTGTGATTTCCATGACTTAGATTTTTTTTCTTTCCTCATTTCTGACAACAAATGGAAGGTTTCATGGATTCAGTAAAGAGATTCGAGTTTGAAGTTAAATTTAGCATGTTACTAGCTATGTAATCTTAAAAAAATCTCCTTATCCCTAAGCCTAAATTGCTATTATTTCTCATCCATTAATATTAAAATAGAGCTTAATAGTAGCCTACTGCATAGATTTTTTTTTGTAAAACTTACAAGATTTAACATTTAGAAAAAGTTTAGAATTTCCTGTATAAAATGTTATATGTCACTTGTTATTAATATTAATTCTTTATTGCCACTGTTGCTATTATCATTATTCTTTTTTCCTCTGTTTTTCTAAGGATCTTCTTCTACTTGTGGTATTTCACTTGAAATCAGTTTTACCTTTTCATTTTACAGACATATCCCAAATATTTTTACTAGTATCTTTTCTATGGTAACCCTTAATTCATTATCTTCAGCTCCACTTATCTTATATTCTAAACTTTTTTGTGTAACAATCCATTAGACAGCTCACACTGCTTATAAAATATGCAGCAAAAAAAAAAAATATAAAATCAATCAAGTAACCAACAACAAATAGTAAGAAGAATCCCCATTCATTTACTTGCCACCTGTGACAGCAATCTGGGAGGCTTTCATGCTCCTTCTTCTGCCTACAACTAAGTAATCTATAGATTTTAACAAATAAATCCCACAGATTTTAATAAATTAGCCTCTTCCGCTATCTTTATTCCTGTAGCCAGAATGTTTTGTTTTGTTTTAATCTCTGCTGAGTTAGCACAGAAGATTTAAACACTACTTTCTTCCTCTTCCTCAAAAACATTGCCCAGTCTTACTGGTCTCCATCCTTCGCCCTAGCTAAGTGTACCTTTTTCTCAATCGAAAACAGAAATCAGACAACCAATAAATACTTAAATAGATAAGAATATAACTGCACTACCTAAAACTCATTTAGGGTCCATATTACTTGTAGGATACATTCTCTACTGCTTAGCCTGACTTAGAGGGTCATTCTCTGACCCCAGCCCACTCATATAAGAGGTTGTATGTGGTAATGGTTGAGACAAGGATTCCAGAGTCATATTGCCAGCATTTAAAACATGCCTTCACCTCTTCTTGCTTGACATCTTGGGAAACTTCTGTTTATCTCTCCTGATCTACATCTTATACTTTACTTGCTCTGTGCTGGGAGGCTGATATGTCTGGACCTGATCAGTTACCTTCTGTGTCCTCTGGTATCACTTGGACTTAGCCAATAAAGGCCACCATCAGGAACTCTGTAAAATAGCAAGAGAGGATTCACTTCCTATTGGGTTGCCAAAGGTTGATAGTGCCCGTCTACTGAAGGCCACAGCCCTTGTAATGTAGACCTCTCAAAATTGCCTTTGCTGGGTTCTGTTAATTACCTTCTATTCTTTAGAGCCTAAGGGTTACAGCAACTTCCCCTAGGTTACCAGACTCTATTCACTTTGAGTTTTTCTTCAGATCTGATTTTTCATTTTTCTCTGGGCAATAAATGGGTTCCTGATTTAGAGCAATGCCCATTAAACTCTTTTACTTTTCCCATACTTTTCAAGAACCATATTCTTTACCTTGAACCATAGTTCCTGAAGTTCATCATTTGTTGTGACCATTGCTATGAGGCTGACTCCCTGATATAATGACAGTCAGGTCAATTAAGCTGTTTAATAGCTGTGATACGGATCCCTGACCTTCTTGGCCTTGCACGTATCACCTCCCTCTAGGATAACTGAGCAATGTTTTGGTTTCAAAGTTTCCACTATTTAATTGTCTAAAGTATTGTGATGTTAACCTGCTGCTGCTGCTGCTAAGTCGCTTCAGTCACGTCTGACTCTGTGTGACCCCAGAGATGGCAGCCCACAAGGCTCCCCTGTCCCTGGGATTCTCCAGGCAAGAACACTGGTGTGGGTTGCCATTTCCTTCTCCAATACATGAAAGTGAAAAGTGAAAGTGAAGTCACTCAGTCATGTCCGACTCTTTGCAACCCCATGGACTGCAGCCTACCAGGCTCCTCCGTCCATGGGATTCTCCGGGCAAGAGTACTGGAGTGGGGTGCCATTGCCTTCTCCAGATGTTAACCTAGTCAAGTTCTAACCTTGAGAAACTTCGTCTCTGTATGATCTTTTTTAAAATCATTCATTAGAATTTTGTTATTTTTAAAGATGATATTGACTATTTGTATACACACTCACACACACACACACATACATACACACACACATATGCATGTATTTTTTCCCTTGAGCTCTCCTTAAGGAAGGTAGGATTTTTTTGGCAGTTCTCTTTTTTCTCTCTTCCAATCAGCATCTTAGTCATCTTCCCAAGGGAATTTTGGAATCATGGGAGTCATCTCACTTCACCTTAATCAAAAACCTATTCTGTTTTCTACAAATGTATTCCCAAGCCCTTTTTATTCACTTTATATCATTTAATCTCAAAAAATCCCTGTGAGATTGCCATCACTAGTATCCCTGTTTTACAAATGATAAAAGTGACACTCAGAAATGTTATGAAATTTGCCCATGGGCCCAGAATCAGCTAATGACAGAGGCAGAATTCTAAGCTTTCTCTGTTAAAGACAAGAAGTATGGAATATTTTAATATAGTGCTTCTGTTTAAAAGAATACAAGCTACAATATTTCAAACCAATATGCAGCTTTACATGTTTAAGTCCAAAATCATCTGGCTCAAGTCTATTATAAAGAGTAAACACTTCTTGCATTTAAAACACTGAATTCCTTGTTCAGTTATGGGATGTTCAGAGTTCATAGAGAACAATCCAATGTGTCATTTGTTTCAAGTTGGACTTGAAGTCTTGGTGTTATATTTTATTCCTAACTCCAATTTCTTTTGGTGAGCTCTGCACTTTGCCCTGGGTTAGGCACCCATCAGAAAAATGTCTTTGGCACTCTCCCTCCAAGAGTAAACAGCTAAATGGGGAATATGGTTATGGTGTGGAGCCTCATCTCGGACATGTCTGGCTCATTCCATAGGACCGGGATTCTATTTAAGTCTCCATGACCAAGGTGATGGTTCTTCTCTATAGCAGGGATCTATCCAGAATTCTAATACATGTTTGTGGCCCTCAAGCATTTTGCCTATCTTTAAAAAATTCTCACTACAGAAATGAATATTTCCTGCTATGATTCCATCCCTCCTCCAAAGAGGTTGATACTTAGAACTATGGAATTTCACCATTTAACCAACTTTGCAGATGATTTCATGTCACAGTTGGTTCAGTAATCATGTAAGTCTGGGAATGGAGGAAAGGAATAATTTTCAACAACATTCTACCTTTCCCAGAAAGAGAGATGTGTACCAGATCCAAAGTGAATCTATCTAACCAACCATTAACTTCTCATCCTGTTCATCATCTTGTGTGTCAGTTGTCTTATTTTCCTGTTATACAGGCATCTGCTCTTCATTTTTATGTCTGAATTTATAACTTGTATGCATATTTTTTTAAAAAAACACCAGAACCCACAAAAGCAATTATTTGCTTTTAACCCTGAATCCTATTAGCTTCTGTCTCATCTTTTGACTTTGTTTACTACCAATTTCTTGAAAGTACTGGTTGAAGCACAAGCTGGAATCAAGATTGCTGGGAGAAATATCAGTAACATCAGATATGCACATGACACCACCCTTATGGCAGAAAGCGAAGAATTAAAGAGCCTCTTGATGAAAGTCAGAGAGGAAAGTGGAAAAAGTTGGCTTAAAACTAAGCATGCAGAGAACTAAGATCATGGCATCTGGTCCCAACACTTCATGGCAAACAGATGGGGAAACAGTGGAAACAGTGACAGACTTTATTTTTGGGCTTCAAAATCACTGCAGATGGTGACTGCAGCCATGAAATTAAAAGATGCTTGCTCCTTGAAAGAAAAGTTATGACCAACCTAGACAGCATATTAAAAAGCAGTGACGTTACTTTGCCAACAAAGGTCCATCTAGCCAAAGCTATGGTTTTTCCAGTAGTCATGTATGGATGTGAGAGTGGGACTATAAAGAAAGCTGAGCACCAAAGAATTGATGCTTTTGAACTATGGTGCTGGAGAAGACTCTTGAGAGTTCCTTGGACTGCAAGGAGATCCAACGAGTCCATCCTAAAGGAAATCAGTCCTGAATATTCATTGCAAGGACTGATGCTAAAGCTGAAACTTCAATACTTTGGCCACCTGATGGGAAGAGCTAACTCATTTGAAAAAACCTTGATGCTGGAAAGAGTGAAGGCAGGAGGAGAAGGGGATAACGGAAGATGAGATCATTGGATGGCATCACCGGCTCTATGGACATGAGTTTGAGTAAACACTGGGAGCTGGTGATGGACAGGGAGGCCTGGTGTGTTGCAGTCCACGGGGTCGCAAAGGGTCGGACACGACTGAGTGACTAAACTGAACTGAACTGAACTGAACTGTGTGGTTGAAAACTTGGTGTTTCTGCTTCCTTTTCATGTCAATCATCTCAATACCCTCCTGGCTGCCCTCTGAAGATATCCTTCAGTGCAGACACTCCTCATCTAGAGCTCTTTGAATTTACTGTTTCCAACAACACTAGCCCTGGGACACACTGCCTTAGATAGGGCAATTAGAGTGCCATATTCTTCTGGACTGAGTGGGACACATTTGGAGCGGTCTGGACTATGTGATAATATTTTGAGTCCTCTCTTTTGCATTGCAATATATTTCCATCAGCAAAAACTCCTGCTGAGAGAAATGGGAAAATTTGAGCTACATGGATTTCAGCTACTTACATTCTACCATCCTCATTAACTTTCTGTATCTTATATTTGAATAATTTCATGTATTTTTTTTCCCAGAGTACAAACTATCTTCTTAACATCAGCTGTAACATTACATCTTAACTTCAGTAAATAGAGCCCTAAATAAATCCAAATCATTGAAAATAAACACCTTGCTGAAAATGTCCAAGATAAAATAATGATATTGTTCTTTTTCTAATAACAAAAACAATAGGCTTCCAAAGCGAAATAAAACAGGCATAAGAGGAGATAGTTAATCTGCCTGCCAATGCAGGAGACATGAGAGATACAAGTTCAATCCCAGGGTCAGGAAGATCCACAGGAGAAGAAAATGGCTATCCATTCCAGTATTCTTGCCTGGAGGATTCCATGGATAGAGAAGCCTGGCAGACTACATTCCATGGGGTTGCAGAGGAGGACACAACTGAGTGACTACCACTTTCACTTCCAGATGAGGTGAAGGAAGTGAGAAAGTGGCTATCATATAAACCCTTATGACCAGCATTCAGTTTCAATATTCACCATGATTTCAAATTTCTACTCTTAATAATATTTCCCCCAGTCCTATTTTCTTACTCCCATTAAAATATATATATATATTGCAGGCCTTTCTGCTGTAGCAACAACTTTCACCAGGGGAAAGTAAGACAATGAACAAATAAATACATAGTAACTAAGATACATTGAAAGTTTTACTCTTCTAAACATTAAAGCAAAGTGACTTATGGCAACATCCTCCTGGGTGGATTTGAGGAGTGAGTGTGAGGTGGTCATTTGAGGAGTATTTGTATGAGGAAATACCCTGGGTGGATGTGGCATTCACTTTATAAGAACAGTAAAAAAAACAGAATAAAAATAGTTGGGGGTTGAGGCATTTGTGGCTATATTTTTTACATAGCAGCTCTGATGTTAAAACTAAGCATAATGTGAAGAAAATCACTTACTTTTCTTGCAATAACTTGTTTTCATTTATTTTCCCTCTTGGCTCTAAGAAGGTACCTACTTTTTATTTTTTAAGCTGCTCTGAGGAATCTTGCACTCCAGCACCCCAAAAGGGGTGGTATTGCTGAAATGCCTTAGAGTTGCCCTTCTTGTGTTGGGAGGGGGAAAAAAAGTCAGTATTCCAATCTCAAAGCCCAATGAGAGTAAAAGCTTTACTAGGCTTCATCAGCCAGGCCTTAGATTAAAATGTGGGCCTGTTTCACCATTTCATTCTTATCTTTGAAAAGACATGGAGAGGGCTGCAAAAGTTAGTATCCAAATGAAATCTTGAGTTAAAATTGTGGAGAGTTACCTAGTACAGTAATTAATCTGAAATCATTACTTATCATTTATCTGGTTCCCTGAGTATGCATTCAGGGAGTGCTATTAGTACCATTAAATATTTCTCACAAATTCCACTGGCTAAATCTGAACACTTCATTTTAATACAGTCACTGACAACTGAAATGTTTCCATAGGAAACAGTCCTGTGATACTAAGTCTTGTGAAGAACAGGTTAAGGGAATTTGCAATTTTGAATCACAAAGAGAAGATTAAATCTCTTATCAATGGAAGATCAACAAAAGAGAAGGAAGTTGTTCAGGGATGTGCTGCTAGTGATGGCAAATCTAGAAACAAATTACAGAATTATAAAAAGGCACACTTAAAATCACTGAATGATAACCAACTCTCTGCAATGTGATAGGCTGACTCTAAGTCTCTGTCCTAGGTGGATGATCCCAAGACAGTGGCATCAAAGAATAACTCCCACTCCCATAGCATAATTGCAGATGCCAGTGAAACTTGGCTGGGGGCAGACCTGCCCATGATACCTGTAATATTCTCCCTTTGATGGCCCAAGAGGCTAGATTCACTCAATAATATAAAAGGTCAAAAATCACTTCTATCAAAAGGGTTTATTCATTCATTCAGAAATAGAATGGCCTATGCCAAAAGAAAATGGTTTTCCTTATTTGGGCAGTATTCTTCATAGATGGATTTAAATTGACTTCCATAATGTAAACTGAGACTAACACGGAGTCTAATTCCAGTTATTCTCATTAAAGAGAATTATCAAAAGTCACAGTTTGGCAGAAAGTTCAGTTTATTCAGTGAAGAAGTTGATGAGGGAAAGAATGGCTTGACTCTGGAGTCAGGTAAATGTGCAAATTATGTATGCTTTGACCTTGTTAGAAAAACCTCCATTCATTTTACAACTATCTTTTTACAGTATATCCCAGACACCGTGATGTGTTGGATACTAGTCTATGCACCTAATACAGGGATAATAGTGTCCCTTCTTTCAGGGACTTACTACACCTGAGGGAGAACCCTACATGCAGACATAAAATTTCCACAGAAAGACAAGTGCTGAAATTTTAAGTGTAGTATAAGAAGTACCTTGCCCTCACGGGATCTCAGTTTTTCCATTTGTAAACAGAGTGTTGGTACTTTAAGAAGGCTTTCCAGTTCTGAAATAGTTATGACTAGTACTTGATCATCAGCTACCACCTGAACCCTCACTGGTAGGTGGGTTTCCCAAGGTAACAGTGGAATCCCACCGCAGCCTCCAGGCACATGCTAGAACAATGAATCTCCACCAGTGTCATAAACTTTCTGTCTGTTCACAATGGTAAACATCTCACCACAACAGTTGACTTATGCCTGCTTTTTTAACAATTGCAACAGATGGTTGACACTTGAACAGAATATATAATTAGCTTTGCAATCTAACACTTCATTCTTATTTGTTCTTTCTCAAAGGAGAGAAGCTGCGCCTTATGCCATTGGGTCTAATCTGTTAGTTTAATCAGAAGCAGCACTAGGAAAGCTCTCAAGAGAGATGAGCTGTGGGAGGATTCCTAATCCCAGCCTTTTGAGGACATTAAAAAAAAACTGGGAGAGGGTGGAGAGAGAAAGCTTAGTACTTTTTTAAAAACTGATGCCTCATTCTCATTTGTGTTCCAGATGAGGAAAGTTTTTATACATGTTTTTCTCTCATTTCTTCCACTTTACCTTCCTTAGCCTCAATTGCTTCATCTGGGTTTGCAATGCTTAATTCAGGGGCTGCTCTGATTAGTAAATGGAATAACGCCTGGAAAGACCTAGCATAGAGTTTGGCATGTAGCGGACACTGCACAAGTATCGCTATATATGATGACTCGATGGACATGAGTCTGAGTGAGCTCTGGGAGTTGGTGATGGACAGGGCGGCCTGGCATGCTGCGATTCATGGGGTCTCAAAGAGTCGGACACGACTGAGCGACTGAACTGAACTGAACTGAATGGGTCCTCACTTCCTATTTGTTTTGACACTGTTAATATGATTCAAGACCTTGCACCTGCTGATTGAACCAGTGACCTTTCTCAAATGCACATTTCAGGAAGAAGCCTCCATCAACATTTCCTTCCTCTTTCATGGAATCTCTTCTGCAAACACTGCTTCTCTGCCCTCTTAACCAAGGCAGCTCCCGGGCTGACGTAGGTCCCTGGAAGTCCAGACATCAATATACTTTTCTTTACTTAACCATTCTTATTCTCCATGTGAATCTATTCCAAATTCCATTCCCTTTCCTGATTCAAGAAATCATAAATCTAATATGGCACTCCCTCCAAAGTTTAAATTTATATAATGGAGCTACTGTCACCTTACTTGTTACATGTGTGATATATTCATGGGGATTTTGATATTCACCTATCTCAATCTTGTCAGTGAATTATGCTATTTAAAGAACAGAACAAAGTCTAAGATTGAAAGGCATGGCGTTGTTAAAAAAAAAAAAAAAAGATGGAACTTGTTGTATCAGAAGAAAATTCCACTTCACCCAAAATATCCTAAAGTGTTCAGATGATCCTTGACCAGAGATAATGCCATAATTATTCCAAAAAAGATTACATGCCAGCAGTCTACAGTAAACTTTGCTGATCCAATGAACTTTAGGTAACTCAAGAAGGGAATGGAACCTAGAAGTCTTTAGAGAAAGGGCAACAGAGTACAATTTAGAATAATTTACAAAACCTAAAGAAAATAAATTAGGTAATATAAAATATATAGAAAGCTAATTGGAGGGGTCTTAAAAATTCAGTCACCATAGAAGAGAAATGCATTTTTACTGAGTTCTATGCTTAGTAATTCAGATATTTCACATACTAGAAATGTGGAAACATATATAATGTTCTTAGCATAGGGGGTTGCATGTAGTGAATGTTTAACAGAGGCTGAATACTATTATCTCAGTCAATTTCAGAAACATTTCTGTTTTGCAGAGGAAGAAAATTGGTATCTGAATATTTGGGCAGCCAGGCAAACTTCACAAAGAGAGAATGTGGTGAAATCCGGATTCTAAGTGAATCTTCCAGACATTAAATTTTTTATCTCTTTTTTCCTGTGGTGCTACATGACTTGCCATTTGAGCTAAGAAAGAGGATTTTTCTTTCAAATAATGTCCTAATACTCATCCACATCCTATCTTAGCAGATACAAACATAATTCTATCACAGGTAGGGGATACTTTAAATCTGCTTCCAAGTTGTACTTAAGCCCACTGTGAGAATTTTAGTGTACTTCAAATGTATTCACTCATTCAACAAATATATAATGAACACCCTACTCTGTGTCAGGAACTATTCTAGGTATGGGGAGTACCATGGGAGAGAAAATATTTACTCTGTATATGGAATGAGCTGGACTATCTATTGCTATTCAAAACTTATGACTAGAGTAACAGTTCCTTTACTAGTCATTGGTTATACTCATTTTTGGTATAATACAGACTGTAAAAGATCCCATGCATACTGAAATCCAATAACAAAAACAAAATTCCTGCATTTGTTTACTAAATATATATAATCATGAATGAAAATTATGCAAAGTTTAAGACATAAATACAAAACTTCCACAGCCCCGGTATCCTAAAACAAACACTTTTAACGTGTTTGACATATTAATATGTTTAATATAGTTCTAAATAAGTAAATACCCTACTACACACATACTTATGATTTATAAACCATTCTGTACATTGTTTATGGTTTGTTTTTAAGTAAGATTTAACATGCAATGTAGCAGCACGGGCAAAGCTTACGCATGTCTATGTGCCTGAGTTTCCAGTAACTAGATCAAGGACATTTGAAGCACAACATCCAGAACACTCCTGCCCATCCCAGTCAACACCCTCTCCAGGGAAATTGGTATTCTGATGTATCACCATATATATTAATTCTGGCTGTTCTTGAACTTCATAAAATTTGAATTAGATGGGTTGTACTTTCTTGACTGGTTTGTTCCAACAATATTTTATGCTTTACTTTTAATTTAGCATTACATAATAAATGATTTCCTTCAGCAAATTTCATTCAACAGAGATTTACAGGGTGTTAACCAGGTGCTCTGCCCTGATGCAGACACCATGCAGAAATATTCACTATACCCATTATTATTCAACAATATATTGAGGTTCCAACAAGTAAGAAAAGAAGGAACATTTTTTAAAAAGGATAAAAACACTTGAAAGCAAGAGATTAGAATAATTTAAAATAGAATACTAGAATTAATGCAATATTTGATAATGTTGATGAAGATAAGATACATTTGCAATAGTCTTTTTCTGTTGTAATAGTGCACTTTTTAAAAGCACAATAAATTTATTAATTTTTAAAGATATTATTTGGTACTTACATCCATGTATTCTGTGAAACATAGGGATAAATAAGTTAACAACAGAAATAAATACCTTGACCTCATCAAACATGTATTCTAGAAAGGATAAATAAAATATAATCAATAAACACAATCAATAAGTAAAATTGTATTATAGGTTATAATTTGAAAAGTATGTCAGAAGTGGAAAATTAAGCAAGGTGGGAGGAAATTGTCAGTACAAAGGGGATGCAGTTCTAAATAGTGATCATATTCCCAAACTACCTTAATTGCATTAGTATAACACTGGATGGGGAAAAAAAGGGTTATGGAAAAAGAAATGAGGATCCGGTCTTGGCTTTAAATATGCATCATAATTTAATGTATAATAGAGATGCTACTTTAATTCAGAGGAAAGAGGTATGTTATTTATAAAATAAAGCTGAAACAACCACCATCCATCTAGTGGATCCTCTATTCATTCACTTTTATTAAGTGGACCACTCTGCTATATTATGCAGGAAAATAAATACCATTTAGGACAGAGACCAAATCTTAATGTAAAAATAATAATGCAATACTAAAATAATGTAAGAGATCTCTCATTAAAAAATGAAAAGTGAATACATCCTTCATTCCTACCTATTTATTGAATCTTATTTATGTTCAGTGTTTGAGTTCATCAATGTACAAAGCTGGACCATTAGGAAGACTGTTGCTGCTTCTGCTGCTGTTGCTTCAGTCGTGTTCGACTCTGGGATTCTCCAGGGAAGAATGCTGGAGTGGGTTGCCATTTCCTTGCCAATGCATGAAAGTGAAAGTGAAGTCACTCAGTCCTGTCCGACTCTTCCCAACCCCATGGACTGCAGCCTACCAGGCTCCTCTGTCCATGGGAGTTTCCAGGCAAGAGTACTGGAGTGGGTTGCCATTGCCTTCTCTGTAGGAAGACTGAGGACTGAAAAATTGATGCTTTTGAATTGTGGTGCTGGAGAAGACTCTTAAGAGTCCCTTGGACAGTATGGAGATCAAACTAGTCAATCCACAAGGAAATCAACCCTGAATATTCATTGGAAGGCCTGATGCTGAAGCTCAAGCTCCAACACTTTGGCCACCTGATGCGAAAAGCCAACTCATTGGAAAAGACCCTGATGCTGGGAAAGACTGAGGACAAAAAGAGAATAGGACAACAGAGGATGCCATGGTTGGATGGCATCACTGACTCAGTGGTCATGAGTTTTAGGAAACTCAAGGAGATAGTGAAGGATAGGGAAACCTGCAAGGAGATCCAACCCGCCCATTCTGAAGGAGATCAGCCCTGGGATTTCTTTGGAAGGAATGATGCTAAAGCTGAAACTCCAGTACTTTGGCCACCTCATGCGAAGAGTTGACTCATTGGAAAAGACTCTGAAAAAAAAAAAAAAAAGAAAAGACTCTGATGCTGGGAGGGATTGGAGGCAGGAGGAGAAGGGGATGACAGAGGATGAGATGGCTGGATGGCATCACTGACTTGATGGACGTGAGTCTGAGTGAACTCCGGGAGTTGGTGATGGACAGGGAGGCCTGGTGTGCTGCGATTCATGGGGTTGCAAAGAGTCGGACACGACTGAGTGACTGAACCAAACTGAACTGAACTGAGGGAAGTCTGGTGTGTGGCAGTTTGTAGTGTTGCAGAGAATCAGCAAAGTCATTTTATCATAATCAGTTCAAATATTTATATAAAATTTAACTCTATAACATGATAGTATATGCATGTATGTTTGTGTGTGCACAAAAGAGTGCATAAATGCACACATACTCATATAGGTGTTTTGGGATAGGCTGAACACTGGAAGAAGGATGCCCAGTGATTTTAGTTTTGGCTCCAGAACCCGGGTTTAGTCATGTACTTATCTGTTTTTGTTTATACATAATTATAGATGTATAAGTGTGTATATATATACACATACACACACACACAAGTCATTTTAGCATAAAAATTCAAGCTAAAAAAACAGGCTTTTTAAACTTCCAATATTCTTTTTCTTGTTGTGGAAACTAAGGCCCAAAGAAATATCCAACTTTACATAGTCTGCGAATAACAAAGTCAATACAGCCTTTTTTCTTTCTTTTTTTTAAAAAAGCATTTCAATTTTCATTTTGGGAAAAGAGTTTGAGCAGTTTGAATTAGATGTGTTCACATAATATAAAGCCTGCTTTTCTTCTCTGAGCCCACTCTAGATTTTTTTTACTGTAGTCCAGAGACTTCCAAACTTTTTAAAGCTATGTTTGAAATAAAGTAACATGGACAAGTTCTCTGTACTGAGAATAGATTTGTTCTTGATTATTGTTTTATAATATTTCCCATTATAGGAATATCAGAGAGAAACATGTAGACAACAAGTGGCCATGGGGTGGAAATGAGGGATTACTGGAAAATGCATGCAGTTCTGTGGGCAAGGGATGAAGGATTCTGGAGGCATTTGATGCCAAAATATTCACATCAGAAAAGAGCAAAGAAAGAGGATTTTGTCCCAAGATTTTCTAAAAAAAATGACAAATACAAATATCAACAAAGGTCCGTAGATGTTTTAAATTTTATTCCAAGTGGGAAAAAGTCTCCCAATTTTATTCAATACTTTGTTTAGGCAATAAAGCTTACATTTTAATTACAACCTCACATTTAATCATCCTGATCTCTGTCTAGATTTATATAAAGAAAATAACAAGACCAAGAGAAGTAACTTGCCTAAGGTCACACAGTTAGTTATCAGCACTTCTAGAACTAGACTTGTATATTTCAACACACTCATTCTCCCATCTCTTCCCTGACAGAATAACTTGGGGTGAGATACTGAATGACTGCATAAAACAAAGAATCCACAGTTCCAGCAAAATAAAGGTAAAACACAAGCATTGATAAAGACATATACCTACTATAACTGAGTAGAACCTATCTTCAATTTTTTATTTCTGAACACAGATAAAAGTTACATGCTATACACCACCTCTGACGTAGCTTCTTGAGGGTGGAAGACAGATGATTCATCTACTACTATTCTGTATGTTTTTTTTAATAATATTTATATTTTTTTCAGTGAGCTTTGAACACCTTGAAATAATGAAATATATCTTTAATCTTTGGTCCTTGGGGCAAGATTAATACAACGACAAAGCAGGTGTGGGTAAATGAATGGATGAATGAATGGATGTGTTTCCAACTTGTAAGTGGAAAAATACTTCTACTTGTGGACATGAGACCTCAGGAATTTGTTGGTGATTCCAAAATCTTTAATCACTAAAATCACTTATTATCATGTGTGTGTGTGTGTGTGTGTGTGTGTGTGTGTATGCACACTTTACATTCTGGTATGACTTCAGAATAAATTTATCTTCTTGAGCCATTGATCATCTTTGATTTACAATATAATTTGGGATTTTATTGGTATGTTTGTGTAGTGTATATATTGATAGTTCTTTGAGATTTTATCATCTGAATAGATCTTCAGAATAGAAATATAGAACTGTCCTGTCACCACTAAGAAACTTCTCTGTGCTCCCTCTTTATAGCCACACTCACTCCTTTTTACCTAATCCATTATAATTATTGAACTGTTCCCCATTGCTGTAATTTATGGTATTTCAAGAAAGTTACATAAACGTAATCATGCAACATGTAACCCTTTAGGACTGTAATTATTTACTCTTGAAATTCATCGAACTTGTTGAATTTATCTGTAGTTTGCTCCTTTTTATTTCTGAGTAGTATTCCCTTGCATGGATGTACCAAGTGTGTTTAGCCAGATGCCTAAGACTTTTATTTGATTTTCCAAAGTTATCTATCATTACCACTTAATGCTTATACCTCTCACAGATGACATAGTTAAATTTTTTTCCTCCCCAGGATTCTTTGTGTAAGTGCTTCCAATCAGCTTCTTTTCTATCTTAGCTATTTTACTAAATCTTAAGTCCTTACTGTGCCAGCAAAGAATGACTAGATACCCAACTTGGCCCTCTAGCATTCTCCAACCCTGCACCAGCAATAGTTCCTTTCCAGTAGTAAGGACATAATATTTATAGACTCTTGGCAAGAGTTTGGAACTGTACAGGTTCATAGTAAGTAATTTTGGTAAATGTTCCTAATTCATTCTAACTCCTCTTGCACACATTCATCTTTTACCTAGGGTTTTTTTGGCAACACACTTTTAGATATTATCATAAAGAATTTCTTCACATCTAAAGCACGAAATAACTCAGCGAGTCTGAAAGTTTTACCTTGTGGGGAAATATTTTTAAAGGAAACTCAGTGATATTTGAAACAGCTATTGGAAGAACTGAATTTAACAAATCAATAAACAGTTGCACTGATGGCTTGGGGGTTGGAGAGATGGTTGCGGTATCAGTGGGAAAGGTGGGGACAGCATTTACTTACTCTAAGTGGGGTGGGCATTATTTCAGTACAATAATGATTCAACCACACAAAACGAATATCCATGATGCTAAGTAAGGAACATTTTGTGTTTTCTTTTCTTTTCCCATTCTCACCCTGAGATTAGGGCAAATAATGGAAAAAAGTAATGAGAATCTTACTTGGTGAGAGCAAAGTGCTTTCTCTGTTAGGAGTACAAAGAGACATCCCCAGGACTCTCGTGTATATTCTGGAAGGAAAGCCTGCTTCAGAAATGGCAAGCTTAACCTTCTCAAAGTTTCATTTTCCTGAATTATCAAGGCTCAATCTTGTTCTTTTGTTACTGAATACATCTCCTATAGAACTCAGCCTTTTGCACTGACCATGATACTGAGGGTAGAGGCAGCAAACAAGTGGGTGAGGAAGGGGCCAATGTATTTCATGATTCTTATAATCAGTTTATTTCAGGGGCTTCTTCGGGGACTGCCTGATCCCTTCACAATAGTTCTGCTTCTGATCAAGGGGAAAAAAAATAAATAAATGTGATCTCATAGTCTCCTTGTGGCTCTCCTTCATGGAAACAATTCTCTTGTACTGAAACCAAAACGAATTCTAGGGCATGGCTGAAAAGTAAGCATTCTTGGCTTGTTTTCAATTTCCTCATCCCCAGCCACAACTGGAAAATTGTTAAGCAGTCTTTCTCATTTTTTTCTTTTCTGTTTTTACTATTTCAGTTTCCTTTATATGAATCATTTTTCATTGCAGCAGAAAAAGTGAGGGAGGGAAAGGTAGCAATGCCAGGGAATATAATGCTGGTCTCTGTTGAGTGCTCTAACTCAGATGGCTAGTTGCAAGCACTTCTAGGCTGGATTTCTGGCTGGAAAGGGATTTTAAAAATTAGAGAAACTGGAAATAGCTCTCATGACGATGACTAGGATTAACTAGAAGCCTACAAGAATGTTGGGGAGATTTCCAGAAAGATTTTGCCCAAGAAACTTCTCACTTGTGATTTCCAATTTTTTAAGTTTAAGATTAAAATAGACATTTTATAATCTCTAATATCTGTGAAACACTTTCTATTCCATAAGAGGATAGGAGAGACACAAAATCGTGGAATTTTCTAACTCTTGGTGCATGTAGTGAGTAGAATTTTGACTTAAAAAGAATTGGATTTTGTAGATAGGCCTTACTATATTTTCTCAGTGTATTATGTATCCGTTGTTGATTTTTAGAAAAGCCCTATTAGTGTTCTGATATGGGACACTATAATGCTATCTTTCTTACAAGGTTGTTGTGATATTATGATGCACACAGTATATCTAGCCCAGTGCTTGGCACATGGGCTCAACAAAATGTAATGTCCTATTGGAAAAGCTTAGATCTATTGTGGACCTTAAAAACAGTCTACTTGAGTCTCCTCCATTTACAAGCAAGAAATCAAAACCTAGAAACGTGAATTTACTGACACAGAAAGTTAGTATTAGGGACCTTCTAACTTTGTGGTTGCTATATGTAGAATAATTTTAATTCACATTTATAACTTCTGTGTGTACACTTTTAAATATTTACAGTACATGGATACTCTATAACAAATAGATTTAGTGTAAATTTGGCACCTATCTAATAACACAAAACATAAACAAAGGTAAAGGATGATGACTACTCAAATGAGAATAAAACAGATTCTGCTAGATCCAAATCAAAGACTAAATTCAATACGAGGTTACAACATGAGCTCGCTTATTTTTATTATACTCAGCCTGTATCTGACTTTGTCATCCAATACATGTTATGCTGGAACTGTTATGTAACATCCCTGAATTCAGCTGTTGTTCCAGCAGATGACATTAAAACTCCTTGAATTACCCTTAATATAACATAACAAATGAGTTTCACTTCCTTAGAATTTCTGGCAATGATTGAAAACTTATTTAACATATGTCCAGAATGAAAAGCTGCAAAATAGGACAGAAAAATGATTATTCAACTTATTAAGTATATTCCTAAACTTACTTCAAAATAATTCAACTGACAGTTCCTACTGAGTGATAAGACACTTATGGCCCATTCCCTTTGACCTCTATACTGACTGATGGGAAGGTCAATGTTGGCTATACACATACACAGAGGTTGAGGTAAAAATAAATGTTTATTCATGTCTAATATATGATTTAACTTTTTAAAATGCATCAATTAGATGATATATAAGATATATACGTATATCTTTTCTAAATCATACTACTTAAACAAAATAGAACTTTAGACTTATAAATAGCTTTCACAACAACTTAAGTGGACTGATGGCCAGGAGATTATTTTTTTTACCTTTTTAACAAAAGTTTAAGTTTATAGTACAATATTAACTATATGTACATCGTTCTAAAGCCAGTCTCTAGAACATTTTCATCTTGCATGACTAAGAATCTACATACATTGAACAGCAACTTCCCATTTTTCCCTCCCTCTACTCCCCAGCAACCGCCATTGTACTATTCTCTTCTAAGAATTTGACTATTTTAGATACTTTTTTTAAAGAGACTCGTGCAGTATCTGAAAGAATTGAGATCAGGATCTCGGGGAGGTATTTGCAATTCTCATGTTCATGGCAGCACTATTATAAACAAGAGATGGAAACAACCCAAATGTCCATCAATGGATTAGTGAACAAAACCATGGCATATACATACAATGGAATTTTATCCCGCCTTAAAAAAGAATGAAATCTTGTCCTATGTTCTAACATGGGCAAACCTTGAAGAAATTATGCTAAGTGAAAGAAGGCAGTTACAGAACAACAAAGCAAAAATGGTTGAAAGTGAAATTTGCTCAGTCGTGTCCGATTCTCTGCAACCCCATGGCCTATACAGTCTGTGGAATTCTCCAGGCCAGAATAATGGAGTGGGTAGCCATTCCCTTCTCTAAGAGATCTTCCCAACTCAGGGATAGAACCCAGGTCTCCTGCATTGCAGCTGGATTCTTTACTGTCTGACCACCAGGGAAAGTTTTTCACATGCCATATTTTAGCATTATGATCTACGTTTCCTTATGAAATGAATATTTTTTAAAAGATAAACCAATGTTACACTCATTTGGACAGGGAAATTTGGAGACATCATTAATTAAACAGAAGTTTACTTAGACTAATTATCTAAATGCTTCTCATGAAAAATTTGAGATTAACTTCTTACAGAAAATGTAGAAATGATCAGGAAGAAACATTCAATGTTTTATTAGTGTTTCATAATCTAAACAAGAACTTTTCCCTCTTTGGGTCTTAATTTTCTTAGTGACAAAAAAGAAAATCGTGTTAAGTGATTTATGTACATTATTTTGTATAATCATCCTGATAACCCTATCAGATGAGGATGTGTATTCTTGTTTTACAGATGCAGGTACTGAGATGTCTACAGCCATGGAACAAAGAAAGGACCTGAGCCCAAAGGATTGACTGATATATCTATCTACCTCTCTTTATGCCTATTTCTGTATCTATAAAATAAGAAAATATAAAATTCAAATCATATGTTCATATTGGTGAATCTATGTCAAATAAGAGAAAGGGTTCATTACAAATAAAATTCAACCTCAGGATCATGTGTGAGAAAATAAAGAAAAATAAAATGAGGAGGGAAATAAGAAATCTGAAATAATTTGTTGCTCTAGTAGGCTAGTATTTCCATGAACAATACTAACAATAATAATAACAAACATTTTTATAGGCTTGTATAACTCCATGGAAGAGATTAAAAAAAAAAAAAGCGGGAGTAGAACTGAGTGTACATTTGAGGTACATGTTAACACTTAAATCATACTTCACTAGAATAAATCAGTTCTAAGGAATTCCTCAGAACAAGGTATCTTAGGAAAAACCCTGATGCCTCGGCAGTAAGTTATTTGCATTATGGCTTAGCTAATGACTGTTGGAAGAAGACAGAACCTGACCATATGAAGAAAGACATCACAGTCTGTTATCTCTGCCATCAAAAAACTTGTCTACTAAAGGTAAAAAACAATTAGTATATGTGTAAAAACATATGTGGGGAATCTTCAGAGAACATAAATGATTCATCATGAAGACATATTTGTTCAAAGTCTATCGTTTTTTACGAAGCCTACCTATTATTTGAGTCTTTTCTCTCCTTTCTGAACGCTGTTCCTCAGAACTCACTGTGTGTCTCAAGTAGTCTGGGTCCTTTCTCTCCAGTTTGGTTGGAGATTTTTTAATAGATATATGGTTCTCAAACATCACTGTAGGTATGCAAAATAAGCCCTAGACTTTAAGCATTGTGCAAGCCAGATTCTGAATTGTGGAAGGAAACTATTTTTTTTTTTTTTGGAAACGCTTTCTTTACTTCCCTGCGGTTTCTGGAAATCTTAAGTAATTTGGCATCATGTCATATCTTGAAGGTCAGACTGACAGCAATGGACATGCTCAATTTCTGATTCCCAAGGAGATTCAGTGACGTACTATATTTTTAGTGTGTGATTATGTCCCTCATATTAATAACGGAACATAGGCCATCTGTGATTCTAGTTATTATTCTGTCTTAGAAAAATGAAGGGATTTATTTAACTAGTATTGAAGAACTAATTTGAAATTGACTAGCAATTCATTTTTCCCGATTATACATTATAGATCATTGGATTTGAAATCAGCATGGATCCTTAATTCATAGGTGGAAAAAAACTGCTAAGAAATTACCTATAACTAGTTTAAAATATAAAAAAGATACATTTCTCAATTAAAATTAAGGAGACATTATTTCCTGAGATTCTATTGACTGAATTAATGTTAGATTCTAGCCCCTTCAAGCAGATGCACCACTGTACATATTCATGAGAATGCAGGGGGAATAGTACAGATTTTAGAATCAGAATAATAGAAGTTCAAATCCCAGCACTGTCTTTTAGTTACAGCCAGATCTTGGAAGACTTATTTATTTAACTTCGCTTATTCTCAGTTTTGGGGGTCACAAAGAGTCGGACACCACTGAGCGACTGAACTGAACTGATGATTCTCAGTTTCCTCATTTACAAAAATGAACAAAATAATTTTAGACTTATGGGGACTTTTCACCTTTATAGCTATCAATCACTTCTTATCCCATTCTTCTCTCTGCTAATGTCCCCAGGGATGAGTGTGTGTGTGTGTGTGTGTGTGTGTGTACAACTATCCTAAGGATTTGCAACATCATGTGCATAGGTTTGATATAAAAATATAAAGAATTATGTTTGTAATACCCTTATACCTGATGAATGACTTGCTGAAGAACAGAGAAGGATACAGAGAAATGAAGTTTATTATTTTTTTAATAAGAAGGTGGAAAACTTATAAACAGGGCATGATTGGTGGTACTGTTCTACAGGTAAATTTATTTATTATACAAGGAATAAATTATTTGGTTTCTGGGAAATGTACATTCTAAGAGTTTTGTTACATAGCTATGCATGGAATATATTCTGCTTTATAGATACTATACAAGCAAACAAACTTTTTAGATCAAAGCATGATAAATTGGGACATACAGAAGAGATAGTTTTGGCATTATTGCTAACACAAAAGAGGAGTAATACACTGAAGCTTTGGAGGAGTCTGTGCAGGAAGAAAATTAAATCCTAAGTGGAAAATGGACATTAAACAATCTCCTTGACTTCTGGTTCTCTGCAGGACTTGTGGCCAACAAAGATATTCCAATTCTTTGTGTGTCTTTGGACTCATGAATCCTGCTTGCTGGCATCTCTATGGATGGAAAACCTGAGGTAAGAGATGTTGATCTTCTCTTTTAGGAAACTTCCTAGATTTTGGTGGAGGTTGATTGAGGAGATCCTAGGCCTTCAGTAGGTAGGCCTTGCACCTGGCCAGGACTAGAGAGGACTCAGCCTTGCCCTTAGTACCTGGGTGTGTGTCTGTGTGTGTGTGTTTAGTCATGTTCAACTCTGTGACCTCATGGACTGTAGCCTGCGAGGCTCTTCTGTCCACAGAACTTTTCAGACAAGAATACTGGAAGAGGTTGCCATTTCTTTTTCCAGGGGATCTTCCCAATCCAGGAATAAAACCCATGTCTCTTTCATCTCCTACATTGGCAGGCAGATTCTTTACCACTGAGCCACTAAGGAAGCCTCCACATTACCCTTGATCTTAGCAAAAAGGCCAAGAGTCTACTGCACTCTAAGCAACATATTAAGAGTTCTTCTCCTTGTATTTAGTTCTGCTGACAAGTGGGTTGTCAGCAGATCCATCAAAGATCTATTTAGTGAGAAAGAGAAGGACAGAGAAGTATTTTGGATGGACTAAAAAAAAATGCAATCATCAAAAAAAAAAAAAAAAGAATTTGTGATGAGTCTGCCATCCCTCTGCCTACTAGAGATTTATTGTATCTGCCTTTTAGAGTCAATTATCTATCAAGTACCTTTTACCAGCTAGCTGGGACTACCATTATCTGTTTATTTAAAATCTTCCCAGAAATATTTCAGTAAGTGGCCAATTTCCCCTCAGCACTTGAGTTATCTTATGTAATAAATGTTGAGGCCCAATATGCCTGGCCCGCCTCTTTCTGGGGTTTCCTTTTTTTATTTCATTTTTACTAAAAGAGAAGATTGGAATTCTCCCTGACTCTGTGTTACTTAATACCAATTAGCATGTCAGCAATACTTTCTCTTTAAAAATACTGCATTTTAATTCATTCCTGGAGGCTGTGCTAGCTGAGAGAAAATATTTGCAAGAGCACTCTAATATCTGATTCAAAAGTGTTATTCTTGGTTGCTGCTATTCATATAGTTTTCAGTCAGGACTAATATCCTCTGGTAAAAACAATCTCATTAATACAGGCATTAATCCAGATTGTGTTAACTATTGACTGTTCTAGAAATTTATCTCACATGAACTCATGTCTGTACACTGGACAACTGAATAATTCCTGTTCAGTTATGACATTTTTCATTGCTCCAAACAGGTATATTTAAATACAATTATAGTTCATCTCTTTACTTAGATATTCACTATATTTTAGCTTCTCTAAATTTTGGTCATTTTCTTGTAATAATAAATAACAGAGGAAGAAAAATAAAGAATAGTGATAGATGAAACATAAAAGTAATGCTAATATTGATAACTGCCAACAGTTACTAAGCATCTACTATGTGTTAAGCATTTGGTTAAACATGCTATACTCAATAGCTAATTTAATCCTCATATAGCATATGAATTAGAAATTGCAATTTTATTCCCAGGTTTCTATTGAGGAAATGAATACCTGGAAGGCTAGGTGCTACCAGCAAAATAATACACAAGTATGCAATATATAGAAGTGGGTGAACCTGGACCTCATACTAGAATCTGTTCTATGTCATGTTCTAGCATGTGCTCTGTATCCTTCCAGGGACAGAGGAGCCTGGTGGGCTGCCGTCTATGGAGTTGCACAGAGTTGGACACGACTGAAGTGACTTAGCAGCAGCAGCATGTGCTTTTACCTTTATCCTGGATTTTGAATTTTCTCTGGGTCTTTATATCACTCAGTCGAGATTTCAATCCTGGGCAGAAGTAACAACTTGCTACATACAATGGTCAGTTTCCTCCTGTGGCCCATTTGCTGCTGCTGCTGCTGCTAAGTTGCTTCAGTCATGTCCGACTCTGTGCGACCCCATAGACAGCAGCCCATTTAGGGCTTGTATAATAAAGAATGTTCTAATAAATGCTAACTGGGTTATAGTTAGTTCCTAAAAGATTATCTATTTTAAGTGATTTTTGTTCAAATATACATTATTTTTTACTTAGACACACAGTATGAGATTAAAATACATCTAAGTTAATGGTTTTAATAACATTGAAGAAAGTTCTGCTTATTTTTGTTATGGGAGAACAAAGTTACAGAAAAGTTTTATGTTTACAATTCTGTTGATGATGTTAATAGTTTTTTTTAAAGCACTATAATTAAAATCTCTAGTGTCTGCCATCAAATAGTAATGTTATTGGGTATTTTGAGTAACTGAGAATAAATCTCTATACCATAATACTTTTTATGAAAGCGACATTTTCTTCTTTAAATTTTTATGTAAACAATGCTCTCTTGGAATCTGCTTCTTTTATGCCTTGTGTTATGGCACCATGTACACTAAAATTTTGGCCAATACAGTGTTAAAATCAATTAATTATGGGCATTTTAATCTCAGCTAGAGTGTGTGTGTATAAAACTCAAAACTTTTGTATCAAGACAGTATTCTGGGAGTTGATGATAAGGATGATATCTTAATCATATCTGTGCCAACAAAGTACTGAAAATATGTTTCCTCCTAAGTGAAAGTTATTGGCAGCATATACTGTTATTTTGTCTCAAGAGCTAAAATATTTGTATCAAGTTTTTGTTTGTGGACAACAAAAGACAGACAGTTAACTCAAGAGGAAAGTAAGTTTAGTAGAAGGATATTAGCTTGTTCCTATGGAAGCAAGGACTGATACTAAAGCTGCAATACTTTGGCCACCTGATGCAAGCAGCCAACTCATTGAAAAAGATCATGATGCTGTGAAAGACTGTAGGCAGGAGGAGAAGGGAATGACAGAGGATGAGGTGGCTGGATGGCATTACTGACTCAATGGGCATGAGTTTGAGCAAACTCTGGGAGAATCCTGGCATTCTACAGTCCATGGGTTTGCAAAGAGTTGGACACAACTGAGCAACTGAAAAACAAGGGAAGCAAGAGAACTAAAGAGGTTGGTCTACAGCCACTGTAGAGTTCACCACTATTTCTGCACCTACTCCTTACCTCAAGAAATGAAAGCTGCTGCTTATAAAGCACTTCAAAATGAATTATAAACTGTCTCCACGGTCTCCATGCTTCATATCCCTAACTCAAGGTCCCAAGTTCTAGACAAAAACACTGACTTGCTACAGAGAGGTCAGGTCATCTGGTCATGGTCTATCTACCATGAGAGTGTTGGACTTGTTGGCTTCTGAGATCAGAGCAGCAGAAGTACAAAGAGATGGCAACTGTTTCCTGGGAAATGATTACATAGGCTTAGTCTTTATTAATCAGTGACAGAGTATTTTCCATTGAAATAAGTTAATTGGTAGGAGGGTGGAGGAAGGCAACAATATAAGGACAGAAAACCTATGTTCAAACATATTCTTTGCTACTAATTAACTTTGGGATCGAAATCATGACAACTCTTCATTAAAAATGATAAAGGTCAAACTACAGAACATTTTTTAAGTAGCAGAGATTATCTGTCAAATTTTCGTTAGCAAACTAAATGGATGGGCCAGATTTATCACAATAGTTTTGAAGTCTCTTTTCACTTGTATCCCTAGGCCCTACAAGATGGAAGGAAAGCAAAATCACACTTTTATGTTAACTGAGGGCCTCCTTTCTGCAAGTTTGACACCTGAGCTCTTAAAAAAGATTTCTGAGAAAACTGAAATCAGAACCGAATTCTATGATGTAGCTATTGCAGCCAATTTCCCCCAGCCACACTCTTCAGAAAAGCTAATGAATCTAATAAAATCTTATATGTCCTGCCAAAGAACCAATACATGAATTAAAAGTTGAAAAAATTCTTTTAAAAATGATCAGTTGCATGCCACAAAATCTCTGGTAAACATCCCAGAGTGGGTACTAATAAAGGTAAATGCATATATTGGATTTGTTTATTCTAATAACACTTTGGTTGCTTAAAGGCTTTCAGAGTTACAAAACAGTTTCTTCTGTCTTAATCAAAGTAGCAATGATTACATCAATAGTCAACATTAACTTGTCTTTGCTGTATCAACTTCATATCCATTTTCTTCATGATATGAGGAAGAATGAATGATATTCCCCAAATATCTATGCCTTTAAACTAACCCAAAATGTACAGGTCCCTAATGCCCTACTGATAAAAATCATGGGCAAGCCTTGCATCTTGCCACTCTAGGAACAGAAACAAGCAATAAGAACAGTTCCCAGGGGAATGACTATTTTGTTGTTGCCCCTGTTTCTACTCCACTTAACTGAACCACTTGCAACTAGTTTAATTTACTTTTCCCACTTCTGCCATTTTGGACATTGTCCTCATCTTGATTTCCATGCATTAGTCGTGAAAGTCTCTAAGACTCATATTTACATTATTTTCCTTTTACCATTTTCTGCTCTGATAAGCAGATTCCAGAAAAATATAATTTCTAATCCCAGCTAAACAACCCTGACATCATTCCTGGGGTCCAGATGGGTAGATATTATTATCCTTTCTAGAGAAATGCAGTAACAGAAATTTAGTGGGTTAAAGTCACTTGCTCTAGTATAGCTTTTCTGCTATTTTTATATAAAAATCTGCTTTTAAAAACATCCCCAAATGAATATAAATGTAGGAAAAACTTTATAACTTTTATAACCCATAATCTAAAGTTTTACTATGCATTTTTAAAAATAAATAAATAAAATATAAAGCAAAACAAAAACAAATTATAGAAAACCTGAAGAGTTAGTTTAAATAACATAAATTCTTTGAAATTTTACTAGTGATCTTTGTCATTCTATATGATTTCTTTTTTTCTGGACTAGTGTCATAATCTACTAACTGATCAGGCTATCTGTTGCATCTTCCCATCCAATTAATGCTTTCCACTTTCTAAAATAAGAAGGTAAACATATTTCACCTCATACACAAACACACACACATACTTAAAATGATCAAAATAATCCCAGTAGTGTAGTGAAAACTCTAAAAAGAGTCTTTCATGATTAGTTCTCTTTCTACCTACATTTTAACTACCATTGGTCATTACTAGTATTTTTGACACTGTATGTATGTGTGTATGTATGTGCATGTACTCATTTCATTTGCTTTATATATATCATTACCACTGCCGGGAATGTCCCCAACAAACCAAACTAAATTAAGCAAAGCAACTTATCTGACTTTATCATATAATGTTGAATACTTCTTGATTTTAATCATTATCTTGGATGGAAAATATTTGTTTTAGAGATTAAGGCTACAAATCAGGGTCTTGTATAGAGTGAGCACCATTCACTAAGTGTTATTTTATACTTAATGGTTGTAATTTTATGCCTAGATAGAATTTTATACCTAATGGTTCATATGTGACCAAAGAAAGGATATAGAAATATGTCTTATCTCTTGATGTACTGGACTTTTAAAACATGAGTTTTGGTCCACTATCCTTAAATAGTTGTACTGATCTTCACAAATCTTTAACAAATTGAATTTTAAATTTGTGGAAAGAGGAGAAAAAAAAATGTAGGAGATTTGACAAGGGAAGATTTGACAAACTCTAGAATGAAGAAACTTCTGATTTCTGAATTTGTAAGATTAAGGGAGTGCTATTTATGAAGTACAGTTTTCTATAAAAATAGGCTCATATTGATTTTGATGACTTTTCTTTTTTATCCCCCATCTGGTGAATGTTATTGTTGAGTTAAAGCTTGGTGCCAGAATCCAGACAGAAACTGCAGTTCAGTGGGTGGGCCAGACCTCTTCTGAATCAAGAATCCTCTACTGTAAATCTCAAAATAACAAACATTCACCAAAGGCTTAGTGACGTATTTTTTTTTTCCAGTTTTACTTCTACATTTCCTACAAGGAAATAGTGGGTGAAACCTATTGAGGTATTTATCAGACAATATGATGCACTTTCATATTGTGAGAATATTTATACTACTTTTAAGTTGTGCCATCCTAGTACATACTGGATTTATAGCATACATTTTATTTAGAAGTAGAATATTCTTTTAAAAACTAAATATGTTTGGAGAAATATCAACATATTTTGGGGTAGTGATATGCTAGAAGTATTTTTTTCCTATTTTAATGGAAACAGAATATAAAACAATATTAGAAAATACTTGAATTTTGAGATTATTTAAATTTTAGGGAAAAAACATTTTTCTTTCCTCTACTGGATATAGATGTAAAACCTGGGCAAAAATAGAATTTATTTGAAGACTCTAAAATCTGAAAAGAAGCAAGCAGATTGGGGAAGAAGAGAAGAATTAAAAGCAAACAATGAGAGTATCTTTTTTCTTTCCCTCTCTGATGTCTCTCAGCCTATGGTCAAAGCAGTCCCAAAGCAGAAAGTGAGCCTTAGACAAGGCAGAGAAGGGTGAAAAGGAAGCCTTCCGGATCTCATGTGTAGATCAGAAAGGCATCTCCTAGCAATCATAGAGAATGGAAGAAATCTTCGGTTTTCTATAATTTTTATTTATTTTTGTGCCCAAGACAGTCCACAGGTACCTAAAGCTCTCCAGAAGAGGAACTCTGGATTTCAAGAGGTGGGATGAGCCTCCTGATATATATTTCTTACCTCTTAACTCTTGCCTGCTGCTGCTGCTGTTGCTAAGTCACTTTAGTTGTGTCCGACTCTGTGTGACCCCAGAGAAGGTAGGTGCTAAATGCAGGTGCATTTGCAGGAAGGATACGGCAAAATAAGACTGAAGGACACAAAAGAGAACCCTGGGGAACCATAAAGCATAGAGTATATTGTGAAGAGGAAAGGATTTAGGACAAGAAATAGCATATCATTGTTTATGAACTTCTGGCACCACCCATGAGCTGTTCTTGCATGGCCTTAATCTATAAAGCATTCATTAGATTTTAAAATACTGCCCTACAGAATAGACCACTAGCTAGCTTTCAGTCTGGACACCAGGTAGTGGACAAAGGGAACCGTTTCAAATGCCTCTACAAAACTCTGAAAACGAAACAGACATTTTAAATACTACTTTAAGTTTTAAAATGATTATAGATCTAGTCAAGTTCTCCTTCATTCTCAATGATTTTGATAGTTTGTGATATTTCAGGAAATGGTCTACCACATGCAAATTATTAAGTTTGTGTGTAGATTGTGTATTTTTTAAAATTTTATAATGTCTATGGGGGTCCATCCTGATATCCTTTCTTTCATTTTTAATATTTTTACAGTTTTCCTGAGGTGTAATTGATATACAAGAAATTGCATATATATAATATATATATTTTGATGTGTTCAAATGTATGCATACACTCATATTAATTTCATCCCACAACCAAGGTGATAAATATATCCAACATCTCCAAAATATTCCTTGTGTCCCTTTGGTGATTTTGTTTTTATTTTGTTTTATGGTAAGAACACTCAAAATGAAATCTACCCTCTTAAGTTTTTAAGTGCATGGCACTGTATTACTATAGGAACATTGTTGTACAGCAGATCTCTAGAACTGATTCACTTTGTATAACTGAAGTTTTACATGCAATGAATGACAACTTCCCATTTTCTTCTTCCTCCATGCCCTGGGAACCCCCATCCTATTTTCTGCTTATATAAGTTTGACTGCTTTATACACCTCATGTAATTGAAATCATGCACTACTTGTCCTTCTATGACTAACTTATTTTGCTAAATATATTATATTTCAGGTCATCACGTCATCACAGATGGTAGAATATCCTTTTTTTTTTTAAGGCTGAATAGCATTCCCTTATGTGTGGGTGTGGGTGTGTAGGTGTACACATACCACACACAAACACACACACACACACACACGCGCCACATATTCTTTATCTATTCATCGGTCAATAGGTATCTAGGTTGCTTCCACATCATGTATAGTGTGAATACTGCTGAAATACACGTGGCACTGCAGATAACACTTCAAGATCTTGATTTAAATTCCCATTGAAATCCCAATAGTAATTTTTACAGCAATAGAATATAATTCTAAAATTGATATTGAACAACAGAAGACCCAGAATAGCTGAAAGTGATCTTGAGAAAACACAAAGCTGAAACATCACTTTCTGATTTCACATATAAATATGATATATATATATATGTTAAATAAAACAGTATGATACTAGTCTAAAAACAGAAATATAGACCAATAGAACAGAATATAAAAGCCAGGGTCGCAAAGAGTTGGACACGACTGAGCAACTGAACTGAACTGAACTGAACTGAATGCACACTGACCTTTGGCAAGGGTACCAAGAATAACCTACTGTATGGAAAGAATAGTCTCTGCAACATTTGATGTTTGGAGAACTAGATATTCACATGTAAAAGGATGAAACTGAATCCTTAATTCCATGATACACAAACATTAGCTCAATACTGATTACAGACTTAAAGTCTAAAAATTTACATGTCTAAAAGAAAAATATGAGATTCATGGCATTGATCTTGACAATGATTTCATGAATATGACACCAAAAGTATAGGAAACAAAAACAAAACCAGAAAAGTGCGACTGTGTTTGTGCTCAGTCACTCAGTTAAGTATGACTCTTTGTGACTCCATGGACTGCAGCCTGCCAGGATCCTGTGTCCACGTAATTTTCCAAGCAAAAATACTGGACCAGATTGCCATTTCCTTCTTCAGAGGATCTTTACGACCCAGGAATCAAACCCGCATCTCTTCTTTCTCCTGCACTGTCAGGCAGATTCTTTACTACTGTGCCACCTGCAAGCCTGTAACAAGTGGGACTACATCAATTTTAAAAGCTTCTGAATAGCAATGGAAACAATCAACAGAGTAAGAAAGCAACGTACAAAATGAGGGAAAACAAATATTTGCAAACCACATATTGACAATAATTTCCAAAATATTTAAGGGACTTTCACAATTCAAAGCAAACATACACATACACACAAACACACAAACATGTGCACATGTGCACATGCAAATAACCCAATTAAAAAAAATTTGGCAAAGCGCTGAATAGATATTTCTCCAGACATACAAAAGGCCAACAAGTATATTAAAAGGTGCTCAAAAATCACTGATCACCAGAGAAAAACAAATCAAAACCATGAAATATGACCTCATAACAGTTAGAATGTCTATTAGTGAAAAATAAAATAGCAAATGTTGGGGAGGATAGAGAGAAACTGAAAACCCTATACACTGTTAATGTGAATGCAAAATGGTGCTGCTGCCATGGAAAACAGTGTGGAAGTTCCTAAAAAATGAAAAGTAGAACCACCATAATCTCGCAGTCTCACTCTTGGGTATATTTCAAAAAAATTTAGAATCAGAATTTCAAAAAGATATTTATAATTTGATGCCTAATATTTATAATTTATTTCTTCTCTCTTTTATATAGATCTGATAGATGTTTATAAAATTCTTTTTAAAAAAATATTCAAATTTTGCTGTCATTAATTCTATTTTCAATTTTATTTCATTGATTTTTGATTTTATACTTATTAAACTCTTTTCTTCTACTTGCTTTGGATTCACTTTTTTTTCCTAGTGTTTTAAGTGTTGGAAACCTATATTATTGATTAGATATATTTTTTCCCCTAAAATAAAACTAAATGCTCTCAATTTTCCTCTAAGCCCTATTCTCTTACACTCACAAATTTTGACTTGTTATTTTCTTTTTTTTTAGTTTAAAATATTTTTGTTGAGCAAACTAGTTCCTTTTGGGTTTCTGGAAGGACAGCTTCAGTTTTTCTCTGGCTGTTGCCTGAATACATCTCCCATTTCCTTGCCATGTCTGCTTTTCCATAGAACAGCTCACAGTGTGGCAACTGGCTCCCATTAGGATGAGCAAGTAAGAAAGCAAGAGAGGCTGAGCAAGATAGAAGCCAAATTCTTTTTATAACCTAGTCTTAGAAGTCGTATCCCCTTGTTTTTGTGGTGTTCTCTTCTTTAAGAGCAAGTCACAAGCTCTAGCCTAGACTTAAGGGGAAAGGATCACATAAAAGTATGAATATCAGGAGGCAGGCATTATTGGAAAACAATATTAGAAGTAGCTACTGAAAACAGAAACAAAAACAGACAACCAACCAACCGAACTGAAGATAGAAAAGGCACTGGCAAATGAGACAATGAGGTCCCAGTCACCGGTGGTAATCTAAGCAGGCAGACTGACCCTTCTGTCAACATGTTATCAATGGTGGTGTCTGTGTTATGCTGCATTGGAGTAAAGCCTCATAGGAATATTAACTCTTAGATTGCTGTTTCTCTTTTTAGCCAGAGTAGAGGCCATTTCCCCAGTCTAAGCAACAAGAGAAATATTGCACTTGCTTGCTTTCTGACTTTAGTTCAGGAGTTAGCTCAGCCCCACTTTCTTCCATTTGATAGAAAAATTATTGCCTTCCAGACTATTTTTACCTCCTTCCAAGCACTGGTTCTGAGTCAGAGAAAACACAACTATACCCCTGAGACACAAGGAATAGGACACAGCTACTGAAATTCAAATAACTTCTCTAAACCACATGCAAACAGAGCCAAAAAGCTTCTGCAGCGTTAGTGAAACTGCTCTCCAAAGCCACGTAACTGGAAGATTCCAAGTGAACTTAAGAATAACTCCTCCTTAATATTTCCTTCTAGCAGATTTTGGACAAAAGTTATTGCTTGGAGACAACTCTTGGGACTTCTGTGGATTTTCTGTAAATGCAATCTCATTTTCAAAGTTTATCCTGTATCTACATTAAAAAAAGCACATAATAGAATATTCCACCTCCCAAGTATTCACTTCATGCCATATATTTGTCTTTATATTTACCTCATGCTATACTACTATTCTATACTCACTGCATGCTAAGTCACTTCAGTCGTGTCCAGCCCTGTGCGACCCTATGGACTGAAGACTACCAGGCTCCTCTGTCCATGGGATTCTCCAGGCAGGAACACTGGAGTAGGTTGCCATGCCCTTCTCCAGCTCATACTTACCACCACTTTGTAATTCGTGTTTCAGGAATGAGGGTCTGATGTTGCATAAAGTTCCCCTGTGTGTTAGACCAGAGCTGTGCCATGTTTCTCATTCCAGGTCTGTCTAATGCTAAAGTTTGGATTTTCCAAGAGACTTAAAATACACATTCTTAACAACAGATCATACCAGTAGGTTAATTCATTCTTTTAAATAGATTTTATGGATGCCTATTATTTTCCAGGTATCATGTTATGAAATGGGGATACAAACCGGAATAGATTTCAATATAATTGTTTGAAATTTCACAGTCTATTGGAAAGAGTCAACTTATTTAAAGTATTACAATGCATTGTATTAAAAGCTAATAAGCTATGATCAAAGTATTATACGGGTATTAAAAGTTGGAAGAAGCTTTATAGGCATGGCTAGTTTTGTTTACAAAACCTTTCCCCCCAAACTTTTTCTTTTCAAATTCTGAAATAATAAAGATATGGACAAACATCCTTCCAGAGGGGCTGGAATAAATTTCCTGTATTTTAAGAAGTAATTGGTTTCTGATACACCATTTTATTAAATGAATTAATAAATGACTAAACAAGACGTTTATGGTTATGGCTCCAGCAGTTGCATGAGAGGTAAGTCCTGAAGTGGTATAAGTTAATTACAATTATGCTTATGCCAAGCTTACCTAAATAAACAACTCTAAGATTTTTAAAAGATGTCTGATTAATATCTAAACACAAGCAGCTCTTAACATGCTAATTAGATGTCAATTGTTCTGCAAAAATAAATACAAACATTTGTAATGGTAATTGAAGCTGAACTTTCTATGATTATTTATTAATTCTAGTTTTCAAACATGTTAATTGCTGTAGATAAGGCAAATTCCCATTCAAGATTCAAGAGGTCTCATTAACCCATCTTTAGTCACTGATTATGCATTTTCTGTAAGATGGGCCAGTCTGAATATTTTTACTGCTTACTGCTGAATATGTTTAATATCTTGTTTCTGAAACAGGTAACTGAGTGGATGGCCACCAATAGAATAAAGAGATTTGAATGAAGTAAAATATAAGGTACTGGGCAAAGGTATTTTAAATCTACTATCAATGAAGCACTCATTATAGAAGAATGGTAGTTTGTGCATTCTTTCATAGCCTCAAGGTAAAACTGATCTTCAATGATCATCTTTCTAGTTCTACGTAACTGGAATCAGCCAATTCGCTTTTCTGAACTTTCACAGGAGATTGCTTAGAATTCAGACACTGCTTGTCAGATCCCACTGCTTGTCAGATCCTGAGTCCTCCCCTGATTTCAGGAACTTAAACTATTCAGATTATTGAGTTGATTAGGAAAAAAAAAAAAAACATATATAGGTCTTTAGTTTCTTTAGGTAGATATATTCCTAAGTATTTTATTCTTTTTGTTGCAATGCTGAATGGAATTGTTTCCTTAACTTCTCTTTCTATTTTCTCATTATTAGTGTATAGGAATACAAGGGATTTCTGTGTGTTGATTTTATATCCTGCCACTTTATTATATTCATTGATTAGCTCTAGTAATCTTCTGATGGAGTCTTTAGGGTTTTCTATGTACAGGATCATGTCATCTGCAAACAGTGAGAGTTTTACTTCTTCTTTTCCAGTTTGGATTCCTTTTCTTTCTTTTTCTGCTCTGATTGCTGTGGCCAAAACTTCCAAAACTATGTTGAATAGTAGTGGTGAGAGTGGTCACCCTTGTCTTGTTTCTGACTTTAGGGGACATGCTTTCAATTTTTCACCATTGAGGATAACGTTTGCTGTGGGTTTGTCATATATAGCTTTTATTATGTTGAGGTATGTTCCTTCTATTCCTGCTTTCTGGAGAGTTTTTATCATAAATGGGTGTTGAATTTTGTCAAAGGCTTTCTCTGCATCTATTGAGATAATCATATGGCTTTTATTTTTCAATTTGTTAATGTGGTGTATTACATTGATTGATTTGCAGATATTGAAGAATCCTTGCATCCCTGGGATAAAGCCCACTTGGTCATGGTGTATGATCTTTTTAATGTATTGTTGGATTCTGATGGCTAGAATTTTGTTAAGGATTTTTGCATCTATGTTCATCAGTGATATTGGCCTGTACTTTTCTTTTTTTGTGGCATCTTTGTCAGGTTTTGGTATTAGGGTGATGGTGGCCTCATAGAATGAGTTTGGAAGTTTACCTTCCTCTGAAATTTTCTGGAAGAGTTTGAGTAGGATAGGTGTTAGCTCTTCTCTAAATTTTTGGTAGAATTCAACTGTGAAGCCGTCTGGACCTGGGCTTTTGTTTGCTGGAAGATTTCTGATTACAGTTTCAATTTCCATGCTTGTGATGGGTCCATTAAGATTTTCTAACTCCGGGAGTTGGTGATGGACAGGGAGACCTGGCGTGCTGTGATTCATGGGGTCACAAAGAGTTGGACACGACTGAGGGACTGAACTGAACAACAATAGAAAGCCTTTTTGACTTTCTTATTGTATGGACAAATAGGTTTCAGCAGTCAAAAGTGAAAAATCATGAACTTAAATCATCTCCACCTAAAGATTGGTTAAAATTTCAGTGAAGCCAAGTTTATTCTTCATTATTTTGTTAAATCCTGAAATCATCTTAACTTTCATCTCCGCCCCCCCCCCCATCTTAAACGCTTTTAAAATGGGGAAGTCATAGGGATTGAAATGGACATAGTTGTGTTGCATATTTTTTCCTTGGGTTCAGACTCCTCAGAATCATCTCAGAGAATTTAGTCTGTGTATTATTAACATTTTTAAATCTGAGCTTTCTCATCTATATAAAACTTTATTATATATTTATAAAATACATAAAACTTGACAACCTTTAAAAAAAAAAAAAGATTTTCTATTTCTTCCTGGTTCAGTTGTGGAAAGTTGTACTTTTCTAAGAATTTGTCCATTTCTTCCAAGTTGTCCATTTTATTGGTATATAATTGCTGATAGTAGTCTCTTATGATCCTTTATAGTTCTATGTTGTCTGTTGTGATCTTTCCATTTTCATTTCTAATTTTATTGATTTGATTTTTCTCCATTTGTTTCTTGATGAGTCTGGTAATGGTTTGTCAATTTTATTTATCCTTTCAAAGAATCAGCTTTTGGCTTTGTTGATTTTTGCTATGGTCTCTTTTGTTTCTTTTGCATTTATTTCTGCCCTAATTTTTAAGATTTCTTTCCTTCTACTAACCCTGGGGTTCTTCATTTTTCCCTTTTCTATATATAGAAAACTATAAAACACTGGAGAAAGAAATCAAAGAGGACACTAATACATGGAGAAATATACCATGTTCATGGATCAGAAGAATCAATATAGTGAAAATGAGTATACTACCCAAAGCAATCTATAGATTCAATGCAATCCTTATCAAGCTACCAACGGTATTTTTCACAAGGCTAGAACAAATAATTTCACAGTTTGTATGGAAATACAAAAAACCTCGAATAGCCAAAGCAATCTTGAGAAAGAAAAATGGAACTGGAGGAATCAACTTGCCTGACTTCAGGCTCTACTACAAAGCCACAGACATCGAGACAGTATGGTACTGGCGCAAAGACAGAAATGTACATCAATGGAACAAAATAGAAAGCCCAGAGATAAATCCACACACCTATGAACACCTTATCTTTGATAAAGGAGGCAAGAATATACAATGGAGAAAAAACAATGTCTTTAACAAGTGGTGCTGGGAAAACTGGTCAACCACTTGTAAAAGAATGAAACTAGAACACTTTCTAACACCATACACAAAAATAAACTCCAAATGGATAAAAGATCTAAATGTAAGTCCAGAAACTATAAACTCTTAGAGGAGAACATAGGCAAAACACTCTCCGACATACATCACAGCAGGATCCTCTATGCCCCACCTCCCAGAATATTGGAAATAAAAGCAAAAATAAACAAATGGGACCTAATTAAACTTAAAAGCTTCTGCACATCAAAGGAAACTATAAGCAAGGTGAAAAGACAGCCTTCAGAATGGAAGAAAATAATAGCAAATGAAGCAACTGACAAACAACTAATCTCAAAAATATATAAGCAACTCCTACAGCTCAATTCCAGAAAAATAAATGACCCAATTAAAAAATGGGCCAAAGAACTAAATAGACATTTCTCCAAAGAAGACATACACATGGCTAACAAACACATGAAAAGATGCTCAACATCACTCATTATCAGAGAAATGCAAATCAAAACCACAATGAGGTACGATTTCATACCAGTCAGAATGGCTGCAATCCAAAAGTCTACAAGCAATAAATGCTGGAGAGGGTGTGGAGAAAAGGGAACCCTCTTACACTGTTGGTGGGAATGCAAACTAGTACAGCCACTATGGAGAACAGTGTGGAGATTCCTTAAAAAACTGGAAATAGATCTGCCTTATGACCCAGCAATTCCACTGCTGGCCATACACACCAAGGAGACCAGAATTGAAAGAGACACATGTACCCCAATGTTCATCGCAGCACTGTTTATAATAGCCAGGACATGGAAACAACCTAGATGTCCATCAGCAGATGAATGGATAAGAAAGCAGTGGTACATATACAAAATGGAGTATTACTCAGCCATTAAAAGGAATACATTTGAATCAGTTCTAATGAGGTGGATGAAACTGGAGCTTATTATACAGAGTGAAATAACCCAGAAAGAAAAACACCAATATAGTATACTAACACGTATATATGGGATTTAGAAAGATTATAACGATAACCCTGTATGCAAGACAGCAAAAGAGACACAGATGTATAGAACAGTCTTTTGAACTCTACGGGAGAAGAAGAGGGTGGGACGATTTGGGGGAATGGCACTGAAACATGTATATTATCATATAAGAAATGAATCGCCAGTCCAGGTTCGATACAGAATGCTTGGGGCTGTTGCACTGGGATGACTCGAAGGGATGGTACGGGGTGGGAGGTGGGAGGGGGGTTCAGGATGGGGAACACGCATACGCCTGTGGAAGATTCATGTTGATGTGTGGCAGAACCAATACAATATTGTAAAGTAAAAAAAATTTAAAAATTAAAAAAAATAGAACAAAACAAAACAAAAACAAAAACAGGGGGAGAGATACTTGGCTTATGTATGTATTTCATAAGTATGTATGCACTTTAAGTATGTATTTCAGTCTTACATAGGGGAAGGTAATAAATCATTTTAAAAAGAGGGGTTATTTTTTCTAACTTTCTTAAATAATGGATAAAACTTAACTGTTAATGTAACTTTGATTACATTATCAACCACCCAAACATTTAAAGACCTTCTAAATGGATTATGAGCCCCATCTACTGTTTTTCAGACACAGTTATAAGATTATTAACCCTCCTTTTTTCACCCCCATGTATTTTATTTGTCCAAGTCTGAATTTCCAGCAAAAACATTATTCTGGCTTTACTCCTTGCTTTGCTTACTTTTTCAAAGAGATTAGAAGCTTGAAATGGGATCACATAAAAGAAAACTTGTCTCAACTATATATTGTTGTTGCTGGTCAGTCACCCAGTTATTCATGTCTGACTCTTTGTGACTCCACTGAATTACAGCACACCAGGCTTCCCTGTCCATCACCATCTCCAAAAGTTTGCCCAAGTTCATGTTCATTGCATTAGTGATGCCATCCAGCCATCTCACCCTCTAAAGCTATATATTATCTGTCTAAAATTAGACAAGTTAAAGTAATGTCTTAAACCAAGTATACTCATCCATAAAGTGGAGATGACAGCAGACTTCCTTCATAGTACTTATAGGACTAGGTGGTGTTCATAAAGCACTTAATCCAAAATTTAGTATATAATAATAATTAGGGCTTCCCTGGTGGCTCAGAGGTTAAAGCGTCTGCCTCCAATGTGGGAGACCTGGGTTCGATCCCTGGGTTGGGAAGATCCCCTGGAGAAGGAAATGGCAACCCACTCCAGTATTCTTGCCTGGAGAATTCCATGGACGGAGGAGCCTGGTAGGCTACAGTCCATGGGGTCGCAAAGAGTTGAACATGACTGAGCGACTTCACTTTCACTTTCAGTAAACGTAAACACTTAATTAGCCTTTGCCACATTTCATACACTGTACTAATTTCTTGCCCTGTGTTAAAGAAAAATGTACTCCACATAAGAATCTCTTTAAATATGAAGAAACTTTAAGCATACAGAAGTTAACTGACTTACCCAAAGCAATAATGAGAATAACTGGAAGAACCGGGGTTCAAATCCAAAGTCTGTGGCTCCAGATCCTGGTTTTTATCTTGATATATGCTACTGATACCAATAGAGTCACCTCTATATATTACAGTCATTAATTCTTTATATTTTTCCTTCAAACATCTCCAACAGCACTCTTCTTGTTATAATTCGTTATATAGTTCATTTTATAAACATATTTCTTAATAAAAAATCAACTTTCGGACTATGGCTACATCTTAACTGCATTTTTTCTGTGGTCCCTGAACAGAGTCCTATATATGATGGTTTATTGATAAATATTGTAAATAAATGACTATATACATGATATAGCTGGTAGTATACAATTTATAAATCTATAAATTTGTACCACATAGTAATTTGTTGAGCATAGCCCATGTGTGAAAACTATGTCATATGTCATGCGTTGGACTATGAAAAATCCTACAGGTGCATTGATCAAATGAATTATCTCTAAGTTATGATGCTATAAGCACCAGGAAGAGCTGGATTATGCTCAAGTGGAATGGCAAAGGCATCTTTCATCCAGGGTAATATTTATGACTCGTACCATGTAATCCTGGAAAAGAGGCTTACAGGGGTTATGCTACTGTCTAATGTGTATTAAAAGATGCAGCCATAATTTGAACTCAGGTCTCTGCATCCTTTTGTATGTTTCACATGGGAAACTATGCTACCAAATTTCAAACCTCAGATGAACCTCACATTAAACTTTGAGTTTGAAATAGTCTTGTGTGTGTGTGTTACTCACTCAGTCAGGTCCAACTCTTTGCTATCCCATGGACAGTAGCCGGGAAATAGTGCTAGAAGAACATTTAATTTACCTAGTTATATCAAACAAAATACTCTAGTCCACTTATTTTATTTTGCATTGGGGTGTGCTTTTGTAATGTGTATTTTGTTGTTTTGCTATACATGAAAGGTACACAGCCATGGAATCCAAGGAAGAGTTCTTTTTAACTCTTGTTGATAACTTAAACATAAGCAGTGCACACATAGGCAGCTACGGAGAGCATCTCTACAAGGAACAAATAATTCTGCTAGATAAATGCACCAAGAGACAGCTAATGATTTCATTGTTTCTGGCTCTCTCTTCTTTTCTTGTATCCTTTATTTCTTCTCTTGGTTAAGTAAATTGGCCTACTTGCTCAACACAGACATGGCCATATTCAGCGTCTGGCAGCATAATAATTCTTTTAGCCTTTTCTTAAGTTCTTACAATTACTTAGCAAGATGCTTTGTAATTAATTCACTTCCTCCCTCCTTCTACTTGACCTTTTCTTTCCCAAGAGTTAATACACATTTACTACTTAGTAAGTGGACTCATAATTCACCCCTATACCTAAACCCACCTGCAAATAGAGCACTTCTTTCCCTAGATAAAAGCACTTCAAATATTATTTTGCACAAACTTTAATCATGTGGTTCAGAGAACTGACTGCCTTTAAACTTTTTTAGAGTTTCCTAAATAGATTTAAACATATCTTTTGTCAACTATCTTTTAAAAGTGAAACATAGGAATGTTTTTGTTTGTGCCCTTTTACATTAGATATTGTGTTAAGCATCTTACTCATGCAATGCCAACTCACCTTTGAAAATACTGTGAAATTCTGATGATTGTGCCCTTTTTTTGCAGATGAAAGTGAGAGAAGTTATGTCACCAACCTAGTAGAGCAGGCACTGTAGGAACCTCACCCAGATTTACACGACACGGTTCCAGTAGATGCTTATGGGGTCCCAATGCAACTCCCCACCTTTGAGCTTTTTCTCATCTGTTCATTGGTTAAACCAGAAGTGCCAGGGAGTTAACGGTCTCAGGAATATGACTCAGACAATAACAGATGGATGTTGGAAGCATCAATCTAGCTTCTTTGCCCTTCTGGTGGAGAATAGTAAAGCATGATCCTCACTGTCTCTTGGTTTCCCCATGAAAATGAAATGAGTCTCATTTGCACATAACTCTAGCCTATTGTATAATGCATATTTAGTTGAATCCTTATGTTTCCCAGTCTCTCTTTCTCACTCCCCTACTGGTACTTCCTGGAATCTCCTTTTCTCAAATCCTATTTCAGTGTCTGCTTTCAGTAGAGCCCAACCTAAAACAGCACTAAAAGGCAAAACCCAGATATACATCCAGGTCTGCCTGCCTGCCTGCCTTAACAACCTCTGTGGTTCTCCAGGGAACATTTAGTGATGTGTTCTGGTAATTATTCCCCTGGCACAGACAATGTTCTGATGTGGTGCCACCTTAGAAAGTCCTGACTGGTGACAGCATTTAATTTTCCTTTTTAAATTTGATTCTGCCAGATTCTTGTCCTCGACAATTAAAAAAAAAATTCTTCCAATAAGCATAAAGGTCTTCCTTTGAAGCTGTAAAAGGGACATATATGTGGTTCCCAATTTCTTGTTTCTTCAGGTAACCTCTGTGGAGAGGCACTCAGATAAGTGCCCACGCAGCCTTAGTTGTTCTCTGCTGTGCACTGAAGCCTGTAACACAGGAGGAAATGGTCCTGCTGGCCCATTCAAATAAGCACTGAGCCAGCAGCAATGAAACTTTGCTAATATTGCTATGGGAACATTCACTGGGAGCCAGTGTTGCTTTTTAACTCTATGAGTTTGATGGCAAAATATAGATATACGGGCATGCAGAGACAGAAATAAAGAAAGAGAGAGAGAAATAGGGTGTTGTTTTATTTTCTTTCAGTCGTTCAGAACTGAGGAGCTGCTCTCGCAGGTTTCAGGTCATAATTTAAAACATCTTCAGCATTTATTTAAAATAGATAATTTGAAGAACAACAGATAGTAAAAATATATCTGAAGAATATGTTTATCCTAGTTATATGTTTCTCAACAGCTAATGTATATGAGCCATAGTGGTAAACTTGGGACAGATAATGCACAAATGAGTGAAAGAGAGAGAACAAAATTGTAGAGTGAGTTTGAGTCTCCAGATGGAGCATGGGGAGAATGCTTCCCATGTTTGCTTGGGAACAGGCTGTGGAAGAAGAAAGAAATATGATGTATGGAGCCCACATAAGAGAGGATAAGCCTGTGCAGGGCAATGTGAGACTCTTGGCCTCACTTCCAAAGAGATTTGAGAGCAGAAGTACAGAGTAATGATTGATAGGATGGATTTGAATACAGTTAAGTTTAAATTCAAATTTTGGCTGTGTCATTTATATATGATCTATATAGCCTTAATAAAATTTGCTGTCTTCTCTGCGTTCACTTATTTGAAAGTAGAAACAAGAGTACAGATCTCACAAATGAAATGTACTAAAAAAAAAAAAAAGTAATTTATAAAACCTCTTCTTCAATCTTTTTGTTTCCAGTAGAGAATCAGACTCATCCATTACTCAAGCTATGATGAAAATGATTAATCCTAATAGTAATAGTTAATAATTTTAATTCATAATATACTTGCATTTAGACTAGAGAAAATATTCTGTGTAAAAATAACACAGAATTAATCAGAGAGGTAATAATATTACAATTTTACAGAGCATATGCTCAAAGATCTCAAAAGTGTTAAAATGATTCATACCAACTAGTAAATTAGAAAATAAACTGGTAGGTATAAGAGCTGATGCATGAAATTTTTAGTTTATAGTGACTCGAAGTAAAAAAAAAAAAAAAAGTCAAAACTAAATAAGGTATACTTGGCCTGCTTCATTCAAGGGATGACCAATAATTTTGGTATGGCTGTACTTTGAAGGACATTTAGTTGTGCCCAAAATATCCATAGATATTTGGTCCATAAGACACCCGATCAATAAAAAATTCAGTTCACACTAAAAGATAGTTGAAATTGGGCCCTATCCAAAAAGTACACGAGCACATTTGGTCCATGCCAAGTAGTTTTGGATAGGACAAACAACCAAGGACCTTTTGGTGTGGATCATATGTCTCCATGGATCTTTTTGGACAGGACCAAATGTCTGCTAAAACTAGCAAGTTCTGCTGGAGAGGGATGGGCTACCCACTCCAGTATTCTTGGGCTTCCCTTATGGCTCAGCTGGTAAAGAATCCACCTGCAATGAGGAAGAACTTGGTTCAATTCCTGGGTTGGGAAGATTCCCCTGGAGAAGGGAAATTGAAAGGCTACCCAGTCCAGTATCCTGGCCTGGAGAACTCCATGGACTGTATAGTCCGTGGGGTCACCAAATAGTCGGACAGGACTGAGCGACTTTCATTTTCACTTTCAAACACGGCTCCAGGCAAGAATACTGGAGTGAGTTGTGCTCTCCTTGAGGGAATCTTCCTAAACCAGGAATCGAACCCGTGTCTCCTCATTGCAGGCAGATTCTTTACTGCTGAGTCACTGGGGAAGCCCATACATCAATCATTCATATATATATATATAATTTAAATAAATATTTGAACGTCATATATAATAGAATATATTTATAGAGAAAATCTTTTGAACTTTAAAAGATAATTTCTATAATGAATAGTATTGTAATGAATTTGCAAGTACAGAAAATCCATTGTAATATTCTTTTGGCTGAGAAAAATCCTAGGTAATTGTACCTTTAAATATTTACCAATTTTTATTAGCAATTACATAATGCATTATTTCATTATTCATTATGTCTTTAATCATATTTTTTTTTTCCATTTGAATTTAAATTTCATGGGAGATAGTGTACAGTAGATTAGTCCTTGGTCTTGATGTTACTTGTACTCATGAGGGTGAAAGGAAGATATTTTTAGGAAAAAAAAAAAAAGTACCTCTATGGCCCTGTATTTAAATGATTTCAACTTGAAAATTCTTCAATATAGGAGAGAGATATATATTGTAATGATTAAACTGCATGTTTCTTCCAACATAAGATTTAGGAAAAAGAAGATAAATTTTAAGGGACAGATTTCAATTCATAATGTTAAAAACAACACCCTTTAGGCATGTGTGTATGCATGTGGGTGCAGGCACACCAGAAAATCAAATAGGCTACATCAGATGCTGTGAGTTCAGTGAGACAGTGTTAAGCACAGAACGATCACTCACTGGATTAGTCTGCTATAAACAGGCTTTTAAAGTCCATCCAGTGTAGCATGATATGACAACCATCACAAACTCATCCAGTTCAAAAGCTTTGGCCCCAGGAAATATAGTAGTATACCGGTATATGATGCTAGAAAGAAAAGTCCATCCATACAGACAAGTCAACACCTATTTATTAGGCACTGACTGTACACCCGGCACTGAGGCTTCAGAGATGAAGAAAGTTCCCTCTTCTCTGTAATGAGATGATAATCAATGAGATCACTGTATGGGAGAGGAGTGATGATTAAGAAACCAAGAAGAAATAAATTTGAGTCCCAGTCCATCATTTATTAATATGTGATCTTGACCATATTTTTTGGTTCTCAAATCTTCAGGTTTGCCAATAGAAAAGAATGAAAAAACATTCACAGAGGCTATGCAACCGAGCAGATGCATAGACAGCTTTGTGTCTAAATTTGCATTTCTGATAAAGTTCCAGGCTGAGTGTTGAAATAGCACCATTTAGAGAGAAATAGTGCATTCTGTGCTTCATTAGTCAGACAACCTAAAATCATTACATATTAGCTAAAAAGAAACCAAGTATTTCCACAGGACCTCCAACTCTGCATACCACATGGATTTACTACACATTAGCTCACCAGCCAGAAGTACAGTGTGTCTAAGGCTGACACAGAAAATAGTAGATTATATATCCTAAAGTTTACTTGTGGAAATATACGTGCACTGAGCTAGGTTTTTCTGACTATGTAGTTTATTCGACAAACATATAAACAAAGAAAAGTCCTAAAATAAGTGTAGTTTAATCAGAAACAACATAAAGTGTTAACAGATTACATCCAATTTCTGTCTATTACTTAATTATAGAATGCTAGGAAAATTATTTGACCTCTCCGATAATTAGTTTCTTTATCTTAAAATTGGGGATCATTCCCCTTCCCCATTGAATTATTATAAATATTAAATGAGATAATCTCAATCAAAAGCACTTTATGAACTATAAAGAAATATATATGTACACTTATAATTATATATACAAACACATGTATATATGTGTGTACATATATATTATATATACATATTTATTAGCATTACCATAGTATCTGGCACATAATAAGCACTCATATAAGTTTTGAATGAATGAATAAATGTACTGTAGATTGTAATCATACCATCATTCAATTCTTACATCCAACAAGCAATTTTGAGTTTGGAATACAGGCAGAGGAATATTTAATCTACTGATTGCTTTCTTATTCTAGAGGAATTAGTCATTTCTATGTCATTAGGCTCGAGATCCAACTTGGAAACACATTAAGGATAAAGATACTTTAGTAGACAAAACAGCATATTAAAGTTAATTTTTATTTGAAAAACTAAGGCATTTTTAAGTTTGGTAACTAAAAGTCATAGAATAGTAGTATTGGGGGGCAAATCTTGCTACCACCTTCTTTACATAGATAAAGAAGCAAGGGAAGGGAAGTTTAGGTGTCCTACCTGAGTTATACATGGATGGAGAGAATGTCTTGGACATAAAGACAAAGATGATATTACTAAGTTAAAGACTGTGTCAAATGCAAGGTAAAATATCCCAGGAATACCATCTCTAGCTGTTGTTCTGGTAAACAGAAATGGAAAACTCTGTGTAAACAAGAACACTGTGCATTTGAGATTGTAGAGAACCCACTCTCTATTTTACTTTAAATATAAACCATATATGTTCCTGGAAAAAAATAGTTTTGGTGAGAAGTATATAGAATCTGTAAACTTGCTGAATTCTAATTATGCATCAAGCATATTCTTAATAATTTTGCATACATTATGTCATTTAGTTTCCCTTATAGTCCAATGATGTAAGAATTATCATTGCCATTTTACCAAAAAAAGAAATAATTTAACAAAATGAAAATCTGACATTTAAAAAATAATATGTCTAAGATTATATTGTTCAAAATACAGTACTGGGATTCGAACCAGGAATGTCTGATTCTGAACCCTACAGACCTTATATTTTTATTGAGAAGGCTATATGCCTCCCAGCATGTAATCAGTGGCCTCTGACCCAGAAAGGAATTTAAATGTAGGATTTTGTTGTTGTTTTTAAAGCGGGTTTATGCTGATACAAGTCATAGAGGAAGGAGAGACTTGAACACATGACACATTGTCAAGGAAACTTCATTGGTATGCCAAATGTCACAGAGTCCAGGGACATAAAATCATTTGTCTGTGGACATACTTATTTTCTTGATCAGTTTACACAGCAAGGGGGAGATATCAGATACTCCAGAATCTTATAAAGGCAAATCATGGAGTGAACAGGAAGTTTTCAGAGCTTAATTGGAGTGTTCAGGGATTTAATGCATTCTCCACCCTGAGAAATTGGACATTGTTAATTTGAATTTTCTTCCGAAACTCTAAAGAAAACTGCTTTGAGACATTTAACTTCAAAACTTCCATGGAGCTCCAAGGCAGCCTTCAACTCAAAGTTAAAAAAGAATAAGTTTCTTACTCTAAGAGGTTCAGGCAAGCATGGAAGTATCTTTTAAAACCTAAGGAGCAAATGTATACAATGACTTAGGTACTAGATGTCAGGTACCATTCACTTGAAGTAGCCACAACATGTGCAGTAAAACCTATGAGACAATCTGAGTAACTTCATTTAGGTTTATTTTCCTATTGGCTATAGGCACTGGGTATCTAACTGAGAAATTCTGTCCCTAGTGCATTGACTACAATGACCTTCTAGACATGTTTTGTTGGTTCATTTTAAATATTCTTCTCTAGAGATAAATCAAGAGATTTCTTTCATAGCACAATGTTAACACTAATACCCACTGTGATTCTGATGGTAACATCCCATATCAGGGAATTTTTAAAAACATTATGTAACAACCTGTAATTACAAACACTCTTTCTGTTCTCTGTGTAGACCTTTGAACTTCTCTTTACCAACCTGATACTCTTCTCTCCCCCAAGTATACTGTGCCTCACACCCTTGATTTTAGAGTGGCATTTTTTAAAGTCAGTATTTAAGTTCAGTTCAGTTCAGTTTAGTGGCTCAGTCATGTCTGACTCTTTGGGACCCCATGAACTGAAGCATGCCAGGCCTCCCTGTCCATCACCAACTCCCGGAGTTCACTCAAAGTCATGGCCATTGAGTCAGTGATGCCATCCAACCATCTTATCCTCTGTCATCCCCTTCTCCTTCCACCTTCAATCTTTCCCAACATCAGAGTCTTTTCAAATGAGTCAGCTCTTCACATCAGGTGGCCAAAGTATTGGAGTTTCAGCTTCAACATCAGTCCTTCCAATGAATACTCAGGACTAATCTCCTTTAAGATAGACTGGTTGATTCTCCTTGCAGTCCAAGGGACTCTCAAGAGTCTTCTCCAACACCACAGTTCAAAAGCATCAATGCTTCACTGCTAAGCATTCTTTATAGTCCAACTCTCACATCCATACATGACTAGTGGAAAAACCATAGCCTTGACTAGATGGACCTTTGTTGGCAAAGTAATGTCTCTGCTTTTTAACATGCTGCCTAGGTTGGTAATAACTTTTCTTAAAAGGAGTAAGCATCTTTTAATTCATGGCTTCAGTCACCATCTGCAATGATCTTGGAGCCCAGAAAAATAAAGTCTGTCACTGTTTCCACTGTTTCCCTATCTATTTGTCATGAAGTGATGGGACCAGATGCCATTATCTTAGTTTTCTGAATGTTGAGCTTTAAGCCAACATTTTCACTCTCCTCTTTCACTTTCATCAAGAGGCTCTTTAGTTTTTCTTCACTTTCTGCCATAAGGGTGGTGTCATCTGCATATCTGAGGTTATTGATATTTCTCCTGGCAATCTTGATTCCAGCTTGTGCTTCTTCCAGTCCAGTGTTTCTCATGATGTACTCTGCATAGAAGTTAAATAAGCAGGGGGACAGTATCTAGCCTTGACGTACTCCTTATTTGGAACCAGTTTGTTGTTCATGTCCAGTTCTAACTGTTGCTTCCTGACCTGCATATAGATTTCACAAGAGGCAGGTTAGGTGGTCTGATATTCCCATCTCTTTCAGAATTTTCCAGGGTTTATTGTTATCCACACAGTCAAAGGCTTTGGTATAGTCAATAAAGCAGAAATAGATGTTTTTTCTGGAACTCTCTTGCTTTTCCAATGATCCAGCATATGTTGTCAATTTGATCTCTGGTTCCTCTGCCTTTTCTAAAACCAGCTTGAACATCTGGAAGTTCATAGTTCACGTTTTGCTGAAGCCTGGCTTGGAGAATTTTGAGCATTAGTTTACTAGTGTGTGAGATGAGTGCAATTGTGTGGTAGTTTGAGCATTCTTTGGCACTGCCTTTCTTTGGGATTGGATGAAATCTGATCTTTTTCAGTCCTGTGGCCACTACTGAGTCTTCCAAACTTGCTGGCATATTGAGTGTAGCACTTTCATAGTGTCATCTTTTGAGATTTGAAATAGCTCAACTGGAATTCCATCACCTCCACTAGCTTTGTTTATAGTGATGTTTCCTAAGGCCCATTTGACTTCACATTCCAGGATGTCTGGCTCTAGGTGAGTGATCACACCACTGTGATTATCTGGGTCATGAAGATCTTTTTTGTACAGTTCTTCTGTGTATTCTTGCCACCTCTTCTTAATATCTTCTGCTTCTGTTAGGTCCATATATTTTTTGTTCTTTATTGAACCCATATTTGCATGAAATGTTCCCTTGGTAGCTCTAATTTCTTGAAAAGATCTCTTGTCTTTCCCATTCTATTGTTTTCCTCTATCTTTGCACTGATCACTGAGGAAGGCTTTCTTATCTCTCCTTGTTATTCTTCAGAACTCTGCATTCAAATGGGTATATATCTTTCCTTTTCTCCTTTGCCTTTGCTTCTATCCTTTTCACAGCTATTTGTAAGGCCTCCTCAGACAGCCAGTTTGCTTTTTTGCAGTTCTTTTTCTTGGGAATGGACCTTGTCTCCTGTACAATGTCATGAACCTCTGTCCATAGTTCATTAGGCACTCTGTCTATCAGATCTAGTCCCTAAAATCTATTTATCACTTCCACTGTATAATCATAATGGATTAGATTTAGGTCAAATCTAAATGGTCTAGTGGTTTTTCCTACTTTCTTCAATTTAAGTCTGAATTTGGCAAGAAGGAGTTCATGATCTGAGTCACAGTCACCTCCTGGTCTTGTTTTTGCTGACTTTATAGAGCTTCTCCATCTTTGGCTGCAAGGAATATAATTAGTCTGATTTGGTGTTGACCATCTGGTGATGTCCTTGTGCAGTCTTCTCTTGTTGTTGGAAGAGGGTGTTTGCTATGACCAGTATTTAAGTTAAGTGACCTCAACTCCTCATTTCCCCTTAGGCAACTAAGTTAAGCTTACATTTCAATTACAATGCTTAAAGTTTTTCCAAGAACATGAACTATTGATTGCCCCTATTCCACTGTACACAAACAGAAAGGTCTGGAATACAGTCTTTATTCCTGTGTTTTCGCAATATAACACCAGTAGCCTCCCAAAACTTCTTTCTCTATAACTGAGCTCTTACCTCTTGTTTTGCACTCTGTCTCTCTAAACACTAGTGTTGTTGTTGTTTAGCCCTTAAGTCACGTCCGACTCTTTGCAAAGCCATGTACTGCAGCCCACCAGGCTCCTTTGTTCATGGAATTTCCCACACAAGAATACTGGAGTGGGTTGCCATTTCATTCTCTAGGGGATCTTTGTGATCCAGGGATTAAACGTGTGTCTTATGCATTGGCTGGCTATTCCTTACCACTGAGCCATGTGGGGAGCCCAAAATCTAGTATAGTCTATGAATTTTTAAGACGAGACAAGAACTTTAATTCTAGCATTATTTTTCAAGAGGCCTATTTCCCCACTTTTTAGTGATTGATTCTATCTTTTTATGATTTTATTTTCATAATCTTTCTCAGCTACTATATCTTTAGACATCTTGTTTAACTATTTCACATCCATCTCAATGAATATTAAAAAAAAAAGTTACAAAGCAAAGGAAAATCCTCTCTTGTGGGCAGTATAAAATTAGAAAAGTTTGGCAGATAGCACAGTTTTAATATTTTTATAGAATGTGTTTCATAGCGCTCACTGCACAATTGTGCATGCAAAATCTCAAATCGCAGAGCAAATATATCAGCAATAATTTCATGGAAGCAAGCTCTGCCTAATATGTGCAGAGTCTTACATTACTTTATCAAACTGTCTCTTAGTAATTAGTCTGTCTGCAATGCCTGGTATATAAATTAAGCATCTAATTTATCTTGACTGGCCTCCAGATCACTTGATCAGTCCATTCTGCCTCTGTGGCACTTTAGTGAATGCCAAGTGCAGAGAAGGACCCTTAGGAAGCATAAGTGTGTAAAAGCTGAAACTCCCTGAGAGATCAGAGGCAATTTTCAAATTTACTCATCACTGACATCCGAGTGGAATGTATGCCATTCCTTCCAATGACAGTGATCTTCATAAGGGGCGTTATTGATGTCCCTGTCCCTGGTGGCAGGTTACTTTGTATCATGGCTGGTAAATAATAAATAACTACAACTCAAGATGTAAAGTCAGGTTTATGAAATCAAATTAAAAGTAAATTAAACTTTCCTCCCAATTCAACACCATTTCTCATAAGCCACTTATCAATACCACAGCAATCTGTACAACTGTAAGAGACAAGTTACATCTATTCAATCCTGATAAAAACAAAATAACTCCTATAGTCATAATCATTCCTCAAGAGCATTTAATTTGTTGGTTCTTGCATTATTCCTATCAAAACAAAATCTTGCATCTTTATTGGAATACATAAATCTCTTTGATTTAAGGGTACTTTATTTCTTTTCCTCAGATGAATTTGAAATGGTACAGAGTTAAATTTTTATGGAGTGATTTCTAGGGGGAAAAGCTGACATAATTTTCACTACGGGACAGTGTATTCTGCTGACAACTCAGAAAGTTTGAAGCCATATGTTTAGCTCACTAGATGCTTTTTGTCAGAGTGTTCTTTCTTCTCTAGTTGTGAATTCACACCCTGTATGGATATGTCCTTCCTTCTCTATATGTTAATATACATTCACTACGGATGTGTGGCCTCTTTTTCTATGTGAATGGATATACAGTAGAGGAGCCAGAGGCCTGAATTCATGAAGGAAGCCTCTTCTGATCAGTATCTTGTCACTTTCTACTGCTGAGGATTTAGCTTTTAAAGGCATCCCATTGATAGTCTATGTTTGGTAGTGAATTTATCAGAAAGTCTGTTTTTTCTCTAACTTTCCTAGAGGATGTTGACATGGATCTGGGGCTCCATGGCTCTGCCAAACAAAGAGGAGTTGACCAGACATTATATCTCAACTCTGATATTACTGATTTATATTTAACATGGCAATCCGACATCTTTTTTTTTTCCTTTTAATGCAGTTTCTTTAAAATATAAAGAACAAAAGATACACTGGCTCTAAATATATTCTGATTAGGTATCTACTTGTTGGAGGCTTGGGACTCTAAGACTGACAGCTTTTTTAAAAAATGAAAGTGTGATCATATTCATGCTGTTCTGACCTTCAAAAAAGAAAAAAAAGTTTCTCAGTGCTAGAGGATCTGCCAGCAATGCAGAAGTTGCAGGAGGCACATGTTCGATCCCTGGGTCACGAAGATCCTCTGGAGGAGGGCATGGCAACCGTTCATTAGTCTTGCCTGGAGAATCTGATGGACATAGGAGCCTGGCAGGCTATAGGTCATAGGATCACAAAGAGTCAGATATGACTGAAGCCACTGAGCCTACATATATACATTAACTCCCCCACATACAAATGAGTACCATTCTAAGAGTACATTTGTAAGTCTAATTTGTTCGTAAGTCCAACAAAGTTAGCCCAGGTACCCAGCTAACACAATTGGCTATAAAGTACTATAGTGTACTGTTTAAAGTAGTAAATAATAGGTTGAAAATAGTTTTCACACAAATAATACATAAACCAACACAAAAATAAAGAGAATATTTTTAATCTTACAGTACAGTACCTTGAAAAGTACAGTAGCACAGTACACCAGCTGGCATAAAGGTGCTGGCATCAAGTGCACAGGTAAAAAGAGTTACTGCCTAGAGGAGAGAGAGGAGGTGGGAGATGGAAGAGCTAAGGATTGTTAGCAATAAGAGACAGAGGGCAACCTGATGCTGACGGAATGCATGTATGCATCTTTGAAATTTCACAACTTGAAGGTTTGTATGTAGAGGACTTACTGTATAGAAGTACAGTATACGTGGAGGGTAGGAGTGAAAGAGATTTGAAATTATGTAGAGGTGAATTATGGTCACATATGTTTACTATGGTCATGTAAACATAAGATGGTCACTTCTTTTCTAAGACAGATGCATCAGTAAAGAATGGCTATCATCAATTTATTGAAATGCTGAATTTACCTTCACATTATTTGAGTCATAGAAGATTGAGCTGGAGGATCCATTTTAGATCACTAAGTCTAGTGACCAAATGAGAACACTGAGACCTATAATATCAAGTGATCTTCCGAAGGTCATACAGCACATTTACAGTAAAAGGAACACTGAAGCACAGAGTTCTTGCTTCTTTTATTTTATCTTTGCTTTCTTTGTTTATGTATCTGTGGGTCAGGCACTATGTCAGGGCTTGAAATTCAAGAATGGTAAGTGAAAACAGATACAATCTCTTTTCTAGTGGTCCTAGACCATTATGGGAGCCAAACACTAATCAAATAATTACTTAAATTTAAAAAAGGTAAATTTTACAGAATGACAATGCAGAAGCATATAAAGCAATAAGGTCAAGAATGGAATAATTTTTTTCAGGCATATAAAAAGAAAAGAATGCATGCATGCATGATGAAACAACTAGTTTTTTGATACAGATTTTCTTGTAAGCACTACTGAAGTTACATCTCAGAGGCAAGTCCTTTCAAGGCACTGTGATTCTCCGAGGGTAACATAGATGCAATGTTCTCACTTATCCTATTTGCATATATTCTTGACTACCAGTTCAGATTAAAATGGTTTGCTCTGCCTTTCCTGTTATATCATGATCCCATTAGTGGCAGGTAATTGGATCGTGCCCATTATTTGATCTATACGTGTACCTGGATCATATTTTTTATGTTCAGGCAGGAAGAAAAGAAAAAAAGCAAAGAGTAGGATAGGAAGAGGAGAAACCTGTTGAAGGCAGATACTTCTTGAGTTTCACAACACATTCTTTAGCTTATCTAGTTCCACCACAGCTGTGAGGGGCAGCATTTTAAAACTCCCAGTATCTCATCTCAAGAGACTCAATGGAGACATGTTTTCTTCAATGTCAGACAACTGCTTGTCTAATGTCACAGGAACAGCCTGACAGTGTGTGAAGAGGGAAACATACCTAACATCTCTAGAGGAAACCCATAACCAGTAAGCTACAGAAGTTATTGGATAATTGCCTCATATTCTTATCATCCTAAAGTGTTTCTGTGGCACATTCTACATGGTTTCATACAGGGTCAATAATAGGATGAAGTCCCATTTTTCTTGATGATAAACTGTTCAAGGATGCATTCTTTAATGACTTTTTTCCTTCAATTGATCAGTTTCAGTCTCTCTATTCCCTCGTTCTTCTTTCTGAGATAACATTGGGGGGAAAAATGCTTGCATTCAAGTCTATGTCTCAGGCACTGAGGAGGCAAGAGGAGGAAAGAAGCAAATGAGGTAAAGTTTCAAGGTGAGAAAAGAGTAACTAATATAAGATTGGGTAGAAAGTATGACTAAGTCTAATGTTTAGAAAATAATTAGCATTTGGTGGATGCTAATAATATTAAAGAAAGCTGATTCAATTGGATTGTTGAGGCACTGTAACATAAAAAAAGTATGGATTAAGATACAAGGATTTATGTATAATTATAGTTTACTGTTAGTTCTCAATCTTGACTGAATCAAAATAGTGTTGTTGTTTAGTCACTAAGTTGTGTCCAGCTCTTTTGCTACCCCACGGACTGTAGCCCTCAGGCTCCTCTGTCCATGAGATTTCCTGGGCAAGAATATTGGAGTGGGTTACCATTTCCTTCTCCAGGGGATTTTCCCGACTCAGGGATTGAACCCATGTCTCTTGCTATAAAGGCGGGTTTCTTTACTACTGAGCGACCTGGGAATCAAAATATTACAAAGGCTTAACAGTTTCTGGTACTCCAAAACTTCAAATAAGAATTTCTCCAAAATTGTATATCTAGTACATAGGTGTTAAAACATGTGTAAAAGAGTTAAAAACCACTTGAGCCTTATGACTATATACTGAAAGTGAGAAACAGATTTAAGGGACTAGATCTGATAGACAGAGTGCCTGATGAACTATGGACGGCAGTTCATGACATTGTACAGGAGACAGGAATCAAGACCATCCTCATTGAAAAGAAATGCAAAAAAGCAAAGTGGCTGTCTGAGAAGGCTTTACAAATAGCTGTGAAAAGAAGGGAAGGGAAAAGCAAAGAGAAAAGGAAAGATGTACCCATTTGAATGCAGAATTTCAAAGAATAGCAAGGAGAGATAAGAAAGTCTTCCTCAGCAATAAATGCAAAGAAATAGAGGAAAACAATAGAATGGGAAAGACTAGAGATCTTTTCAAGAAAATTAGAGATACTAAGGGAACATTTCATGCAAAGATGGGCTCAGTAAAGAACAGAATTGGAAGGGACCTAACAGAAGCAGAAGATATTAAGAAGACGTGGCAAGAATACACAGAAGAACTGTACAAAAAAGATCTTCACCACCCAGATAATCATGATGGTGTGATCACTCACCTAGAGCCAGACATCCTAGAATGTGAAGTCAAGTGTGAAGTCACTATGAACAAAGCTAGTGGAGGTGATGGAATTCCAGTTGAGCTATTTCAAATCTCAAAAGATGATGCTGTGAAAGTGTTACACTCAATATGCCAGCAAGTTTGGAAAACTCAGCAGTGGCCACAAGAAAAGGTCAATTTTCATTCCAATCCCTAAGAAAGGCAATGCCAAAGAATGCTCAAACTACCGCACAATTGCACTCATCTCACACGCTAGTAAAGTGATACTTAAAATTCTCCAAGCCAGGGTTCAGCAATATATGAACTGTGAACTTCCAGATGTTCAAGCTGGTTTTAGAAAAGGCAGAGGAATCAGAGATCAAATTGCCACCATCCGATGGATCATCAAAAAAGCAAGAGTTTCAGAAAAACATCTGTTTCTGCTTTATTGGGGCTTCCCTGGTGGCTCAGAGGTTAAAGCATCTGTCTGGAATGCGGGAGACCTGGGTTTGATCCCTGGGTCGGGAAGATCCCCTGGAGAAGGAAATGGCAACCCACTCCAGTACTCTTGCCTGGAGAATCCCATGGAGGGAGGAGCCTGGTAGGCTACAGTCCATGGGGTCGCAAAGAGTCGGACACAACTAAGCAACTTCACTTCACTTCTGTTTTATTGACTATGCCAAAGCCTTTGACTGTGTGGATCACAATAAACTGTGGAAAATTCTGAAATAGATGGGAATACCAGATTACCTGACCTGCCTCTTGAGAAACCTGTATGCAGATCAGGAAGCAACAGTTAGAACTGGACATGGAAAAACAGACTAGTTCCAAACAGGAAAAGTAGTGCACTTATGCTATATATTATCACCCTGCTTACTTAACTTATATGCAGAGTACATCATGAGAAATGCGAGCTGGAGGAAGCACAAGCTGGAGTCAAGATTCCCAGGAGAAATATTAATAACCTCAGATATGCAGATGACACCACCCTTATGGCAGAAAGTGAAGAAGAACTAAAGAGCCTAAAGAAGAACTAAAGAGCCTCTTGATGAAAGTGAAAGAGGAGAGTGAAAAAGTTGGCTTAAAGCTCAACATTCAGAAAACTAAGATCATGGCATCCAGTCCCATCACTTCATGGGAAATAGATGGGGAAACAGTGGAAACAGTGGCTGACTTTATTTTTCTGGGCTCCAAAATCACTGTAGATGGTGACTGCAGCCATGAATTAAAAGATGCTTACTCCTTGGAAGGAAAGTTATGACCAACCTAGACAGCATATTAAAAGGCAGAGACATTACTCTGTCAACAAAGGTCCATCTAGTCAAGGCTAAGGTTTTTCCAGTGGTCATGTATGGATGTGAGAGTTGGACTGTAAAGAAAGCTGAGCAGAGAAGAATTGATGCTTTGAACTGTGGTGTTGGAGAAGACTCCTGAGAGTCTGTTGGGCTGCAAGGAGATCCAACCAGCCCATCCTAAAGGAGATCAGTCCTGGGTGTTCATTGGAAGTGTTGATGTTGAAGGTGAAACTCCAATATTTTGGCCACCTGACTCATTTGAAAAGGCCCTGATGCTTGGTAAGGTTGAGGGCAGGAGGAGAAGGGGATGACAGAGGGTGAGATGGTTGGATGGCATCACTAACACACTGGACATGGGTTTGGGTGGACTCCGGGAGTTGGTGATGGACAGGGAGGCCTGGTATGCTGCGGTTCACGGGGTTGCAAAGAGTTGGAGATGACTGAGCTGAACTGAACTGAACTGAGTAGCTGTTCTTAAACAAAATGTTGCAGGGAGAAGTGTACTAGAGTTTGACAAAGCAGCATCAAGGATAGATCTTGCTGCTGCTAAGTCACTTCAGTCGTGTCCAACTCTGCAACCCCAGAGACGGCAGCCCACCGGGCTCCCCCATCCCTGGGATTCACCAGGCAAGAACACTGGAGTGGGTTGCCATTTCCTTCTCCAATGCATCAAAGTGAAAAGGAAGTCACTCAGTCGTGTCCAACTCTTAGCGACCCCATAGACTTCTCCATCCATGGGATTTTCCAAGCAAGAGTACTGGAGTGGGGTGCCATTGCCTTCTCCAAGCATAGATCTTAAAACCATATTAATCAGCAAAAAAAATTTTTTTAATGTTGTTAATGTAAATTTTAAATATATTCACACAATTTTAACAAATATACATTAAAATTTTTAGGATCATTGTCAATAGGAGACGAGAGACATGTGAGGAGAGAGATGAAAAGGAAACTGATCAAACCAGATGGGGGGCATGCACAGATCAATAACAAGTATGATTAACTCATCCTTTTTTTTATCAATGTTCCATTCCCAAAAATATTTGTTGAAAACTGGAAAGGTATATTTATCATAGCTAATGTTAGTTCTAGTATGTGTTTCTAAGTATACTTATACTGACACATGCATATTTAGAAGAGGAGGATTGAAAGCCCAGTGAATTACCCTGGCTAAATGACAATTACAAATAATCAATAATCAGTATTGATTAAAACCTTTTTATCTCCTGGCTATATAAGGCAATCACTTTTGCTGATGATTAGTCCATGTCCCCCTGTTAAGTAAACTAGTAGTAGCAAGAGCTAATGCAGAGCCAAGACTAAACAGAAAAGGCAATACGATAAAATTAAGTGACTGAATCCCAGTTTTCATGCTAATAAACTGGGCAAATATCTGAGACGGCAATGATGTAAGAGGAGAGACACAATAAAATATATTATTCTGCATGGGAGGTTTCTAAGAGGAGACAGGGACTGTCTAGCACATAGAATTCAATCATATAATGCATATTCCTGTGTGCTTGATCTTAGTATCTACTCAAGGTTCACAATCCCTTTCTTGTTTACCCAAGTTCAGGGAGTTAGAGACTGTCAGGTTTGAGTGGGAATTTGTTCAGTACCTGACAACTTACTTGACTTCCTATCTGCTCTATGGATGGGCTTTCCCAGGTGGTGCTAGTCATAAATAACCTTCCTGCCAATGCAGGAGACATAAAAGATGTGGGTTCAATGCCTGGGTCGGGAAGATCTCGACGAAGATTATGGAGGAGGGCATAACAACCCACTTCAGTGTCCCTTCCTGGAGATCCCATGGACAGAGGAGCCTGGAGGACAACAGTCCATAAGGCAACACAGAGTCAGACACGGATGAAGAGACTTAACATGCATGAATAATTGAACAACATAAAAATTTTCCTGGTAAATATATTTCCTCACAAACATAATTGCTAAAGTGAAATTCTCATGAATGTCTCAGCTAGTTATGAGTAACCATAAAATGAAAAAAAATGATAAAAATGGCTATACATTTTCAGAAATAGCTTCTCCACACATGAAATTATATGTGTAAACAGTTAAATAAGCAGATAATTCCTCTCAGTTCATTTGACTACTCTCTTTTTTGGCTTTGGATAACAGTTTAGGTGTGGCATTTTGAAACAGAAAGGAATACATGAAGTTTACATATTAGTTAATTTATTTGGACCCACACAATTTCAATTTACAGTGCTGGAGATAGTCACATGCAGAACGCATTCTTAAACTTATCATACCCAAATTTTAGAATATTTTCAATCACTTAAAAAAAATGGTTTCAGCCTAGGCAACTGTTAAAGACAGCAGCAGGGCAGGTCCTGGTGCTAGATGGCTGAGATCACCTCCTGAGCCACCCGGCAGCCGTCGTGGTTCTTCCAGGTCAGTGAGAAGGCTGTGTTTGTGTGCTGTGAGGGCATCAACATTTTGGCAGTTTCTACAGAATAAGTTGAAATATCTGGCCTTCCTCCACAAGTAATGAACACCAACCCCTCTCGTGGCCCCTACCACTTCTGAGTCCCAGCCGTGGGGGACATGCTGCTCCACAAGACCAAGCAAGGCCAGGATGCCCTGGACCACCTCAAGATGTTTGCTGGGATCCTGCCACCCTATGACAAGAAAAAGCAAATGGTGGTTGCTGTTGCCCTCAAGGTTTTGTGTCTAAAGCCTACACAGAAGTTTGCCTACCTATGCCACCCAGCTCATGAGGTTGGTTGGAAGTACCAGGTGGTAACAGTCACCCTGGAGGAGAAGAGAAAGGAGAAGGCCACGATCCATCATCAGAAAAAGCAACTTATGAGGCCATGGAAGCAGGCCGAAAAGAATATACAGAAGAAAACTGACAAATTCACAGAGGTCCTCAAGACCCACAGTTTTCTAGTCTGAGCCCAATAAAATTGACAGTTTATTCCTCAAAATAAATAAATAAAATATAAAATGTATATACAGGAATAATGTCCATTATTGTGCTCTCATACATTTGAAAATTTTTTAGTATCCAGATCCTCAATTAAGATTCCAAACAATGATTTGGTACTTTTCCCAACCTCAGAACAGTATTGAGCACTAATATGAAATTACTGGGCATCAAATTTTAATAAATAAAAACATAATAATTTCTACAAATGAAGCCATTTTTCTACCAATCAAATTCCTAAGAAATATTGAATATGGTCACATGCTACCTTTATCTTAAAGTTGCTCTAAAAATAACATATTTGATAGTTGCACTTTTGATTTAAACTAGACTGATATAATATACAATATATTATATGACTCATTTAAGGAGGAATGGTTGTTTAGGCGTATTTTACTTCAAGTTTCATTCTGTTACTAGTTCCGTTGCATTACAGTCTACTGCACACACTATCCTAGTACCAAAACAAAGATCAGATGAACACTGTCAATTTCTTAAGAACTCTGAAGCATACAAGTATACTACAGTATTAAAAATTGTGCATTATAGTCCACAGAAAGTTACTTCTTCCTTCAGAAGCAGTAACACTGAGCAGGAGAAAAAGTACCACTTCAGCTGCAGTTAAATCATGTTTCCATGTGTAGGTTAACATTAAGCAGGCCCATGTGTGGATGCTGCAGAGAAAGCAAAAAAGAAGTGATTGTGAAATATGCTGACTTGACTGCAAAGTAGTTTCATGTGCACAACAGCTTACTGTTGGTTAAGAATTTAGACTTGTAGCTCCTCCATAACTACTTATCTTGTGGCTCATCTACCGGGAAGAAATATCTCAGACTGTGAAATTTAGCCAGGCTCTGGTTCACAGAGGCTGCTTAACCTTCTTATGACTCAGAGTTCTTGTCTGTGAAAAATGCCTTATGTGATGATCCTCAGAATTAAATAAGACAGACCTCAGAAAAACCTAGAAGAGAGCTCTTCATGTGAGCCTTCAACAAATGTTAGCAATTATTTTTCAATACAGTATTTAAAATAAATAAGAGTCTAGAATTTGCAGATAAACTTGGAGTGCACTGGAGATAGGTTTGCAAATTTCTTCAATGCCAAGCAAATAATAATAATAAGTCTCCTCTATTACAATCTCTCTTTGATTTCAGTCCTTATATACTATGTGCTAACCCTGATAAAATAAAAAGAAAACTAAATTAATTTTGAGGTTGTTATACTGTAGCAAATGAGCAAAGAAGCTATATTTGTCCTAAACTGACAGTGATTACACCTATTTCTCTGAGTGTGTAAACTGACACCTAATATCTGTAGTTTAGAATATATCATTATTAGATATTCCAGGATATGGGACTTACCTGGTGGTCTAGTGGTTAAGACTTTGTACTACCACTTCAAAGGGCAAGGGTTCCATCCCTGGTCAAAAACTAAGATCCCACATACCAGGTTGTATCCATATTAAAAGGAAAAACAAACAAACAAACAAAAACAAAACCAACAGTGCACAACAGTATATACTCCAGGATAGTTCCCTATTTAGATAGACAAATTAATACTGTTTTATTTTTAATATAAAAGCATTAAATTATTTAGGTAGGAAACATTTGACTAATGTCTGTGAGGGATGCCAAATAAATATATCAATTTTAGAAGCAACTGGTTTTTATTTTGAAAGAATTTCTGTTACTATTTGAGCTGCCCTTTTGATAGAAACTCAATGTTATCTCTTGTATTAGTGGTAGTTGCCTAATATTTCATCTTACCTTTTTAAAGTACAAGATTCTAAATATATAGATCTTGACTTATTTAATCTTTATATATCCAGGGCTAGAATAAACTATATCCATGTCTCAGTACTTCTTTGGTGAATGAAAGAACGAGAGCTAATGTCAGATACACCACAATGCCCCCTCCCCTAGCACTCTGCTCAGCACTTTACACTTTGTATATCAGAGAAAGTGTTGGGAAATTAATGGGTATCAGTATGTCAGAGAGATAACATAAGATGCTTTCATTAGAAACTGTGACACAATTTTTACTAAAGTGCTAACAAATATCACAGAATCAGTAACATGAAAATATGCTATGAAATAAAAAATATGACCTGTTAGACAGACTCTAGGATTCTAATGAAATATACATTTATAATCTTGGGAAAGGGCAAACTATCTTCATACAGGAGCCCTAGAGTATACAATCCAACTAGGTGAAAATGAAGACTTATATGTCAATATGTTGAAACAAATGTTATGACCAATCAGCTAAACTAAAGTTTGTAGTCAGTAGTAAAACTTTCATAGAGCTGCCATACATTTATTAATATAATGGAAGCCACTACACAGATATTTCCTGAATGAATTAACAAATTAAACAATAAATAATTTTTTCATGAATACATAATTATTAGGTTATCTAGGTGGGTAACTAAGAGAGAATTTCAAAACCCCAAAGTACTCAGAAAAGTTTAGTTGCTTGTTTAAGCTCTTAAAAAATAATAATAATAATCAAGATTCATAGTCTGAATTTAAGGATGAAGATCCTTCTACCTGATACTCCTGAATCTTGTAAGAGTTGTTCATTGCCCAAGAGAACTTAGCATCATTGGCCATAAAACTATTTCCTTAGTGTTAAAATCATACTAAGGTTCTGAATAATGGTATCGCCCTAGTGATCATGAAGCAACATTCTCCTTGGAGTCAGTCAGGTGTTTCCATTAGCAAAAATCAGTGGCAAGGCACTATTCCCCTGGAGTGGCATTTGCTGCAGTCATTTTATGCTTTAACAAGACAACTTGCATTTTATAATTTTGTAATCCCCTACTCCCCTCATTTTTTCCCTGACTTTGGAAATGTCTTCAAATTTATTGCCAAACAAAAATTGTTCCAGTGAGAAATAGCTATTGTTAATTAAAAAAAAAAAAAGCTAAAGAGAGAGGGGGAAAGAGAGATTATACCTTATCATTTTTATTGCAGAATGATAAAGGCATTTTCAAATAACTTTAAAATGAAGAGATGTGGAGTCTGGCTCAAGATAGTAGAGCAGAAAGATCGAATTTATCTCCTTCAGTGGACACACCAAAACTACAACTCCATATAAAACAGCTGTCTCTTGAGAGTGACCTGAAGATTAGCAGAACACATTTCCTAGGACTAAGGATATAATGAATAAGAACCACATTGAGATGAATAGGAGGGGTGGAGATGTGGTCTAGTCAGACCCACATGCCCTGTGTGACAAACGCTAAGAAGGAGGCATAGCACATAGTAGCGCAGCCACTATGAAAAACAGTAGGGAGGTGCTCAAACAATAACAGTACGATCATATGATCCGGAAATTTCAGTTATGGATATTTTCCCAAAGAGAACAAAAACAATAGCCTGAAAAGATATATACAGCCCTCTGTTATCACAGCATTATTCACAATAGCCAATATATTTTAATAAAAAAACCTAAGTGTCCATCAATAGGTGAATTGATAAAGAAGATGTGGTATATTTATAATGGCATGTTACTTAACCATATAAAAGAATGAAAGCTTGATAACTGTAACAAGATGGATGGACCTAGTATTATGGGATGGTATTATGCTAGGTGAAATTAGACAAAAAAGACAAAAGCTTCATGATTTCACTTTACATGAAAAGTCTAAAAAAAAAAAAAAAACGAACAAAACAAAACAAAAACAGATTCATAGTGACAGAGATACTGTGAGGTTGGGTAAAATAGATGAAGGGGATTAAGATCAAGGTACAAGTTTCTTTTTTTAAATATAAATTTATTTATTTTAATTGGAGGCTAATTACTTTACAATATTGTATTGGTTTTACCATACATCTACATGAATCTGCCACGGGTGTACTTGTGTTCCCCATCCTGAAACCCGCCTCCCATCTCCCTCCCATACCATCCCTTTGGGTCATTCCACTGCACCAGCCCCAAGCTTCCTGTATAATGCATCGAACCTGGACTGGAGATTCATTTCACATATGATAATATACATGTGTCAATGCCATTCTCCCAAATCATCCCACCCTCGCCCTCTCCCACAGAGTCCAAAAGACTGTTCTATACATCAGTGTCTCTTTTGCTGTCTCGTACACAGGGTTATTGTTACCATCTTTCTAAATTCCATATATATGCATTATTATACTGTATTGGTGTTTTTCTTTCTGGCTTACTTCACTCTGTATAATAGACTCCAGTTTCATCCACTTCATTAGAACTGATTCAAATGTATTCCTTTTAATGGCTGAGTAATACTCCATTGTGTATAAGTACCACTGCTTTCTTATCCATTCGTCCGCTGATGGATATCTAGGTTGCTTCCATGTCCTGGCTATTATAAACAGTGCTGCAATGAACATTGGGGTACACGTGTCTCTTTCCCTTCTGGTTTCCTCAGTGTGTATGCCCAGCAGTGGGATCACTGGGTCATAAGGCAGTTCTATTTCCAGTTTTTTGAGGAATCTCCACACTGTTCTCCATAGTGGCTGTACTAGTTTGCATTCCCACCAACAGTGTAAGAGGGTTCCCTTTTCTCCACACCCTCTCCAGCATTTATTGCCTGTAGACTTTTGGATCGCAGACATTCTGACTGGCATGCAAAGGTACCTCATTGTGGTTTTGATTTGCATTTCTCTGATAATGAGTGATGTTGAGCATCTTTTCATGTGTTTGTTAGCCATCTGTATGTCTTCTTTGGAGAAATGTCTGTTTAGTTCTTTGGCCCATTTTTTGATTGGGTCATTTATTTTTCTGGAATTGAGCTGCAGGAGTTGCTTGTATATTTTTGAGATTAGTTGTTTGTCAGTTGCTTCATTTGCTATTATTTTCTTCCATTCTGAAGGCTGTCTTTTCACCTTGCTTATAGTTTCCTTTGATGTGCAGAAGCTTTTAAGTTTAATTAGGTCCCATTTGTTTATTTTTGCTTTTATTTCCAATATTCTGGGAGGTGGGGCATAGAGGATCCTGCTGTGATGTATGTCGGAGAGTGTTTTGCCTATGTTCTCTAGGAGTTTTATAGTTTCTGCTCTTACGTTTAGATCTTTTATCCATTTTGAGTTTATTTTTGTGTATGGTGTTAGAAAGTGCTCTAGTTTCATTCTTTTACAAGTGGTTGACCAGTTTTCCCAGCACCACTTGTTAAAGAGGTTGTCTTCAATCCATTGTATATTCTTGCCTCCTTTGTCAAAGATAAGGTGTCCATAGGTGTGTGGGCTTATCTCTGGGCTTTCTATTTTGTTCCATTGATCTACATTTCTGTCTTTGTGCCAGTACCATACTGTCTCGATGACTGTGGCTTTGTAGTAGAGCCTGAAGTCAGGTAGGTTGATTCCTCCAGTTCTATTCTTCTTCCTCAAGATTGCTTTGGCTATTTGAGTTTTTTTGTATTTCCATACAAATTGTGAAATTATTTGTTCTAGCTCTGTGAAAAATACCATTGGTAGCTTGATAGGGATTGCATTGAATCTATTGATTGCTTTGAGTAGTATACTCATTTTCACTATATTGATTCTTCTGATCTATGAACATGGTATATTTCTCCATCTATTAGTGTCCTCTTTGATTTCATTCACCTGTGCTTTATAGTTTTCTATATATAGGTCTTTTGTTTATTTAGGTTGATATATTCCTAAGTATTTTATTCTTTTCATTGCAATGGTGAATGGAATTGTTTCCTTAATTTCTCTATTTTCTCATTATTAGTGTATAGGAATGCAAGGGATTTCTGTGTGTTGATTTTATATCCTGCAACTTTACTATATTCATTGATTAGCTCTAGTAATTTCCTGGTGGAGTCTTTATGGTTTTCTATGTAGAGGATCATGTCATCTGCAAACAGTGAGAGTTTTACTTCTTCTTTTCCAATTTGGATTCCTTTTATTTCTTTTTCTGCTCTGATTGCTGTGGCCAAAACTTCCAAAACTATGTTGAATAGTAATGGTGAAAGTGGGCACCCTTGTCTTGTTTCTGACTTTAGGGGACATGCTTTCAATTTTTCACCATTGAGGATAATGTTTGCTGTGGGTTTGTCATATATAGCTTTTATTATGTTGAGGTATGTTCCTTCTATTCCTGCATTCTGGAGTGTTTTTATCATAAGTGGATGTTGAATTTTGTCAAAGGCTTTCTCTGCATCTACTGAGATAATCATATGGCTTTTATTTTTCTTTTATTTTTTTCTTTTATTTTATTTAACAGCATTTATTTTATTTAGTGATATTATTACCACTGCCACATGCCAGGCACAGGGATCTTCACCACTTTTATTTTTCAATTTGTTAATGTGGTGTATTACATTGATTGATTTGCAGATATTGAAGAATCCTTGCATCCCTGGGATAAAGCCCATTTGGTCATGATGTATGGTCTTTTTAATCTGTTGTTGGATTCTGATTGCTAGAATTTTGTTAAGGATTTTTGCATCTATGTTTATGAGTGATATTGGCCTGTAGCTTTCAAATTCTTAGAAAAGTACAACTTTCCAAAACTGAACCAGGAAGAAATAGAAAATCTTAACAGACTCATCACAAGCACGGAAATTGAAATTGTAATCAGAAATCTTCCAGCAAACAAAAGCCCAGGTCCAGATGGCTTCACAACTGAATTCTACCAAAAATTTAGAGAAGAGCTAACACCTATCCTACTCAAACTCTTCCAGAAAATTGCAGAGGAAGATAAACTTCCACACTCATTCTATGAGGCCACCATCACCCTAATACCAAAACCTGACAAAGATGCCACAAAAAAAGAAAACAACAAGTTTCAAGTTATAACATAAGTCATCAGGATATAATGTACAGCATAGAAAATTAATAATATTGTCATAATTTTGTATGATGACAGATGGTTACTAGAATTATGATGGTGGTAAATTTGTAATGTATATAAATGTTGAATCACCATGTAAAAGAACTGAAACATATAATATTGTATGTCAACTGTACTTCAATAAAAAAATAAAAAAGGAAAAATGTAGAGATGTATAATAATTACTTATAAGGAATTTTCAGAATTTGGATTAAAAAAATACTCCTTTTGTGCTAGAGCAGAGTAATTAAAACATAACTTTGAAAATTTCTCTTGCATTCTTCACCATTCTTAAAGAATTAAGTATATGTATTCATGCCAGGGCAGACTAAAAGCTTTATAAATCACAGGATACATAGTTTTTTTAGTCTTTTTCTCTGTAAGTACATAAACTGAATATGCGTGCATGGTAAGTCACTTCAGTCATGTCTGCCTCTTTTCGACCCACTGGACTGAAGCCCACCAGGTTCCTCTGTCCATGGGATTTTCCAGGCAAGTATAGTGGAGTGGGTTGCCATGCCCTCCTCCAGGGGATCTTCCCCACCCAGGGATCTAACCTGCATTTCTTATATGAAACCTGCATTTCATCAGCAGGCATGCAGGTTCCTTACCACTAGTGCCACCTAGGAAAGTGAATATAAATCTGTATAAACTCAAGATAGGAAAACACACAGATAATGATTAAGAGCATAATGAAACTGTTACCTTCTAATCTTGACATTGGCTTACTTCCAGACGATCCCCAAAACTTTATCTAAGGGTTGTGGTTGCTTAAATTGTTTAATGAAATAAATTATATCGATTTGGGAAATAAGTTTACTGCAAGCCAAGAATAATGTGTTAATTCATAACGTATTATAGTGCAAAGGCTAACTAATTTCCATATGACTGTCTTGCTAGTAATTATGATTAGTGTTCTGAATTTCACAAGTGTCACTAATCACAAGCTTATCCATCCAGTATGTGATAATAATATCTGATCATTTACATAAATACACATGCATTAGCTTTGGCTATGTAATTAGAATAGGAATAGTACTACATTTATTCATTTTCCTGCCTTTGTTGCACATAATGGCTTCTATTTGATCCCTATATGAGTTCCTTATATCAGTAAATCTTCACCCATGGAGACAGGGCCTTTTAAGAGTCAAACTTGCTAATGGCTAAAATGTCTCTGCCAAAAAAAAAAAAAAAAACTTATTTAGAGTTGATCTAAATCAATGAGTCAAGTCACTGTGACTTTTCTAAATGTCAATTTTATTTAGGCTTGTAGAAAAAAATTAGAATGCATAACTTCACTCACATAAAACTGGCAACAAGATCTGCTATATTCATGATAACTGCCTTTTCTTTTTCCATAGCTCCTAATTTTTGCTTTGTATCTCCTAAACTATGCATCGAATATATTTATGTTATAGAATTCCCAAAGCTATTAAATAATAGCAGCTAATGTTTATGATTATGTGGCAAATTACAATTCCAAGATGTTGCGCATGGATCCCTTTTGAATCTCACAATAAGGCTGTGAGGTGGCTATCACAATTAACACTTTGTGCACAGGAAGTAACTGGGGCTAAAGGAAGTTTAGTAAACCAGTAAATGATGGTGCAATGATACAAAACCCCCATGTTTGGGTGGTGATATGATGAAGGACCTGCAAAATACAGTAACTAATAAATAAGATCTTAATATGTGAGTAGATGATTATATTTTTCTTGTTATATAAATAATATTCTCTCATTTACATAAATTCATCAGTTTATATCAATACAAACTAAATGTTAATGTCTAATATTATTCAGAGGACTAGATTTTACTCAACATGTATGTACACAATAATTTTTTTTTGCTTTAATTAGCCTAGTATTTCCAGTGAAGGAGATGATAATCCCATATCACTAAAAATAGTCAGTAAGAAATAATTAGTACAAAACTGATTCTGAAATTAAAAGCATCTGCTGAATAAATAATATAAATTTCCCTGAATAGTTCAGGATAGAAAAGACTTTGATTTGGGGGTGAATGGGAGCCATAAAATATTCAACTTTAAAAAATTTCTTTGGTGCTACTGAGACTCCTTGCTTTTGCAAAATGACATCTTATTTCAATGGATATAAGTTATTGAGTAGCTGTTTCTCTCTTATAAGAATTTTTTCTCAAAAGTATTTTTAGGGAATCTGAGAGTTAAGCATGAATAACTATGATGTCTAAAAAACAAAGAGCTGGCGGTACAGTGATGAGCATAGCTGCCTTCCATATAGTTGTTTTATAAGCGGATGGGCCATTACTAGATTTTTTTTAATGGAAAAGGAAAGGGAAAGTAGATACTATATCAACAAATCATGATATATTATATAAAATATATAACTTATTCTTTATATATACACAGTAGTGCTTCTTTTCCAACCTCAGAGCAGCACCAAAAGTTGCATTATATTAATTTTAACAATTAAAATATTTTTCATCCATTTAACAATTAAAATAAATAAAAAGATACTGGATGATCATTTAAACCCAGGATACAAAATTCCATGCTCTTCCTAGATACCAGAGAAAATGGAAGTTTTTCAATAGAAGTGCTATATTAAATGCTTCTTAAGTCACCGTTGACTGTGAATATCTACAGCTATCCAGTAGATCAGGCTTTAATTGGATAATAATTAAAACAATTTATATTATCACCAATATTTTCAATGAATTCCTTGAGAAGTCTAATCACAGTAGTTGCATAGAGATGGAGGAGTTTTGGACATTCCCATCGAACAAGAGATCTCATCTACATCTCATCCCATTGAATAATCTCATCTATATTAACTTTTGTTCAATCAACATCTACTTCACAATGACTGGCTAATTTCCTTCTTTCCCATTCCAAGATGTGGTATATTCATACAATGGAATATTGCTCAGCCATAAAAAATGAATGAAGTATTGCCATTTGCAGCAACATAGATGGACACAGATATTTTCATATTAAATGTAGTAAGTCAGACAGAGAAAGGCAAATATTAAATGACATTGCTTAAATGTGGAACCTTAAAAAAAGATAAAAATGAAATTATATATAAAACAGAAATAGATCCACAAACACAGAAAACAAACTTATGATTACCAAAGATGAAAGTGGAGGAGTAATAAATCAGGAGCTTGAGAGTAACATATAAAGTAACATATGAATAAGCATTTAATAAATCAGGAGTTTGAGAGTAACTGTTATCTAGAAAATAGATAACCAAGAAGGACTTACTGCATAGCACAAGGAAGTATACTCAATATTTCATAATAACCTATAAGGGAAAAAATCTGGAGAATAATTGATACATATATATGTATAACTGAATCACTCTGCTATACACATAAAACTAACCCAACTTTGTACATCAACATTAATTTCATCTGTTTTTCATTTTTTGATGGGGCTACTGGAAATCTAAAATTGTTTATGCAGGTCATATTCCATTTATACATCAATAAAAAAGAATACTGCTTCAGAAGTTACAAAATAAAGTTGACCTCTTTGTGAAATGCAATTAAGCAGATGTCCTCCGTTCTGACTTTCCTTAATTTCTCTGTAGAATTTAACATTACTGACAATCTCTTCTTTGAAACTCTCATAGGCATTGCTCTGAAGATGGTCACCTTAAATTGGATTATTTATAGTGTAAAGGATATCTGATATGATTGTTTTTAAAAAGCCATATCAGTGGTGTTCTTATCCCTTCTCTACTTCATTTGCTCTGACTTTGAGAAGCTAATTAACATCTTTCAGGCTTGGTTTTCTCTTTGGAAAATGTGAACAATGGTGCTTAGATTATAAGGTTGTTGCAAAGAATAAACAAAACACCATATATTAAATATTCTATACATAGAGCGGTTTATAGTCTTTTGCATATAGTAACATTTTTTTTTTTAGTAAAAAGGGATAAATTGAAAAAAGAACTTTAAATCCCTTGACACTGAGATGGAATGAGATGGAAGGTAGGTAGCTAAGTTCTCTGTGAGGTAACATGCTTAAACAATGTCTGGTACATTATAGGCCCACAGAAATGTTATGCATTTACACAAGAAATAAGGTCTGAGGCAATCTTTCTGGACTTGTTGACTCTGTATGAGCAGAGATGAGAGGTGTAGCATTTGGGTGGCAAATCACTGTTTTTATGGAGTCTCTCCTATATTCTGTTGAACATAAAGATTTAGTCTCAAAAAGGACTTCTAACTTTAAGCCTCCAACTGAGTTTGATATAATGAGGTGCGATTTTTTTAAATGTTATGCTCATATTTCATTCATCAATTTGCTTTTCAGCAGGTTTGCTGTCATTTGATTGTAATTTAAAGGTACAAGAAGACTTCTTTTATGAGTGAAAAGATTCATAATTCTTAACTGCTATTATCACAGCAAATCATTCTAAATGAAACCTGGAAATATTTATTGATAAAAAATAAATATAAAGATTTTGTGATGTTATACTGAATGGATGCCTACTTGAGAATATTTACCTAGTCTGATTTATCTGTTCCATCTTTCTCATTCTATGTCACTGTCTTAATTCAAATGCTTATTATTTCTCACTTACTGAATGGTACTAACCCTCAATTCTTCGCATGACATTACTTTTCCTTAAGCATAGTGCCAATCAACTCAGTCTTTGTGTTGAAAACATAACTTGTCTACTGTTTCAAATCCTCACTTTTCCATTCTAGACTTCCCAAATTATAACCAATAGTTCTACTGTCTCATCTTATTTTTACACTGAACTCCAATACAGACTCTAATCTAGATCCATTCTGTCCAATACAGTGGCCACTAGCCACACACGTGGTTATAAAGCATTTTGCACGTGTTTCATCTGAGTTGAGATGTGGTATGATTACAAAGTATACACACCATTTTTGTAACTTGGTACAAGAATATTTAATATGTCTACATAGTTTTACATTGATTACTTGTTAAAGTGTTAATATTTTTAATCTATTGGGCTAGAAAAAATATCATTAACATTAATTTCACCTGTTTTTCATTTTTTGATGGGGCTACTGGAAATCTAAAATTGTTTATGCAGGTCATATTCCATTTAATTTGGACAGAGATTCTTCAGAAAAGAAGAATTAATGAATGTAAATCAGATATGTCATTTTTGTTCCTACTTTGACTCTTATATAGTTTCTCTATGCATTGAATAAATATTTGTTAAGTGCCTACTAGTTATCAGACATGTTTCTCAAAACTGAAAATACTGATGTGATCAAGATTGAAAAGGTCTGCCTCTCTTAGAGCTTAACTTTCATGGAACATATGGAAAATAAAACAAGAAAACAAACACAATTTCAAAGTGTGATAAATGGCAAAGTGTGAATGGATGATATACATGAGATATTACCTGGAGATTATGATTATTTTATAGTTTCACCAAAGAAATCTGTATGAATAGGTGACATTCATGATGAGAAGAATGAGAGAGTCCCAGTATCTTCCTAATTTGCATTCATAGATAATATGAAAACATTTGGTTTTTCATGTATGTGTGTACACCATCAAGTAAGGTTTTACTCCAGGATTGAGGCTCTGTGTTTGATATTATGAGAGGGGAAGTCTGATCTAGAAATTTATTCTATATAACAAAAAAAAGAACCGAGGTAATCAGAATGAACCTAAAAATGAAATTAGGTCTGCAACCCAAAAAAAAGAAAAAAGAAATTAGGTCTGCAGATCTTCAATAAACCATTCCCTGATTATCTAATACGTGGATGGAAATTTTGAGGTTGCATTTTTTTATTCACCTGGAATTTAGCCAATTATTTTTCTTTTAAATCAGTTTACATCTGGGCCTCAGGTTAAACCTTGAAACATCTGTGAAGGCAGGTGTTCTGCTTCTGCTTTCCAAATGATGCACAAATCAACAAAGGATCCAGAACAACAGATGGTGTAAATTATAAGAAATTCTAGAAGTTGCACGTGCAGGTAAAGTGGATGTACTCACATCTGTAACAGGCAATCGCAGATATGCCCCTGAGTGACTTTTTCCATTACTCTGACAATTGTCAGATTCTTCTCAAGGGCAAATTCCAATGACATTGGTTTTTCATGACATGGAGAATTATTGCTGCCATCCAAAAAGGAACTCCTGTATTGAATTGTGGGACAGAACTTTCTGGGCAATTAGTTCTACTTTCCCCAAAGAATGAAAGGTGAGTCACAGAATATTTTGAAATATTACCACATTTTTTATATATTATGGAGTTCATTCATGACACTTACAAGGATTTGCTTTATATTATTTTGCTAATCTGAATGCATTCCTTTTATAAAATAAAAAAATAATTATTATTTCTCCTTCAGTGCAACTTACTAGTCATATTTTATTAGGGTAAACATTTTAGAGTGTTACTAACATCAATACACTTCATTAATATAGCAAATCTTAAGTGTCTCTGTGTGTCAGACTCTATGCTAGATGATAGAGATTCAATTTTATGAGAGGCATGCCCTTGAAGAAATAGGAAGAGGTGAGTCTACAGTATCAAAAGCATAACAAATTGATTATAATATGAAGCAGGAACATTCTTGTAAAAATACCATGAGTAAAGTTTTATGGAAATATAGAGAGAACATTTATTCATTTTGCCTGGGACAGTCAGAGAAAACTTTATGAGGGAGGAGGCAACAAATGAGTTCACTCTGATACATTAGTAAGAGTTTGCTAAGAAAGACACATAAAGGCATCCCAAGACAGCACTGATAGACTGCTAGCTCTAAGATTGTTTAAAATCAAAACACAACAACGATGATGAATAAATCCAAATGGGTTGTTTTGTGAGACTGCTAGACAAGTTGTTTGATGTATAGTGATGGGAAACTTAAATGAAAGAGCAAATGAGGCCAAGTTGTTTAAGTTGGTTTAGTATTTACTGCAAGTTAATGCTCCCCAGACACTTTTAGTAGCTATAGTCCTTTGCTGCTGTTGCTGCTAAGTGGCTTCAGTCGTGTCCGACTCTGTGCGGCCCCATAGACGGCAGCCCATTAGGCTCCCCCGTCCCTGGGATTCTCCAGGCAAGAGTACTAGAGTGGGTTGCCATTGCCTTCTCCAAAGTATGAAAGTGAAAAGTGAAAGTGAAGTCGTTCAGTCGTGTCTGACCCTCAGCGACCCCATGGACTGCAGCCTTCCAGGCTCCTCCATCCATGGGATTTTCCAGGCAAGAGTACTGGAGTGGGGTGCCATTGCTTTATATATGGCATTCCTATTTATCTTCCAAAAGGAATATTATGGAAGTTGCTCAGTCGTGTCTGACTCTTTGAGACCCCATGGACTGTAGCCCTCCAGGCTCCTCTGTCCATGGTATATTCCATGCAAGAATACTACAATAGGTTGTCATTCCCCTCTCCAGGGGATCAGTTCTAAGATATGCTATTAATTGCTCAATATTGATAATGGCATGAGAGTCATATGTTATGATGCCCAAATATTACTCAGTTAAGGATCATTTCACCAAGATTTGATAAATAGTGATATATTAGCCCCAGCCTTTTTCAAATTATGCACCCCTTTCTTTCCCTTAAAGTTTAAAAAACAAAAGGAACAGAATATATTTTCAATTGTCCTTATCTAGGAACCTGGTGTCAGCCTCTGATTGTCTGAATTCTTTATGAATCTGCTATATAAATAATCCAACGGTAGCCTCTGTGTGTTGGTCCCAGCTTACTTGTTTATTTCTTCACTGCAGATTGAGACCCGTTAGTTCAAAAGCCTGCAGGTAAAAAACTCAAATTTTTACACATCAAGTATTTAAAAACCAACCCAAATAAGCAAATTTTTAACTATTTAGAGTCTGCTTGTTTTTCATCCCTCACCCAGCATCATTAGCCACCAATAAGATAGTCTTGTAATTAGAAGAAACCAAATCATTCCTACCCTTAGAGCTGTCTGGCACAGACTCCTTGCCTTGCAGCTCAGCAATATCATCTTGACATATAAAGCCTATCTGCCATTTCCCTCTCCTCCAGGAGTTCCATTATCGGTTCCCCATTCTGGTGTCCTTGTCATAGGCTTCTGGATAGTCTTATGCTCTAAGGAACTTTCTTTCTCATTCAATTGTACCTAAGCATCACTCAGTAAAGCTTGTTACATTTTACTGTCTCTTGCAGTCCTATCATTTTACTTGACAGCCCCTAAATCCCTAGAATATCCTGCATAATCTAAGATTCTAACCCACCATGAGTACCAGTGAGTTCAGCATTGAACTTGAGAAGAGCCCAAGTTCTTTCAATGTTACTTCTCAGTAGAATGAGATTTTTATGAAAGGACTGTGGAAAGTAATGGTGGTATTATAAGGGAACTGAGAAATTAACAAAAGGGACAGTTTACTGCAAAATTTATCTAAGAATGGCTGCTGTTGTTGAATTTTGACATTTTCTTTCCCTTTTATCTTTTAATATTAATCTTATCATTAATATTGTTAATCAGCACTATAATATACAGGTGTGTATAAATATTTGTTTATTCAACAATGAGTAAGAAAGATGGACTGGAGAAGGAGTTAGACTTTAAGGCTGACTGCATCTGTGGACATAAAGAAATGTGAAGAGGACTACAGCTGGAGCCAACAGAATAATAGTTCTGGTATCAAACCAAGATGAAACAGGCAAAAACTTTTTAACTTCCAAATCTTATTTACCAGCAGAAGTCCTTCTGAGTCAATCCTAAAGGAAGGTCACCTCAGAAGAGTAATTTAATTCAATATCTTAAGTCTGGGATTGATCCTAGGCTAATAATCTAAAGAACATTTGATTTCTTTTAAACACCATCACAATAACATCTTACTATTGGCTCAGATACTAAAGAATCCATCTGCAATGCAGCAGACCTGGGCTTGATCCCCTGGAGGAGGGCATGGCAACACACTCCAGTATTCTTGCTTGGAAAATTACATGGACAGAGGAGCCTGGCAGGCTACAATCCATGGGGTCGCAAAGAGTCAGACACGACTGAGCAACTAAGGACAGCACAGCACACTTGGATGCCTGAAGAGTTTGAAGGAAACTGTCAGTAACTGACAAATGGAATGAACCCAAGTGGGGTTTTCTAGATTTCTCTACATTGATACACTGAGCTGACAAATCACAATACAGGGGTCCAAATTAATTCAGTATTTCTAAATTCCCAGTTGAGTTATGTGTAGGGAAAACAAAGGCATTTTCCTTGACACAGGTGACTCTCAAAATCCTGATAAATCTACAAGGTTGATCATCACTATTTTTTTTTTTTTTGAACCTGTTGCATTTGCATCACTAATCATTTTTAACAATGGGGATTTATTTCTTTCACAAGATGTTTCACAGGTGACAGAGTTATATAATAACAGGATTCAAACTTTTTGGCCTTTTAAATTCAAACACTGTTTTCAGAAGAAGCACAAGGTACCAATGCCTGCCAGTATCTTCCATTACAGCAAGCCAAAGGGGTCTCTTGCTCCTGATTGCATAAATTGAAGAAATCCACTCAAAAGTTTAACATACAGTGGCCCAATTGGGGGGAAAAAAAAGCTGACATCAGTTTGGATTGTTTCCTTGACTCTTTCCCTGTTTGCACTTCTCTTTTTCTCTTGCTTCTTAGCTCTTGTCAATTCTTCCTCCATAAAATATAGCTAACCATCTCTCCGTATGTTATTCTGGATGTCAGTTTCCCTCTAGTTGTAAGACAGTCCTCTGGTTGTTTTATATCCTGTTCTATGGTGAAAATTACTCTTTCAAGCCTTTAATAAAAGCAGATCTGTAACATAAAAAAGTAACATATACAAATAAATTGAAAGGAAGGGAAAAAGTAAGAATAAAGGGAAAAAAAGAGGGAAGATGCCTGGAGGTGGGCATATAATTTGAAAATATTGTGAGCAACTGCACCACTTTATTGATATAGGGTTAGTTTATGTGTGTGTGTGTGTGTGTATATATATATATATATATATATATAAATTTAAATGTTGATGTTTATATAGTCACAGGGGAGGTTGGGCAGAATCTATACATTTTGTCCATGTGGTTTAATGCAGAATACACCCTGTTGAATTGTAGTCAGTTACAGTATCCCGCTTTGCTGAGATGCTAGAGAATTCTGTTGGAATACTGGGCTGAACAGGAAGGTGGCTTTGATATAGGCTGGGAAAAAAGGCTGCATTTTGATAATAATGGAATTGAAAGCTCTCTTGCTCCTTCTCAGAACATACAGACAGACAAACATGCATGTATGTGCATAAATATACCACAAACTCTTTATTTCCTCTAAGCAAACCCTCACTAGCCAGTCTAATATTTTTTGACTCATCTGTCATAAGTATGGAAGATTAAGAAACTAAAGGATGGAAGTTTCTTTCCTGAGCTTTTAGAAAGGGCAGCCAGAGGATAGGGGATAAAGAAACAGCCTCTCTAAGGATCACCCACTGTATTTTAAACCTGAGTGAAGAGGCTCCAAAATGAACAAGTGTCTGGTTAATAAAGTGGGGGTAGGCATTGGAGCTTGAAATTATGGGTCACTTTTGATTAAACATTGCTCACAGAAAATAAGCCCTGGCTTTCAGTCATACAGTCTCTGCTATAATATGCAAGAATTTAAATGCCAGCACTTATTAACTCTACCCTGAGCAATAGCTGAGGACCACCTTGGGGATGATCCATTAAAAAAGAAAGGCCTACAATTCTCCTCAAAAAATAATTAATGCTCAACCAATGGACAAGATAGTTGAGAGAATTTATTTTAGTATTTTTCTGTGTTTGGAAGAGGCAGTACAGTTTAGTGGAAAGATCACCAAAATTAGAATTCAATATGATCTAAACTCAATCATATATTAATTGTGATTTGGCACAATGAGCCAACCTCTCTGAGTTTCCACTTCCTCATTCTAAATTGTGGGCATTAAAACTCAAAGCTCCAAGGATTGCTGAGTATTAAATATGATAATTTATGTAAAAGAATAAGTCTCCTGCCTGGAATGCTTTCAATGCTAAGTACAACTTGTTCTTTGTAGTAATCTGAGCTTCCAAGTACTCAGTAAATGGTAGCTATTACGATTATTTTTTTAGTTATTTATGACCACACTTGCTTTGTTAATTTTTTCAATACTGCTCTTTTCTATTCAGAAACAGGCAACGGGTTGAGAATAGTTTATAAATGTTATTATAAAGCCTCAAGAATGAATTGCTTTTACTCTTGATTTATATTACTTTTTACATATTTTTATTGATTTTTATATTTAAATTCTTCTTTCAATATGTTTTAACCATAATCCTTGTTTATGAGACTGAAGACCCCAGCATTTGGTAATCAGTTGCTTATTAAAAGGTGACATGATTTTTTACTAGAGAATCAAAATCAGTAAATCATATTTTTGTCTTTAGCAGAGGTTAAATAAACAAGTCATCTACAAAATCAGAATTTTACCTCATTATGAAGCTTATTTTTCCAACAGTAAAATGGATTTTTTTTTTGAGCTTCCAAGTACATGTTAGAAAATTTTATTGATCTAAACCTAGAGCTGACAAGATGTCCGATCAGGATATGGGGGGTAATGACTAATGCAGTATCATATATGGATGTGAGAGTTGGACTGTGAAGAAAGCTGAGTGCTGAAGCATTGGTGCTTTTGAACTGTGGTGTTGGAGAAGACTCTTGAGAGTCCCTTGGACTGCAAGGAGATCCAACCAGTCCATTCTAAAGATCAGTCCTGGGTGTTCTTTGGAAGGAATGATGCTAAAGCTGAAACTCCAATACTTTGGCCACCTCATGTGAAGAGCTGACTCATTGGAAAAGACCCTGATGCCGGGAGGGATTGGGGGCAGGAGGAGAAGGGGACGACAGAGGATGTGATAGCTGCATGGCATCACCGACTTGATGGACATGAGTTTGGATGAACTCCGGGAGATGGTGATGGACAGGGAGGCCTGGCGTGCTGCGATTCATGGGGTCACAAAGAGTTGGACATGACTGAGTGACTGAACTGAACTGAACTGAACTGAAAGCCACATATAATAAGCGGTAGACCTGGAATTCAAACACAGAAACCAGGGTCTCTAGGAAACAAAACCACTGAACATTATCCTATATTGTACATTTCAAAAGGAATAAATCCACTGAATAGACCAAGGCATCAAAAACTATCCAAATGGTAAAATTAGAGATAAAAGCAGTAAAAATGCCCAGAAGCAGGCATCATGAAGGAGGACACTCTGGGTGACTGCTGATACACATCTTCTGCAGCAAGCACTTTCTCTCACTCCTCATACCTCCTTTCTTTTCTTTAAAACAGAGTTTTATTCTGATAACTTACATACTCCTTCCAATCACACCTTGAATGCTCCTTTTTCAGAGACAACTATATCTGAAGTGCATACCTGCCAGCACTCATATCATGTTCTTCACTTGCTTTAGTCTTGAAAGTATATAAAGGAATATGTGAACAGTCACGTTCCTTTGTTCTTCAGTTCACTTCAGTTCAGTTACTAAGTTGTGTCAGACTCTTTACAATCCCATGGACTGAAGCTTGCCAGGCTTCTCTGTCCATCACCAAATCCCTGAAGTTTGCTCAAATTCATGTCCATTGAGTTGGTGATGCCATCCAACCATCTCATCCTCTCTTGTCCCTTCTCCTCCCACCTTCAATCTTTCCCAGAATCAGGGTATTTTCAAATGAGTCATTCCTATGCATCAGGTAACCAAAGTATTGGAGTTTCAGCTTCAGCATCAGTCCTTCCAATGAATATTCAGGACTGATTTCCTTTAGAATGATTGGTTTGATTACCAATCAAACCGAAGGATCTCCAAAGGAATCTCAAGAGCCTTCTCCAACACTGCAGTTCAAAAGCATCAATTCTTTGGAGCTCAGCTTTCTTTATAGTCTAACTCTCACATCCATACAATGACTACTGGAAAAAACATAGCTTTAACTAGATGGACCTTTGTTGGCAAAGTAATGTTTCTGCTTTTTAATATGCAGTCTAGTTTGGTCATAGTTCTTCTTCCAAGGAGTAAGCATCTTTTAATTTCATGGCTGCAGTTGCTATCTGCAGTGATTTTGGAGGCCAAGAAAATAAAGTCTGTCACTTTTTCCATTGCTTGATGCCATGATCTTCATTTTTTGAATGCTGAGTTTTAAGCCAGCTGTTTCACTCTCCTCTTTCATCAAGATTCTCTTTAGTTTCTCTTCGCTTTCTGCCATAAGGGTGGTGTCATCTGCATATTTGAGGTTATTGATATTTCACATAGCAATCTTGATTCCAGCTTGTGCTTCATCCAGCCCAGCAATTTGCATGATGTAATCTTCATTTAAGTTAAATAAGCAGGGTGACAATATACAGCCGTGATGTACTCCTTTCCCAACAACCAGTCCATTGTTCCACATCTGGTTCTAACTGCTGCTTCTTGACCTGCATACAGATTTCTCAGGAGGCAGGGGAGGTGGTCTGGTATTCCCATCTCTTTAACAAATTTTCACAGTTTCTTGTGTTCCACATAGTCAAAGGCTTACCATTCAAATATTTAGAGTGACTGTATGTATTTTGACTGTGACCTTGTGGCTTGCCCATGATAGATTATCAGTCTTCACTCCTGTGTTGGTCAGGAAATATTAAAGCATGCCAGGCATTTTAACCAATATCCTCTGTTTAATCACTCTTCATCATCTCAAGAGTATTGTGGATCTCAGATAATTATGGAGAAGGCAATGGCACCCCACTCCAGTACTCTTGCCTGGAAAATCCCATGGATGGAGGAGCCTGGTAGGCTGCAGTCCATGGGGTCCGAAGAGTCAGACACGACTGAGCAACTTCACTTTCACTTTTCACTTTCATGCATTGGAGAAGGAAATGGCAACCCACTCCAGTGTTGTTGCCTGGAGAATCCCAGGGACAGCAGAGCCTGGTAGTCTGCCGTCTCTGGGGTCACAGAGAGTTGGACACGCCTGAAGCGATGTAGCAGCGGCAGCAGCAGCAACAGGTAATTATGGCCTGATTACTATAACATAGTAAGAAGGATTCTGAGGCTCTCTCTATCCAGGCTCCAGGAAATAGAAAACTTGATTAAATGGTGATGTATGCTACAGTCAAGATAAAAGGGATGGTGAGGGGGTGAACCACATACTTAATATCCCTATTTTTAACAGAGTTGTTTATGTGGTAATTATGAGATGGGCAACTCAGTGTTCTAACAGGTTATTTCTTTGCTTTCTTTGCTTTCTGTCCTACCTCACCCTACCAAACAATACATGTCCAATTACATCCTAGAACATTTATATCTCTAAAGAAATCACTTGAAAATAACTATTCTAGTTTAAATGACCTTATTTTATAGATGGAGAAACTATTTTATGAAAGTTAAACCACAACAACTATTTGCATGAAGAATGTACTCAAAACTAGGGTTGATGTATTGTTTGTAACAGATTATTTTGCAATGACAAAGGATACTAGGAAAGAATTCTCATTTCAGTGGTTTTAAGAACAAAGCTTCTGACTAATGAAATATCTTACAATTTCTAATTGGATTGGATTTCCCTAGTCCATCTTAGGTGAATAATATCATTTAAATATTTTCGGTAATTTCCCTTCCTTTAGCAGGCTTTTAAACTTAATGTTTCTGCCTTGCTTCAGGACAACATCTTTTAATTGCTCTAAATTATCAGTGATGTCTGTAGCATTTTCACTGAACATGGATTGATTTCAATTAACTTTCTCATGCTTTTGCATAGAAGCAGTCTTTTTCAATTTGCCTAATTGGATCACACAACCTCTTGGAGCTGAGGAATGGCAGTCATTAAAAGGTTGGGAAAAAAGGACACAACCAAGGTTGTTTATTTCCTAATATATCCATTTGGAATTTTCAGTTGTACTTGATTAAATAAGACAATTGGCTAAGAATGTGGGTTAAAGAATTGAAATAGACTATCCCCCCAGTGGAGGCCTTTGAATTCCCTATGATTAAATTTTACCTGCATAGGAATAACCCAATAAAATTTGCTTAAAGCCTGTTCAGACACAGTTACCACAATCAAAACACTATCTTTTCCCTTTTATCATCTCTTATATATATGGTACAAGTGATAAACTCTCAATACTTGTGACCATGTACACTCCAGGTTGTGATTAGAAATATTCCAGTAATTTTATGCAAAATGATTTCATTGTGTGAGACATTTGAGGTAAGCAGTCAGTGGAGAGCAATTGTGAAAACACAGGCAGTAATAAAAAGCAAGAGACCCAGAATCTTGGAGGTGACAGATACTGAGACAATAGAATTCAAGGTGAGACAAGGGAGATGGTACAGAACCTAAAGAGAGAATGAAATATAGATGAAAAGAAGCAAATGGAAAAAGGGTGAAGGGAGCTAATTTTTACTGGTATATTTAATAAATCCAAGACAACCAACTTTAAAATACTAACAAGTTAAGAAAATTAACTTAGATGACTAGTTAAAACATTGTTGTTGTTTAGTAGCTAAGTCCTGTCCAACTTGTAATGACCCTATGGACAGTAGCCCCCTAGGCTCCTCTGTTCATGGGATTTTCCAAGCAAGAATACGAGAGTACCATTTCCTTCTCTAGGAGATCATCTGGACCCAGAGATTGAACCCAAGTCTCCTGCACTACAGATGGTTTCTTTACCTCTGTGCCACCTGGGAAGCCCAGTTACGACATTCGGTTCAGTTCAGTTGCTCAGTCCTGTCCCACTCTTTGCAACCCCATGAACCACAGCATGCCAGGCCTCCCTGTCCATCACCAACTCCAGGAGTTCACTCAAACTCATGTCCATCGAGTCAGTGATGCCATCCAGCCATCTCAGCCTCTGTCATACCCTTCTTCTCCTGCCCCCAATCCCTCCCAGCATCAGAGTCTTTTCAATGAATCAGCTCTTCACATGAGGTGGCCAAAGTACTGGAGTTTCAGCTTTAGCATCATTCCTTCCAAAGAACATCCAGGGCTGATCTCCTTTAGAATGGACTGGTTGGATCTCCTTGCAGTCCAAGGGACTCTCAAGAGTCTTCTCCAACACCACAGTTCAAAAGCATCAATTCTTCTGTGCTCAGTTTTATTCACAGTCGAACTCTCACATCCATACATGACCACAGGAAAACCCATAGCCTTGGCTAGATGGACCTTTGTTGGCAAAGTAATGCCTCTGCTTTTCAATATGCTGTCTAGGTTGGTCATAACTTTCCTTCCATGGAGTAGGCTTCTTTTAATTTCATGGCTGCAGTCACCATCTGCAGTGATTTTGGAACCCCCAAAAATAAAGTGTGACACTGTTTCCACTGTTTCCCCATCTATTTCCCATGAAGTGATGGGACCAGATGCCATGATCTTAGTTTTCTGAATGTTGAGCTTTAACCCAACTTTTTCACTCTCCTCTTTCACTTTCATCAGGAGGTTTTTAGTTCCTCTTCACTTTCTGCCATAAGGGTGGCGTCATCTGCATATCTGAGGTTATTGATATTTCTCCCGGCAATCTTGATTCCAGCTTGTGCTTCTTCCAGTCCAGCGTTTCTCATGATGTCCTCTGCGTAGAAGTTAAGTAAGCAGGGTGACAAAATACAGCCTTGATGTACTGCTTTTCCTATTTGGAACCAGTGTGTTGTTTCATGTCCAGTTCTAACTGTTGCTTCCTGACCTGCATACAAATTTCTCAAGAGGCAGATCAGGTGGTCTGGTATTCCTATCTCTTTCAGAATTTTCCACAGTTTATTGTGAGCCACACAGTCAAAGTCTTTGGCATAGTTCATATGACTCAGCAATCCCATTATTGGGCATATACCCTGAGGAAACCAGAAATGAAAAAGACACATGTCCCCTAATGTTCACTGAAACACTAATTACAATAGCTAGAACATAGAAGCAACCTAGATGTCCATTGATAGATGAATGGTAAAGAAGTTTTGGTACATATACACAATGGAATATTACTCAGCTATAAAAAGGAATGCATTTGATTTGGTTCTAATGAGGTGGATGAACCTAGAGCCTATTGTAAAGAGTGAAGTAAGTCAGAAAGTTAAACATAAAAATAGTATATTAACACATATATATGGAATCTAGAAAGACAGTACTGATGAACCTATCGACAGAGCAACAATAGAGATATAAACATAGAGAAAAGACTTTTGGACACAGTTGGGGAGAGAGAAAGTAGGATGATTTGAGAAAGCAGCACTGAAACATATCTATTACTATATGTAAGGTACGTAGGCAGTGGGAATTTGCTGTGTGATGCAGGGAACCCAAAGCTGGTGCTCTGTGACAATGTAGAGAGGTGGGATAGGGAGGGAGGTTTAAGAAGGAAGGGATCTACGTATATCTATGGCTGATTTATGTTGATGTATGGCAGAAATTACTACAATATTGTAAAGTAATTATCCTCCAATTAAAAATAAAATAAAATTTTTAATAAAGGAGAAAGTACCATACTGTGAAAAGTAAGAGAGATTTATATAAGAAACTGAAGATGATACAAATAAATGGAAAGATATTCTATGTTCCTGGATTGAAAAAATTAATATGATTAAAGTGTCCATATTACCCAATGCAATCTACAGAGACAATGCAATTCATGGTATTTTTCACAGAAACTAGAACAAATAAATCAAATTTCCTCTTCTTAAATGTACACCAGTCAGGTTGGATTAGGGCCCAACCTAATGGTCTTATTTTAATTTTATTACCTCTTTAAAGTCTCTATCCCCAAAGACAGTAACATTCTGAGGTAACTGCATGAAATTCATGTTAACATGTGAATTTGGGGAAGGCACAATTCAGCCTATAACAAACTGTAAGCAACCCAAATAGCCATCAGTAGGCCACTATTTAAATAAATCATGGTGCATCCCTACAATAAATAATATTTGGTTAATCTATACACGTTTACTTGAAACACTTCTTAAGAGAGACTAAATAAGGAAAAGACGGGGTTAAAAAGTAAAATATGCTAACATTTTTAAAAGAGACAGAGCCTCACACACACACACACACACACACAAAATTATATTTTTATCTTATCACAGGAAGGATAGATAAAGGACTGATGATGGTATTTACTTGTAGAGAGGACACAACTTTGTGCCTTAGGCATGATAGGGGAGACTATTTGGTATTGCTTATTATTTTTTAAAGTGTAAGCATTTTTTAAAGAGCAAAAATATTTAAGAGAAGGAATGATTCTAAGGCTTGTAGAGCCTGTGTAAAAATTGATGGTGATACCCTTAAGTAAGAAAATGAATGCAGAAATTAAAAAAAATAAAAATAAATGTGTGGAAGTCAGCAGCCATGACACTCATGCTCTTCTTTCTAAAGACCTTTGCAATGATATTGTTATACCATCATCCTTCTGGTATTTCAAGTAATTAAATCTTCAGTAAGGTCATGCCCATGTAATATTGAATTCCATAGTAACGTCAGTCCTATTATATTGAGCCGCCAATGTGTTACACCGGTTGTGAGATCATATTCTGCTAGACTACACTACAGACACATTAAAATATGAGTGGAATATTAAATTGACCATCCCTCCATTATAGAACATGTCCTCTGTCTCCATTATAATGCAGTGTGGCTTTCTTTAGGGGCATGAAAATTTTCTTGGTATTGTTAGTAAGTTTCTCCTGTCTCTTTGATGTCAGTAGATATTTAATTTAATTATCAGGGTTGAATGAACTTGGTGCAGCTGAGTGATCGCTAACAACTCCGTGGAACTGGAATAGTCCACAAACAAATTAGTTCTCCAGATGTGGAGACTTATAAATAACTACACCTGCTATCTGTGGGTGTAAAGGGAAAACAGGCACTGTTAGTAATAAATAAATGAATATTTTCTGAAATGGTGGAAACAGTATTTGGAAGCAGCTACTGCTACTGCTAAGTCACTTCAGTCGTGTCTGACTCTATGTGACCCCATAGACGGCAGCCCACCAGGCTCCCCCATCCCTGGGATTCTCCAGGCAACAACACTGAAGTGGGTTGCCATTTCCTTCTCCAATGCATGAACGTGAAAAGTGAAAGTGAAGTCACTCAGTCATGTCTGACTCTTAGTGACCCCATGGACTGCAGTCTACCAGGCTCCTCCATCCATGGGATTTTCCAGGCAAGAGTACTGGAGTGGGGTGCCATTGCAGACAGTAGTTCAATTTTAAGTTCTGCATTTAGAGGAATATTCCTCAATTTTTTTTCTATTTTTAACCTCTTGTCTAATCACTCAATAATTCAGTAATTTTGCTTCATTCAATCTCTTAACCATGGCATGTGTTCATTTTCCAATCCACTGCTAGTGTCCTCATTCAAGTATTCTTAACCATCTTCCCTTTCCCAGAAGCATCCAGTGAAATTTTGCCACTAGATAAAATTTTATAATAAATACAACTAATAAGGTCATCTCTTTGCTCAAAATTAGTTTGAGGCTTCTTGTTGGATAAAGGGAAAAAAAAAATAATTCTCAGCTCTTCTGACAGCTGTAACAGATGCTTCATCAGTTCTGTCACTCAGTCGTGTCCAACTCTTTGTGACCCCATGGACTGCAGCAGGCCAGGCTTCCCTGTCCATCACCAAATCCCAGAGCTTACTCAAATTTATGTACATCGAGTCAGTGATACCATCCAAACATTTCATCCACTGTCATCCCCTTCTCCTCCTGCCTTCAAGCTTTATCAGCATCAGGGTATCTTCCAGTGAGTCAGTTCTTTGCATCAGGTGGCCAAAATATTGGAGTTTCAGCTTCAACATCAGTCTTTTCAATGAATATTCAGGATTGATTTCCTTCAGGACTGACTGACTGGATCTCCTTGCAGTCCAAGGGACTCTCAAGAGTCTTCTCCAACACCACAGTTCAAAGCATCAATTCTTCAGCACTCAGCTTTCTTTATAGTTCAACTCTCACATCCATACATGACTACTGGAAAAACCATAGCTTTGACTAGATGGACCTTTGTTGTCATGCTTCATGATCTACTTCATATTTTTCATTCCATTAGCATCTGCTGCATTTTCTCCTTTATAACTTATACTCCAGAAATTCTCAAAAGTTTAGGTCTAATAGGAAAGGAGGAAAGAGATGAGATGTGGAATCAAGGTCATGCTGCTCTTTCTTGGATGCTGCCACCCTCCAAGTAGAGTAGACCCTTGACTTGGAGCCATAAGTGGGAGAGAGATGAAGATAAACAACCAGGAAATGAAAGTGTGAAAAGAAAACTTAGAGCTGAACAATTTATGCCTGGTATGCAGAGTTTCACTAACTTCTTACTTAACTTCTAATTGCCTCCCTACCTTATCTGCAGGATATTCCATAGGAGCTTCTGGGTTTAAAAATAATGAATTTGTTAACAATTTCGTTTTCAAAAGAAAGCAGAGCAGATGGAGTCAGTGGCAGAAGACCTTTAGTACTGACAATATCACTGACTGAATAGCCTCCTTGAGAAGGTTAAAACTTATTTACCTCATATGAACAAAGGGTGTGTGTGTGTGACTAGATTAGATATGATAATAATTAATGATAGTAATATCACCTAATATTTATTTGCTGCTTCCAACATGATAAAGACTGAACTAAGATTTTTAAATTAATTACTTAAAATAATTCTTAGCGGAACCCTTTGAGTCAGCTGCTGTTTTAACATGCTCGTTTTATAGATGAAGAAATTGAAATGGTAGTATTGGAATTTCAGCTAAGGGATTTTAACTTTGGAGACTGTATCTTTTTTTAAGATCCACTCTGTGAACACTAATCATATATTCTTGTGTTTTTACAAAAATTCTGTTCAATTATATTCATTAGTCACATAAATATCAGACTTTTCACTGTTTGTGTTTTGATTTTTAATTTGTTCTTGTTTTAACAACAGTGCTTCTGTTTGTATCTTTCTGTGCTTCTGACTTCTCAGAAGTGTCAATGGATAATGAGATGACTGATGACAAATCTATTAAATTATTTTTTGGTGTGTTCATAAATTTTGCTAACATCTAGTTTTTAGTTAGACATTGACATTACTGATAATACTAATTACATAATCAAATAATAGAAGAAGAAGCATTTTAACTCAAGAATATTTTTGCCAATAGAATGCAAAACTGCTTTTCAACACTTTAAACATTTTCAAGGATTTTACATATGTAATAGAGAGTGATTTGCCCTCCATGAGGGGCAGACAAGGTGTTTAACATGAAGGCAAAGAGGCAGCAGAACTTAAAAGAGTCTTGATTAAGAATCTTTCAAAAGGATGGATTTTATCCAGTACTACTTCTGGTTCAGGAAATTCAAATACAGCTTTACAGGAATTAATTAGAAAACAATTTTAATCAGATGAAACTGATCCATTCTGGATATCTGAAACAAACTCAGTTGGTATTCAGTAGACACAAAATAAAATGGTGAGGGTTCTTAGAAACTAAGCCCTTTGAGGAACTGTCAGAGGAAGAATGGGTTTCTAACCTTCCAGTAGAACACAGAGGGACTGAAGTAGACACTGGAAAACACCGGAGACAGAAAATGCCACGGATCTTTGTGCGCTGAGTGATGTTCAGAGCAGGGTGTTTCAAGTTTGGCATTACTGACGTTTGGGATGAGAGAATTCTTTGTTGTGGAGTATACACTGCCCTGTGTATTTTCCCATGTTCGGCATCAACCCTGTCTCTGCCAACTAGGTGTTAATAGCACCCCACCTCCTATCGATCCTTACTGTGACAACTCATTGTCAAATTTCCTTACAGGGAAAACTCTCTCAAAATGCCTGTAAACTTAGAGACTCTGAGTTTGTGATTTCTCTTTAATTTCGAAGCAACCTGTATCAATACATCAAATTTGGTATGATATGCAGGATTTATATCAAACTAATAATGGCACTCCTCTACTATCCTCTCTTCTTCTGTGTTTTTAAAAATATTCCATAATAAAAACTGGCATTCACTTTTAATCCATTTATAAACTAAATCTCAACAACTGTGAAATTATTGATTCAGAACAGAATGCACTTTGTATAATCCTTAACAAAGTAACACTAATATAATTAGCAATAAAAAACGGAATGTGGGTAAAAAAAGATTGAGTACTAATTATCTTATTTGCATAAAAGGGACTCAATCCATACTGCCTCAAACATGTAGGGAAAATAATGATTCTAACCTTTCAATGATTTTAATAATGTATTTTCTTAATTTCTTAAAGGTCTGTTAATAAATTATATTCCCTAATGTAAAAAAAAAAAAAAATCTTAAACTTAGTGATTAGATTTTTTTCAGGTTCTTTTTTCTCTTAAATTCAAGTAGAATAAATGAAGTATAGTTATTTAAAATATCAATAAGAGTAGAAACAGTCTGTTTACAAATGTATATCTAGTCATCTTTGCATCCATCATTATGTACATCCATGAGTCTAGTCTCTATCTTCCTTTGGTACTTCCAATCATCCAACTATTACATATTTTTCTATCCATCCATCCAATCATCTTCCTATTTATATGTATAGACAGACAGATGTCTGTTTAACCACTAATTTGTTCTACCACCATTGCTATCATTTAATCTGAATACTAGTCGCTTCTGGGTTTGTGTTATCCCTTGCTTTTGTCTTTCTGCTTTTATGTTACTTGAAATGTTAAATGAATATAAATGGTTTTAATAATATTAAAATGATAATGCTTTAATTGGGAAAACAGATCAAAAAGAAGAAAATAGTAGTTGATATAGGTTGCTGAGAATTTGGATTACAAGAATTACCTTTGTCAAATTTGGGAAAATAATATTTCTTGAAATGAGAGATACAGGTGTTATTCCTAAGTAGAATTAAAATACCTAAAGGAAACAGGAACTTTGAACATTTTGTGGGTCCTTCACAATATTCAAACAAGTCAGGGTTTTGCATAATGCTCACTTAAATACATACAACTTCTATTTTCTCTCTGTCTGTGCCTCTAAATCCCACAGTTCATATCACCCATGACCTCCCTTATAGTCTCCCATTCCTTACAGTCTTGACTCTGTAACATGACACACTCATCTCCTCTTGCCTCATTTATGTTTGGTTTTCTAGATCCACTTTTATTTCCTGTTTTCTGTTTGCTTGTTTCATTTTTTTAAGTAGAAAATGCTAGGTGTATTGCTTTGCCAGGCAAAGCGAGACACACTGGGCTCCTGCCTTGAAAAAGATCTAGACTTTCAAAGATAACAGCCTGATCTCAGTCCTTTAAGGGTGGACATTTTGCACTTAGGGGTTACAAATGACTGAGTAAGAGACTCTAGGAGTACATCAAAGGATATATAATTTATGTATTTTTTATGTGCACTCTGCTTCACAGCCAATGTTTTGAGGTAGCCTTTGTGTCCAGCATTGATTTTACATGTCCCCTCTTTTGGAGATCATGTCTTTTTTGGCTATACCATGCTGGCTTGTGGAATTTTAGTTTCTTTACCAGGGACTGAAACTGGACCCTTGGTAGTGACAGCATGGAGTCCTAACCACTGGAATGCCATGAAATTCCTTAGAGATCATCTGTACATCTAGCACTGGTTTGTATCAGTTAAACTCTGGATGTGTGGGGAAATGTGGGAGAGAGTCCTCTAAGAATCTCCTTATCTAATCACTTAACACAAAAGGGTATTTTTTTTTTTTTTTTAAGGAGTTGACACTGACACTTAATTTACATGCTTTTTAAGGTTGCTCTTTTATCTTAGGCTCATTAACAGGGAGACCTCAAGGTATGTGGCATGAGATGGCTTCCTTCCTTCATTCCAGTGCAGATTCAAGTTTATCTTTATTTCCACTTTCTTTGGATGTTAATTTGGTTTTATTTGGATGGAAGCAGTGTAGTCCAGCTCTCCTGCTCCCACCTTTTACAGAGCTCATTCAGTCTGTGTGCCAAGAAAAATACATAAATAACTATGTGGTTTACATTTTATAGAAATAGGAATGTCAGATCAACATGATATAAGTACATTTTTCTTAAAATTGTGTGTCCTTTCTATTCAAAGGGAGGATTATTTTAGTAAAAACTTAGATGCTATGTCATAGATAGGCAAACACTGTATTAAAGTAGCAAATATATCATTAAGGGCCCTTCTTTTAAGGAAACTTAACTTGTTAGAGAAACTTACTTATGAAAATGGAGTACTTAGGGAATAGGCAAGAGAAAAAGACAGAAAAAATACATATATATAAAACAGAAAAAAATTCCTGCTTAGATTTTTTAAAGAAAATTGTGGGATTCATTGCCTGCAACAGACAGGACAAAGAGGAGGAGAGGAATTTGAGAAGAAAAGAAACAAATGACTATGTTGTAAGTCTGGAGTCAATAAAGATGACTAGTGAAAATTTTTCAAGACAAAGTGGTCTCAAATTATTTGAAATAGGTATGTCTGATATTTTGTTTTCTAACATGTTTAGTCTTGTAACAAGATTTTGTTTTCAAACTTCAAGAAAAGGCCCCTACACCCAAAAACCCAATGGAAGAAGTATTTGGGTTAATGAATAGAGAGTCCTGAATGTCACTGCAACTTTGAAAATGTGATAGCAGGTATAGAAAAACCAATAAATTATTTAATTCAGCTGAAGATAGAAACTGGAGGCAGGAGTGTTAATATAAAATTCAATCAATCCATAAATGGTCAGATAGAGACAGAGACTTGAATCTTCCTCTGAATGTGAGATGGCAGCTCAGTCTTATTTTAGTTGGATATCAAAGGACTGTTTGACCTAAGTGATATATAAATTGTACAGTCATCATTATTGACATTTTATAAATGTAAATGAAAGGAAAACTGGATCAACATACTGTACCAGCAACATCACTGAGTGACAATTAGAAAATATGGATTTTAATTGAGATTCTAGCACCAGTTTTCTCAATGATTTTGATGAAGTTATTTGTCTTCTTTGATCTCCAGATGTAATGGGGGCATATGATTAGGTGTTCATTCAAGGTTTTTGAATATTTAAAGAGGTTCTGAAATGTGTTAATTTTGATACAATCAACCTATCAATAGCAGAATTCTTCTCCCTCTCAGCATCATCTCTTTAAAGATTTTTCTATTTTATTTGTAGCAGTAATTTTCATTATAATAGAGCTGTTACGCATCATGAATTGTGAAGAAATAAAATAAATCATTTTCTATGTTTTTCTTTCTCTTACAGTAGCAATGGGTCAGGCTATGAGACCCATTATAAGCATATAATATTTTATGCTGCATTATCTCATAGCTATCATGTCTATGTGGAGGGTGAGTGACCCAGAGGGATGGGAGGGGGAGGGAGGAAGGAGGAGGGTTCAGGATGGGGAACACATGTATACCTGTAGCAGATTCATTTTGATATATGGCAAAACCAATACAATATTGTAAAGTTAAAAAATAAAATAAAAAGAAAAAATAAAGAAAAAGTATGCAGAAAAAAAAAAAAAAAGAAAGCCAACCTCTGAGTCTGGGAGCTGAACAGCTTTTCTCTAGTTTAAAGACATCTTCTCACTAGGCCACTCGTGTGGATGTTCCACTGACCTTCTTTGCTGCTACAACTGTCAGGTAACATGGAGCTTTCTATATGGTAGCTCAGCAAATTCTGCTCATTTAAAAAAAATCAATCTCCTGGCTGGGTTTACCTTTCCTTCAAAGACTGTAATTTGATTGTTTTTATGCTGTGAATTGATAGATAGAATATTCAGAGGGGTACTGGCGTTCTGAGTACAAGTGGAAGACTTTAACGGTCTGGCCTTTGTCTGAAATGAGAAAACTATTAATTAGCTTGCTCTCTTTTCCATCGTGGTTTCTTTCCCTAAAAATGAACAGATCCAACAACTGTATCTATGCTAGGTCTGTAAGGCACCACTGAATGTTAAAAGGCAGTATTAAGTGATGGTCAAGGAAAGAAATCAAGAATTTGGTATTAAACAAAAGTAGGTTTATCTGTGCTTAGATGCAAGAGATGTGGGTTCGGCCCCTGGGTCTGGAAGATCCCCTGGAGGAGGGCATGGCAACCCACTCCAGTATTCTTGTCTGCAGAATCCCATGGATAGAGGAGTCTGGTAGTCTATGGATCATGGAGTTGCAAAGCGTTGGACATGACTGAAGAGACAGAGCACACACAGACAAAAAAGTAGGTTAAGTCCAGTTCTGCAACACTGTGTGACCTTGGCCAAATACTTAGCCCCTTTAAACCCACTTTTTGGAGCAGCAAATCACACACCTCTGGCACCTGATTCACAATGTAGTTTTGAAGATCAGTTCAGACAAAATATGTACAGTGTTCTAAAACAGTGCCTGCAATACTGTGACCCGCCAATTAATACTGTTTATCGTTATTTTTTCTGCCTTATGTGGGTTGCACCATCCTATACAACTGAATTATGGGAGGGCGTTAACACTTTGAGTATTTAAACACTCTTCTTATCTGCTATTTTCCCTTGGAAACAGACATCCTATTTCCTGTCTCCTAGTCAGCTATTAATAGCTGCCCCAATCTGAGTTAGGAACTTTTTGTTTAGATTCAATTACACACTTGATGTTAAATACCAGGTTGTTAGACTGTTCCTCTTTCTGTAAGACTGATCATACAGAAAGAAGCATGTATTCACATGCACAATTCTAGTACATATCATTTACTACAAAGTGTAGATCTTTCCAAGTGCATCTTCTCTGATCTATCCAAATTCAGCAGTATTCACTGTGTTATCATCCAAATGTCTGTCCTTAATGAAATAGTTCATAAGCCTAAATACTGTTATTAAAACTTCTCAGGTCTTTTAAAAAGCTATTTTTAAAACAAAATAAAAAGGGGATAAGTCCTCTCAGGTATTATTTCTCTATTGCATAAATTATATTTTTTTGTTAATTACATTTATTTCATTTTAATGCAACTACACATTTTAAAAAGATGTCTACTTTGACGTTCTTCAAGATCATAACCAATGCTTTAATATCCTGAATCACCTATGCTAGTGTCTGGCTTACCACAGGTGCTGAAAAAATGATAGCTTAATATATCAGAGTTGAAATAAAACTAGCTATAAAACTATTAACTCAAAACCTCTCATTTTAAAGTTTTAATCGAATCCACTACTTTTTTCTGGGAGAAGGCAAAGGCACCCCATTCCAGTACTGTTGCCTGGAAAATCCCATGGATGGAGGAGCCTGGTAGGCTGCAGCCCATGGGGTCGCTAAGAGTCAGACACGACTGAGCGACTTCACTTTCACTTTCCACTTTCATACATTAGAGAAGGAAATGGCAACCCACTCCAGTGTTCTTGCCTGGAGAATCCCATGGACGGAGAAGCCTGGTAGGCTGTAGTCCATGGGGTCGCACAGAGTCGGACACGACTGAAGCGACTTAGCAGCAGCAGCAACTACTTTTTTCTAGGCCTTTTATATATTTTACAGCATTAATAAAGAAGACACTGCAGATGCATTTTGTCTGAAGAAGAAATCAACATAACTGTGTGTAATCAGTTCAGTTCAGTCGCTCAGTCGTGTCCGACTCTTTGCGACAGCACGCCAGGCCTCCCTGTCCATCACCAACACCTGGAGTTCACTCAGACTCATGTCCATCGAGTCAGTGATGCCATCCAGCCATCTCATCCTCTGTCGTCCCCTTCTCTTCCTGCCCCCAATCCCTCCCAGTGTCAGAGTCTTTTCCAATGAGTCAACTCTTCACATGAGGTGGCCAAAGTACTGGAGTTTCAGCTTCAGCATCATTCCTTCCAAAGAACACCCAGGGATGATCTCCTTCAGAATGGACTGGTTGTATCTCCTTGCAGTCCAAGGGACTCTCAAGAGTCTTCTCCAACACCACAGTTCAAAAGCATTAATTCTTCAGCACTCAGCTTTCTTCATAGTCCAACTCTCACATCCATACATAACCACTGGAAAAACCATAGCCATGACTAGACAGACATCTGATGGCAACGTAATATCCCTGCTTTTGAATATGCTATCTGGGTTGGTCATAACTTTTCTTCCAAGGAGTAAGCGTCTTTTAATTTCATGGCTGCAGTCACCATCTGCAGTGATTTTGGAGCCCCAAAAATAAAGTCTGACACTATTTCCACTGTTTCCCCATCTATTTCCCATGAAGTGATGGGACCAAATGCCATGATCTTAGTTTTCTGAATGTTGAGCTTTAAGCCAACTTTTTCACTCTCCTCTTTTACCTTCATCAAGAGGCTTTTTAGTTCCTCTGCACTTTCTGCCATAAGGGTGGTATAATCTGCATATCTGAGGTTATTGATATTTCTCCTGGCAATCTTGATTCCAGCTTGTGCTTCTTCCAGCCCAGCGTTTCTCATGATGTACTCTGCATAGAAGTTAAATAAGCAGGGGGACAGTATCTAGCCTTGACGTACTCCTTTTCTTATTTGGAACCAGTCTGTTGTTCCATGTCCAGTTCTAACTGTTGCTTCCTGATCTGCATACAAATTTCTCAAGAGGCAGGTCAGGTGGTCTGGTATTCCCATCTCTTGAAGAATTTTCCACAATTTATTGTGATCCACACAGTCAAAGGCTTTGACATAGTCAATAAAGCAGAAATAGATATTTTTTTGGAACTCTCTTGCTTTTTCAGTGGTCCAGCGGATGTTGGCAATTTGATCTCTGGTTCCTCTGCCTTTTCTAAAACCAACTTGAACATCTGGAAGTTCATGGTTCACGTATTGCTGCAGCCTGGCTTGGAGAATTTTGAGTATTACTTTACTAGCATGTGAGATGAGTGCAATTGTGCAGTAGTTTGAACATTCTTTGGCATTGCCTTTCTTTGTGATTGGAATGAAAACTGACCTTTTCCAGTCCTGTGGCCACTGCTGAGTTTTCCAAATTTGCTGGCATATTGAATGCAGCACTTTCACAGCATCATCTTTCAGAATTTGGAATAGCTGGACTGGAATTCCATCACCTCCACTAGCTTTGTTCGTAGTGATGCTTTCTAAGGCCCACTGACTTCACATTCCAGGATGTCTGGCTCTAGGTCAGTGATCACACCATTGTGAGTATCTGTGTCATGAAGATATTTTTTGTACAGGTCTTCTGTGTATTCTTGCCACCTCTTCTTTATATCTTCTGCTTCTGTTAGGTCCATACCATTTCTGTCCTTTATCGAGCCCATCTTTGCATGAAATGTTCCCTAGGTATCTCTAATTTTCTCGAAGAGAAAAATTCCATGGGTGTGACTCATCGTGGCTGGTAAAAATACCCTTGTTACAGGAAGTGAAATAAAATTATTGAACTATAGAATACTTGAGAAGAAAGTTATCTTAAAATTTGCCTTTTCCCATATCTCACATGCTAATAGCATCAAGATCAAGTACTACTGGGTCAGAATACATTTGTATGGGGCTCAAGAGTTTGCATTTTGAAAATTTCCCTTAGTGATACTTATGCAAAATAAGTTAGAAAACTATTTGTCTTGTTCAACAAACTCATGACACAAATAAAGCCATGAATAAGACCCAGGGAAGAGAAGATACATAGGCAAGACTATCTCGCCTAGGCTATCCCCAGCAGCATTCAAATAAGATTTGGCCAGTAGGTATCACAAAACTGTTCCATCTTCTCATGTCAATTGCCTGTTGTGAGCTGATCTTTCAGGTCACATGAACTGTACCCCAAATGTCAGGAAATATTTCTCAGTTATGCTGTCTTAGGATGTTAAGCAAACAACAGAATTCAGCATTATAAAAGTAGCAGTCACTGTCTAGCCTTAGAATCAATGTCTTTAAGGAAAAAATACACACACACACTTTGAATGTTAAGAATAAAACATAAAATTTTGTTTTGGGCTCTGTCCTATCTTTATCAGTCAGACCAATCTGTTCATAAATCTTTAGATAATTGGCTCTGCTGTGTCCTAACTCCAAGAGACCCGGCTCTCAGCAGAGATGCTGTTTATCATGTGACCTCCCTGAAGATATTTCTCTGAGTTTTGCTCTTCCATTTTCTGTAAAACTTTCCATCCTAAAAAAAATTATAAGAGCTGATCAGTAGAAATGTAGATTTGAACTCTTCCTTATAACATCATTTTGAAAGAGACAGTTTTTTTGATTGTTAGATTTAAACTGCTAAACACAAAACCGATGACTTCCAAATTTACATTTCAGATCCAGACTCTTCTCAGACCTGTCTCCAAGAAATCTAAACCTGGGAACACAAAGACATCATCTTCCCTCCAAGACTATTTTGTCAGTCACTTTTCAGAAACAACTTGTGTAATTTGCCGTCTTTTTCTTTTTCTCCTTTCCCCCCATCCCTTCCCTCTCTTTCATTCCTTTCTCCCTATATTTTTCTTTCTTTACTTTCTTTATTATTTCTTTCAGAGGTTCCTATAACTTTAGGAATGAAGTTTAAACTTTTCATTTTCATTTCTATTAAGGGTAAATTCATAAACGATAAAATCAGCCATTTTAAATTAAGCAATTTAGTGGCATGTAGTACATTTCCAATACTGTGCAAACACCACCTCTATCTAGTTTCAAAATATTTTCACCACCACACCCCAAAAGACCCTAAACCCATTAAGCAATTACTTCCCATTTGTCTTCTTACCCTAGCCTGTAGCAAAAACCAATCTGTTTCCTGATTCTATGCTGTTTTTTCATGCTTTACTTTGCTTCTTCCACTCTCCATTAGATTTCAAATTTCTGAAGGGAAAACTCATCATCTTCCCTTTATATAATCACACTTTCCAAATTTGATCATGTTAATCATTGTCATCTTTAACACTCCAACTGTTTCACACAACCCTTACAGAATGTCCAAAAATCTGAAATATTTTCCAGTGATTTGACTTTCTAGCCCCAAATCCCTTATTCTTTCTCACCTCAACCCTATTCCAATTTACCTTCCTCTCTCCTTTATTCTTCCCTTTCTTTTTCCTTCCTTCCTCTCTCTCTCCTTCCTTTTTTTCTCTCTTCCCTATTTCCCATTCCCTGTCCATCCCTATGCATTTCTTTCATCCTTTTTTCTTCTTCTCTCATAACTTTCATTCTTCTCTTTTCCTCTTCTCTTCATATTGTATATATCAGATTCTCATCACTCACTATTTTGTAAAAATGTATTTGGTTGTGCCAGGCCTTAGCTGTACCATACAGGCTCTTAGTTGTACCAGGCAGGCTCTTAGTTGTGGCATGTAGGATCTAGTTTACTGACCAGGGATCAAACATGGGGACCCCTGCATTGGGAGTGCAAAGTATTAACCACTGGACCACAGGGAAGTCCCATCACTTGTTATCTTACTCAATAGTTCTCTCCCTCTATGTCTTCCCACCCCCTGTTACTCGCACTCACTCTCTAGTTTACTCTCCTCGCCACCTGCTCCATGTCTTTCAGTCCTTCTAATGCCCTTTGTTCCTCTTCTTGTCTCTCACTGCCGTTTCCTAAACTAAGGAGACTGTCCTCCTGTCCCATCTCCTATACAGTTAACTATTTAGCATCCATCACATTTCATCCTGTGCTACCTCAGGATGCCTCTCCTGAAACTCCTAGGCTAAATTAATTCCATTGTAATATTCTATCTCATATTTCAGCATCAATTCAGTTTGTTTTTAAGATCCTCTCTTGAGAAAAAATCTCTAAGTTAGGCTGAGCCAAAGTGCAAAGAGCTACAGTTGTTTTCCCTGAAAAGCAAATGGGTTGTGGGATCTAGGCTGCAACACTTGATACATGAAACAATAATCAAATGATATGCAGAGTACATCATGAGAAACGGTGGGCTGAAAGAAGCACAAGCTGGAATCAAGATTGCCAGGAGAAATATCAATAACCTCAGATATGCAGATGACACCACCCTTATGGCAGAAAGTGAAGAGGAATTAAAAAGCCTCTTGATGAAAGTGAAAGAGGAGAGTGAAAAAGTTGGCTTAAAGCTCAACATTCAGAAAACTAAGATCATGGCATCTGGTCCCATCACTTCATGGGAAATAGATGGGGAAACAGTGGAAACAGTGTCAGACTTTATTTTTTGGGGCTTCAGAATCACTGCAGATGGTGACTGCAGCCATGAAATTAAAAGACACTTACTCCTTGGAAGGAAAGTTATGACCAACCTAGATAGGATATTCAAAAGCAGAGACATTACTTTGCCAACAGATGTCCATCTAGTCAAGGCTACGGTTTTTCCAGTAATCATGTATAGATGTGAGAGTTGGACTGTGAAGAAAGCTGAGCGCTGAAGAATTGATGCTTTTGAACTGTGGTGTTAGAGAAGACTCTTGAGAGTCTCTTGGACTGCAAGGAGATCCAACCACTCCATTCTAAAGATCGGTCTTGGGTGTTCTTTGGAAAGAATGATGCTGAAGCTGAAACTCCAGTACTTTGGCCACCTCATGCGAAGAGTTGACTCATTGGAAAAGACTGATGCTGGGAGGGATTGGAGGCAGGAGGAGAAGGGAACGACAGAGGATGAGATGGTTGGATGGCATCACCGACTCGATGGACATGAGTTTGAGTGAACTCCGGGAGTTGGTGATGGACAGGGAGGCCTGGCATGCTGCAGTTCATGGGGTCACAAAGAATCAGTCACGACTGAGCGACTGAACTGACTGACTGACTGATATTGCACTGTGCTGTTCAAAGATGAGGTGTAGTACAAATGCCAGGTATGACTAACATTATCTCCTAAATCTGTTCATCTTATTACTCTTTGCAAGTGCTTCTCCAATGGTAATATTGGGTACGCACCTTTAATTCAAAAATAAGGTTAAAATCCTAATTTCTATTCATTTGACCTCTATTAAGCCTATCTGTTTATGGAGGCTTCTACAGAGAAATATGAAGAAACATGTAGGTATTGAAGACAGAGTTAAAATGTTTATTACATCACTGATACCATTCAAGTAACTTGTGAGAAACAGTTTTGTCAAAGAAATCATTCATTTAGCTTATGGGATCTTTATGATACACACAATAAGAAACACTTAGAGAAGTTATAAAGCAAACAATAAAAGAGAACCTTGTGCCAAGAGTCTGGGAACCAATAATCTGAAAACAGAGAAAGAGAACAAAGGGGTACATTCAGTTCCCAACCAGTCCTCCCTGCATTTGTGTGCCACCCAAGGTCCAAGTCAGGATCAATAGAGAACAAAGTCAGCATTGTGTTTCAAGCAGGTAAGTGTAATCTTCTGAAAAATCACTTGACTGTGTAGAGGCTATTCCTGCCCCAACTTCCATAGAGCACATTCAGTTCAGTTCAGTTGCTCAGTCGTGTCCGACTCTTTGTGACCCCATGAACCGCAGCACGCCAGGCCTCCCTGTCCATCACCAACTCCCGGAGTCCACCCAAACCCATGTTTATTGAGTCGATGATGCCATCCAACCATCTCATCCTCTGTCGTTCCTTCTCCTCCTGCCCTCAATCTTTCCCAGCATCAGGGTCTTTTCCAACGAGTCAGCAAAATAAAGAATAATGTGGTTTTGCTCCTGATGCAGACAACTCTAGGCTTCCTTATTATTTTGTTTAAAGAAATCATTTTCCAATCTACTGGTTTGCCCCCAAAACAAATAGTGATATCCTCTCAGTGATGATAGTTGTAGAAAATTACAGGAACTCAGGACCAAACCCTTCTCCCAGATTACGTTAAGAGTGCCTAAAGATACAAGCCTTATAATATTATCCACTTGCTGTATGCAGACATCACTCCTGGTGATGTCAAGTACAATGATCCATTCAAACCTCAGGGTAAGCCTATATAATAGATGTTAATGCCAGTGAATCTCAAAGAGGTTATAAAATAGCACAAAGTTTATATACTTTCTGTCTGACTCCCAACCCCAGCATGCTATAGTGGAGAGTCCCAAATGAAGTGCTGATAAACTTCATTTATTGAACAAAGTCTAAGCATATTATTCTGAAATTATTATTCCGTGGATATTTAAAGTGACAGAGGACTTTAAAATTTTTTTAAAAAGTGATTTACAGGAGTCTTTAGGTATAGATTTCTTTTCTGGTTCATGTCACAACTTTTCCAATATGAAAGAAGTCACGGATACTGAGCTACCATATATTATACTAAATAAAGACAACTAAAATACACTTAAGCCATGAAAGTCACTTTACTAGCCAATAACATACTATTTGGGGACTTACTGCTAAGAATCTCTCTTTGGAGTAAATTCCAAATAATCCTCACTTTCCCATATCATTGGCAGGCACCTTTGAAAAGAACAAATGGCTCTTGGATTTAATGTCTAGGGAAATGTTTCTAGTTTAACTTTATTTCAAAAAGATAACTTGCCAACAACTCACTAAAATCTTTGAGTCACTTTCTTTGGTGTGTGGCTAAGCAATGTTCATTTGGGAGAAGAAAAAGAAAAACTTCATAACAATGTGTTTGGAACTGTTTAAAGCAAACATATGCAAAACCCGGGTGACTAAAGATACTTATTTTTTTTTTTATTGGATTGAAACAATGCAAACTACACACTGTGTCTAAATGTTTAATATAAACATTTACACTGAATATATTTGCAGATCAACAGCTGCTCAAACAAAAGCAGCGAATCTAATGGATTTCATAGTTGAAGCCCCCAATCAAAATGGAGTTTACGTTCACATAGCTTATTCAATTGCACTTGTGTATGGGCCTTTGTTTCAAAATTATTATCTACTTTTAATCTTCTTCCAAGAAACAATCCAAAGAAAGTTACTTAGTTCACATTTCTAGACCAAATGAGGTACAGGGCAATTAATTTTATTCCTCAAACAAAATCCAGCTAGTATTATTGATATGGAATACTACTTTGCTATCATAATGCAATTATGCTATGTATGCTCATTTCAACTGAACATATACAAAGACATTCCAAATGCATCTGAATTCTCTATCGCTGTTCTATGCGCAATTCAAAGCATGTCAGTTAAGGGCACTTGCAAATGCTTAGGGACCATGCACTGAACACTTCCCTTTGTAATCAATCAGGAACTCCATGAAGTAAATTGGTTTATAATTTTGCAGGAATTTGAATCTTACTGGAGGAGGCTGATGTGTAGGAGTCAGTCACTTAGAATATGTACAGATTCTGAAATATGTATACCATTTCAGCTATATTATACTTTATTGTTTATTGTGCACATAATAATCTCTGGAAAAGTGATGGAAATGGAGTTTGTTTCTAAAAATGAGTAATGAGTGACAACTGTTAATGTTAGCAATAAAATTCAGAAGAAAATAAAGATGTCTTTATGAGTAATGGTACTCTAAGAAGAAATAACAGCACTCTACCCATACAACTACTGCAAGAAGGGGGATTATAGACTATGTTGGTAGTCATTAAGTTGGTTATTCTTAAATGTAGTAGAGTGTATTCCTCATAAATGAAAATTATAAAATCACATAATAAATGTGATTAAATGAAGGTATAACTATTTAGTTTTATATAACATTTCCTTTGGAGATAACTTTTGGATCTGGCTATTCTTATGCCTTCGTTAAAGGTGGAAGACACTAAGCTAAACTCTTGGAGAAGGGTACAGTGCATCAACTCTTTTATGTCCTCTAGTAGTAAGACTCAAATATGTTACAAGTGACTAACCTTACTCAGTTAGGTTTCACCTAACTTCTTTCTTATTCAGAACAGAAGCAAGGCTATATTTAGCTCTTTGACCCCAATAATTTATTTTATCTCCTTTCTTCTCCCTTCATTTGATCTAAAAACAACATTCTTTCTTGAAATACTAATGAAAACAGTTTTTCTTAGTGATGAACATATACAACTTTATGACACCTTTCTTTTTATCATGTAAATAATGTATCCCAAAGCCACTCCAATGCTGAAAATCTTTCCTTCATAGCCTTGTGTTATTTTTGTTTTTGTTGCTATTTTGACAAATAATTCTTATAAATATTTCTATTACTGCTGTATCTTCATGCTAGGGGTCCATATTCACTCTCAATCTACCTTTTATAATGCTCACAAAATATATTTCCTAGAGTATCACTTTTTATTATGGAATTTCCCAGCTCACAAATTTTAATGGCACCCTAATGTCAACTTACAGGGATCCAAACAGTTTGTTGTTGTTATTTGCTTTGTTTTAAATTAGAATCACTATCTTTAAATTACTTAAGCCCAAATGTCATCAAGTCTAACAAGAGGGAAGTGTTGAAAAATATAATGTGCTATATATACCTCCTTGATCTTTGGAACTGTTCAAGATGCATCACAGAGATCATTTCACATAATCTTTTTAATAATCCTGGAATGTGAAGGGAAAAAATGAGATATGGGCAACTTACTTGTAGTAAGTGCCAAAATTTGGATTTGAATTAGCCTCTCAGTCTCCAGTAGTGATACCTGGGTATGAGAGCAAAGGGGAAAAAAAAATGTTACAGGGATTCATGGATAAGGTAAGGATTGCTGAGGATACAAGACCTCAATGTTTTATTCTCACATCCCTGTAGAATGGCATCTTTGTAGATTGCTACTGTTTAAAGACAACTGGTGCAAATCTGTGGCTACAGACCCACATTTATTTCAGTATCATTTTCATCCTAAATCAAGCCCAGTTCTATCATCTCTTCAAGTACAAGCCTCAGATTGCTGGCTAATTCTCAATTGCTCATATCTAGAAGTTCTGCTCCAGAGGCCTGGCCTCTGTCCCATAAGCATGTACTGCTAATACTGCTCTAGGGGTCACTGAACATTGGTATTCCAAATAAATATTTGCTGTTAGTTTTTTATAGCTTATTATGTTCTACTACAATCCTTGTCTAGATATGGTAACAAGAAAGAAAACAATGTCACAGTATGTATTTATGGATATTCACTCATTATTTCAGTTTCTCACAGATAATTGAGTTGACACCATGTGGCAGCAATATTTCTAGAGCTTGGAGCTATAAAGGTGAGATACACTCCGTGCACCCAAATAACTCATCAATATAATCAGGATCAGTGATTTGGCAGCTGGTTCTCTTTGGAGTACTAGAAGTTCAAAAAAACATGTACCCACTGCTTTTTTACTTATAAATAAGTAATAATTTAAATATACACCAAAGGAAATAAAAAGAAAGATAGATGGAGTTACATCTATGGGAGGGAAGATTATGTAATCATGTGTAATTGTGACATTCAGATTTCTATGCATTGTTAACATAAAACAGAATTATATACATATATATTTTTATATGTGAATGCATTATATCATATGCATAAACGGAAATTATATATGATATATTCTATCAATTATTAACAATGGTTCTCTGTTATGGATTGTGAACGAATTACTTGTGGTAATTTTTCTGAAATTTCAAATTCCAAAAAATAATCGTATTTTTATTTTCTGAAAAAGACAAACACCAATTACAAAAATAGATTTTATTCTTCCTTCCTGGTAGTGTATATCGCCTCTATTTTTAACAAGTCCCACCCACATCATTTTATATATATTATATATATATAATATATATACACATATTTGTTCAGCTTTATTGAGGTTTATTGACAAATAAAATTCATATACTTAAGGTACACAACATGATAAGTTGATATACATATACCTTGTGAAATGATTAGCGCACTCAAGTTAGGTAACACATCCATCACCTCTAACAGTTATCATTCTGTGTGTGCTGAGGACATTTAACATCTTCTTTCTTTGCAGATTTCAAGTTTACAATACTGTAAAATTAAGTAAACTCACAATGTTGTGCATTAGATCCACAGAACTTATTCAAGTCATAAATAAAAGTTTGTACCCTTTGACAAACATCTCCCATTTGCTTCTACCTTCTAGCCTCTGGCAACTATGGTTCTATTTTGTTTCTATGAATTCAATTTTTTTAGATCTCAAATACAAGTGAGATCATATAGTATTTGCCGTCCTTAGTCTGACTTATTTCCTCAGCATAATGCCCTCAAGGTCCATCCAGGTTATGAAAATTACAGATTTCCTTCTTTCTCATAGTTGAATAATATTTCATTGTTTATATTTACCACAGCTTCTTTATCTGTCCATCTGTCAGTGGACACTGATGTTGTTTCCATGTCTTGTTATTGTGAATAATGCTGCAGTAAACATGGTAATGCAAACATCTCTTCAAGATCCTAGTTTCATTTCCATTGGATATATACCCAGACATGAGAGGACTATCATATGCAGCTCTATTTTTCTATTTTGAGGAACCTTCATACTCTTTTCCATATAGCTGTTTCAAATTATATCCCCACCAAAAATGCTCAAGTGTTCTCTCTCTCCTCATCTTCTTTAACACTTGTTATTTGTTGTCTTTTTGATAATAGTTATTCTGACAGGTGTACAGTTATATTTCATTGTGATTTTGATTTGAATTTCTATGATGATTAGTGATGCTGAGTATCCTTTCTTGTATCTGTTGGCCATTTGTACATCTTCTTTGTGAAAAGCCATTTACTTTGATTATATGACTACTTTGTTTATTTTTGCTTTTGTCTCCTGTGCTTTTGGTGTCACAACCAAGAAACCATGTCAAGACAAATGTCAAGTTTTCTCCCCATGCCACTTTGAGGAGTTTTATAGATTCAGGCCTTACATTTAAGTCTTTAATCAATTTTGAGTTCATTTGTGAGTGATGTAAGACAATGTGTGACTTTACTCTTTTGCATGTGAATATATAGTTTTCCCAACATCATTTGTTGAAGAGGCTGTCCTTTACCCATTGTGTATTCTTATGCCTTGTGGAAGTTTAGTTGACTGTATATGAGTGGATTTCTTTCTTAGCTCTCTATTCTGTTTCAATGTTCTGTGTGCCTGTTTTATACTGGTACCATACTATTTTAATTAATTTGGCTTTTTAGTATAGTTTGAAATGAGAAAGTGTAATGCTTCAAAGTGTTTACTTCTTCTCAAGATTGCTTTGGCTATTTGTGGTCTTTTGTAGTTCCATACAAACTTTAGGATATTTTTTTCTAGTTTTGTAAGGACTGATACTGGAATTTTGATGGGGTGGCATTAAATCTGTAGGTCTTCTTGGGTAGTATGGGCGTTTTCACTATATTAATTCTTTTAATCCATGAACATGAAATATCTTTCCATTTATTTGTGCCTTATTCAACTTCTTTCATCAGTATTTTATATTTTCAGTATATATATCTTTTACTTCTTCTGGTTAAACTTATTTTTAAGTATTTGTGCTTGATGATATTTTAACTGGAATTCTTTAAAATTTTTTTTGAGACAGTCTGTTGTCAGTGTGTAGAAATAAAACTAATTTCAGTACATTGATTTTCTATCCTGAAAATTTACTGAATTCATTGATTAGTGTTCACTTGGTTGGACTTTTCAACTGAGTGGGTTCACGGCTAGGCTCCATAATCACCTTTGGTTGAGTGGGGTCCCAGGCTGTGCTTCCTGGAAGACTGGTGGTGTTGTCTTGACTCTTCCCTCAAGCAGGCCTTCCAGGGTTGACTCTGCACAGCCAAAACCTGTGCTCTATAGTTGAGAAAGATCACTGGCAAGATTATCTACCCAGACAATGCTGCTGACTGTGCTCTGCTGTAGGTTTGGGTTGTTACCAGGCTACGAATTTGGGCAGGCTGCAGGTTATGCCTCAAATCTGGACAGGGTTGCTGATTAAGTTCCCTGGTTGAGTGAGGCTGGTGTGTGTACCCCAGAGTTAGGTGGAGCTGGAAGCTGGGCTCCACAATTGGGTGGGGTTACTGTCTGGGCTCTCTGCTTCCATTGAGCTACAGGGTATGCTTTTCGTTTCATAGGGATCATTGGCTTGGCTTCTTGCCTGGTTAAGCATAGGCTATGCTCTGCAGCGGGGCAGAGTCTCTGACATGGCTTGCTACCGGGATGAGGCCAACAGCTGTGCCCCCTGCTAGGCTGGGTTGCTGGCTGGGAACCCAAGGCAGGCAGAACTGCCAACCAAACTCCCTGGCAGACAGAGACACCAGGTCAGCTCCATGAGTGAGTAAAGTGGCTGGATGGACTCATTGGTCAGGTGAGACTGCTAGCAGGGCTACAAAGACACCATGAAAATCCATGTGCTGGTCACTGTGTGTCCTATTTCTCTTCTTTCTTCCTGGCTGACTCCAGGTGATTTAGCTTTGTCACCTCCCCCACATTCCTAATGAGACAGAATTTGGCCTCTTAGAAACAGCCTTAGATGTCGGGGATGCTGAATATATACCTTGGGCTCTGTATCTCTACTGGATAAATTGTAGACCCAGAGAATCCCTGTCAGTGTGTGCATGGGTGACACAGTCAAAGTGAAACAATTCTTCTTACTCTTCTAATGCAGACTGTCTCTTTGGTAGTCCATGGGAGTCCTTCACTCTTAACCCTGTTCTGAGAATTTTATTATGGCATTCTTGTATGTGGATATCTGCTAGTTGCTCCTGCTATGAAGAAATAATGCTAGGGACCCCCTACTCTATCATCTTTCTGGCAAACCCAGTCACTATGTATATTTTAACTGGACACAGCCAGGTGGACATTAGCATTATGATAGAAATACAGAAAAGTATTTGTGGCCAAAACACAGAAAAGGCAGAGCTAGCAGTAATAGCATATATAGTTATTTTTGTTTGTTTGTTTTGGAAAGGTGCAAGGTTCATGATTTTCAAAAAACAAATAACCCCTAAAATAAGAGACAAGCAACATGTAAGCCAGTTCTTTAAAAGCCTCCAGTTAAAACAAATAAATTTATATTAAAATAAATTTAAAAAATAAAAAAATAAAAACATCACAGATGCAATGAAGGCATGGCAGAAGCTCATCAACTTTTTAAGAAAGATGGAGGAAGACACTTTCTTCCATGGTGAACTTGGTAGAGCCCATTAACTTAGGACACACTTGACAACAAACTGAATGTAACCAGAGCATGCCAGATTTGCAAAATTCCATTATTCATGCACTGGTTCTATAGAAGTTACTAACAGTAAGCTATTAAGAGCTGTTCAGTTTGGTTCAGTTGTTTAGTCATGTCCGATTCTTTGCAATCCCATGGACTGCAGCTTGCCAGGCCTCCCTGTCCATCAGCTGTAGGCCATTCTAATAATCTTATCATCCCATAACCATTTAACAGTGAATGGAAACATGATTTAAAGATTTCTTTAAGATGGAGCAAGAACTGAACTTCAGCTAAGTAATAAAAGAGATGATTACAGACCAAATAAGAGAATACACTGAAGCAGACTTAAAGACAACTTACAGGCTTGGTGATGGTGGGGTTCCTCTTCCTTGTAAATGAAGAAAGTGTTTCTGAGACTAGACCAAACCACCAGCTGTCTTTCATTTCCTCAAGCTCTACTCTCACTGTATAAACTCGGTTATGGAAAAAGGAAGTTTTCTCTTGGCTTACAAATAGATAGCTGCCTTTTGGAAGAACTGCAAGGAAAAGAAAGGAGTGTCAGTAACAAAGTATTCATATTTCTTCAGAGTCTTATACTTGTATGACATTGCTTTAGGTAAAATATGTAAATTTATTATTTCCAATTCTTCTTTCCTAATAATCTTACATGTAGCTGAACTACCCTGGATTTGAGGACATGTTCAGTTATAACATGTACAGCAAATCTTTCTTCCTTCATGTCAAAGGTAATGGTAATAACATTGAAAACCTAATGTGTGTCAGGGTTTTATATGAGCTGACTCTTTCTGGCCTCACCACCATTCTTTAAGGTGCACATTATTTTAAAGAGAACTGGCATCCAGGGAAATGTTCTGAGTATCAAAAACTTGTCACTTGTAAGTCTTGCAGGAGAGTTATGAAACTATCTGTCTCTAAGTTGAATAGTCTTTCAACTTTATAATACTGCCAGAAAAGGCTTAAATGTGTGCTGCAGGAATAGCTGATTCACTTTAAAATAAACTCTCATATATTAATTATAAGATATTTCACAATCAAAGCATGCCTTTTAAACTGGCAACTTAATATGAACTTTACAAATTAATCAATTAGCATCTTACAGACTCAGGCCTTATAAACCAAACATTGAGTCAAGCTGATCTCTCCAGATTAATTTATATGATTTGTCTAAAGTATCATATACCACAAAAACATATTTAAGAAATGGATATTCAAAGAACAGAATGCTATTGCTTTATTTACAGGATAACCAAAATAAAGTAGACCTGATTAGAAGAAATTATTTAGGAGGTATTGGGTTATGATAGTAATGTTCTGAACTTAGAATCAGTAGCACAGGCTGGAAATTAAGCTTTACCATGAGTGAGATGTCCTCAGAAAACTCAGTTAAAATTATTGAATTTCAGTTTCCTCACCTGAAAATTGAGGGTAATAATGACCAACTTGCATCACTTTTATAAATGAAAAAAATATATAGTAGAATGTTTCATAGTATGTTCAAAATTGTGTTAATAAAATAATTAGGGCAAAGTTCATTAGAAATCTATGAAAAATCCCTAAGTTTTACTCATTCAACACATTTTTGTTGACTGTCAATACTTATCAGTTTGTAGAGCTGCCATAACAAAATATCACAGACTATGAGGCTTAAACAACAAAAATTCATTTCTCACAGCTCTGGTATCTAGAAGTCTAAGATGAAGATTGTAGACTGGTTGATTTCTCCTGAAGCCTTTTACCTTGACCTGCAAATGGCCCTTTTCCTGATGTGTATGTATATGTGTGTATGTAAGTATATATAGATATATATCTTTTCTTCTGGTTACACATACTCTGTAGTGCATCTTTTCTTATAAAGACATCAGTCAGATTGAGTTTAGGCCCACTCAACTGACTTCAGGCTTAATTACCACTTTAAAGTCTCTCTCTCCAGATACAGTCACATTCTCATATGTTAAAGGGTAGGACTTCAACATAGAAATTTTGAGAGGACATGGTTCAGCCCATAACACCAAACATTAGGGTAAGGAACTGACTAAACTATGCACAAAACAAACTTGTTACTTGACCTCAAAAATTTTTAGTCTGGGGAGGTATAGATGAATTAAAAGGATACTATATCACCATGTGATAAATGCCCTTAGGGAAATCATGGGCTGCATAAAAGCAGAGAATGGAAACAGTCTATTCAGATTTAGAGATCAAGGAAAGATAACCATTGAATTTCTTCTAAATTGTCAACTGATACAGAAGTATGAGTCAGATTTATGAAAATCAAAGAGCTAAAGGGTACTCCAGGTATAGGAATCAATCTGTGCAAAGCCATAGAATTGAGACTATTCATTTAGGGAACTTAGGTGATCCTGAAGTGTGGGAGGAAGAGAAAAGAAGAACATGCAGAGATTTTAAAAGCATGGTGCTGCCACAATGCTTCCTTCAAGCCAAATCAGAGCTTTTGATTTAATCCTAAATGCACTGAGAGCCGTATAAAAATGTGTTAGATCAGAGCGACGTATTAGTAGGTTTGTCTTTTAGAAAGATTTTTGATGCATAAAATGAACTGATGAGAGACAAAAATCAATCAGAAAACCCATTTATGAGATTCCTCGGTGTACCAGTCATGATAGCCTGACACATGGAAATATCAAAAGGGATGAAAAAAATTGTGACTGATCTGTGGGACAGAATTTATATTGGATTGGTTGAGGAAGGATAAGATAGAGTGCAGAAGACTCTAAGATGACTGTCAAGCTACTGACCAAAGTTTGTGAGTTGGTGGTAGTAATGTTGCTTGAAAAGGAGGGTTAAAATGAATGGGGAGTTTTGGAGGGAAAGGATATATTCCATTCAGATGCACTGGTTTTCAGGTGGATATCTAACTGGAGATCAAAGACACAAAGACACAGCAGGTTCTATGGGGTCTGATTGTTGATACTTGCATTTTAGTAAAGCGTCTTCAACCAAATTAATTTCTACTATTTCTAAGGCAAAATTCATTTATGTCAATTCTTTGTTTTTTTAAGATACAACTAATTATTACTAATTTTCTTTTACCTCCTTTGGAGAAATTATGGGTAATAAGAGGTAATTGGCTTAGTCTTTCTGACCATTATTTCATGAATCTGCAGACAACAGTTCAGCTTAAGATATGTCTGTGTATTTTGTAATAAAATATGTTTATCCCATGCTGAAAGATGCAAGGAGACAAGCCATGAAAAATTTATGTAGGGAGGTCTCTGTTATTGCTGTTAAGAACAACTTGAATAAAGTCTAAAATCATGCATTTAGGAAAAAAGTAAGAAAACTCATTTAAGAACATGAATTAGTCAATAATAAAAACTAACCTGTTTTAAAAAGTAGGCAAAAATTTTGAATAGACATTTATCTAGAGAAGATCCACAAGTGAATAATAATCACTAAAAACTGGCTTAATGTCACTAATCATTAGGGCAAATTAAAACCACAGTGAAATAATACTGTATACCATTAGAATGGTTATTATCAAATACACACACACACACACACACACACACCAGAAAATAACAAGAGTTGACAAGACTGTGGAGAAATTAAAACCCTTACACATTGTTGGCAGAAATGTAACATAGGGCTGCAGTTTCAGAAAACAGAAAGACAGTTTCTCAAAAAAATTAAACATTGAATTATAATATGTTTCAGCAATTGCATTTCTGGGTATATACCCAAAAGAACTGAAAGCAGGGACTTCAGGAAATACTTGTACACCCATGATCTTGCATTATTATTCACATTAGTCAAAAGAAAGGAAACAAATAACCACCTATAGATGAGTGGATAAACAAAAAGTGGTATATGCATAAAATATTTTATATTATTGATTTCTAAAATTTTATATTTTAGATTATTTAACCATAAAAGGAATGCCATTCTGATACATGCTACAGTGAACACTGTGGAATTTGAAATAAGCCAGTCAAAAAAGGACAGTTACTAAATGATTCCACTATCTGGAAGAGTCAAATTCATAGAAATAGAAAGTAGAATGGTTTTTGTCAGAGTCAGAGGAGAGAGAAGAATGGGGAGTTATTATTTAATAGGCACAGAGTTTCAGTTCTGCAATATGAAAAGTGCTGGAGATGGATGGTGGTAATGGCTGCACATCTATGTGTGATTAAAGCCACTAAACTGTTCACCTAAATATCACTAGAACAATAAATTTTACCAAAATTTCAAAAAACTTTAAAATAATTGTATAGTATTCCCTTTACTTATGAATTAAATTTAAACCAAAAATCTCTGTCATATAGCATGTATAATGGTATTAAGACTCCATTATATAATCAGCCATAATGAATGCTATCAATAATATATCAGAAGGTCAAATTTTCTTGCAAATTATTTATGTGATATGCATATGTTAAAAACAATATTATGAAATAAATGTTAACTTTTTAGCACAGATGGAGAGTTATAAACCCTGGGATGTTCTCTGTCCCCACTAACAGAAGCATAACAATTAGATGCTGAGATTAGAACTTACTAAGACTTGAATGCAAAAAAAAAAAAGAAAGGAATAAAATAAAAGTAAATTTATAAGCAATATTGGTATGTCTATAATTTATATAAATATTTCAGAGGATATTTAGAAAAAGCCTCATGGTAATGAGTTTCAATATATCAAAGCAGAAATAAACACATATGTTCACAGTGTCTTGGAGAATAATACAAATAAATTATTACAAAATGAGAAAAAGATTGATTGGACTGAGACTCTTTGGAGCTGCTGTTTCTTTTTGGCTAATATCATTTATTATATGAAGTTGCTTGAAACTTCTTAAAAGTCTGTTTAATATTAGCTTGTTAAATATTGTCATAAATGTTTTAGAGTTTGGTTATTGCTTTCTTCAGATCCATAACCTTGCTTTAATAACCCACATATATTCACATCCACTTAGTAAGCACATTACATTGTGTCATTAAGTTACACAATGAGTATAATTGCTTTACTTCCTACTGATTCTCTCCTAGGTCTATGACATGAGCAAAGTATTTTCTCTCAGAGCCTTATAGTCTGGAAACCCCCTGGCAGCTGAGGGATAAAGCCAGGTGAGAATCATCATATCCCACTCAACATCTTAATTATTTATTACCTTGCTCCAGGCAGGTCAGGGCTTTTTCTGGGGACACTGTCAATCTGTCTGACTTCAGTCAGAAAAAAAAAAAAAAAAAAAATAACACACACAGACACACAAAAATCCTCAGAGCTCACTCTCAATTAAAGAGGCCAAATGCCCAATGTCTGAGGAGAGCTCCAAGGAGCTTCAAACCCTCATTAGGGTATAAATGGGATTTTCTGATAAAATTTCTATATAAAAAGTCAAATCACTTAAACAAAAACAAATTTCTTGATTACATGCTTCAAATTCTTTAGATTTACCTCTTTAGATTTCCTGCTTCTTCCTGACACTATGCCATTTTCACAAATTCTTAGCATGTCCTCAAGAGACTAAAAGGAAAGGATAATGTGAAACTCAAATGACTGTTTTGGACTTTAGCTTCAGTCAGAAATTAAATGTGAAGAGAACCTGAAACTGTTGGCAAAATGATAATATTGGAGCATCAGTGATTTCAGTTACCTTTGACCCCCCTCAACACATCTTACTACCCATGAATGTTTTCCCTGAACAGCCAGTGGAACTGAAACACCTGTATTCACCATTTGTTACTTGTTAAAAGTGGTTCTTTTTTTTGAGGTATATATATTGTGTTCATAAGAGACATGGAATATCCAGTTGGGAATCCAGGCAGGGGTTGCTTTAGGGAGATTAAATATTAGTGGGAATCTCTTATTGCACCAAGTAAAGGCTTCCCTGATAGCTCAGTTGGTAAAGAATCTTGCCTGCAGTGCAGAGACTCTGGTTCAATTCCTGGGTCGGGAAGATCCACTGGGGAAGGGATAGGCTACCCACTCCAGTATTCTTGGGCTTTCCTTGTGGCTCAGCTGATAAAGAATCTGCCTGCAATGCAGGAGATCTGGGTTCAGTCCCTGGGTTGGGAAGATCTGCTGGAGAAGGAAAAGGGTACCCACTCCAGTATTCTGTCCTAGGGAATTCTATGGACTGTATAGTCCATGGGGTAGAAAAGAGTCAGACATGACTAAGTGACCTTCACCTCACTTCAAAATAATCTAGTTTGATTCTGAGGAGGCCTGTGACATAAGACTATGTCACATAGTCCTTCAGATCTTTATAAACTCTCCTTGTCTAATTTTGCTTATTAGTAACATTTAAGTCTACATTCTCCATGGGGTAGAAAAGAGTTGGACATGACTTAGTGACCTTCACTTCACTTCAAAATAATCTAGTTTGATTCTGAGGAGGCCTGTGACATAGGACTATGTCACATAGTCCTTCAGACCTTTATAAACTCTCCTTGTCTAATTTTGCTTATTAGTAACATTTAAGTCTACAAACATTCTGCAACTGTCTTCTTTCATTAAGTGCTATAAGAGGTGTACCCAATGTTTGAATATATAAGATAATGTATCTAGATAACAGAGATCATGAAACTCTAATGTATATGAATATCCCTGGGGAACTTTCTATACGTGAATATTTCTGCAGAATACGGAAAAATTCTGATCTAGAAGATGTTTGAAACAGCTGATTAATCTTTCTTTAAAAAAAAAAAACTGAAGATTTTCATTCATTCAAAAACTTGTTTTGCTCCATGTGTTCTGATAAAGTATGTGTCTGGCAATGATTTTAGGTCAGCCCTCTTCCTCATGGCCATGCTGTGACCATAGCAGTGGGAAAATTTCCCTTAAGCATTCCATGCTGCTGCTAAGTTGCTTTAGTCGTGTCCGACTCTGTGCGACCCCATAGATGGCAGCCCACCAGGCTTCACCATCCCTGGGATTCTCCAGGCAAGAACACTGGAGTGGGTTGCCATTTCCTTTTCCAATGCATGGAAGTAAAAAGTGAAAGCAAAGTCGCTCAGTCGTGTCCGACTCCTAGCAACCCCATAGACTGCAGCCTACCAGGCTTCTCCATCCATGGGATTTTCCACACAAGAGTACTGGAGTGGGTTGCCATTGCCTTCTCTGATAGTTTACCTAAAAAGGAAAGGTGTCTCATTTCATCATAGCCACATGCCTACCATGTATGACAATGGTATACATTGGTGATTAATCAAAGAGGGTACTTTTAATTTTTGTTCTTCTGAGGACACTGACAGAGGTATGCATATTTTCATTCTAAATTGTAAATATGATCTTATCATGCCTCTTCTGAAAGTCCCTTAGCTACTACACAACTATTAGTGAAATTTTTCAAATTTTGGGGAGGATCTTCGGAGAGTACCAGCCAGAAAAGTAGCTGGGGACAGACCTTCAGTGTGTCAATCTCCCTTTCCCTCTGCACTACCTCGCACAACTAGAAAATTGAAGTTTCAACATGTTTTGTTTACTGGATTTCTGAAGAAAATTTTGATTGGGTTTTAAAACAAATCAAAGACAGAATCAACACCTCATATTTACTCTCCCTGGCACAAAACACAAGTTCCAATATTATCCAGCTCCAGATATCTTGTCAGGTTTGCCTGTCCCCGCTTCTCCATGTATCTACCTAACGTGTAATTAGTAACATGTAATCAGTCCCAGTTACCTGGATGTGACACACTTTAGAAAATCTGAGGCTGTTTTCTGTTTCTCATAGTTCCTTCCTGTGGGTATACTATCTAGTTCATTTCTACCCATCTCCTAGGATTCCTAGAAACATTTTAAGGCTATATTTGGGGCCCCTTTTCTGAGATTATTCTTATGAATAATTTTGCTATAACCCAAACTGCAGTGCACTATAATCTTGAGATATATATATATATATATATATATATATATATATATATATATATATAATTCATGGAAAAAACCCCTTTGAGTACTGATACCATGTCATGTTTAAATGTCCAGTACCTAACATCTTGCTGGATATACGATATGTGCTAGTACTTGTTTTGGAGAAGGCAATGGCACCCCACTCCAGTACTCTTGCCTGGAAAATCCCATGGGCGGAGGAGCCTGGTAGGATGCATGCAGTCCATGGGATCACTGAGGGTCAGACACAACTGAGCGACTTCACTTTCACTTTTCACTTTCATGCACTGAAGAAGGAAATGGCAACCCACTCCAGTGTTCTTGCCTGGAGTATCCCAGGGATGGCGGAGCCTGGTGGGCTGCTGTCTATGGGGTCGCACAGAGTCGGACACGACTGAAGCGACTTAGCAGCAACAGCAGCAGCACCAATACTTCAGGGCTTTGCTACAGTAACAGGTTTGTTTTGTTTTGTTTTGTTTTGTTTGGTTCTTTTTTACAACTATTTAGACATCAGGTGGAGGATATATAGCTTAACCATGTTCAGCAGTTTCCTACTCTCCTCAAGATAAAAGCATTCTTCAGCCCTGGAAACTCAGTTCTTTGAAATTGAGATCTTTCACCATTCAAGTTCCATCTGATTCTACATCTTTCTACAAATTTAAGATCCAGACATAAAGAATCATTTAACTCTCTTTAAAAAGGCCAGGATATTGTAGGTCTTCATGGCTTTCAGAATGGGATTGTCTACACCTGTAAAGTTAGGTTCCTCCTAAGTTGGTCAATACTTACTAATACCTTGAGACCCACTTCAAATTGTTATTCACTACACAGCCTGTCTTGGTAAATATGTCCTGTTAAAGTGCTTGCCTGATCCCATAGTTTTAGGTCTCCCTTCCTCCTGACATGATGTCATCAAGGAAGTTTAAAAAATTTACCTTAAACACATCCATCAGATCAGATCAGATCAGATCAGTCGCTCAGTCGTGTCCGACTCTTTGCGACCCCATGAATCGCAGCACGCCAGGCCTCCCTGTCTATCACCAACTCCCGGAGTTCACTCAGACTCATGTCCATCAAGTCAGTGATGCCATCCAGCCATCTCATCCTCTGTCGTCCCCTTCTTCTCCTGCCCCCAATCCCTCCCAGCATCAGAGTCTTTTCCAATGAGTCAACTCTTTGCATGAGGTGGCCAAAGTATTGGAGTTTCAGCTTCAGCATCATTCCTTCCAAAGAAATCCCAGGGCTGATCTCCTTCAGAATGGACTGGTTGGATCTCCTTGCAGTCTAAGGGACTCTCGAGAGGCTTCTCCAACACCACAGCTCAAAAGCATCAATTCTTCAGTGCTCAGCCTTCTTCACAGTCCAACTCTCACATCCATACATGACCACAGGAAAAACCATAGCCTTGACTAGACGAACCTTTGTTGGCAAAGTAATGTCTCTGCTTTTGAATATGCTATCTAGGTTGGTCGTAACTTTCCTTCCAAGGAGTAAGCATCTTTTAATTTCATGGCTGCAGTCACCATCTGTAGTGATTTTGGAGGCCAGAAAAATAAAGTCTGACACTGTTTCCATTGTTTCCCCATCTATTTCCCATGAAGTGGTGGGACCGGATGCCATGATCTTCGTTTTCTGAATGTTGAGCTTTAAGCCAACTTTTTCACTCTCCTCTTTCACTTTCATCAAGAGGCTTTTGAGTTCCGCTTCACTTTCTGCCATAAGGGTGTTGTCATCTTCATATCTGAGGTTATTGATATTTCTCCCGGCAATCTTGATTCCAGCTTGTGCTTCTTCCAGTCCAGCGTTTCTCATGATGTACTCTGCATATAAGTTAAATAAGCAAGGTGACAATATACAGCCTTGACGTACTCCTTTTCCTATTTGGAACCAGTCTGTTGTTCCATGTCCAGTTCTAACTGTTGCTTCCTGACCTGCATACAGATTTTTCAAGAGGCAGGTCAGGTGGTCTGGTATTCCCATTTCTTTCAGAATTTCCCACAGTTTATTGTGATCTACACAGTCAAAGGCTTTGACATAGTCAATAAAGCAGAAATAGATGTTTTTCTGGAACTCTCTTGCTTTTTCCATGATCCAGCGGATGTTGGCAATTTGATCTCTGGTTCCTCTGCCTTTTCTAAAACCAGCTTGAACATCAAGAAGTTCACAGTTCACATATTGCTGAAGCCTGGCTTGGAGAATTTTGAGCATTACTCTACTAGCGTGTGAGATGAGTGCAATTGTGCGGTAGTTTGAGCATTCTTTGGCATTGCCTTTCTTTGGGATTGGAATGAACACTGACCTTTTCCAGTCCTGTGGCCACTACTGAGTTTTCCAAATTTGCTGGCATATTGAGTGCAGCACTTTCACTGCATCATCTTTCAGGATTTGGAATAGCTCAACTGGAATTCCATCACCTCCACTAGCCTTGTTCGTAGTGATGCTTTCTAAGGCCCTCTTGACTTCACATTCCAGGATGTCTGGCTCTAGGTCAGTGATCACACCATCGTGATTATCTGGGTTGTGAAGATCTTTTTTGTACAGTTCTTCTGTGTGTATTCTTGCCACCTCTTCTTAATATCTTCTTCTTCTGTTAGGTCCATACCATTTCTTTCCTTTATCTAGCCCATCTTTGCATGAAATGTTCCTTTGGTATCTCTGATTTTCTTGAAGAGATCCCTAGTCTTTCCCATTTTGTTGTTTTCCTCTATTTCTTTGCATTGATTGCTGAAGAAGGCTTTCTTATCTCTTCTTGCTATTCTTTGGAACTCTGCATTCAGATGTTCTCAAAATAAAATATGCATCATTTTGTTATAGTTAACACCCTTGTATATGTGAGGATGTTAAACACTGGTTATCATTTAAATAAAACAGGATGCTTCCATCAGTAATTTGATTAATTATTGTTGTGTGGAACTGATTTATTTCTTTTACCATTCTATGAATTTTAGCATTTGTATAGAATCATGTATACAACAAATGGGATGAAGACAATTACACTGTCTCCAAAAGACCACTTCAGGTTATCCCTTTACAGTCTCACCTTTCCCTCAACCTTAACCCTTGGCAACTGCTGACTTGTATTCTACTTATATAGTTTTATTTTTATTTTTAGGAAGATCATACAAATAGAATAAAATATGTAACCTTTTGAAACAGGTTTTTTTTTTTTTCTTTTTTCTCAATGTGACACTCATTTTATATAAACATATGGAAGTCACATTACAGAATAGCCCCACTGGAGGGGGAAAGTCAACATTATGTTTTTGTTAAACCTATCTCTGCTTTCTAGGTTGGGCCCCTGCTTGGGGATGCCTGCTGCTTTGGGAAGGCTGGGGCTTATGCCAAGAGGCTGCTGAAGATAGTATGTGGCCGACCCCTAGGCCAAACCTTTTTTGGTATGTGGTACATGGTACCTTCTCTGGCCCTCCTTAGCCTAGGGCAGCATTCTGGGAAAGAGGGTTCTGGAGAGCAAGACCCAGGAATCCTGGGGGCACTTAGAGTGGAGAGGACCAAGCCACAAAGTAGAGTCTGAAGCTTAGAGCTTGCACCTTTGGAGATGGGGGCACAACAGTTACAAGTAGAAGGAACCTGGGCTGTCAGACAAGCAGGAAGCATTTGCCTTTTTTTTTCTTTTTTTTCCTGGTCCAGGTACCCAAGCCACTGGTCTTAGGATTTAACCAGGAAGTGGGCTTATTAGAAGAGGCACCCCTGTAAAAATATACAAGACTTCTGGGGGGCTATGTGGAAGGGGAGATAAATATGTACCTGGAACACCTTTCATTTAGCTTCTTCTCCCCTAGCCTTCAGAAAGCCTGAGGACTTGGGGGTAGATGAAAAGGAGGGGGGCACTTTGGCCTTTGGCTTACTGAAAAGAGCAGTGATGGTGCACCTCAAGAAATCATGAGATATGACCTCTGAAACGGCCCCACTCTCATGTACACACACATATATCCCTTTGTAGAGGCTTGTGATCTCTGGCCTCCCCATGATTGCAAGGTCTAACTGATGCTTGATTTCGTGGTGGTTGGGACTTCTGCTCCCAGGTTCCATGACTTCAGAGGTAGCTGGTAAGGTCATGATCTCTGTCCTCCAGCCTTGACTTGAAACCTCTAGGATCTTGTCAAAAGGAAGGGAGGATGGAGTTATGCCCCTGCCTCTCCCCTTCCCTCACTTGTCAGCCTGGGCTGGGCCAGGCGCCCAAGGTAGGAAATTAGGCTGAGGGATGGGCACAGGCAGAGGTTATGCCCCCAAAAGGGCTCCTGGTGGGTTATTTCTGAGAAGGTGAGGCATTCCCAGGACCACAGTTGGTGGCCTGGTTCTATGCTTGTAAGAACGTACACTGATGCAACCACTATGGAAATCAGTATGCCTTCTCCTCAAAAAGCTAAAAATTGAACTAGCATATTAACAAGCAATTCCACATCTGGATATATATCCAAAGAAAATTAAAAACACTAATTCAAGAGATACATAGACCACAATGTTCACAGCAGCATTATTTACAACATCCAAGAGGTGGAAGCAACAAACGAACAGATATAAAAGATGTGGTTTATATATGTGATGGAATACTACTCAGCCATAAAAAGAATGAAATCCCGCTATTCTCAACAACCTTGATGGACCTAGAGGGATTATGCTGAGTGAACTGTCAAAAGACAAAAGACACATACTGTATGTTATCACATATATGTGAAATCTAAAAACAAAGAAATAAACAATCATGACTATAACAAAACAGAAACAGACTCAGAGATATAGAGGGTAAACTAGGGGTTACCAGTGAGGAAAGGGAAGGTAGAAGGGGCAGTATAGAGTTAGTAGATTAAGAGGTTGAAACTACTATGTAGAAAATAAATAAACTTCAAGGGCATATTGTATAGGACAGGGGATATAGGATTTAACCAGGAAGTGGGCTTATTAGAAGAGGCACCCCTGTAAAAATATACAAGACTTCTGGGGGGCTATGTATAGAGTATAATGTCTATACTTATATTATATATAATATTTTATATATATATATATAATATATATATTAAATATAGTTATATTTATATAACTTTAAATAGAGTATAATCTATAAAAATACTGATGAGATGGTTAGATAGGATCACGTACTCATTGAACATGAATTTGAGCAAATTCCGGGAGATAGTGAAGGAGTGGGAAACCTGACATGTTGTAGTCCATGAGGCTGTGAAGAGTCAGATACGACTTAGCGACCGAATGACACCTGGAACTAATATAACATTGCAGATCAACTATAATTTTTTAATTAAATAAATACAAATATGCATGGACTCAGATATGACCAGAAGAATTTAGAAACATGCTATGGTAAGAAACTTCTCTTCATACTGAGAAATGGATGATCATAAATAAGTGCTTGTGGATCAGGATATACAGAAAAACACTTGGGTGCACCTTCAAGTGTCTGAGAATGCCTCATTGTTTTTAATATTCTGAATCATAAGGCACTGACACCTCCCGGCAATCAGGAAGCTTATGTCCTAGCCCAGATATGAATCTTCACAACTGACTCTTCAGTAGATACAGCAGATTGGATATGTAGAAAGAAGGGTTACCATAGCACTCAGATGGGATGACACATTGCCAAGGATGTTGAATTGCCCTTTATATACAGCGAATTGCTTAATACAATTATCTTTGTGTTCAAATCAATTTCCAAGGCAACTGCCAAAGGAACATGGGGGTATCTACCAAAATTTCAAAATTGTAAAAGATTGGCAAATTGATTATAAGGGTCCCTTCCCTCCAAATGAGGTTTTTAAGTATGTTTTGATCTGTGTGGACACCATGTCTGGCCTAACTCAAGCTTTCTCCTGTTACCAAGCTACAAACAATAGGGCACTAGGGAAACTTAAGTACCACTGTACAGACATCCTCATGGAATAGACAGTGATCAGGCCTCATATTTTAAGGGTCATGGCATGCAAGACTGGCCAAAAGAACACAACACTGAATGGAGGTTTCCTCTCTGCTATAACCCATAGGCATCAGGGTTGATAAAAAGGAAAAATGGAATATTATAGCAGGAGATTAAATTAGTAACAGATACAACCACTTTGGCCTTGTGGACCAACGTATTGTCCCAAGCTTTCACACATCTGTATGACCAACCAGTGGAGCCTGCTACCCTAGATGCCAGACTGGAACCCCTGCCAAGACACTCAACACTGTAAAGGTGTGAAAATCATAAGGAGATGGTTACTGTTCAGACTCAAGTTGTGATAAACCTGTTGAGAACCCTAAGCCCCATGATGCCTAGGGAAAGCCTTTCTATTGGATTTTTTTTTTTTAATTAACTTATTTCAGTTGGAGGATAATTACTTTACAATATAGTAGTGGTTTTTGCCATACATTGACATGAATTAGCCAGGGGTGCACATTCTATTGGAATTTGCAATGGAATGTCCCACAGGGATGGTGCAGCTAGAGAGCCTTCAAATGAGCCTTGGTCATGCAAATGAAACCCATGGCGGACCCCTCAGGGCACATTCTGGAGGAGGAGCGAAAGAGGAGCACGTATAAGAGCTAAATATGGGAAATAAAGCTTTGCAGGAGGTCATCCAGAGAACGTGACGGCTGACTGACCTGCAAGTCACCGGAGGCGGGGAATTCGGTATTCCTCAACCCCTTCCCCTGTCCTGGGAATGTATCTTCTGCCCACCATTCCCACAGCTGCAGCTGTTTCAGTGAATCAGCCTTAAGAGAGCAGCTGAGAGAGCGTACGTGACTGAACTCCATCCTCTATAGGAACTCTGAAGATTCTGCGGGCAGGTGCACACAACTACTTGTTTCACAGTCTCCCCAAAGAAGTCTCTCATATATGTTCCTTTGCTTATTAAAAACACCACCTACCAATTTGGAGTGGGCTGCGTCTATCCCCAGTCACTCCTTGAGCTCCAAGTTTAGGCGCCAGTTTGCGAACTAATGCGGAGTAGAGACAACCAGGCCTTGGCGCGGCTGAGGGGCCTTGGCTGTGGTGTGCACTGCTAAGGCGGCACAGAGGACTAGCCGCAGGCTTGTGCGCGGCAGTGGACGCCACTGACAGGAGTCGGAGTCTGCAGCGTGCAGACGCAGAGCTACAGGCGAAGCTGTGGGCACAGGCGACAGCGCCGCTCGGGGAGCTCCGAGTCCAGCCTCTTCAGGGCCCGCTAGTGTCTGTGAGGATCCCTGCCGCGGCGCAAGCGCGTGGACTGGCTGTGGGCATGCGCACAGCGGCGGAGGCGGGTGGTGGGAATCTCTCCAGATGCCTGCACCTGTGCGGCCATCCGAGGCTAAACTGCCTCCTGGAGAGAGACTGGATGGGCGCCAGGTGCAAGTTCTCCGGTCCCAGGCGTCCATGGTAGCACTGGATGTGGCAGCTGGTGAGGAGGAGGACAGAAGCAGGTAGAGACCCAGTCACTGGTGTTTCTAAATGCGAGAAAACCTGTGGAGTCCTCAGTGACAGGAGCGGCCTGGGTCTGTGGTGGCTGCGCCAGCCGCTGTTTTCTTCGGTGAGGAGAACGGCAGGTGTCCTCTGCAGAGCTGTGCACTGGGGTCCACAGTGAGGTCCTCAGTGACGAAAGCTTCAGGGGTCCACTGGTATATGCAGTGGCTGTCCAGACTCTCAAGACAGGGCTTGTGGACTCGTTGGTGGAGCAGGTGACTGGAAACTCAGCGCTGGTTTCCATAGCCTCTGCTTCCTTGTTTCGTGCTGTCTCTAGACAGCCTGGCAGTGCCAGTCTCTGAATGGGATGCAACCAAAGCCGGTCCTCCTGCAGGGCCCTGAAAAGTTGGGTAGCTGGTTACCATCCCTGTTTTTTTCCTGGTGAAGGGAATTCTCTGGGGTCTGGGACTTCCTGTCAGCACCAAGCTGTCCCACGCTGGGGGATGGGATGAGACTGGCAACTCGAAACCGTTCCCCCTTCCCTTTTTGTGAAGTCATTATCGGACTTTTCTCCCCAGTCTGTTGCTGAAGTTTCTGAGTGGATCCCTGAGCTTTCCCAGAGCTACTTAAATTTGTGGATAGCTGTCTAATTGTAGTGCTGTCTGAGGGCATGAAGGCTGCAGTCGGCTACTCCACCATCTTGCCAAGATCACCCTTACCCACTCCCCACCCCCATTTTCTTTTTTTGAGTGAGCTTCTGTATACTCCTTCTGTATATTACAAAATATACTCCCGTAATTTTGATTTGAATGAAATCAAATCTGTAAGAAAAAAAAAAGTGGGAGGAATGACGTTTTTACCAGGTTGAGTCTTCCAATCCATGAACACAATATGTATCTCAATTATTTTAAAGATCAAATTGGTTTTATTGAGCAGTTCATGGATTGATAAATAGAAATTTTATCCCTATGCATCTCTGCTTTTGGGGTCTTCTTTGATTCTTTCATCAGTGCATTTAGTTTTCAGAATACAGTTTATATATATTATATATATATATATACACACACACATATATATATATATGTTTTACATATTTGTACATGAGTGTTTCCTTTTGGAGTTAAATATTTACATTGTTGCTTTTGAATATTTACATTGTTGTTGAATTTTGAAAACACAATTTTAAAATTGTGTATTACATTGCTAGACATAGGATACAATAGATTTTTATGTGTTAACCTTGCATCCTAAAGCTTCAATAAATAATTAGTGTGAGAGGTTTTATTCTGTTTTGTTTTTATTTGTTTTTAGACTCTTTGGGATTTTCTCCTTAGACAATGATGTCATCTGCAAGTAAGAACAGTTTTATTTCTTCATTTTAAGTGTTTATGTCTTTTATTGTTTTGTTACATTTTTCTGGCTGGAGCTTCCCGTTTAATAGGACAGGTGTTTGACTGCTGTGAGTTGATACTCTTACTAGGTCTTTCACTACTCTTAAGGATGAGGTTAGTTGTAGTTTTGTTTTTGGTAGATGTTCTTTATCAAGTTGAGTAAGTTATCTTCTATTTATGATTTGTTGAGAATATTTATTAGCAGTGGATTTTGAATTTTGTCAAATGCTTTTTGGGCATGAACTTTAATGATCATGTTGATTTTCTTTAGGGTTTCCCCTGTAGCTCAGTGGGTGAAGAATCTGCCTGCAATGCAGGAGACCCAGGTTTGATTCCTGGATCAGGGAAGATCCCCTGGAGAAGGAAATGGCAACCCACTCCAGTATTCTTGCCTGGAGAATCCCATAGACAGAGGAGCCTGGCAAACTATAGTCCATGGGGTTGCAAGAGTCAGACACGACTTTTAGGCTATGATTCTATTGGGGTATGTTTGTTTTCAGATGTTAAACGTGGCTTGCATTCTTATAATAAACCATAGATGATTTGGGGTTATTATTCTTTATATGTTATGTTGGATCCTATTTGGTAATATTTTGTGGGATTTTTGAGATTTCTTTTGTATTTCATGGAAAACCGACTTTACATGAAAAGAGTTTTAAAAGCAAGTGTTGATGCAAAGGCTCTAGTTAATTAATGGTGTTCATTTTTTCATATCATTGCTGATTTTGTATTAATTCATATTGATCCTGGTTTTTACTCAGCAAGAGTGTTGACGTTTCTGATGTTGATTGTGGATTTATCTGTTTCTCCTTTCATTTGTTTTGGTTTTGCCATGTATATTCTAAAGCTCTGTAGTAAGTTAAATTTAAAATGCTAAGCTTTCTTAGTTGAAATTGACTCTTTTATTATTTTGTAATCTCCTTATCCTTAGCAATTCTCTTTGACTGAAAATTGTCTGATATTAATATTCCCACTCTTTTGATTAGCATTCATGTGTTAATTCTTTTTGCCAGGCTTTTAACTTTAGCCTACTTATATTTGAAGTGAATTTCTAGTAGGCAGCACATATTTTTTAGATGCATTCTGCTAATCTATGTCTTTTCTTTGGTATATTTAGATACTTTACATATGATGTAATTATTGGTATGTTTGGATTAATTTTATAATTTTATTAATTGTTTTCTGATTTGTCCCTTGGTTGTTTCCATTTTTCTAACTTTTGTGGCTTATTTTAATATTTTTAGTATTTCTGTTTACCCATTATGTAGTTGATTGTAATCATATGGTATTTTGTGGAATATCTTAAAAATTACAATATAGTTTCATAATATTTTTACAATATAATAGTATCAACATTTTATCATTTCAATTAGGATGTAGAAATGTCACAACAATATTGTCTCTTTACCATCTTTGCTTTATGTAACTTTTCTTTATGTATCTTTTCTTATAAATTGAAGCTACATTATTTTAAAAATCTGATGATACAATATTATGATTTTTTTCTAACAACTATAAAATATTTTAAAGCTCTTAGATAAATAATGTATTTATCTAAGATATCAACCATTTCTGTTGTTTTTACTTATTCCAAATATTCCAAATTTTCTTCTGATATAATTTTTTTCTGTTGGAAGAATTTTCTTTAGTGATTATTTTAGAACACATTGGCAACAGATTATGTTAATTTTTCTCTATCTGGAAATGTCTTTATTCAGCTTCACTCTTGAAGTATAGTTTTTCTAAATATAGAAATCTAGGTTAATTTATTTTTTCTTTTAGTAATATAAAAGTGTTCTTCTACTTTCTATCCTCCAAATTTTTGATAAGAAATTTTGATGAGAAATATCATTAAGATTGATATTTCCTTATAATAGTTAGTTTTCTGTATTCAAGATTTCTTTTTTATTGTCTTCCATTTTCAATATATTTTAAGACATTAATTTTTGTAGGGATTCCACTGAGACTCTTTGAACCCATACATTTATTTCTCTCTCTCTCTTTTTTTTTTTTTTTTTGCATAAAACACTTCTTTCTTTATCTTTTCGTGGACTTTGATCACTTGACTATCTTACCCTTTGGCATTAATCTACTGGTTAGTGAGGGGCTATTTATTTGCAAAAAAGGGGAGAAAGTAGGAAAAAATTATACTTTGAAAATAAAAACTTCATGGTTAACACAGAGATGCTACTAGATTGAGAAAATTACCTAACATCAATTGGAAATATGAGGAAAAGCATTGATCTGTATTTAAAGAATAAAATGGATATTTCTGAAAACCAAGATAGAAGTATGTAGAAAATAAACAATACTGTCTGATAATTCAGTCTTCCTCATAGCTGTTGCTCTGCTATAAATAAATGTGCATAGTGCTATCTGCCACTGCAAAAGGTGAGTCATTCTTGCAAAAAATTAAATATTAATAAGTTTAGTCATACAGTATGTTTTAAACAAATTTTTGAGTGGTAGTCCAAGAAATAACTTTTGGAAACAAATAAATGTTTATATTGACAATTTTAATGCACAATTATGTGAAGTTCTATTAGTTTTGCTAGGAGTTCTGCATTTTACATCATTTAACTACTACCTAATAATGTTTGCTGGGGTTTTTCAGTGCTTGGATATTCACTTTAGAGTATTGATCTTTGAAAAAGAAGTGCAAAGAGAATATATGAATGTTGCTGTGGAGTACTCCAAAAGAAAATTAGAAACTGATGTAAAATACAAAGCAGAAAAATAAATATAGATTTTAATGGCAAAATAAAAATCAGGACAAGTAGATAAAATATTTTTATTATTTAAAAATGAAATGAACATACAGAACATCATACATCATAGCATTCAACTTGCAGATGTTTTGAATGAACTTATAACAAGTTAACTAACATCAGTGCAAAAGGAAGGAAATCATTCAATGTTTGGAAAATTTGTTGTGAAACAAAGATTAAGACAACAGGATAGAACAGTTAAGCTTTCTGTGTTTTAAACTTTCATTTTTAATAATAACTTTTAAATATTAAATACTTATACTATTATATTTTAGTTTTAAATTATTTTACTTGGCATTTATTAATGGTAATGTTTCTTTTGTTGATGTTTTGATTATCAATTATTTCCTAATCAGGCAGAGTTCATTTTGCTTACTATTTAACTATATAATCTTATCATAGTATATTTGTTTATGTAGTATCCAATTTTTATAAAATCCCCCTGAAATATTTAATCTTTTAGAATCTAAAAGATTCATTCTTTATTTTTTAGCTGTTAATTATTTTAAGACATAGTTTTCAAGTGCACAAAATACAGAATTATTTATGATTTTGGAAATTCTTAAGAATTCCGGGGAATTTTTACTTCTATTTTCAAATTTCAAAGGTTAGTATCTTTGGGGAATTTGGAATAAGAATGTGGACACCAAGACTTCTGTAGAATCCCAAGGATTCCAAGGAGTAGTGTATAAAAAATACATAAATGAGGTGTTCCTAAAAACTTTGCCTGTTTTAGATTTGCCATCTTAATTCTAACTTCATCTGTATGCTCAGGGAGGAAGTACTCCGTGTCTAAACATGATTTTATTTTATGCTGGAAGGCCTCATCGTTAATTCAGGGCAGCTTTTCCTTTTGTGGCTTTTGAGGTTTATGTTTCTGCTGAGTGTTAGAATTTCAAAGGTGAGAGACTATTTATTTACATTATGGCCAATTTGTCTAACATAAGTCTGACAGTTGTAATAAGTCTGTTGAGCCTTAAGAGATTTTAAAAACAAATAAATAAATAAATAAACAGACTCATTCTGACAGGTTAGCAGTGGGAAACCTTGCCTTGATTTCTGAACTGATTTGTTCTTTGAGTTTTATGTACCATATGGAAAAACTCTTTTATATGAAAGGAGATTTAAGAGCAAGAGTTAGCATAAAAGCTCCAAGGTAGGTGTATGGAGCCAGGAAACACAAGTGAAGTGAAATATGCTTGAGTTGTTGGTAAAACATTTGCTCCTGTTTAATAGCTTGGTGAATGGATCTCCTCTCCTAATCCTTCTGACCTCTGGTATGTGTTCTGAGTGTGAATTCCTTGCAGCAAACGGAATATATATTACCTGCAATGCTGTAGATTAGGAGAGAAGTGGAATCTGATTTTGTTTATTACAGCCTAGTTTCTTCCTTTTTCCTACACGTTCCATTTCCTGCTTTCCTCTCTCTAAGGAGGAGGAAATTTTACAGAAAGATAAAGAAGTTAGAAAGAGAGGGACCAATTTTCTGGTAATTTCTTTGTGAAGAATCTCTAAACAGAGAGAGTTATCAGTGTAATGATAAGGTACTCATAAAGAAGGAGACACCTATGCTCAAGATCCTGAGTTCAGTGCTTTCAGATAAATATCAAGAAGCTGAATTGTTGTGAAATGATATCTCATAATGGTTTTGATTTGCATTTCTCTGATAATGAGTGATGTTGAGCATCTTTTCATGTGTTTGTTAGCCATCTGTATGTCTTCTTTGGAGAAATGTCTTTTTAGATCTTTGGCCCATTTTTTGATTGGGTCATTTATTGAATCATATGGTTGTTTTTAATCTTTTAAGGACGCTCCATATTGTTTTCCATAGTGGATGCATCATATTAAATTCCTGCCAACAGTTTATTCACATCCTCATTAACTATTGTCTTCCCCCCCCCCCAATAATAGCCATCCTAACAGTTGTGAGGTGATATTTCACTGTGATTTTTATTTGCTTTTCCTTGATGATTAGGGATGTTGAACATTTTTCATGTATCTGTTGATCCTTTATATATTGTCTTTGGACTCTCATGTTCTTTAAAGCATTATTCACAATAGTCAAGAAGTAGAAACAATGTAAATATCCAACAACAGATGCCTGGGAATATGTGGTATATGCACAGAGTCAGTTCAGTTGCTCAGTTGTGTCCAACTTTGCGACCCCATGGGATGCAGCACGCTGGGCTTCCCTGGCCATCACCAACACCCAGAACTCATTCAAACTCATTTCCACTGAATTGGTGATGCCATCCAACCATCTCATCCTCTGTTGCCCTTTCTCCTCCCACTTTCAATCTTTCCTAGCATCACGGTCTTTTCCACTGAGTCAGTTCTTTGCATCAGGTGGCCAAAGTATTGGAGTTTCAGCTTGAGCATCAGTCCTTCCAGTGAATATTCAGGACTGATTTCCTTTAGTATGCACTGGTTGGATCTCCTTGCAGTCCAAGGGACTCTCAAGGATCTTCTCTAACACCACAGCTCAAAAGCATCCATGCTTCAGCACTAAGCTTTCTTTATAGTCCCACTCTCACATTCATACGTGAATACTGGAAAAAACCATAGCTTTGACTAGATGGACGTTTGTTGGCAAAGTAATGTCTCTGCTTTTAATATGCTGTCTAGGTTGGTCATAGCTTTTCTTCCAAGGAGAAAGCGTCTGTTTATTTCATGGCTGCAGTCATCATCTGCAGTCATTTTGGAGCCCCCCAAAATAAAGTCTGTCACTGTTTCCATTGTTCCTCTACTATTTTCCATAAAATGATGGGACCAGATGCCATGATCTTAGTTTTCAGAATATTGAGTTTTAAGCCAACTTTTTCACTCTCCTCTTCACTTCCATAAAAATTCTCTTTAGTTCTTCGCTTCTGCCTTAAGGGTGGTGTCATCTGCATATCTGAGGTTATTGATATTTCTCCCAGCAATCTTATACAGCTTGTGCCTCATCCAGCCTGGCATTTCTCATGATGTACTCTGCATATAAGTTAAATAAGCAGGGTGACAATACACAGCCTCGATTTGGAACCAGTCTGTTGTTCCATGTGCAGTTCTAAATGTTGTTTCTTGACCTGCATACAGATTTCTCAGGAGGCAGATCAGGTGGTCTGGTATTCCCATCTCTTTAAGAATTTTCCAGAGTTTGTTGTGGTTCACACAACGGCTTTGGTGTAGTCAATAAAGCAGAAATATATGTTTTTCTATAACTCTCTTGCTTTTTTGATGATCCAACGGATGTTGGTAATTTGATCTCTGGTTCCTCTGCCCTTTCTAAATCCAGCTTGAAGATCTGGAAGCTCACGTTTCAGATAGTGTTGAAGCCTGCTTGGAGAATTTTGAGCATTACTTTACTAGCATGTGAGATGAGTGCAATTGTGTGGTAGTTTGAACACCCTTTGGCATTGCCTTTCTTTGGGATTAGAATGAAAACTGGTCTTTTCCAGTCCTGTGGAGACTACTGAGTTTTGCAAATTTGCTGACATTTTGAGTGCAGCATTTTCTCTTAGGGTTTGAAATAGCTCAACTGGATTTCCATTACCTCCACTAGCTTTGTTTTTAGTGATGCTTCCTAAGCCCTACTTGATTTTGCATTCCTGGCTCTAGGTGAGTGATCACACCATCATGGTTATCTGGGTCATGAGATCTTTTTTGTATAGCTGTTCTGTGTATTCTTGCTACCTCTTCTTAATATCTTCTGCTTCTGTTAGGTCCATACCATTTCTGTCCTTTATTGTGCCCATCTTTGCATGAAGTGTTCCCTTGGTATCTCTGATTTTCTTGAAGAGATATCTTGCCTTTCCCATTCTATTATTTTCCTCTATTTCTTTGCACTGATTACTGAGGAAGGCTTTTTTATCTCTCCTTACTATTCTTTGGAACTCTGCATTCAAATGAGTATATCTTTCCTTTTCTCCTTTGCCTTCAGCTTCTTTTCTTTTCTCAGCTATTTGTAAGACCTCCTCAGACAACCAGTTTGTCTTTTTGCATTTCTTATGCATATAATGGGATATTATTCAGCCTTAAAATAGAAGAAAATCCTACAATATGAAGCAACATGGATGGAGACATTATGTTAAGTGAAATAAGCTAATCACGGGATGACATGTATGGTTTCACTTATAAGATGATCTTATATGGTGATCTGAAATTGTCAAATTTATAGAAGCAAAGAGTAGAATGGTAATTGCCAGGATTGTGACTCCAATGGTAAAGAATCTCTCCGCAGTATGGGAGACCTGGGTTCAATCCCTGAGTTGGGAAGATCCCCTGCAGAAGGGAACGGTAACTCACTCCATTATTCTTTCCAGGAGAACCCCATGGACAGGGGAGCCTGGTGGGCTAAAGTCCATGGGTTTGCAAAGAGTCCTACACGACTGAGCAACTAACATTTTCACTTTCATAGGGAAGAGAGAAATGGAGAACTATTCAGTTTTCATTATGCATTATGAGTATCTCAAGAGAGCTGATATATTCTCTTGTGCCTAAAGTTAACAGTATTGTAGTTTACACTTAAAACTTTGTTAAGAGAATAGATCTCATGTTAAATGTTCTTACTACGATAAAAAAATTAGGAGACCTAACTGAGAGAAAAGAGATCCATGCATGTCTGGGTGCTCTATATGAGCATCTTTCATGGAGAAGTACCTACAGAATTTGGGGTGTATGATGGAATAAAAGAGAAGAAATGCAATTTCACCATATAACACTATGAAATATAAAGTGAATAAACTTTGATCTACTTTGAAGTCATTAATAATATTTGAATTGAAAAACTTCTGATTATGATTGACCCTGGAACAACTCACAGCTTAGGGACATTGACCCCTGTTCAGTTGAAAATCAATATTTTACTTTTTAGTTGGCTTGTCATTTTTCGTATTCACAGGTCTGCATCCATGGGTCCAACCAACCCCAGATTATATCGTACTTTAGTATGTATTTATTGAAAAAATTTCACATATAAATGCAGTTCAAATCATTCAAGAGTCAACTGTATTTTATTATTTTAACACAGTTGCATTAGACTGGTGCAGACTAGGCCTATAAATTTATCTGTATGGATTATGTCCATTTGGTATCATGTCCAAATAACTCCTGTCTTCTTCAGGAAAATGTAAATTGACCTAAGTCTCATTTTTTTATTTCTACCAGTGAAGTTTCTAGTAATTCTTTAGGACTTACATTATTATCACTTCCAAGAAGGAATTTTCACTCACCACCCCCTCAGAAATAATATTAGCTATTCTGTTGTATATGTGCATTGATTATTTCTTAACCCTTATCAGAAAATTTGTTGTACAGTTCCATAACCAGTGATTTCCTCTGTTTTATGTTCTTTCCTGATCCTCAGAGTTAGCATAGGGTCTGGATGGATGACAGTCCCCCACCCGTCTCCCCCTGAAATATATTTTAAATGAATAGAGAACTAGATAAACTTATCTCGCTAAGATAGTTAATACAAGTGGTATGGAAGGCCATGATTTTTCCATAGGATATTATGGAAAATGAACTTTTTGGCCAATCCAATAGTTTAGTATTTATTTTTAGGGAGAAGAATCTAATCTGGAGGAAATAATACCACTTTGAGAGTTAAAATGAAAATGATAATAGTACAGGTGAGAAAATTTTCTCTTCTGATTTCTTACAGTCCCACCCAAATTGAAAAGAGCAGTATTTGAGGAGTGGACCTGAGTGGGATAACGTTTAGAAACAAGTTCAGTATGTAGAAGTCCTCAGTGTCTAAGGGGACATGAGGTAGTATGTGATAGGGGTCTGGCTCCTTGATGGGATATTCAAAGCAGAACTGCCTATAGTTTTTTTCATACAGTTTGTATGTGGCTTATATTCATCAAAATCTTCCCTTATATTCTTATATATCATCACTCTCTCTCATGCTGTGAGAATGTATTTCACACTTTACACATTTTCTTTTATAATCATTTGTCATAGGTATCTTTTTCCCCCTCCCTAATGGTATATCCATTGTTGAATACTATATTTTATACTTTATGTTTTTAATTTTTACTTGATGTTTTACCTCAGTTATTTCTCATATGTAGCACAAAAGTAATATTTACTATAGTAGAACTTTACTGTTGTATATATAATTTCATCGCGGTTACCAATTCATTAAATAAATTCTCTAGAAACTTCCTTTTGATAGTATCAAGTTTGACAAAATTATTTTTAGTTCCCTGATTTCAGATTAACTTTAAATGGTATAAAGTATGATAATAATAAGACTCTGTTAAATTAATAATTTAAATACAGTAGACTGTTTTCTCCTAAACAGAAGGAAAAAAAAGAGAAAATGAAAGTATGCAATCTTATTGTTTCTCACTGGCTGTATTTACTTGAATTCATATACTTCATGTTTTTCCTTCTTGGTGTTCACTGTGATTAGCTGAATAACGTGCTTGAAATGATGCATTTTAATAAAAACAATTATATGAAAGTGCTTTTTAAAATCAGTTGACAGTCTAATACAGCATTTCTCAAACTGTGTTATTGGATATGTTATTAAAAACACCCTATGACTTTAAAATAAAATTTTGAAAAATTCTGGATTACAAAAAGTCAAATCAGTGTTCAGTAATGAGATTTTTCAGAAAATACTAGTGTACAAGAATCCTAAGTAAAGATATGTTTGGTACTACTTTTGAAACTATTTTTACCATGTGCATATTCTCTCTTTGTTTTTAATTTTTAACATTATATATATAACATTATATATTTCAACATTATATATGTAGAAATTCAGTTTTTTAAGTTAATTGAAAAATAAGATCTAATACAGAAATTGTGTGTTTTGAGGGAAAACAGGCTGACATCTTTGCATTCTGTAGGAATGATGATTTCTCTGTAGTTTGAACATGGAAAAATGGCTTAAACCTTGACTGGTATGCATAGTGGAGTCATGAAGAATTCAACGGAAAAGAAACCTAGAACACTACCTCACTACTACACACGACCTCATATTCCTTATTAAATTAATTACTTGTATAATCATGTTTGTTTTAAGCTGTGATTCTGGCAGTTTAAATTTTATTGTGAGTATAAGGATTTTATACCTATATTACTGTTTGCATATATTTAAATAAGTTTATAGTGTTTTAAATCAACTCATAGGACATAGTTTTTTTTTTCCTCTGTAAAGAGTAGTTTTATAATTCAAAGTTTAAAAACTTTGTCACATGATGGATGGCATCTAAAGGGCATTTGGTCAGTAATGTTTACATTTCAAAACTATTGACTTAGCACTAACAGATCATTTTTATTATAGAAGATCATGTCAGGGATAAACAGGAGTTAATAATTATAATCGCCAAATAAAGCATCTCCTAAAAACCTTGAACTTTTCAAGAGAAAAACTTCACTTTACTTAGTATCACAAAGTTTCTTAAGAATAGAAATGTGATGTCACCTTAAAATGAGTAGAGATTTTAGCATTCTCTGGTTGAATATTGCTGATGCTGTAACCTATTCCTATGTGAATTTACAAATTATAGCATCATATATTTATATATTAATTGAAATATTGTTTTTATTTAAATATTTAATGTTATTTACTATGTTTAAATATTTAAATATTGTTATGGATGTTATGGACTTATATATTTTCAGAGACCATATAATCTACACGAGAGTAGAAATAAATAATACCCTTTGAGAATAAATAGGGTAGAAACACCTCCTCTGCCAGTTATTAATTTTGTGATACTGGGTAGTCAAACAGAAGATCCTCTGGAGAAGGAAATAGCAAACTACTCCAGTATCTTTGCCTGGAAAATCCCATGGACGGAGGAGCCTGGCAGACTTCAGTCCATGGGGTCGCGAAGAGTCTGGCTGGCAAAGAGTCAGGCATGACTGAGTGACTAACACTTTCCATTTCAAACACTAAAGATATGAATTAAAAAATTTTTCAAAAGATGTCTGAGGATGCATAAATCTCATTTACTGAATTACTGATGTTTTTTCCTCTCACTAAATATTCCCTTTACAAATTTAATGGTTAAAATATTAAGACTGGCCATTTTGTATAATTATTTTATGGACGTCAAATCCCTTTCTTCTGAGAAAAATATTTCATAATATGCCTCAAGGAAGCAATGTTTAAGTGCTAAGTCTTACTTACGGTATCTTAAGAGGAAAACATTTATGAGTATCCCCCATCCCCATGTACTTTTATGGCATATGTGTAGTTTTCCTGTCTAAATATCTTTTGAATGAATTTGATACTCCAGTAAATATTAACACAGTTTACTTACAATACTCATTTGAAAGATTATGGGTGAAAATTCAAGAGAAAACTTTAAAAATAATGCTCAAGTGAACTAGTTCACTGCCGTAGAGTATATTTCTATTCTCATTTGAATCATAGTGTTTTTTTCCAAAGCTATGAACAATTCTCATGTTTTCTAAAGATTTCCTATTTTGTGGAACATAATGTTTGTAAATGTTACAAAATAGGGATAAAATTAGTGAAAATTACCAGCCACTTAACCTCTTAACACATTTTACGTATTTATACTTTATCTTTGTTTTGGTTAGAATTAATTCATGCATTCATCTGCTTTTCTACCCAATATTTTAGAGATAAAAGAACGTTCTTTATAGACTACTGCATGTACTCACTTTGATGAGTTTGCCTGGCTTTTTAAACAAATCACTGTGTCTTCAGTTGTTTATGATATCATTATCATTCCTTTCTTTTAAGTGAGGAAGGAGCAAATAGCATTAGCATGTGCTATCGGCTGGGCCATTTTATGCAAAATATTATTAATCATCAGGAGAACCTCAGGAGAAAGGTACCACCATTTTCATTTTATAGCTGAGGTAACCGAAACTTAGAATGTAAAGGGGAAAGTCACTAGTTGTGTAGAAATTAGGTGGGTGGCTCGAGATCTATTTGCTGCCACAGCTTTGGTCCTTTTAAAAGCCAGGTGTCTAGTGTGACCTTATCACATACGCCATTGCTCAGTTTCTTCTCTGTTTAGAAAATTCAGATTTTAAGCCTCTTAATTTGCTGGGATTCATCTCATGTTGTTAAAAAATCTCTTTTTTTTTTTAAATTTTATTTTTAAAACTTTACAATATTGTACTAGTTTTGCCAAATATCAAAATGAATCCACCACAGGTATACCTGTGTTCCCCATCCCGAACCCTCCTCCCTCCTCCCTCCCCATACCCTCCCTCTGGGTCGTCCCAGTGCACCGGCCCCAAGCATCCAGTATCGTGCATCGAACCTGGACTGGCGACTCATTTCATAAATGATATTATACATGTTTCAATGCCATTCTCCCAAATCTCCCCACCCTCTCCCTTTCCCACAGAGTCCATAAGACTGATCTATACATCAGTGTCTCTTTTGCTGTCTCGTACACAGGGTTATTGTTACCATCTTTCTAAATTCCATATATATGCGTTAGTATACTGTATTGGTGTTTTTCTTTCTGGCTTACTTCACTCTGTATAATAGGCTCCAGTTTCATCCACCTCATTAGAACTGATTCAAATGTATTCTTTTTAATGGCTGAGTAGTACTCCATTGTGTATATGTACCACTGCTTTCTTTATCCATTCATCTGCTGATGGGCATCTAGGTTGCTTCCATGTCCTGGCTATTATAAACAGTGCTGCGATGAACACTGGGGTACACGTGTCTCTTTCCCTTCTGGTTTCCTCAGTGTGTATGCCCAGCAGTGGGATTGCTGGATCATAAGGCAGTTCTATTTCCAGTTTTTTAAGAAATCTCCACACTGTTCTCCATAGTGGCTATACTAGTTTGCATTCCCACCAACAGTGTAAGAGGGTTCCCTTTTCTCCACACCCTCTCCAGCATTTATTGCTTGTAGACTTTTGGATGGCAGCCATTCTGACTGGTGTGAAATGGTACCTCATAGTGGTTTTGATTTGCATTTCTCTGATAATGAGTGATGTTGAGCATCTTTTCATGTGTGTGTTAGCCATCTGTATGTCTTCTTTGGAGAAATGTCTATTTAGTTCTTTGGCCCATTTTTTGATCCACGCACATATGGACACCTTATCTTTGACAAAGGAGGTAAGAATATACAATGGATTAAAGACAATCTCTTTAACAAGTGGTGCTGGGAAAACTGGTCAGCCACTTGTAAAAGAATGAAACTATAACACTTTCTAACACCATACACAAAAATAAACTCAAAATGGATTAAAGATCTCAACGTAAGACCAGAAACTATAAAACTCCTAGAGGAGAACGTAGGCAAAACACTGTCCGACAAAAAATCTCTTTTAATTGATGTTAATTACAATCCTCCTTGCTTCTTCCTTTGACTTAGTATAAAGTGTTTCAGTTGCAGGCAACCTCATAAAACACATGGCTGTGTCCTTACTGGTTGATTCATGGCTGTGAATGATATTCTCAGTGACTAAAAAACTTAGACCTAATTAAATATACTCTGTTCAAACCTGCTCCCTAAGGACACTGGTTTCTTTCTAGAGAAAACTGATTTCTGAGCTCCTGAGGAGACTTTGACAGAGACTTACTCTTGCCTGGAAAATCCCATGGATGGAGGAGCCTGGAAGGCTGCAGTCCTTGGGGTCGCTGAGGGTCAGACACAACTGAGTGACTTCACTTTCACTTTTTACTTTCATGCAATGGAGAAGGAAATGGTGACCCACTCCAGTGTTGTTGCCTGGAGAATCCCAGGGACGGGAGAGCCTGGTGGGCTGCCGTCTATGGGGTTGCACAGAGTTGGACACGACTGAAGTGACTTAGCAGCAGCAGCAGCAGATTGCACAGGAAGGTAAACTGTAGTGGCCCATCTGGAGGCAGAGAGAAAATAGAGACAAAAGCCAGGGGGAATGTAGGAGATGGTTGTAGCAAGGAAAATGTTCAGACCCACACCTGGAAATGTGCTAACTTGCGAGATTTGCCATTCTATTCACTAAACATGCTTTGAACTTTGAACATAAGCCAAACAATATATAAGAGAAAGGAAGATTACAAATCAGAGAATGTAACTACCATTTCTTAGCATGTGACAAACATTGCAGTAGATCAGATCAGATCAGTCACTCAGTCGTGTCCGACTCTTTGTGACCCCATGAATCGCAGCTCGCCAGGCTTCCCTGTCCATCACCAACTCCTGGAGTTCACTGAGACTCACGTCCATCAAGTCAGTGATGCCATCCAGCCATCTCATCCTCTGTCATCCCCTTCTCCTCTTGCCCCCAATCCCTCCCAGCATCAGAGTCTTTTCCAATGAGTCAACTCTTCGCATGAGGTGGCCAAAGTACTGGAGTTTCAGCTTTAGCATCATTCCTTCCAAAGAACTCCCAGGGCTGATCTCCTTCAGAATGGACTGGTTGGATCTCCTTGCAGTCCAAGGGACTCTCAAGAGTCTTCTCCAACACCACAGTTCAAAAGCATCAATTCTTCGGCGCTCAGCCTTCTTCACAGTCCAACTCTCACATCCATACATGACCACAGGAAAAACCATAGCCTTGACTAGACGGACCTTTGTTGGCAAAGTAAATGCTTAGCCTTTATCAATTCTCTCCATGCTCCCCATCAAAGAGAAATCCATTTCTGGGAGATCGATCCATCACTATTGATAAATTTTCCAAACTGCAGTCGTTTCTTACTGTGTCCGTGGTTTTGTCACAATTGAACATTATCTGCAATATTGACTTGATAATTTAATATACTCACCATTTTTACTTCAGTGCTTGTACTAAAGAGGTTTGAATATAGTGGTATGTTATGTGGAAAACTAGTATCACCTGCTATAAAGACAAGGTAAAAATAAACCTAAGAAAACAAGAAAATACTCTTATATTCTAATAAGATTTATTGCTCCCAAGTCTCTGAATTTGAGCCAGGTTTCTCCTTGTTTCAAATTAAAATTAACAAGTATTCAAAAATTGAAACTTTATCCTACATGCAACAGCATAGTTTAAAGACAATTCAAAAAGGAGATACTTCTTACTATTTGAATCAGTGTTATAAAGGTATAGTTGGGGAGTTAATTTGTTTATGGAGTGGCTAGGATTTTGGGCTTTTGCTGCCATGGCCCAGGTTTAACCCCTCATTAACCAAGATCCCACAAGGCACATGGTGCGGCCAAAGGGGGAAAAAAAAGGTATGCTTCTTACTATCCTTAATTACCTTTTTAAATACTATGATATGTGCACTGCATTTTGTGGAATATTATTATTGAATGTTTCCATCTTTAGCGGTAAACTATACCTTCTGACCATTTTGTTCCTAGCCTCGTGCCTCCCTTCCTCACGCTAAATTTTCTGCAGATAGATACTTCCTAGGGAAAACCTTCTTCTGTTGTGAATACCTATTTTCCCCAGCTCCATAAAGATAAATTTTTGAGACAGAAGTATCACCTAGAAAACTTTTGCAGTGTCACTACTTGAAACTCCCTAAGGGAGTGAAACCATCTCCATAGTTGGAATCCAGAAACCTATCTTTTGAAAAGCAGTCTTCATCCTCATCAAGCCATGAAACAATCTGGACTGAGGAAAGCAGTCTATTGCTCCCAGGGTCCATCAGTCATTAAAAGGTGTTGACCAAGGGGAAGCAATATTGAGAAAAGAAGTTTATTGAAATCATGAGAATGTACCATTAAGGAGCCACAAGAAACACTAAAAGCACAGTGGAAGTCTTAGCAGCTACAATCAAGGATTTCAAGAGAGGTTAATTTCCCACTTTGTGGTTTCAGAGACATGATTTACAGGCAAAGATGGTGCAACATTTCAGGATAATGTATAAGCAAATAAAACTTTTTATTTATTAGAGGGCTCAATAATGTGTTCCCTCATTTTACCATTTTTGGTTTTCACTATTTCCCAAAGTAGGGATTTGATATGCAGATATAAAGTTTCTCTTGAGAAACTTGTAGTCAAGTAGGAATGGCCTAATAATGAACAGTTATAGGGATATAGCAGTGGCCGAATGACCACTCTCGAGAGTCCCTTGAACTGCAAGGATATCAAACCAGTTCCTAAAGGAAATCAGTCCTGAATATCCATTGGAAGGACTGATGCTGAAGCTGAAGCTCCAATACTTTGGCCACGTGATGCGAAGAACTGACTCATTTGAAGAGACCCTGATGCTGGGAAAGGCTGAAGGCAGGAGGAGAAGGGGACGACAGAGGATGAGCTGGTTGGATGGCATCACTGACACGATGGACATGAGTTTGAGCAAGCTCCAGGAATTGGTGATGGCCAGGGAAGCCTGGCGTGCTGCAGTCCATAGAGTCACAAAGAGTTGGACACGACTGAGCAACTGAATGACTAAACTAAACTAAGATAAGCTAAACTGAATGACCACATGATCTGAGGTAACTGATCCTGCTGTATGGGTGAAAGGTAAGACCCGAGGAGATGTGGGGCTTCTTTTTCTCTAAGATCTCAAGTACTATTACTGACTTATTGTAGAGGTATGTTATAAATATAAGGTGAAGTATATATAATATAGGTATATTATACTCACACATCTATATACATACATATCCATTTGAAAAGCATAACATGTATCCTTCACATAGCTTTCAGCAAGCCTTGTTTTATCCTCCTTTTCTTGCAAAGAGAAGAATACATTTGGATGTGGAAAAGGCAATGTTTTTGTTTTTGTCCCTATTCTGTTTTTGTTCCTATTATAACTCTTGGTTACTTTATTTCTAGGAAAAGGAAGTAAGTTAGCTTTGCTTTGGCTCTGGTAATTCTTTCTTCTTATTTGCTGTGAATGGAGTAATTTCTAGTTAGTGTGTTAGGGATCAATTGCAATTTCAGTGTCCTGTCTCTACCATTCATGTTGCCTTAGGGTGAGCGTAAGGCAAAATTGTGAAGAAAGTAAAAGTAGTATTGATGCCTTCTCCCCTTTTCTTCCTTTGTCTCTATAACCTCATTTCCTGCAGTCAGATACTTCCTCTCTACTCCCTGGCATGTTTCCAAAGGTCTGAGTTTCAATTGTGAAACCTGAATTGTCCATTTATCATTGCATATTTATGGATTCTGTATGATCAGTTATATGCTAAACACAGAACACAGAAAAAGGTAGCTGTTTACCCTCCAAAAGTTTATTGTGACACAGTAATGCAGTGGGAAAAATACATGCAAAAAACATCGTTTGGCACTAGGATGCAAAAGGAGAGAGATAATCTCTGACTGATGGGAACATTTGATTTGTGCTTTTAAGTATTGCTTTGTAAAAGTGATCTCAGATGGAAAGGACAGGCAAAGCCAAGATACGAATTGAACTGCCGGTGATGTATACACAGATTGTGGTTAATGGATCACATGGTCAGGAATATATGATGGGGAGGGAAAAGGAATTTGTGTATAGATACAGATTGATACAGAGAAATCACTAGATGGTTCCAAGCTGATCTTTCTCCTTCAGTTCAGTCACTCAATCATGTCCGACTCTTTGCGACCTCATGAATCGCAGCACGGCAGGCTTCCCTGTCCATCATCATCTCCCGGAGTTCAACTCAAAATCACGTCCATCGAGTCAGTGATGTCATCCAGCCATCTCATCCTCTGTCGTCCCCTCTTCCTCCTGCCCCCAATCCCTCCTAGCATCAGAGTCTTTTCCAATGAGTCAACTCTTCACATGAGGTGGCCAAAGTACTGGAGTTTCAGCTTTAGCATCATTCCTTCCAAAGAACTCCCAGGGCTGATCTCCTTCAGAATGGACTGGTTGGATCTCCTTGCAGTCCAAGGGACTCTCAAGAGTCTTCTCCAACACCACAGTTCAAAAGCATCAATTCTTTGGCACTCAGCCTTCTTCACAGCCCAACTCTCACATCCATACATGTCCACAGGAAAAACCAGAGCCTTGACTAGATGGACCTTTGTTGGTAAAGTAATGTCTCTGCTTTTGAATATGCTATCTAGGTTGGTCATAACTTTTCTTCCAAGGCGTAAGCGTCTTTTAATTTCATGGCTGCAGTCACCATCTGCAGTGATTTTGGATCCCCCAAAATAAAGTCTGACACTGTTTCCACAGTTTCCCCATCTATTTCCCATGAAGTGATGGGACCAGATGCCATGATCCTCGTTTTCTGAATGTTGAGCTTAAAGCCAACTTTTTCACTCTCCTCTTTCACTTTCATCAAGAGGTTTTTTTAGTTCCTCTTCACTTTCTGCTGTAAGGGTTGTGTCATCTGCATATCTGAGGTTATTGATATTTCTCCCGGCAATCTTGATTCCAGCTTGTGCTTCTTCCAGCCCAGCATTTCTCGTGTACTCTGCACATAAGTTAAATAAGCAGGATAACAATATACAGCCTTGACATACTCCTTTTCCTATTTGGAACCAGTCTGTTGTTCCATGTCCAGTTCTAACTGTTGCTTCCTGACCTGCATACAGATTTTTCAAGAGGTATTCCCATCTCTTTCAGAATTTTCCATAGTTTTTTTGTGATCCACACAGTTGAAGGCTTTGGCATAGTCAATAAAGCAGAAGTAGATGTTTTTCTGGAACTCTCTTACTTTTTCGATGATCCAGCAGATGTTGGCAATTTGATCTCTGGTTCACCTGCCTTTTCTAAAACCAGCTTGAACATCTGGAAGTTTAAGGTTCACGTATTGCTGAAGCCTGGCTTGGAGAATTTTGAGCATTACTTTACTAGCGTATGCTGCTCCTGCTGCTGCTAAGTCACTTCAGTCGTGTCTGACTCTGTGCGACACCATAGATGGCAGCCCACCAGGCTCCCCTGTCCCTGGGATTCTCCAGACAAGAACACTGGAGTGGGTTGCCATTTCCTTCTCCAATGCATGAAATTGAAAAGTGAAAGTGAAGTCCCGCTCAGTCATGCCCGACTTTTAGTGACCCCATGGACTGCAGCCCACCAGGCTCCTCCATCCATGGGATTTTCCAGGCAAGAATACTGGAGTGGGTGCCATTGCCTTCTCTGTACTAGCGTGTGAGATGAGTGCAATTGTGCAGTAGTTTGAGCATTCTTTGGCATTGCCTTTCTTTGGGATTGGAATGAAAACTGACCTTTTCCAGTCCTGTGGCCACTCCTGAGTTTTCCAAATTTGGGGACATATTGAGTGCAGCACTTCCACAGCATCATATTTCAGGATTTGAAATAGCTCAACTGAAGTTCCATCACCTCCATTAGCTTTGTTCTGAATATGAAACATTTAAATAAAAATAAACATTTAAATAATCTTATGGAACTGCTAAGTCACATATAGGTAAATTGAGCATTCTGTGTGTGTATTTGTCTATGTGTGTGTGTGTTAAATAGTGAATACCAATTGAATATAGTAGCAACATAAAATTGTTAATATTTTCTTTTTTCTTTCTATATGTTTATAGTGTCCTGGCTAGAGGTAGCTTATTTTTTTTTAAATTTTATTTTATTTTTAAACTTTACAATATTGTATTGGTTCTGCCATATATCAAAATGAATCCACCAGGGGCATACATGTGTTCCCCATCCTGAACCCTCCTCCCTCCTCCCTCCCCATACCATCCCTCTGGGTCGTCCCAGAGCACCAGCCCCAAGCATCCAGTATCGTGCATCGAACCTGGACTGGCTACTCGTTTCATATATGATATTATACATGTTTCAATGCCATTCTCCCAAATCTTCCCACCCTCTCCCTCTCCCACAGAGTCCAAAAGACTATTCTATACATCAGTGTCTCTTTTGCTGTCTCGTATACAGGGTTATTGTTACCATCTTTCTAAATTCCATATATATGCGTTAGTATACTGTATTGGTGTTTTTCTTTCTGGCTTACTTCACTCTGTATAATAGGCTTCTTTTAAAGTGAGAAATTCAGTATGGCATGTTTGTAAAAAAAGTAAGAAAGTAAGAATGAAATGACAATTAGAAACAAAGTAAAGAAGATCTTGAATACTAAAAAGGAACAGAGAACTGTTGGGCAGTCCACAAGGAGCTTGCTGAATCCTGCCTTTTTAATTCATTTTATTCAATTATTTTTTTTTAATTTTATTTTATTTTTAAACTTTACATAATTGTATTAGTTTTGCCAAATATCAAAATGAATCCGCCACAGGCATATATGTGTTCCCCATCCTGAACCCTCCCATTTTTATTATACAGAAAAAATGTGGCAGCTATAGGAAATTTGAAACCATAGACAAATATATAACAGAACATGAAAGTCATCTAAAATCCACTACTTAGAGATAGTAATTATCTAATTCATATGTTTCCTTCCAGTTAAACATGAATACATAGCCCCCCCACCAACACACACATTTTAACATCAATAGAATTAGAATTATCAAGTATTTCTGTGTACTTTTTGTTTAACTGACGTATCATATTCTGTTAACCAGCCTATAAAAACAGAAGTTTCTGAACAACATTAAATTATAAGGCTGATAGCATTTATCCTTTGGTGTCTGGATGATGTACCTTTCCATCGTTCTATAATATGTTTCTAAAGAGATATAAAAGCAGGCAGATATATGGATAGATTTAATATACTTTATTTCACTTTGGTCTCCTGAATAAATAGCTGGAGTTTGCCAACCATTCTGTTATATGGAATACTCATGGAGTTCCATAGCTGGAAGTTGGTTTTTGTAAATAGCCATAAGCCCACTTCTCAGTACAGACCCTGTTTAAGTTTCCTGGAGAGCTGTTAGACTGAAGAGATGTAGCCTTACCCCAAATGTCAGGTTTTCAGACAACTAGCAGATGGAGTAACTGACAACAGCAATCTCTTGCTTGCATGCCTACCTGGAATCCCCCTGCCACACCTCTGTGGACCACTTGCCTCTGTAAACTGCTTCTTACTAGCCAGCTGTTGTCTGGATGTCCTAGTCTAGGAATAGAAATAGCAATTGAGATTGTTATGTGGATGAGAAAAGAAGAACCCTCAGGGTTTCTCAGTTAAAAATTCTATTCACTGACAGAAGTTGATTCCAGAGATGATTACACATCATTTCTGACGAGGTATGAAACAGCAGCAATGAGATAAAGGGATTCCCTAACAAACCTGACTGATGGGTTTCTATGATTTGTTGCATAGCAAAAGTGAGTTACCAATTTCTCATTCTCATTCTAGTTCTTGTCAGTTTCATTCTTGACACTTTTCTGCCAATAAGTAAACCTACCATTTTATATAGTTTTGATTTTTTTCCTGCAAATTTGGATTACCATCTATCATATGTAACCAAGACCCTCTTTAATGGAGCCAAATTTTAATATGGATATTTCAGAGATTCGTTCTGGGCTAAACCTTTCTATTTTTCTACTGTTCCCTCAACCCTGCCATGAAACATGTCCTGCATTTCAGGGAGTGGCTGAAGGTCTTTTTCTTTGTATTTGGGTTTTCTCTGTTTAAATCACTTTGAAATTTATGTTTTATGAGAGAATCCCTTTGGTTTTATGACCTCATCTTCATCCATGGATGCTGTGAGGCCTTTTAGACCCAGGTTGCATCTGTATTGCCTTTTTCCAGAACCTTATATCAGTGTTTTGGTCGCTTGGTAGAGGAGGTTGGGGATTTCTTTGGGTTTCTAATTATTTCATCAGGAAATTGAGAGAGGCTGAGCCAGCCTCTCTTAGTTGCTCTAATGTCATTTAAAACTGGAAATAATTCCAAAGAAGTTTTCTGAGGAGAAAAATGAATATGATTGGTACTATACTTAGAGATAATAATAGTTTGGCTTCGATGTATAGAAAGCTTTAAAGAGGAACTAAATTTGAGAAAACCAGTATGAACAAAACAAAACACTGTAAACTTTAAGCCAGAGGCCGTGAAGACCTGAAATAGTGTACTGTTTGTTATGACAGAAACACAGACATCATTTGACTCTTGACTCAGGCAGTTTAGTTCATTTGCTCAGTCACATCCGACTCTTTGCGACCCCATCGACTGCAGCAGGCCAGGCTTTCCTTTCCATCACCAGCTCCTGGGGTTCACTCAGACTCATGTCCATTGAGTAGGTGATGCTATCCCACCATATTATCCTCTGCCTTCCCCTTCTCCTCCTGCCTTCAATCTTTCCCAGCATCAGGGTCTTTTCCAGAGAGTCAGCTCTTCGCATCAGGTGGCCAAAGTATTGGAGTTTCAGCTTGAGCATCAGTCCTTCCAGTGAATATTCAGGACTGACTTCCTTTAGGATTGACTGGTTTGATCTCCTTGCTGTCTAAGGGACTCTAAAGAATCTTCTCCAACACCAAAGTTCAAAAGCATCAATTCTTCGGCACTCAGCAAAATTTAGAAGAAATTCCGTGTTTTTAGATGACTTGAAAAAAGATGGTGGTGGTCAACTTAGTTAAACATGCCAAGCTTCAATTTATGTTTTTCTTTTCTTTTTGAACAAAAAATGAAGGTTGAAAAATAATATTACCTACCTAAAGAAAATTGTTATTATTAAATCAAATAATCTATTGAAAAGAATCTGGAACACAGTAGGTATGAGATAAATATTAGCCCTTTTCCTTGTCAGTTTTAGAACTTTTTATAGTCAACTGAATCTATTTGGCTATTTGTATATTTATCTACCCACTGAGTTAAAACAAATCCTTCTGTTGCCTTCATTTTATTAAGCTGGATTAATAGTGTTTGTATGTTGCTTTGTTAACTTGTCCCTGCATCAGAAGTAAATGATGAACGTTACTATCTCTGGGACCTTTGGGTATTATCTCTGGTCTTCAGAATTGTGCATTTTCCTCATATATGTTTTCAAGCTGGTATGTCCCACTAAGATAACTCAATGTGAGCTTCAGAATTTGTATCACAGTATCACTGAGGCTTCCTATCATTTGCCATGCCTGAAACAACCTGACATGAAATATAACACTATAACATGTCAGGTGGAAAATTTAAACATTGCTTTTTCCCAAGGAAGAATAGAATCTTTATATTTTAAACCACACTGTTTCAACAGCAGGGAAAAAGTTATGATACAGTATTGATTCTTCTAGGGAGCTGAGTTAGCGAAAATCCCTTCTACTTAAGGATTGTTCATTTCCCTCTTTTGACACAAGAACAATTCTAAACAAGCTGTTTCATGGCTAACTAATACGCTTTAAAAAATATCCTAGGAAAACATTCCGATAAGTACCAAACCAGTAAAACTGTTGTTTACTAGTGTCTTGTTAATTTCCACTCTCATATTTTCTTGGTAAACTCTAAGTAATCAAGGAGGTACAGACATACCTCATTTTATTGTGCTTTAAGTTGCACTTCACAGATACTGCATTTTTGTTTTCCTTTACAAATTGAAGGTTTGTGGCAACCTTACATCGATCAAGTTTATTGATGCTGTTTTTCCAAAGCATTTGTTCACTTCTTGTCTCTGTGCAACCCACTCCAGTATTCTTGCCTGGAGAATCCCACGGACAGAGGAGCCTGACAGGCTACAGTTCATAGGATCGTAAGAGTCGGACATGACTTAGCGCTTTCTTTGTCTCTATGTCACATTTTGGTAACCCTACCAATATTTTAAACATTTCCCTAGCATCATATTTATCATGGTGATCTGTGATCAGTGCAAAGAGATTATAACTTACTGAAGGCTCAGATAATGGTTAACATATCTTAGCAACAAGTTATTTTTTAATTGAAGTGTGCACTTTTCTTAGACATAATGCTTTTGTACACTTAATAGACTGTAGAATAGAATATACCTAACTTTTATATGCACTGAGAAACTAAAAGAATTCCCGAGGTCTTGAACCAAACCTGTGATATCTCTGGGGTATCCCTGTACAGTCAGTTACAATTTATAAGTCTCTCTCCTTCCTATTTTCAGTAGAGAAAAGTAGAGTTAAAAGCAAAGTGTTACAGAGCAAATAAGAGCTAATTATGCAAGTAAGCTGAATTGTAGATGGTACATCAGTTTCCCTGAAGCATTCAGGCTCCAGGAATTAGCATGCTCTAAAGAGAGTCTGGTGGAAACTACCACCATTTATCTGACTTTATTTCTTTCTACCTTTCTTTCTTTATTTTGTTCTCGGTCTCCTTTCACTCTCTTGTCTGCTACAGATTCTTCTTGGCTCAATCAGAAAACAGATTTCCTTTTAATAAAAATAATTTATAAAGCACACAGTGTTTCTGAGAGCTTACTTTTCCCATACCTGCCATTATTCTGCTTTTATATTGACTTTTTTTTTCTTGATCACAGGAGTACTGAAGGTGAATAAATTAGCAAATAATCATAAAATGATAATAAGGTTAATGATGACATTGACGATGATGATACAGATAGTTCACATATGAATTTTTGCAATGCACTGAAAATCACATTAAATGATCCCAAGCCAGGTTTGGACTGGTGGTGGGAAACATGGCAATTCTAGCTGGTAGTTACATTTAATGTTTCCATTTCCTTACAAGGTGATTGAAATGGATACAAATTAAATTATCCTTCTGAATTGCTGTTTTTAGTGATAGAACCAAAACATGGACCTTATTTATTCTGACTTAAAATCTCATATGTCTGCCCCACTTACTGTACTCTCTGGAAAATGGACTTGCACTGATAATATAGGATTTAGAGTGCTAGCCAAATCTAGTTAGTGGGGACAGATCCAGGAGGTTTCTCAACATGAATGTCATTGTTTTAGTGATGTTGCTTTTATAGAAGCATATATGGATTTGTGGACTCATCCCTATTCTTTGGATCATTGAGTGTTTGGACTCTTAAGCTATTTAGACTTCATAGACAAAGGCTATGAAGGCTATACAAAAGTAAAACAACAAATTAACTGGCATAGGTGTGTTAAAATCAAATTACTGATGAAAGATTGATAGCATCACAGCAGAACAGATAAGGATACGCATTTTTCAGTTGGACAGTTGTGAGTTTTAGAAGACAGTTCATACTGCACCCTTTTTGTGACTTTGACCAGTTCATTCTACCTTGGTTTCTTGGTCATGCACTTTTATATTATCATTCTTACAGGCCTACTGTGAAGTTGAAATAGATAATGCATATAAAGTGCTCTTCATTGTATTTATAAAAACTAAACATGCCACAAATGCTGTGTAACTGTTTTCCTGTATCTGTGGGACTCTGATCTTTTCTTGGTCACTCTGGGGAATCTGATAGGCACCAGACCATCAACACCAGAAGCAGAACAGACACTGTTGTTGTTGATAAATAATCCTGCCTTCAGAGACTTCTCCCTTCAAAATTTATGAATGTCAAAGGCCTAGTCAAGGTGGCAGAAATTATTATTCTTTCTACCATCTCATAAGAACTTGGAATAAGATCACATTTGAGGGGGCTTGTTAAGGTTCTACTTTCTTTGAAGACTGAGATTTTATGTATGCATGTAATACCTTGTTTGGGATGGTTAGATTTTTACACCCTAATGTGTAATTCCAGCAGCATATTCTGTGTTCTAATTATTGCTTTGAATTTGCTCAGTCCACTGAAGTTGTAGAATATAGTTTTGTGATGCCCAATAGTAAGTCAATTATGGGAAGAGAGATAGGATTTAAATACAGATTTGTGCTGGTACTGTTCCTCCATCTGGTAGTCCCCTGTCTTCTTGGAGCACATCATAACCTCCTTCAATTCCCAAGTCATTTCCTAACACCTCCCATCAGAATAGAAATATGTATATTGTTTGTTGTTTAGTCATCAAGTCATGTCTGACTCTTTGCAACCTTATGGACTGTAGCCAGCCAGGCTTCTTTGTCCATGGGATTTCCCAGGCAAGAATACTGGAGTGGGTTGCCGTTTGCTTCACGAGGGGATCATCCTGACCCAGAAATTGAACCCATGTCTCTGGTGATGGCAGGCTGATTTTTTACCACAGAGTCACCAGGGAAACCCTGGAAATATATATTATCTCATCCCTATAAGTGGAAATAATATTGAATAAAATATTTATTAAACACTCTATATTATCTGCCAGACATTGTTCTACCTCTTTAATATACTTTGTCCCATTAATCTTTCCAAGAATCTTTTACTAAAAGACATTATTGCTAGGCCTATCTTAATGATGAGAAAATGAAGGCTTAAAGATGTAGTTTTCCCAATGTTGCTAAGCTAATCTTGGGTTTTCCTCAGAGAAGATGGATGTGCTTTGCCCAGTCGATGCATAAACTAGGCTCATTCCAGAATATTAATGGAGTCAATTAATCTTTTTATTATAACTTCCCCAATTCTCTGGAAGTATTTGTCAAATACAGAATATTAATAAATAATTAAAATGCAATATACTGAATAATTAAACCCACAAAGGCCTGATTTATCTTTAATGCTTTTAATGATATTTTAAAAAAGGGAAAGTTTTGATAACATATGTTTAGGGCAGCATATGAAAAGATGAACAAGCTGTTCCTTCTTATTGTTTATTCTTAGAGGCTGTTGGTAGGGAAGCAAAATGCCAAGGACAGTGATACTGTGGGTATGATTCTGAGTGCATATGTCTGGTGGTATATCATATTTTTCTTCCTCTGTTAAGTTTTATTTTTTTCTCCCTGTTCAAAAGTCCTTTTCTCAGTTGTGCTTTTTTTTAATAAGAAAAAAATTTTTAGTTTTTTTTTTTACCTTTTTTTGGGGGGGCTTCTATTTTGTTCACTAGATTAGTACTTTCAAAATCCCGCCAGTCCAGGTTCAATGCACAATACTGGATGCTTGGGGCTAGTGCACTGGGACGACCCAGAGGGATGGTATGGGGAGGGAGGAGGGAGGAGGGTTCAGGATGGGGAGCACATGTATACCTGTGATGGATTCATTTTGATATTTGACAAAACTAATACAATTATGTAAAGTTTAAAAATAAAATAAAATTTAAAAAAAATCCTATATCACCAGGTTCAAATAAATTGACATCATGACACCCTTACTGTATAGCATGAATCTCTCTTTTAAGAATAAACATAATAAAAGGTAAAACTATAAAGAAATGAGCTATCGAAACTTGAAAAGACATGGAGGAAACTTAAAGGCTAAATTACTAAGTGAAATAAGCCAATCTGAAAAGGCCACATGCTGCTTAATTCCGAATATATGACATTCTGGAAAAGACAAAACTATGAAAACAGTAAAATGATTGGTGATTTAGGGGCAGGGAAGGATAACTATGTAGAACACGGGATTTTTAGGATGGTGAACCTATTCTGTATAATAAGGTAGCTGCTGCTGCTAAGTCGCTTCCGTCCCTGGGATTCTCCAGGCAAGAACACTGGAGTGGGTTGCCATTTCCTTCTCCAATGCATAAAAGTGAAAAGTGAAAGGGAAGTTGCTCAGTTGTGTTTTAGCGACCCCATGGACTGCAGCCTACCAGGCTCCTCTGTCCATGGGATTTTCCAGGCAAGAGTACTGGAGTGGGGTGCCATTGCCTTCTTCATAATAAGATACATGTTCAAATCAACATATGTTTGTCAAACCCATATAATGTACAACACAAGAGTAATCCATAATGTAAATTATGGACTTTGGTTGATAATGATGCCTCAGTGTTGAAGTGTACAAAGCTGGTATGGGAAACACTGACAGTGGAGGAGCCTGTATATGTGTTTGTGAATCTGTGTGTGTGTGTAGAGGGGCATACATGGGAATTGTATGTACCTTTCACTGAAGTATGCTGTGAACCTAAAATTGCTTTAAAAAAATAAAATATATTCATTTAATAAGAAGGAAAAGGAATAAAGCACAGTGGTTCCTTTACTTTTTTATATTTATCCTATCAGACAATCCCAATTTCTGTGATCCTTCAGGAAAGTGGTGATAAAAAGTATAAGGGAAAAATTTCATAAATGGGAAAATTTACTAAAAATAGGAAAATTACAAGTTCATAGTGCTTTTCCTCAGAGAAGGAAATGGCAACCCACTCCAGTATTCTTGACTGGAGAATCCCAGGGACGGGAGCCTGGTGGGCTGCCGTCTATGGGGTTGCACAGAGTCGGACACGACTGAAGCAACTTAGCAGCAGCAGCAGTGCTTTTCCTCCTTCTGTAGCTAACTTTCCCATCTTCCCCCTTCTTTGCACAGATAGCTCTTTCTTGTGTTATAGAGCACAGCTTAAATATTGCCAACTTGAGCTTTTCCTGACCACCCCATTGATCCCAGAAACATGGATGGTGCCTAGCATATTCATCCATTCTAGTTCTCCACATAACACATACTACTGATGTTCATCTTATTTATAAATCCCTTGACTTTATCTTATCTGTCCAGATCTCCCTGCCTTACAGTTAGTTTCCTATGGGGCAGATTAGACATGGATATCTTCACTTCCTTTTTAGGCCACTGTTTCCACTATGGAGGACAGTACTCATAAGAGATACTTTTATGAACTTTTATATACAGAAGACCTTCGAAAATGAAATAGGGTCCTTGGGCTCTAGGAAATTTGGCTACTCCAGCTGATCCTTTAGCAGTTTTCAAATTGAGTCCTATATAGAAGTGATTTATGTTTGAGCACCATTTGTTAAGCCCAGATGTTAAGCCCATTTATTTACTCAAAAGAGATTTAACACTAGGGGAAAAAAAACAAAACAAAAGACTGTATACCTACTATGAAACAAACCTGTTAGGAACTGAAATACAAAGATGAATAAAACAGAACCCTAAGTCTTTCAGGTTCAGATACAAGCATTGATGTGGGAGGCATGGTTATATTGTTATACTACTACACAGTGTCAGTTACAATAAAAGTGGTGTCAATATTTGAAATGAACAGTAATTCTGATATTTTGATAAAGGTCATAGGAAACTTTACCAAAGTTTTAAATTAGTAACAGTGTTCAGAATTCTGTAAGTGTTTGGAAGAAAATTAAGGAAGAGTTTCACAAGTAGTTACCACATGACCTAAGGCCGAGTGGTAAAATAGTGCATGGCTTTTGTGTGATGATAAGCAGTTCAGACAATGAGAGATGAATCAGAAAGAGTAGGAGTGATAAGTAAAATGAGCATGAATCTTCATTTGTAAAGGGAAGTGTCAGTTTATTACTGTTGTCCCAGATAATTATTAGTGGTGATACTCCATTTTATTAAAAAAAAAGTATGTAATTCAACAATAAGAAAACAACCCAGTTAAAAACTGGACCACAGACTTTAAGAGATGCCTCAGTGGAGAAGATATACTGATGGTAAATAAGTATATGAAATGATGTTCCAAATCATATGTCATGAGGGAAATCCAAACTAAAACAATAATTAGATACTGCTATATGGCACCCCACTCCAGTACTCTTGCCTGGAAAATCCCATGGGCAGAGGAACCTGGTAGGCTGCCGTCCATGGGGTTGCTAAGAGTTGGACATGACTGAATGACTTCACTTTCCATTTTCACTTTCACGCATTGGAAAAGGAAATGGCAACCCACTCCAGTGTTCTTGCCTGGAGAATCCCAGGGACGGGGGAGCCTGGTGGGCTGCCGTCTATGGGGTCACACAGAGTCGGACATGACTGAAGCGACTTAGCAGCAGCAGCAGCGTATACCTATTAGGGCTTCTCTCCTAACTCAGTCTATAAAGATTCTGCCTGCAATGAAGGAGACCCGGGTTTGAGTCCTGGGTCCAGAAGATCCCCTGGAGAAGGAAATGGAAACCCACTGCAGTATTCTTGCCTTGAAAATCCAATGGACAGAGGAGCCTGGCAGGCTATAATCCATGGGGTTGCAAGAGTTGGACAGGACCTAGCAGCTAAACCACCTATTATGATGACCAAAATCTAGAACACTTACAATATCAAGTACTATCTAGGATATGGAGCAGCAGGAACTCTCATTCATTATTGATGGGAATGCAAAGTGGTACAGCTACTTTGAAAGACAATTTGGTGTTTTTTAAATAAAACCATAATATACTCTTACCATACAATCCATGATCATACTCCTTGGTATTTACCCAAATAAATGGAAAACTCATGTCTGCTGAAACACCTGCACATGAATGTTTATAGGACCTTTATTCATAATTTCCAACACTTAGAAGCAACCTAGATGTCCTTCAGTAAGTGAATAAATAAATTCTCTGTGGTACACCCGAACAATGAAATATTACTCAGTGCTAAAGTGATCTGAGCTATCAAGACATGAAAAGACATTTGTTGTTGTTTAGTCACTAAGTCATGTCTGAGTCTTTTGCAACCCCATGGACTGTAGCCCATCAGGCTCCTTCAGTCTATGGAATTTCCCAGGCAAGAACGCTGGAGTGGGTTGGCATTTCCTTTTCCAGGGTATCTTCCTGATACAGGGATCAAACCCATGTCCCCTGCTTTGGCAGGTGGGTTCTTTACCACATAGCCACCAGGGAAACCCGAAAAGACATAGAAGACATTTAAATGCATATTACTGAGTAAAAGAAGTCAATATAAAAAGGCTATATGCTGTATTATTCCAACTATGTGACTCTGTAAAAGGTAAAACTTGGGAGAGAGTAAAAGCATCACTGGGTGTCATGGATTGGTGAGTGGGAGTACTGAATAGGTGGAGTCCAAAGGATTTTTAGGGCAGTGAAATTACTCTGTACATTAAAATGATGGATACATGGATGTCATTACACTTTTGTCCAAATCCATAGGATGTACAACATAATGAATGAACTCTAATGTAAACTATGGACATTGAGTGTCAATGTAAGTTACTTAATTGTAACAAATATACTGATTTGGTGGGGAATGTTGATAATGGGGGAAGATATGCATGAGTAGGGGTCAGAAAATATGTGGAAAATCTCTGTATCTCCCTCCCAATTTTTGATGTGAACCTAAAACTGCTCTTGAAAAATAGTCTTCAGAAAAGTGTATGGTCACCTTACTGACAAGACCAGGGAGGGTTATAGGATCTGCTCTGTGAGGGGTATGGTGTATTATGGATAGGAGGTTGAGCCTTTTTCCTATAAAGACCCAGATTAGTAAATTGTGAAGGATATTGACCAGATAGAATTTTTATTTTTATTTATGTGATATTTTAAGAGGAAAGTCACTCAAATAGGAACATTAATAGTGAAATATACAAGAAATGGGGATCCTAAAATAATCTAATAAGAAAACAATTAAAATAGGAAATAATTGAGGAGTAATACAATGTGGACTAGAGCTAAGGCATGGATGAAGATAGGGAGAAAAATAAGGCATTTAGAGATTTCTGTTAAAGAATCAATTGGACATGGGCAGAGAAGGATAACTCCATGTTTATAATGTGACTTTTAGTCTGAAAATACAAGAATTTAGAAGGCAATGTGGTCTTTTGATGTAGGAGATAATAGAATGAGGTTCTGTGGGGCAGGTATGGGAACATAGGTCCAGGAGGGAGCTGGTCAACAGTTATGATTATTTCAGACAAGTGAAGTGTGGGTAAAGCAGTCTTCTGGAATTTTCACAGACGTTAATGATTATGATGTCTTTGCAGAATAGGGATGATGTGAAGTCTACAAATATAACATCAATCAGAATTTGGAGGTTTGGTAAGATAATATTTGATGAACACCTCAGTGGAACAGGTACCATATTATTATTTGTACCCATGTAAAATGACATAAATCTTACAGCAGTAGAGATAGGCTGCCATTCTTTCCTCCAACAAATATCAATTTAATGTATCTGTGTTTCAGATACTATAATCATCACTGGATAACTGTGTTTTACTTTTAAATGTGAAAACTTCTGCTCAGAGAGAGGAATATATTTATCATAATAACAAGCTAACAACTGTCAGGATGGGATGAACTTGGTTGTGTTTAATTTCCTAGTCAATGTACCTTCTTCTGAATAACCTTGGTTTCAAAGCATCAGACCTAAGAACAAATCTGACTGTTAAGTGATTGATTTGCATTTGGGTAGAGGAAGATTGTTTAGGATGAGGCTTGCCAGCTAACTGGAGTTTTCTATATAGAGAAGAATAGTAGTGTCAGAATTTTAAGGGATTCTGGTCAGGCACAAACACACAAAACAGGATATCTAGGTGGTAGAGTGATAGCCATGGGAAAAGGTTCATCCATAGACATCTTTTGCCATCTAAAGCCTAGTAAAGATGGTTCCTGGTAGGTAAAGAAAATACTTGGAATATCTCAGAGCAGGAGTAACTGGAAATGCAGAGTAGTTCTTGACATTCAGTGATAATTTCAGGAGGGAAGATAATTCAGTCCATGTCTGTCATGAGGCCAGTGAGTTCTTGTCTGTGTAGTGTTTGTGTTTCAATCATGGGGACAGAGGTGGTTGGAAGCAACTTGAGGTTCTTGTAATCATGCCCCCCTTCCTCTTTCCCTTCATCTTTCCTTGCCTTTCATCCTTCTTCCTTTTACAAACACTAGTCTTTTATTTACTATGGGTGATGCACTTGGAATATAATAAAAAGAAGGGCATGGCATAACTCAATGGAGCTCACATTTTTATGCAGTAAGCTAAAAACAAAATAATTCAATTACTGCTAGATAATGAAAATCTATTTTACATAGGGACTTCAAGGCGTTGTTTTGAGGTTAATAGTAAAACCAAGTCTCAAAGGATAAGAATGAGTAACTTCACACATATGAAAGTTTTCTTAATATAAAGAACCTACATCCACCTAGTTGCACAAACCCAAAATGATGACCCCTCTGCTCTTCATTCCTTTCATTAAAAACATCACCAAGTCACTGTCCAAGATACAAGGAAGAAAATAAAAATCCTTAAGGGTACTTAGAACAAAAGGAGATTTAACCAGGATTTGGTACATTGATGTTAGGTGAGCAGAAAGCCACCTACATTAGCAAACTAGGAAGGAATACAGGGAGCTGCTACAGTACTTAGGCTGATGGAAGAAAGTTGGAACTCTGCAATAGGGACTGAAGCCATGAATGATACACAGATGTCTCTGAAGATGGAGCTGGGAGGCAGAGTGATCATGTGAAACACCTTTTCCTATATATATATATTTTTTTCTTCCAAATGTCTTGCCTGTGTCATTGGTTGAGCATCTAGATGAAAAGGGAGGCTTTAGAAGTAACACCCATTGGAAGAGTCACAGCTCAATCCTTATAAAAAGCAGAGAAAGGCTAATTCGAGGAATGGGTCTGAGGATAATCCGGTCCTGGTTTCTTACATAGTCTAGTCTCAAAATGTTATCTGAAACCAGTCCAGTTCTCTCCATTTCTTGACCTGGGTCTGAGTTATCATCCTCCCCCACACAATAGCCTAACTTCCTCCCTTGATTTAGTCTGATGCCCTGACAATATAGTCTTTACAGAGCAATGTAAGTGAATGAATGAATCAATGAGTGAATGAATGAAGCTGCTGTTGAAATATGGGTGGGTAAAGGGAGGGGTATGAGTTTCAGTATTCTGTATGAACTCCTGACTTAGCAGTTTGCCTGTGTGAAGTCATGATTTTTTTTCTGCACCTCTATTCCTTGTTCCTCTGCCTTTTCAAAATTTAGCTTGAATATCTGGAAGTTCATGGTTCACATACTGTTGAAGCCTGGCTTGCAGAATTTTGAGCATTACTTTGCTAGCATGTGAGATGAGTGCAATTGTACGGTAGTTTGGGGATTCTTTGGCATTACCTTTCTTTGGGATTGGAATTAAAACTGATCTTTTCCAGTCTTGTGGGCACTGCTGAGTCTTCCAGATTTGCTGGCATAGAGTGCAGCAGTTTCACAGAATCATCTTTTAGGATTTGAAATAGCTCAACTGGAATTTCATCACCTCCACTAGGTTTATATATAGTGATGCTTCCTAAGGCCCACTTGACTTCACATTCCTGGATGTCTGTCTTTAGGTGAGTGATCACACCATTGTGATTATCTGGGTCATGAAGATCTTTTATGTATAGTACTTCTGTATATTCTTGCCACCTCTTCTTAATATCTTCTACTTTTGTTAGGTCCATACCATTTCTGTCCTTTATTGTGCCCACCTTTGCATGTAATGTTCCCTTGGTATCTCTAATTTTCTTGACCAGAGCTTTAGTCTTTCCCATTCTATTGTTTTCCTTTATTTGTTTGCATTGATCACTGAGGAAGACTATCTCTCTTTGCTATTCTTTCAAACTCTGCATTCAAATGGGTATATCTTTCCTTTTCTCCTTTGCCTTTAGCTTCTCACCTTTTCTCAGCTATTTGTAAGGCCTCATTAGACAACCATTTTGCCTTTTTTTGTTTCTTTTTCTTGGGGATGGTCTTGATCCCTGCCTCCTGTACAATGTCACAAACCTCTGTCCATTGTTCATCAGGTACTCTATCGTATCGAATCCCTTGAATCTATTTGTCACTTCCACTGTGTATTCTTAAGGGATTTGATTTAGGTCATACCTGAATGGTCTAGTGGTTTTCCCTACTTTCTTCAATGTCAGTCTGAATTTGGCAATAAGGAGTTCATGATCTGAGCCACAGTCAATTCCCGGTCTTGTTTTTGGGTATAGAGCTTTTCCACCTCTGGCTGCAAAGAATATAATCAATCTGATTTCAGTATTGACCATCTGGTGATGTCCATGTGTAGAGTCTTCTTTTCAGTCATTGGAAGGACTGATACTGAAGCTGAAACTCCAATACTTTGGCCACCTGATGCGAAGAACTGACTCATTGGAAAAGACCCTGATGCTGGGAAAGATTGAAGGCAGGAGGAGAAGGGGACAACAGAAGATGAGATGGTTGGATGGCATCACGAACTCAATGGACATGAGTTTGAGTAACCTTTGGGAGTTGGCGATGGACAGGGAAGCCTGGTGTGCTATAGTCCATGGGGTCGCAGAGTCATACGTGACTGAGCAACTGAGCTGAACTGATTCCTTGTTGATAAAATACTCATAGCAACTCTCTCTCAGGAATGATAGAAGTAAAAATAATCTTAGGTAGGAAAAAGTGCTAAAAAAAAACCTTAAAGTACAGTGTGCTGCTGTGAAAAATCAGAACTACTGGTCCCATGGGCATCTGTATGTTTGAATCCTTTCTCTGACATTTACTATTCAGGTTTTTGCTTAACCTTTCTGAACCTCAGTTTTCTCGTATTTACTGTCTGTCTTTCTCTATTTTTTTAAATCTGGCCTCAGGACTTGCTTTGACAGAAAGTGGTGGGAGAAACATGATGCTTTCCCTGAGGCCGAGCCTCCCATTTTCACTCTCCTGAGACACTGCCCTGAGACTGCAGTGGGAAGCTGGGCTAGTGGACTGGAGCATGTGAGGCCACATGGAGGAGAACGGAGGGACCTCAAGCAGCAGAACCAACTACCGGTTACACCAGTGAGGCTCTAGAACCTTCTGGAATAATCAACCTTCTGATAAATGCAATGCTAGAGTGAATACAAGTAAAATAATGGGAGAATCTCCTAACATCCCACATAATCAAGATAAATAGTAAATTGCTATCTATAGTCATTAAGATTTGGGGGGAGGGATTTGTTGTAACAGTAGATAACTAATACACTGTTTGTGTGTTATCAAATGGCATGACTTATTAAGAAAGCATAATTATTAATTATTAAGCTATGATCGCTACTATTTACAAAATAGTAACATTGTCATGTTACAAGCTCTTCAAAATAACTAGAGGTAGCATTATGTCCCAGAGAAGGCAATGGCGACCCACTCCAGTACTCTTGCCTGGAAGATCCCATGGATGGAGGAGCCTGGTAGGCTGCAGTCCATGGGGTCGCTAAGAGTCGGACATGACTGAGCGACTTCACTTTCACTTTTCACTTTCATGCATTGGAGAAGGAAATGGCAACCCACTCCAGTGTTCTTGCCTGGAGAATCCCAGGGACAGGGGAGGCTGGTGGGCTGCCGTCTATGGGGTCGCACAGAGTCAGACATGACTGAAGTGACATAGCAGCAGCAGCAGCAGCATTATGTTCAGAGTTTTTTTGATGGCAGATGGATCTTACTAGGACTGCAACATTTTATTGAGGGCAGGGTTCAGTTGCAATTTATATGTCTTATCCTCCCTTCCCCTTCACTTCTTATCATGTTTCTTATTCATAGTAGATACACATACACATTATTTAGCTTAAGGGAATATGAAAAAAATGTAGTTTTCAGAAATTGAGATCCTTATTTTTCCCAACATTTGCAAACACTGTATATATTCTCCTTTGATTTTAAGCTGACTGAGGAAGAAGGCAGGTGACATGCCCCTTTGCCGATTTTTGGAACAAAGATCAGGGAAGTCAGTTGAATGCTAGTTTGAAGGATGAAGTTTGACCCCACTTGCCCTGTGACCATCTCTCATTTTTCTATGATATAAAGCTCTCGACAGTCTTCTACAAAGCCAAACTTAGAGCTCTCTTATCTGAAAGGAACTGCTCGTCTCCATCTATGACTCAGATTATTTCTTTGCATATTAAATTACAAGAGACAGTTCCAGCTGGATCCATCAATGTATTTATAACTCAGTCACACAATTTTCCTCCAGGCGGAAAACTTGGCAAACACTCTTGCAGCCTGGCTGTGACTTTCAAAGATGAGAACAGGAAAATAATTGTGGCAGTTTTTATATCAAACTTCTTGTCTAAATTCGGAATATAATAGGAGAATTTCAGTCCCCCAGCACATCACAATTCACCATTTCCACCAAAGGATGGAGTGAGTAGGGCAGATGAAGAATTCACAAAAAAGCATAATTTGTTCTGCCTCTCATGGATCTTATTCTTAATGAATGAATGATCTTTGGTAACAACATTGAGAATGTCCCTTGAATTCTATGAAAGAATGGAGTATTTCCATTCATTGGTGGCTTAGCACACTATCAAGCACATAATCAAGGCCACAGTGCTGAATACTTTAGACACATATCTTTGATCAATAAAATAAATTTGATTTTCCTCCAACTTAGGTTGTGACAAGTTAGTTAGAATATTCAGGGCACAGATTCATATCTTATAATGTATTTATAGCTTTGTTTCCAAGGGAAATTATATAAGTAATTATACACACACACACATACACACACACACATACGCACACACACACAGGACTTAAAAGTGCTGTTATTTGAATGAGTCATGTGTATCTCTGTCAATACAATATCTGTATTTTTGCTTAGCATGTGACAGAATATCAAACACAAAGTTTTCTAAGTGAAGAGGCAATTTCTTTAGTCATATAGCTAAGCATTCATGGGTTGATCTCTATCAGGTACAGCTGTAACATGGTAATATTACTAAGAATCTCTCCATATGTCTCTATTGCTGAAGTTGAAACACTTCAAATCTATTAGTTTCAAGATGAACTGATCTTATATTTAGAAATTGTAGCACAGAAGAACCTTCTATTTCCCAATTAATTTAATTAAAATACCTTATTTGAGTCTCACTGGCCTATTATAAGGCATGCATCCATCCTTTGATTAATCTCTTCAGCCAGGAGGAGGAATTAGGCTAGAAGTTCAACCTGGATCATGAGTTCCATGGCAAAATTCTAGCAAGATCTATATATTAGTTATTTTAGTTATATTAATGTTAATCTGATTTTTATAATTATACTATGACTACATAAAAATTTGTATTAGGAGAAGTTGGGTAAAGGTTACGGGGGAACACTACAGTTTCGAAATACTTCCATTAGTCTAAAGTTATTTCAAAAGCATTTAGAAAATTGTACATTGAACCTAATAGAATACATGACAATAAACTTTAGAAAGTAAATATTTGTGAAAGACATCACCTAGCAATTTTCTCATCATTTGAATTAGAACTTTTAGGTTCCAAGATTGGCCTTTCCAATTTTCTTTTGCTTTCTTCTTCTTCCTGCCTTTCTCCACAGACCACTATTTTTTATATAGATACTGTTGATCACAAAAGCATATGTTATTATTTATCTTTTCATGTATTTATCTCTCCAGCTAAATTATGTGCATCTTGAGGCTTCGGTCTGTAGGTTATTTGTATTTAAAATCTCAGAGCCAAACTGAAAGTCTAGTACAGACCAGAAGCTCATTAAATGTCAGTAGAATATATGAACAGGAACATGATAATTTATTAATTCATATCAACAGCTGGGATCACAGACTATTATTTTAATTAGCTAATGGTTTGATTTTTATTTTTTTTAATTTTATTTTATTTTTAAACTTTACAATATTGTATTAGATTTTTAAATAAATAAGAATTTTAGTTTATAATGTTCATTTAATTCCTTTCATAGATATCAATGCTCGATACCATATTATAGCTAGGTAAAACATACCCTGAGTCTGTTTATCAGGGAAAAAAATGGGAAAATGCTAATATCATTGCTATTTTTAACAGCTTTTTGTATGTGAGGTGTAAGGAGTAAAGGGAAAGACATTGAGAGTTTATTTATGCATTTATTCTACTGATATTTATTAAGTATCTCAGTGCTGTTTCAGGATATGGTCTATACCACCCCATCTTAAGAGATTAGTGAATTCATTTGAAGAAGAAGGCAATTCAGTGAGGGAGAAAATCACCTTAAAGTGTAGCATATCAAAAGTAAACTCATAGTTCCTCACCCCACCCCCTGCCATTGTTCCCTGCTGTCTTTGGAATGAGCCAGGTTTCAGACAGTTCTAGTGTTGTCGTATGATATACATCCATCAGCAAACATGCACTGAATTACCGCTGAGGGCAAGTGTCCTGGGATAAAAAGATCTTGGAAATGCTTTCCTATCTGAATACACCTGAGTGCTAATATTTTGTATTCTCTATATTTGATTCCTTTTTTTTTTTTTTTACTAATTAAAGTTATTAAATTGGATTAGATGTAAATATGTATTAGGCAATACAAATGTTGTTGTTGTTCAGTTGCTAAGTTGTGTCTGACTGTTTGTGACCCATGGACTGTACTTCTGCCAGCCTCCTCTGTCCATGGGATTTCCCAGACAAGAACATTAGAGTGGGTTGCCATTTCTCTCTCCAATTACAAATGTAATTGATAACAAATAATATCTACTCAATTTTATTAAAGGGAAATGTTTCTACCTGTCTTGTTACAGTAAATATAACAAAAGTACAAAGGTCTTGGATCTGGTGACGTTCAAGGAGAAGGAATCAGGCATCCATTTGTCTAGGGCTGATCCAGTGTTGCAGGCTTGAGGTCCAGTGTGCTGACAGTTCTCTGTGCCTCAACATGAAGCAAGTCAAAAAGATTTTCTGAATATATGTGAACATTATGAGAATAAAGTTCCCTGGAGTTTCTAATGATAAACTGATTATCCAGAGATTATTATTTTGCAATCTACTGAAATGGGAACTGACCTAATTCCTACTTGAAATGGACTGGCTTGTCTCCCAAAATTCACATATTCCAGTCCTAGCTCCCAATGTGCTGGTATTTGAATATGAGACATTGGGGAAAATATTAAGTTTAGATAAGTCTCATGAGGTGGAGCCCCCATGATGGGATTAGTGTCTTTACTAAAAACCTGAGAGCTTACTCCCCATCTTTCTCCCTGCCTTGTGAGAACACAAAAAGACAGTGGCTATTTGTAACTGGAAAGCTCTCATCAGAAATTGACAATCTTGGCACCTTGATCTTGGACTTCTAATCTCCAGAATGGGAGAAAATGCATTTTTTGTTCTTCCCATGTTAGTTAGCAGAGCTGTAACAGATATTCACATGTACTGACAAATATTTTTATATTGGATGCCTCTAAATTATGATGAGCTAGAGGTTTGACTTGATGGGAGCTTTAATAAAATATTAGGGGAACTAGAAGTGATCAGGAGAACTTAAGAGAAAGCCTCTTCTAGCACTGATAACACTTGATAATACAGAAAACCCATAATCCAAAGATAGTGTCAGTTGTGGGAAATATCCTGATCTGTGACTGAAACATAGTAAAAGAAATGGGATACTACATCTTATTTTCTTGTTTGATCACTAAAGTCCAAATGTAAATTTTTTTTTGCTTAAGGTTCTGCATGTCAAAAGCATTTTATTTAAATGGTCCACATGGTTGGTTTAAAATGATGATAAGTTTCTATTTGTAGGAGAATTTTAGAGATTCTCATACAGAATCTCTAAAGACCTGTGTTGATTCCCCTGTTAGATGCTCCAAGAAGCACTGTGCCTTGACCAAGCCTGACCAAGACTAAAACTTTGGATCACTGGGAAAGTTCATAATCCTCAAAGATTACGATTTTTAGTATATGAAGTTTAGTAGCAGATAGCACATTGTATAGCTTTTTAAGAGTCTCATTTACCTTACCATAATCTCTTAGTGATGTAAGTGACTTTAATTTTCATGTTTTGTAGAGTAGGGAGTTCTTTAACCTCTATACCTTTAGTTATCTTATTCATTTCTAAACAGAAAAACATGAGACTACATACTGCAATTAACAGAAAATGAAACGATGACCCTTGTATTTCAAACAACTTATGTTTAGTGGGGACAAAATAATATGAATATAAAATTAAATACTTAAGCAATTTATGGGAATGACCAATGGTTATTTGCTATTTTCCCCTGAGGGATAGGAGTTAAGTTGGACCATGGTATCATATGGACTGAAATGGGAATGATTATATCAAGTGGTTGCGAGCTGAGATCCATGGATCAGCAGCAAATACAGTATTTTAGGGAGAGGAAGGCATCTATTTCAGGCACTCTCTCTGCAAGAGAATAACGAAGGTTAGTTGGGCCATACTGGAAATAATTTAGCATAACTATAAGAATATAAACAGCTTACACTAATCCAAGAAATAGAATACTGAACCAGCAGCAATTTGTAGAGTCGGAGTGGTATGTGAAGAAATGGAGGCACAGAAGCAAATAATGGAGGAGGATCTGGGTGGTCTTAAGAAAACTCTCTTCTTCCTCCAAGGCTCTATTGCTTAAAGAACTCACAACAGAAACTGCAATTAGAGTGCCGTTTTATAAGTCTAGATTACAGAAGGCATGGCAGACTTGACATCTTCAGACTTTACTTCTGTGATTGTTGCTCAATTCTGTAGACACACTTTTGGTTCTCTTTCACTGACCCTTTGGATTCTGAAACAGACCATACTCCTTCCAGCAACTGTGGCTCTTGCACGTTTGCACATCTATCTCCTCTCCTTGAAGCACTTTCTTTTTGCTATTGTGAATTCATATTCAGTGTTCAGATTTCTGTTCAAATATGATTTATTCAGGGTATCTTCCCTACTATCCTCACATTTAAACAGGCATATTCACTGCTTTCATAGCTCATGTTCTTTTTATTAATTAAATTATCTCAATACCTATACATCTTTTTGTGACCATGATGATTAATATTTATCTCTTCTCACCAAAATGTAAGTACTTTGAGAGCACTGGAAATGTTTGTAAATACCGAGGATGCAATAATACACAAAAACTAAGTATGAGATCCATACTTGGCATTGAACAAATATTCCTTGAATTTATGAATCCTTAAATCCTAATATAAACAGTCCATAGCTAGAAAGTGTCAGAGTCTGGACCTAAAGGTATTTATCTCTGAATAGGTAATAAATAAATAAATAAAGTATATCTCATAAACCCCTGGGGAAGGAAATGGCAACCCACTCCAGTATTCTTGCCTGGAGAATCCCATGGACGGAGGAGCCTGCGGGGCTACAGTCTATGGGGTCGCAAAGAGTTAGACACGACTGAGCGTCTTCACTTCACTCATATCTCATAAAGAGTGAGAATATGGAGGAATCTTGCCAAAACAAACAAACCACAGGATTAAACCTACTTTGGTATCACTGAGACAAAATATCCAGTACCAGGATTTGAAATACTTGACCCTTAAAGAAACATGACACACCAAAAGTAATATTTTACTCCCAATGCAGACAGTGTCAACATTCTGACACAGGGATTTGAAGTAGAGATGCACAAAGACACCAGGGAAGTGTTTGGAAGCCCTCAAGTGCTGAGAAATTTTTGGGCAGACTTCTCCTCTCCGCACAGATGAACACCATGAGCTTGCTGGAAGAGGTTCAAAGAACAGGCCACAGCAGGAGTCAGGTTTGCTTAACTGACTAACGTTGGCTTCAGCCTAGAATCCAAAGGTGACAACTGACAAGGAAGAAAGGAAGGGAAAGCAGAGGTGAGGTTTGAACATTTGCAAAAGCCCAAGGCAGCAGGAAGAAAACATCTTCTGGGGTTATCATACGTTTGTAATGAGTTGTACCAGAGATCTGTCTAACAGAGTAACAGCTGGTGATTGGAACAGCTAACCCTAAAGAACCACTCCTTTCAGCCCCTCCCTTCTGTGGGGTCTGAAACAATCAGGATGACAAAAATGGGCTGTGTATCTTTTGATATCTCACTTGAATGGAGGATTATAATTAAATCTTAGACATTATATAGTGCATACTATATGTCAAACATTGTTCTAAATGTGTTTAATAAGTCCAACACTCCTAACATAGGTAATGTTATCAACCCCTCTTTTCAGATAAGAAGTGGAGGCACATAACCTTAAAATAATTCATCCAAAGTCACACAGCTATCATTAACAGTCTAGCTCCTAAGAGTATGTGCTGATGCTACACTGCCCATATAGTATAATGGCAGTATACCATTTATTGAGTGGTTATCATGAGTGTTTTATATCCCACACAGATATGACATGAAATCTTTAGTTCAGGCTTGGGGAGAATATTTTCCACTGTGACTTTATAAGTGAGAGAATTTAGGCAGAGAGAGATGTTATATTGGGAAGCAGTTATTGAGCAATTCCAGTGTATCTTATAAAATTCTAAGTCATGCACCCACAAGGAGCTGACAGTTTAAGAGATTAGTCATGAGAGAGTAATGGTAAGAGACATTGACCATCTACCAGGTACTGGGCAAGGCATTTTACATATATCATGCCATGCAGTGCTTACATCTTCCCTATGATGGGAAAGGTCTCATTCTAATTTAGACTTCTATCACTATGTAGTTTTTATTATATACATATTTATAGACACCAGTAAAGGAGCTGGAGAGAGTACCTTACAAGAAGTGTTCAACTGAGAAAGCTGTACATCTGTTGTCACCCAGGTTCTCACTGTCAAGTCCATGGTACTTGTCCATAGCTTCCCTAGGTCTCAGATTCTAGCCCAGTTCACATCTTTGCTTCTTGTCTTTCCAGTGTAAACATGTGTAATGGACTCAGTATTGATAAACAATATAGCTGAAAAACCTTCAGAGATCAATCTATTCTGAATGTTATTTGTGGAAAATATCCAAAGTATTTAGTAATTGATACAAGTGATAACATGCTTATTCAATTTTTTTAATTAAAAAAATGTTTTGCAGAGTATTCTTGAATAGGACAGATGGGAACAGATTGAGAGGAGAAAGGAAAGTGCATTTGCATAAAATATCAAAAAAATTCATAGACTTTTGCACTGTTTCAGATGCTTTTGTAGGCAGAAATAGTTCTTTTTAAGGATGGTGATGCATATTGTAGCAATGTGTGATATGGATTTTCCCTTGGCAATAAAATCACTAACTTGTTGTATCATCCTGAGTACATCCTGACACCTCTCTTGACCACGGTCTTTTCTACTTCCAGTTCTGTGTAGAGGCCACCATAGCAAGATTTAAAGAAATGTCTATGACCAGAGCTCCAAGAAGATACCGACCAGGGCTCTGATGATTTCACTTAGCCTTCACACTAAGACCCAAACTCTGCATCTTGAATTCCAACACTCTGAATGGGTCCCTACTCTCTATTTACCTGGATCCCTTCATGTCTTACCACCACCACACAGCCCTAACTCCACACATTATGATTTGTGGGGGGTTTTGTTTGTTTGCTTTAGAAAATGTCATGTTTATTCAGGATTTAGTCCCTTAAGATGCTGTTCCCTCTTCTCGGTATGTATTTTCATACCTTTATCTCTTAGTAGATACCTATTCATCCTTTAAGCTCAGAACTCCTGCTCTATTAGAGCAGTGGCTTCAAAAAGGTACAATTGAAATATTATCTTTAAAATGTATGTATTTGCCTATGTGGTAGGTTAAAATATCTGCTTTTGCACTCCCTAATTTCTAATAAAGTTCAACTTTTTATTATTTGGAAGGTATTATTTTCTAAGCTAAATTTCTTTTCAAAGGTAGAACATACTGTGCCTATGTGTGTGTGTTATTTGTACAGTTGTTTATTCCCTATTTGAGTTAGGTGTGTGTTTCTCCTTTATGTGCTTCACTTGCAAATATCTGGGTCTTTAGAATGTGTTTTTCAGTTGTTGAGTTACAGAATATCCTGTGTAAATCTACCAGGCAAAGTCAGGTGAGGCTCTGATGGGATTTGGCAAGAATTTGTTTTGCTCCTTCTAACTGGTTACATGTAGGTGGCCGTGTCCCTGTGTGTCTACTCATATCTCTGCCTGATAGAACTTGTAAATGAATGGAGGGAATTATGTTGTTTTTAATAGTTGAAGATTGTTCATGATTCTTCTCTACCTAAACAAGCATATGAGAAGATACAATTCCCACATCTTCTCCATTACTTGTTTCTTTTTACTTGCAAAATCTGACTTCATCATTCAGAATGTAGCATCCAACCTTCACTCCCAGAAATTAGATTGATAATTTCTGTAATGAAACAAAAGGAAAGGAGCAAAGCATGTGTGTTGGTTGGATAGAAGGAACTAGCCTATTGGTGGACTTTGTCAGTGGTGGGACATAAATCTCTTTAACTTCTGATTTCTTTTCAATTGAGTCTCTCCATACTGCAACTCATGGCAGTTCCATCAAAGACTTTTGAGCAATTTGTATGCCTTTCAGTATTGTAAATTTGAAAGAGTCACTCTTCATTTCATGGGCATTTTATTGGAAAGCTTTTAGGCAATGGGAGTGATTAGCGTTAGCTAATCAATGAGTCATATAAGTCATATCCTAGCACTTAATACTTATAATGTGTTGGCATCTACCTGTGAGCCTCCAGGTCTAGCATTTTAGCTGGTACATAATAGGTGCTCAGTGAAATGGTAATCAATCAGTTGACTGGGTAGTATGGATGTGCTAAATTAAGTGCTTTCCTACTTCATCCAGCTACAAGTTTAAATATAATTCTGCCCCCATGGCAATTTCTCAAAAAAGAAGGACCATTAATTCTGCTGATATGTGTAATCTCCAACTTGACTTAGTACCTCAACCTCGCATTTCTCTAATGGGTTTAGTTGATTAAATGAAACTATGTGGGACTATTTGTCTCTCTGTATAGTAGAATTCATGACTGAGTGGCTTCCTCATATTTCAGTTCAGGTTTTAGTGGGTTTCTGAGGAAATTTGCTTTCTTCAGGGAAAGAGGGTTAAATATTTTATTTCAAGAAAGTAGGCAGATGATTAAATATGCAACTTAATTGGAATAGTTTGTGTTCACTGAATATTTGAATTTCTTATTCCAAATCATCTAGTGTACTTTAGCTCTCATTCATTCATTCATACCTATTAACCCCTGGAGAAAATATCGACCCTAAGAATAATCTCAAAAATTGTGTCAGAGTGTAATGAATGCTACCATCTTTTTGTTTCTTTTCTTATAAATTTTCAGCTTCTCAACATAGAACAATTTAATATATTTTTAAAAGCATTTTATTCCATATTTAAATTGTATATTGAGGTCATCTGGCAGAAGCACACAGTATAGAGCAAATGAAGTTGATTTGGAATTGACTAATCACCATGATTATCACAGGCATCGTTTTGAGAGGGGATAAAAAGGAACACAATTTATGTCCCTCAGCTGGTTAGTGTTTGTACCGGAAGAGCAAATATCAGTTTTGAGATCTCTGACTATATTATGTAAGTGATATACCAGATCATTATTTGTATTGAAGATACTGAAATGTACCGCTCAGATTCCTCTTCAAGAAAAGATTTATTGTACATCTGCATGGAGTGTGGTAGCTGACAGACTTCACTTGGTAGCATTTGCAGGGTCTGTTTCAGGAACTCTGTAGTCTATATCATACTCCCTCATGTGACCTTAATCCAGTTATTGAGTAAAGCACTGGTTTAAAAAAAAAAAGTCTGACCATTTCCACTCAATATGATGGGTAATCTTTGAGCCACACTTTCTCATTGGGATTGCAAGGCAGACTGCATCAGATTTGTCCTGTAATCCTGCAGCACCCCCTGCCCACTAACCTTTCTTTGTATTTTCTTTCAAGGATGGCTCCCCAACATGGCCATTACATTCCTAACTCTGCTTCAGTTAATCTTTGGAAAGAGCTTAATCTTTGGAAAATGTGTTAGGAAGCTAAAGAAGAAGGCAGACCAAGTGGAAGAAACATCAAGCAGGAGAGCTGGCTTTGCTTTCCCTCCACTCTCATGTTCAGATGTCCAGGCTTGTGCTCAGATTTTAAGCAGCCATTTGCTAGAATGATTTGGATGTAAAAGGAAGGAGAACTGCTTTCTTTTCATGGTTACAATTAGCCCAGCTGCTTACTTTCAAAAAGCATCATATTCGAGTTTTGAGAACCAACTTATATAATATTGAAAATAAAATAGTGCCATACTTCCCCTTTGGTTTCCTCTTTTGTGCTTGCATCTCCTTTTCATGGTAAGAAGGTGTTAATAGGCTATGATAGAAATGAAGCCTTCCTGATCCTTTGACGCTCTTTTATCTGGCTGCGGGGAAAGGCATGTGGGATTTTAGTTCTCTGACCAGGTATCAAAACTATGCCCCCTCACTCCCCACCACCTGCCTTAGAAGCATGAAGTCCTAACCACTGGACCAGCAGAGAAGTCCCTCCTCTGGCTTTCTAAACAAAAACATAAAGTTATTACAATCCTGAGTGCTGTACATCAAGAATTTTTCATCATCCTGTATATGCATATCAGTGCCTTAAGATGAATTCATCATCATTTAGTATCCTCCCTACAACCCTTTGATTATGCAAAGCATATTCACGTAAGAACATTGTGGTTCAGGGAGTTAAAATGGCTTGACTTAGGTGTCATTATGATCATTATCATCATCTCTTCTTACTGAATATTTAGTGTGTAGCAGATAATGTGATGGGCATTTTATATTAATTATATAATTTGCAACAGCTCTATGACATTGATATCACGATATCCAATTTTCAGATGTGAAAGCTAAGCCTAGAGAGTCTAGTAACACATCTAAGGTCACATTGTTAAAAATGCCAGTTTTGCTATGCTCATCAGGTCTGACAAATGGATTCAGTTTGCCTGGATCCAAGACCATTGCTCTTTTTCTTTCATCTAAGAGTTCTATTAATAGGAACACAAGAGAGACTTTATAACACTTTGGATGGATTATGGCATTTTTTCTGACATATCTTCCTGGCATGTATGAAGAACACAGATTTCATTGCACAGAATGTATTTTCACTTCTCAAATCAATCTGAAGTGTTTATTTCCTTTCTTTCTTTTGCTTTTTCTCATTAAGAATGTAGAGTTATCCTTATTTTCTTTGTCAGGTCCATATCATTATCCTTCCCAAGTAATAACTATTTTTGCATTGAGGCAATATTTTAATTAAACTGTTAAAATGCTGTAGAGTCCCAAGAGCATGATACATAAGTATGATAGATATGTATTTGAATCCTGGAGCTGATGCTGATACTCTTGAGTATTTGACAATTTATTTGTCATGTGTTTATTTTTTTTTCTTTTCTTTTTTTAAAATTTTATTTTATTTTTAAACTTTACAGTATTGTGTTAGTTTTGCCAAACATCGAAATGAATCCACCACAGGCATACATGTGCTCCCCATCCTGAACCCTCCTCCCTCCTCCCTCCTCACACCATCTCCCTGGGTCGTCCCAGTGCACCAGCCCCAAGCATCCAGTATCGTGCATTGAACCTGGACTGGCAACTCGTTTCATACATGATATTATACATGCTTCAATGCCATTCTCCCAAATCTTCCCACCCTCTCCCTCTCCCACAGAGTCCATAAGACTGATCTATACATCAGTGTCTCTTTTGCTGTCTCGTACACCAGGTTATTGTTACCATCTTTCTGAATTCCATATATATGCGTTAGTATACTGTATTGGTGTTTTTCTTTCTGGCTTACTTCACTCTGTATAATAGGCTCCAGTTTCATCCACCTCATTAGAACTGATTCAAATGTATTCTTTTTAATGGCTGAGTAATACTCCATTGTGTATATGTATCACAGCTTTCTTATCCATTCATCTGCTGATGGACATCTAGGTTGCTTCCATGTCCTGGCTATTATAAACAGTGCTGCGATGAACACTGGGGTACACGTGTCTCTTTCCCTTCTGGTTTCCTCAGTGCGTATGCCCAGCAGTGGGATTGCTGGATCATAAGGCAGTTCTATTTCCAGTTTTTTAAGGAATCTCCACACTGTTCTCCATAGTGGCTGTACTAGTTTGCATTCCCACCAACAGTGTAAGAGGGTTCCCTTTTCTCCACACCCTCTCCAGCATTTATTGCTGGTAGACTTTTGGATGGCAGCCATTCTGACTGGTGTGAAATGGTACCTCATAGTGGTTTTGATTTGCATTTCTCTGATAATGAGTGATGTTGAGCATCTTTTCATGTGTTTGTTAGCCATCTGTATGTCTTCTTTGGAGAAATGTCTATTTAGTTCTTTGGCCCATTTTTTGATTGGGTCATTAATTTTTCTGGAGTTGAGCTGTAGGAGTTGCTTGTATATTTTTGAGATTAGTTTTTTGTCTATTGCTTCATTCGCTATTATTTTCTCCCATTCTGAAGGCTGTCTTTTCACCTTGCTGATAGTTTCCTTTGTTGTGCAGAAGCTTTTAAGTTTAATTAGGTCCCATTTGTTTATTTTTGCTTTTATTTCCAATATTCTGGGAGGTGGGTCATAGAGGATCCTGCTGTTATATATGTCGGAGAGTGTTTTGCCTATGTTCTCCTCTAGGAGTTTTACAGTTTCTGGTCTTACGTTTAGATCTTTAATCCATTTTGAGTTTATTTTTGTGTATGACTATCGACATGCTCAGAAAACTCCCATACATCTCCTTATGAATCTTCTGGTTACTTCCTTGTAGGGGATTGGTTGCTGCTTTTTCCTTTCAAAATATATTTTGAATCATGGAGTAAGGTCTCTGGTTTTCAGCTTCAATATCTAATTAGAATGATTAGGTTGTCTTTTCCAGCCTCAGTTACATCATTGGAGGTACAGTAAATGTATATTAGAGAGAATTACGTAATGAAAATAGATGTATGATAAACTAGGTAAATAGTTACTATGGTAGCTAATATTTATTAAACTGTTATTGTATACCAACATTGTTCTGGCCTTGTCTCATTGAATTCCTATGATAGGCCTAAGGGAAAGTATTAGTACTTTCTCACTTTACAAATTGGAGAGCCAATATAGTATTATCTTAGTCCGTTTAAGCTGTTATAATGGAAAGCCATAGACTAGATGGCTTATAGCCAATAGAGATTTATTTCTTCCAATATGTTGTACTGGAAGATGTATGACAGTGAGGGCTTGCTTCCTGGTTCATAGATAACAGTCTTCTTGATGTGTCCTCATATGGTAGAAGAAGAAAGGGAGCTCCCTTTTTATAAGGGCACAAATCCCATTCATCAGGACTCTACCCTTGTGACTTAACTTCCCAAAGGCCCTGCCTGCAAATATCTTAACATAGGGGATTATATTTTAGCATATGAATTTTGGGGAACACAAATATTCAGTTTATACAAAGCATACATACCCTAAGGAGTCCCCCAATGAGATGCAACCATATATAATCTTTTTTCCTTGAGTTCGGGCAGAAACTGTGACCTGCCAAAAATGAGGGGAGTTTTCAGGTGTAATTAAGGTCCCAAAGTATTTGACTTTGAGTTGATCATTCTAGGTAGTCTGATCTAATCAAGTGATCAAATCCTATAAAAGAATACCATCTGTTCAGCATATGAAGAAGACATTTTATCTTCTTCATAAAGACTTAGCATTTTAGATGGGAAGGCAGATTCTAAACAAATAATTACAATTCAGTGTGATATGTAGTGTTTAGGTAGAAGTAGTCATTGGTTGTCTTGTGAAGCCAGGTATATGAGCCATAACCTGCATGGAGAATGTCTGTATTGAAGGATGAATACAAATGTCCCAGGTGGATTACAAAGGAGAAACTTGTTTATAGCAAGAACCTCAAAAGTACAGGGCAATAGAGTCAAAGTGGCTAAGATTGTGTCAGAGAAGTCAGAGAGAGCCTCTTGCTTGCCCTAAAGAAGTTAAGTGCCATTTCCCACATCACAAAGAAATTAATCCTGCTGAAAACTTAAGGGAGATTTCAAACAAACAAACAAAAAACAGGATCCTGTTTTCAGTCAAGCCTCTAGTCAGAATACAGCCTGACCAACACCTTAATTGCAGCCTTGTGAGACCCCGAATAGAAGACTCATTTAAAATATGTGCAGACTCCTGACTCATGGGCACTCTGAAATAATAAATGAGTATTCTTATTTTTTCTTAAGTCCTTTTATAATTGAAGTAAATTTTGCATAATATTGAGTTAACCATTTTAAAGCATACAATTCAGTGGTGTTTGGTATATTCGCCATTTTGTGCAACTGTTGCCTTTTTCAATTTCCAGAATTTTCAACACCCCTCAAGGAAACCTTGTACCCAGTGAGCAATCATTTTACATCCTCCTCCCCTCAGCCCTTAGCAATCACGAGTCTTTTTCTGTCTATAGATTTACCTATTATAGATATTTCATATAATGAAATTATACAATAAGTGATCTTTGTGTCTAGCTTCTTATGCTTAGCTTAATGTGTTCGAGGATTATATATACTGTAGCATTTCAGTTCAGTTCAGTTCAGTCACTCAGTCATGTCTGACTCTTTGAAGCCCCATGCACTGCAAGACGCCAGGCCTCCCTGACCATCACCAACTCCTGGAGTTTACTCAAACTCATGTCCATTGACTCGGTGATGCCATCCAACCATCTCATCCTCTGTCACCCCTTCCTCTCCCACCTTCAATCTTTCCCAGCATCAGGGTCTTTTCCAAGGAGCCAGTTCTTTGCATCAGGTAGCCAAAGTATTGGAGTTTCAGCTTCAACATTAGTCTTTCCAATGAACACTTAGGACTGATCTCCTTTAGTATGGACTTGTTGGATCTCCTTGCAGTCCAAGGGACTCTCAAGGATCTTCTCCAACACCACAGTTCAAAAGCATCAATTCTTCTGCGCTCAGCTTTCTTTATAGTCCAACTCTCACATCTATACATGACTACTGGAAAAACCATAGCTTTGACTAGACACACCTTTGTTGGCAAAGTAATGTCTCTGCTTTTTAATATGCTGTCAAGGTTGGTCATAACTTTTCTTCCAAGGAGCAAGCATCTTTTAATTTCATGGCTGCAGTCACCATCTGCAGTCATTTTGCAGCCCCTCCCCCCCAAAAAATAAAGTCTGTTACTGCTTCCATTGTTTCCTCATCTATTTGCCATGAAGTGATGGGACCAGATGACATGATCTTAGTTTTCTGAATATTGAGTTTTCCGTGAACTTTTTCACTCTCCTCTTTCACTTTCGTCAAGAGGCTCTTTAGTTCTTCTTCACTTTCTGCCATAAAGGTGGTGTTATCTTCATATATGAGGATATTGATATTTATCCCAGCAATCTTGATTCCAGCTTGTGCTTCATCCAGTCTAGCATTTCTCATGATTGTAGCATTTCTCAGTACTTAATTCCTTTGTTTCACCACTTAGTAGTCTGTTGTATGAACATGGGACATTTTGTTTATCCATTCAGCCTCAATGGCCATTTGAGTTGTTTCCATCTTTTGGCTCTTGTACATAGAGCTTCTGTGAATATGTGTATATCTGTATTTGTTTGAGAATCTGCTTTCAATTCTTTAGACTGTATAACTAGGACTGGAATAACTTACCTTTTTGAGGAGGAACTACCAAATTATAATGTGTGTCTTAAGTCATTAAATCGTTTTTAATCAGCGATAGAGAATAGCTGCTCTGAGGAAAAACAACATAATTCAGATAAAATGTCCATGTATAAAAATAGTACTTGGAAGGTCAGAGATTTTATTTCAGATCTATCTGACATTAAGTACAAGAATCATAAGTATGTTCATATTAATTTGTATTTTCAATAAAATATAGTTTTGCTGAGTTCCTCAGTAAAGTCAGTAAGTCCTGTAAGTCAGTAGTTCTTAGAGTCTTCAGCAACATTATTATCACCTGGGAGCTTGTTAGAAATGCACATGATCAAGCCTTACTCTGCTGCTGCTGCTAAGTCACTTCAGTCGTGTCTGACTCTGTGCGACCCCATAGATGTCAGCCGACCAGGATCCCCCATCCCTGGGATTATCCAGGCAAGAACACTGGCGTGGGTTGCCATTTCCTTCTCCAATGCACGAAAGTGAAAAGTGAAAGTGAATTCACTCAGTCGTGTCTGACTCTTCGCAACCCCATAGACTGCAGCCTACCAGGCTCCTTCATCCATGGGATTTTCCAGGCAAGAGTACTGGAGTGGGGTGCCATCGCCTTCTCTGAAGCCTTACTCAAACCCTGTAAATCAGAAAGTCTGTGATTGTAATACAGCAACCTGCACTTTAACAAACCTCTGGGAGCTTCTGATGAATATTACTGTTTGGGACCCACTGCTACTGTCAAAAGAAACCTGGGAATTTAAGTAAGGAAATGATGGAAATGAAGATTTCCTCATTGGCTGTGCACTTTACTGGGTGAAACTGATAGATGAACAAACATTTCTAATAGAGTGCAATAAACATTTAGACAGAGGGTATAAATTATGCTCTGTTAAACTCATAGAAGAAAGAAGCTTCCTCTGGAAACACTGGGTTTCTTTGCAGAGAAGGTAAGGTGCAAAAAGAGATAAATAAGAGTAAGATTTCTGCAGTCGATGGAAAGGGAAAGCATTCAAGGGGATATAAATATTCTGTGTAAAGTAGTAGAAACATGGACTACAGTGATGCCTTGGACTGTGTAGGAGGCACATAGGAGAATGTAGGGGAGGCTATCAGAAGATGAAACTGAACAGGTGAGCACTAAAAACGATTGGGCTTTATTTGTTTCACTTTGTGGATTGTAAAATAATATTAGAAGACAACAGCATCTACTTTAAATTTCATTTCAGAAGGGATAAATTTGGTGAAAGATGTAGCTCATCAATAGGAAAACTATTTGCTACTTGAAATGGCAACCCACTCCAGTGTTCTTGCCTGGAGAATCCCAGGGACGCCGGGGCCTGGTGGGCTGCTGTCTATGGGGTCACACAGAGTCGGACATAACTGAAGCGATTTAGCAGCAGCAGCAGCAGCAGCAGGCTTCAGTGTTCTCTCACATAATACGTATTAATTCTTTCAAGAAGTCTTTACTTTAAAATCTGTTATTTATTGACATTTGTTGTTTTGTATTTGATTTTAATTTTTTGAGCAGCAGTAATTATGTGTAAAATATTGCTATCATGTGCTGCCACTTTTAAAATTAAGATTTCTTGTTCTTAAAGTTAGTGAAACTGTCTAAAAATGATTTCGATAAAACAGTACTGAATACTGAAACGTTTTCTTGATGAATCTTGATGCATTCCAAGGGAAACATTATGGAAGATGTAAGTGTGTGTTGGGGTTGGGGAGAGGGAGTGACATCACTCTTTCACATGAAAATAGCCAATGTAGGTAGTATGAACATTGACATATCTCACCACAGGGCCACATTTTCAAATTTAAGATTTTTTATTTTAGACTTTTCTGGTTGGTTAACACATTCTATTGGGGAAATGGCAAGCTGACTGGGTGTCAGAGAACTCCTGGATAAGTGTAAAGTGTTCATCTTGCTTTTTGGGTCAGAGGGGTCCCTGAAATCTCATTTGAAATCCCAGTGCCAAACTGAAAAAGAGAATATCCTAGTTACTCTGCATAATTTGAGGTAGCCAAGATCAAAGTTATTTGCTACTTTCTGTTATTTATATGACCTGCTGTTCACTAAATCTGTGATCAGTAGAGTCACTCTGGAGTCCGTAGCCAAGCTGTGGAGCACCACATGGAGTAGAGTGCTTCTTCCCACTTCTCATTTTCAGAAGCACTGTCAAAGCTAATCTTTAAGTGGAAAAAGCACATGATTTCAATTAGTTTCTAGGGTATAGCAACCTGGAAACTTGTTTGTTTGATACCTTGAAGTCTCAAATTGTTCCTGTGCACCAAACCATGGAAGGTGAAGAAACCAGCAGCTTAATCACCATCTTTTATGTATTTTCTAAGCTACAGTCAGAAAGAGTTTCATTATAATATATCCACATAACAAAGACTTATACACACAGTTGCACACAACTCTCTATTGAAGGAGTGACCGTGTTTGGGGATTTTGATGACCCAGACAATTTGTATTCAGTTATTTTGAGATTCCCTGTCTTGGGTAATTATTTTCAAAGATAACTTGAGTTATTTTTTTGAAAACAGGAATTCAGTGATACTATTATTTTGAAATGTGGGCAAAGAAAAGAAGGAAAGAAGACATCAAAACAAACATGAGTTACAGGCTTCCATTTCCCACCCCAACCTTGTTATTTAGAAGTGAGATATCATTTAAAGACATTTTCAGTAAACTGGTTCTAAGCAACATGCCTTAGGACTTCCGTTGGTTCTCACCTATCTGCCAGTATGAACATGAATTTTAGCAAATGCAGGGAGATAGTGAAGGACAGGGAAGCCTGGCATGCTTCAGTTCATGGGGTCATGAAGAGCTGGACACAACTTAGTGACTGAACAACGAACAACAATTTGCCTTTATAAAACCATGCATTCAAGGACCTCAAAATGCTTGTGGGATCACTCCAAAAACTGGGGCATTGGTGAGGTGTCCCGTATCCTTCCAGCCTTGTGTGTCCTTCTGAGATATTCCTCCTACATACGGATTCTTCCTTTGGTCCATTGGGTCTTCTGCACATCACTTTCTCTGGTCACCTAGAATCAATTTGTAAGCTTCATGTCATGGATATACTTACTCCTTTCTGGGGAAGTTTGTTCTGATAATGACTTATTTCCCTGTCCTTGAAATCCATCTTTGCTAAACTTTTCCAATGTGTCCACACTGAATGACTAAAGCTTAATATCCTAGACTTAAATGGCTCTCCAATTCATTATTGCTACCTACTTTTTGTCATAGATCTTAGATGGCAAAGCTCTAGACCCAATTTTAATTGTCCAATTATTCTCTTGATTTATTTAAAATTCTTCTTTGTGTGATCTTGGGAAAATTGATTTATCCCTGAGTCTTATTGTCTCTTATTTCTAAAAGTAAGGATTGGAAATGTTGCTCTCATAAGCCTTGACATCAAATTACAGTGCTGAGAATATAAGGATGAAATGAAATGCAATGTACATTAGTGGAGTGGGGGAATATCAGACCTAATAACAAAAATATCTTCAAAGGGTTAGTCAGAAGCTGATAAGATTACGTTTCCTAATTTCCATAATCAATAATAAAAAATCATTTAAAATATACTATCATGCATATATCCTTTTTGTCTCTATAGTACTTTGTTACTACAAAAGCTGTGTGAAACTCAGGTGCCTATTTGGCCTTTGATGTATAGCTGTGCAGAAAATGCCTCTTCAGCAAGTACACAGTTATGGTCACTAAATATAAAGTTTTCTGGATCATTGAGATGACACAGATAATTAATTCAAAAAGAGCCTCCTGGGAAACCTATGTATAAGGTAAAAGAAACTCTACACTGTGATTCAAAGAACTCTCATTGTTGGAGTGAAAAGCAGTAGAATGGCAGTAGTTTTTCAAAATTATAATTTGGTGAGGTAGTTTAGTATGTGTGACATTCACTAGTCTGTGAATCTGTGCCATTGGTAGCTACCATATATTTCCAGTGTGAGCAACCCATAGAAATTAAAAAGATTAAATATGGTTTATGGCTCACTTTCACTCATTTAGATCACTTATTTTTGAAGCCTCTGTGTCATCCTCACTCCCATCTCCTCCTTCACTATTCCATCCAATCAGCTGCAAAGCCCTAAACATTTTATCCTACACATATCCTACATGTTCAAATTATCATGACAGCCTTCCTATCAGGACTTTATTTTGGATCTTGTCAAATCTTCTTTGGATTATTGAGCAGTTATTGCATTTAGTCTCCTTCCTTCTCTCCTTTCTGTCTTATCCTCTTTAATCTACCATATGATGCTAGAAGTGTTTTGAAAATTACATGTCTGTTGTCACCCCCATCTAAAAATGTCTAATGGATATTGATGGTCCTTCTCCCATCTAACCATTCCCATATCACTTGCCCTTCTCTAGCCAAATATTTGTGAAACATTCTCTTTACAATAAATATCATGCATTTCCATCTCTCTTTGCCTCGGTGCGTACTGCTTTATTTTAAACTCAGTAAAACATTAATTATTCTTTAAATCTCTTTTCTTTTTAATGAAAATATTCTCAGGTCTTCAGGAGCAATTGGGTGCCCTTTTAATACAATATAATTGTAACTTATTTATTTATCTATTTTTATTCATAATATTGATGAGTATAATGAACTGAGGGAGGACCCCACCTAATCCAGTTTAAAACCTTAGGGCTTGTATTATGGCAAGAATATGTCAAGCACTGAATATATGGTGTATGTAGAAGGAGATGGACTAAGAGAGAACGTTTGTAAAAACAATAATCTGCATGGTAGAATTTAACATAATGAAAGAGTAATGTGTTTAGTTCTGTGTTAACTTGTCTGGAGGATATTCAAGGTCATGGCTAAAAGTTAACATATGGTGTATATTTAGGTTCACTGAAGGATCTGGTTTTTAGAATATTTTCAAAAGAGCTAGAAATTTTCTTGCCCAAAGTAATTCTCAACTTCTCTTTCTTTTCCACTGAGGACACACGTAGCCAAATCAACAAAAAATGCAGAAGGCAGTAGCAGTTTCACCAGAGGAAGCATCTACATGAGCAAACACAGAGACAGAAAAGAATAGAGAGAGATGGAGAAAACAGAATCTCACAGCATTCTTACAGAATTTTAAAGCTAGTATTTTGCAGAGGTCATCAGAAAGGATAAAAGCTTTTTGTAGATATCATTTAATTAAAGCTAATTATAATTAAAGAGCATTCTTATAACAGGAGCAATATATTAATCAGGATTTTCCAAAGAAACAGAACCAATAGAGAACCAATTTCTTTATCCCTTTTCTCTCTCTCGCTCTACAAACACACACACACACGCATATATGTGTGTATATATATATATACACACATGATATATATAGTACATATATTTATTATATATACATATATATGCACACATATATGCATATATTTATTATATACATATATATATATACACACACACACACACACACAATAGACAATATTACATATGCAGGTCAAGAAGCAACAGTTAGAACCGGATATGGAACAATGCACTGGTTCCAAATTGGAAAAGGAGTACATCAAGGCTGTGTATTATCTCCCTGCTTATTTAACTTATATGCAGAGTACGTCATGTGAAATGCCAGACTGGATGAAGCACAAGCTGGAATCAAGATTGTGGGGAGAAATATCAATAACCTCAAATATGCAGATGACACCACCCTTATGGCAGAAAGCGAAGAAGAACTAAAGAGCCTCTTGATGAAATTGAAAGAGGAGAGTGGAAAAGCTGGCTTAAAACTCAACATTGAAAAAACTAAGATCATGGCATCTGGTCCCATCACTTCATGGGAAATAGATGGGGAAACAGTGGAAACAGTGAGAGACTTTATTTTCTTGGACTCCAAAATCACTCAGATGGTGACTGCAGCCACAAAATTAAAAGACACTTTCTTCTTGGAAGAAAATCTATGACAAGCCTAAGCAGCATATTAAAAAACAGACATTACTTTGGTAATGTCTGGACATTTGGTAATGATGGACAAAGGTCCATCTAGTCAAAGCTATGGTTTTTCCAGTAGTCATATATGAATGTGAGAGTTGGGCCTTTATAAAGAAGGCTGAATGCCAAAGAACTGATGCTTCTGAGTTGTGGTATTGGAGAAGACCCTTAAGGCCCTTGGACTGCAAGGAAATCAAACCAGTCAATCCTAAAGGAAATCAGTCCTGAATATTCTTTAAAAGAACTGATGCTAAAGCTGAAGCTCAATGCTTCGGCCACCTGATGCAAAGAGCTGACTCATTAGAAAAGATCTTGATGCTAGGAAAGATTGAAGACAGGAGGAGAAGGGAACGACAGAGGATGAGATGGTTGGATGGCATCTCCGATTCAATGGACATGAGTTTGAGCAAGCTCCAGGAGATGCTGAAGGACAGAGAAGCCTGGCATGCTGCAGTCCGTGGGATCACAGTCAGACATGACTGAATGACTGAACAACAACAAAATACTACATTTAAACTGTTTATTATATAAAACGATAAATAAATAATATTTTTATATGGCCTTCCCTGGTGGCTCAATGGTAGAGAATACCCCTGCAAATTCAGGAGACACATGTTTGATCCCTGGGTCAGGAAGATCCTTTCAAGAAGGAAATGGCAACCAACTCCATTATTCTTGCCTGAAAAATCCCATGGACAGAGGGATCTGGTGGACTACAGTCCATGGAGTGGAAAAAGAGTCAAACATGACTTAGGGACTAAATAACAGCAACAATATTTAATACTTATTATAAAGATTATGTTACTATTATCTTTTGATTATGGAGGCTCTAAAACCCAGAGCACCAGGAAAAACAATGTTGTAATCCCAGTCTGAGTCCAAAGACCTGAGGAGCTACCAGCAGATAGTGTAGATTCCTAGTCCCTGGATGATGGAAGACCAATATCCCACCTTGTTTCAGGGAGAGAGAGTAAAATTTTCTTTTCTTTGCCCTTTTTTTTGCAGGGGGCGGGGGGTGGGCTTCACCATGAGGCATGCAAGATCTTAGTACCCCAATCAGGGATATAACCTGTGCCTCCACATTGGGAATGTGGAATTTTAACCCTTGGATTGCCAGGAGAGTCCCTCTTTGCCTAATTTTTAACCTGTGCAGGCCCTCAGTGGATTAAATGACGTCCATTCACATTGGAGAGCCCAATCTTCTTTACTCACATACTAATCTTAATTTCAGAGTTCTTATAGAGGTGCTGACCTTACATGAAGAATTATTTTTACAGTTTAATCCAGTAAATATCACCTGGGATATCTGTTAAAAATGCAAATACCATGGTTAAACCACAAGAGATTCAGATATATTAGCTGTGGTGGGAAAATATTGGCTATTTGACAATTTGAGTTGACTCTTTCATGGCTTGTGTGATCTTAATGCCCTTACCAGGGATCGAATCAGCGCCCCTAGCAGTGAGACACTGAGTCCTAACCACTGGACTATCAGGCAGTCCCCCTGAGTTGACTCTTGTGCAACACAGGAATTAGGGGCACTGACCCTCTTTGCAGTTGAAAACCTGAGTAAAATAGTCAGCCCTGCATATCTGAGTTTCCTCCTTATCTGCACGTTCAGCCAGTTACACATTGTGAAGTAAGATAGTGAATTGAAAAAAATCCACATATAAGTTGACTCATGCAGTTCAAACTTGTGTTGTTCAAAGATCAGCTGCATTTAGTTTCCTCTTCTTGCATCAATATAACCCATATTTTATTCTGAGGGACTGCTTTGCCCTCAGCCCTTTAAGTTGTTTAGGATTGAACTCAGTTAGTTTTGCACTGCTTTTTGATTTGATGGAGACATCCCTAATACAGAACAATGCTCATTATTACTTCTTGAAAATACTTGCTTTCTCACTGAAACTCCCCGTTCCTCAAATGGTGTGGGATTAGTCTGGAACTGTTGCATCCATGAGCTGACCTAAGGATAAACCATGAAGGAGCCTCCTATGTGCATTTGGAATGGAAAATATATAGGTAATACATTTATATTCAAGAATATACCCATATTCCCTTGATATATTCTAAAGTGGATCTTATACTTCTAGTATTTGATGTTGAAGTAGAAGGAAAGAAAAAAAGTACATATGTGCTATGACTAAAACCCTCAAAATAGTTTATATTATGTTAGTACTTGACACTATACTTATGCTTATGTTGAAAAAATATGTTTGTGCCTATCAAATGTGTTTTATTTTTTAACACATTTTCATATATATCAAAGTAGGATTTTGAACTAATGTTCATTACCAGGAATGAATTCTTGAGTTCAGTTCCTTTTTTATCTCATTCAGAAGAAATTCTAATCTTAAGTAAAACTGAATTCAGAGGTCAGTCATTCTATTAAAATGAAAAGTACAAAATAATCTCTTTTGCACATGATCCAATGATATTAAACTGGCATCAGTATAATTGACCCGTTTGTACAATTTTAAAACATTTCCTGTTGTTTATAGTCAAATATTGCAGTAAAATGAGAAGACCTTCTTTAAGCATATTATCAAAATTGTGAATAAAAGCATATTTTGACCTCAGTTCAACCAGTTCTGCTAAATCAGCCAGATCTGTTTCGCATTTAGTAACTTTAATTAGTAAATTTGAGAATGTCTAGCTATTCCTTCTGAATTCATTTGCAAATATTTCCATTAATTAATATTTTAACTCTGTTCTGAAGGCTATAAAGATAAATTTAAAAAGTATATTTTTAATTGCACCACAGGTACACTATAAAATGTAGGCATCTCCTCTCACATTTGGATGTGCTGTGCTGTGGAGACAAAAATAAGATAAATGTGTATACCTATAATGACCACTGCAATTAATAAGACTTATCATGTTCGACTGTCTGATGCATACAAGGCTCTGCTAAGATATGTATCTGGAAACCATCTGTAATTAAGACTCATTAAAGTTTTATTTATAATATACAATTGGTTCAAAGTTCTAAAGAACCAAGTTATAAACAAAATTTTCTCACAAGATGTGTAACTCAGGACAATTTTACTGGGAAAGGTTTGTCATACAGGGGTCTTAAGGAAGGCCAAATAATCCATCTCTCATGTTTTTCTGTTGTTATTGTTGTTTTTTGTTTCTTTGACAAATCTCTGCAAAATCTTTGCAGAGGTTCAGTGAATCAGTCAGGGGTGATTTTCTTGGCTCCTAAGCTTAGGGCTCACCGCCTCAAATTCCTTGCCAAGATTTCTCTGAATATTCATTCCATCAAACAAGGACTACTGATTTCTTTTACCCATGGAAGCTGGGCAAAAAGCTATTCTTCACTGTCACGCACATCACATAGACTAGACACTGCTGGCAGTTCAAGATAAGTAATATCTGCTGGAAGAGAGTCAAAGATGTAAATCCTTTCTGTGCCTTATGTACAGCAGAGTTGTTTAGCATAAGAGTGTCTGGATGTTGGAGAAGCTTATCTCCTTCAAATGACTTATAAACTTTAAAACCACAATGGTGGTGAATAAGTAGGGAGATTAAGTCAGGGTCAGGAGGGGAAATACAGTGGGTGGAAGAGAGGAAAAGACTATCTCCTTTGTTAGGAAATGTGTAAAGTAGTGAATCTGGCAGCAAATGTAAAGTCAGACATTATCTCTTCTCTTTGATGCTTCTATCTGGATATATGACCTTGGATAAGTCATTGAAGTCTCTAATTCTTGGTGTCCTCATTTGTAAGGTAGGAATTATTGCCTATGATATCTGCTTCAGAGGGATGGGTGTTCTAAGGGCACAATAATTTTTTAGATGATGGAATTAACAGTGTTGCAGCTCTGTCTCTGGTCACAATTCCTCTCCAAATGGCATATTTCTCCTTTTATAATATGAGGATATACATAAAAGGCAAGTTTCAGAGAGAGAGCCCTCTTGGAGTATTAAAGACAAAACATAAGAGGAAAGAGTGGTATTGTCATTGGAAAGATAAGTTTTATTTATCTCTTTCCAGGAGTTAGGAGCAGGTGGCACCCAGAATGGTTAGTGGTGAAATACTCTGACTCTGTAATCAAGTAGATATAGATTTTATGTTGAATAAGTTACTTACCTTGTGAAACCACATGGGAATTTCTCTGGAGGAGAGTAAGATGATACCATCTATTGCCTAGTGTTGTTGTATTAAGTGAGATTATGCTTAGCCCATGTCTGGCATAGAAATCCTCCTCTCAGTGTCATGTTACCAACCTTTTGTTTGTTGTTGTTGTACTTTTCTGTTATTACCAGAACTGTAATTAGCTTTTACTGAATAAACATATCTGTGTAGCATTTAACCAGGAGAGCCTAAATGTTGTCCATGTGAGAAGTAACCCAATAGCATGTCAGTAGCAACAGTTTGGAATTCCTGTCTTTTGATTTGAGGCTCATAATTGAAAATCCTTTTGATTTTCTCTGTTCATGGTATTCTAACTCATATGTGCTCTCTCTCCTAGTGGAGAGTCATGTGAGTATCTCATGCCTTAGTTCCAGCTATTCTGGAAGATAGTTACACACTACTTTGAAGTGTCTTGTTCACCTAGACCTGATAAAGTGAGTTTTTATATATTCCATGTATTCTTCTTTTAAGTCAGATAATCAACCTCAAATATATCCTTAAAAATATGATAATATATTATGGACACAGAGATAGAAACATGGCTTTACTTATTTATTTTAAGGTTGTACCTATTAGAAGAAACCCCTTTTATGCTCCACAAATGTGGATAATCCCACTCTGAGCTCCAGTTTCATAGCACTGTCTTCAGGGAGGCTGAGGACCTCTAGAATGAGTCTTACTGTCTACTTGGTGAGTGCTCTCTATTCCTGCCTTTTATTTATTTTTTAAACATATTTATTTATTTGAATATAAATTCATTTAATTGGAGGCTAATTACTTTACAATATGTATTGGTTTTGCCATACATCAACATGAATCCGCCACGGGTGTACACGTATTCCTGCTTTTTAAAACATCACTACTGTGTACATGACCACCCAGAGGAGGGCAAGTTTCGTTCTTAGTGCCAAACGTCTCAGATGTTAGACAATCTTATGGACTTCCACAGGGCCATGGAACGGTCCTTACAGGAATATATAAATAAGATTGGAAAGTACTGCTTTAAGGCTAGTGAGGACTCCAAAATGACTTACTTGTGCTCTCCTTCTGAACATAAGATTTGGAAACAACTTGGAAAAGGCCAGTGGTAATTTGGTATTCCAAGAATAGCAAGGAGAGATAAGAAAGCCTTCCTCAGCAATCAAGGCAAAGAAATAGAGGTAAACAATAGAATGGGAAACACTAGAGATCTCTTCAAGAATATTAGAGATACCAAGGGAACATTTCATGCAAAGATGGGCTCAATAAAGGACAGAAATGGTATGGACCTAACAGAAGCAGAAGATATTAAAAAGAGGTGGCAAGAATACACAGAAGAACTGTAAAAAAAAGATCTTCATGGCCCAGATAATCATGATGGTGTGATCACTCACCTAGAGCCAGACATCCTGGAATGTGAAGTCAAGTGGGCCTTAGAAAGCGTCACTATTAACAAAGCTAGTGGAGGTGATGGAATTCCAGTTGAGCTATTTCAAGTCCTGAAATATAATGCTGTGAAAGTGCTACACTCAATATTCCAGCAAATTTGGAAAACTCAGCAGTGGCCACAGGACTGGAAAAGGTCAGTTTTCATTCCAGTCCCAAAGAAAGGCAATGCTAAAGAAAGCTCAAACTACCGCACAATTGCACTCATCTCACATGCTAGTAAAGTAACGCTCAAAATTCTCCAAGCCAGGCTTCAGCAATATGTGAACTGTGAAATTCCAGATGTGCAAGCTGGTTTTAGAAAAGGCAGAGGAACCAGAGATCAAATTGCCAACATCCATTGGACCATCGAAAAAGCAAGAGAGTTCCAGAAAAACATATATTTCTGCATTATTGACCATGCCAAAGCCTTTGACTGTGTGGATCACAATAAACTGTGGGAAATTCTGAAAGAGATGGGAATACCAGACCACCTGACCTGCCTTGAGAAACCTGTATGCAGCTCAGGAAGCAACAGTTATAACTGGACATGGAACAACAGACTGGTTCCAAATAGGAAAAGGAGGACGTCAAGGCTGTATATTGTCACCCTGCTTATTTAACTTATATGCAGAGTACATCATGAGAAACGCTGGGCTGGAAGAAGCACAAGCTGGAATCAAGATTTCCAGGAGAAATATTAATAACCTCAGAAATGCAGATGTCACCACCCTTATGGCAGAAAGTGAAGAAGAACTAAAGAGCCTCTTGATGAAAGTGAAAGAGGAGAGTGAAAAAGTTGGCTTAAAGCTCAATATTCAGAAAACTAAGTTCATGGCATCTGTTCCCATCACTTCATGGGAAATAGATGGGGAAACAGTGGAAACAGTGGCTGACTTTATTTTTGGGGCTTCCAAAATCACTGCAGATGGTGACTGCAGCCATGAAATTAAATGACGCTTATTCCTTGGAAGGAACGTTATGACCAACCTAGATAGCATATTGAAAAGCAGAGACATTACTTTGCCAACAAAGGTCAGTCTGATCACAGCTGTGGTTTTTCCAGTGGTGGTGTATGGATATGAGAGTTGGACTGTGAAGAAGGCTGAGTGCTGAAGAATTGATGCTTTTGAACTGTGGTGTTGGAGAAGACTCTTGAGAGTCCCTTGGACTGCAAGGAGATCCAACAAGTCCATCCTAAAGGAGATCCTTCCTGGGTGTTCATTGGAAGGACTGATGTTGAAGCTGAAACTCCAATACTTTGGCCACCTGATGTGAAGAGCTGACCCATTTGAAAAGACCCTGATGCTGGGAAATATTGAGGGAAGAAGAAGGGGACAACGGATCATGAGATGATTGAATGGCATCACTGACTCGATGGACATGGGTTTGGGTGGACCCCGGGAGTTGGTGATGGATAGGGAGGCCTGGCGTGCTGCAGTTCATGGGGTCACAAAGGATCGAACACAACTGAGTGACTGAACTGAACTGAACTGAATTTGTTATGGATTGAGTTGTGTCCTACAGAATTCATATATTATAGCTCTAACCTTTGTTATATTAGAATGTGACTGTATTTGCAGAAGGATGTTTAAAGAGCTAATATTTAAGGTTAAATGAGGTCATATGGTGGATCCCTACCCCAATATGACTGGTGTCCTTTTTTTTATTTTTGATTGCACAATAATTGCTTTACAATGTTGTGTTGGTTGACTGGTGTCCTTTTAAGAAGAATACAAAATACCAGAGGTATGTTCCTAGAAAGAAAGGGCCATGTGAGTTCACAAAGAGAAAGTTGCCATCTGAAAGCCAGGAGAGAGGCCACAGGAGAAATCAAACCTCTTGACACCTTGATCTTGGATTTCTAGTCTCTAGAACTATGAGAAAATAAGTTTTTGTCATTTAAGCCACCCAGGGTGGTATTTTGTTATGGTAACCATAACAGAACCAAAATATAAATTTTATATTGTAAAGGTTATATTTTACATTGTCAGAAATGAAGCTTATTAATACTGAGACTCAAAAGTAGTCAGACTTAACCACTTAGTCACAAGACACAGTGTAAAACTCCACACTCCGTCAGGTTGAGGTCCTGCGTATAGAAATTTTAGGGTGGCAGAGACAATGAAATAATATGCTCCATGTGATAAAAACTGAACTAACTTTCAGGAAGTGTGTGGCAAAGGTGACTGGGTTATTTATGCCCAGATTCTCCTTCCAAATGTGTCAGTCAGTGAGAAGTGGAAAGGGATCAGAAATGTGAAATTACTGGAGTTTCCTCTACATGGAAGGAAGCATCTGGACATTGACCATTCTATCACCAGTCTAGTAATTATCTCAGAGGTAGAGCTCATTAACATTGTCTACACAGATCTAAGATGATTGAGCTTAAGCACTCTAGTATCAGGAGGCATTAGCCCTTTTGCATGTGTTGCCTCTTTGCACTGTTAGATGCTATCCTAACTCCTGTGCATTTACATGCATTCTTTATCCACTTTAGACTATGACTGTATTATAGGTACTATTGTTCACATTTTAGACATGAGAATAATGAGACTCCAAGTGATTAATTAACTTTCCTCTGCCTGCTTAACTAGTCTGTGAGGAACCCTGAATGAATAAACCTAGAATAGGGACATGAAATGGGACACGTGGTCTTCCATATTTCTTTCCCTGATGGACTTTGGCAGAGTATAGCACTGAAATACAAAACTTATCACCACAGTGAACCAGGGCATTAAAAGTCAGGGAAGAGAGACTAGAAAAATAATCAAGAGACTGGGGGAAATCTATTACATTGTTGACTTGAAGGGATCAGAGGTAGATAGAACATAGTATGGAGACAATAATTTTGAGCCCAGAAGATGAGAGAAAGTATACTAAAGGAGCAAAAGTGGATGGCTCATCTGGTATTTGCTTAGTATTGGAATTGGTGATCATAATTTATTTTTCTGACATTCAGGGTTGGAAGGTACAGTGGCTTAGTTAGAGAGTCAGAGGATAAATAGAAAGAGAAGGGCCCAATGGAAACCTAAAATTAGGCAAAAGCAAAAATGGAATTCCACTATGAATCATAGTACTGCTTCAACACAGAAAGGCCCACAATACAGCCAGTGCAGCTTCCAAATACTTAATAATTTGGCCTGTAAGAATAAAAATACAATTTTATGCTAATATATACTTACAATTCACATTTATTTCTCATCCTCACAGCCATCTTATGAAGCATAATGAGTGATTATTCATCTTATTTTACAAGAAAAGAAACTGAGAGTGACTCATCTGAGGTTACATAGCAAATGAGTAAAGCCAGGTCTCTGATCTGAGAAATAAAATCGTTGAGGTGGTCATGCATTAGGTCATGTGCTAGGTGTTGCTATACAGTCATGTGTTGCTATACAGTTCCCTATAGAATTCTGGGGCCTGAGTCTGATGTATGGATACACCTTAATGCTTAGGGTAACATGACTCACTGTTTTAAAGGATGATGTTTGGCAAGGACACTAATTACCTCTTATTTGACTCCATTAAAAAGATGTCAACTTCTTCTGGATGTTAGTTGAGGGAAAATGATATAATGTTCTTATATATGTCTTTCCTGGAAGAGATACAGAAAGCATATTTTTGAGGAGTAGCTAATAGTTTGAAAGACAGTATTAATGACTTTAAAGCTGGGCTGGGCCATTTTCAGCACCCACAAGCATTCTAAGTAACAGTGTCACATATTCTGTGACCTAAGTTTCCATTTTCTCATGAGACTGTGATGAGTGTGATGAGGACATGACCCCCAAGCAACCTATGATACAGTGATATTTATGCAAAGACATGTGGTTCTTGTTGCAACTATGCCACATTACTTCCAGATGTTTGTGGAACATCCCTGGCAGCATCTTCTGAGAGGCTGTTTAAAGAAGAACAGGGCTGGTACTTTCCTTTTTCTGCTGTTCCTGTACTTTCTTTTGTGGGGAAAGCAGAATGCCAGCCAAGCCAAGGGAGATTGTTGCAATGTATTTGTTACATTTGAACTTCAGATCTCCAATAATTTTCTCAATTTTGTCTTTGTAATGAGTCCTTATGACTCAGAACTGCTTAGAGACCAAGAACAAAAAGGCTGAGAGTCTCAAAAGGACGTTTACTTCTTGAAAAACTATATTCTTTGTCTCAGCGTAGCAGCTTCTTCCTACCATCCCCGGTAACTCTGATCTTAATCTATCCATCCAGCATACTCTTCTCTTTAATTAAGTGGGGGAAGATGGAGAGAGAGGAAGACAGAGGAAGAGGGAGAATGAACAAGAGAGCCTCTGCTAGAATTTTAGCAGACCATGAGAGCTCATAGACAGATAATGGTCAAATATGGGTGTGCACAAGGAATTCTGAGAGGGAAAGTCTGAGAAGCATCTTTCTAAATAGATTTTCATCTCCTCAATTAAGTATAAACTAGCATGCAGTGCTTACTATTGGTCGTACTTCCATCTATAGAAATGCCCCACCAAACTGGATAGTCCTGACTTCCCATTCACCCAACCCTATTCATTGTGAAACATTTTTGCAGTGATTGTTGGATAAATCACCGGACTTTTCTGGGTCTCACCCCTTTGCAGGAGGTTTTAATTGTTGTTACTACTTTGTTGCCATATATCCTGTGTCCCGACTATATTATGTAACTATTCACATAATATTTTGGGTTATGCAAGTCTCTTCTAACACTTCAGCGAGTTTATTTATACGTACATATATTTTCTATACATATAAATATATGTATATATTTTCTACTTAAAATAGTCAAACTTTCTCCCCTATCTCAACATGCAGTATTGTTAAAGTCTTCTTGAGTTAGCAGCAGAGAATTAAAATATTATTTGTAAGAATCAAATGGAGATTTCTCCCCATAAGCCCTCTACATTTCATGAATCAACCCAGGAAAAAAGTCCATCTATATTTTTCTGGCTAAGATAAAATTCTTAGACCTTCCCAACATATAATTTCTTTCAAATGACTTAAGGGAGGAACAGATTTATATTCAATGCCCTTCTATAGTCATTCTGTTTTCTCATTTATATGAGTAACTTAGTCTGGTTTTTTTTTTCCTTCCTCTTCTTTAGTTAAATTTCCTTTGGATGTAATAACCTTTTCTCTCCTCTCCACTCCACCAATCCATACCAAATACACTCTACTCATAGCTGTTCATTTTCAATGTCCCTCTGAAAGTTTAAATGTCACATTTGCATTTCACTCAATGTTTAAAATACAAGAATCTGGAAATGAAATAAAACCATAGGAGAGGGCCTTTCAGTGAATGGAAAATAGTAATAAATTCAGTGTTCTGACCCCAATTATGGGTGTCAACCTCCTAAGTCCTCTTTCATTCATCCTGCAGAGGGAAATGCTGGCACAAGCCCCTCACCAGACTCCATGCTCTGCCCCCTCTTTTCCCATCAGAATGTCTGTGTGTTGAATGACCAGTGTTTTCAGTCTGTCTTTGTATTCCCTGAGATTCTGTAACTTTACTGAACTTTAAAACTTTAAGTATGATAAGGACTTTGGTGGTCTTTTTGATCCAGTGAGAACAATTTCTACCAGTTTTCAAAAGCACATGTATAGTTGATGGATAGTGCAGTAGTACTTTTATCCTTCTCATGGAATTAGCAAGATTATCTGTCACTGAAAATAATAAGCAGGCATTGAGAAAACAACTGGGAATGAGACACTGGGGCTTCCCTGGTGGCTGAGTGGTAAAGAATCCGCCTGCCAATGCAGGAGACACGAGTCTGATCCCTGGGTGTGGAATATTCCCTGGAGAAGGAAATGGTAAACTAGTCCATTATTCTTGCCTGGAGGATCCCATGGACAGAGGAGACTGGTGGGCTGCAGTCCATAGGGTCTCAAAGAGTCAGACACTACCTAGCAACTGAGCAGGCACGAGAAGACAGCAGGTTGCTCCACAGAAGAGATTCTATAAAGAATGTGTCTTTGGAGCCAGATAAACCTGGGTTCAAATATTGCCTTTATCACTTGTTGGTAGATTAGCTTCAGGACACAGCTTTTCGAAGCTATTTTTCCATCTGTAGAATAGGCATAGTGACAGCTGCTTCAAGCTTTGTTATAAAGATTCAGTGATAGGACATATGTAAATTTCCCTTAAACTATACTGGGTGATCGGTAAACATTCAGTGTGCTGTGATTATTACTATTTTCATTGTTAGCAATGATATTTACTAATACTGGTATACTAGTAACTTTTTTTTCTCTGTGGACCTACTCTCTTGTGAGAGTCACTCACATGCATATCTTGTTCCTGGGAAGTACCAACTTTGCAGGACGTGTGTATTCTTAAGTGGACTCATAGACTCAAAAACCTTCAGGGAGTAAAGTTAATTCATTATTTTAGCAAGTATTGATTGGAGGCACAGTGTATGTTTCATATTGTTCTGCAATTTAGACATTCAATAATGGACAAGGTGGGCTTCCCAGGTGGCTCAGTTGTAAAGAATTTGCCTGTCAAGCAGGAGACGTGGGTTTGATCCCTGGATCAGGAAAATCCTCTGAAAAGGAAATGGCAACCCATTTCAGTACTTTTGCCTGGAGAATCCCATGGACAGACAAGCCTGGCAGGCTACAGTCCATGGGGTCTCAAAAGAGTCAGACATGGCTTAGTGACTAAACAAGAGCAGTGAACTTGATGAGTGAGTTTTCTGGTGCTTACATCCTAGGGGGAGAAGACAGAGAAAAGTAAATACCTAAATAAACAGTATCTGTGATCCAACAAGATAATTTTATAGTGTGGTATGTACTATAAAGTGAAACAGAAACATGATTGTGAAGGGAGATTAATTTGGATTATGTGGGTAGGGACAGGAGCAGCTTCACACTGGAGATGGTATTGAGTTTATTCCTAAATTCCAAATAAGATCCAGTCATAGGAAATGCTGGGATGGGAGGAAAGACCACTCTGGGGAATGGCAGGGAAACCAATTTAGCTAACATAAGAAAGCCAGTGAGTCTCAGGGCTGTTGACTTGGGCAAAGGGGATGGGGTATTGAGAGGTGAAGAGGAGTAATAGACAGAGCAGGTAAATTGTATATACCTCTCTAGGTCACAGTGAGGGATTTGTATATATTATACTCAGAGAAGTGGAGAAAAGGTGCCAACATAAAACTAGTGAGTTGACTCAGCTAATGTCCAATTGTGACGGAATGATGGCTTGGTCCAGGTGATGTCCAGTAGCATAGATCAGGAGTGGTCAATAGATGAGAATAATTTTGCATCTAGAATTGATAGGCCTTTTATTTTTTCCTGGTTGTGAGGGATGAGGAAAAGAGAAGAATAAATTATTCCTATATTATCTCTAGTCATAGAATTAAATTAGAAATCTTCAGATAAATAAATCTCAGGAATTATAAAATTACATATGGATATTAAAACAGAACACTGGGAGTTAAATACCAACTATTCAATTTACTATGTGCGTGCATGCTAACTCATTTCAGTCATATCTGACTCTTTGCAACCCCATGGACTGTAGTCCACCAGGCTCCTCTGTCCATGGTATTCTCCAGGCAGGAATACTGGAGTGGGTTGCCGTTTCCTTCGCCAGGGAATCTTTCTGACCCAGGGATTGAACCCGTATCTCTTTTGGCTCCTACATTGGCAGGCAGGTTCTTTACTGCTAGCACCACTGGGTGGCCAGAGGAAAATACTATAATGTTTCAGCTTTCATCTTCTATAAAACGAGGATAATAAAATTATATTTATGTACCTGCAAAAGATGTTTTGAGAGGCAAATAAAATCCGTATAATTGTATGGTGATATTTTATCAGGTATTTAATATATGCAATGATTGTGCTGAATGGCTTCATTTTACTCCTTAAACATGCAGTAAAAAATATTTGTTGGGAGTCCCACTTTACAGACGATGAAATTTAAGCACAGACAGATTAAAATGTATATGTGGTCGAAAAGCTAGATCACATGTTTAGTTACCATGTGTTGTACAATCTAGAGTCTGTGCCATTAACTAGTACCTAAAATTTATCTTAGTAAGTCCCAAAAAGGTTACTGAAGTTTATGGATGCAAATCATCCATAATAATTTAATAGGAATGATTTAAAAACTAAGAAGATAAACTGTGTATAAGTAAAAATTCAACTTCTCCTGAAACATGGTTACTTTGTGATGGGAAAGCAAACTGGAATGAAATTATGTGATAAGTTATCTTAATCCTTTAAATAAAAAAAATTCAGTCTGACAGCATTGACAATATCTGATACTGACTTGCTATCTCTTATAATACCTATCATCTAGTAATAGGTCCCTAAGTAAATGTTTAATAAACTCCTACAGAATACATAAATAGATCTTTTGGGCCATAGTCTGTGCAGTTTCATAATATAAATTTCTGAAGGACAAACCTTGACTTTTTTTTCTCTTTTCTTTTTTTTGCCTTGTCTCACAGTGTTTAGGATAGTAGAGGTTTATTACATTTATTATTTATCAAATAAAATAAATTCTTGCTGCCAGACACTAATGAGAAGGAGCACGAACACAGATGGTACAAAAGTACCAGTAAGTCAATGACTGTTTTCGTCACCATCCTGAAGCAAAGCAACATTGTTAGAGACTTGGGTCCAAATCTGACCTGAGGAAAAATAAAATGGCTTATTTCCTTGTTTATGTGGTTAGTTTATTTTCATTTTCTAACTGGTTAAGCTTTTCACTTAAGAATTTAAGATTCCAGGGCATATGGAACCTTGAAGATTTCACAATTTGCATAATGGGTTTTCTGTATAGCCTTGTTCAATGTCCTGTCTTGTTGAGCTTTGAAATGGTATATAGCCCAGAGATATTAGGATGTGACACTAAATAGTTAGAGAATAAAGCCAACCTACCACCCTCCCTGCCCTCAACCCAGAGGAAGTCCTATATCCCTGGTATGTGACCTCTTTACATATTTTGTTTTCTCTGCATTAATAATCGTCACTGTTTGTTTCTTTCTGATTTATTTACTCATTTGCACCTAACATGTGTATCTCTCTTATGATCTATATATTCCAGGAGTATAGAACTATATATGCTAAACCATAAATCATCCTTGCCTACAGTGTCTGAGGTAACATATACTTATTAAATAAATGAGAGATAAATATGCCTCTGGGCCTTGACACACATTTTTTTTATGCCAGAGAAGAGTCAGACTCAAACAATATTGAAAAGCTGTAAGTTAATGTATGGGGGGATGTATCAGCAATCTATTGCTATGTAAGTTACGCCAAACTCAATGGTTTATGGTAATGACAATGATGCTGTCATCTTTCCCAGTTTTAGAAATTTGGGAAAGGTTAGACTGGTGGTTTCATCTGGGGGTCACTTACGTGCCATGAGTTGAGAGCTGGAGGTGGAACATGAAGCCGCTGGAGCAGATGGGGGATGGCAAGTTGTGTCATTTCTGTCTCTCTCATATATTCTCCATGTGATAGCTCATCATGAGCTAGTTTGGACTTCTTCACAGTACCATGGCCTCAGAGCAGTCAGATTAATTCCACAGTGGCTTGCTTATTTGTCTGTCTTCTAGAAATTCAGGCAGAAGCATTATTAGCTATACTTGAAAGTCACATAATGTCATGTCTGCCATATTCATCTAGATGACTATTTACTAAGGTCAGCTAGAATCAAAGGGAAGGGTTTTAGGCACATCTTTTGATGTCAAGAGAGTCAGAGTATTTGTATATATGTTTAAAGTTACCACAATAAGGTTATATAAAGTATATTTTTTTTTGGAAGGTTTTTCTGAAATCCCCATGGCTGTTTCTTCCATTGTCTATTTACCCATTGAACTCTTTATCAGGAGACAGCAATGTGTGTAGTGATGGGGCAATCATGCTTCATCAAGCAGTGTGTACCTATTTGTTTAGTAAGAGAGAGGTCAATTTTTATCAGCTTCTCCATGACGAGAAGAGGGAATTTTGAAACATACCTGATGTCTTATTTCCTTTCTACTTTTCCTCCACAAACCCTAAGGCTAGAGACTCCATCTGGCTGGGTTATTTCAGAGGAGACACGAATGAGAAGAGTTGTATGAGTTGGTTGGTAGAAGGGGAAAGCCTGTCTGGGAATCCCATTGTGAGTGGGAAAAGACAGATGTGTTAACAGCTGCTCAGCTAGATAATGAGTCAGCTCCCATTGCAGGTAGATAATCTCCAAGACAGCTAATCCATTTGCAGATAATCAAGAATTGACCATATGCCACAGCTGGATTATGTGTAAAGGGAACACATGAGGAAAGAGGAAAAGCAGGAATTTGACGGTTATCTTAAAAAAAAAAAAAAAACTCATAATATCATATGGATAATAATAATAATGGTCCATTCACTTAAGTAACATTTATATTTATCAAAGCATTATCACAGTCTCCCTTTAATTTACTTTCTTGTGAAATAGGCCAGGTAGGTCTATTTCCATCTTTTAGTGGAGTGTGTAAAAAGAATGCAAAGCAAAAAGAGGAATGAGCATTTACTGCTCACTAACTCTGTGTTAGGGACCAAGACCTGCTCAGAACCACAGAAATAATTAGTTATATGACAGATAGAATATTGGAAGTTTAGCTAGTAGTCCAGTTCTCACCGAGTGCAATGTTAATTATGTATTGCAAATCCAATACAAATGCCTTTTAGTTATAAATATTTTTCACTCTATGCATTTGTAAATCAGAAAAATATGTGCTAACCTCGTAAAATCATTATCTTCACTCTGCTTCAGAATTGAGGTTTATTTGTGCTTATCTCACAGCATATCTGCATATTAAACTTATAATTTCCTTAGTACCAACAAGCCTGCTTATGGAAAATTCATATTCTCAGAACCTCCTCCCTAAAGATTCTGATTCAACTATTTGTGAGAGGATCCAGAATCTTTACATTTAAACAAACCCTTTCGCGAAACACAATTCTAGAACATGGTTCTCAATCTGGGGTGGTTTTGCCATCCTGGGAACATTTGGTGATATCTGGAGTTATTTCTGGTCATTATACTTAGGAAACAGGGGCAACTGGTTTCTAGTGGATAGAGGCCGAGGATGATGGTAAACATCCTGCTATGAATAGGGTTGCTTACCACCACAAATCTGGCCCTAAGTGTCAGCAATGCTCTTCTTAGAAACCTTGTTTAGAGGCACTGTAAAAGCCAGTCACTGGCCTCATGGTGGTTTAATTACTATTCCATAATATCTATCCATATCTATGTCTATGTCTGCACCTGTATGTCTGTGATCATGATGTGGCCACACCTGTCTCTATCCACATCCATGTCTAGCTATGCCCATGTTTTTGTCTAATCTGTGTCTTTGTTTATATCTATGTATGTCCATGTTCATGTCAATGTCTACCTATCAGTCTAATTATCTATCTATATCAGTGATATTTTTATTGTGTTAAAGATAATAGCTTGCAATTGTAAGCTTTAGTAACCTTTATAGAACTTACTTAGAGACACTTTAGGTAATGGTTCATGGCATTAACTCTATATTCAAGAGTGCATGAAATATATACAGGCATTGTTGCTTAGTCACTAAGTTATGTCAAACTCTCTTGCAACCCCTTGGACTGCCCTCTGCCCATGGGATTTCCCAGCCAAGTATGCTGGAGTTGGGTTGCATTTTTTTCTCCAGGGGATCTTCCCGACCCAGGGATTGAACCCATGTCTCCTACATTGGGAGGTGGATTCTTTACCACTGAGCCACCAGAAAGCCCAACAGGCATACCTCAGAGATATTTCAGGATCTGTTCTAGACCATCATGACAAAGTGAACACCACAGTAAAATATTAATGAATCACATTTTTTCCCAGTGCACATAGAAGTTATGTTTATATTATACAGTAGGCCACTAAGTTGGAAATAGCATTATATCTAAAATATAGTGTCCATATCTATTAAAAATACTTTATTGCTAAAAAATTCTAGCCATCACCTGAGCCTTCAATGAGTCATAATAGTGGTATCAAAGGTCACTGATCAGAGTTCATCATAACAAAAGCAATAATAGTGAAAAAGTGTGGAATATTGGAAGAATTAGCAAAATGTGACACAATGTGAGCAGATGCTGTTGGAAACAAGGCACCCATAGACTTGCTTAACACAGGTTGCCACAAACCTTTAATTTGTAAAATAGTGCCAGGGGGAGATAAAGTAGGGGTTTGGGAGTAACATATACACACTATTACATATGAAATAGGTAGACAACAAGGACCTACCGTATAGCACAGGGATCTATACTCAATACCTAGCAATAACCTGTAATAGAAAAGAATCTCAAAAATGAATCCGTTTGCTATACACATGAAACTAACACAATATTGTAAGTTAACTATACTTCAATTGAAAAAAATACAGTGTCTGTGACATGAACGAAAACAAAGCACGATAAAATGAAGTATGCCTATATGTGGGGGTGTATATATGTAAAGTGTTTTCCATACTAAATAATCTGAGGTTAACTTCCTTTCCTCAGTGAAACCCTGAGGATATCTTAAGAATTTTAGCTGCATCTAAAAATGCTTTATTAAATTGTTAGAGAATTTCAACCATAGAACAGAAAGTGAAAGTACTTCTTATATTAAAAATTTTGAATTTCCTAAGATTGGGCAGCCCATTTCAAACTCAGTTCCTAAATCCAGAGATATGAATTGCATTGTGAACTTGTAAAACTAAGAAGTTATGAAGTGTGTCTTCACTATGTTAAAGAAACAATCATTTGGAAATTTGATCTTAAATGTACCCATATGTATGTGACTGATCACTGATCAGTGTCTTTTTATGTTCTGCTACCTGGGACTGTACCCTATTATACATCAAATATCTGAATTTTTTTTCATTTGTAGTAGACAGGTAGACACTAGTGAGAAGGAATAACAGTAGATTGTGAAAATGGGACTTGCTATACAGTCAATAAATGAGAACATTTATTATTCATAAGTGGGCGGTAAATAGGAGATGCATTATCTCAGGACTGATTTTTTTTTTCCCAAATATTACCTATTCTTGCCACCCAGGATTTTCTTTTCTGGGATACTCATTCCTGGTATCCACTGGATATCTCCTTTGGATATCTCTCAATAGAAAGTGGCATTCACTTTCCCCCCTCACATGTATCTTACCCTTACTTTTTCCAAGCACCAGGCTGATATAAACAGACTTTCCTATTTATTACAAATTATAACTATTCTAGTTTAACTGGCATTCAGACCATGTGCGGTCATACAAATGAACAATATGTTGGTGTTTTCTGAAGTTTACCGCAATAATCCATTTGCTCATTCATTCTATACTTATTTATCTAGTGACCAGTATGTGTAGACTCTCTGCTAGATGTTTCAGTAAAGAATGAGTAACAATAAAATTCTGACCATTATTGGCCTTATAGGTGAGCAAGGAAGGTAGTAGACAGATGTATGTATTTTATGTATGTATTTTATGAAGTAAAGTGTGGCAAGATAATGAGAGAGATGCTGTTCTATATAGGACAGTTAAATGTGGCCCCAACTCAGAAGTTTATTTTTCTGTGGAGACCTAATGTGTCATGATTCTTGATTCTTTTTATCTTTTTATCCACTGTGACTCTATTTTCATGTCCCACAGTACCTTAATGACAAATACAGAAGAAATTCCAGAGTCAAGTTTTTAGAACTTGCATAAGAATTTTGGATCACTCAAGAGAATTTGACCAGTTTAGGGCGGGTAAGACCCTAATGCCACCTTCTAATAAGAATGTGCCTGTGTCTGTGTACTTGCCTTATCAGTGCCAGGCTCTGACTATTCTGTTTAAATAAGTAAATAAGTTCAATTACTTTATGTTGTTGTTGCTTAATTACTAAGTCATGTCTGGCCCCATGGGCCATAGCCCTCCAGGCTCCCCTAGAATTTTCCAGGCAAGAATATTGGAGTGGGTAGCCATTTCCTTCTCCAGGGGAGAAGGTTCCTGAACCAGAGATCAAACCCACGTCTCCTGCATTTGCAGGCAGATTTTTTACCACTGAGGAACCAGGGAAGCCCTAATTACTTTATATTAGCACCCAAATTATCATGATATCATAATTCAGTGAGATGAGAATTTATAGGAAAAACAAAAACTGACCTGATATCTTGACCATGTCACTGTAATTTTTGACCTGTTGTTTACTTTTCCTAAATCCTGTATCATTTATTTATAAAATGAAGATAATATCAGTGGCGCCCATTCACCTCTCTAGTCTCAAGCATCATTTCATATTCAGTTGAGTTGCTGCTAAGTCACTTCAGTCATGTATGACTCTGTGCGACCCCATAGACGGCAGCCCACCAGGCTCCCCCGTCCCTGGGATTCTCCAGGCAAGAACACTGGAGTGGGTTGCCATTTCCTTCTCCAATGCATGAAAGTGGAAAGTGAAAGGGAAGTCGTTCAGTCGTGTCCGACTCTTAGCAACCCCATGGACTGCAGCCTAGCAGGCTCCTCTGTCCATGGGCATTTCCAGGCAAGAGTACTGGAGTGGGGTGCCATCGCCTTCTCCAATTCAGTTGAGTTACTTTTTATTAAAACTTGCTGCCTTCGCTTTCTGTGATGTTACTCAGGCATGGATTTCCTTCCATCCTTCTGCTGCAAGATATCAGTCTTCTTTTCTATAAATATTACTTGTAAAGTGTTCAATTTCAAAATTTCATCTCCAGTATGGGTCCTTCATGTCAGCTGCAGACCCCATGTGTGATTATATTTGTGTGAGTATGTAAATATAAAAATGTCTAGTTGACATCTGCCCTTGGATTTCATACAGTAATGCCAAGCTTAATATATTCAAAGCAGAGCATTTAATCCTCACTCCAAATTTGATTTCTGCATAGCTGTCATCTTTACTAAAATGTTCATATATGAGCCAAGTCTTTCTAGGCACTTTAGATCCCCCACCCAAAGCACAAGTTGCTGTCATCTGGACTGTGGCAGTAATCTTGTCTCCAGTAGCCTCACTGTCATTCTTGCCTCCTTTCAGTGTCATATTGCATACAGAAAAATGGAGTCATTTTAAAAATAAGTCAGTACCATTGGTTTTAGAACAAAATCCAGAACTTTTCACATGACCTCATTAATCCACAATATCTGGTTTAGATTATCTGCATTCCCATTTCCTGCTTCTCTTCTTGCTGCCCATCATTCTTCCACTGGGCCATCTCCCAGGCATTTCACAACTGTTATTTCTTCTGCCTGGAATATTTTCCTCCTTCCTGTTTATTGTGACACAGCTTTCTTCTTCTTCAGATTAAATGATTCTTACCCAGGGAGGCTTTCTCCTCTACCCTCCACTACTCATTATTGAAGTTGGGTTCTCATTATAAAACTATTTTTTATTTCTTTCATACAGCTTAACATAGGTATAAATATTTCATAATATATGTGATTTTCTGATTAATGTATATTTCTTCCATGAGAATATATGATTGCTGAAAAGAGATACTGAGTTTGTTCACTGCTCTGTTGCACACTAAATACACTGGCATATTATATGGTTGAATAAATATTTTTGATAGAGTGCATAATGCGTAATTCCTCATGGAATCTAGTCATCTCTGTTCATTGTAATGATTTCAAATCGTCATCAGCATTGCAAATAACTGATCATATAATTCATTGCTTCTTTCATTCACAAAGTTTGTGTTTGAGTCCCACTAAGTCTCAAGTGTTGTATAAGGTCCAAAAGAAACAAATGTTGAAGAGCACTGCTATTCCCTTGGCTTTGAAGTCTATTTGTTTGTGGCGTTAATATTTATCAATCAAAGACATCAGCAAAATATCCAGTCATAATAAGAGGAAGAGATGTTTACAAAAACATATTTCTAGAGGAAATAAAAATAGTTTCTCAGTGCAGTATTTTTAAATAGCCAAGGGCAAATCTGAGACTTGGGGAAAAAGAGAGAGAGAGAGAGAAAGGTCACTAAGTTATTTTAATTAAAGTGATTCATTTGAAGACAAAGGGACAAATTCTAGGGAAGATAGAGCCCCAGATTTCCATTCCTGCTGTCAGTGGTAGATTCCATCTCAAAATGAGAAGGGGCGATTCATATTCTAAGCTAAAAGCAAATAACTTTAATTAAGCCTGGCTCATGGGTCTAAGCTTTGGAGACCTTTTTAATAAAAGGGATCACATGAATGAGAAAATTTTATTCACAACCTCACCAGGCTATTTTCCCCCTCCTTTTGAACTGCCTTTGACAGTTTCTTCAACATATTTGAGGATGAGAGTTGATTAAAGAAAAGCAATTCTGACCTGTGGTTTGAATTTATGAAATGAGAATTGGTGATGGTGCTATGGACACCTCATCAGCAATATTCAAGATTCAGAATAAAGCAGTTTAAAAGTCTTATGGTATATAATGCTTCTCAATGGGAGAATAATTTTCCAGCCTCCTTTCACACAATGAATCAAGCCAGAAAATAGTTGTTGAATCTTTATTGTGTGCCTGGCACTATCCTAGATTCTGCAGTTGGAACAAAATACAAAACAGGATAAAAATTATAAAGTATATGTATTATAATGGATAGAATGGCAAAAAAAAAAAAAGAATATGCCTATATATTATATTAGAATTATAGTATATAAGATGGTTTAATATAGACACAAAGAAAAAACAAATATTTAAAATATTACTAATAGATGAAAGAGAAAATCATACTGGGCATGAGTGGATGTTTGGGAGGTAACCACTTGTACTAACTAAAGCGTTTTTAGTGAGCCGAACCTCTCGACTTGTTGTAGCAGTTAGAAATTCCTAAATGCTAGAAGTTCCTGTTTTTATATTTTCAATTAGCTTCATTCTCAGATTAATCTGTTAGGCTTTCTCTCTGCTCAATTTTTTTTTTACAAGACACATGATTCAAAGACACCAAATGTAGACTAGAGACAGAGTGTGGTGTTGTATCTGGAGAGAGTAATGCAAATGTGATCAGTATTTGTCAGAAACATTATTTTCAGAAATTAAGCTGAGCAACAACAGAAGCCACAAGATAATCATACAGAACACATTGAGTCTTTAAATATACTGAGCTATAATCTTCTTAAATTATTAAAATGCAGAGGCAGATACCTATCTAGCAGTGTTATATTTTCATTACTCAAGATGTTTGTGCATATGATCTAAAGACATGTTCACGTTCACTAGAGTCCAAGGAAACACACACACACACACACATGTGCATCCACACATGCCCTCTGCTCTAGAATGAATATTTATGTTCCCCCAAATTCATGTGTTGAAATCTAATTCCTAGTGCGACGGTATGTAAAGAAGGAGGATCTCTCGGAGACAATTATGTCACAACAGTGGAGTCTTCTTGAATGGGATTAGTACCTTTATGAAAGAAGCCTCAGAGAGCTTCCTTGCCCCTTCTGCCATGTGAGGTTACAGTGAGAAAGTGGCCACCTATAAGTCTGAAAGTGGACCTTCTCCTGACACCAAATCTGCCCTCAACTTAATATTGGACTTCCCAGGATCCAGAACTGTGAGAAATGAATCTTTATTGTTCATAAGTCACCTAGTCTATGGTATTTTTGTTACAGTAGACAAGCAGACTTAGACACATTCTAAAAGATACTTGATTGTGTACAATGAGAAAGCACAGAACTTGGAGGTAGAGAATCAGGGTTCAAATCCTGAATTTTATAGATAAGCTAGTGATTTTTATAATCATTGTTTTCTCCTCTGTCAAATGGGAATAGTGATATCTGCCTCATACATTTGTTAAAGGACTACACTACTTTAAAACTTTCCCCCAAACATTGATCAACTAAATAAATGTAAGTTTAATTACAGTGTTGCTGATGTGTATAGTTTTTAAAATATCATGGCCAGTTATGTGTGAAGTGTTGGAAATTATATCCTTAACTATATGAATGGAAGATAATACAGTATCAGGAACAGAAAATGTCTGGTTAAATTGTATGCTGTGGAACATGTTTTAATTGAAAAACACAAATGATTTGTTTTATATTTTGCTAATCATCACCTACGTCAGCAGTTGATAAAGCATAAATTAAAATTTTAATGTGTCAACATTAAACCTATAAAGTCTTGTTAACAGCTGCCATAGCTGTCTCAAAATGTTAGCCTGCTGGATAAATATGTACTTAAGGAGACAGGAGCACGTGGCCTTCCCAGAACCATGCTTCTAAATGTTACAGCAGTTCTAACATACTTTCAATTAAATAAAAATTAAAGCTCAGAAAATGTCACAAAAGGGTAGCCTAATATTTGATCATTAATGTGCTTATGCAAAGGGATATTTACAGCTGTGCATTCAGAAGTGATCAACTCCCCTTTCCAAGTTCCATGAAGCCAAGGTTTAAGATAATGTTTAGATAAACTTTCCAGCGGAGTTTCTAGGTAGTCTGTGCCCTATAGACTGATTTTGATTCTGATGAAGTGTTGAAAGCCGTTTGTGTTGTAATTTTGTTTTTTGGTTCAACAACTAAAGCATTTCATGATTAGAGGCAATTAAGTTATTGTCCAAAAACACTAAAGATCACCTTGTCTGAGATCACCTCATCTTTCCTGAGTCATAAAAACACATAAAAGGTGAATTCATTAGTACTTTCAAATAGATCTACCTGAACCACCTGTGTGTTAAGATACTACAAAAAAAGTATTATTAGTATTAGAATTACCTTTGGACCCTAAATGTTAATAACTCTCTCTTCCACATAAAGCATAACAGACCAGTGCCTTGTCCTTCCTCTGGTCATTTAAATGCAGTTGATGCTTACCCACAGGAAGAGTAGTGAACAAGTGATCAGCTTAATTTATGTTATAAGCTAATGTGTCCTTATAGAAACTGTTCTGCTATTCAGCAACATTCCCTGCTTACAGTTAAATACTCTAGATCCCTTTTGCTTTTTCTCATAGCTCTTATTTGCCAACACTTTAACTATTATAAATAGGAAGCTTTCCACATTTTCCACATTCAGTGCATCAATTTCCATAGAACACAGTGTCATTTCCAGTGATTTTGGAGAATGGCATTGAAACATGTGTAATATTGTGTAAGAAACAAATCACCAGTCCAGGTTTGATGCAGGATACAGGATGTTTGGGGCTGGTGCACTGGGCTGACCCAGAGGGATGGTACAGGGAAGGAGGTGGGAGGGGGTTTCAGGATGGGGAGCACATGTACACCTGTGGCGGATTCATGTTGATGTATGGCAAAACCAATATAATATTGTAAAGTAATTAGCCTCCAATTAAAATAAATTTAAATTAAAAAAAAGCAAGGAGATCAAACCACTCAGTCCTAAAGGAAATCAATCCTGAATATTCTTTGGAAGGGCTTATGCTGAAGCTCCAATAACTTTGGCCACCTAATGTGAAGACCCGACTCATTGGAAAAGACCTTGATGTTGGGAAAGATTAAGGGTAGGAGGAGAGGGAGTAACAGAGTATGAGATGGTTGGATGGCATCACCGACTCAAAGGACATGAGTTTGAGCGAACTTCGGGAGATAGTGAAGGACAGGGAAGCCTGGTGTGCTCCAATCCATGGGGTCGCAAAGAGTTGGACATGAGTGACTGAACTGAACTTAACACCCAGGATGCATTCACTACTCAGATCAGGATATAGGATGTTATCAGCATCTCAGTAGGCTCCCTTGTGTCCATTTCCAGTCAATATCCCTCCAAGGACCACCATATGTCTTCATGAGATATGTATATGTATATAAACATAAATATATCTCTTCATGAGATATGTATATGTATATAAACATAAATATGTGTGTGTGTGTGTGTATATATATATATATGCTTTTTTTTTTTTTTTACTGGAAAAGGTCAGTTTTCATTCCGATCCCAAAGAAAGGCAATGCCATAGAATGTTCAAAGTACCGCACAATTGCACTCATCTCACAAGCTAGTAAAGTAATGCTCATAATTCTCCAAGCCAGGCTTTAGCAATATGTGAACTGTGAACTTCCTGATGTTCAAGCTGGTTTTAGAAAAGGCAGAGGAACCAAAGATCAAATTGCCAACATCCGCTGGATCATGGAAAAAGCAAGAGAGTTCCAGAAAAACATCTATTTCTTCTTTATTGACTATGCCAAAGCCTTTGACTGTGTGGATCACAATAAACTGTGGGAAATTCTGAAAGAGATGGGAATACCAGACCACCTGACCTGTCTCTTGAGGAATTTGTATGCAGGTCAGGAAGCAACAGTTAGAACTGGACATGGAACAACAGACTGGTTCCAAATAGGAAGAGGAGTACGTCAAGTCTGTATATTGTCACCCTGTTTATTTAACTTATATGCAGAGTATATCATGAGAAATGCTGGACTGGAGGAAACACAAGCTGGAATCAAGATTGCCGGGAGAAATATCAATAACCTCAGATATGCAGATGACACCACTCTTATGGCAGAAAGTGAAGAGGAACTCAAAAGCCTCTTGATGAAAGTGAAAGAGGAGAGTGAAAAAGTTGGCTTAAAGCTCATTATTCGGAAAACGAAGATCATGGCATCTGGTCCCATCACTTCATGGGAAATAGATGGGGAAACAGTGGAAACAGTGTCAGACTTTACTTTTTGGGGCTCCAAAATCACTGCAGATGGTGATTGCAGCCATGAAATTAAAAGACACTTACTCACTGGAAGGAAAGTTATGACCAACCTAGATAGCATATTCAAAAGCAGAGACATTACTTTGCCAACAAAGATTCGTCTAGTCAAGGCTATGGTTTTTCCTGTGGTCATGTATGGATGTGAGAGTTGGACTGTGAAGAAGGCTGAGTGCCGAAGAATTGATGCTTTTGAACTGTGGTGTTGGAGAAGACTCTTGAGAGTCCCTTGGACTGCAAGGAGATCCAACCAGTCCATTCTAAAGGAGATCAGCCCTGGGATTTCTTTGGAAGGAATGATGCTAAAGCTGAAACTCCAGTACTTTGGCCACCTTATGCGAAGAGTTGACTCATTTGAAAAGACTCTGATGCTGGGAGGGATTGGGGACAGGAGGAGAAGGGGACGACAGAGGATGAGATAGCTGGATGGCATCACTGACTCGATGGACGTGAGTCTGGGCGAACTCCAGGAGTTGGTGATGGACAGGGAGGCTTGGCGTGCTGCGATTCATGGGGTCACAAAGAGTCGGACACGACTGAGCGACTGAACTGAACTGAACTGACATATACATATGTGCATACTTATATATTTCTGATTCAGAATCAGAGATAATTTCTTAGGAAAATCAGATTTTCTAATACTTAAAATCACAGATGAATTTTTCACCTGTTCTTAACTTTAGGTACTTTTTAAAAGATTAAGAGCTTGTGGGAGTCCCAATTACAGTCAATTATAGTTTGATTGACTTACTTTGGGTTTTAAACACATAGAAGAATAACACCTAGAAGAGGTTATTCCTTTATAAAGAGAAAAAATTACAGTCCCATGTCTATCAGATTTAGTGTTTTGTTCTTTTCATGGAAAATAGCCATGATGCTTGACTAGACATAGCAAACTATATAATATACCACTGAATCTATATATGGGAATTTCTGAATGAAAGTTGAGAGATATATTGAGAAAAGAAGGGGTGAGGGAAGGGTAAACACTTGAAATATAGAAAATGACATTGAAAATAACTATGCCTGATATGTAGCCAGAAGACTGTCTCAGTGTAGTCCTTTATTTTCCCCACATTTTACTGCAGAGTCTTTATAGAATATTCTGCTTATCTGGTACACTTTCTCTTCCCATTTTCATAGTTTTCTAAGCTATTTTTGAGTCTTTACTTTCCACATAACTTAAATTTATGCAAATCTCCTTTACCATGTTGATCTTGTTGGTGTTTCAATAGGAACTGCTTTAAATGTATTTATTTTGGGAGAATTTGCATTTTTATGATATTAAATCTTCATTTTCAGGAAGCCTTTCCATTTGTTATATACTTTTCTTCATATAGATCTTTTGCCTTTCTTCTGTTTAATATATTCCTACATTGTTTATTACTTTTTTCTAATGGGAATGGATTTTAAAATTTTGACTCATCTGTTTTGCTGGAGGGAAGAAAAATCCTGATTTTTGTATACTTATGTTATAACCTACTACTTTGCCACATTTCCTTATTGAACTCTAATATAATAATAATCATCACCAAATAGGATACTTTTACATCTTCTAATGTGTCTGTAGGTTATCTAATTTTATTTTCATTATTGCAATTGCTAACACCTCCAGACTAGTTTTATTTATTTATTTATTTATTTTTATCTTTTTATTTTATTTTTATTTTATTTTTAAACTTTACATAATTGTATTAGTTTTGCCAAATATCAAAATGAATCCACCACAGGTATACATGATGATATATAGTATCTGTTTCTGTTTATTTGATATGTTTTTAGTGTTTCACTATTTAGGATGATGGTAATCATCTATTTCAGTAATCCATTTTTGTTATATTTAGATTGTTTCCCTCTCTTCCTACTTAACTTTGAGGTTTTACATTTTTAAAACTGGTTGCTAAGTTTTCCATTTTTTTGTGATATAAATGACACATGACATTGTATTAGTCCAAGATGTACAGCATATTGATTTGATATGTGTATGTATTACAAAATTATTTCTATAAGTTTAGTTAACATCTGTCATCTCATATGACTGCAAAATTTTATCTGATGCAAAATGTTAAGATCTACTCTCTTAGCAACTCGCAAATGTATAACACAATACTGTTAACTACAATCACCACGCCACACATTACATGTAGTTCTTTTTTTTTTTTTATTTAACTTTACAATATTGTATTGGTTTTGCTATATATCAAAATGAATCTGCCACAGGTATACATGTGTTCCCCATTCTGAACCCTCCTCCCTCCTCCCTTCCCATACCATCCCTCTGGGTCATCCCCAGTAGACCAGCCCCAAGCATCCAGTATCGTGCATCGAACCTGGACTGGCGACTCGTTTCATATATGATATTATACATATTTCAATGCCATTCTCCCAAATCATCCCACCCTCTCCCTCTCCCACAGAGTCCAAAAGACTGTTCTGTACATCAGTGTCTCTCTTGCTGTCTCGTATACAGAGTTATTGTTACCATCTTTCTAAATTCCATATATATGCGTTAGTATACTGTATTGGTGTTTTTCTTTCTGGCTTACTTCACTCTGTATAATAGGCTCCAGTTTCATCCACCTCATTAGAACTGATTCGAATGTATTCTTTTTAATGGCTGAGTAATACTCCATTGTGTATATGTACCACTGTTTATAATACCCAGGGCATGGAAGCAACCTAGATGTCCATCAGCAGATGAATGGATAAGAAAGCTGTGGTACATGTAGTTCTTAAAGATTATTTTTACATTGCAGTGGGATCATCAGATTTTTTACCTTTTACCTTACCTTTTCTTGAAAAGGCTATTCTATAGATTTTTCCTCTTTATAACATATTATTTTGATTGTACATCTTTCTATTCAGCATGCATGCTGAATGCAGGAACATGACTTAAGACATAGGAGTTTTTTTTCACAAGATACTGAAAAAAAAAAGATGGAGAAACTAGAAAGCAAGTCATATCAAGAACCAGTTTAGGGACCAGAAGGGATAAATTTGGAGTTAAGATGTCTCAAATGAACTGTGACTTGTTCTCAAATATTTAGAGGACTACAGTGTGGAAGAAGATATGGACCTGATCATTTTCTTCTAGAAAAATGGTTACCCCCGTCATTCCCAGCACCAACACCATAATCCATCAACCCAGTAGTTAAGACTGCTGAATGCTGAGGCAAGAACAAATGTAACCCATATTTATGTGTCAGGTGATATCCTTCTAATAGCTTTTGACTGGAAGAAGTAATCCAATATCTCATGTCTATTATGTGGCAGTGCTGGCCTTGGTGCCAGGAGCTGTGTCTTAATCATAATGCTCCTTTTTCATGCTAAATGTTTTCCCCTCATTATTTATCATTGTTTAACATCACCCAGTCCTCCTCTCAGTTCTGCACACGGGCTCCATGAGGACAGGAATTTTTCTGCTTTTTTTTGTTCATCACTATGACTCATCACACTAAAAAAAAATGCTGGCTATTTACCAGATGCTCAAAAACTATTTCTCAATTTTATTAATGAATTGTAACAAATATACTAACTGTGTGGCATATCCCAGTTAAACACAAATCATGCTTTAAAAATCAGTTATATATGGGATAAAAAGACCTGAAGCCATAATGAGCTCCCAGTCAGTAGAAGTATTCTCGCAAAGGTTATTGACAAAGATTTAATACTGCACTCAAAAACTAGGATGTGGTACTGATACCAAGGTAATCCCAAGAAAATGGTTGGTACAGGTGATTAAAAAAAAAAGTTCTTTCTATGTTCATTTTCCATTACTTGCTTACTGTTTACAAAGTTTTATGTTTGCCTGACAACATGCATACATACACATTTGTGCATACATACACATACACATAATGCACACACACATTGTTTCTCATTACCCACCAACGATTTATTAAAATGGCTGTATGGTTTTATGGAATTTTCCAGGATTCCTTTTATATGTCACACAAGTGTTTGAAACTTGGAGTATGACTGCTTTTGGATTCATTATTTTAAGTCATTCCATAACTTTTATGTAACATAATAAATGTGGACTTTATTTGCTTCTGGGGAAAAAGTTAAATTTTGCATGCATTCATAACTAACCAAAGTACAAAGTAATTAACACTTTTCAATGCTTTCTGATAAGTGAAGCCATAACATAACAATTAAGCTCTCAAAATTCACAAAGAAGATACAGGAAATTATACTCTCTAAATTCTATATTAAAATTTAGAAATCTTGTTTTAGGTGTCTATAGAGTATGCATGTGTGTATTAGGAGAAAAAAAGTTCAATTTAGTTTAAAGTTTTAATTAGAGAACCTACAATCAGGTAATACTGAATGGTTATTTAAAATCTTCAAGCTTGAGCTGAATGATTTTTACCAGTAAAAATATGTTAATATTCTTAATTAAATATAGATCTAAAGAAGCTTTTAAAATGCTTTAACATAAAAACTATCCCCTTCTAACCCCACCTAACACCCACCTTTTTCAGTGTACAATTAAGAATTAGGAAATTTGATAAATGAATGTATTAATTATACCTAATTACATGATTACAAATATTTAGTCTTTTAAAATATGGTGTTTAGGTTTTTTTTCTCTTAATTCTGTCATTTTAGTACAATTTGAAGTCACATCTGTCTAAAATATTACATATCATTTAGTCATCATCATCAACAATTCTTGACTCTGAATTTGATTGCAATGGGACATGACAGGAGAATCTCATAACAATATTGCTGATTTACAAACTTTTGGATTACAGGTTCAGTCACTGATCACAAGAGTAAGGGATACAGATCAGATTTCTCTCCATCTCTCCTACTGCAGATTGTGGTATGCTAGGATTGTAACATATAAAATTATAGCATGATAAAATTATAACACAATTGTTAGCAGTATGATGAAATTATAACCAGTTGAAATATATTTTATATATTTAATAGTGATAGTATACTAAATACAGGAGAGCTTTTATTTTATTTTAAAATATTTAAAATAAGTATTTCTGGTTCCATCTCTTTAGCTTTATGGCCTCAATAAAACTCTGTGACTACTCTGCCTCTACAGATATTGATGACAACTTAGGTTGTAATGAGAAGAGAATATTTGAACAAATAGATTGCTTAGACTACTGACTAGTCCTTACATGTTCTGAGTAAATTATAACATGATATCTTATTTTTATGGTGCCCATTTTAGTAGATTAAAATGGAGTTAAATATCTAAATCACAAACATGGAAAAACAGATAATATTATACTGAGGGCAACTTAATGAATCTAATATAAACTATCAAGTGATCAAGAACATCCTCAAGAAAAAGAAATGCAAAAAGGCAAAATGGTTGCCTGAGGAGACTTTACAAATAGCTGAGAAAAGAAGAGAAGAGAAAGGCAAAGGAGAAAAGGAAAGATCAGTTCAGTTCAGTTCAGTTGCTCAGTCATGTCCAACTCGTTGCGACCCCATGAATCGCAGCATGCCAGGCCTCCCTGTCCATCACCAACTCCCGGAGTTCACTCAGACTCACGTCCATTGAGTCGGTGATGCCGTCCAGCCATCTCATCCTCTGTCGTCCCCTTCTCCTCCTGCCCTTAATCCCTCCCAGCATCACAGTCTTTTCCAATGAGTCAACTCTTCGCATGAGGTGGCCAAAGTACTGGAGCCTCAGCTTTAGCATCATTCCTTCCAAAGAAATCCCAGGGCTGATCTTTAGAATGGACTGGTTGGATCTCCTTGCAGTCCAAGGGACTCTCAAGAGTCTTCTCCAACACCACAGTTCAAAAGCATCAATTCTTCGGCACTCAGCCTTCTTCACAGTCCAACTCTCACATCCATACATGAGCACTGGAAAAACCATAGCCTTGACTAGACAGACCTTTGTTGGCAAAGTAATGTCTCTGCTTTTCAATATACTATCTAAGGTTGTTCATAACTTTCCTTCCAAGGAGTAAGCGTCTTTTAATTTCATGGCTGCAATCACCACCTGCAGTCATTTTTGAGCCCCCCAAAATAAAGTCTGACACTGTTTACACTGTTGCTCATCTGTTTCCCATGAAGTGATGGGACCAGATGCCATGATCTTGGTTTTCTGAATGTTGAGCTCTAAGCCAACTTTTTCACTCTTCTCTTTCACTTTCATCAAGAGGCTTTCTAGTTCCTCTTCACTTTCTGCCATAAGGGTGGTGTTATCTGCATATCTGAGACAGACCCATTTGAATGCAGAGTTCCAAAGAATAGCAAGGAGATAAGAAGGCCTTCCTTAATGATCAGTGCAAACAAACAGAGGAATGATAAAATGGGAAAGACTAGAGCTCTCTTCAAGATAATTAGAGATACCAAGGGAATATTTCATGCAAAGACAGGCACAATAAAGGACAGAAATTATATGGATGTAACAGAAGTGAAGATATTAAGAAGAGGTGGCAAGAATACACAGAACTATACAAAAAAGATCTTCATGATCCAGATAACCACAATGGTGTGATCACTCATCTAGAGCCAGACATTCTGGAATATGAAGTCAAGTGGGTCTTAGGAAGGATCACTATGAACAAAGCTAGTGGAGGTGATGGGATTCCAGTTGAGCTATTTCAAATCATAAAAGATGATGCTGTGAAAGTGCTGCACTCAATATGCCAGCAAATTTGGAAAACTTAGCAGTGTTCACAGAACTAGAAAAGGTCAATTTTCATTCCAGTCCCAAAGAAAGGCAATGCCAAAGAATGTTCAAACTATTGCACAATTGTACTCATCTCACACACCAGCAAAGTAATGCTCAAAATTTTCCAAGTCAGGCTTCAAAAGTACCTAAAACATGAGCTTCCACATGTTCAAGTTGGATTTTAAAAAGACAGAGGAACCACAGATCAAATTGCCAACATTTGTTGTGTCATAGAAAAAGCAATAGAGTTCCAGAAAAAGCATCGACTGTTTTATTGACTACACCAAAGCCTTTGACTGTGTGGATCACAACAAACTATGGAAAATTCTTAAATAGATGGGAATACCAAATCACCTCACCTGCCTCCTGTGAAATCTGTATGCAGATCAAGAAGCAACAGTTAGAACCAGACATGGAACAATGATCTGGTTCCACATTGGGAAAGGAGTACATCAAGGCTGTTTATTGTCACCCTGCCCTGCTTATTTAACTTGTATGGAGAGTGCATCATGTGAAATGCCAGGGTGAATGAAGCACAAGCTGGAATCAAGATTGCTGAGAAAAATATCGATAACCTCAGATATTCAGATGATACCACCCTTAAGGCAGAAAGTGAAGAAGAACTAAAGAGCATCTTGATGAAAGTGAAAGAGGAGAGTGAAAAAGTTGGCTTGTAACTCAACATTCAAAAAACTAAGATCATGGAATCCGTTCCCATCACTTCTTGGCAAATAGATGGAGAAACAATGGAAACAGTGACAGACTTTATATGTTGGGGCTCCAAAATCACTGCAGATTGTGACTGCAGCCATGAAATTAAAAGACACTTCCCACTTGGAAGAAAAGTTATGACTAATATAAACAGCATATTAAGAAACATAGGCATTACTTTGCTGGCAAAGGTCCATCCAGTCAAAACTATGGTTTTTCCAATATCATATATGGATGTGAGAGTTGGACTGTAAAGAAAGCTGAGCAGTGAATAATTGTTGCTTTTGAATTGTGGTGTTGGAGAAGACTCTTGAGAATCCCTTGGACTGCAAGGAGATCCAACCAGTCAATCATAAAGGAAATCCATCTTGAATATTCATTGGAAGGACTGATGCTGAAGCTGAAACTCCAATACTTGGGCCACCTGATGCAAAGAACTGACTCATTAGAAAAGACCCTGATGCTAGAAAAGATTGAAGGCAGAAGGAGGAGGGGATGACAGAGGATGAGATAGTTGAATGGAATCTCCAACTCAATGGACATGAGTTTGAGCAAGCTCCAGGAGTTGGTGATGGAGAGGTAAGCCTGGCGTGCTGCAGTTCACAGGGTCTCAAGAGTCAGACATAACTGAATGAATGAACTAAGCTGAACCGAGTATTAACTTTGAAACCAAACCTCATGTGTTTCATAAGTGAGAATAAGAAGAAAATTCTTCTAATTTTACGTTGTAGAGTTTATCTTTTGTGTGGGTTCTAAATGTCAGGATACAGTTGCTAAAGCTACCAATATATTTATTTATATTATTAAAGGCTTTGTGTATATTCAATATTATTTACATGTACATAATTTGTGTGTATTTATGTATGTGTATACACACAGAGACACAGACTTCATGACCTTTTCAGGATTTGTGCCTTCCTGATTGGACAGTTTCTCCTGTTCTCCTTTCCAATTAAAGGAAAGAATTTGCCATGTGAGCAAGGGAGGGGAGATACAAATATGTTTTCTCAAAGGTGGTTTCCAGTAATCCATTTGTATGGAATACTGAAAAGGTCAATGTAATACAACATGCTCTCTAATTCTTTGGAAATATAAGGCATTAAAATTCTGATGCCTCATTCAAGGTTGTAATGAGAATATAACACAAATTGAACCTATTATTTTGACAGTGATAGTAATGAGAATGGAAAATGAAATAAACTTAATGACACTGCAAGTGACTTTTTTATTTCAAAATTTCTGAACTTTCTTACTGTCTATTTTGCAAAGGGCGAGCATAATATACACATAAATACTAAATTCTTTAAAACAGAGAATTTTAAATAGGATAGTTTAAACACTAAAAAATAGTTTTGGTTTTATTGTGTAAAATCAGACTCCTAGAAGACCTCTTATTTGATGCTGATTCTCATCATGGAGAAGAAATTTTCTGAAAGTTTTCAAAATAAAAGCAGCAAAGCAGTCACTTCTCTGGGGGTTCATTGGTCAAGAATCTGCCTTGCAGTGCAGGGGACAAGGGTCCCCTGCAGGTCCCTTCCCTGCTTGGGGAACTGAAACCCCACATGTTGCAGAGTAACTAAGCCCATGTGCCACATGCAACAACTACTAAAATCCGTGCACCCTGCAGCTTGTGCACCCAGTACTGAGCCCACGCTCATGACTAACGTGTCTGTGCACTGCAATGAAAGGTCCTGTATAAGGTAATGAAGATCGTGTGTGCCCCAACTAAGACCCAACACAGCCAAATAAACATTAACTTTTTTTTATAAAAAACAACAAAGGTTTATATAAAATTATAGAATTTAGAGTTATAAAAGTAATTAATATGTTAACTCTTTGCATAAATCAAGTGAAGAGAGATTGAAAGACATCCTTAAATCCTAAAGCAGAGACCAGAATTCAGCCTTCTCAATCCCTATCTTATGCTTCACTTAGTATGTCCCTTTTCAAATAATTAGCAGCTGTCTGCTATTGCCAGCACCATCCTGTCTTATTTCCATCCATAAAATAAAAAGTAAAATAAAACACAAAGTGAAAGTGTTAGTCACTCAGTCATGTCTGACACTTTTGTGACTCCACGGACTGTAACCTGCCAGGCTCCTCTGTCCATGGGATTCCCCAGACAAAAATACTGGAATGGGTTGCCTTTCCTTCTCCAGGGGATTTTCCTGACCCAGTGATTGAACCTGAGTTCCCAGCATTGGCAGGCAATTTCTTTACCATCTCAGCCATCAGGGAAGCTCTAAAATAAATAAAATCCTACCATTTCTACAAAGAGAAAAGGAATTCTAATATTATCTTCATGATTTTGCAGCTATAGAAAAACAAAGACAATCCATTCTTCCCTTACAATGTCTTTGAAAACTTTTCACTCTTTGGCTATATCCAGAGCTGAGATGTTGGTTGACTACAGAGAAGGGTAGCTGCTAGTGAATTTGATCACTGCTGACAACAAAATTGGATCTCTTTATGCCCAAAGTGTACTTTGTACCAAGAGAGGTTTAGGTGGATGGGCTTCGTTGATCAAAGTTGGGTGATCTCTCTACATGGCTAACGTATGATGAATGTCCTCTTTCTAAGTATATGTTATGTGCATTTATTTTTGTACTCTTTTTTTTTTTAACCTATTTCAGCTTAAAAGAGAGGTATATTGATAAACTGTTTACTTGTGAACCAGGATAGACAGTACTTCCTAATTATCCAAATCAGTGATCCTTTTTTAATTTTTACCCTTATGATATGGAGTCATAATTTTATTCATTGTCTCATTCTACCAATATTGTGCACCGACTTTCTGTAAGCTTCAATTCAAAAAGTGAGCAGGAAGCCATGCTTCCTGCCTTCAGGGAGAGTAACGGTAAGAGAGACAATAAGCATTTAAGTATGAAATTAATAGTAATTAGGTTACATCAGTGGTAAGTGATGTATAAGGGAGTTAAAAGTAATGATGAAAGTATATCATAGACAATGTGTTTACTGTTATAAAGCTAGTATCAAGGACAGTGTGTGGTACATAGTGGACCCTTAATTAATTTATATTGAATGAATTTGACCTGCTCAGGAATGACCTATCTCACAAATCCCTACTTCAATTTTGGTCTGGGGATGAGCAGAGTTAAGTAATTAGTGGAGACGGTGAGGTAGAGAAAAGCCATTGAAAAGACTCTGTGGATCAAGAATCATGCTGGGTTCAAGGACCCAAAAAAGGGCCAGGGTTTCTGAGATCTCAGAGGACTGAATATGTATTAAAAGAGAAAAAGGAAGACAGCTGGCAAAAGACAAACTGAGTTAGAGATAAATAGGGCCAAGACTGTACAGAGCATTGTGGACTATATAAAAGGAGAATATCCCTGAAGTAACGGGTAGCCATTGAATATTTTAGGTGGGTGAAAGAGTAAGTGATCTCATCAGTTTTATTTTCCTATTTTTTTTAATTAATCTTTGGGAATAAAATCCAATCCAACTTCTAGCTCATTTAAAGGGACGACTGCTTGGTGCTAATCTGAAATAATTCTCCTCCATATTAAGCCCTTGAAAGTATCTTTGCTCCCGTTTTCATTCAAGATTGTCTTCTTAGACTTTTTGAAACATTAAACATGTAAAAATTTCCATAAATAATTGTTATATATCCTCTGTTTTGGAACATTTAGGATCTGATGGATTAAAAGGGACTTAGACTCTCTGGATAAAAACTTAGGCCCAGACAAGTATTGTTGGATACAAGAAAGCGTGAAGAGCATTGAGAAATGGTAGGAAGCAGAACAGAGGGAACCTGACAGGAAAAAGGGAAACAAAGAGATACTAAATCCTGGATAGATGAGTATAACCTAAGACTTAGAGATTTAGAGAGTTAGTCCTCCATGACTATGCATGAATGGACACAGAGGATGGGGAGTCACAAACAAAAACTTGTTACCAGCCTGGATTGTATTCATTGTAGGATGTGCTCAGTCACTCAGATGTGTCCAACACTGTTGCAAACACATGGACTGCAGCACACCAGGCTCTTCTGTCCATGGGATTTTCCAGGCAAAAATACTGGAGTGGGTTGCCATGCCCTTCTCCAGGGCACCTTTCTGACCCAAGGATTGAACCCTCGTCTTGAGTCTCCTGCACTAGCATGTGAATTCTTAAACCACTGTCCCAACTAGGAAGTGTAGTATAGAGAAGGACCGTTTATAATTGGATCAAATCAGAACAACTTGTATAATTAAAGCCATGGGGAGAGACAATGTAAAGGAAAAAAAAGAATCCCATCATACTGGGCAGTAGACCAGAAACAATTATGTTTATAATGTAAATGTCTGTGTGTGTGTGTGTGTGTGTGTGTGTATGTATATATGCTAATACATGTTGTATATATTCAATTATAAATAAGAAAATTCTCAGATAATACAATTGTTTATTGATTAAATCATTAAGGGTATGACTGAATGCCTAACATGTTCCAAGAACAGAGGTAAACTAAATGCATTTTGTATTCTTCATTATCATACCCTGCTATAATCTCTGATGTTTTCATGTGTCCCTTCAAATTAAAAGTAATTCCCTTAAGTTATTTAGACAAGCAAGTCTTATTCTGCTAGTACTTCCTGCTTTTGCTCCTGGGGCTAAGTCGCTTCAGTCGTGTCCAGCTCTGTGCGACCCCATAGACGGCAGCCCAGCAGGCTCCCCGTCCCTGGGATTCTCCAGGCAAGGACACTGGAGTGGGTTGCCATTTCCTTCTCCAATGCATGAATGTGAAAAGTGAAAGTGAAGTCACTCAGTCGTGTCCGACTCCTAGCGACCCCATGGACTGCAGCCTACCAGGCTCCTCCGTCCATGGGATTCTCCAGGCAAGAGTACTGGAGTGGGGTGCTAGTATTTCTACAGTGTCACAAAGTCATAGAAAATGAGAGGTCTAAAATAGTCCTTTTGAATAGACCAAATCTGAACTCCATATACATGTAACTGTCCTACCCTCTAATGCCTCTCCCACAGTGACACTGATTCTGCAGTTTACCATGATACTGTAAGCTTTTCATCTCATGCACCCTGGGGTACCCCTATCAAACCACATGTTCAGCTTGGCACAACTCTATAGCTGTTCTGTAGATTTGCTGAGACTCTATAACTCTGTTTATGGATAAGCTCTGCAGCTCCCTGCAGGATACAGCTCTTTGCTGAAACTTAACAATTTAGCAAAGGTTCTGACACCAGGTTGAGCCTTCACCTGTCCTCTTCTTTTCCTGGAAATTGACCTTTATTCATAGTCCTAGATGATATAGGAATCACTGGTCTAAAATCAAAAATCATGCGTCCACCTTTGGAGATAATTCAGCCTTTCATCAGCATTGCTTGGAGTTATTTTTGGGACCCCATTCAGCATGTGATTTTTTTTTTTCTTTGTACTCATGTTAGAGTGGAAACCCAAGCAACATGTTCTGTTAGAGAGTGTCTATGATTGTGCTGGTTTCCCCATGTTCTTCTTCTCAACTCTCCATTTTACTCATGATTCATGTTGTACTTGAGCGAGTTTTATGACTGATCTTTTTCAGGCATTACATGTAAGTGTCCCTACTCTAGTATTTGCCTTCTGACATGCTTGTTAGGCTATTCTGACTCATTGCCATAGAGAGAGAAAAATTTTGTGTGTGCCTGTGCATGTTTTTTTACTCTGCTTTTATACTTTTATTTTCTCTCCTAAAAAAAAATATCCTTTGGCTGCCTAACATCTACTTATATTTTTGGATTTTAACTTAAATATTACTTCTTCCATAAACTCAAGACTTGGTTAGAAGCATCATGCATGTATCACTGTTGTATCCTGCGGGTCACAATCATTTCATTTGTAATTTGTCTCTATCCACCTATGTACCTTTTATGTGTGTAATCATTTACTTCTTTTATCTCTCAGTCTGAGAGCCAGAATTATCTGTATTTATTCAACACTATATCTTAAATTTCTATTAGTAAGCCTTAAATAAACTTGATGTTTTGAATACATTGTGTATTATATTTGTCAATCTATCTATCTATATTTAGAGAGGTCAAGTAAAGCTTTTAAATAAACATGAAGAACTAAGTATAATCACTGATATAATTTAAAATGAAATAAAAACTATATGATTTTTCGCTTTTGCCTCTTGATGATAAAATTAATAATCTTTTAAAAAATTAAATCCTTAAATACTATAAAATAGTCCCTAAAACCATAATTGTCTTTGTGGGCCTCTAAAAGATCCAGATAATCATGATGGTGTGATCACTGACCTAGAGCCAGACATCCTGGAATGTGAAGTCAAGTGGGCCTTAGAAAGCATCACTATGAACAAAGCTAGTGGAGGTGATGGAATTCCAGTTGAGCTATTTCAAACCCTGAAAGATGATGCTGAGAAAGTGTTGCACTAATATGCCAGAAAATTTGGAAAACTAAGCAGTGGCCACAGGACTGGAAAAGGACAGTTTTCATTCCAGTCCCAAAGAAATGCAATGCCAAAGAATGCTCAAACTACTGCACAATTGCAGTCATTTCACACGCTAGTAAAGTAATGCTCAAAATTCTACAAGCCAGGCTTCAGTAATACGTGAACCGTGAACTTCCTGATGTTCAAGCTGGTTTTAGAAAAGGCAGAGGAGCCAGAGATCAAATTGCCAACATCCGCTGGATCATGGAAAAAGCAAGAAAGTTCCAGAAAAACATCTATTTCTGCTTTATTGACTATGACTGTGTGGATCACAATAAACTGTGGAAAATTCTAAAAGAGATGGGAATACCAGACCACCTGACCTGCCTCTTGAGAAACCTGTATGCAGGTCAGGAAGCAACAGTTATAACTGGACATGGAACAACAGATTGGTTCCAAATAGGAAAAGGAGTACGTCAAGGCTGTATATTGTCACCCTGCTTATTTAACTTCTATGCAGAGTACATCATGAGAAACGCTGGTCTGGAAGAAGCACAAGCTGGAATCAAGATTGCCGGGAGAAATATCAATAACCTCAGATATGTAGATGACGCCACGCTTATGGCAGAAAGTGCGGAGGAACTAAAAAACTTCTTGATGAAAGTGAAAGAGGAGAGTTAAAAGGTTGGCTTAAAGCTCAACATTCAGAAAACGAAGATCATGGCATCTGGTCCCATCACTTCATGGGAAATAGATGGGGAAACAGTGGAAACAGTAGCTGACTTTAGTTTTTTGGGCTCCAAAATCACTGCAGATCGTGATTCCAGCCATGAAATTAAAAGATGCTTACTCCTTGGAAGGAAAGTTATGACCAACCTAGAGAGCATATTGAAAAGCAGAGACATTACTATGCCAACAAAGGTCTTTCTAGTCAAGGCTATGTTTTTTCCAGTGGTCATGTATGAATGTGAGTGTTGGACTATAAAGAAAGCTGAGTGCCAAAGAAATGATGCTTTTGAACTGTGGTGTTGGAGAAGACTCTTGACAGTCCCTTGGACTGCAAAGAGATCCAACCAGTCCATCCTAAAGGAGACCAGTCCTGGGTGTCCATTGGAAGGAATGAGGCTGAGGCTGAAACTCCAGTACTTTGGCCACCTCATTCGAAGAGTTGACTCATTAGAAAAGACTCTGATGCTGTGAGGGATTGGGGGCAGGAGGAGAAGGGGACGACAGAGGATGAGATGGCTGGATGGCATCACCGACTTGACGCACTTGAGTTGGTGTGAACTCTGGGAGTTGGTGATGGACAGGGAGGCCTGGCGTGCTGTGATTCATGGGGTCGCAAAGAGCCGGACACAACTGAGCAACTGAACTGAACTGAATTGAATATCCCAGAAAGGCATAAAAAATACCCAATGGATGTAAGTCCAATTAAGCCAAGTCTCAATTCCTTGCTGGGTATAAGATCTTATATATCATCTTTCTATGAGTGAGTGCTTTAAATATTTTTAATGCAGACAATTTTGTGAGAAATGATAGATTGTTTTGTTTACTATGTTGTTTTTCAATCTCCTAGGCAAGTAAAATAATAAGAAAAAGACTGTAAATATTTGGTTAATTCATTGATTTCTCTTTAAACAGGCAGTCTAACTTGGATACATTTGGTATTGTTTATACAGCAGAAACTAGAATGACAGCATTTCCACTACAGCAACCAAGAAACCTCTACATGATTTTTCTAATTATACCTCTAAATTTTCAGAAGTGTATTTCCAATAGATAGATATTAATGGGGCCTAAATAGCACATATTTTAACTTATCTACTCTTCTTTTGTTATACAGTGACTTACTGTCAGATTCACTTACTGAGTTGCTGAAAGAACAATGAATTCATTGAAAGCTTAGCATTCATTAAGTTGTTTTTTTTTTTTTTTTTTTTTAATGTGTGGTCACTGGGGATCATATAAGTCTTGTTTGAGGTCTGTTCCTTTCCAAGTATAAAATTAATGCATTAACTGATCATTATAAGGAAGCTTTCCTAAGTCCTTTCCTAAATCAAATACTTAACATTAAGGTTTCTTCCTCTGATTATCAGCTTTTAAACAATGTCTTCCTGTTCACATTGACCTTGATTTGTGTTTTTAAATGACAGCAATTACAGTAATGATATCTTGCTTCTGAATAGGACTTTAGAGGAAATTACTAGATAATATGTCCCTGTAGAAATTTCTTAAGTACTTATTTACTTAAAATGAGGAAATAGATAATTTACTTAGAACATCCAAATAAGATGTGCATTCTAATACTATGTAAAAAAGAAAAAAATCTGAACTCCTATAAAAGGTAAAGTTGTAAAGTATGTGTCTGATGAAATATGAGGAAATATGAAATAATGATTTACAGACTTTATAATAACATACAAAGAATAACAGTAATAAAATCCTAGTGTGCAGAATTTTGGAAAAGACAGTAGATATTAATTTGGAAAAATTAAAAACTAAAATATAACAACAAGGAAGAAGAGCAGAAATTCATATTCATATCTCATCCACTATACCAATACTTAGGAGTTGGGCTTCTTGATTCGTTTTAGCTGAGTATACCTAAGTATGAAAGTAAACACTAACTTGTATCAAGCTTCTGTTGTGATTTACTCATCCTGGGTGACATATGTTGATTTCTCTCATTTAATCTTATGTATTAGCAAGCTAAATTTACAGATGAGAAAAGTGAGATTAAGAAATCTCATTAACTTGTAAAGGCCAGTTATTTAGTTAGTAATTAGAGGTGACCATCATAATCCAGCTCAGTTTTTTTTTCCTGATTCCCAAGATTTACTTGCCATTCTCCTTTGCATTTCTAGATTTGAGAAAGCTGGAGGAATATATTATCCATCCATCTGTCTTAAACCTGGTTAGATATTAACTCATTGCTGCTCATTTGGCTATCACTGAAAATTCAAGACACATTTTGCAATGGCTATATATTTGCTGTATACATGCAATTGGTATATATGTATGTGTGTATATATACATATATATATATACACACACACATACATACATACATATGGGCTTCCCAGGGGATGCAATGATAAAGAATCTGGCTGCCAGTGCAGGAGACCCCAGAGATGTGGATTCAATCCCCCGGGTCAGGAAGATCCCTTGGAGAAGGAAATGGCAACCCACTCCAGTATTCTTGCCTGGGAAATCCCATGGACAGAGGCTGGCAGTTACAGTCCATTGGATCACAGAGTTGAACACAACTGAGCATGATCATGAGCCTATATATATATATATATTTCAATATACATGTGTACATTTGTGTGTGTGTGTGTGTATATATATATCTCCCAATAGGGATAATATATAAATAGATTAAGAGTCCAGTGAGTGTCAGAGGGCTTCCCTGATAGCTCAGTTGGTGAAGAATCTGCCTGCAATGCAGGAGACCCTAGTTTGATTCCCAAGTTGGGAAGATCCACTGGAGCTTTAATATTGCTTAATTCATTTACTTCTCATGATAACATTGTGTAATGTCTTCACTAACTTATTTCAAGATGAGAAAACTAGAAAGAATTCACACATCAAACGTATAAAACTGGGATTCCCACTCAGGTTTTGTGATTCCAAGGTTTATCGGAACTTTACTCTGTTTTTCCATGTTCGGACCATTCAACAATTGATAAAGAACATGGGAAAATGCCTTTGAAAAGGAAAGCCTGAAGTATGAGTGTCAATCCAGAAAAGGATGGAAAATAAATATTTTTTTCATTATCAAATTACTATGTGAATTTAGACATATCTCCCTGAGGCAGTATGTTATAATCAGTGAAAGGGTAAAGTTACATACTTCCTGCAAGCTAGATAGATGACAAAACAGAAATTATCTAGCAATTATTTGACAGTATTTACAAGCAGCAATGGACACTACAATATGCAACCTGTTTGGAATACAGCAAGTAAAATACAAATATTGTCTGATCCCTTAAAGAGCTTTCACACAATAAATAGTATCTAATGTTACTTGTGGGCTTCCCAGTTGGCTCAGTGGTAAAGAATCCACTTGCCAATGCAGGAGACACACAGGAGACTCAGGTTCGATCCCTGAGTTGGGAAGATCGTCTGGAGAAGGAAATGGTATCCCACTCCAGTATTCTTTCCTGTAAAATCCCCCAGACAGAGGAGCCTGGAGGACTACATTCCATGGGATCACAAAGAGTCAGAAATGACTTGGCGATGAGCAGGAGCACAAGACTGTTACTTGTATTATTTTTTGTTTACTGTTATTCTGGAAGCAGTTGTCCTAAATAAGTAATAGAAACAGAGGAAAATCTTGTGCACAAAATAGGTGGTTAAAAGGGCAATATTTCTTCTCTAATTGTTACCTTTCCAACTTTTCACACAGATTTCTGTATTACAAGCCAATTGAGATGACAGCAAAGTGCTAGTGGAAGACTCCCATTTAAAGCTTTACAAGTTTGCAGGAAGAAACACAATGCTGTCTTGAGCCGGGGGTGTATTGTTCTCGTGTTAAATTTCTTTTAGAATCCATCACCTTGCACCTGGGAATATAGTTGCCAAATAAAGTAAGCACTCCAACCCGAGGATTATATTGTAGAATAGGAGCAGCCATTATTTCTGACAGACACAAGTAATTGTAAACAAAATGGCCCTGATGTACTGTTAGACGATATGAAAATGACTCTTGACATAGAAGATTGAATATGGGGAAAGCATTCAGTATGTGCAGTGGCAAATTTAGGGAAAAAAAAAAAAAAACCTCTACAGCATGCATCTCGCAGATCACAACAATTAAACATGTTCTTTCAAGTCTGTTCTGTGCAGGGATAGTTTAGAGGGTTGGATGGAAGTAGATTGTTAGTTACTAGATTTGGTCAATTTTGGGTTGTCCTTTTTATGACATGCAATAAGTTATAGCATTGTGGTTAAGAAAATAGACTTTATTTATTTACAGATGTTGTTTTATTTTCATTTTAAAAAATATATATTTATTTGGCTACACTATATCTTATTTGTAGCACTCAGGATCTTCTATCTTTGTTGCGACATGCAGAACCCTTAGTCGCACCATGTGAATTCTTGGTTGATGCATATGTGGGATCTAGTTTCCTGTACAGAGATTGAACCTGGGCCCCTACATTGGGAGCATGTAGTCCTAGACACTGGGTCACCAGGGACGTCACAAGACAATAGACTTCAGAATCAGTCAAACTTCCATTGGAATCCTGGTTCCTTGACCTGGAGTAATTCTGTTAACCTCTCTGAGCCTCAGTTTCCCCAAGTTCTATTGGGCAATAAAAGTCTCTTTCTCATAATGGTGTGATGGATCAAAATACACAATGAAAAATGTGCATAAGATTGAAACTTGATACCCAACACATAATGAAATATACATATTTTAATATTTTTAGAATCAGATGTTGTCTGCTTCTTTGACAAGAATTAGTGATGTGCTTTACTTAGAACATAATGAAGGGGCCAAAATTTGATAGAAACTCTTTAATGATATCTTGTTTGGTGTTTAATTGGCACATGACATATTTGTTTTCAACACGTTTACTGTATAAAGGCATATGTTTTGTTGTCTGATGGTTTGTGAGTTAATGAACAGTATACATACTTCTAGACATGCATATTGGGGGTGTATGTGTGTGTGTGTGTGTAGTAGTAGTAGTAGTAGTAGTAGTAGTAGTAGTAGTAGTGAGGGCTTCCCAGGTGCTGCTGGTGGTAAAGAACCCACCTGCCAATGTAGGAGACATAAGAGATGCAGGTTCGATTCCTGGGTCGGAAGATCCCCTGGAGGAGGGAATAGCAACCCACTCCAGTATTCTAGCCTGGAGAATCCCATGGACAGAGGAGCCTGGTGGGGCTACAGTCCATGGGGTCATACAGAGATGGACATGACTGAAGTGACTTAGCATGCATGCTCATGTAGTATTAAATATACTAATATACAGTAATATACAAAAGTTAGTGTTGTATTTGCTCAAAAATCATACAATATAAATGTCATTGAGCTCTTTGCTCCCACTCATCTCAATTATAAAGTCCTCAGACTTCTCTCTCTATACTCTAATCAGTCAGATAAGTTTTCTTTGTGTGGTTGGTTTTGTTTTGTTTCCTTTTAAGACTGATTAGTAATCAAGATGATGTTCTTGGTCTCAAGGTGCTTAAATTTAAGGAAGTGTGGGAAACACAAATAGCACTCACTTAACTGATAACTCGATAAAGTAAATCCAGAGACTAGTGGTTTAAAGGAGGTCATGGAATACAGATGAGGAGAATATGCTTTAGCTTAGCTAGTTGAATCAAACTTTCTTAAGAAATGAGTATGTGATATGAGGAGGATTCTGTCCCTCCTGGCTATCTCTTTGGACTCTACTCATGGGATTTGTGGGGTAGAGAGGGAGCAGATGCAGTAGGAAACACGAGGCACGTTGGCCAGCATTTGGGAAGTGTCTACACGGTAGGCAAATGCAGGGTGGATAGAGAGAAAGATCCTGGAGGAGCCACGATGTGTGAGAACAATGGAAGAGAAACTAAGATAAAAAAAAGTATGACTTTAGACATTGTGCCCTTTCATGGTATTTAAGAAATGCAAGTAAATTGCACAAACTACTTTGAAATCATGTGACATTTCTTCTTTTCTGCAATAGTGACATTCATTAAGTTAGAAGTGTGGGACTTAGAGTTGACTGTGTTCAGATAGAGCTGAGATACTTCATCCTTTTACAGCCTCATTTTTTTCTCAGCTGTAAACTGGGGAAAATAAAGACACGTAACTGTGCTGAATGATTTAATATTTGTGAACTGCTTTAAAAAGTATCTGACACATAATCATTGCTAAATAATTGTTAGCTATTAATTTGCTGTTAAAGTTAAAATAGTTTGTGTGGATGAATGCATATTCTCTATAAAATTAATTACTTTTGCCAGACAATGTTTGTGGGAAAGTAGCTTTTTTTCTTGATTGGAATTCTCCTAAAAATTCTTCCCCAATTTCACAAAGCTAATGTAAATACCATGAAGGACTTTCAACCATTGGTTGTACATAATTTGATGACATAAAATCAGCGTTATTTGGTTTATAAACATAACTACCCAATAGCTAGTTATAAACCTGGAGGGAGAAGAAACTAATTAACAACATCATAAATGCAAAGGGACACAAGGAAACCAAGGCAAAACAAAGGGTTTGATGATCCGTATTTTAAAGGAGTGGGTTTTTTTTTTTTCTTTTTAAATAATTGAGATTAAAGAAAAGATCCCTTCACACTGCAAAATCCAAATTACACTTTTTTAAGTGTTATAGATTAGATTCCTTATATTTTTACTTAATACCTAGTATATTTTATGTTCTCTAATGAGAGAACTGATATATTTATGGTCCCTAGCCTCTAGGGATCATAGCTTTGTCATGAAGTAAGGAACAAAACATGCATAATTAACGATGTTACAAAGGAATGAATGCTTTTTAAAGATATGAATAAAGAGTTCTGAGAACACAGAGATAAGAACAATTAATACACTTTCTCAGAGAGGGAGGTATATTAGTTTGGCCTTGAAAGATGTCAGGTGAAATTACCCAGTGGAGAAGGAAGCGTAAAATCATTCCAGATAGAAGATTGATCATGAACTCAGGCCTGGAGGCCCACAGAAGTTGGGAGGAACTAACGATGTGGGGGTGGGGGGCGGATGAAAGGCATGACTGAGTCGTTAAACGTTTTCTATATTGTGTGAGGGACATTAAATTTTGTTACTTTTATTTAGTTAAGACATTCAGTGATTTTAAGGATGGATAAGTCATTACTAGAATCATCTATAAAAATAATCATTCTGGACATTCCTATCTAGAAATGACAGGCTAGGCACGAGGACTTTTCTGACCAAGAATATGATTTTTCTAGGAGTGTTGCTACCACGTAAGGTTTATGTTGGCCTTTGTAAATACTCTGTAAGGTGAGCTGTGTGATCTTGAGAAAAAAGAACAAAGCAGGAGGGATAGCCCTCTCTGACTTCAGACAGTACTACAAAGGTACAATAATGAAAAGAACATGGTATTGGCACAAAAGCAGACATGCAGTTCAATGGAACAGAATAGAGAGCCTAGAAATAAATCCACACACCTATGGTTAATTAATCTTCAACAAAGAAGGCAAGCTTATACAATAGATGAAAGTCTCTTCAGCAAGTGGCATTGGGAAAGCTGGACAGCCTCCTGTAAATCAGAAGTTAGAACACACCCTCACACCATACACAATAATAAATTCAAAATGGCTTACAGACTTTAATGTAAGACATGACACTGTAAATCTCCTAGAAGGGAACATAGGCAAAACATTCTTTGACATAAATTGCACCAATGTTTTCTTAGGTCAGTCTACCAAGGCGATAGAAAGTGAAGTAAAAGTATTAGTTACTCAATCGTGTCCGACTTTTTGCAACACCATGGACTGTAGCCCGCCAGGCTCCTCTATCCATAGGATTTTCCAGGCAAGAATACTGGAGTGAGTTGCCATTTCCTTCTCCAGGATATGTACATATATGAAAAAGAGAGAGTAAATGCTCATTTTCAAACATAGATTCTGAACAACTTGAAAATAGAGCAGGAAATACATATAGAGACCAAAATATCTTTTTTGGCTATCATTAACAATGGGTAAGATCAGAGGATTGACATTAGATTAATTAGTTAGATGAACTTGATACTTCTATATTCCAGAATTTGATGTGGAATCACTCAGTCCCAAATGGGTCTGGACCAGGGCAGCAATATTAATCAGTTGGAGTGGGTCTGCCCAGGTAAGATAACTTGAAGGGTCACTGGACATATGTAGGCTTGAGCCCCAAGAGGAACAAAAACAATGCAGAGTTGAACATTTCAGTTCTCTCAGATTTGTGTGTGTGATTGTCATTCCAAATTCTCTAAGATGAAGAGTATAAATAAATGTAATATACCCACAAGGGTCACAACAGTGGAGTTCCCTATGCCTAAAAGAAAATAAGATGCAAAGGGATGAAGTATTTTCCTCACTCAAGCAGTATTTGAACCCCGATGGTCACTGTGGACCCCATGATGTTTTCTTTATACTGACTAAACTTAACTCTGGGTCATTGATTCTCATTTTTTCCCCTCCCTGAATCACCAACAGGGCCTTGAGATAAAAAGGAAGCCAAAGTCTTCTGACTAGAGGACAGCTGAGTTTTGGAAAGACAGCAGTTAGTTTATGACTCTCTGCACTTAAGACTCCTGGAATGCTGTTCCAATATAGGCATTGGCTAAACACAGCTGCGTAGAGAAAAATACTCTATGGTCTTTGTGCAAAAGCTCTTTCTGAGTGAAAGCTGCCAGTGAGCATTAGTGGTATCCAAGCGAGAGCTACCATGCAGCCTGCTGTGCCTTCAGAGAGGAAGATTTTAATGATTCTACTAAAAAAAAAACAAAAGAAAAACCCAGACTTTCCCTCATCATTGACTTTGTATTGTTGAAATTTTAAGTCTGATATTATGTATTTATGTGGACTTTGCCATTTTGATGGGCCAGGAGAGTCAAATTATATCATTGGTGATATCTTCATTACATCAACTGGGGAGTTAATCAAATGAAGACCTACTCTTCTTCCTAAATAATTATACCTCTCTGCATATCCTGTGCTGCCTTTGCTGAGAAAATGATGTTCTTTTTTAACTTAGCCGCACAATGAACTTGGTAAAATGTGCACAATAAAAGTGGTTCCTATTTTGAGCTGCTTTTTAACTAAGAATATTTTATACTACTGCACCTCTATAATCTTTAACACACTGACATTATGTAAATTAAATATGTTAATCCCCAACTCTATGCAGTCTTATTCCATTTAAACTTTTTTCTCCTTTTGTTACCAGAGAGAAGAAACAAAAAGAAAAAATAGTATGTAAGAAAAGACTCCTGCCAAAAATAATAGCTATGTTCAATGTTTTCCCTGGTTTTTTATTGTTTAAAATGTGCTTTTCCTGCCAAGGTCCCATTAAAGTGCATTACCTCCACATGCTAATAGACTAATTAAAATATGAATAAATTAAAAAAAAAACATTCCCTATAAACTTTATTTTTTAAACCTTTTCTGGTGAACTTGGAGTTAGAGCTTTTCTGAACTTGGAGTGATCAAAAATATATCTTTTTTACTTTATTGTTTTCTAGCTAAGGAAACTTCAACTCCCGCTGTTGTCTTCCATATAAACCTAGGAGTGGATGGTACTCTATAGAATTAGAAGAAAGGTGTTATTTAGGATCAATAAGTCTACATTGGAAGCTTGGCTGTGTAATCTTGTTTTTAGTGTCTTTTAACTTCTCTTTGCCATTCTTTTCTTATATATGAAATGGGTATCAATTCACTCCATTTCAAGAGGAAATTATAAAGAAGAGATGGTGGCTTTGACAAGGCCTTCCTTGAATCTGTCTAGCCCTGGTATACAGAATTACATCTGCTTTATCTTTTATCCTAATCATTCAGCCCAGGTATAGAGCAAAATAGGACTTGAGAACATGTTCGTCACTAGTATATAGTTTTGAGGATTATGCTGTAGGTTAGATTGTGGAGGTCTGTGAAAGCTTATCTGAACAATGGCTAAGAAGAGCTTGGCTGAACCGTCTGTGTCCCTGATGTCCTAGGTAAATAAGAGAAAGCAAACAGTAATCCAAGATGTGAGGCAATTTATTGGATTCTAGAAAGCAATCTCCATTCTCTAAATGTTGCTAATTGAATCTTGTAACTTTTGGGTATTTAATAAGTATCCAAAAGTATATTATAGACTATACTTAAAGCTTAAAATGTCATTACAAATTGGACAGATTACACACTAACTCATACTTAATTAATCATTAGTCGGGGAGAAGATTGCATTTATCAGTCCTCTATAGCGGTTTTTAGGTACCTAAATAAACGTGTCATTGCTAGGACAAAGAGTTTGATCAAGTAATTGATTGAGGCATTATAATAAGTAGTTGATGTAATGAAGTCAGGGAGGAGTGGACTGAATGGTATGCATCAGGATTTCCCTTGCCATAAAAGGCATGGTTTCACAAGATCTGTGGGATCCATATCATGAAGTTTTGTAGCTTAGGAATTCTTGGACAAGCATCTAGTGAATAGATTCACCTGACTGTGCCCTAGAACAGAAAGATTTTTTTTTTTTTTTCCTTTGGACCATCTAACACCTCCAATGTCTTTAGAAAAATGGAGGTTGTATTTTATTCTAAAATGCCTGAATCTTTCTCACATATGGTGTCATTTAGAAATTGAGTTTTGCATCACTTGATTACAGCTGCATAATTTCACTGAAATAAATAACTCCTCTTCCAACAACACATATTTCCTAGTCATAGATAATGTTTGGTGCTTGGAATCCTTTCCTCATCTGAGAGAGGGATTTATAAGACATCATCATAAAAGTAAAATGAATGTCTTTTCCACATGTATAGCCTTATGTTTATGGGTTCCTGGAATAAAACGCAAGAGTTCCTAAGAAGAGAGGAGATCAAAGCACATCAACTTTGGGATTCAGAAATCAAATTTGGCTGCCTCAATCTCAGAGCAGCTCTTGTTATCAAATTGTAAATACCAATCCTTCTTACACCGAATTCCAAACTGGATTAAGCCTTTTTAATGACCCATGTACTTAATATTCACTTATTCATTCACCAAATATTTGAGTTACTACTCTACTTAGTCACAATGGAAAACAAAGGATAGGTATTCATTGATTAACAGCCATGATCCATGATCTCAAGGAGCTTGCATTCTGCTGGAAGAGATAGACAATGATCAGATAAAGAAATAATTCATTACGTGATCTCATTGTGATAGTGACAATAACAAAAAGGACCTACTTATACATGGGAGAACATTTAAAACTTTAAGCTCAGGAAAATAATTTTTTAACAAGGGAAAAGAGGACTTTCCAGGCAGGAATAGGAATTTCACATCTTTAAGGAGAAAGAAAACCTCCTTTATATGGGAAGTTACTGAGTTTTCTGGTGTTAATCTGTGACTCTCCACCCTTCCTGTTCTGTTCCTTCTGTCTATCTTTTTTCTTGTCTGTCGACCGCTGATACCTATATCTCCAGCTTAGATGTCTTCTTTGAGATCCAGATTTTAGGTACAATTTGTCCATTGAACACCTCAAAGTACATGTCTCACACCTCAATGTGACTGTGACCAAAATGAAAGTCTTTGCTTCTCTTTCAGTCCTTCACCATGCCCTATACTCTTTGCTCTCCCTTTCCACTTCATCCTATGTCTGATTAGTAACCAAAGTTCATCAGTTTATCCTTACATTTTTTTCCTGTATATATATTCCATCTCCCTAGCCTCTTGTCCCTTTTCTCCTAGTCTTCTCTTCGTACCTGCTGCTTTCTCTCTACTTCAGGTTTTTGTCTGATATTCCTTTTTACAGCCTCAGAATGAATTTTTATAAATCCCACATCTTCATGTCACATCCCTGTGTAAACTTCTAGTGATTTCTCATGGTCACAAGACTAAGTGCAATATCTCATTGACATAGAAAACCCTTAACTGTCTGGAACCAGTATATTTTTCTCAATCTTTCCCCTAAAAATCCTCTATTTAAAAGTTTATAACTTTATTATTTTGTTGATTATATTTATTTTGTAAGTATCTTCTGTCTATTTCATTCAAGAAGAGTAAAGTCTACTTTTTTGCCTTTGCACATAATGTACATTCAGCTCAGACTGCAGCCTGCTTCTTTGTGTGCCAGTCGTTCTTCTTGTCATACTTTGAAAGTGAAAGTGAAAGTCGCTCAGTTGTGTCTGACTCTGCGATCCCATGAACTATACATTCCATGGAATTCTCCAGGCCAGAATACTAGAGTGGGTAGCCTTTCCCTTCTCCAGGGGATATCCCCAAGCCAGGGATTGAACTCAGGTCTCCCTAATTGCAGGTGGATTCTTTACCAGCTGAGCCACAAGGGAAACCCATATTGTGTATTACATATTACATATTATTCCATATTACATATCACCCCATATTGTCATACTTTAGTCCCATATTATGTATGAGATTCATCACTTGGAAGTTACATCTATCTGATCATTAGATTCTAATGATAGAATGAGTCTTTTGAATCTGGGAATTTTTCCTTTATTATTGCTTTGTTATATCTTCCAACCACTTAAACACATAAGAGGGCATTTGGTACAGAGTAAGTTATTGAATGAATGCTAGCAGGAGTCGCTAGTATACAGAAGTATCTTTTCAGAAACCACCTTCTTTTGTGATTTAAAAACTTTAAAATGAATGACACATATGTCTCTACAACAGAGAAATTACAAGCTCACTTAAACATCAAATCCTCATTTGGGAACAGGTTAGATTGAGAAGAATGTATCTGAAATCAACAAGCAGAACATCTTTGTGCTTAAAACACTGTCTCTTTACAGTCAGTGTGATGAGAAGAAGGATTGACATTCTCAGCCTCTGAAAAACAGGCCTTGAAGTATCAGGCTTCGCTGATTATTCAGTAAGCTGTTATAATAAGGCCACAACCAGAAAGTTCTAGAGGGAAGCAGAAGGAAAGAAAGCTTTGGGCTCTTACTGACATAATCTTACCATTTAGTCAGTATCATTCAAAGATTCAGAGTACCTTATGCTATTTTGTGCCTATGCACACGAATTTCAGCCATTTTTAATCTACCAAGATCTGGCTTCTGTGAAAAAGAGAGTATGTTTTGACTTGTCTTTGTTGGGAGCATATTAGTTACAGGTTGTAATACCGGGAGGGGAACAAAGTGAAGAAAAAGAGAAATCCATATATTAAACCCTCTAGAGCAGTGATTCTCAACTAAGGGTGATTTTGCTCAATAGGGAATATTTGGTAACATTAAGAAACACTGTTACTTATCATGAGGCAGATACTAGTGGCATCTAGTGAGTAGGTACCAGAGCTGCTACCAAACATCATACAACATATAGGATAACCAACCCCCTTCATGGAAGAATGTGTGTGTGTGTGCTCAGTCATGTCCAACTCTTTGCAACCCCATGGACTGGAGCTTGGAAGCTTCCTCTGTCCATGAAATTTTCCAGGTGAGAATACTGAAGCTATCCTTCTCCAGTGCATCTTCCCAACCCAGGGATTGAATGTGTGTCTCCCGTGTCTCTTTCACTGGCAGGCAGATTCTTTACTGCTGCAGCACCTGGGAAGCCAGCAAAGAATAAGACAGCCCATATGTCAATAGTGTCAAGGTTAAGACATCCAGCTCCATCGGCAGTGGCATTAACAGATTCTCTGACTTAAAAGAGTCAGTTCTAATTTTAGGGCTTCATTTAATTCATTTGTGATAGAAAGAGCTTGGACTTAGATGGTTATTGAATTTTCTTTGATATTCAGTGTTGTATAAGTCCTAACTCTAATATGGGATAGAAGAATGAAGATGTTATAAAATAGGAAAACAGAGTAAGCAAAAACACATGGTAAAGACTTGAGTCATTTGCTTTGAAATGTAGTTGATTTAAAACAGTTTATGCAGGAATTTTTTGCAAATATCTGGGATTGATACTCAGCATCACCTTATATGTATCTTTGAGATTCTCAGAAAAACTGCAACAGAATTAGAGATATACTAAAAAAATCTAAAGTTCTTTAGGGCGTCTCTTTCTGCAGATTCAAAATTACCTGTCTCAGTGAAAGACCATTTACGTGAGACTATAGCAGTGTGTGCCACTGATAAAGACAGACTCAGAGACATGGGGATAGTTTGCTGAATGATTGAAAGGAGGTATTTGTGTGGGCAATTTATTTTCCTTTTAATTTCAAATTTTAGTACCATGCCCCCCTGTATCCTTCCAACAGTAATAACTATGACCCCAATTCACAGCATGCATCTCCCTTTACTAACAGAAGGGTATCTTGGAATAAATGCCCTTGCATCCCAGATCAAAAAATGCAGTGTAGAATGGAGATAAGCAAGAGAGGACAGGAAGAAAGACCTGCTGACAGTTCCTTAATTCCTGTAACCTTAGAAGGGAGAGGCATTGATTCTCTGTCCTGGTGTAACAAACTATCCAAACCATCAGTTTTATTATAAACAGATGTTAATATTCTGTGGGACAAGACACATCAGGGCCCATTTGTTTCCATTCTGTTATGCCTGGAGTCTTGTGGAAGCTAGAATGACCAGAAGACCTGGTGGCATCTCTCTGTCTCTTTCTCTCCTCCTTCATCCGCACGACAACTCTCCAAATGGCTAGCTTGGGCTTTCTCAGAATGTAGCGGCCTTAGAGTAGTCAGACTTCTATCACAGCTTAGGGCTCCAAGAGAACAAGACACAAGTTGTGTATCTCCTGGAAAGCTAGGCATGGAGCTGGCAGAGCATGGAACTGGCAGAACATCACATCTGCTGTACACTGTTTATCAGTGCAGTCACAGGCCTTCTCAGATCCAAAGGGAGGTGAGATATACCCCATCTGTCAATGAGAGAAGTGTCAAAATTTGTATGACCCATTTTTAATTTGCCACACTTTTAGTTAATCCTTTGGTAAAAATGCTGAAATTGGGTTCTAAATACTCTTTTGGGAGCATCAATCACATCATCACAGGACTAGATAAGGAGAGGGGAATATATGATGTGAGATACAAAAAGAAAATGGTCAACATAAAAAATAAAGACTGCCTATATGAGACTTAACATCATTAAAATTATTTATTTTTAATTTATTTAAAATTAACATCTGTGATTTGGGTTCTCCTCTAGTTGAATTTTTTTGGGCTCTCATTTCTGCTTTTGCAATGTCATTTGTATATGCACTGCAACTGTATTTTTTTTCTTAATCTCCCTTTAAATGATCCAGAAACTATGTGTCACTCAGAAGCTTTACTCAGCTGCTTATTAATAAGCATTAGAAGTTACATTAATCATCCTGATTTTCAGTTTTCTCATCTGTGTAATGCTGTTAATACCAGTATTTACCTCATTAGGTTGTTGTATAGATGACATATAAAATGACTACCGTTGGATACGTTGAAGAAAGTCCATGAGAATTTGCTGAATTAATTCGCCACTTCTCAAATTAAGGGCCACATTGGCAATAGCTAAGTGTTTGGTGGGATAAGAGTGATTAAACGTATGTGAATGAAATAAACCTTTTTAGTGGCTTGAATAAATTAGCAGGGAAATGCATTTTATGCATCTTTTATTATTCTATATTTTACCTTACTGATAGTTGATATCATCTCCCCACTTGGTATAAATGATTATTTTTTATGCTGTGACTGTTATATCACAGGGATTTTTTTTGTCCTTTAGTTTGATTGTGCAATTAAAGAAAAAGAGCAATGAGAAGAGCAGAAAATAAAAGTTCCTATATCTGAAAAAAACAAAACCAAACTACTTTTGAAGATTTTGGCTTCTATAATTTCAGGTGTATTTCTCTTTATGTATAGCTAGAGAAAGAAAGATGGTTAAAGATATACAGCAGTTAAATTCATTTGACAAAAAAGAAAAAAGAGAGAGAATATGTAACCGTATTACATATGGTTAAAAGCTCAAATACAGTACACTGTGTGAAAGTGACTGGTGCACAGGAAATGTTTTCTGTCTTCTATGAAATTATCCATCGTGGTATTCTTCACATTGAATTCCTGTTCCTTCATTATGATTCTGCATTTTCTTCACTTCAATGAAAAATATGTCTTTATCTACAGAAAAACATGATTATGTATTCAGTGTATGTACTATATATCCTCCACCAGGCACTAGATGTGCAAAATTAAAATGTACTTTCTTTGAGGAAATTATGAGGGAAAGAGTCAGAAACAATGAAAAGCTCATACAATGAATGAAAAACACTGGGGTCATGTGCACATCAGAAAGGAAGAATGGAATAGTGTGGAATCACTAAATATGTACGTGATGATGTTTGTGGTGGCTTTTCTGGTGGCTCAGAGGTTAAAGCATATGCCTGCAATGCCTGCAAAATGATGATGTTTGTTGGATAGTATGTTTGTAGTAACCTCTTACTGTTAAATCTTAGGGTAACCACACAGCATAATCCTCAAGAGCACAGGCTATGGCAGGAGAATTTATGGGCTCCAGTTCTAGCTCTGCCAGTTATTATGACATGAAGCAAATTATAGCATCTCTCTAATTCTCAGTTTTATGCATCTGCAAACACATATGTAGTGAGAATTAAATGACATAATTCACATAAAAGAATGTGGAAGAGTGCCATGCATATTGAATACTCAGATGTCAGTCAAAATCAAAAGGGCTAAAAGAGGGGAATAGGGAAGGGGAGGGATATTTAATGAGGTCCTTTTAGACTATACATAGAAAGTATAAACTTTTAACATGCTAAGGGATAGGTGCCATTGAAAGATTTTTAGCACAGTGCCATGGTCAAGACTTTGATTTAGAGTAAAAATAGAAACAAATGAAACTCATGCACAGGCAGGACTCTTCAACCAGGTCCTACAGATGTGAAAACAGGAGCTCTAGTGGTCTTTGGTTTGATGTGACTGAATGCTTGGCAAGGTTTTTCCTTTCCATTATATAAAACTTTCCATAGCTGTGAGTTTTCGAACATTTTGCAATTCAAAGATTGAAAAGATCCCCCCACACTTTGTCATTTTCCAAGTGAATATAATAACCCAAAAGTATGTTTTGGATTTCAAGCTCAGAAAAATTTGGAAATGGTTTCTAATCATGAGTATACAGTCTAGATTACATCATTTTTAAACTCAAAATTTCACATAAGGTCCTGACTATCCCATAGTACAGTAATAATTTTTAAAAAGAAAAATTTTCCTCCATTTATGGGTATGTATTTGTAAGAATGTTTTTAGAAAATAAGAAGCAGAAATAATTATCTAAATCAAACGGTCTTAACTTATTTTATGCTCTACATATTGAAGTTATTTTGATGCCTGCATTCAGGTAAGACTTAAATGTGAACCCCCATATGTCTTCTGATACTTGTCAGATCATAACATGACAGAGTATATTCATTGTCAGAGAGTCATTATTGCTAACCCCACAGTATTCTTTGTAAGTGATTCCTGAGAAACCATGTCATATTTTGACCCAAGGGAAGCCAACGCCATCTGTTCATGGGCAACGGAGTTCAAGGGTTGGAGCAGTCAATATCCAGTTTCTGAAAAGAAATTGCAGGTTTAATGAGACAAAAATAAAAACAGATAATTGTGGCTGTGGATCTGAGAGGTAAGGTGTGGAGTTCATGCATGACTGAACAAGAAAAAGTGCTGCTTTCCTGTAGCACATTACAGGACTGCCAGACAAGTGTGATTAAGGCAATTTACACGGGAAATTCGATTACTAATGAAAGGATTCCCCTTCTTTCCATGCACATTACGTGAGGGAAATTTGTGAGTGGTCTTAATTAAAAATAACTGGTAGCTGATTGGCAGCTGGGCATTAGGTTGGAAACCGGCAGCCGCTAATGGGAGGGAAGATGGAGAATTAATGACAAGTGAGAGCATTGTCAGAAAAAAGAACTAGGTGCTGGCTGTCAGTCATCCATCCGGTGCCTCCACAATCAGCAGTTCTCCAGAGGATGCAGGCTGCTGGGCTGGCTTCTGCAACATGGCAATCAGTATCACACTACTCAAACACAGAGTCTAAAGTGATAGGGGTCTTTGGCAATGCTATGCAGGTGTAGATAAGGCAAAATTCTAGCTTTCCCCATTACCAAACAACTCAATCTTTTCTACATTTATAATTTCCTTGAGAAGTCATGATATAAAATTTATTATCGCACTCCTACTATGATGAGGAGGAAGAGGAGGAGGAGAAAGGCAATGGAAATCCCTTGTAACAGTTTAAAGGTCATGAAACTCTTATATATATATACACACACACACATATATATATACACATACCCAGCATACCTGAAATAAGGGACGTAAGAATAAACCAGTATAAATAATGTGAACAATTTCTTATTTGCAATGAACTTTCATAATATTAATAATGAGAATGAAAATGAAACTTTATATTAGCATTTTTGCTTTCATGGTACAGAACTTTCATCTTCTCATACTGTACACACATAGCATCATCCACAGTAAATACAATGATATATGTGTTATCAGTGCAATTTTATGAATTTAAGGGTAAAAAACCCTGAAAAGCAATCGAATTAAAGAGATTTCTAAGCATCATGCATGTACAGTTGGATTACATCTTCCCCTTTTTTTCATCTCTCTCCACAATCAATTACCTCTGATTTTTTTGGCATCTGCTGGCACATGGCCAAATATGGCTTTCCCAGACCTGGGTCTTTTAAAGGTTTAAAATCTGATGTAAAATCTTGTACGTAAATTTTAGAAATAGAGTATGAACTGAGGTTTAGATTCTCAATTCAAAAAAAAAGGCATTTTTTATATAAATAAGGACTGAAGGTTAATTATTTTCCCTAAGATAAGGATTAGAAAAATAAATCGGGAAAAGCTGCTGTAAGGTGAGAGAGTGGATATAGCCACAGTTAGAGCCAGTGTAAGAACAGAGCTGCAGGTACTTCACACTCCACACAAGAACATCAAGCATTAGATCAGAATCCTTACTGTGTTATACTAATACATGATCTCTTCCCAGGGAGCTCCATCTCCTAATGTGGTATTGATATTTCCATTGTGGAAAAGCCATGTTGTGTAATGAATATATAAAATCTGGAGTTTCTAGGGGACTTCTGTTACTTAGAAATGCTGGAGGAAATATATTAAATAGGAAATGAAATTGCAAACCAGTTAGCTATTTAACAAGGTTGCTGAATAACTAAGTAGCTGAATTTATACAGTCTGTCTAGAATATATCAGTGAACTAGATGTTTATTTCCTCTGTTTGAAATAAATCCCAGAGTATCCAAAACACTCAGATAGGGTCAGTAAGATTTGAACAACCATGAGTGTGAATGATCTGTCTATACCATCAAACGCTAAAAAGAAAATATATGAGCAAAATAAAATAACTAGGGCAGGAATGAAAATTGTGCTTAGAAAGAGCCATGTGGAAAGAATGAATGGTGAAAGCCATGAATCATACCTATTCCTTCAAGTGTATGGATTAAATGTTCTTATGTATACACATCAGTCTGTAAGTGCTTTAGACTGAGGTAGTGCATAACAGCTCAAATGGAGCTTTTCTCATATCTGGTTTCCACTTCAAACTTTTTCCTGTGCTCTTTTTATTTTCTCTTTACTCTCTTTTTGCTTCTTCTCTGCCTTTTTCCCTTTATAATCCTCACCTAAAAAATGAACATTGTTATGTAAGTTTTATGGAAAGGAAACCATGACTTATGATCATTAAACAACTTGCCCCAAATTTCATTGAGACCTGGATCTTGTATCTGGCTTGGTCTGTGTCCAAACAAATCACGCCTTAAAAAATATTCCCTCCCCTCTCAAATTCTGGCCTATTTATCCAATTTTGTCATTTTATAGATAGAGATATCCAACTCTAGTTACTGAACTACTGAGGAGTCCAATTTAGTTTTAGTTTGAGAATTGCTGACATATGAGTCTAAATATTTCACAAAACATTCTGCTGATGCATCAAAGCAGCCTTTGATGAAATGGTAACATGTTTTTCTAACATGATTCTTCAGGGATAGAAATTTATGTGAACCAAACCTATAGCTTTGTCATCTCCATGTCTAATGTCATTTCTTTCAGAAATTGCTTGAAATAAGGTACATAATCCTTACAGAAGAGTTTAAACAAAACACAAAGGTTTATAATGGGATCAGGCCCAAGTAAGGCAAGTCAGTTAGGCCTCCCTTGAGCCAGGAGCCTAGAAGCAAAATGCTGTTGAATTGAAGGTAACTATGCTCTTCTCTGGAGAAGGCAGTAGCACCCCAATCCAGTACTCTTGCCTGGAAAATCCCATGGATGGAGGAGCCTGGTGGGCTGCAGTCCATGGGGTAGCTAAGAGTCAGACACGACTGAGTGACTTCACTTTCACTTTTCACTTTCATGCATTGGAGAAGGAAATGGCAACCCACTCCAGTGTTCTTGCCTTGAGAATCCCAGGGACAGGGGAGCCTGGTGGGCTGCCATCTATGGGATCGCATAGAGTCGGACATGACTGAAGCGACTTAGCAGCAGCTGCAGCAGCAAGCTGTTCTCAGGACACCATAACCTCCTATCTCTAATTCTGTCTCTCTTTCTCTCTCTCATCTGTCTTCACAATCAATTACCTGTGTTTTTTTCTGCTTCTGCAAACTAATGTCCAAATAAAGCTTTCCCATACTTGGCTACTCTTTTCTTCTGATTTCAAAACAGAGCCTGACTAAACAAGATGAGACTGGATTCCAAGTTCCTATGAGAAAGAACACTATGTACTCTCTTTGAGAGGGAAATTTGCCTCCGGTCCGGTCAGCAGTGGACTGGGACAGGTTCATCTCAGTTGAGGTTGTGATGGTGAAAAGTGAAAAGGCAGTGCAGGGCTCTACAATGAGAGCAAAGGATTGGGGCAGATATGACCAGCATTTCTAGGTCAAATATTTTCAGACATAGAGGTTAGGTTAAGGTAAAGTCCTCAAGAACTCATAGAATGAAGAACAGGATAGCAGGAGCCAAAGGGGTAAGTAACTGCACACGTAGCTCAAGAAACCTAACCATTTGTAAATTCTTATTTGAATTCCTCATTACTTCTTTAAATGTGCCTAAAAACAATACGCATCTGAATGCAGAGTTTCAAAGAATAGCAAGGAGAGATAAGAAAGCCTTCCTCAGTGATCAATGCTAAGAAATAGAGGAAAACATCAGAATGGGAAAGACTAGAGATCTCTTCAAGAAAATTTGAGATACCAAGGGAACATTTCATGCAAAGATGGGCTTGATAAAAGACATAAATGGTATGCAGAAGCAGAAGATATTAAGAAGAAGTGGCAAGAATACTCAGATCAGATCAGATCAGTCGCTCAGTCGTGTGTGACTCTTTGCGACCCCATGAATCGCAGCACGCCAGGCCTCCCTGTCCCTCACCAACTCCCGGAGTTCACTCAGACTCACGTCCATCGAGTCAGTGATGCCATTGAGCCATCTCATCCTCTGTCATCCCCTTCTCCTCCTGCCCCCAATCCCTCCCAGAAGAACTATACAAAAAAGACTTCGGGACCAAGATAATCACGATGGTGTGATCACTCACCTAGAGCCAGACATCCTGGAATGTGAAGACAAGTGGGCCTTAGAAAGCAACACTATGAACAAAGCTAGTGGAGGTGACAGAATTCCAGTGGAGCTATTTCAAATCCTGAAAGATGATGCTGTGAAAGTGCTGCACTCAATATGCCAGCAAATTTGGAAAACTCAGCAGTGTCCACAGGACTGGAAAGGTCAGTTTTCATTCCAATCCCAAAGAAAGGCAATGCCAAAGAATGCTCAAACTACTGCACAATTGCACTCATCTCACAAGCTAGTAAAGTAATGCTCAAAATTCTGCAAGCCAGGCTTCAGCAATACGTGAACCGTGAACTTCCTGATGTTCAAGCTGGTTTTAGAAAAGGCAGAGGAACCAGAGATCAAATTGCCAACATCTGCTGGATCATGGAAAAAGCAAGAGAGTTCCAGAGAAACATCTATTTCTTCTTTATTGACTATGCCAAAGCCTTTAACCATGTGGATCACAATGAACTGTGGAAAATCATGAAAGAGATGGGAATACCAGACCTCCTGACCTGCCTCTTGAGAAACCTGTATGCAGGTCAGGAAGCAACAGTTAGAACTGGACATGGAACAACAGACTGGTTCCAAATAGGAAAAGGAGTATGTCAAGGCTCTATATTGTCACCCTGCTTATTTAACTTCTATGCAGAGGACATCATGAGAAACGCTGGTCTGGAAGAAACACAAGCTGGAATCAAGATTGCTGGGAGAAATATCAATAACCTCAGATATGCAGATGACACCACCCTTATGGCAGAAAGTGAAGAGGAACTCAAAAGCCTCTTGATGAAAGTGAAAGTGGAGAGTGAAAAAGTTGGCTTAAAGCTCAACATTCAGAAAATGAAGATCATGGCATCCAGTCCCATCACTTCCTGGGAAATAGATGGGGAAACAGTGGAAACAGTGTCAGACTTTATTTTTTTGGGCTCCAAAATCACTGCAGATGGTGACTGCAGCCATGAAATTAAAAGACGCTTACTCCTTGGAAGGAAAGTTATGACCAACTTAGATAGCATATTCAAAAGCAGAGACATTACTTTGCCAACAACGGTTCATCTAGTTAAGGCTATGGTTTTTCCTGTGGTCATGTATGGATGTGAGAGTTGGACTTTGAAGAAGGCTGAGCACTGAAGAATTGATGCTTTTGAACTGTGGTGTTGGAGAAGACTCTTGAGAGTCCCTTGGACTGCAAAGAGATCCAACCAGTCCATTCTAAAGGAGATAAGCCCTGGGATTTCTTTGGAAGGAATGATGCCAAAGCTGAAACTCCAGTACTTTGGCCACCTCATGCGAAGAGTTGACTCATTGAAAAAGACTCTGATGCTGGGAGGGATTGGGGGCAGGAGGAAGAGGGGACGACAGAGGATGAGATGGCTGGATGGCATCACCGACTCAATGGACATGAGTTTGAGTGAACTCTGGGAGATGGTGATAGACAGGGAGGCCTGGCGTGCTGCAATTCATGGGTTAGCAAAGAGTCAGAAACGACTGAACGACTGAACTGAACTGAACTGAACTGAACACTTGATTTACAATATAATATTTGCTTCAGGCATACAGCATATTAATTTGATATTTTTATAGTTCATACTTTATTTAAAATTATTGTAAAATGTTGACAATATCCCTTATGTATACATTACATCTTGGTATTCTATTTTATTCCTAGTAGTTTGGACCTTTTAATCTGCTTCACCCATACTTTCCCACCTACCAGCCCTCTCTTCAGGTAGCCATGTGTTTGTTCTTTGTACCTGTGAGTAGCATTCTGTTTTGTTATATTCCTGTAACTATTTTAATTTTCAGATTCCATATATAAATGTACCAGTCTCGAATCATGAATCACATCATGATATAGAATGCTGCAATAACTTGAATTCTATATTTTAAACAAAAAGACTCTATATTAAGTTATATAAATATAAAACTTCCTCTAGAGCTTCTTTATTTTTTCTCAATGTTGCTTACGATCTAATTTTCTGTCTTTTATACCTTTAATCATAAAGGTTATATCCATGTTTACCTGCTATTTTTCTTTATTTTTTTTTTATTTTACAATATTGTATTGGTTTAGTCATACATCAACATGCATCCGCAATGGGTGTACACATGTTCCCCATCCTGAACCCACCTCCCTCCCCATACCATCCCTCTGGGTCATCCCATTGCACCATCCCCAAGCTTCCTGTATCCTGCATCGAATATGGACTGGCGATTCATTTCTTATATGATATTATACATGTTTTAGAGCTTCTTAATGAAAATGAAAGAGGAGAGTGAAAAGTTGGCTTAAAACTCAACATTCAGAAAAGTAAGATCATTGCATCTGGTCCCATTACTTCATGGCAAGTAGATGAGGAAACAGTGGAAACAGTGACAGGCTTTATTTTGGGGGGCTCCAAAATACCTGCAAATGGTGACTGCAGCCATGAAATAAAAAGTCTCTTGCTCCTTAGAAGAAAGGTTATGACCAACCTAGACAGCTTATTGAAGAACAGAGACATTACTTTGCCAAAAAAGTCCATCTAGTCAAAGCTATATTTTTTCTGGTAGTCATGTATGGATGTGAGAGTTGGACTATAAAGAAAGCTGAGCACCAAAGAATTGATGCTTTTGAACTGTGGTATTGGAGAAGACTCTTGAGGGTCTCTTGGACAGCAAGGAAATCCAACCAGTCAATTCTAAAGGAAATCAGTCCTGAATATTCATTGGAAGAACTGATGCTGAAGCTGAAACTCCAATACTTTGGCCACCTGATGCAAATAACTGACTCATTTGAAAAGACCCGGATACTGGGAAGGATTGTAGATGGGAGGACAAGGGGATGACAGAGGATGAGATGGTTGGATGGCATCACCAACTCTATGGACATGAGTTTGAGTAAACTCTGAGAGTTGATGATGGCCAGGGAAGCCTGGCATGCTGCAGTCCATGGGGTTACAAAGAGTCGGAGATGACTGAGCAACTGAACTGACTGATAACATGTTTACGTCTACCAAAATTACTTTTTATTGTAAAAATAGAGACCTTGCTATGGTTTCAGAATGGAGAAATTTGACCTATGCTTGGACACTCACAGTTCTCTTTTCAGAAGTAAAGGCAGCAAGTTTAACAATAAGGCTATGGTGTTTCTTGGACATTTTACAGCGCTTTCAAGGAAAATTTAAAGAACTGAGCAAAAAATCATAGAAATGGATTCACTAAGGAGAACTTTTGTGAAAATCATCAAATTCAGAGGAAAGAGGTTAAAATTCTGAGCTCTTGAGTGATTATCTGGTCCCACATCCTGTCTTTTCAACTTTCTAGCTATTAACCATTGACAGCACAACCTTTCTCAGCTTTTACTTCCTCATCTGTCAAATTGGATAATCCTATTATTGCATAAAGTTGTGTGAAGTTTAAAAGAGTTAAAATGTGATAAGCATTTACACCAAAGCCTAGTGCATAGTAAGGGATCTAAAATTTTGTCTACTGCCATCATTTTTCTGCATGACTTTTTCCTCCCCACATCTCCACACTATTTCTTTAAAGGGATTCTCAGGAAATTGGAGGCTATGAAGTAGTGATCTAGGAAGGAAGTATCCTAATTTTGCAACCAGGCATTTGAAGAAGAAGTGGAGAAAAGCATGTGGAGATGGTGGGAAGAGTAATAAGAGTAAATAAGATATTACGGGATTCCTCAGGACTATGAGAAGGAAGGAGGAAGGGAGGGAGAAGAGGAGGTGCATGATCAAAATTAGTAAACAACTATAAATTCCGTGAGAGGCTACATGCCATGTCAGTACATTTCCATGATGTATTATGATAGTAATTTAGAAGTGAAACAGTTGTTGTTGTTGTTTATTTTTACTTTTTACTTTACTGTGTTCTAGGTCTAAAATATAAGTAAAGCCTCAAACCTGTACTTTAACAGGTAGTATTGATTATGATAAGACAAAATTCATTGAACCAAGAAAAGGGGGGTTATCACATAACTCAATTATTGTATCAGTTCAGTTCAGTCACTCAGTTGTGTCCAACTCTTTGTGAACCCATGGACTGCAGAACACCAGTCTTCCCTGTCCATCACCAACTCCTGGAGATTGCTCAAACTCATGTCCATTGAGTCAGTGATACCATCCAACCGTTTCATCCTCTGTCATCCCCTTCTTCTCTTGCCTTCAATCTTTCCCAGCATCAGGATCTTTTCCAGTGAATCAGTTGGAGTTTCTGCTTCAGCATCAGTCCTTCCAATGAATATTCAGGACTGATTTCCTTTAGGATTGACTGGTTGGATCTCCTTGCAGTCCAAGGGACTGTCAGCAGTCTTCTCCAACACCACAGTTCAAAAGCATCAATTCTTTGGTGCTCAGCTTTCTTTGTAGTCCAACTCTCACACCTGGAAAAACCATAGCTTTGACTAGATGGGCCTTTGTTCACACTACATGAACTGTGAACTTCCAGATGTTCAAGATGGTTTTAGAATAGGCAGAGGAACCAGAGATCAAATTGCCAATGTTTGTTGGATCACTGAAGAAACAAAAGAGTTCCAGAAAAACATCTACTTCTGCTTTATTAACTACGCCAAAGCCTTTGACTGTGGATCCCAAGAAACTGTGGAAAATTCTTAAACAAATGGGAATATTAGACCATCTTTCCTGCGTCCTGAGAAATCTGTGAAGATTTCTGTCAAAATGCACGTCAAAAAGCAACAGTTAGAACTGGACATGGAACAACAGACTGGTTCCAAATAGGAAAAGGAGTACATCAAGGCTGTATATTGTTACCCTGCTTATTTAACTTGTATGCAGAGTTTATCATGCAAAATGCTGGGCTGGAGGAAACACAAGCTGGAATCAAGATCACCAGGAGAAATATCAATAACCTCAGATATGCAGATGACATCACTCTTACGGCTGGAAGCAAAGAAGAACTAAACAGCCTCTTGATGAAAGTGAAAGAGGAGAGTCAAAAAGTTGGCTTAAATCTCAACATTCAGAAAACTAAGATCATGGCCTCCGGTCCCATCAATTAATGGCAAATAGATGGGGATACAATGGAAACAGTGAGAGACTTTATTTTTTGGGGTTCCAAAATCACTGCAGATGGTGACTGCAACCTTGAAATTAAAAGATGCTTGCTCTGTGGAAGAAAAGCTCTGACCAACTTAGACAGCATATTAAAAAGCAGAGACATTACTTTGTCAATTATTGTATACATAGTATTAAAAATATCAGAATTTTCTGAGCAGTGATAGAGTCATTATAAAAAGCCTCTGAAATCAGACGGACTTGGGTTTGAATTCCCGTCTGTTACTAGCTGTATCAGTCTAGAGAAATTATTCTCTGTCATAAAGCCTCTAAGATCTGCATACATAATTATATAAAACAAAATAGCTCTTTTTGATAGTATTGAATAATTATGCAATAGGTAGCTGTCAAGAGTGAAATCAGGCCTGTAAAGCATAGGGTTAATTCCTATCATAATCCTTCTGCTCCCCTGGGAGCCCCAGATCTAGGCCGCCCTTACCAAATCATTTAAAGGCAATTTTGTGATATTCATTCCACAAAAGTAGCATTTTCCTCAGGTCAGAGCTGCTTGAGGAGAACTTTACAGGACTGCTGTGAAATCCCAGCCCTCAGCTGGATGTTGGAGGTAACTCCCGCTCTCACAAACCAGGTCAGGCAGCCTGCTTGGCCCAGCACCCCTCCTTGGCAGACATATTCTATTAACTTTCTGACAGGGGCAGTGGCCCATGTAAGGACTCAATTTCCCCCCCCCCCCACCCCCTACCCCATGAGTCCATGATCACTTGTAGAAACTTTAATTTCAACACCTGCTTGACTTAACAAGGGAGCAGGAGCCTCTGCTTTTGCCTTTGACCAGAAGATGGGCTAGTATACCCTGCATCCAACCTTGTAAGATAGGATTCCAGAAACCTTGTTTCCTCTAACTTTAAATGAGGATAATATCCACTTATTTGTTCAAAGCACCTGTGGATCTGGGAATTCACATTAAAGTAATTTATTCATTTCCCACTCTTTCATTGAAATCAACACAAGAATGAGATCACGAAGGCCTTGTATACCGTACCCTATCATCGTTAACACTGTAATTAATGATACCTTGATTTTTTTTAAAAAAATCACTAAATTTCTTGTTTCTAAACAATGTGTGCCCCAATTCTAGGATGTGGCATACCATAAACAATTATGATCTGAAATATTTTGTCAGAAAACAAAATTGCAAACATGTATGGAACACATGAATGAAGAAGGAAGCTATTGCCATGCCATTTTAAGAAATAATATCACATTTGGATACGTCTTAGTATGTGAAAGAGACGTGCAGTTATCATAGAATTAAATAAATTATGCTATCTTCTGTTAACACACATGTAAATGGAAGATCTGGGATTTATATCCAAGCCTGCTTGATTCTAATGATCTGCTTTTTCTACCGTGGCATGAAAATGATATCAAAACCCAGAGTGTTAGCAAAAGGAATGACCATTTGGAGGTATCATTAAATGGTATGAAGGCCAAGAAAATTAAAACAGAAAAAGATACAGTAATTTAACAGATTGCAAGCGTGACTGGATTCTCATTACCGTTACTCTTCTAAGAACTTCACAGAATGAAAAATTATGATAGGCCCTGGGATCATATAGTCTAGAGGTTTGGATTCAGTGGCCAGAGTGGTGCCCAGGAACTTAACTTTTTTTAACATCGCCGGTTGGTGCTAAAGTTTGGTGAACCACTAGTAAGCACGACTGAAGCAACTTAGCAGCAGCAGCAGCAGCAGTAAGCCCCAGAGAAGCTAGTCTCTAAGCAGCTTTAGTAGCACCACAAGTTTACTTGTTGGAAATGTGACTTTCTTAGGCTCCCAAAACTACAAGAATCAGAAAATCCAGGGTGCAGGCCCATAGCCTGTGCTCCCTGCTAAAGTTTGAAAACCATTACTGGAGAGTATCTAGAACCAATAGAAATGGAGAGGAAAAGAAAAAGAAAAACAAAAAACAAAAAAAACGGAGAAGCTCAATGGCCTCTGGGATGAAGTGCCCTGGTAACAATAAGGAAACAGAAGGCAAACATCTTGTTTCCTTTCTGATCCTAAACTCAATAGACAATAAGACTTCAGGATCTATTTGCCCTGTTCAAGATCTACTGTCTCCTGCACCCCAGTGAATGTACCTAAAGGAAGAGGTTTTTAGACAAAAAGGAGAAGTACTGTAGTTAACTATGCCTACTTTCTAGCATTGAAAGAAAATGATGGAAGGAAAATGAGAGTTTACAGTGTAAAAAAAAAAAGATGTCAGACTTAGACTGGCTTTGTTTTGGATCCTGACTAAGCCACCTAGGGTCATAACCTCGGCAAACTGTTTGACTTCTCTGAGTCTCATTAGAAGTGAGTATTGCAATCTACTGACAGTGATGGCACTGGTATGCTTTCCAGGGATATCCAGGGAGATGGGCCTCACAGCTTCTGCTTCTCTCCTAGACATCCACAGGTGAGAAAGAAGAGACAGGGTCAGGAAGTTCATCAGAGCCCTTCCAAGAACGTCATCCCCACACCAGATATACACTGTTCTCCAATAGAGACTTATCTGTTCTTTTACTCAGAGGACTTGAAACATACTCACATTAGTAAAAGAAAAAATATGGGGGCAAAAAATAGCATCTGGAAGCTCTTGAACACAACTCATCCTTTGTGTCACCCAAAATGGATAGAAGAGAGAATATATGCCTCATATTTTAAAACCTCCAGAGGTTATCCATATGGACTGGGCCCCATCTTCTAACTCCCTCTGATTCTTGAATCTTCCCTCATTGTTTTCTCCACTCCTATTAGGACCTATTTCCAGTGTGTACATGTGCATCCCAAACTCCTGCTATATTTAAAATGAATCACCAACAAAGACCTCCCTACTGTATAGCACATGGCACTCTGCTCAGTGTTATGTGGCAGCCTGGATGGAAGGGGAGTTTGGGAGAGAATGGGCACATATATGTGTATGACCAAGTCCTTGTGCTGTTCACCTGAAACTATCACATTGTTAATTGGCTAGACCCCAAAACAAAATGAAAAGTTTTTTTTTTTTTTTTAATCTATTTTCAGAGCAGGGATAGAGACCCATACGTACAGAATGGATGTATGTGCACAAGAAGGGAAGAGGAGGGTGGGGCAAATTGGGGGATTGGGATTGACATATAAACACTGCCATGTGTAAAATAGATAGCTAGTGGGAACCTGCTGAATATAGTACAGGGAACTCAGCTCAGTGAACTGTGATGACCTAAATAGGTGGGATGTAGAGTGGGGTGGGATGGAGTTCCAAGAGGTAATGTGTATATGCATACATGTAGCTGATTCACTTTGCTGTATAGCAGAAAATAATGCAACGTTGTAAAGCAACTGTATTAAAACAAAACAAAATGAACAGACAGCCATTTTTCTTTTTTTCTCTAAGGGAACTCAGCTTCTCATAGTTGAGAAAGAAGTCCTGGCTGTCTTTTCTTTCTTATCCCCGTGTGTGTGTGTACTCAGTTGCTGCTCAGTCGTGACCAATTGTTTGTGACGCTATGGACTATAGCCCACCAGGCTCCTCTGTTCATGGCATTTTTTCCGGTAAGAATACAAGAGCAGGTTGCTATTTCCTATTTCAGGGGATCTTCCTGACCCAGGGATCCAACCCACATCTCTTGTGTCTCCTGCTGGTGGGCAGGTTCTTTACTGCTGTGCCACCTTATTTCCATGAGCCCTACCATCATCAGTTCTGTAAAATGGTAATGGAAAGTTTGCTGTGTCTTCAGGCTTTGAAGACAGTAGTCCTTCATGGTAGAAATAATTCAGAGGCTACATGTCCAGGCAAGTCTCTGCCTATCCATGTCTATTGTCAGGTTCTTCCTAAAATTCTTAGGAGGAGATAGTTCTGGAGAGAGTGACTATTTTTGTCCCAAACACAATACACTGTACTTCTAACTGAGAAAAATAAGCTCCCACTATTAATGTGATTTTTACCACCCTCACATTTAAAAAAAATAACTTTGGCATTATTGAGTTATTCGTGTTACACCCCACAACCACTGAAGGAGGTTTTGAATAAAACCCTGCTCCAGCCCAGTCAAATGAGATTCTCGGGGGGTGCGGTCTTAGCATTACAGCTATTTTAAAAGCTCCCAGCTGGCACTAATATGTAGCAGTGGTGGGAAAGCTATGTTTAAAGAACATTAGCTTACCTCCCAATCTGATTTTATTACAAAGTATCAAAAGGAAGCAGAAAAAAAAGTCATGATCAACTCAGTAATTCCTTATTCTTTCTGATTCCCCAAATTTATTATAGAAGGATGTGGAAAAAAGTGAAAGTGAAAGTTGTTCAGTCATGTCTGACTCTTCCAGGCCAGAATACTGGAGTGGATAGCCTTTCCCTTCTCCAGGGGATCTTCCCAACCCAGAGATCGAACCCTGCTCTCCTGCATTGCAGGTGGATTTTTTACCAGCTGAGCCACAAGGGAAGCCCACTGAAGAATCAGTTCAGTTCAGTTCAGTCACTCAGTCGTGTCCGACTCTTTGCGACCCCATGAGTCGCAGCACGCCAGGCCTCCCTGTCCATCACCAACTCCCGAAGTTCACCCAGACCCACGTCCATCGAGTCAGGGATGCCATCCAGCCATCTCATCCTCTGTCGTCCCCTTCTCCTCCTGCCCCCAATCCCTCCCAGCATCAGAGTCTTTTCCAATGAGTCAACTCTTTGCATCAGGTGGCCAAAGTACTGGAGTTTCAGCTTTAGAATCATTCCTTCCAAAGAAATCCCAGGGCTGATCTCCTTCAGAACGGACTGGTTGGATCTCCTTGCAGTCCAAGGGACTCTCAAGAGTCTTCTCCAACACCACAGTTCAAAACCATCAATTCTTCAGTGCTCAGCCTTCTTCACAGTCCAACTCTCACATCCATACATGACCACAGGAAAAACCATAGCCTTGACTAGACGAACCTTTGTTGGCAAAGTAATGTCTCTGCTTTTGAATATGCTATCTAGGTTGGGGGGCAAATAAATAAATAACCAACATTATACATCAAAGTTATTGTATGGATTATGTGTGTCAAGGAAATTAGCTCTAATACCTTGCACATAGTTGGTATTTAATACATTGTAAATGTGTCCATCCATCTTTTCCTCTTGCTTTTCATAGGAAGAGAAAATAAAATGAATTGATGCTGCTGTACTCTTGGTACTACATGCCTATATCCCTGACAGTTTCCTGATCTGTAGAATTGTTTACTAAATCTAGTTTATAGGATTAAATGAGTTAACCCACTTGAAAATATCCAGGAGGAACTCAGTTAATACTGGTGACCCTCTCCTATGTGCCCTATTTGTGGACTGAAGTTACTGCTTTGGCTGCCTGAAAAAGTCACTGTTGAGACTTCCATTTTTCTGTGGATTTAACATCTCCCAGAATACTAACAAGTACCCCCTGGTTATTTATGGTAGATTTAATTCTTGCTTATCTAAGCTGCCATCCAGTGCTTTTAACACTTGCTAATAATCACAGCCTCTACATCCACATTAAGGGCTCTGAAATGTGAATGTAGAGGCCTTCCTTCCTTAGAGGTTCGCTGCACAGGTTGGTAAATAAGTTTTCATGGTGTTGAGACCAGACTTCTGGGAGGGGTTTCATAGTCAAATTTTCCAAGTGATTCTCTCAATAACAGTCTTTGCTCTTAGTAAAAATATCTCTCGACTTTTATCTTTCTTCAGCCAATGACATCATCTTAGTTAAGCAAATCTGCAGTCCACCTCAGTGTTCACTCTTGTTTTTATTTTTATTTCTCTTCTGACAATTAACTTCAAACATTGAATCCTTGCAGCAGTGCTTGGAGTGGCCAGGAGGAAAACAGATTAGCTGAATGTTATCTTAATAGTTTTTATGTTTTATTTTCCTCACCTGATGGGTTTTTCCTCATACTCTGTCTAAGTCATGGCCACATTCCACTGAAGGACATTTAAGAACTTGCTGGGTTTGTTGTCAGCCTACATCTCAAATCCACATGCATCCATGCACCTCGTGGGTTGGAACGGTTGTGTGCTTTCAGCTCAGTCTGTTGAGATCATTGTCAATTGTACCTGAATGCACTTCTGAATTCCCAGTAGGCTTGTCCCTCATTTGTCTGATTACCCTCTTATCCCAGGAGCTCTCCTATTCTCTCCCCAGTTATAGTTGTTTTATTGCTAATCTATCTTCTTGGCTACACTAGGGGAAAAAAAAAATCTTAGAGCTGATGTTTGTTAGCCTCTATATGTCTTAGAAGTTGGTACAACCAAAATATATGCTTTGCAAGTTTAATGAATCAAATTATTCCAAATAATGCATTTTTTTCTCAATTGCATCATCACCATGGATTTCTAGCTAAATATTGGTTGAAACCACAGAGCATTTTACTCTCTGAAAACTGATTATTCTCCCTAATTTGTTCAAGACCCTTATTTCCAGTTTTGATGTAGTTCTCCTCCTAAAATATCTTGCCATTGCTTTTCATCTTTTTCACAGACTCCTCTTCCTCTCTTGTTTTTTTTTTTTAATTTAATAATATTTTGAATTGGTTTTTCTCTTCCTTATTTGCCATTCAGTTTCCCTGGGCACTGTGAATCACCACCATAATTTAATTATATAAGCCAGTAGCTCCAAAATTTGTATTTCTAGGCTACATCACTTCTCTGAATTCCAGAAACTATACCACGGTCTGGAATGAAGCAGATGCTCATTAAAGTGTTTTGTGAATGAATAAATGAATGGTACCTAAGAATGTACTTGCTTTTGTTCTTGTTTAGTCACTAAGCACTATCCAACTCCTTTGTGACCCCTTTGACTGTAGCCTACCAGGCTTCTCTGTCCATGGGATTTCCCAGGCAAGAATACTGAAATGGGATGCCATTTCATTCTCCAGGGGATCTTCCTGACTCAAGGATAGAACCCTTATCTTCTTCATTGGCAGGTGGATTCTTTACCACTGAGCCACCCAGAAAGCCCATACCTGGTCTTAGAGGGCTTTAAAAAATCAGATGAGCTTCCTAGGTGGCTCAGTGGTAAACAATCAATCGCCAATGCAGGAGACACAGGTTCTATGCCTGGTTTAGGAAGATCCACTGGCAAACGAAATGGCAACCCACTCTGGTGATTTTGCCTGGGAAATCCCATGGCAAGAGGAACCTGGCAGGTTACAGTCCATGGGGTTGCAAAAGAGTTGGATACAACTTAGTGACTAAAACAGCAACAACACAAAAAGTCAGATGCAGGTCAGACTGATGCACCGTATAACAGAACTTAAATGCAAACCACATATTGTATTTTAAATGTTCTCACAGCCACATTTAGAAAGCAAAATAAATGGGTGAAATTAATTTTAAATAATACATTTCCCTTAACTCAGTGTATCCCATGTATTGCCATTTCAACTTGTGATCTCTGTGTATCATTGTTAGTATGATATGTTATCATACTAAGTCTTTGACATTCAGTGTGCCTTCTACACCTACAGTTCATCTAGAGTCAGATGCTAAATATAGTTCCTAGTCTCACTACATTTCTAGCGCTTATCAGCCACTCATGTGACTTGTGGCTCCTCTATTGGATAGCACAGCCAAAGTGAGTGGAAGTCATTTCAAGTTCTAGAGCAGGAGACAAATATAAAAAAAGAAGAAGAAAAGTCAAGATTTGAAGTAAAATAAGAGCCAATCCTCTCCTTACTTAAATGTTTCCATTAATCTTTTCTGCTTGTTTAAGCAGACATTTTATTACATGTTACAGCACAGAAAAAAGACTGCCAGGAGAGAATCATCATTATTAACCTGAAGACTTACATATCATTAAAGACTGCCTTTTTGAGGCTGATGTCTGTCATGAACTTAAATATCCACACTTAACTCTTCTTCCTCATTTTGCCCGTTTGACTCTTCATTACTATCCATTTTTGTATGTAAGACTTAATACATCGAGCCTTTTTCACTAGAGTTGCTGCTTTCACTTCTCTATTTCTCCTTCCCACAGTCATTGTCTATCACCTCCTGTAAGAGTTTGGATAGGAAATTGAGAATGAATATGAATTGATCTCACCTGATTGTGGAAAGTCATATTGCAGTCTAAAGTAATAAAAGAAAAACCATATCATATAATGGAAGTGTGTTTCTGCCTAGATGTGCTACCATACAACCTTGATAAAAATAGCATTTTTTTCTTGCTAAATAGTATTGGGGTTGAGTCAGTGACTCAGAATCACCCGGGAGTCTTCCTGAGGTTTGGGCAGACGAGCCAGGGAGATGCAAAATGCCTCCGGCCTGCAGCCTACCTCCTGGTTTTTGACCTTGGCTTTGTCCTCCATCCCACATGTCAGATCAAGAAAACCAGGCAACAGCTTGAACGAGGCAAGGTGTGTAATATAAATACAATGAAATCTCTGCCCAGATAACTCCTATCGATCCTCTGGGGCTTTGAGCCACACTGCATTGAATTTTTTTTTTTTTTTTTAGGAGTGCCGACTGCACACACATTTCACTGGATTTATATGACTTTTTTCAAGCTGCTAGAATACCAATTAACAAAGTGCTAATATAGTACAAGTCTTGAAATAACTAATGCAGCTCTGTGAAGGCCTAAATCCTGAGGAACATTTTATCCTCTAGAAAAAGCCAGCTGGTTAGAGACTTTGGGGCCACTCACCCTCTCTGTGAGGATAAAGTAGGAGGTGCTTTGGGGTTGGATTTTTCTTCTCTCCTCGCTGCTCTCTTGGCATCCTTTTGAATGTCAGCCACCTCTTGCTTATAAACTCTGCCTCTGTCCGATAAACTTTGGAAAAGGAGTGAAAAATAAGCCCCATCTCTATAATACAGAGGGAGGCATTCTTGTCTTCTGACTTTCTGTCAGTACAAGAAAGAACTCCACCATTTCTTGAAATTAATCATCATTATGTTAACTTACCCTGTGTCCTTAATCATAGCTACTACTTCACTGAGAGGATTTTTCACCCACAAATAGTGTTTTTCATATATATGGTGTTATGAATAGTCTGATCACCATCTCTGAAGAGAGAGTAAAGGGGAAATAAATACAAAAATAAGTGATTTGGTGTGAGCATAGCTGTTTAATCATCATTTGAAGGATGGTGCTTAGGATATCCTTATATGCTAGGCATGACAGTAAAGTGGAAGTTAAAGGGAGGCAGATTTTGTCTCAGTATACAAAAAGAAAGTGCTGACAATTCAGTGCTTCCGTCTTTATGCCTCTCTCCTAAAAAAAAAAAAAAAAAAAAAGAAGAAGAAGGAATAAACAGCCTTAAAAGAGGGAGATCAATGAAGTCATTCAGGAAGATATGAAACACCCTATTTTGAACCCTATTTGAAAAGTATTAGAAGGAATTTAAGCTTTACAAGGATGTTGTAATGCAAAACAAAAGTCTCCTTTTAATCTAGAAATTACGTGATTCTGCGGTAGAGAGGTCTCTTGTCATCAGAAAGGCTAAGCCAGCTTTTTCTGAAGTTGGACGATTGTTTGAAGACAAAAGCCCCTGGTAACCCAGTGATAACATGTGTGTAGCAATCCCCACTTGGAAAAGGTCTAGGGAGGATAGAGGTGTATGTCAGAGGGCTGAGGACATGAGATTTAGGCCTGTGGAATCTTTGAACCAGTGGTGTGTTAAAGAAGAGTTATTAGGTGTCTCTCAGAACCTGCCCTGCACTTTTAAGGTCCCATATTATAGAAATAACTATCTGGTCTGAAATAGTGTGTTAAAACACAGAAATAGCACTATTGAGGAGCCCTGCCTTTAACTTAAACAGAACAAATTAAGGTTGGCAGGGGGAAACACTCCTTTTCTAGAGCCATCAGCATCTGCTCAATCAGATGACCTAATAAAAACAACACACAGATGCATTTTATGGCCTGGGGGTGTTTTCTGGGGCATGGATTAGACACAACTAATGAAGGCCAGGCAGCCCGCTTAGTGCCTCGGCTGGCCCTGGGTGGTAGGCCTGGCCAAGAAAAGCTCAATAACTAAACGGCAAAGAGAACAGATGAGTCCTCTAATTGGCAAAAGGGAAATGTATTTAGGGCTGCAGTAGGGTAGGCTGAGTTGGGTAATACAAATTTCACTGTGAACTTTCTTGCATAGGATTTAGTGGAGATGATGCTAGGATGTGCTGAACAAAAAGATTTTAGAGTTAGAGAACATACAGCCCAAATTCTCACTATTTGATGAACTAATTTCTAAAATATTCTTGACATACAGTTTAATTTGTTCTTGACTATGTTCACTAATATTCAGTTTTAAATTCTACACTGATCACTGAATCTACTAAGAGTCAGACCTGACTGAGAAGTGGGGGATGTAATTAGGAAAATTTCCTGCTCTATATGTAGCTTACAATGATGCAGAAAGACAAAACAAAACAAGCATATAACATAATCAATCTCTAGCCAAGTAAACACATATATTAATGAATAGTTTCAGAGATATCTAAACGTTGTGAAAGAAACTGTGTCTGATATAGAAAATAATATGGTGGAATCAATTATTGTATGAGTGATCAGAGACAGGCAAATGGAGGCGACATTTGACTTCAGGTAGAAGGATAATAAGGTGTCAGGCATTCTTTTTGAGGGATCTATTCTAATGATGCAAGCTTCTATTGGTAATTTTTTTAAAATAATTTATTTGCCAAATATCAAAATGAATCCACCACAGGTATACATGTGTTCCCTGAAATTTTTTTTAATTATTATTTTTCCATATGGAACTTCTATCAGTTCAACAAATACTCGTCTTGGTAAGTGCATCAGTAGGTCAGATGCTCTTCTATGTAACAGAGACATCATCCTTTTTTTTCAAGGACTTGCAATCCTCTTGGAAAGGACATAAAAGCCAAAATATACTACACATTGTAACATATTCAATATTAGAAATTTATATCAGATATCAACAACACAGTTGATGGTGGGGTTCATTTTTCCCTGGGAAATTTTTAAAAAGTGGCTAGTCTGTGTGCTGCAGAATGGTGAACCATAAATGTGGGACAGCCCAATATGTGCACAGATATGCTTGCATGAGATAACAAAGGATTTCAGAGTAACTGAAAGTGGTGTGGACAATTAAATATAAAATGGGAGATAGGGCAAAGATAAATATTTGTCTAGAGAAAGAATCAGAAATTATACATCAAAGATGATGTGTAAGGGTTTTGGTATTCAACTTATAGGTGATTAGAGTAACGTATAAAATAGTAAAGTGAAAAAAAAATAATAATAATTATAGGATGAAGAATAGGAGGGAAGGTTGAGGAAGAAGAAATAACATTTAATGAATACTTAATATATAGCAGGCCTTTTCATAAAAACCGTGTTTGTAGTAAATCATTTCTTATGGAAATCATCTGAAGAAACTGAGGCAGAAAGAGATCTAAAAAATGTGTTCAAGGTCACACAGTTTAGCAGAGCCAAAGTTTATACTAGGTAGTCTTACTCCAGAGTTTGTGCCCTATAGAAGGTTGCCACTATACATATATGATCCTGTTTATTTTATGTTTAAGGAGTAATCTTAGGGCTAGGTGTGTATTCAATGTATGTTTAAAAACCACATTAAAGGCTATGTTAAGGATAAGATCATGGAAACCTTACAATAGTAGAGGCATGAGCAATAATAAGGATCTACTTCTTATTTTTCTACGCACTAGTTCTAGTGTACCCAGTTAAGTTATACCCTGTCCCTTCTGTAGTCTTTATATATAAGAAAATCACCCTTTTCCTAGGTTTTTTCTAGGGTTATAACTGTTGTTTCGTCGCTACGTTGTGTCTGAATCTTTGCTACCCCATGGACTACAGCATGCCAGGCTCCTCTGTCCTCCACTATGTCCTGGAGTTTGTGCAAATTCATGTCTACTATTGGTGATGCTATCTAATCATCCTTTCCCCTGCCACTCTTTTCTACTTGTGCCTTCAGTCTTTCCCAGCATCAGAGTCTTTTCCAATGAGTCAGCTCTTCTCATCAGGTGCCCAAAGTATTGGAGCTTCAGGTTCAGTCCTTCTAATGAGTATTCAGGATATATCTCCTTTAGGAGTGACTGGCTCAAATCTCCTTGAAGTCCAAGGGACTCTTAAGAATTTTGTGCAGCACCACAATTCAAAATCTTCAATTCTTTGATGCTCAGCCTTCTTTATGGTCTAACACTCACATCCATACATGACTATTGGAAATACAACAGCTTTGACTAGACAGACTTTTATAAGCAAAGTGATGTCTCTTCTTTTTAATACAATGCTTAGATTTGACAGTCAGTTCAGTCGCTCAGTTGTGTCTGACTCTGCAACCCCATGAATCGCAACACACCAGGCCTCCCTGTCCATCACCAACTCCTGGAGTTCACTCAGACTCACGTCCATCGAGTCAGTGATGCCATCTCATCCTCTATCGTCCCCTTTTCCTCCTGCCCCCAATCCCTCCCAGCATCAGAGTCTTTTTCAATGAGTCAACTCTTCGCATGAGGTGGCCAACGTACTGGAGTTTCAGCTTTGGCATCATTCCTTCCAAAGAAATCCCAGGGCTGATCTCCTTTAGAATGGACTGGTTGGATCTCCTTGCAGTCCAAGGGACTCTCAAAAGTCTTCTCCAACACCACAGTTCAAAGAAATCAATTCTTCAGCGCTCAGCCTTCTTCACAGTCCAACTCTCACATCCGTACATGACCACAGGAAAAACCATAGCCTTGACTAGACGGACCTTTGTCGGCAAACTAATGTCTCTGCTTTTGAATATGCTATCTAGGTTGGTCATAACTTTTCTTCCAAGGAGTAAACATCTTTTAATTTCATGGCTGCAATCACCATCTGCAGTGATTTTGGAGCCCAAAAAAATAAAGTCTGACACTGTTTCCACTGTTTCCCCATCTATTTCCCATGAAGTGATGGGACCATATGCCATGATCTTCATTTTCTGAATGTTGAGCTTTAAGCCAACTTTTTCACTCTCCACTTTCACTTTTATCAAGAGGCTTTTTAGTTCCTCTTCACTTTCTGCCATAAGGGTGGTGTCATCCCCATATCTGAGGTTATTGATATTTCTCCCAGCAAGAAGGAAATGACAAACCACTTCAGTATTCTTGCCTTGAGAACCCCATGAACAGTATGAAAAGGCAAAATGATAGGATACTGAAAGAGGAACTTCCCAGGTCAGTAGGTGCCCAATATGCTACTGGAGATCAGTGGAGAAATAACTCCAGAAAGAATGAAGGGATAGAGCCAAAGCAAAAGCAGTACCCAGTTGTGGATGTGACTGGTGATAGAAGCAAGGTCCGATGCTATAAAGAGCAATATTGCATCGGAACCTGGAATGTCAGGTCCATGAATCAAGGCAAATTGGAAGTGGTCAAGCAAGAGTGAATGTCAACATTCTAGGAATCAGCAACCTAAAATGGACTGGAATGGGTGAATTTAACTCAGATGATCATTCTATCTACTACTGTGGGCAGGAATCCCTCGGAAGAAATGGAGTAGCCATCATGGTCAACAAAAGATTCCGAAATGAAGTACTTGGATGAAATCTCAAAAACGACAGGATGATCTCTGTTCATTTCCAAGGCAAACCATTCAGTATCACAGTAATCCAAATCTATGCCCCAACCAGTAATGCTGAAGAAGCTGAAGTTGAACGGTTCTATGAAGACCTACAAGACCTTTTAGAATTAACACCGAAAAAAAAGTTGTCCTTTTCATTATAGGGGACTGGAATGCAAAAGTAGGAAGTCAAGAAACACCTGGAATAATAGGCAGATTTGGCCTTGTAATATGGAATGAAGCAGGGCAAAGACTAAAAGAGTTTTGCCAAGAAAATGCACTGGTCATAGCAAACACCCTCTTCCAACAACACAAGAGAAGACTCTACATATGGACATCACCAGATGGTCAACACTGAAATCAGACTGATTATATTCTTTGCAGCCAAACATGGAGAAGCTCTATACAGTCAGCAAAAACAAGACCAGGAGCTGACTGTGGCTCAGATCATGAACTCCTTATTACCAAATTCAGACTTAAATTGAAGAAAATAGGGAAAACCACTAGACCATTCAGGTATGACCTAAATCAAATCCCTTATGATTATACAGTGGAAGTGAGAAATAGATTTAAGGGCCTAGATCTGATAGATAGAGTGCCTGATGAACTATGGACTGAGGTTCATGACATTGTACAGGAGACAGGAATCAAGACCATCCCCATTGAAAAGAAATGCAAAAAAGCAAAATGGCTGTCTGGGGAGGGCTTACAAATAGCTGTGAAAAGAAGAGGAGTGAAAAGCAAAGGAGCAAAGGAAAGATATAAGCATCTGAATGCAGAGTTCCAAAGAATAGCAAGAAGAGATAAGAAAGGCTTCCTCAGCCATCAATGCAAAGAAATAGAGGAAAACAACAGAATGGGAAAGACTAGAGATCTCTTCAAGAAAATTAGAGATACCACGGGAATATTTCATGCAAAGATGGGCTCGATAAAGGACAGAAATGGTATGGACCTTACAGAATGCAGAAGATATTTAGAAGAGGTGGCAAGAATACACAGAAGAACTGTACAAAAAAGATATTCACGACCCAGATAATCATGATGGTGTGATCACTCACCTAGAGTCAGACATCCTGGAGTGTGAAGTCAAGTGGGCCTTAGAAAGCATCACTATGAACAAAGCTAGTGGAGGTGATGGAATTCCAGTTGAGCTATTCCAAATCCTGAAAGATGATGCTGTGAAAGTGCTGCACTCAATATGCCAGCAAATTTGGAAAACTCAGCAGTGGCCACAGGACTGGAAAAGGTCAGTTTTCATTCCAATCCCAAAGAAAGGCAATGCCAAAGAATGCTCAAACTACCGCACAATTGCACTCACCTCACACGCTAGTAAAGTAATGCTCAAAATTCTCCAAGCCAGGCTTCAGCAATACATGAACTGTGAACTTCCAGATGTTCAAGCTGGTTTTAGAAAAGGCAGAGGAACCAGAGATCAAATTGCCAACATCCGCTGGATCATGGAAAAAGCAAGAGAGTTCCAGAAAAACATCTATTTCTGCTTTATTGACTATGCCAAAGCCTTTGACTGTGTGGATCACAATAAACTGTGGGAAATTCTGAAAGAGATGGGAATACCAGACCACCTGACCTGCCTCTTGAGAAATTTGTATGCAGGTCATGAAGCAACAGTTAGAACTGGACATGGAACAACAGACTGGTTCCAAATAGAAAAAGGAGTATGTCAAGGCTGTATATTGTCACCCTGCTTATTTAACTTATATGCAGAGTACATCTTGAGATTTGCCATTAGATTGCTCCAGAAGGAGCAAGCATCTTTTAATTTCATGGCTGCAGTCACTATCCACAGTGATTTTGGACCCCAAGAAAATAAAATTCGTCACTGCTTCCAGTTTTCCCCCTCTATTTGCCATGAAGTGATGAGACTAGATGCCATGATCCTAGTTTTTGTAATGTTGAGTTTTAAGCTTTTTTTTTTTTTTTCACTCTCATCTTTCACCCTCATCCTCATCAAGAGGCTTTTTAGTTCCTCTTTAGTTTCATTTGCATATCTGAGGTGGTTGATATTTCTCCCTACAGTCTTGATTCCAGCTTGTGATTCATTCAGCCAGGCATTTTGTATGATATATTCTGCATGTAAGTTAAATAAGCAGGAGGATGATAATGTACAGCCTTGTCTTATTCCTTTCCCAATTTTGGACCATTCAGTTGTTCCATGTCTGGTTCTAACTGTTGCTTCTGCATATAGGTTTCTCAGAAGACTGGTAAGGTAGTCTGGTACTCCCATCTCTTAAAGAATTTTCCACAGTTTGTAGTGATCCATACCTCTGAAGGCTTCATAGTCAATGAAGCAGAAGTGGATGTTCTTCTGTAATTCCCTTTCTTTCTCCATGATTCAATGAATGTTGGCAATTTAATCTTTGGTTCCTCTGCCACTTCAAAACCGAGCTTGTGCATATGGAAATTCCCTTCACTTACTGCTAAAGCCTATCTTGAAGGATTTTGAGCATAACCTTACTAGCATGTGAAATGAGTACAATTGTACAGTAGTTTTAACATTCTTTGGCATTGCCCTTCTTTAAGATTGGAACAAAAGCCGACCTTTTCCAGTCCTGTGGCTGCTGCTGAATTTTTCAAATTTACTGGCATTTTGAGTGCAGACTTTATTAGCATAAAACACTGGTGAAAGAAATCAAAGAGGACACTAATAGATGGAGAAATATACCATGTTCATGGATTGGAAGAATCAATATAGTGAAAATGAGTATACTACCCAAAGCCTTTTATAGATTCAGTGCAATCCCTATCAAGCTACTAACAGTATTCTTCACAGAGCTAGAACAAATAATTTCACAATTTGTATGGAAATACAAAAAACCTCGAATAGCCAAAGCGATCTTGAGAAAGAAGAATGGAACTGGAGGCATCAACCTACCTGACTTCAGGCTCTACTACAAAGCCACAGTTATCAAAACAGTATGGTACTGGCACAAAGACAGAAATATAGATCAATGGAACAAAATAGAAAGCCCAGAGATAAATCCATGCACATATGGACACCTTATCTTTGACAAAGGAGGCAAAAATATACAATGGATTAAAGACAAATCTCTTTAACAAGTGGTGCTGGGAAATCTGGTCAACCACTTGTAAAAGAATGAAACTAGAACACTTTCTAACACCATACACAAAAATAAACTCAAAATGGATTAAAGATCTAACCGTAAGACCAGAATCTATAAAACTCCTAGAGGAGAACATAGGCAAAATACTCTCTGACATACATCACAGCAGGATCCTCTGTGACCCACCTCCCAGAATATTGGAAATAAAAGCAAAAATAAACAAATGGGACCTAATTAACCTTAAAAGCTTCTGCACATCAAAGGAAACTATTAGCAAGGTGGAAAGACAGCCTTCAGAATGGGAGAAAATAATAGCAAATGAAGCAACTGACAAACAACTAATCTCAAAAATATACAAGCAACTCCTACAGCTCAACTCCAGAAAAATAAATGACCCAATCAAAAAATGGGCCAAAGAACTAAATAGACATTTCTCCAAAGAAGACATACAGATGGCTAACAAACACATGAAACGATTATCAACATCACTCATTATCAGAGAAATGCAAATCAAAACCACTATGAGGTACCATTTCACACCAGTCAGAATGGCTGTGATCCAAAAGTCTACCAGCAATAAATGCTGGAGAGGGTGTGGAGAAAAGGGAACCCTCTTACACTGTTGGTGGGAATGCAAACTAGTACAGCCACTATGGAGAACAGTGTGGAGATTCCTTCAAAAACTGGAAATAGAACTGCCTTATGATCCAGCAATCCCACTGCTGGGCATACACACTGAGGAAACCAGAAGGGAAAGAGACACGTGTACCCCACTGTTCATCGCAGCACTGTTTATAATAGCCAGGACATGGAAGCAACCTAGATGTCCATCAGCAGATGAATGGATAAGAAAGCAGTGGTACATATACACAATGGCGTATTACTCAGCCATTAAAAAGAATACATTTGAATCAGTTCTAATGAGGTGGATGAAACTGGAGCCTATTATACAGAGTGAAGTAAGCCAGAAGGAAAAACACCAATACAGTATACTAACGCATATATATGGAATTTAGAAAGATGGTAACAATAACCCTGTGTATGAGACAGCAAAAGAGACACTGATGTATCTTTAAGGATTTTAAATAACTCAACCGGAATTCCATCACTTCCACTAGCTTTGTTCATAGTAATGCTTTTGTTTTTTTTCCCCCTAGTGTACCCATCCTAAGTTCTACTGACTCTTTCTCATATGGAGTCTGTGTGTATGCATTCACTGTTCTGATCACTATTATTTAGAAATGGTTGGTATTATCCCTGCTGTTTGATACTAGAATATTGTCCAATGATCTAAATTATTTTGCTTCCATTCATAATTTCAGTCACCTGTAGTTGTAATACAGAACATGAGTTATCCATTTAGTCTTTCTTGTGGTTATTTGTAAAGTATTATTATTCATACTTTTCAAGTATGGTAAGTGTGAAATAGCCTGCAAGTGTCTTTTGAATATCATTCAAGGTATTTCTAAGAGAGGCATTCCTCTCAAAAGGGGATTGTCTTGTCCTGCCCAGTTATTAATCTCACAGAGAATGTTTTTGGTCTCATGGAAACATGTGGCAGATGTTTAAGAAATGCAGATTATTTCAATTCCATTGCACTTACACAATAGATTTAACACTGTATACTAGTCAGGCTTTTCCATCTGTTTCAGGTTTTAGAAGCGTAATTCATGTTAGCATAATAATATATACTGGAGACTTCTAGAATAGTTCACATTTCCACTCTGAATATAGTTTTTTTTTTTTTTTTTTTGCTATCAACTCAAATCAGACATTCTTGCATTATGTAGTGTAGTTTCACATTTTGTATCACAGTGCCACCAAGCCTCCTGGATGTTTCTTTAAGCTAACAATATTATTTAAAGATTGCTTTTAACTTTCTGCATGCAAAGTGAAAACTGAACATGACAGGATATCAAGGACAGGATCTCAGGGTTCTGACCCATCTCTGTCCATTTACTTTTCTCCCTTTGCTTATACTTCTATTAAGGTCATTTTCTTTTACTGCATAAAACAGTGTTCCTCAACCTTTTTGGTGTTAGGGACCAGTTTCTTGGAAAAACAACTTTTCCACAGACAAGGGAAGGGGTGAAGAAGGAAAGTTTCAGATGATTCAGGCACATTACATTTTTGGTACACTTTATTCTGTTATTAAGGAGGAAATGGCAACCCACTCCAGTGTTTTTTGCCTAGAGAATCCCATGGACAGAGGAACCTGGTGGCTACAGTCCATGGGGTCTCAAAAACTCGGACACGGCTGAGCAACTAATACTTATTCTATTATGATTACATTGTGGTATATAATGAAATAATTATACAGTTCACCATAATCACTGGGAGAAGAAAAGGAAGAAGCAGTGGGTTCCTTGAGCTCGTTTTCCTGAGTTCAAGTGGTAATGTGAGCCATGGGGAAAGGCTGTAAGTACAAATAAAGGTTTGCTCACTTGCTTGCCACTCACCTCCTGCTGTGCAACCCAGTTCCTAACAGACTACAGACTTGTACTGGTCCATGGCCTGAGGGTTGGGGACCCCTGGCATAATAGACTCCTCTATGTGGTTGAGAGCAGGTCTGCCACATCCATGTGTCTATATGCTTTGGACTTGCAGTGCAAAAGCAACAGCTCCACCTCAGGGGAGAGAAAAATAGTCAAATTGACTTGTACTAGTCTAATTGTGTTCTGTGTTCTGTACTCTGTGTACCTGGAGGAGGGCATAGAAACCTACTCCAGTATTCTTACCAGGATAATCCCATGGACAGAGGAGCCTGGTGGGCTACAGTGCACAGGGTCATAATGAGTTGGACATGACTGAGCGACTAAGCATGCACACTCTATCCAGTTGTTAGGTGGACAGTACTAAGAGGATCCTGTGAAGAGGAAGGGCTCCTAAATAATAGGCTGTGCAGTTATAAAGAATGATAGTGGGGAATTGTATCCTGTGGAGAAAGAATAAAGAGAGAAAGGAAGAAGGGAAGAAAGCAAAGAAAGAAGAAGGAAGAACAGATGCTGTAACTCACAACCATATTGGATGAATTTGGCATGGTCTGGTAACATTGAAGAAGTTACTATAATGAGGCATAGGTGACCCATCATTCCTAAGCCTGTCCCTTTGAGAAACTTTTGCACATACTCAATGGGATACACGCACAGGAATGCTTTCCTGGGTTCAGGATGGGGAACACATGTATACCTGTGGCGGATTCATTTCGATATTTGGCAAAACCAATACAATATTGTAAAGTTTAAAAATAAAATAAAAAGAATACACAATTATAAAAAAATAAATAAATAAAATAAAAGCCAAAATCTAGGACAAAAGTTTTATCAGCTGTAAAGTGTATGGATAAATTTTTGTATATTCATATAAAATTGTCTGTATATGTATAATACTAGAAGTGAATAAAGCTAGCTATGTCTAATGAAAGAATAGTTTTATTTACTTTAAGTTGGGAAAAAGAAAAGTATATAAAATAAATGTATTAAGATTCTATTCACATTAAGTTCAAAATAGGAAAAGATACTATATTGTTCAGATCAATATGCATTATATTGTTTATATAATATACATCCAAAGTATGTTGTTTACTGGTGGTAAAACTGTAGAGAAAAAAATTAAATGGTTATCAGAAAAGTCATTACAGTGTTTACTGTTTCAGGATAGTGATGAGGCACCTATCAGTCAAGAGTATATCAGGGGTTCCTGTGATGGTAACAATTATCGATTTCTTAACTTAAATGATAGTTACATGGAATCTCTCACTGTGTATGTGTGTGTGCTAAATTGCTTCTGTTGTGTCCGACTCTTTGTGACCCTATAGACTGTAGCCCACCAGGTTCTCTGCCCATGGGTTTCTCCAGGGAAGAATACCCTCCTCCAGGGCATCTTCCCAACCTGGTATTGAACCTAGGTCTCCTGCAGCTCCTGCACTGCAGGTGAATTCTTTACTGCTGAGCATCTGGGGAAGCCTTTCTCTATATATAATTATTTGTTAAAATGCAAGTATATCAATTAATTTTGGTACTTTTTTATGGAAGTGTAATTGACATACATTATGAAATAATAGCAGAGTAAATATAGTTACCCATTATACCAGAGGGTTACAAAATTATCTTTGTGATGAGAACTTCTACGAATTAACTCTTAGCAACTTTCAAACTTACATTAGAATAGCACTGATAATAATCATGATGCTGCACAATGTATCACCATGACTGACATTTTATAACTGTAAGTCTGTACCTCTTGATCCCCTTCACTCATTTGTCCACTCTGTCCATCCCCACACCCCAACCTCCTTGCCCTTTACATCATCACATACTACATAGTGAAAGTCGCTAAATCATATCTGACTCTTTGCAACCCCATGGACTATACAGTCCATGGAATTCTCCAGGCCAGAATACTGGAGTGGTAGCCTTTCCCTTCTCCAGGGGATATTCCCGGCCCAGGGATCAAACCCAGGTCTCCCACATTGCAGGCAGATTCTTTACCAGCTGAGCCACAAAGGAAGCAGCAGTCTGTTTTCTGAATCCTTCTGAATCCTTGAGTTTTGTTTTGTTTTCTAGATTCCACACATAAGTGAAATCTTTTTGTACCTCTCTTTCTCACTTGTTTCACTTAGCATAATGCCCTCAAACTCCATTCATGTTTTCACAAATGGCAAGATCTCATTCTTTTTTTAAGGCTGAGTAGTATTCAATTGTATGCAGTTTCCACATTTTCCTTATCCGCTTATCCAGCGTTGGTATCTTTTACATTAAATACAAAAATAAGTTTTTACTGTACCTTCTTTTGACTATGGGCTTGTAGATGAGAAATGTTTATGATTTTGCTTCTGTGGCATACTATAATTGGGCAAATTCTTTCATCTCTTTTCCTGTCATTTTCCTTAGCACATAATTGAAATACTAAAATAATGATTAAAGTGACAATGACAACAATGTTAACAATATCTCAAAAACTCGTGAAATCAAATATGTTCATGTACAGTCACTTAATAATTTGGTTGGTGTATAGGAATATTATATGGAGTGTAATTTTTGTACTTTATTTCTGATAATAATAAACAGAGATTTAATGAGAAGTATATTGTTTCTGTCTGGTTCTTTGCCAACACTTGGCCCTTATCTTTGAGCTGTTTGTATTAAAATATAAAATTAACCAAACTAATTGTTTATCTGGGCATCCATAATATTTTAGAAACTTTTCATTGCTGGGAGTTAAAAGTGAAAAAAATGTTATTTTTAATAAGTTCTCCATAAAGACTGGATTTTTCCTTCACTGCCCACATATGTCCAGTGCTAGAATTCATAGGATATGAATATAATATGACCTGATACCTATTTTAGTATCTTTGTACAAGATTTTCACATGATAATGAGTTTAACAGAATTTTTAAAATGCAGATATTTTGACCGTGACTGATTAAAAGCACTTTTCTTTGTATTCTGAGTTACCCTGATACCACACTTTATACCATACTTTATCTCATGTTAGGTGGCATTAGAGTAGCTATGGGCTATGTTATCATCCAGCTAAGGGGAAATTAAATTGAAAATGTATTTAATTTGTATTTAAATAAAATATAGTTATGTGACTTACCATCATGTCTGAATATAATTTAGTTAGTTCTGGCTTTCCATTATGGGATGAGCTTCCGGGAATACTACTTAAACACACTTTGCTGACTCACCTGACATTATAGCACAAATGTGCAATGATGGATGTCATATCCTTATCTGAATGTATCTTCTGAATCCCCGAAAAGTATGTGGATACTAAGGGAGAAAACAAATTTGAAATGTGTGGACCCAAACCTGGTCTATAAAATGTTAAATTATTCACAACATTATAATGCAAAATAGTAAATAAAAAATTCAGTTCTGGTTAAGTCCTGGTTAAATAGAGACTCTCTCGTGCCAGAAATATACCAATTATTCATTGTTAAAATAAATCTATTGAATTATGTAATGTAGAACTGATAGATTAATGACTGATTGATAATTTGATATAAATTACATGTGATTCAATGTTTTAGTACCCTGAATTTTTAAAGTAAAAACCTTTAGCAGTAGCACATGCAGCAAAAGCTTTGTGTTCAAAATTTCATGTTTAATGCATCTCTAATGTCAATAAATTTTAAAAATAGATAAAAAACACTAAAGGGTAGAATTGGTTAGGTCTATAAATAATACTTAAAATGTGTTATCTGAATGGTTGTACTAAGTTGCTTCAGTTGTGTCCGATTCTTTGCGACTCCATGGACTGTAGCCTGCCAGGCTCCTCTGTCCATGGGATTCTCTAGGCAAGAATACTGGAGTGTGTTGCCATGTCCTCCTCCAGGGGATCTTCCTGACCCAGGGGCCCAACCCACAGCTCCTACGGCTCCTGCACTGCAGGTGGATTCTTTACTGCTGAGCCACTGGGGAAGCCACACAAATGGTCAAATAAGCAGATGAAAATACACAACATCATTAATCATCAGGAAAATGTAAATGAAAACCATGATGAGATAAAACTGCAATGTTGGTAATAGAAAAGGCAGATACTCATATGTTTATTTTAAGGATGTAAAGAAATCAGAACATTCGTATACTTTGTGGGAACATAAAATGATACATCAGCTTTGGGAAATAGCCTGAAAGTTTCTTTAAAAAGTTCTGAAGCATTTTAGTAAAAAGTAGAGACAACTGAAATGTTTATCAAAAGAGGCAAAAGAAAGCTACAATATCATTAAAATTGATGATGCAAAAAAAAAAAAAGTTACACATAAAATTATCTTATGTTCCAGCAATTTCATTCCATGAGAAATTAAAACACATATCTACACACAAACTTGTATATTAATGTTACTATCAGCAGCTCAATAAAAAAGTGATACCAGGAAAAAAATCCCAAATGTTTGGAAATGAAAAAAAAAATATAGGGATTTCACTTGGACATTAGATAAAACGTCAAATCAAATGAAAATAAATACATATTCAGGTTATGAAATTGTAAGAAATACAGCTCAAACAGCATATTTAGGGAAGTAGTATCTTAAAAAATTTTAAAGATTATAGTAGATAAAAAGAATGTTAAAAGAAAACCAAGGACCTGAGTTCCACACACTTACATATGTTCCAACATTTCTAGGCATTTGCCCAAGAAAAATGAAAATACATGTCCACACATGCACATATACATGATTGTTCATAACAGCATTAGCTATAATAGCCGCAGATGGTGACTGCAGCCATGAAATTAAAAGACGCTTAGTCCTTGGAAGGAAAGTTATGACCAACCTAGATAGCATATTGAAAAGCAGAGACATTACTTTGCCAACAAAGGTTCGTCTAGTCAAGGCTATGGTTTTTCCTGTGGTCATGTATGGATGCGAGAGTTGGACTGTGAAGAAGGCTGAGCGCCGGAGAATTGATGTTTTTGAACTGTGGTGTTGGAGAAGACTCTGGAGAGTCCCTTGGACTGCAAGGAGATCCAACCAGTCCATTCTGAAGGAGATTGGCCCTGGGAGTTCTTTGGAAGGAATGATGCTAAAGCTGAAACTCCAGTACTTTGGCCACCTGATGCAAAGAGTTGACTCATTGGAAAAGACTCTGATGCTGGGAGGGATTGGGGGCAGGAGGAGAAGGGGACGACAGAGGATGAGATGGCTGGATGGCATCACTGACTCGATGGACATAAGTCTGAGTGAACTCCGAGAGTTGGTGAGGGACAGGGAGGCCTGGCGTGCTGCGATTCATGGGATCGCAGAGTCGGACACGACTGAGCGACTGATCTGATCTGATCTGATCTGATAATAGCTGCAAACCAGAAACAATCCAAACGTACTCTAGCTGATTCATGGACAAATACATTAGGGTGTATATACAGACTACAGATTCTCATCAATAAAAATAAACCAAACATTGATTTTTTGCTCAGATGGTAAAGAATCCACCTGCAATGCAGGAGACCTGGGTTCCGTCTCTGAGTGGGGAAGATCCCCTGGAGGAGGAAATGGCAACCCACTCCAGTATTCTGGCCTGGAGAATTCCATGGACTCTGTAGTCCATGGGGTCGCAAAGAGTCGCACACGACTGAGCGACGTTCACTTACAAACACTGATACATGCAATGGCATGGATGAATCTCTTTAACATTGTTCTGAGCAAAAGAAACTGTAAAAGACTGCTTAGTTTCTCAGTCATGTCTGACTCTTTGTGACACATCATGCTTTAGACCACTAGGCTCCCCTGTCCATGGGATTTTTGAGGCAAGAATAATGGAGTAGTCACAATTTCTTTCTTTAGGGCATCTTCCTGACCCAGGGATCTAACCTGTGTCTCCTGAATTGCAGGTGGAATTCTTCACCTGCTAAGCCATCTAGGAGGCCCGATAGTTCTCTTCATACGGCACTCTAACATGCATATGTTTAGGGGCAGAAAATAGATCACAATTATTAAAAGCCAAGAACTGAGTGGGTGGGGAAACTGCCTGCAAAGATACTGAGAAAACTTTTTGAGTAACTGAAAATGTCCTGAATATTGATTATGGTGTTGTTACATTATGCATATATTTGCCAAATTCTTTGGACTATGCATTGGGAATGTAGGAATTTTATTGCATGAAAATTTATACCTCAATAAAGTTGTTTAAAATCTTTCCTTTGAAAAAACAGTGATTGGGGAGAGAAAAAAAAATGTTGAATTAACCTCTATGCAAAAACCAGCTATATGATGTAAGGAATGTAACTTAGAGTATATGAAATCAGTCTCTGTTTATAAACTGCAAGTCTATATATTTACCTCCCCATTTTGAGGAAAGAACAATCGAAATTGTTTATGTGAAAGTACTCTATAGAAACTGTTCCATTAATATCGCCATAGCACGGTTTTCCCATCTGAGTTATATGCCTTTTGTAATGCTTGTACCTTTAAAGGCTTTGAAGTAATAATGCAGCTACATACCACATACTGTATTTCCACTTCCAGGCATTTACTTTGCATAGATCCAGATCTTTCCTGATATTCCCTCTGCTTAGCTGGCTTTGATATGAATGCCTACACATAGGAACTTCTGCAGTTAATTTCAGTCCCCAACAGTTCACATTCAGGACTGTTTAAGCAGTCTTGAATCCACAGTCTCCATTAGCAATGACAGGTGACACCTCAAGGTGCCTTGGGCAATTCCCTCGAAAGGTCGGCTATAAACACATTTGTTCCTACACTTTTTCTCTCTCCCTTCTCCTAGCACCAAGCCCAGTTACTTCTGTTTTGTAAGTCAGTGTCTTCATCAGTACCACACAGCTGAAAGAACAATATACTTAGGTGACAATTTTTAGCTGGAAGCAAATCTGATTAATGAGGCAAGGCTGAAATTAACTTTTCCTCATGTCACACACATTTCCCGAGTCATGTAAAATCCCCCTTGTTACGCTACCCATTAACATCATCACCACCAATAACCACATTGAAATATAATGTACTTTTTACCAAAATAGGCATCTATCCATATCCTATTATCCCTGTAAATAAAATGTGACATGATTTGATATTAACACAGATAAATTTGTCCACTTAGAGAGCTCTTTCAATACAGTATTTCCTGATGGCATGTCCCATATACATATATACAGATAGGCATATTATGTTAAAAATAGTAATAGGTACAACTTGACAAAAATGGAATACAGAGTAAGGCAGAAATCTTTGACAGGTAATTATTGTGAATGGCAGTAATGCCGTATACATTTAAAAATAATCAACCATGTAACCAAAGGCAGAATGCTGTTCCCATTCAAAATTAATTTTGCAAAGGAACTCTGTTCCGCTTTCTGAAATTGTTTTCAGAGTTGAATAATAAAAATGGCAAGTGCTCCAATTCCTCTCCTTTGCCTGTCTATACTTTAAAAAAATCCATTTGGCTAAGACCCACAGAGCTTAACAGTAAATGTTGCATATTATCATTGTAATTGGAAATAAATAAATTAGAAATCTGCTAATAGAAGATGTGTTTATGAATAGAGTTAGTTGGCCAGAAAATAATTAGTTTTTTTAAAAGGCTAAAAATATAATTACTAATTTTCTTATTACCTAATGAAACCCATGTTATTTTTTAAGATACTTTTTCTAGATAAAAATTGTCAACATGAATTTCAGTTTGCAACCTGGAAGCAACTAGATAAATTTAATGTGCAGGAATCTCTAGATTATCCAATCTGCAGTAATATATGGACAAATAGTATTTATTTTATGAGGTTTTTTAAATGTTGAATGAACTTTTACACATAAATCACCTAAGATATTATGTTGTGTATTATTAGTGCTCAATAGGTATTAGCTGTTAATTATCACTGTTGTTATTAATATTCCAGGTCTGCCTTGTGAGGTAATGGTGTCATGCTTTCTAGCCTGGTTTACAGAGCATGCAGTATTATGATCTGTTTTTAGTTTTGCCACCGAGTAATGTCTGGCCTTGAGCAAGTTAGCAGGTCACTCTGGAGGTATTTTACTTTTCTTTTTTAATGGAGAATCTTAGTGTAGATAAAGATCATATCCGTTTTCAGATACTATAACTAAGTCAGCGCCTGATTGGCATCAAAATGTTCCCAGAACCAAAAATACATTTCTGCTTCTAATAGTACTCGTGATGATCTTATACAAAAGGTATCTGAGTATTTCTTTTATTTCAAATGTTATAAATGAACAATGCCTTTGATGTTTGGTGTTCCCATGTCCTCCAAGTCACATGCTGCATCCCTCGTCAGCAGATGGCCAACCTCATTATTTATTCTCGCCATGTGAAACTAAGCCCAATAGATAGTGAGTGCCACCTGCATGCCAGGCAAATGTTAGTTCGATTTGGAATATGTGTAAACAGAGGCTTATAGAGATTGAGTGAGTTACCTGAGCACTAACAGTCAAGTATCAGTATCAATAGTACCGTTCTCTTTGTAAATGTTACTTTAACTCATTTAAAAAAATATGCATTATAAGTGTAAACAAAGTTAAAGTTCAAACCTTCACACCCCTACCTTCTCTCTTTAAATTCTACTCTCCCAGTCTTCCATTTTATTTAAAAACAATAACAAATATAGATACGTGAAAGATAAATTTAGATCTAGATCTATATAATCTTTATCTACCTATACGTCTTTGTTGTTATTGTTTTTAAATAAGCATAAAGGGTGAAAGAGGGATAAAGCAGGCTAAGTGGTCCTCCTGGCCTCCTATTTGTCGAACGTATTTCCAAGTATACATAATGCTATTTATTATACTATCAGTCTTGTTTATGTTCACAACAGTCAATAGTACCTGTAAGCTCCACAGAGAAACTGTATCCTCATGACTAGCATAGTTCCAGAACAAAGAAATTCTTAGAGATGGCTTGGGAAATTACAAGGAGATAGTCCCTATTGAAGACTCCCTGTTTGACTCATTTAGTGCAGTGGACTGACTGTAAGTAACATAAAATGTTAGGCATTATCAAATTTACCAAAATTTAATTTATAAAACACATCAATTTTGTTTTTTATAACTACATAATTCATAATTAAGCTTATTTTCGTTATAAACCATACAATTTTGGTCACACTAAAGTTAGTAAAGTTCTTTCTTTGACTCCATTAGCTATAGCTCTTGTCTTGACATCAAGACAAGGGCAGACAAAGACCCTGACTCAAGTCTTTGCCTTGTTTTCAGCAAACAGTGTAGCTGAATTCCAGTTGGGATCCCAGTACACTGGGATTGGAACCAGTCCATTAAGCAGTCAGTTGATTAACCAGTATTTTTAATCAATCGTAGATTATCCCGATAGTAGTTTAATTCAACCACTAAATCACAACCATTTTTTAAAAGCCTATAACAGGAGGTACTGCTGAAAGGAAGATCTATCTAGTATGCTGCCAATTATACAAACTAACTTGTTTTTGGCAGTATTTTGGCATAGTTAAGTAATTTGGCATAATTAACTCCTAGTGATTGAGGGTGTGATCATTTGGGATGGAATGAAAGACAGGCTTGGTGTCAGGCAGACCTGAATTCTGCCCTCATAACTTTGACTTTTCAGGCTAGTTCACATACTCTGCCAGTCTTTCTTACTTTAATCATCAAAAGGGACAATAGGATTTACCTTTCCTGCTTTCCTTAACAAATACAGATATTTATATTAAAGCATTGCACAGTAATATATGTATTAGGTGTTTAATACTTAATGGCTGCTATATTTTATTGCTGTTACTGTTAAATATAAACAATATTAAATAATACACAGGTTGTTACTAGATATTCCATCTGATATTTAAATTGTAATTGAATCAAGAAATATGTAGTCTATAGCTGCTTTAATGAGACATATAGGGGAAGAGTTTTGCGATTGTGAGATGAAATTACAACTCCTCTGGAATAAATAAAACCTTGATGTAGTTAATGAGTGAACCACTGTGAGAGAGAAACATTGGGAGAGAGTGGGTGGGTGTGACTGGGAGAAAGTACTGGGGAAGGAACCAACCAAGAGAAAGATAAAAAATGTATTAACTACAGTTTCTGAATAGTTGCATTTAAAGAATATAGTGCTAAACATAATTAAATGTTTTGTCTCAAGGTATGAGACCTTCAATCCATATATTTCTCCTAAGTCCCTGCTTTTGTGTTATTTTAAAAGTAATATTAATAATAATAATTTTCAAAAACACTGTCACCACATTATTCTCAAATTAGTGCTCAGTGGATTGTGACAGTCAATGAACTAAAGTAATTAGACCTCCTATGTGATCTTAAATATCTTAGAGGTGTGCAAAACCATGGACCATGGGGAAGCCATCTGTAAACACTGAGAAGAAAAAGGCAGATTGGGGAGAGATACTCATATCTCTTTGGTACTTTCTTCTGACTTTTTATGTTTTGTTTCATTACCTTCTCAAAACTATGCAAAGGTTATTTATTACCACTGTATATACATGTGAAAATGAAAGTGAAGTTGCTCAGTCATGTCCGACTCTTTGCGACCCCATGGACTGTAGCCTACCATGGGATTTTCCAGGCAATAGTACTGGAGTGGATTGCCATTTCCTTCTCCAGGGGGTCTTTCCAACCCAGGGATTGAACCCAGGTCTCCCTCATTGTAGACAGACGCTTTACTGTCTGAGCCACCAGGGAAGTCCTAATATTAAACCCTAAGAATTGAAGAGGTAGGAAATGGCAGTGCCATAACAAATACAAGTCTCTGGGACTCCTTTCTTTTTTCCTCTATTGTCTTCACTCTATCAGAGCTGTTGAGTGAGAACATCAATATGATGAATAAAACAGAAAACAGAGTATCTTGTGTGCTGAGTTGGGGAAAACTTCCTGAAAAAGAACACTGTGACCTTGGATGGATGGCAAGTGGTGGCAGGCATTCTAGTTTCCGCTGATTTTTGTGAAATGAAAACAAGCAGATGGGAGTGAATGCATTTCTAAAACTCTGCGTGTGTGTTCAGTTGCTTCAATCATAACCAACTCTTTGCAGCCCTATGGACTGTAGCCCATGAGGCTCCTCTGTCCATGGATTTCTCCAGGCAAGAATACTGGAGTGGGTTGCTGGGCAGTCCTCCCGGGGATCTTCCCAACCCAGGAATCCAACCTGCATCTCTTGTCTCCTGCATTGGCAGGCATATTCTCTACCACTAGCACTATCTGAGAAGCCACAAAGCATCCTAAAAAACCGGAAAACATTTTCAGAACGGAAGTAGTTTGGTGAGCTGGAACTGGTGGTTAAGTCTTCTATAATACTAATCACCTAGATCAGCATTTCCCAAAATTTGTTCCATCATTGATTCCAGGAACCACAGGTGCTTCTGGGGCATAATGTACCAAAGTCAGATCAGTTTTTGTTGGTAAAATGTTAAAATGATTTTCCTTTTTATACTACATATGATTCATATTGGCATATTAAAGTCTTTGTGATTTCTGCAATAAAATGAAAAACAGTTTCCATTCAATATTTTAGATGAATAATTAATAATTTTATTCAATAGGAATAAAAATATTGTATGGAAATCATAGATTCAGATCTTAGCTCTACCATTTACTGGTTATGTTACTTAGGGCAATTCTTTGAGTTGATATTTGCTCATCAGTCGATTGGTGATCCCACTGCAGGAGACTGTCAGTTCAGGGAAATATTGTATGTGTGGTATCTATTACGTAGTAAGTATTCAATAAATATTAGATGTTCTTCTCGCCTTCCTCTACAAAATCCATGTTTTTTCTCACCAGACAGATAATTGCCTTGGAGGAAAAAGGTTGTCTATTAGACATATTTGCCTTGTATGAAAAGAGTTTGTGTCAAAGTCTAGTTTTAGGAAGGAAGGATTGCTAAGCTCTTTCTGTCACATTGGCAGGCACCCATCCCATTCTTGGAAGCTACTAATATAAAACACTGCAAGTCAATATTTCCATGTCACTTAAAAAAATTCCTTTTCATTGAGAAAAAAAAAATCTCAAGATACAAAATTGCTGCTGTATTTCACCTCTCACGCACCAGGAGAAGAAGAAGATGTGCACGGGGCTCCCTCATCCCCAGTGGGCCATTCAGGTGTTTCCCTGTCCCTCTGTCCTCATACCCTCTCTCTGCCCCTCCGTTTCCTGGGGTCTCTATTTGGAACTCTTTCATGTTTACTCAGTAACTTGGATTATCTCTTTTACTTATGCTGGAATTTGTCAACATGAAAAGGAGTGAGGGATGATCTTTCACTTCTTGTAAACACTTCATTATTTGCCTTTGGTATTTGAAGACAACAAAACAAAACAAAGCATATTCTTACAGTGTCTCCTCAGTAATTACGGCTGGTGTTGTCAGTTCCAGACAGTCCTCCTGCCAGCATCTGAAATGTCTAGCAGAGAAAGACAAAGAAACAGAGTTAGCCATTTTTATTCTTTGCAAACTGATAGCCTAAAATCAACTCAGCTGTCCTTGCTCTCTGGCAGTCTCCCAAGCCAAATGTGCCTCTCCTGTTTGGGGGTGCTACTTTTCTTGAAAACATGTTTGGACAGGGGACTGCCAAGGAACCAGCAACAGAACTGAGCCAGTCATTTTCCTAAGACATTACCTGACCTTCAAAATGCTGATTTTCTTTAATCCTATATATGTTACCGTTGTCCTCATTGCCTTTGCCTGGAATTTCCCGGAAAGTATTTGTTTTACATTTTATCTCCTTAGCCTCTATGTTTGCCTTGACATAATTTAATGAACATATTTAATTTCATAGATTTTTTTATCCTCTTAGACAAATGATATTAGGTAAATAATAGTTTCTTAGAATTTTCTCTTTTCTGTTGTTATCACACTATTTACACATACGAAGAAAGAGAGTAAATGTAAAAGAAAAAAAGCCCTTTGGTAGGTAGATTAAGCTTACTATCTCTACTGCCTTTTGCTTACTTCATGACCTTGAACAAATAGAACATGTTTTTGTACCTTAGTTTCTCTCACCAGTAAGAAAGAAAAAGTAATATGCATTTTTATTTTAAGAAAAACATAATGGACGTTTTAGGAACTTCCCATTCAGACAGGATGGCATAGACCTGTATCTTTCTGTTCTTTGCTAAGCACTATATAAACCCTGGAAATAACACAGACAACATCAAAGGAGAACTCTGTAAATGTGGTAAGAGGGAACTGAGCTGGTTTAGGACCCCAGGACTGAAAGAATAGGCATTTTAATATCCCCCCACCCAACAGATGAAGACTACTAAGCCCTGAGATTTTCTTACCTCCAGGCAAGCCATAGAATGTGTCCCTGGTAGGTTCATTCCTCCCCTGAATATAGCAGAGTACATATGACATCAGAAGAGCTCAACACAAATATGACCAGCAACGTGGATCTACCAGAAGCTCTGCCAAAATTAAGTGTCCACGGAAAAGCACTCTCCTTTGCTAGAGGGCCGGAGATTCCCCTTTCCCACAGAGAAATACTGAGACCTGAAAGTAGAAGAGGAAGAAGGGATCTAGTCACAACACAACAGGAAATTCCATTTGGGAGTCTTTTCTCACAGTCCTGAGACTGTCTTTTCTTTTCTTCAATCCTGACCCTCAATCCCATTCAGAGACACTGGAGGTGGGGCACAACCAATGAATGGATACAGCCACAGTAAGCAGCTAGAAACAGAAAAAATCACCGCTCTTCAGAGGTATTGAAGTACATGGATAGAACAGGCAAGGAGGAGCTAGCAGTAGCAAGCTTCTGTTTTAGAGACAGTCCTTAACTCAGGAGGCCTGAGACTCCCTCTCTGCAGAGACAACCAGACAGCTGAGGAAGGCTGGGGAGACTGCTCAGGTGATCCCACCACATCACTCCTCCATGAGAAGACAAGCAGCAGCCCAGTATGGGGAAATCCCATTTGTGTTCATTTTGGGATCCATGCTGGTACCTAGTAAACTGAAAATAAAACAAAAACAAGAAACCAACCAACCAAACAAGGCTGAGGAAGTTAGAGTGCCATTGGAGCCCCAATCTACAAATGTAGGCCAAGACTTGCATGATAAACCTAAACACAGTGACTAGTTGCTAGAGTTAAATGGGCAGTAAGTTGTTAAACCTAATCGACACTATGTTGAGAATACTATAGAAAATCACCCATTGTAGCAGGAACCAAGAAAATAATTTAAATGAGAAATGATAGTAAATTAATGCTAATGCCAAGATTAATGCAATATTAGAACTATCCAACAAGGATTTTAAAGCTTCCTCCACAAAAGTGTTACAGTAAGGAATTATAAATTTCTAAAGCAAATTAAAAAAATATAAAAATTGTGGCAGAGGAATAAAAATTATATTAAAATGAAATTAAATTATAGAAATGAAAAATACAGTAATAGAAATAGTAAGAAAAGCATTCACCAAATGGTGTCAGTAGTAGAGTGGAGATGACATATAAACAAATCAGCAAATTATAAAGCAGATCAATACAATTTACCCAATTTGAAACAACAGAGAGAAAATATACTGAAAAAATTTGAGAGAGACTCAGGGGCCTATGGGAGAAGGCAATGGCACCCCACTCCAGTATTCTTTCCTGGAAAATCCCATGGATGGAGGAGCCTGGTAGGCTGCAGTCCATGGAGTCGCTAAGAGTTGGACACGACTGAGTGACTTCCCTTTCACTTTTTACTTCCATGCATTGGAGAAGGAAATGGCAGCCCACTGCAGTGTTCTTGCCTGGAGAATCCCAGGGATGGGGGAGCCTGATGGGCTGCCATCTATGGGGTCGAACAGAGTCGGACACAACTGAAGCGACTTAGATCAGCAGAGGCAGCAGGGGCCTATAGAACAAAGGTGGAAAAAGTCTAATATTCCTACTATGGAGTATCAAAAGGAGAGGAGAAAGAGTGGTACTGAAATAATATTTGAAGAAATGATGGCTGGCAGCTTCCCACATTTGTTGAAGAAACCAACATTTAGGTCCAGGAAGCTAACAAACCCAGATAAGATTAACACAAAGAAACCTACACCAACAACAGTAAGTGAACTTTTGAAAGCCAAAGACAACGGAAACACCTTAAAGGCAGAAAATAGAAACACCATTTCAAACACCTATGGAATTCTCATTTGAAACCTTGGTTTCCAAAGGAAAGTGGCAAAATATTTTTTCAAGTGGAAAAAGAAAAAAGAATTTGTTAATGACAAAATTCTATTTCTGATAAAACTACCCTTCAGGAATGAATGAGACAGAAAGAAATTCTCAGTTGGAGAAACTGAAAATAATTTATTGCTACCAGACCTACCTTTATAGATTGGCTGATAAAGCTTTTCAAACAGAAAGGAAATAGAAAAGAAAGAATCATGGAGCATAAGATAGGAGGAAAAAAAGAAAAAAACAATGGAAAGTACAGAAACATGGGTCATAATGTACACTGTCCTTTTCCTCATGAGTTTTATAAATCACATTTGATGATCAAAGCAGAATTTACTATATCATCTAATATTCAAGACATAGATATTTAAAAGCGAGGAAGGTAAAGGGACCTAAGTGAAACAGATTTTCGTACTTGACTTGAAGAGGTAAATAAATGTTTATACTCACAGATTGTGATGTTACATCTGTATATTGTAGCATACAGAACACCCATATGAAAACTATACAAAGACATGTACTCATGAGCACTATATAAAGCAATATGGAAACATATGATGAAGCAACACATGAGAAAGCAAGAAAAAAGACAGATGAGAACCAGAAGAAGCAAACAGAACTATTAATAAAATAGCAGATATGATTCTAACATGCCAGTAATTATCTTTAATATAAATACACAAATTGAAAGAGAGAATGATAGAGTAGTTAAAAAGATATGACCCAACAACTATTGCCTGTAAGAAACTGACTCAAATGATATATGTAGATTAGAAGTAAATGGAGGGAAAAAGGTTAACATGCATGTTAGATTTTTCAAGTGGGAATTGCTTTAATAGTAATATGTAATATGCCACTGCCTTCTCCATTAAATCTCTAAGCAATGCAATTAACTAATAGGATCTAATTGACATGTATAAAACATGCAACCCATGGACAGCAGAATCACTCTACCCTATATTTACACCTACTGTGCATCTATAGTCGGAGAAGGCAATGGCACCCCACTCCAGTACTCTTGCCTGACAAATCCCATGGACAGAGGAGCCTGGAAGGCTGCAGTCCATGAGATCGCTCAGAGTCGGACATGACTGAATGACTTCCCTTTCACTTTTCAGTTTCATGCATTGGAGAAGGAAATGGCAACCCACTCCAGTGTTCTTGCCTGGAGAATCCCAGGGACGGGGGAGCCTGGTGGGCTGCCTTCTGTGGGGTCACACAGAGTCAGACAGGACTGAAGTGACTTAGCAGCATACATCTATAGTAATCAGTATAGAAGTGGTGGAACATATAGACCAATAGAATAGGGAACCCAGAAACACAATCATGCAAACACACTTAACTGACCTTTGACAAAAGTGTGAAACCAATTCAATGGAGAAATGATAGTCTTCAACAAATGGTGCTAGAATGTTTGGACATCCAGGGGCCAAAAAAAAAAAAAAAATTTAACCTAAACTTCACACTGTGTACAAAAGTCAATTCAAAATAAATCACACACGTTAGTGTAAAATGTAAAACTACACTTTTATTTTTTTTTAGGAAGAAAATAGGAAAATATCCTCAGACTGGTGTCTAGACAGAGTTCTTAGGCCTGATACCAAAATCATGATCCGTGAAATAGTCTATGTATTGGACCTCATCAAAATGTTTTAAAAATTACCTTGTGAAACCCATGTAAAAATGATGAAAAGAGAACCTACAACTGATAAAAAATATTTGCAAATGCCATATCTGACAAAGGACTAGTATCTAAAATATATGTTTTTAAACATCTCAAACCTTAACAAATTACTTTTTTTCCCCTTTGAACAGACTTTTCCCTGAAAAGAATATATAGAAAACAGATAATAACATGAAAAGTTGTTCAACATCCTTAGTCATCAGAGCAATACAAAGTAACATCATAATGACATCTACTATATATCCGTGTTTAAGATAAAAATAGTGACATCATTAAATGCTGATGTGAATATGAAGAAACTGAGTTGTTTATATGTTACTTGTGGGAATGTAAAATACAGAACTCTGGAACACATTTTTGTAATATGAAACTAAACATTCAGTTGTCATAACATTCCATCACTCCTTTGTATTTATCCTTTTAAAATGGAAGTTTATTTACATACAATCACACACAAAAATCACTGTGCATGGATGGTAATAGCAGATTTATTTGTGACAGCCAATACTGGAATAAGTTAATGCCCTTCAGTAAATGAATGGTTAAATAAACTGTAGTATATACATACCATGGAATAATACTCACCAATGAAAAAAACAATGAACTACTTAATAAACACTACACTTGACATGCATCTGTAAGGAATTATGCTGTATGAAAAAAACAATCCCCAAAGAATTTCATTTATAAAGCTTGTGTGAAATGATACATTTTTGGAAATGGAGAACCAGTTAGTGATTGCCAGGAGCTAATGGTCAGTAGTATGGGATATAGTATAAAGTGAGAGTTTTCAGAGTTAATTTTTAGCTGTGTGAGAGAATCAGCATCACTTTATGCTAAATTTATATGTTTATGATTGTATATCATTGAAATCTCTCTCTCTTCCTCTGTTGTTTTTCTTCTTTCAATAGCCGTGCATGCATTAATTTATTCATTCAACAAACAAGTCCAGTTAGCATAATTTTATGAATCTTGCATTTCTTTAGACACAGTATTTAAAGTGAAAAACTGAAACACTCCTAATTAAAAATCATAGTAAAATATCTAATTATGAAATAAATCTTTAAAGTAGTATTCTCTACTCATATACTTTATTACTGTGAAGAGTTACTTGTCACTTTCTCATATTGCTTTATTCAGATCAGCAATATGTACCAGAAATGATATGGAATAGTTATATGACATTTTAGTGTTTGGCTATAGCACTTAAGCCATTATAAGAAACTTATAGTTTACTCACCAGGGTAAAAAAAAAAAAATAGAATTGGGAATTTGTGAAACAAATCATGTTACACATTATCTCTACCCAAATTCCAAATAAACTACCCTGCAGAATGTTTACCATGTGCAAACCTATTTTATTTTGTTTTTTAGTTTAATACTTTCATTTATATTGGAGTTTTTATTAGTAGTGGCAGTATATAATGCATTATCCTTTGAAAATATTGTTAGAAAAAGTGTGCCTTATCAATAATGTACTGTGAGAAATCCATTGTTTTGATTTAAATTCTAAAACTCATTTATTATTGACCAGTTTTGGAAAAATATCACATTATTTTTTACTTGAATTGTCAAGTGCTTCATGTAGTATCAATCTTGGGTCTCTGAGTAGTCAAATGGCAGAACAAATGCTGGATCAGCAGTGGTTGTAAGTCACACACACACACGCACACACACACACACACAGCACACACAGCATTCAAAATCTTGACTTTTAAGCATTACCACTTGAGTAATGATTTCACTTCATACATAGTTTTCTTACTTTCCGTTAGTAAAATAATGGAAAGAGCCTAACTGTAATGCTAAGTTTGAACGTGAGTCTGTGCTGGTGAGGGCTTCCCAGGCGACACTAGTGATAAAGAACCCACCTACCAATGCAGGAGATGTAAGAGATGTGGGTCCATCCCTGGGTGGGGGGATCCCCTGGAGGAGGGCATGGCAGATCACTCCAGTATTCTTGCCTGGAAAATCCCATGGACAGAGGAGCCAGGTGGGCAAGAGTCCATAGGTCTGCAAAGAGTCAGGACATGACTGAAGTGACAGCATGCATGCATGCAAAGTGCTGGTGAAACATAGGGAAACTCCCTATATGTTCCAGTTTTATCACATTCCATTGAAATGATACAAAGCCTATTTGTAATGAAGGCATTGGTTTACTGCCTTGCTGGGCTAAAAGTTCATTGAAAAAAGTTCTCTTCATCATTTGAAGAGAATCATTTGGAATAAGAGTATAGAAGTAATATGGCTCATAGCCTAACAATATTTATCTGGCATTGATAGTTCATTTTAATCCAAAAAGGCAAGAGATAAAGGCAAATGGCTTAGTGTTTTTGATATGTGATGTGTATGGGACAGTCAATAAATCCATTCATTGCAGTAATGCCGATACTTCAATATTCAAACTTTTCTTTTCTGGAATGTGAGTGCTAAGACCAGAATTAGAATTGTCAATTTATCATCTGTGTCTCTTTGTGAAATTAGTTTAGTGTTTTATGCCTCAGTTTTCTCATCTTCAAAATGTAATCGTAATAGATAATAATAGTATCCATCTAAAGGGCCTCAGCAGAGAAGGAAATGGCAACCCACTCCAGTACTCTTGCTTGGAAAATTCCATGGATGGGGGATCCTGGTAGGCTACAGTCCATGGGGTCGCAGAGAGTCGGACACGACTGAATGACTTCACTTTCTTTCTTTCTATATTCCTTTTGGAGAAGGAAATGGCAACCCACTCCAGGGTTCTTGCCTGAAGAATCCCATGGACAGAGGGGCCTGGTGGGCTACAGTCTATGGCATTGCAAAGAGCCAGACACAACTAAGCAACTAACACACGCACACAAAGGGCTTCAGCAAACATTACATGTATTGCTCTGGATGCTGACCCGGCTTTCAATATATGTTAGCTATTATTATTCTCTTTCCTACAAAGAAATGAATATTGGTCTCACATTTCAAAGAGTATTTTAAAGCTCAGAAAGGCTAAATCATGTGTTGCAGCTCAAATAGAAAATAGCATAGCCGAGGTACAGACATGGGTATTTTGGGCTCCATCGCTTTATCTCTTTCCACGATGGCCCTGCCTTCTCCCGGATTTTATTAAGTGGAAAAGAAATCTCACCTCACCTTCCATGTGTGTTAACTGCTTGGAATGATGCTGATTCCTCCACACAGCTAAATATAAACTTTGTTAACCAGCAACTGTCATTGGCATAACCACTGTGCTGTTTGTGTTAAGCATTTTCAATCTTCTTTGTGCTTTTATTATTATGGCAAATTCTAGACGGAGACGGTGGTACTGGGATAACGGGATCATTTGGAGGAATTGCTTTAGGTGAGTTAGTCTGAAATAAAATACTTTGAAACCATGAGCCACTATAGTTATCGATGGAAAATGTTTTCTGTATTCCAGGGAAAAAAGATAAGAAGTGAAGTGGCAAGTGGCCAAATATAAGCAGAGGATTAAGAAGTGCAAACTATTATGTATAAAATAAATAAAGCAGGGGATATAGCCAACAATTTATAATAAGTACAAGTGGAATATAAACGTTAAAAATTGCCATTGAGTTATACACCTGAAGCTTATACACATCAACTGTACCTCAATGAAAAACAAATAAAAAAGAAATGAATTGATTACTCTTCATAGTTACTTCACCCTTACAATATCACTAGACTCAGTCTGGGCTCAAAAAGGATTCTGGTATTTCTTATGATGAAACTGTATCTGAATCATCTGGATACTTGATGATTTGTGCACTGATTCTCAGTTCGCTTGTTTTTTGTTTTTTTTTTTTTTAATTGCAGTATAGTTGACTCACAATATTATGTTAGTTTTAGGTGTACAGCATAGTTATTCAAAATATTTATAGGTTATACTCCATTTAAAGTTATTATAAAATATTGGCTATATTCCTTGTGCTGTACATCATATCTTTAGATCGTATTTATCTTATGCATAGTAATTTGTACCTCATGATCCCCTACCCCTATCTTGTTCCTCTAGGTTTTGATACTACTTGTTTGGGTGGAGCTTTGTTGTTGTTCAGTTGCTCAGTCGTGTCCGACTCTTTGTGATCCCACGGACTAGAGTATGCCAGCTTTCCCTGTCCTTAGAGCTTAGTACTGTTCATTTGTTGGAGCAGTCCCGGCTATCTGTATGGGGGTAGTTTGGAGACAAAACTTTGATCTATGGATGATGTTGAACATAGCAGTGATATACAGATGTTTAATACCAGCATGCTTAGCATTGGGGGTGGTACCCTCAATCCTTTGGTATTTATTAACAGTTCTCTCTTTTGAACCAAGAGTTTGTTTTTCCCCTAATTATATGAATTTTTCCTTTATATTCCATCATTATGATAAAGATCTTATTGAATAATTCCCATTTTCTATAGTAACTAAAATATTATTTCACATTATAGCATGTCTCTGATTGTTTTAATTAATGATTAAATAATTTAATATAATGGCTAAATATAGCTCAGTTGGTAAAGAATCTGCCTGCAATGTAGGAGACCTGGGTTTGATTCCTGGGTTGGGAAGATCCCCTGGAGAAGGAAATGGCAACCCACTCCAGTATTCTTGCCTGGAGAATCCCATGGACAGAGGAGCCTGGTGGGCTACAGTCCATGGGATTGCAAGGGTTGGACACGAGTTACTGACTAAACCATCACCACCATAATTTTAAAATAATTTGTGAAATAGAAAATCTGTGCAATAAACTTCAATTTCTATTTGATTCAAAAATAAATATGGATAACTGTTAATTTAAATTACTCAGAACTCAATAACTAGTTTTTGTGTACAAGTTCATAATATAACAACAAGATACTAATTGGTCAGAATGGGAGATGTTCACAACGTGTTCATAACTCTTTGAAGTCCTTCATGTGATACATATTTACATTATATGTCCCCCAAACTCTAATCTTTTTTCTCTGGACATCAGATTGCCTGCATGTCGCTTAGAGCTTGACTTACTGCAACTGTAATTTCAATAAGGGTCATGGAGCAGAACTATATATGCACTCCACTGTGTTCTCATAAACTTCACAAGGAATTTCATAGTGTTCATTTCCCAGTTAGCTGATAGGTTACTAAGGCTCATAATCTGAATATTTTTAAATTATGTTGTCTACATACCAGAACCTACTACAATTTTAATGCAATTAGCAGGCAAAGTGAATGTAGTGGTATCACCTTATGTATTTGACTAATTCAAGACAGTCTGTTGATGTAGCAGTTGTTTGCTGAACATCAATAATTTGTGGCTCAATGCAGAGCCTCAGGGTTGGGGATATTGTTTTATGCCTGTGTAATTTATTTTACTTGTTTGTTTAAGGCATAGCAAACCAAGGCTGGAATAACCTTCTAAAGATTGCTTTCTGTGAGAGCAACTCTGCCTTGGTTCTAGACACTGCACTAATTAGGTTGAGCTTATTCATTATCTTAGGTCAGGCCTGGAATCAGAGCCTGAGACAAGATTTACTGTGAAAGTGGTTTTTGAAAGAGTTCTCTCAGGAGAAGTCTATAAGAAATGAGGAGGAAAGAGATGAGGACAGGAAAGCAACCCACATAGAGATGTGCCTTCCAGAGCTCAACTTCAACATTGTATCACAGGAAATCCTCGAGATAAATTGTCTTACAGATGTCCCCTAATGATAATAAGATAAGACTACCATGGCTGTGGTCTGCCTTGGAGGTATGAGGAGTATAATCTTCCAACATTCCAGATATCTATTGGACAAGTTGGCTCCTGTTGGTCAAGAATAATACTCTGGAGAAGATGGGTGCAGGTGTTGGCAGTCAACACCATAATTAGGTGGGGAATGGAGGTACTGTCCTTATAAATTGCATCCGATTAGAGAATAGCATCTGCCTCACCCAGCCCATATAGCAATCCGAAACAGGGACTTGTGTGGTTCTTTTTTACCAGGATTTATGAATATAAGAAAAGGAATTGAGCAAAGATAACTGAAACTATAAAAGAAAATATCAAAATTCAAGCTGTACTTCCTTGTGGAAAAATTAAGATGTCAATTGCAGAAATTTCTATTTTATTATAATGACTTAATGATCACATATTTTGTTTGGAGCTTTCATCTGTAGTTGTGCACTGATGTCTATGCAAGACTGGAGTTTTTAGAATCTGTCCTTTCTTTGCAGCAGAATTCTGATTATGATTTTCACATAAAAACACAGTAAGCATCTCTAGTTTTAATATCTGCGTCTTTGAACAATATCCATCATGTTATTAGCCCTAACACTTGTACTATGACACTACGGGAATCTTCTGGTTCTCTCTGGTGATGAGGTGAAAAACCAACTTATTCTAGGTTAAAAATAACTTGTTATAGCAGAGAAGTCATTTGACATATAGCCATGGATGTTCATATACAAAAAACTGCTTTGTCAGCTGTATCATGGTTTAACCTTTTTTAAAGACACTCCCCTTGTCAATTATGATCTCATTTCTGTTAACTTCTGTTCATCAGTATATGGTTTTCATCTCCTCCTGAGTCTGTGGGAGGAGTTGAGTTCCCCACTTCTCAGAGGTATAGGCAAAGTCGTATACTTTGCTTTTGAGCAATAGAATATAAGTACAAATGCATATAAGTACAAATGATATGCATCAGTTCCAGGTAGCAGCATTTAATTGTTGATGCTAAGCTCTTCAAACTGTGCTTTCCCCTGGGGGAAAAATGTTTTTAAAAGTGTGTATTTGAGTAGAGGCATCTAGAGATGCTGAGATAACATGTAGAGGATGGATGGATTGAAGATTCACCTGGACCAGACATGAATGTTGTATAAGGATACCATTTAACATGACACTGATGCTTTTGGTGTTACTTGCTAACCCAATGTGACCTAGGATGTCCTAATAAAGGTATTGAATTACTCTATTACAGGAATAAATGAACACCAGTATTATGCACATTTGACAAAAAAGTTGAACAACTAGTACAGTATATGCTTTCACTAGAAGCAAAGAGAAAAGGGGTGAAAAGAAAAAAGAAATTTGAAAACAAATCTGCTGTGAACCTAAGGCAATTTTCTACTACTTATAGGATGAAAACAAAGTATCTTCTGCATTGCCTAATTATAGTGGATATAACCATGTGATAATTACATATCAGTATACTGACAGCTCCCAGTGAAGACACATAAACATTTGATTATCATATCTTCGTAAATACTAATGACATTTTTGCCAAGGAAATTTTTAAAACAATTTAGACAAGATAGAAACACAATGATCAATGCATTAACATTTCTATAGAGTGAAATGTTCTAGACTCCAAATACAATTAAAATCTAAATCATAGAATTTAGGATTAGAATAATAACAAAATAATAACAAGTTCACAATTGCATCTTCTTGACTTGGTTCTACTAATTCTAGTATTATTGTCATCACTAAGTATCTGATTTTTTAGCTAGTTACATTTTATGTAAATTAATCTTCATCAAAATATAATCCAGATATTACTGCTCACAATTTTACCGCTGAGAAACTGAAAATCAGAAAATATAAACAACCTGCTCAGGGTCACAGAGTTTCTATGGGAGAGGATTCAAGTACAATTTCATTTGAGTAGGACTTCATGAAAAACCTTAGCTTGTATCTTAGCTTAGTGACGACTTGCTTACTGGATTATCTCAAGGCCTTTTCCATTATTGACGTTTTTTCATATGAAATTAAAGATAATAATATGTCTCGTAGATTTCTTGGGAGTATGGAATGAAATAACTCGTATGAAAACATCTAAACATTACAAGAACTCATACAAGACAATATAGTTTTCTTATTATTTTATAAACAATTATGGGGATATTATAAGTGTTATCTGAACCTGTGCCCATACTTGGTTCTGTTAACCATTTCTTGTAAAAAGGAGTGATTTAAAAAAAACCGACAACAACAACCTCAAAACTGTCTTACATGTATTTGTATAGTTGGTAAGTATAAGTGGTTGATTTAACTGTGTTGGTAATTCTTTTTTGAACTGTATCCCTAGCAAATAGCTGTATAGCTCACTGGAGCAATCAAAATTAAAAATACATACATAAGGCTTAAATACTCAAAAATAGCTCACAGTTAAACATCATACTGGTTAAAATTTTAAAAGATGCAATTATCTTTTTTTGGCAGTCTCTGAATATTCTCTGGATTGTTGGTGGCTATAAAATGGTTTCAAACAGTAATTTTTACAAGGTTCTGTTAAGTTGAAATTCAGATAGGTATGCTGTTTTCCTCTCTTAAGTGTAACCTCTCTCTCAGTTTCCTCCTGGGATATACATACTCCCTGAAAAATACTTTACTGGGAATTGGGCTTCTCAGGTGGTGCAGTGGTAGAGAATTCACCTGCCAGTGCAGGAGGCACAGAAGACACCGGTTGGTCCCTGGGTTGGGAAGATCCCCTGGAGGAGAAAATATCAACCCATTCCAGTATCCTTGCTGTAAAATGCCGTGGACAGAGGTGCCTGGTGGACTACAGTCCAAAGGGTTGAAAGAGAGTTGGACATGCCTGAGTAACTGAGCAGAGCGCTCTGAGAAATGGATTAATTCAGTCAATTTTGGAAGTTTGAAATAGGGGTAGGTAATCAGAAATTCAGTCCTTATCAGTGTGTAAAGTAAAATAATTTTACTTCATTCCAAATAATTTTGGAATATCCATCAAATACACATATACGTATATACACACACATACACCTTTGCATTTTTTAACATCATGTGCACTTTCACTTTTCACTTTCATGCATTGGAGAAGGAAATGGCAACCCACTCCAGTGTTCTTGCCTGGAGAATCCCAGAGACGGGGGAGCCTGGTGGGCTGCCGTCTGTGGGGTTGCACAGAGTCGGACACGACTGAAGTGACTTAGCAGCAGCAGCAGCAGTTCTTTTCGAATTTGAATCCTAGAGGGTACGATTACTTACTAAATATTTTGATAATGTCAAAACAATTTAGAATATAAAATATTTTCTACTTAAAAATGTTAGAGGAAGATATGAAAAAAATAAAGGTAAATGGCAGTACTATGTTAGACATTGGTGTACTATTTGTATACTTGTTTACTGGACACATATATATTTGTATGCTCACTGTATGCCAGGCATTGTTCAAGGAATCAGGATATAGCAGTAAACAAAGCAAACCCCATTGACTTGTAGAGCTCATATTATAGTGAGCAAGATAGACAGTAAACAGATATATAGCCCTGGTAAAGGGTGATCAATGTCCTGAGGGGAAATAAAGCATAGTTAAGGTGTCAGATTTATAGGACTACTATTTTGTATAGGATTTCATACTGTTTACAATTATTTTTTAATTGTCCTAAAACTTTAATGAGGTCATATTTATTGCATGCATTTTTTATGGTGTAGACAATACTCTTTAAGAAGTTCACAGATAAGAATTATACACTATTTCCAATTGCCAGTGATGTATTTTTTCAAGTTCAAGTGTCATTGTGAGACATTTTTCTCTAGATTTTGGTAAATTGTTTTCTCCACTAGAATGTCATTACTCTAGTGATTTGTTTTCTTTGTAAAGTACTCCTAATTAAGCAACAATAGAGATATTAAATTTAAAAATTTTCTGAAAAGTCAAAAGCCCTTTTACCTGTTTTCATGCACTTTAACCCTAAAAAAACTCTTGGATGCTGAAAGAGGGTTCATTTACTCATACTGTACCCAACATTCTAGTTGCAGTAGTTTGGTTTTCTGATTCCCCAAACTATTGTATATTAGAAACATCACAGTAAATAATGAAGGGACTTTGAGCAGCAAGAACACGATTGGTCAGTTGGCAACATAAATCTAGGAGGGAGAATGGAAATGTATTTAAAAATAAATTAGGATGTACACTCAGAACTAGGATTGTTGGATCATATGGCAGTTCTATTTTAAATTTTTTTGAGAAACTGCCGTACTGTTTTCCATAGCAGCTTTACGTTCCCACCAACAGTGTACGAGAGTTCCCTTTTCTCCACATCCTCACCGCCACTTGTTATCTTTCTACTTTTTTGAAATTTTTTTTTTAATTTGAAAGATACCTGCTTTACAATACTGTGCTGGATTTACAACAGTGTGAATCAGCCATATGCATTCATATATCCACTCCCTCTGGAACCTCCCTGGTGCTCCCCCATCCCACCCCTCACCCTTCTAGGTTGTCACAGAGCACCGGGCTGTTGTACAGCAGCTTCCCACTAGCTCTCTCTTTTACAAATGGTAATGTGTATGTCTCAGTGCTACTCTCTTATTAATTTGTCCCACCCTCTCTGTTTAAGATTCTTGCAGGAACACGATGACACCTTTGAATTGGGATATTTTAGGGTATTTATTTATTAAAGAGACTATTTATAAACTCATGAACTCAATGCTGGGAAATTGTAACGGATGATTTCATACTTCCAGGGATAGTAAGAGACCTTATCATGTCTAATGGGATCCAGAATAGAATCTGGAATAGAGAGAGAATTTATGAATAGAGACATTTGACGAGGAACTGTGACTTCAGTGGTGACTTCCACAAAGAACAGAGGAATAAATACCCCAAACTAACATGGCTTCCTCCATCTAGTCTCCAGATGGTGCTGTTAAAGTAGACAAGCCCTCCCAGAAATAAAAGGGCAAGGCAATTTGTCATATAGTAGATACTGGACTGCCTGGTAGGGCAGGGAACAGATTAGAGAATGGGTCTAGAGGGGGAAATAGAAGGTAGATCCACAAGTATTCAAGGCCTCCCCCTCTGGAGAGTAATAGTTAAGCCGAGACCTGAGCTAGTTAAAGGACAGAGATCATAACAGTAGTCTGGAGGAAGCTCTTTCAAGACTGAGGGAACACAAAATTTTAGGTTCTTCATCAGTAGCCCACTTTTGAGCAGTGCCTGAATATCATGAAGAACTATCTGTAAAACAGCTCCCAGTGTTCTCTTCTTCTGTTACTGTAAGCGATGTCCTATTCTGTCTTTTGGATTTATATCCCTTTTCCAGTTCCCACTATTATCATTCTAATTTAAATCTTCATTATTCTGGCCAGTATTATATACGGTGTGGTCCAATTTTCCACAGCTAACTTGCTGGGGCCCAGTCCTGACCAGGTGAATTATTGCCACTAATAACATCTAGATAATTATTTGCAGAAAGTTAATACATACCACCAAGTTTCATCAGAGTAAGATAGCCAGTATGTAATAGAGCAAGGGTGTTTCAAGATGAAAAATTGTAAACTTAATGGGATGCTGACAGTGATGGGGAGAAGCAGTTGGTTGCAGACAAAACTCTGGAGTTCTGCCCAAGTTCATGGCCTGGTGCCTTTAGTGACTATTTCTTGCCACATGTGACCATTAAAGGTATGGAGAGAAAACAAAAATCTCTATTACTTTATGCATTCATTCAGAAAATATGATTTGGGCACCCACCATCATTCTAAGTTCAAATGATGTAAAATAATTGGGAGTGTGTGCTGTGTTGTGCTGTGCTCAGTCACTTCAGTCGTGTCCAACTTTTTGTGACTCTATAGACTGTAGCCTGCCAGGCTCCTCTGTCCATGTGATTCTCCAGGCAAGAATACTTAAGTGAGTTGCCATACCCTCCTTCAGGAGATCTTCCTGAGCCTATCTCAGGATTGAACCTATGTCTCTTATATCTCCAGCATTGGCAAGCGGATTCTTTACCACTAGCGCCGCCTGGGAGGCCTAGTTGGGAGTATGTGTGTGTGTGCTTGTCACTCAGTTGTGTCTGACTCTTTGTGACCCCATGGAGTATAGCCTGCCAGACTCCTCTGTCTATGGGGATTCTCCAGGCAAGAATACTAGAGTGGGTTGCCATGGCCTCCTCCATGGAATTCTCCCAGCCCAGGGATCGAACCCAGGTCTTCTGCATTTCAGACAGATTTTTTACCATCTGAGCCACCAGAGAAGCCCAGCTGGGGGTATCAACTTTAAATGAGATGATCGGAGAAGGTTTTGTGAGATGAAATTTTAAATTTATACCGTAAATGAACATGGGGAGAAAAGGCTAAGAGTGCACTGTGAGATATAACAGCTTCCTAATTGTTTTCTATCTCTTAGACGATAAGAGATCACCCATTAATAGAGTTTGTCTCTAGAGTAAGTGATGATGATGATGATTATAGGATTGGAATGATGAGAGTGGTATTGAAGGTAACAAGACACCAAAGGTGATAAGAATTGATATAATAAAATTCTCATAAAGACAGAGGCCACGTGTCTTTTGTTTGCTCCTTTATCCTCAAGCATCTATCACAGCCACAACATCAACATTCAATAGATAATTTTTTGGATGAACAGAAGCATGAATGAAAGATGATGGTAATGACTAGGACTGGTTCAATTCAACTGAGTTGATGATAGTGTATTATGTACCTCAAAATTAGAGAGAGTCAATTTTCATCTGTTTCAGTGACTTTTAAGGAAATGAACCATTCCAGTGATACTGTATCTCAGACAATTAATTTTCACCTTATTCTGTTGAGCATTATCACCTAGTATTTAGCACGTTGCTAATTATCACTTTGTAACCATTTGTAAAGTGTGAAAAACCTGCTGCACACATTCCTTTCTTTCATTAGTTGTGTTTCTATCCAATCCAGAGCAGTGACATAAAGTACAGCATTTGTGGTAACATATCTAAAATAAACTGATATTTTTTCTTCTAAAAAATAAAACGTCAGTAATTCCTCTGCATGTACTGACAGAAGACAAAAATATTTTATGTAAAGTGTTGAATGCTTCATTAAAAAATCCACAATAAAATGCCAAATCAATTGTGTATAACTACATCAATATAATACTGACATAGAGGAAGGAAAAATAACAGCTCTGGGCTCATAATACATGACTCAAATCTGATTTGTGCAGCTGGCTCCTGGGAATATTATATAAATACTCTAATTTTCATTTTTAACATTTGTATGATTATGAGGATTACATTACACCCAGCATAAAGTAGGTACTCATTGGATACTAGTTGCCGACAACTTTCAACACAACTACATTCAACACAATGTCTTATTAGAGCAATTGTCAAGCTATGGATGGAACTAAAACTTATGATTTTAACTGTTCAAACAAGCTTTTATCTTTATTATCCTTTACACCTACTGTGTGTAGAGTTTAGTGACAGATATTTTAGAAAAACTATTAATGCATTAAATATGATCCTTGCCTTTAGCTTATAGTCTATGAGTGGATGGTTTTTATGCACTAATTAATTTTGAATCATTGTTTGTTAAAAGTAATTATAAATAAATTCTGGATAAAAGCATTATTTTTATTCTAAAGCTATGAAATCATTTTATGCAATCATGAAACTATGGTTAAATAGCTTATGTTTATATGATTATAGCCACTGTATGTACAATTTTGTTATATTTCCTAGAGTCCCTCTTGCCCCAATGCCTCCTAAAGACTTTCTTCCTTCCAATATCAGCAATTGTCATTCACAGCTTAATAAATTGTTGTTACAAAGAACAGATACAAGCTGAAACTTGTTGTTTGTTATGTGACTATCAAGATATTGCAAGGGCCAGAGCTTCTGAACTTGAAGAACATGAAATATAAAAAGTTCAGAGATCATCTGATTATGGTGTATGATTCCAAATATGTGACCTTCTGGAAAAGGCAAAACTATGGAAATCATAAAAATCAATGTTTGCTAGGGATTAGGGAGGACAAAGGGGAAGGATGGATAGGCAGAACACACGGGACTTTCAGTGAAAGTGAAATACTGTGTATGATACCATGAGGATGGATGCATGTCATTAGATATTGTTCACATTGATAGAATGCACAACACTAAAAGTAAGTCATAATGTAAACCATGCACTTTTGGTGACTGTGATGTGTCAGTGTAGGATCATCAGTGTTACAAATGTACCCCTCTACTGGAGGACGATAATGAGGGAGGCTATGCATGTGTGGGGGCTTCCCAGGTGGCGCAGTGGTAAAGAATCCACCTGCTAATTAGGAGATGGAAGAGATACAGGTTTGATTCCTGAGTCTGAAAGATCTCCTAAAGTAGAAAATGGCAACCCATTCTGGTATTCTTGCCTGGAGAATCCCATAGATGAGGAGACTAGCGATCTATGGGGTTGCATCCACCTGCTAATGTAGGAGATGGAAGAGATACAGGTTTGATTCCTGAGTCTGAAAGATCTCCTAAGTAGAAAATGGCAAACCATTCTGGTATTCTTGCCTGGAGAATCCCATAGATGAGGAGACTAGCGATCTATGGGGTCACAAAGAGTCTGGCACAACTGAGCACCTAAGCACACACATGCATGTGTGGAGGCAGAGGATACACGAGAAATATCTGTACCTTCCTCGCAATGTTGCTATGAACCTAAAACTGCTGTAGAAAATACAATCTTAATAATAATTTTTAAGAGTCCAGGAATAATGTCTAATTTTCAAAAGTACATGAACAATCAGAGTTTATTTCTATTCCCACAGACAAGTTAGTATTTCTAACAGTTGGATGTGAGGACATGAGAGTGAGGCAATGGCTGACTAGTGTCGGTAGTCTAATTGAGAAGAGGCTGTTTCTAGAGCTGGATATGGAAGGGAGAAGAATTCCTAGACTCACAGATAAGTGTGGTGATTTGAGGAAAAAGAAGACTGTCAGTTGCTTCCAGATGGTGCCTTGTTGATCTCCCTGTCAATCCAAGTACATTAGAAATAACAGAGTGAGTATTGTTAGATAGGATAGTTTTTTTTAGTTTCATAAGAGAATTGAGTTCACAGAGCAAACTGCCACCTCAAAATCTGGGTAGACAGGAGGATCTAGGGAGGCACAGTTGAAATCTGCTTGGAATGGAAATTGTTGAAGCGATAAACTGTTAGAAAGACTTAACTGATAATTTAAAAAAATTGCTGGAGTCTGAGTGCTGACTAGCATAAGAATGAGAAGCTCCTGGTTTGAGGCAGTCTTAAAGTGACTTCCACACTTTGGAGGGGGTTTACCTTCAGGAGCCCCACCAGCTTCTCAAGGTAAAGATCTGAGAAAATCCCTTCCTGACTCTGATAGGTAGATAGGAAGGGTAATTCTCCTGAATACTCCCAGAGCAGTCTTCACAACAAAGGCTTACTCTCCAGAATTGTCTTTATCAGAGCTTTATTTAATGTGGGGGAAAGAATATATCCCACTTCAGCCAATTCTAGTCTTCCAGTGTTACCAAAGGGGAACTAAAACCTGAGAAAAACCTGTAAATGTCATAGCCCAGGGACAGAGGACTACTAAAAGATTAGGAGTTAATAAGAGGTATACAGAATGCTTCCCCTCTCCATACCTTACTACTATGCTAGTAACTCCAGTATAATAGTATAATGGGAAATTACAGCTGAAAGAGTTGTAAGACATGAACTCTTTCTGAGAAGAGTTATGCAGGAAAGACCAAAATCCAGAGAGCAAACAAAAAGAAAAACACTAGAGGAATTTGAAGCCTCTGGAAACTATAGCCACAACAAATATTTAAAAAGCCCACTTTCAGCCACACTAAAATAAATTCTCACACCAAGGACCTACATACCTTAGTTATCATTCTAATACAACACGTCCATCTTTCAACAGAAAAATTACAAGACATGCCAAAAAGCAAGAAAAAAATTAAAAGCAGTCTGAATAGACAAAGTAAACCTAGATCCAAGCTCAGAAATGGCACAGATGTTGAAATTATCAGATAGGGAATTTTAAATAACTGTGATTAATATGTTAGGGCTTTAATGGAAAAGTAGACAGCATGTAAGAACAGATGGTTAATGAAAGCTGAGGGATGAAAGCTCTAAAAAATAATCAGAAGGAAATGCTAGAAACAGAAATTAAGAATTCCTTTAATGGGCTCCTCAGTACACTGGAAATGGCCAAGAAAAGAATCAGTAAGTTTGAAGACGGGTCAACGGAAATTTCCCAACTGAAATACAAAGAGGAAAAAGGGAATTAAAAACAAATAAACAAATCACCTAAGAAGTCTGGGACAGTTTCACAGATATATATCTGCAATATCAGAAGATAAAGAGAGTGGAGCAAAAAGTATATAAGACTCAGAATTTTAAAAACTAATGACCCACACTAAGTCACATATTTAGGAACCCCAGAAAACACCAAGAAGGATAAATACAAACAAAAGCATAGAAACAAAGGAAAAAACTACACCTATGCATGTCATAGTCAAACTGCAGAAAACCAAAACAAAACAAAATCTTGGTGAAACCAGAGAAGGGAAAAAGTTAACTTACTTATTCATGAACAGAGATAAAAATTACAGTGAATTTCTCAACAGAAACCAAGTTAAGACAGTAGAAAATGGAGTATGTCAATTAAAAAAAATGCACATCCTAAAAGTTGAGGATTATATTTTATTTGGAGCATTGCTAAAGACTATAGCCAGGAAGCAGCCTCTCAAATAACTGAGAAGCTGTTCCAAAGAGGTAATGGTGGAGCCAGGATACACAGGGTTTTTGTTTTGTTTTGTTTTGTTATGTTTTTTAACTTTTTATTTTGTATTAGGGTAGAGCCAGTTATATGGACTGATGCTGAAGCTGAATCTCCAGTACTTTGGCCATCTGAAGTGAAGAGCTGACTCGTTAGAAAAGGCCCTGATGATGGGAAAGATTGAGGGCAGGAGGAAAAAAGGGCAACAGAGAATGAGATGGTTGGACGTCATCACTAACTCAATGGACGTGTGTTTGAGCCAACTCACGGAGATAGGGAAGGATAGAGAAACCTGCGTGCTGCAGTTCATAGGGTTGCAGAGTCGGACACGACTTAGCAGCTGATAAACAACAACAACAAAATAGCCAGTTAACAAGCAATGTTGTGATAGTTTCAGGTGAACAGGGAAGGGACTCAGCCATGCATATACATGTATCCATTCTTCCCCAAATTCCCCTCCCATCCAAGCCGCCCCATAACATTGAGCAGAGTTCCTTGTGCTACATCCTTGTTGGTTATCCATTTTACACAGCAGTTTTTATTGGGAACAAAACAAAACGTGTAGTCAAAACCCAAAAAATTACTACTGCTAGTCACAAAATGAAAACAGACATCTCCAATTAACAATGATTTCTCTGATATGCGTCTTAACTATTTAAGACCAGTATCCTGTTTTTCTCCACCCAGAATTCCCCTCAGAATGCATCATTGCTGGCTGCAGGGGCTGATGACTTGGTGGTAGGGAACATTAGTTGTCCACACATATTTAAGTATTGAAAAAAGATCACCAAACTAAAATTATTTTCCAATGAATTGTCCTCCAAAAAGGAGCAGTTAAACCTTTCTCAGACAAATAAGAACTGAGGTAATTCATCACCAGCATATATGACCAGAAAAGAATGTTAGAAGTAGTTTTTCAGTGAGAAGGAAAATGATAGGTTAGAAACTTGAATCTGTGTAAAGAAGGGAAAGCATCAGAGAATAAATAAATGAAAGTAAATATTTTTAATATTCTTAACTTAGCTAAGATATGTATCTTACAGAAGTACTGAAAGAATGAAATAATTATGTATAAATCAAATAAAATGTGGAAAACTACACTACAACACTCATGAAAAAAAAAAAAACAAAGACATAAATAAACTGATAAATATCCATGTTCATCCATTAGAAGAATCACTATTGTTAAGCTGTCAATTCCTTCAAATGTGATCTATACGTTCAATGTAATCCCAAGCAGACTTCCAGCAAATTATTTTGTACAAACAAAACACTCAATCCAAAGTTAATATTGAAAGACAAATGACCTTGAGTAGCCAACATAATGCTTTAGAAGAACAAATTGAGGAATTGGCATTACCTGACTTTTAAGACCATTTAAAGCTACAATAATCAACAGAGTGTAAATACATGAATCAATGGAATATAAAAGGAAGCCCAGAGGTGGAGCCACAGAGACATAGTCAATTGATCTTTGACAAAGGAAAAAAAAGACAGTTCAATGGATAATAATATTATTTTCAATAAATGATGGCTAGGGCAATTGGATGTGCATATGAAAAAAGAATGAATATAAACCAAACAAGTACACTTTTTACAAAGCTGCCTCAAAGTGGATTATAGACTTCAATGTAACACACAACTATAAAATTTCTACAGGAAAATATGAGAAGAATTAGATGACCTTGAGTTTACCCATGTGGTTTAGCTACAATACCAAAAGCATGATCCATGAAAAAATATTATTCTTTTTAAAATTAGAAATTTTGCTCTGTGAAAGACATCATTAAGAGAATAAAGCAAACTAGTCATAGGTTGGAAGTTTAACATTTGCAAAACACTATCTGGTAAACTTTTTGTTTTATTTTTTAATCTCAAACATCAAATAACTCTAAAAATTCAAGAAAGCAGCTCTAGTAAGAAATGAGCAAATGGTTTAAACAGCCATGTTTTCAAAGAAGATACAAAACAACAAATACATTTGAAATGACACATGTCATTTGACATTATAGAACTTTAAGACAACAATGAGATATCACTGCCCACATATTAGAGTAGCTAAAATATTTTTAAAGAAAGCAAAATTGTGGTTGCTGTTGAAGGTTGAAAGCAAGAGAAGCTACTAATCATTGCTGGAGGTGATGCCAGCTGACAGTCACTTTGGAAGACAGGTTGGTAGTTTCCTACAAAGATCAAGAGAGTCTTTCATTCAATCTAGCAATCATGGTCTTACATATTTAATAAATGGATTTGAAATCTACATCTATACAAAAATAGGCAAGTGAATGTTCATAACAGCTTTAACTGTAAATGCCCCAAACTGAGAGCAACCATGAAGGCTTCCAACAGGTAAATTGTTAAACAATCTATGGTATATCTGTACAATGGAATATTATTCAGCAGTAAAAGGAAATGAGCTAGCATTCTGTGAATAGGCACAAGGTTAAGCTTATAAGCAAATGTTAAGTAAAAGAATTACTTACCGTTTGAAAAGACTGCATCCCATTTGATTCCAAATATGTGACATTTTAAGAAGGGCAAAACTACAGAAGTATTAAAAATATCAGAGATTGCCAGAGAGGAGGAAGGTGAAGAGGGTACTAAACATATTCTGTATGAAATTGGCACTGTACGTTAGTCAAAAGCCATAGATCTTTACAGCTACAAGTTGAACCTTGGTGTATGAAAATTTAAAATATGTTTATATCATAGGGTCCCAGGACACACAGAAGAATGAGACAGAGCAATCTAACTGTATGTATGTATGTGTGTGTATATATATATATATATATATATATATATATAAAACAATTTCACCTAATGGGATGGGAGAAACTTTATGCTTTAAGTAATTTTGGAGATGAGTGGAGTCTAAGACTAAAGGCAAAAGAGGCTAAACATAGATACTGTAGTCAAGCTGTTAAAGTTATTTCCTTCAGGCACTGATGTGCAATTCTCATACTGTTACATTGTATACTCAGTTCAGTTCAGTTGCTCAGTCGTGTCTGACTCTTTGGGACCCTATGGACTGCAGCATACCGGGCTTCCCTGTCTATCACCCACTCCTGGAGCTTGCTCAAACTCATGTCCATCGAGTCACTGATGCCGTCCAACCATCTCCTCCTCTGTCGTCCCCTTCTCCTCCTCCCTTCAGTCTTTCCCAGCATCAGGATCCTCTGTCCATGGAACTCTCCAGCCAAGAGTATGTGTGAGTAGTCATTCCCTTCTCCAGGGGATCTTCCCAGTCCAGGGATGGAGCTTGTGTCTCCCACATTGCAGGCAGATTCTTCACCATCTGAGCCACCAGAGAAGCAATCATAAAATACAGAAAGTGAATAGGTTGAAGGGACACAGGAACCAAATGGAAAAGCTCTCAGTGACCAAAGCAGGGAACAATTTGAGCAACAAAATAAAATTTTATTGTATTATAACCCAAAGTATAAAGTAACTATCCATTAATCCATTCTGGTATTAATAAATCATTGAATAAATAAGTAAATAGGGAAAAGTAGACAAATCTATCATCCATTATTTCAGATTATTTATGCAGATGCTTTGCCATCTTTAATCCTATGTGTGAGCTGTGCATATTGATTTCTTTCCAAAGACCACAATGTGAACAAATTCAACAGTTGTAACTTCACAATGGAAAAACTGATAAACACTACTCAACGAGGTATCAAGATTATCATCAATGGTGACAAGTCATGTCAGTAGTAAGTACCCTTGATATGATGTGAAGAATATGGCACTTTATACCTAGTTTTCCTTAGAAAAATCACATAATCCCACTATAACCTTGAGAAGATGTCAGACAAATCCCAACTGAGGTATACGGTTTACAAAATGTATACAGTTTACCATTCTTTCTTAAACTGTCAAGGTCATCATAAGCAAGAAAAGTCTGTAAAACTCCCACAATTAAGGGAATCTAATGATACATGTTTACTAAATGTAATATGGCAATCTGGATGCAATCTTGGGATAGGAAAAAATTAGGGAAAGGCAAAATAAATCTGAATAATATCCAAAGCTTAGTTGATGATAATGTGTCGATGTTGGTTTATTAATTATAAAAACGTGCATGTGAATCATTAATTATTGGGGGAACTTGATGTGAGTCATATGGAGACCTCCTAAAAAATCTGCACAAATTTTCTCCAAATTTAAAACTTCTCTTTTAAATCAAAAGCTTATCAAAAAATGTAGTCAATAAAACTGTGACATCTATAACTTAATGATGCATGATCATATAGTTTTCCTAAAACTTACCATTTTGTTTAATAAAGTATGTTTGTATAATTTAGTTTTACATTTCATCTGTATTTGTACTTGTCCTCAACAAAACTACTACAGAGACTATTCTTTATTTTCAGTAATATTACATAAAATAGTATTGATAATTTTAATGATTTATTTGTGTGTCAGGGAAATCAACCATTTTGCTAATCCAAAGCAGTGCCAGGAAGCAGTCCACTATAATTAGATTTATCTGTTAACTTTATAAACATATTTCCTTGAAGATGTTTAGCAATAGGGTACAACTGAAACAGATGATTATCTAATTAATAAAAACCATCATTTAGCATGAATTTTTTACTGCATCTAATGCTAAGTATCTATTCTATGATGTATCTATTCAATGCTGTAAAATGAACAATATATCTACTTACTACGTATGTGTATGCACACACAGAATATGAACAAGTCCATTACTTTAATGCAGATACACATGTAATTCAGAGTGGTGAGTTATATTACAACATAAAATATTTAACCACAGGCAGTAAGTAAGTGTGTATGTATGTGTATGTATAAGTAAGTGCTGGAGAGAAAAGGGAACCCTCCTACACTGTTGGTGAGAATGTAAATTGGTACAGACACAATGGAAAACAGTATGGAGGTTCCTTTAAAAACTGTATTAGCACTACCATATGACCCAGCAGTCTCACTCCTGGGCATATACCCAGAGAAACCATAATTCAGAAAGATGCATGCACCTTAATGTTCATTGCAACACTATTTGCAACAGCCAGGACACAGAGAAATCTAAATGTCCATTGACGGAGGAGTGAATTATGTGGTACAGATGTGAAGTGCTTCACTCTTCACAGGAGTGAAGATGTGGTACATATATACATAGGAATATTACTCAGTCATAAACAAAAACATTTGTAGAAATATGGATGGACCTAGAGATTGTCATACTGAATGAAATAAGCAAACATAGCAAGACAAATATCTTGTGATATTGCTTATATGTGGAAACCAGGGCGAAAATGGTGCAAATGAACTTAATTAAAAACCGAAGTAGAATCACAGATATAGAAAACAAATTTATGGTTACCAGCGAATGAGAGGAGGAGGGATAAATTGGGAGATTGGGATTGATATATATACACTACTATATGTAAAATAGGTAGCTAATAAGAACTTACTCTACTCAACACTCAGTATTGACCTAAATGGAAAAAGAATCTAAAAAAAAGATGGATGGATGTATATGTATAACTGATTCACTTTGCTGTTCACCTGAAACTAACACAATGTTGTAAATTAACTATACTGAAATAAAAATTTAAAAAAAGAATAATAGTTTCTACTCTTAGACCATCCAGAATAGTATGAGCTATTGGCTATCAATGTATGGTTACTCAGAGATTTGTTTTTATGAAGTTCCATGTGGTCTGGTTTTACCCAGCCTTCTTCCCATGCCCAAGTTCCTCTAGAAGAAATATTTTCATTTGTATTTTCTCCTAAGGAAAACAAACAACTATTTTCAGTTGTCTACCCAGTATGAAGATCAGAAGTTTTGAGCATCAGAACATTCCTACAGCACGCATCTCAAAGATAAATCAAATTATCAGCATGTGCTCTTTATTATTTTTTTTATTTTTCAGTTAGTATAGTCCTTGTATTTGGAAACATATAACAGGCAGTCATATTTTAAATAGTAATTATTTAAGAGTAATTTTCTTGTAGCATTGTTTAAAGTTTGGGTCAACATGTATTGAAAAGATACATGTTAGCAAGTTACCAAGCGTCTTTCTTTTCAGGTGTCCTTCATGTGTGTTTACGTGAGTTCTTACACTTATGTCAGGAAAAATCTTTTTTAAACCTGATAGCAAATCATACGTCACATGTGAAATATATCCATCCTTAAACATAGAAAAAAGAAACAAACACAAGTGGGGTGGGAAAAACAGAGGTAGTCTGGGGAAACTACTGTGTCTACTACATGTTGATTATTTGTATCCATGTCGTTTAATTTCTTCTATGCAATTTGTCATGAAGAGGTTAGTTTAGATAATTTTTTTTTTATATTTAAACTAGGTTTATGTCACCAAAAATACATGCCAATTTCAATTTATATATTCCTATATCAATGTTACCATGTTAAAAGAAAGCTAGATTTGACATTTTTCAAGGGTCCTTTCCCAATAATACTCTCAACTTAGAAAATGTTTTTGAATTTGAATATTACTTTAAATTTGTAATCATTGTAATAAGATTACACAATTAAGGAAAATTTAGAGGCAGTTGTGTCCAGCCTTTCATTCTTCTGCTATGGAGAATTTCCCTTGCAGAGATCACATTTCAAACATTATATATCTACTGGCTATCAAAATTGAAATGCTAACCCTGGTCTTCCAGGTACAGAGTACTTTGCTCTGACCACCAGATATTCATAATGCCTTATGTCCCTACTGAGGGCAAGGTGGCATACAGAATATGAGGGGCAGCCTCAGGCTATGACTAATGAGGATCTCCACACTGATGTGCAACTTGTGATCAAGATCTTGGCTCTTAGTTTTACAAACTGAGTGCCACTAATTATTCACATACAGGTAATCCATCTCTACACAGACTCTGAAAAACAATCTAACCAACTGTGATGTTTCCTTTAATTTATAATGAAATATAAAATGTGGCAGAATCACCAGCTCTATTCTATTTATTTTACTGTGTGAATATTGATTACTTTTGGTGTTCAACCTGTAAATATGGACATTATGGATAACAAATTTGAAGACCACTCAGTCAAATCACAGTATAGATTTTAGAGCTGCCGGAAAAAATAGGGGAGATATCTCAAAAGATAGATCAGTCAATGTTGGGGAGTCCTTGAATAGCAGAATGATAAATTACAACTTAATTTCTTTGGCAATTAGAAGATGTTGAAAGTTGTGGAGTAGGCAAATTATATGATTAGAGTTATATGTCAGGAAAATTGATTTTGCAAATACATTATAGTTTCAAATATTATTCTTTTCCTGCCTAAGATTGATTTTCTCATATTCTCAAGGAATTACCCCATTTTTCTTTAGGAGACTACCCTTTTCCTAGTGATAAAAGTGTTTTTACTGAACTGAAGAGAAAATGAGATAGTAGTAATAGGGTTGTTTTAATGTTATTAATATTGTTAAGATAAAAGACAATGAAATCCACATCAGAGTGACACTGATGGTTTTGCTTCTTTTTTTTTTTTAATTGTCACCCTGCTTATTTAACTTTTTTTAAAATATAAATTTATTTATTTTAATTGGAGGTTAATTACTTTACAATAATATTTTATTGTTTTTGCAATTTTTACAATATTTTATTGGTTTTGCCATACATCAACATGAATCTGCCACAGGTATACACGTTTTGCTTCTTAGTAATTGGTCAAGTGAAGAGCTAAGAGGGAAAGGAAATGGGGGATTAATGGATGTCTCATTTTGATACGGGGAGGTGAAAAAATAGTGATGGTTTTTGTATGTAATGATATCTGATGGAAAAGTTATTTAGAAAACCAGAGAATAAGATGTTTGCTTCTCCAACTATTTAATAATTATGTGACCTGAAGCAAGCACTCTACCTTCTCTATTCTTCAGATGTTTCATGGTAAGATGATAGAGTTGAACAAAATGAACTCTAAATTTAAGCCAGATCTAAGATCCATATTTTAACTGAAATGACCATTTTTATTTTATCTTGGAGAATTCAATTTATTGGATGATTACTCATTATTTGAGATCCTTATATGAGCATAAAGTTCATTTCATACACTATTACAGAAGCATATTTTAATTAAACCTGAGAACTGAGAAACATTGTATTAAGTTTGATTTATGACAGCAACAGCTAGGAATGACTTTTTACAATAGAGTAATAAATAGATTACTGCATAGTTAGTATCTTATGATCTCTTATCCTTGATTTCCCTTCCTGCTAGGGCCCCGGGGCCCTTAGTTTGTACTAGTGAGGCCTGAATCCTGTGGCTCTAGTAGACTGGGCTGATCAGGACCATTGTTTTAGTACTCTGAGGGCTCACTGTACAGTAAACCATCCTGATAATCTGGGCCTAATTGTAGAAACTTAATATCTCCTTTATATTTGAGGAAAAAGTCTAGTCCTGTGAGTGTAAGATAGTATCTCAGTCAAGTTCTCTGTGCCTGAATCTGATTCACCATTATGTACACAGCACCAAGCAGAATGCCTAGGACAGGGTAGAAGCTCAGAGTTTCATTATCAGATGAATTAATGCTATCTTTGCATTGATTACTTGTCCAGGGAGCAAACAATGTTTTAAATGTGCTTAACGATATTGCCCGGAGAAGGCAGTGGCAACCCACTCCAGTACTCTTGCCTGGAAAATCCCATAGACGGAGGAGCCTGGAAGGCTGCAGTCCATGGGGTCGCTGAGGGTTGGACCCGACTGAGCGAATTCACTTTCACTTTTCACTTTCATGCATTGGAGAAGGAAATGGCAACCCACTCCAGTGTTCTTGCCTGGAGAATCCCAGGGACAGGGGAGCCTGGTGGGCTGCTGTCTATGGGGTCCCACAGAGTTGGACACGACTGAAGTGACTTAGCAGCAGCAGCAGGAACGATATTGCCACTGCTTTAATTCTTTTCACTGAATTCCTTGATCAGCATCAACTTACTTTGTAGCACTCTCCACAGTGAGTGTTCTAAGCTCCTATATAGGGCCATGGATGTTAATAGCCATATACACTTCTATCTTGACTTTTCTCCTTTAGCATAGTCTGTCCTAACTTGTGGTTTTGAGGGCATTCTGTACTTGCCATTTTAATTGTATGTTTTAGATTATTTGTTTAGTTTCTTCCCAAAGGTACTTCAAGGCAAAACTCAAATTAGTTTGATTTGTGCAATCTGCTCTTTGCTCTGCTTCTAAGCACTTTTTTTTTTTTTTTTTTGTCTAATGTGCCGAATCCTTGGAATGGAAACTAGGTAAGTCCCAGTTCTTACAGGACTAGAAATTCTTAACACATTCACACCTCACTCAGATTGTAAATGAAATAATCAGCAGGCTAGTAGAGTATAGTGAAATCTATGTTGTTCAGAAAAAGAGCAAATTGACTAGCTTTTAATCAGTTTTGAAACTTTTGCTTTTGTTCTGTTTGGTTTTCCCTCAATTCTAAAATTAAGAGACGTGCTTAGATATTTCTAGATTCCTTTTCACTTTTAATTTATATACCTAAAAGATACTGCTTGATACATTTTCCAAGTGATATTGGAGATATGTTTTTACTTTGTTTCATTTTTATTGAGAGGCTCAAAGAAATCTGAGAAATAGTTTTCTTTCATTCAACCATTGACTAGGTAGCTATGATGCATATCTACTCCCTTCCATCACAAATCATCCATGACATTTTAATAAGGTAGAATTTTAAACTAAATAAAAACAACCAAATTATAGGCAAGCAGGACTTGCTTCAAGTCTTCGCTCCAGTAGATACTTTGTGACATTAGACTGATTCCTTTACTTTTCTAAGTTTACTTTTTAAGTACATTAATTCACAGTATTACCTAATTTATCATTTATAGTGAGGTTAAGTGAGTTGTTTAATTTAACCCAGGGTCAAGCACATGAAATGATTATTAAATCTAAATATGATTAATCATATAATTAGTAGGCATATTCTTTCTAATGTGCTTGCAAATATGTGTTCTGCAAGCATGAGGGTACTCATGACCATCAGCAATGCTTTAATACTGAGACTCCTGTGAAAATCTATGGGCCTGTTAATTAAGCCTTAGTAAATAGTAGTTTGTTCTTGGAAGACAAGATGCTTTCCTCAAATTTATGTCTCTCACTATCCCTAGCACAGATTTCAGTGCATTATATGTGGCTTGTTTAATATCTGTTTATGACATCATCTTGTCACAGTACTATGACTAAAGGAACACATCATTTTTCTTTTAAAATTGATTTCCAGTGCAAGCTTCAACAAATTCTATAACCCTGTGCTTTAAAGTCTGGGGAGAATAGTATAAATCACTATCCCAAGATAGAGTGTATGTGGCATGCCTGTATCACAGCAGACTTATTAACAACAGCCTTTTTTCCCCCTATAGTCTCCACGTAGACTTAAATGTTTTTAACAGACTGTTCCAGAAGGCCATTACCAATGCATAAGAGGGATTGAAACCTCTTTCACAATCTTGATCTAACTTTGTATCAATTCTGAACATGAGACTCAGGGAATTTAAGTAACTTTCTCATTAGAATCAAGATTTTTTGGTTCCCCAGGTTTAAAATTGTGAAATCGTGGAGGGTGAAATATTGAAGGAAAGATAAGTAGTATTTATTGATTACTTATGTTTTGTCAAGTCCTGATATGTATTATGTAAACTCACTTTCACAGGACTCTAATTATGAAAGTATTTTTTTTTTTTTACAGTTGAGAATACATGTAGGAAGCAGTAGTGCTGAGATCTGAATCTCAAATTGCCAAAATATTTTTTTCTTTATAATTGTTCTCCTTCAATCGTATACTTAAAACCCCTCCATTGACAAATAGTTGCCTCATTCCCAGTTCTGTTGTTGTTCAGTTACCAAGCGTGTCTAGCCCTTCATGACCTGATGGACTGCAGCACACCAGGCCTCCCTGTCACCCACCATCTCCTGGAGTTTGCCCAAGTTCCTGCCGTGCATCAGTGATGCCATCCAACCATCTCATCTCCTGTCGTCCTCGTCTCCTTCTGACTTCAATCTATCCCAGCATCAGGGTCTCTTTCAAGGAGTCAGCTGTTCGCGTCAGGTGGCCAAAGTATGGGAGCTGCATTCCCAGTGCCCTCGGTTAAATGGTTTGTTCAAGGTTATGAATGCATCAAATCAGTGGCAGTGCTCAGTGCATTTCTGAGTAAGGTAGTGGTCATTTGCCTGCCATGGTTGAGAGCTTCGCCCTGATTTTTTTTTTTTTTTTCCATGAAAGGGAGACATAATACTTTGCCTCTACTGAAAATATTTACTTAAAATTAGAGGCAGATTAAGTCAAGCTCCTGATAGATTGTTGAAAGAGTTTAGACGTGAAATCTTGTTATAGTAAGTTTACACAGAACACTTCCAGTCACTTAATGTTTGGGTGCATCTTTTATGTCTCTGGAAATATGTTACACACACTATGACACTTTGTTCATTTTGTTCACATTCTTGGCTCAATTTGTCCCAGGTAAAATCTTTATTACAGTACATCTTAAAGAGGAGAGATCTTAGCAGGCAGATTCCCTTATCAGGCAAACCGAGAATACCACATTCACAACATAAACAACTGCATGCAAACTGAGAGTACCACGCACAACATATAGAACCGCATGCATACACAGGCACACACACACTCCCCAGATGGGTGTGTTTTATTTTTTCCCCTTTTGGAAAATGTTATTTCAGTCAATTGTTATACTCTAAGCACAACTTCCATATTTAATTCATCTCCTACCAAAGGGACACACTTTAAAGATAATGAATATCAAAAGAGACTCATGCAAAACATTTAGCCTAGTGAATGGTAAATTACTTTGAGCTCTGGTAATTCCTCCATCACACTTCCTGTAGGAAGCCCAGCATAATTAAGAGCAGAAGACAACTACAGCAGATCAGTTAATATATTCCTCTGTCATTCTTACAAGTATATTGAGCATTAAATGATGTAAGCTATATCTAGTAAACCTTTCTGAAACTTTTAACTCTGTAATTTAATATTTTTATGGGTGATCTCTAGTCAGTCCCCCAAACCAAAGATTGGAAATTCACCAATGCATCTGAAGGCATTTATATCTGGTGACAAATCACAGACATTCTAAAGTGTGTCTACTGACATCAAATTCTACTCCTAACTCTGAAGTTGTTGTATAAGACAAATAAATTTACCTATCTAACCTTTATTTCTTCATTCTTAAATTTGGGTAATAATAATGCTTAAGGAATATGACATTTTCAAAATGAAATAATCTTTGTAAAGCATGTGATAGAATGCATTTCAACAATAAAGTTTCAATAAATGATTCCTTCTTGATCCACAAGGCACTATCTATAATCCCCAAAACAACTCCATGGAAAAGAAATCATTGTCCCCACTTTACAGATTAAAAAAAATACTGATCCTCAAAGTGGTACTGTAATTGACAAACTATTAAGTGGTTAAATCAGCTCAAACTTTAGTCTGTTCCGTTCCAAAACCTATGTGTTTTCCACCCCACCAAGCATGACATTACTATAACATTCAAGAAGTGGTCATGGGAGGTAAATGAACCTGTTAGCAAGGCATCATTAGAAAGAACAGCTCAATTTCAACCCTGCCAAAACTCTGACCATTGTGTTTGGCAGACACGCTTCAGTTTCCAGATGGATAATGTTGTGCCAAGCCACTAATCAGGTCAGTAGGTCAACCCAGAGGAAGTGTTTTGCAGCTAATGTATCCTGGCAGATCTGTTAAAATGTGGTCATGCTCAAAATCTCGTGCTGTACAGGGCATTTCAAGGGCCTTTCGGTGCAGAGGCAAATAACGGGAACTGCCTGTTTTCAAAACTTCCCATAGTAAGGCCATTTTCTTTGTGCTTTGTGGAACAGAAATTGAAAGCATCAACTATGTATTTGCACAAACATTGAAAAGATTAAAGCCTCACCTCCTAAAGAACATTTTTTGGGGGTAGGTGTTCTTGAGATTTTGGGGGAAAGTACACATTGGGATTATACTCTACAGAGTAATATAAAAAAATGCCCATAATAGACATATATACAGTGTAGTGAGAGAAAATAGCACGTACTTAGGACAGGGACCAATATGGTGCTATTCCTGGTTATTGTCGCTCATGACCTTGGGCCAGTTGCTTAATTCTCCTGAATGTCATACCGTATGTAACTTTAGAGGAACCGTACCTATAGCATGGAGTTGCTGTAATAAAGAAGGAGAAAAGTTTAAAACAACTGACCCAGTTGTCATTATACAACTTTCATTCATCTGCCTTTTCTTCACCATCTTGCAATTAAAGTACTATATTTTGACATCTTAAAGATCTTCCTAAGATCGGACATTCTACACAGGATCTTGAAGCTGATTTACCGAAACTGTAATGACAAGGCCTATAGAAGTTGAAAACTTAGCAACATATTGATTTGACTGTAAAGCTGTGATCCTCCGTCCGTGGGATTTTCTAGGCAAACGTACTGGAGTGGGGTGCCATTGCCTTCTCCAAAGCAGTGATAACCAAAACCAAATGGATCCTCAGCAATCTAACAACCTTGCTTTGTTTATCTTCCTCTCATTGCTTTCTCTTTCTCTGTAACTATATTAAAAATTGTCCACTCTCTTCAAAGTGATTTACTGCCTTCTTCTCCATCCCACTCTCCATTCACCTTAAACATATGACCCGAAAGATACCCTGAAACACATCTATTAGTATCAACACTTTGGGGCACAAAATGTACTAACAATTATCTACTGAACAAAGTTTTTTCTACTAAAATAAATTTTAAGTGCTTATCACAGCTTTTTCAATGGAGTAGATGTTCAATACATATATGCTAAGTGAATGATCAATAAGTTTCAAAAATAATGAGCTAGGTGGATTAGAACAACAGAACCTTTTAAATTTAGATTGAGAATAATACCTCCTTATAATCTTATTGTCATGTACACAATATGGGATATTTTGGTTCCATAATAATTCCTAAATACTCCATGATGTAGGCAGGTCAAATGCTTATTTAATATTTATAGATAGCAAAGATCTCATCAATGTGTATTTATTTAGTCCAATAGGTATGTCAGTAGTGCTTACTGTTACATTGTTCAGGGCACAATGACTTGGAAATGATTTGTCTTCAAGCAGGTATCATCATACCTTCCTGGAAATGCTATCATATTGGGTATGCTGCTTTTAGTCCCACAACTAGTAGACTTTAAAGATCTAGGACTGAAGGCCTATTCATAAAGACCTTACATAATGTTTCCTAGATAGTAAGTGTTAACTCATTCCCTTCTCTATGGTACTTTCTTTTGGAAAGTTATGGACTTTTTAAATTAGAGACAGATTCCCTGAAAAGAGTGCTTACTTTTTTTTTCAGTGATTTTACGTCAACCACATTCCTCTCCAGTACTTGTGTTCTCCAAACATCAGGGAAATTATTGATAAAATGTGATCTTTTTACACAAGTGAATATGGTTGCATTTGGTAGCAGCAATATTATAGGAAAAGGTGAGATTTAGAGAGCCTGCAATGTTTTGCTCTACACCCTTAAGGTGAATCTTACTATATCTGTGAGGGAGGGCTTGTAATTACCTATCGCACCTGATTATCATGCATGTGTAAAAAGGCAGTGTATATAAAAGTGATGAAGATACTTAGCTATGCTCATTACTGTCTTAAATTTACTTATTGATAATGAGTATATTACTTTATTCTTATATCTCTACATAGTTATTTGTATGCAAAGATGAAAGTTTTATTCTTAAGAATGTAAAGATCTTGAAAGTACCTAACAGTCTAGAAAATTGAGCCAGAAATAATCTAAGAAATGGAAACTATTTAATCAGCACCTTCACCTTTCACAACACACACACCATGCAATTTTGTCACATTCTTCTCTTCATTTTGGTTTGTATTCCCAAATGTACAGTGTGAAATCTTCAGGTTTGATAATGCTAACTACAGAATTGTACAAGTACAGTGCCATTCAGATGAAAGAGAAAAGGGAATGGAAAACAGAAATAATATTATTTATATCTGTTCTGTTGTTGTTCAGTCACTCAGTCATGTCTGATTTTTTGCAATCCCATGGACTCCAGGCTTCCCTGTCCTTCACTCTCTCTCCAAATTTGCTCAGATTCACATCCATTGAGTCGACGATGCTATCAAACCATCTCATCCTCTGCTGCCTTCTTCTCCTTTTGCCTTCAATCTTTCCTAGCATTAAGGTATTTTCCAATGAGTCAGCTCTTCGTATCAGTTGGCCAAAGTATTGGAGCTTCAGTTTCATCATCAGTACTTCAAATGAATATTCAGGGTTGATTTCCTTTAGGATTGACTGGTTTGATCTCCTTGCTGTCCAACTAGCTGTCAGGAGGCTTCTCCAGCACCACAATTTGAAGGCCTCAATTCTTCAGCCCTTAGCCTTCTTTATGGTCCAACTATCACATGTGTACATGACTACTGGAAAAATCATAGTTTTGACTATACAGACCAAAGCAAACAAGAAAACCAAAGCAAAAAAAAAAAAAAAAAAGAAGAAGAAGAAAGAAATCTGAAATCTTTACCCTAGGCATTTATCTGTTTCTTTACAAGTAGAGACCATGGAAGCTTATCAAACTTAAGTAAGCAGACGAAGGGCATGCAACTATTAAGTTGTGTTTCAGCATTCAAACTAATTTACATCAGACTGAATTCCATCCCTTTGCTTTTCATGATGCATGGTAAATCCTCCTAATCTTCTCTATTTTGTTTAACATTTACCCACATACAGAGGCATCATCAAGTATTAAATACACATGTGCACAGTAACGCTTCTCTAGCTACTTCCCTTTCTTATCCTCCACAGGTCTCTAATTTCTTGCCTCCCTTACTTTGAAATCCCATTTATCTTTAATTTCTTGATTAAAAATCATTAACTTTTTCTCTTGGTGATAAGCTGAGCTGCAATAAGGTGTCACCTCCACTCCTACCTGTGACCCACAGGATCTCCATATCCCTACTGGCCATTCTGACCACTTACATTGTGTAGTAAGAAAAATCAGCCCAGTTCCACCATGTAGTCATCTTTTGATTGTGGAAATCAGCGAACATACTAGATTTCTGTCCAAAACAAAGAATTACTGTGGCAACTAGGTCCTTTACACTGAAGTGTATACGACTCCCTCTTGAGGATTAACATCTGCTTTTTATTTTTTTATTTTCCTTTTTTTAATTTTATCTTATTTTTAAACTTTACATAATTGTATTAGTTTTGCCAAATATCAAAATGAATCCACCACAGGTATACATGTGTTCCCCATCCTGAACCCTCCTCCCTCCTCCCTCCCCATACCATCCCTCTGGGTCGTCCCAGTGCACTAGCCCCAAGCATCCAGTATCGTGCATTGAACCTGGACTGGCATCTCGTTTCATACATGATATTTTACATGTTGCAATGCCATTCTCCCAAATCTTCCCACCCTCTCCCTTTCCCACAGAGTCCATAAGATTGTTCTATACATGAGTGTCTCTTTTGCTGTCTCGTACACAGGGTTATTGTTACCATCTTTCTAAATTCCATATATATGCGTTAGTATACTGTATTGGTGTTTTTCATTCTGGCTTACTTCACTCTGTATAATTGGCTCCAGTTTCATCCACCTCATTAGAACGGATTCAAATGTATTCTTTTTAATGGCTGAGTAATACTCCATTGTGTATATGTACCACAGCTTTCTTATCCATTCATCTGCTGATGGACATCTAGGTTGCTTCCATGTCCTGGCTATTATAAACAGTGCTGCGATGAACATTGGGGTACATGTGTCTCTTTGAGGATTAACATCTGCTTTTTAAAAAAAGGCCTTTTAAACAAAGTTCTACTGTATAGCACAGGGAACTATATTAACTATATTTGATATCTTTAATAAACCATAATTGAAAATAATATTAAAAGGAATATGTATGTGTGTGTGTATATATATATATATCTGAAGCATATGTGTGTGCATATATATGTATGTCTGAATCACTTTCCTATACACCAGAAAACTAACACAATATTGTAAATCAAATATACTTCCAAAAAAAAAAGCCTTTTAAATCCTTGTCTAGGACACTGGGTTATCTTTACAACAATTTTATCCCATTATATTTCTACTTTTACTTTGGATGGACTGGATATTCACTACGGATTCTTATCCTTATCATTTACAAGCTAAGGAGGCCTTATAAGATGTAACCCAGTGTTTCCCATGGTACTCTGCAGGAGACTGACTTTATTACATCTACATTCAGACAGAGGGAGTAAAGGAAATGAAAGGAAAAGAAAAGTAAAATAAGCAATCAACAGTGTATGCCTCTGCTGAGGGAGCTAAAGAAAGCTAGTTACGGGGACAAGTTTTTATGACTGGCCCAAATTTAGGCAATAAAGAATCACCAGTCCTACCTCTCATTAGGCAAATGAAGCTATAGAAACTCAAATGCCTTTGTAGATCACATAACATTGATGGAAGTGGAAATATTAGACTCCAGAAGTCATGGTTTACAGATAAGTGGCCTTACCATCTAGACACACTCACCAAACAGTCTCATGGGTGACTTATAATTAAAGTCCTCTTTCTGCATTTTTTGTAGTAATTAGATGTGCAGACTGTTGTTAAATGAACTATACTCTTTATTTTCCTGGACCTCTAAAGAGTGTTGCAATCCAAGTTTAGGGCTACAAATTAATACTAAGAGGTTTAATTAGTAAAACATATTCTTTGACATTTATTATGAAATAACAGACTAAGCATAACAAATTGTTTAAAGTAGCAGTATCATATGTCAGGCACCCTCCTCAATCTACTTTCTGCTTTAATCCTCACAAAATTAAATTTTGTAGACTGCTACATTTCTTACCAAAAGCCAGATCCTAAGTACAATTTAGATGTACTAGCCATTATTCTCAGTACAGACATAAACACACACACATGAATGTATGAACTCATTTAATCCTCATAATAGCTCTGTGAATTAGGTATTACTGTTTTTATCCTCACTATACATATGAGGCGGAGAAGGCAATGGCACCCCACTCCAGTACTCTTGCCTGGAAAATCCCATGAACGGAGGAGCCTGGTAGGCTGAAGTCCGTGAGGTCACTAAGAGTCGGACACGACTGAGCGACTTCACTTTGACTTTTCACTTTCATGCATTGGAGAAGGAAATGGCAACCCACTCCAGTGTTCTTGCCTGGAGAATCCCAGGGACGGGGGAGCCTGGTGGGCTGCCGTCTATGGGGTCGCACAGAGTTGGACACGAGTGAAGCGACTTAGCAGCAGCAGCAGCAGCATACATATGAGGAGATAAAGAATCAGAGGCACTGAATAATGGTTATTCAATGTGTAATAATTAAATATTTCCTCCTTTTGGACATTATTATGTAAGCACAAGACATATAAGGATTCATATGAAAGAAGTGGTCCTAGAGTCTGAGGTCTGATGAGGAATACAGATTTTAAACTGATAGCACTGAGAGCTATTACTCATTAGCTTGAAATTGCTATAATGAAGAAATGTATAGAGGTGTGTATGATATAGAGGTAAAATCTCATTTCTATAAAAGGAAAGTTTTTCTCTAAGCCATGATAGTAGATTAGAACAACTTCCCAGGGAAAGGCGGAGGGAGGAGAGTGAAGACAGTAAGGGTTTGACTTGCACTGTCCAGTACAGGACATGAAAAGTGGCTGCTGTAAATTCATGTGTGCTGTAAGTCCATTATACACAAAAACTTCTAAATGTTATTGTAAAAATAAAAGAATATAAATCATCTTGTTCATACCTCTGAATAGACTGTGTGTCAAAAGTTAATGTTTTGGATGCGTGTGTGTGCTAGGTTGCTTCAGTTGTGTCCCACTTTTTGTGATCCCACTGACTGTAGCCTGCCAGACTTCTCTATCCATGGGATTCTCCAGGCAAGAATACCAGAGTGGGTTGCCATTCCCTTCTCCAGAGGATCTTCCTGACCCAGGGATGGAACGTGCATCTCTGAAGTCTCCTGCATTGGCATGTGGGCTCTTTACCATAACCACCACCTGGGATGCCCACATGTTTTGGATATATTGGGTTAAATAAAAAAAAAATGCAATCAAAATTAATTTCGCCTGTTTAATTTACTTTTTTAGTGTGGCTACTAGAAAATTTATCATTACACTTGGGGCTTGCTTTGTGGCTCATACTATCTATTAGGCCAGATGATATAGGGTTTCAGACCACAGAAAATGCCAGTAGGTGGGAGGACTCATTGCTGAGAAGCAGACCTAGGAGACTGAGGTGGGTTAACTATGATGTGGCGAGAGATGAGTCTGGAGATAGAGACAGGTGAAGTGTACACACCTGGGACTTGGCATCAGAAGCTCGGGTATTCTTGCTTCTTCATTCAACCAACAACCAGTGTTCTCATCACTTCAAAGGCTCTGGAATGCACAGACCCATGTTTCTGGAATTTACATTCTTCAAATGAGCTACTCAGAGAGAACATGCCAGAAACTGAAAATGGGAAAAAATGATCCATCTCTGCCAATTCTCTGAATGAGCAAGATTTTGGCACCCAGGATGGAGCCCTGGGAAAATAATATAATGTACACTGAGGTGGTAAAGTATCTGCCTGCAGATTGAATCCCGGGTTCAATCCCTGGGTCAGGAAGATTCCCTGGAAAATGGAATGGCAACACACAACAGCATTCTTGCCTGAAGAATCCCATGGAAAGACCATGGGCTTGCAAAGAGTCAGATACTAGTGAGTGACTAACACTGTCACTTTCTTACTGGTTACCCTAGCCTCTCTTTTTTCCATAGTTTATTATCTTTTCTTTTTTGTTTCTTTTTCTCTTAGTGTCAATCCTCAGACAAACTCCATTACAAAGATTCCTGGAGGTCTACTGTCATATCTCTTGTACAAAACCCAAGCACTTTCTGAAAGATCTAATCCTATCTCAGTTCTGGAGCTTATTGTATCCTTCTTTCAGTTTTTAATTGTATTTGTTTATGCTTTTTTTCCTGGGATAAATCAAGATAATGTACTGAAGCAGAAATAATACTAAATGAAAGCTACAGTTAGTTACAAGAACCAACAAATGAAAAGACAGAGAAAAGGAAACACCAAAGAAATATAAGAAATACAATCAGAATTTGTTGTTACATGTAGAATATTGATCATCTTGTATTTATGAGCAGCAAAATCTATTTTAAAAGAGTATGTGGATGTGGCATGTGCATGCACTCACATGTGTGTCTGTATGAGGCCATCACTGTGAGTGTGTGGATGGGGGTGTCTTTGTCTGTGTAAGACCATCATATAGTCCAGAATTGAGATATCAATGTGGACATCTGTGCTTTGCTCTTTCGTTCACAATATTTAAAGTATGTTGGCTGGATTTTAAAGAAAATTATTGTTGAAGTTCCCCTTTCTGAATACATGGTAGCTAAAGTGACTGAGGTCATTTTTATTGATATGTGTCTATAATTTTAATGGAAACCTTGAAAATTAACGTTCTTCAAAAAACTTAACTAGGTAATTTTTTAAGATGATAGAATTTATTTGCTTTGAGTTTTAATAAGATTTATTTTGGGGCTTCCTATTGCTCTCCTACAAAAGATATTTGGATGAGTCCTTTCACCAACCCTCTCTCTTCTGTTCTTGTTTTGCTTATTAAAAGAATATTTAATGGATGTATTCTATCACATATCCTGGACATGGCCCTGAGACTGTAAAATCCAATCTACTCAGGAAGAAAGTACATAAACATAGTGATCGCTGCCATAACCATGTTGAGGAAGCATGGTTGTGGTTCAGAGGTTTTAAAAAAAGCATAATCTATGCAGGGTACTATTTTAGATGATTCTTGACAGATAAGAGCTTGCCTTTAAAATTATGAAAAGAAGTCCCAGGTAGAGAAATTGGAACAACAAAATGTTAGGATAGTGAGAAAAAAAAAAAAAAAGCACAAGTAGTTTGGTGTAGCTAAAATGTAGGATATAAAGACATTAGCATATTAGAGATTAAGTTGCCTGAGAAATGAGGTTCAGTTAATGTCATGTTAAAAAGTTTAGACTTTATCCTGTAAACTGAAAGACACTAATGACATCTTTTGACAAAATTTACTTAGCTTTGTGTTTGAGAAAGAACATCTTTGCAGTAATGTGTGCTACCTTGTTTATTTATATTTATCAAGTCTGAAAGAATGAGACCTCCTGTCTTCAATTTCTTTCCCCACAAGAAAACCAGCATACTCCTTACCATATGAGAGGAATTTATATTTGTTGAAGAGAAGTTAGTATTATTAGAGATATTTCTGTAAGTAGAAAGTTAGCTTTGGTACAACACAAACCCAAGGTAATAGCCTGGTTTTATTTATTAGTTACGTCACTACTGCACCTCAGTCTCCTCTCCTGCAGTAATGGGAATGCAGACATCGAGCAGAAGTGTTACTGAGACCTTTGCTTGGTGCATAGACATTCCTCAGTCAGACTTTGTATTTATACATTTGTGTATACGACTGCTGTCGTGGTTTCTTAAGTTATCCCTCTGCCAGTGTGTATCTTCAAAACAAACTAAATGAAATGCTGTTAGATTAGATTGCCATAAAAACAAAACAACCCACAGCCACTGAAAAGAATTTATTTTAAACTTTATTAGTATATTATGTCAGCTACAGAAAATAAAGAGAAGATTTTAGTGCAACTACTTTAAATTCTAAACAACACATACTTAGAGTTTAGAGCAAGAATCAAAGCCTAGTTACACATTTGGTTTTAAGCACATTCTAACTGACCCTGAACAAAAATCCAAATTCTATTCTGCACAGATGGCAGAAAGCAATATTCCTGTGCTGCCAAAAATATGCACAAGCTGAGAGAAGAACTAGATGACTTATTAAAATTGTTCTTTTAGCATCACCTTTGATGAGGGCTTCAAGACGTTTCAAACTAAATGAAAAACTTCCAATGACTTATAGAACACAAAATGAATATAGGATGCTGATGCTTTGACGGGAGATATTCCCAATGTGAATAAGATTTAAAATTGGATTACTGTGCAGAGACAAAAAGACCAAAAACTGAAACTGCTAACAAAGTTTATAATCTGAGCTGGGGAGATGAAAGAGTGGGAAGTCTTCCAAATAGTTGCATTTAACATTGGGCACAGCCCAATTTCCATTCCATTCTGTTTTTCCTTGGGAATATACTGTTACTCCTGGGGAAGTCTCCATCAAAATTTTCTTAACAGATAGCTTGGGCTAAATCCAGATTACTAACCCCTGGGGCCCAGTTCTTTGGTTTGCCAATTCAAATGATGCTTTCTCAACACTTGTATTGGCTGAATTATTTTAAAAGGTTTAAATGATATTTTGAAGTTCCTTAAAAAGTAGTTCACTGTACCTGGGGGCCAAAAGGCAATGAATGCTGCTGCTGTTAATTTAAATAAATAAAAATAAGAGGTTAGGCAGATTTACAAATATTCTGTATGAAGCAAGGTGCAACATGCATCTCCCCTTTTCTTTTTCTTTCTTAGACTTCTCTTTAGAATATTCAACTTCAATGGAAAATTCAATCAGCCTATCTCTGATTAATTTTCACTTAACACATCAGAATGTTTTTTAAGTGCTAGTTGATGTCAAAGATACATTATGAAGATTTATGCAGGTAGTTTCCAGCCTTTAGTTTAGAATGTATAAAGTTAGATTTAACGTTAAAAGGGTCTGTAAAGGTTGATTTTGATGCTGCAGTTGAACTCCACAAACGATAAATACATCCAGTCTCAGGAAAATATATTTCTCCATGAACACTATTATAATATAAAGTTTTATGAGGCATCATATCTTCATGAACACTCTCCTTTGTCATAAAAGTAAGAGCATAACAAGTGGGTGTTTGAAAAGGGTAAAACTGTTGAAACAGTAGAGCTGACTCTGGGCATAAAAATAATCATGAAAAAAATAAGTGTTTATCGTGGATGGTTTTATCATTTTTGGCAATTAATGCTTGTGTCTACACATGAATTAAGAAACTATACACATTAAACTTTGGGATGCACAGAAACAGATAGAGACCAGAAAGTTTTATTTGAAATTCTGGTAGTAGCATCAGTTAATCAGTTAATATGTCAATCTCTGTCCAGGTATCCCCAAGTGACAGATACTTCCAGAATCTCAGTTATTAGTTTTAGTTTTGTGTATTACCATAAGAGTTCTATTCATTTTGGCAATTCAGGGAATCCAGGCTGAAAGACATTTTATCTAAATGCATGTCTATATTAGCCAACTGGTGCAAAAGCAGTCTGATGAATTGCTGCCTCCCTCTTTAAAATTTCATCCACAAGTGACGTATCATTTCATTTTTCATTTCTTTGGCAAAAACAAGTCACACACCCATACTCAATTTCAAAGAGAATGGGAAAATTCAATTTTCCATTTACCTAGACTACTAAGAGCCTGACATGTTTGGTCAATTTCAATTAGGTCTACTGATTTTACCAAAAAAGCTAGGAATGCAAGACCCGAAGAGAGTATGTCACCAAAAGTTCTTAGAGGTGACCTAAAATAGAAATTTAGGAAGCTATTTCATATCAAAAAGAAGGATTGAAGCCATTAAAATGAGGGTAAAATATGAAAAAAAGCAAAATGCAAGGAGATTGGTGGATTCTGTGACTATCTTACATAAAGATAGGTCTTATTTATATCTAAAATAGTCCTAACTCACTGTATAAAGATTATTCTGTGTGTCTTAAAGGTGCAAGTCAAAGCTGGTAATAAATCTAGAGATTGTGTCACTACAATCTCTTCTGTCTTAGTATTTGATAACTGTATTTGTGTGATTCAGTGAATTGAATTTAGATCAGTGATTGAATTCAGTTGAATTTAATTCAATGATTCAATGATTCTGCTTTAACAACTTTAAAAACAACAACAAAATATTTTTATTTCTAACTTACATGGGATGCAGTTGCTAAAACTTGACTACAGAGTTGATGAAGTCAAGTCTTTTGCTCCTTGGACTGGGGTATTCCCATAAGATCCCTAAGTTTTCCAGATGTAAATACCCTAAATATGTGCTCAGTTACTCAGTTGTGTCCAGTTCTTTGCAACCCCATGGACTGTAGCCCATCAGGCTCCGCCATCCATGGAATTCTCCTGACAAGAATACTGGAGTGGGTTGCCATTTCCTAGTGTAGATCTTCCCAAGCCAGGATTGAATCCATGTCTTTTGTGTCTCCTGCATTGGCAAGTGGATTCTTTATCATGCCATCTGGGAAGCCACCTCTTTGAAGATTCTTCAAAGAATCTTCTATATCTAGAATCTTCATTCTTCTTTTGGCACTTTTGAAATCCACTTTTGCTCTTCAGTAAGCCACAGTGGAAAGATCCTAGGGTTTGGTGTCAAACAACAGAAGCTTGAATGCCAACTATGCCAGTTTTAAATATGAGTCATATCCTAGCAATGTCTTAGTTTTACCATCTACACAATGACAGTAATGTTGCTTATTTTGCATTGTTTTATAAAGATAAAATACTATCTTAAAAACATAGCTTAAAATTTAAAAGAGTAGACATGGATTAAGTATTTATTTCCTGGACAAACTTTAATGGTGATATTACTTTAAGTGAGACAGTATACCTTAGTGTTCAAAAGTAGAAATAAACTACCTTTGTTTAAAATTTGTATAGAGGAACTAAAGACCCTGAATAGCCAAGACAGTCTTGAGAATGAAGAACAGAGCTGGAGGAATCATACTCCCTGACTTTAGATTACATTACAAAGCTACAGTAAGCAAAACAGTTTGGTACTGGCACAAAAACAGATATGCAGTTCAATGGAACAGAATAGAGAGCCCAGAAATATACCCACACACTTACAGTCACTCTGTGGACAAATGTGGCAAGAATATACACTGCAGAAAACAGTCTCTTCAATATTAGAACATTCTCTAATACCATATACAAAAATAAACTCAAAAGACCTAAATATAAGATCAGATATCATAAAAATCCTAGAGGAAAACAGGTAGAACACTGACATAAATCACATCAATACCTTTTTGGATCCATCTCCTAAAACAAAGGAAATGAAAGCAAAAATAATCAAATTGGGTCCAATTAAACTTAAAAGCTTTTGCACAGCAAAGGAAACCACTGACAAAATGAAAAGAGAACCTACTGGAGAGAATATTTTTTCAAATTATATGACTGATAATGGGTTGATATCCAACATATATAAACAGATCATACAACTCAACCTCAAAAAAAAAAATCAAAAATCTAGTTAAAAAATTGAGCAGAACTGCATAGTCATTTTTCAAAAAAGGAAATTCAGATGGCTAGCAGGCACATGGGGAGATGCTCAACATAGCTAGTCATCAGGGAAATGCAGTACTACAATGAGATATCACCTCACCCCTATCATAATGGTTAGCCTCAAAAAGAACATAACACATGTTGGTGAAGATGTGGAGAAAAAGGAATCCTCCTACACTGTTGATTGGAATGTAAATCGGTGCTGCCATTATTGAAAACAATAGGAAATTTTCTTAAGGAACTAAAAATAGAACTTTTTGTATACATAAACAAACAAACACATAACAGCAGTTCCACTCCTTGGTATCTACCTGAAAAAACAAGAATTCAAAAAACACTAATTCAAAAAGGTACATGATTCCTAATGTTCATAGCAGCATTAGGTACAAATGCCAAGATGTGGAAGCAACCTAATTGTGAATATCACAGTGAAATGCCACTCAACTTAAAAAATAAATGAGAGTTTCCCATTAACAGCAACATGAATGGACTCGGAGGGCATTATGCTAAGTGAAATAAGTCAGCAGAGAAAGATAAATAATGGATGATATCACTTATATGTAGAATCTAAATATATAAAGCAAACTAGTCAATATAAACAAAAAAGCAAACTCACAGATGTAGAGAACAAAGTAATAGGTACCAGAGGGGAGAGAGAAGAGGGAGGGGCAATATAGGGGTGCGGCACTAAGAAATATGAACTATTAGGTATAAAATTAGCTATAAGGGTATATAAGGCTGTATTGTAAAACATAAGGAATACAGAAAATATTGGCTGCTATTTATAAATGGAGTTAACCTTTAAAAATCGTGACTCACTATGTTGTACACATGTAGCATATACAATATTGCACATGAACTATATTTCAATTAAAAAATTAGAAACAAATCCTACTACAGCCACTGTGTAACTTTTAACAGGTCAGTACCTTGAGATATATCTTTTCGATTAGCTAAACTGAAATCATAATAAGAATGCCAACCTTATGGTATTGATGCAAAAGTAAAGGCAATATTCTACCCAAACTTAGCTTTATGCCTGGCAAACAGTAAGTACTCAAAACAAGCTAAATACTATTACTGAGTTAAACACATGAAAATGCTTTGTACACCGTCATATAATACAATTGTTAGTTATAGCATCATTTTTCTTATTATTGTCATAGTTTGACTTATTGGAAAGAATAATAATAGGACTGTCTGACTCCATGGATTACTGATAGTTACTCAAGTTAATGTGCCCAAATGATAATAACGTTGTCATTGATACACTGTTAGAGAAGGAAGGATATTGTGAGGGTTAACTTGTATTTTTGAAAGTGGAAATTTTTCTTTTTTTTCTTTTCCCCAGTTCAGTTCAGTCGCTCAGGTGTGTCTGACTCTTTGTGACCCAATGGACTGCAGAACGCCAGGCTTCTCTGTCCATCAACAACTCTCAGAGCCTACTCAAACTCATATCCATCATGTCGGTGATACCATCCAACCATCTCATCTTCTGTTGTCCCTTTCTCCTCCCGCCTTCAATCTTTCCGAGCATCAGGGTATCTTCAAATGAGTCAGTACTTTGTATTGGGTGGCCAAAGTATTGGAGTTTCAGCTTCAACATCAGTCCTTCCAATGAATATTCAGGACTGATTTCCTTTAAGATTGACTGGTTGGATCTCCTTGCAGTCCAAGGGATTCTCAAGAGTCTTCTCCAACACTACAGTTGTAATAGCATCAATTCTTTGGTGCTCAGCTTTCTTTATAGTCCAGCTCTCACATCCATACATGACTATTGGAAAAAGCATAGCTTTGACTAGACAGACCTTTGTGGGTAATATAAAAAGTGAAGTTGCTCAGTCATGTCCAACTCTTTGCAACCCCATGGACTGTAGCCTACTAGGCTCCTCTGTCCATGGGATTTTCCAGGCAAGAACACTGGAGTGGGTTGCCATTTCCTTCTCCAGGAGATATTCCTGAACCAGGGATTGAACCCAGGTCTTCCGCATTGTAGGCACACACTTTACCATCTGAGCCACCAGGGAAGTCTGGGTAATGCAATGTCTCTGCTTTTTAATATGTTGTCTAGGTTGGTCATAGCTTTTCTTCCAAGGAGAAATCGTCTTTTAATTTCATGGTACAGTCACCATCTGCAGTGATTTTGGAGCCCAGAAAAATAAAGTTTCTCACTGTTTTCATTGTTTTCCCATCTATTTGGCATGAAATGATGGGACCAAATACCATGATCTTAGTTTTCTGAATGTTGAGTTTAAAGCCAACATTTTCACTCTGCTCTTTCACTTTCATCAAGACGCTCTTTATTTCTTTTTCACTTTCTGCCATAAGGTTGGTGTCATCTGCGTATCTGAGGTTATTGATATTTCTCCCAGCAGTCTTGATTCCTGCTTGTGCTTCATCCAGTCCAGCATTTCTCATGATGTACTCTGCATATAAGTTAACTGAACAGGGTGACAATATACAGCCTTGACGTATTCATATACTTCTTTCCTGATTTGGAACCAGTCTGTTTTGCCATGCCCCATTCTAATGTTGCTTCTTGACCTGCTGCATACAGATTTCTCAGGAGGCAGGTCAAGTGGTCTCATATTCCCATCTCTTTAAGAATTTTTCACAGTGTTTTGTGATCTACACAGTCAAAGGCTTTAGCATAATCAATAAAGCAAACATAGATGTTTTTCTGGAACTCTCTTGCTTTTTGGATGATCCAAAAGATGGTGTTAATTTGATCTGTGGTTCCTCTGCCTTTTCTAAATCCAGCTTGAACATCTGGAAGTTCACAGTTCACATAATGTTGAAGCCTGGCTTCAACAGGAGGATTTGGAGCATTACTTTGCTAGCATGTGAAATAAGTGCAATTGTGTGGTAGTGTGAACATTCTTTGGCACTCTCTTTCTTTGTGATTGGAATGAAAACTGACCTTTTCCAGTCTTGTTGCCACTGCTGAGTTTTCCAGATTTGCTGGCATATTGAGTGCAGCACTTTCACAGCATCATGTTTTAGGATTTTAAATAGCTCAACTGGAATTCCATCATATCCACTAACTTTGTTTGTATTGATGTTACCTAAGGCCCACTTGACTTTGAATTCCAGGACGTCTGGCTCTAGGTGTTGATCACACCATCATGGTTATCTGGGTCATGAAGATCTTTTTTTGTGTAGTCCTTCTGTGTACTCTTGCCACCTCTTCTTAATATCTTCGCTTCTGTTAGGTTCATATCATTTCTATCCTTTATTGTGATCATCTTTGCATGAAATATTCCCTTGGTGTCTCTAATATTCTTGAAGAGATCGCTAGTTTTTCCCATTCTATTGTTTTCCTCTGTTTCTTCGCATTGATTACTGAGGATGGCATTCTTATCTCTCCTTGCTATTCTTTGAAACTCTGCATTCAAATAGGTATATCTTTCCTTTTCTCCTTTGCCTTTTGTTTCTCTTGTTTTCACAGCTATTTGTAAGGCCTTCTCAGACAACCATTTTGCTTTTTTGCATTTCTTTTTTTGTGGATGGACTTGATCACTGCCTCCCCAGATAACCAAATAAGCTCAACTTTTAAAATAAATAGATAAATCTGAAATTGTGTGTGGTGGGTTGGTTTTGGAATAATATCTTAGTCTATTCTATTTGAACAGCTTATTATTTATATTCTATATCATATTTATTCTTACCTTTGTTTTCCTGTATCATTCACATGCTGATTAATATAAACCATGTTTAAGCTCAAATGAGTTAATACATCTGAGAAATTATACAATATAGCTATTTTAATATCAAATTAAAGGCTAATCTTAAAACAGAAATCTTGAAGACATTCGGAGCCCGTTCTCTTTCTCTGTGTCTTGGTCTGCCTGTTTCTCTCAGTCACTTCATTATTCACGAATATAGACACACATCTACTTTTCCTTTTCATAAAAAGTTGGTCCTATCACCAATAATATCAAAAAAGCTTAAACATTCCATACATTTTATAAAAAGTGAGGACTCTTGTTTTGTTTGAGGAAATCACATTTTAATTTTAAATAATTCATATCAATTACATATAAAACATTTTAGATATTATTCTTAAAACCAGCAATATGCTTTCAGATAAGGATTCTAGCCTAGAAAAGCTTTTAATTTGGTAGGAGAGATAGGCAAGCATATAACTAAGTTTAAAAGAAGTCAGTGTGATATGCATTCCAAATGGGGTTTGAAGCAAATTGCCATGTGTTCAAGGTAGGAAGAGTGATTAATTCAGTATGAAGGCATCAGGAAAGATTCACAAATGCATTCCATCATCATTTGTGTGACGTGGCTGGGGGAGCACAGGATCATTTATGTTCTTTATTTTTGACTTCTAACTAGGCTCTAATTAATTTCCAAGGGACTCTCCGCTTGGATCAGCTCTTCCCTCCAAAGAACAACCTCTGACCCCACCTCTCAACCTTTTAATTGTTTGTGCATTGATTGCTCAGAAAGCTTTTGAGCAAATGATGAGTAGTTATTCATTTCTCCACATTTCCTGGGCACTGAGTTTTCTGTTCACATTTTCTGTTCACTAGGGATTTAAATGAAGGCACAAACCATATTTTTCAAAGGTGGCTATCTTCTGTTTCTTTGTTTTGCATTCAAAGCATTTCTCTGGGCAGAGTTTGTTCCATTATTTCATTAATTTGTAGACAAATGTTTTAATGATATAATCAAATCCATATATCCTCAGAAAAAAGGAAAACGTGTGTGTGTGTGTGTAAACAATATTTTGTACTATCTTGTTTGTAGGGAGGTAGATGTGCCGATAATACAATACATAACTTGAAGCAAAACAAAATATGAATTGAGCTCAGATTTAACAGGTGACAATCTATAACTATTTGAGGAGAATTTTTTCTCTCTCTTCTGCCCCATCCTACCTCAGACGTGATGGACACTTAACAGCTGTGGACTATAGAGTTTGTAAACAATCATTGTTCATTCAAAAATTTGTTGTTTAAATAAAGTTGTTGTGTCTATGCTCTTATATTTTGGAACTACCAGGAAGACGTTTGAATTTGGTTAATCTTCAGAGAATCTAAAGTTACATGGTTATAGATGTAAATATACCATAGCCCATGCATGTCATATTTCCCTTTCTTCTTCCTAGTCAGCTGCCCCTTCAGATGTCTTCTTCCTCTGTACACCTCACAGTGCCTAGGTTCCTTTTCTTCCTCTTGCTCCTGCTCTCCTCCCGCTCTCCCTTTAGGGCCTCACTGTGTGGCCCTACTTTGTACGTGAGCTGGTAAGTTCCATTCATGCCACTGGTGCTTTGGTTGGAGTTAGTGGACCCTTCAGCATGGAGTTCCTAAGACACTCTGCTTTACTCTATACACGGCATAAGTTCAATCAATTACTGTGTGTAGACATTATCTTCTCAATCCGGAGTCAAAATGGAGTGGTTCCAAGGGCAGGAGACAGAAAACCTCTGTCCATTCTACCACATTTGCACAGATTCTACAGGATACATGAGAGCCATGAAAATTATGTGTTCAGGAATTACAATATCATGAGAGCAAGCTTATATTATAATATTAAATTTAAATAGCAAAATTTAAAAAATCATATACAAAATAGAACACCAGAATTATAGAAACATTGGTTAAAGACAAAATAAGGAAGAAAAGAAATTGAAAAAGAGAGACAATTAAAATATGAGATGCCATCGGTATTCGTTTGGTGCTATTACACTGTGATAAAAAGTATGGGTGCCTTTTTTCTGCCTTTTCTCTTTTGTTTTTCTGTATCTCTCACTCTTTCTCTTCCTCCCTCCCTCCCTATCTGAAATTCATAAACCACAATGCCTGTGTGAGTAATAGCATTATTGAAGAATGAAATCTCTTAGCAATATACATTCTTTATTTTACAAGCAATTTATAAGCAGTTTTTACCAATTCATTTTGTTTTAAGAATACACACTTTGGTTTCATCACACGGATGTATGTGATAACACTATTTGTTTAAAATGTTTCTTCATTTGTTAAATACACATGAAGCATACACACACTAGAGCTTTTTTCTAAGTAATAATTACAGAAAAAAGTCAACTTGCATTGCATGAATTGTATAAAAATAGATTGCTGTGAAGGTTAAAACATTATCCAGGTATTATCAATATAGTGCTCATTAATTTTTTCTACTTTTGGAAATAAAATGAATATGTCAGCTGGAAAGAAAGAATAATGATTTGAGGAGTGATTTAAAATATGATTCAGGTAGTAGAAGGCAAGAATTCCTTCTGCTTTCTTTCTTAAATTCATCTCCCCTAAGTGGCACAATACTCCTGACTAGAAAGGCTTAGAAATATTTGTGAAGGTAAGAAGAGGAAAAAAATCCTTCTACAGAATCGTACTTTCTAAGTTTTTGTCTGCACGATGCTTTCCTTCCCCTTGATATTATGTGTTGAGGACAACTGAATTATGACTTTGGCTTCCAGTCAGATCCTGTTGAGTTACAGAAGATAAATTGATGAACAATGCTAAAGTTAAGGCTCATAATTCAGTTGTCCAAAGTACATCCTGCAAAAGCAGTTTGTATAAGCAATAAAAATTGAGGGAAAGCTGCCAGGAATGCTCCTTTTCCCATTTTGTTTTGGTTCTTGGAGAGAGCTTTGCCCAGTAAATGTGTTTTGCATTCTTTGAATTTATTACTTTTTGAGCCAAAGCTAGAAACTGGCTGGGTTTCCAAATTTGATGGTTTATTACCTATAGAAAAATTCAGACTTCTTAAAAAACAAATAAAGGATGCTTTCGTGCAGTAATATTTCAGGCCCAGAATTTGTGCAAGGAACTCTGACTTCTCCCCTGTATAGTTCATCCACTCATAAAACCTTACATTTATTCAACTTCATACTTTGTGCAGGATTAAATGATATGTTTAATGTATATTTTAGTGGCTAAACTACAAACTTTAACAACTTTAGTATTCACTTTTGTGTCTCATGTTAAGCATAGAGCCTAGCATATAGTCTAAGCACATAATCAATACCCAGTAAATATTTGAGTATTAACTATAATACTCAATAAATATTATTTACAGTTTCTATTATGTACCAGGCAATATGATTGTCATATAGGAATAACAACAGCAGAAAGAAAAAAGTTGGCTTTTACTGAATTGTTAATATGTTCTGAGAATTATATTAGGTACTTCATACTCATTTAGTTTCCAAATTAAGTTTAAAGGATTGGAGTCACCACTCTTATGTTTTATAGATAAAGACGTTGAAGTTAAGGCAGGTTGAATGATTGTCCTAAATTGCAAAACTAAGTGGCAGAATTAGAATATTACACAACACTGGCTTTTGCATCACCCTGGTGGTTCAGATGGTAAAGAATTTGCGTGCAATGCGGGAGACCTGGGTTCAACCCTGAGTTGGGAGGATTCCCTGGAGGAGGGCATGGCAACCCACTCCAGTATTCTTGCCTGGAGAATCTCCATGGACAGAGGAGCCTGGCAGGCTACAGTCCTTGGTGTCATAGAGAGTCAAACATGACGGAGCAACTAAGCACAGCACACACATTTAGTCATTATAGTAAGTGCACGGGAAGATATTATTACACACTTATTTCTAACATGGTAAAACTGAAACTAACAGAATAAAGTCACTGCATTTTTTTAAATAGAAGAGGTGAAGAAAAAAACTTTTTGGTGGTTTTAAGGGGATTTTAGAGATTAAACCCTCACTCAAGGAAGTAAGAACTGGGAAGAGGTTAAGAGATACACAAAAATGATGCAAAACAGGAAGCGGCAAATACTATGAAAAAAAAATGTAGACAGATAACACATTTTATGAGAGCTTTGAGAGAGGAGGTAGAATCGTGAAGAACTTCGCAGAAGAAGCAGCATTCAAATTTTCCTTGAAGCACAGGTGGATCTAGACATAAAAATGATGTAAATAGCAATAAGTCATTGACTCAAAAGATGGGGTTGGAGCATTTGCTTAGTAAAGGAGAGAGAAGAGAGGTACATTAATGCTAAGCCTGTCAGTGATACAGTCCCTCAAAGTTGAAGTTTTTTAAGGAAGAAGTTCATATAGATCCTAATATGTGATGTACAACAAACCAACTTTTTTCAAGTTCTTTCTGTAAATAAAATTTAAAAGATGAAGCAAACTGACATTAATTGAACATCTATTCTGTGGAGGGCCCTGTAATAGGAACAGGGATGAGGGAAGAGGGGGAGGTGCACGAAAAACATTGGCAGAGTGGCTAACCTGGAGGCGACTCATGCAACTGTGAACAGTGGGAGAGCAGACCTTCAGCCAGAACAAAATAAAAAGCTAAGTGGCCCGTACAAAAATTGAATTTACAACTGGCCTCATTAGTGCCATGTTCTAGCTAATTGGGCCGTATGTTAATGCACTGGGCATGCAGCAATGTTGGAAGATAAATGAAAAAGCGCTCAGTCTTCCAACTTCACTATCATGGATATATAGAGTACCAGATGGTGGCATGTTATAAATGGAATGAGTCATTCTGGAGGCACATCTGAAGTATCAATAAATATGGGGTTCATGTAAACAGAAGTTTATCTGCAAGCACCTTCTCTAAACACAGGTGGAGAAAGGAGTCAACAATGATTTTGGACAGAGCACTGGATTGAGAAACTGGAGACCGAAGGTTCAACACTGCTGATGACATTTACACCTATTCCTCCCTCTTTGGAATTCACTTCCCCAGAATTTTGTAAGCCTGACTCCTTCTCAAGTACTCTTTATCATTGCAGTTATCTGCCCTCAGAGAAGTTTCCCTAACAGGCTTAAAGTAAATCTTCCTTCATATTCCCAGTCTCACTACTGTATTACGTGTGTGTGTTACTTGCTCAGTCCTGTCTGACTCTTTGTGACCCCGCAAACCTTAGCCCGCCAGGCTCCTCTGTCCATGGGGATCCTCCAGGCAAGAATACTGGAGTGGGTTGTCATTTCATTCTCCAGGGGATCTCGACACAGGGACAGAACCCGGGTCTCCCATATTGTAGGCAGATGCTTTACCATCTGAGCCACCAGGGAAGCCCCACTACTGTATTGGTTTCCTTGGTGTCCTCTAAATAGGCAATGTTTTAAAACTTGTTCATTATGTTTTCTACACTACAATCTAAGCTCCATGAAGGGAGGGATTTTATTCTATTTTGTTTACCAGTGTGTCCCCAGTGTCTAAAATAATACCTGGTGCATGGTAGACGCTGAGTAAATATGTTTGATTAGTGAAATTATGGCTTTGCCCTCCACTGTCTGACTTAAGACATTTGGTTTATATAATATTGTTATTATTAGTGAGGATAAAAATAGCAACACTATATGCTGTTAGAGAGATAAAAATTTGTCAAGTCATGTGGAAGTCCTTCAAAATTTGTATGGGATAATAGAATGTAAGTTTGCCATTTTCAGTAAAAGAGAAGAGTCATAGGAAGATAAAACTTAATGGTCAGAAGGAGATACTGGTTTTTTGAATAAGTTGGTAAGAGATTGTATGTCCTTTGCCCGTTCTATTTCCTATTATGTGTTTCAATTTCTCTCAGCTGTGAGGTCTCTCATATCTCTAGAACATGATGAATTGCTGATGTTTCAGCAGATTATAACAACCATTTATGGCGGTGTTTCACAGATTGACATTTCCCTATTTTCCATTTCTTGGGTCATAGTTAAGATGCCAGCATAGAAAAGGTGTGTGTGTGAGTGTGTTTGTCTTCTTGCTTATTTTCTTACTCATTGAGAACTGCCACAATAGTCAATATTTAAAAAAAAAAAAATAGTGTTGGGACTTTTTCAGTGGTCCAGTGGTTAAGAATCCACCTTCCATGCAAGGGCCATGGGTTTGATTGCTTGTTGGGGAACTAAGATCCCGCATGCCATGTCTCAGGGCAGCCAAGCCCATGCTGCAACTGGAGAGTCCACATGCTGCAACTAAACTCCACATGGCCAAATAAATAAATATTAAAAAAAATGTTAAAAACTTATGGTGCAACCAGAATAGGGCCAAACCCTATTGGTTGACAAAGAGATTTTGCCATTGCAGCGGCATACAACCTAGAGAAGAATAAAAGTTAATTGAAAAAAAAAAAGAAAAATAGCGCATATTGCTCTCCTAGAGTAGCTTTCTCCTGAAATAATAAAGATTAAACTGTCTAGCATAGATAAGAAAGGAAATAATGTATAAGCAAAAAAGTTCTTATATATATATTGTATATATTAACACATTTATTAATGTATATATTAATAGTATGCTCGATAGTGAAACTAGTAAGACAGAGGTAAAACCAGAGAGCAGGGCCAGATCTCAGTCAAAATAACAAGGAAATTGGACAGAGGTTGTTTTTCTAAATAACATATAAGAGATATCAAATTGCAAGCATGGAAAATATGAGAAACATAATTTATGGAAAGGCAGTGGTATAAAGTTCCAGGAACCACTGGAGAAAAGAAGTAAACTATCATTCCTTGAGCACATATGCTCTGCAAAAAAAAAAAAAAGTATTATATTTTATTTATCTTCTGGAAATCTTGCACTGCAGGTATCATTTGTAGGAGTTTACAGAAGAGCAAACTATGACTTACATAGTTTCGTTGATTTGTCAAAAGCCACAATGTTACTGTGTTAAACAGCCACTTTTTTTGTGTGTGTAGAGTTCAATTTTTTTTAGCTTTTTATATGTTTATTTTTGTAACACCAAAGCATTTTGTATTGGGATATCTCCAATTAACAATGTTATGGTAGTTTCAGGTGAACATTCTCACCCAACTAAAGAGCCTCTTGATGAAAGTGAAAGAAGAGAGTGAAAAGTTGGCTGAAAGCTCAATGTTCAGAAAACTAAGAACATGCCAAAAAAAAAAAAAAAAGAAAACTAAGAACATGCCATCTAGTCCCATCATTTCATGGCAAATAGATGGGGAAACAGTGACAGTGTTTATTTTGGGGGTGCTCCAAAATCACTGCAAATGGTGAATGCAGCCATGAAATTAAAAGATGCTTATGACCAACCTAAACAGCATATTAAAAAGCAGAGACATTACTTAGCCAACAAAAAGGTCTGTCTAGTCAAGGCTATGGTTTTTCCAGTAGTAATGTATGGATGTGAGAGTTGAACTATAAAGAAAGCTGAACACTGAAGAATTGATGCTTTTGAACAGTGGTTTTGGAGAAGACTCTTGAGAGTCCCTTAGACTGCAAAAAGACCCAACAAGTCAATCCTAAAAGAAATCAGTCCTGAATATTCATTGGAAGGACTGATGCTGAAGCTGAAACTCCAATACTTTGGCCACCTGATGGGAAGAACTGACCCATTGGAAAAGACCCTGATGCTGGGAAAGATTGAAGGCAGGAGGAGAAGGGGATGGCAGAGGATGAGATGGCTGGATGTCATCAGCGACTCAATGGACATGAGTTTGAATAAACTCTAGGAGTTGGTAATGATCAGGGAGGCCTGGTGTTCTGCAGTCCATGGGGTTGCAAAGAGTTGGACACAACTGAACAACTGAACTGAACTGTACTCTCACTCAAACCCCACTCTTATCCAGGCTAGCTCGTGACATTGAGCATAGGACCATGTGCTATATGATAGGTCTTTGTTGGTTATACATTTTAAATATAGTAGTTGGAGTGTGTACATGACCTTCCCAAAGTCCCTAACTATCCCTTCCCCCCAGCAACTATAAGTTCATCTTCTAAGTCTATGATTCTCTTTCTTAAAAGCCATTTTTGAATGCTAAGTCGCTTCAGTCGATTCTGACACTTTGCAACCCTATACACCATAGCCTGCCAGGCTCTGCTGTCCGTGGGATTCTCCTGGCAAGAATCCTGGAGTGGATTGCCATGCCTTGCCCATCTCCAGGGTATTTCCCCAACTCAGGGGTTGAACCCATGTCTTCTGCCCTGGCAGGCAGGTTCTTTACCACTAGGACCATGTGGGAAGCCATAAGGAGGTACAGGAGTTTAGAACGCTTATACAAAAACAGGGTTTATTTACATTCATATCACTTTTGTTAGGGGGATTCCCTAGTAGCTCAGCTGGTAAAGAATCTGCCTGAAATGCAGGAAACCCTGGTTCGATTCTTAGATCAGGGAGATCTGCTGGAGAAGGGATAAGCTACCCACCCCAGTATTCTGGCCTGATGCCTGGGACAGACTGAGCAACTCTCACTTTCACTTTTGTAGACTTACAGCCCAGCATCTTTGTGTAAAGCCTTGCCTGTCTAAAAGTGCACCAAACTGAGTCTGATGTCTGAAATTTTTATGGTACTGCAGTAATTTGAAAATAGTCAACTTTGAAAGGGGATTGCAAAACCTTTACCATGACTAGTCCATGTGGCAGTTTCGCAGGAAAAGCTCAAGAAAAACACACTGAAAACCGTACTTTATGCTGTGAATTCCCAAGAAACACATTGCTATCACTGTAATGCAAGTTTCTTTCTATTTATCTGGGTTGATATCTTAAAAATATAATTTGAAAGAAAAATTTGTAATTAGGTAATGGCAACCCACTTCAGTGTTCTTGCCTGGAGAATCCCAGGGACGGGGGAGCCTGGTGGGCTGCCGTCTCTGGGGTCGCACAGAGTTGGACACGACTGAAGCGACTTAGCAGCAGCAACAGCACACTTATTTTACACTTTAAATAATAGCAGTTTAACTGAAAAAACTTATCACTCTGATAATAGAAATCATAAAATTAGTTAAAAAGACAAACGAGTCAGAAAATAAGATTGTAAGATTTTTAGTATTTTTATGCTTTACAATTAGTAATGTTTTCTTTTATAGACACTCATGCAGCATTGTTTGCTGATGTTTATTTAATAAATATGCACATATTCTTCATGTAGCGGAACTTGTGCTACATGCCAAGGATTTCAAGATGCATGTGAAAGTCTCTGTCCCTATGGAGCTTATAGTCCAGTGAGTAAGACAGAAATAATAATTCCAGTTTACTACATTAAAAAACAGTGATTTTGGACAAAAGCTGACCAATTTTGACTGATGGCTTCAAAGAAGACATACCGTGGAAAGTTTTTCCTTGGTTGAAGGCAGCAAGATAAAGCGGTAATGCAGATGTCGCAGCCTTTGCCGTAGCAACATGTGGTAGCACTCAGGAAAAGAGGACAGATCTGTGTGGTTGAAGCTTTACCCATCTGCCTTGGAGCAAAGAAACCTGACTGAGAAGTGGTTCAGCTACCGATACTGAAAGGCCACAGACGCCATGCCCCTGAATTTGAATCATCATCTCATCCGTAATTGGAGCTCACGGAGTCACTTCCTTTTAGAATTTTCCTGTATAATCTATAGCCCTGTCAAGGATCCAGGGAAAGCAAGTTGAAGCAAATGCAATACAGGATTGAATATTTCAGTCGGGAGAAAATAACATGACAGAGTTAAACAGTGTGTGGTTGAACAGAAAGCATTAGCAATGATTATATATCAGTTTGAATTTTACTTTTATAAGACAGCAGATATAGATAAATCTGATTTTTATCACCTGTGACATTTTCAAACAATGAAGTATGCCTTTTTGAAGTTTTTAACATCTTTCAGAACTTGCAGTCGTGACACTTGCAGTGTCAACGGTTTACAGGAAGCTCTTGCATGCCAGTGCTCTAGACTTCAGGGAGTCATTCATTGTTTACAGTCTTGAAAACAATCTTATGGTTCTAGGGTTTTCCCCTTGGTAACTGTGTATATAAGTTTTCATTAACTGTGCCGAAGATGAGACAGATAAACAAGCGAAGACATCCCTCCATTTCTTCTTTCTGTTATTCTCCCTTCATTCTTCTTTCCCTCCTTTCTTTCCTTCTCCTGAGAAGAAACCTACCTGTTTTTGAGAACCTACCAAGTGACTGGCATGGCTGTCATGAGTGACTAAAGTACAGTCTCTGTCCTCAGTAAGGTTACATTCTGGGGAAGCTGTGATGCAGTAAAAGGCCTATATAGTAAACATACAATTCATAAAATGATGTTGGATAAGTATTATGCTTTTAAAAGATCTATGTTATGGCTGTTCCCAAACAGCGACCAACTTGTTCTGGTTTGGCCCACACTTTTGTACTTTTAGGTACTGGAAGTCTCATGTCCCAGCAGTACCCCCAGGACATGATAAACTAAGTCAGTTGGTCACTATAAGTTTCATGAGCACCTTGCCATATGAATATTGAGCATCACCTGTGAATAAACTGCGAGACTTTTAAAGGATGTTTTCAGCTTTAGCCTAAACTATATTTACTCAGGATACTGTTCTATCTAAGCTACCTGAAGGGAAAGTTTTTCAGGTGTTTTTCCTTGTTTATGTGAACTATCAAAAAGTCAGCTGGGAAATAACTTTTCTAGAGGTCAAAAATAATTTAGTCACAACATTGCATTCATGGATAGCAGGGCAGTTGTAGATGTAAGAGTCTAGTGTCTGCTAAGGCTGATCTGTAGTCTTAGCTCTGTACATCTGGGAAGGGACATCTCCATGACTCCTTAGGGAAGCATGGGCAAGAAAAGCTCTAGAGACAGAAGTATTTGGTAAGGTGGTGGAAAGGAGAGATGAGGAAAAGAAGGTTATCTAGAGCAGTAGGACAAAGGGTGAGTAAAAAGAAATGAATAAATCTTATTATTTACAGCTATGCTGAAATATACAAGAATGAACTGACTACAATAAAGCCGTCAATATTTGTTCAGAGTTTACTTATCTAGCGATTTTAATGACCAATTAACAAAACTGATTTATTTACTGTTTTTAAAATTGTATTAAAATAAATGATTTAGGATACAGATGTAAAGTGGATACCCAAATGTGCTAAGAATTTGCTAAATTCTAGGTCTTATGCTAGAAAATTTGCAAAATTTCTTCTAAATCCTCAACAAATGCAATGAAAATATATGTCGTTTTCCCTGTGTAGCAGATTAGGAGGCTGAGTGTTCAAAACATGGTATGACTTTTCCACAGATCACACAACTAATGAATGCCTCCACAAGATTTCAGTAGAAAACCTTGGCTAACAATGGTTTTATGAAAATATGCTGGTGGATACGGACCAAATATTCTGAAAACACTGGAAAATGTTTTGCTTACAGTCCTCCAGAAATGCTTCGTAATACATCTTTGGAATCCATGTTGGGAAATCTTGCCTTCAGGCACCACTTTATTATAGCTGAGGGTAATCATTGATGAAAATAAAATGATCCTGAGTTGATAAAAATTAACAAGTACATTTTATGAATGCAAAAGCTTTAGGATAATTTTATATAACAGTATGAAAAACCTAAATAGTTTTACGCTCACCGTGAGCACTAGAGATGAATATCATTTGAAATCTTTCCTTTCACCTGCTGAATTTTTGAGTTTTCAAGGGCAAGCTATCAAAAGAGGAAAGAATGAGAAATCAAAAGGGTAAAAGAAATACTCAATGATTCTTAGGAAAGCCATCTTCTAGATGGTAAAACAAGTTTGCACTAGGTGAAAGGAGATCTGGGGTTTGGTCCTGACTTTTTCACCAACAAACTTTGGTCTTTAGGCTATTCCTTTAACGCTATGGATTTCAGGATGTATATATTAATACCTGCTCTCACTTCATAATTCAGTGTTTATTTTTAAGAACAAATGATAAAACATATATAAGTTTGAAAATTAAAAGATAACAGCACATGGCAATGAATTTATGTTATTTAAATAATAAAATGTTAATATCTAAGAAAATAAAATATCTGATAAATGTTTTAATTTTTATATTTTAGAACTCCATTAGAATTAAATAAAATATCTGAATTTATTATAATTTAATATTGCTGTCACTTTTTCTTTAGCATTAGGAACTAAGATAATCCATGGCCTGCCTGCCTGGGAATTAAAAATTTAAAGCAGATAAATAAACAAAAACTAGATATTATTGTCCCCCTAAAAGATTTGAATTATTGTATATAATAATTATAACAAGTATTTATAAATTATATATACGTATACATATATATAAAACATGGTACACATGCCAGATACAGTTTTGTTCTTTCCAAAATTCATCTCACTTGATTGTGCATTAGCAATGTAACAGTTTTAGTATTTATTTCAATTTATGGAAGTGGAAACAAAGTCTCAGAGACATACCTGAAATTATGTAATGAATCTAGGCATCCCTCAGAGACATTGTGGGTTTGGACACTACAACAAAGCAAATATTGCAGCGAAGCAAGTCGCGTTTTTTGGTTCCCCAGAGCAAAAAAAAATTGTTTATATTATTTTGTTGTTGTTGTTTAGTCATTTAAGTCATACTATAGTTCATTAAGTGTACAATAGTGTTATGTATAAAAAATGTACATACCTTAATAAAAATATTTTATTACTGAAAATGCTAACCATCATCTGAGCCTTCTATGATCTGTGATCTAAGATCAGTTATCTTTGCATTGTCACAAAGATCACTGACAATAGATCACTGTAACAAATATAATAATAATGAAAAAGTTGAAATATTGTGAGAATTACCAAAATGTGACACAGAGACCTGAAGTGAGCAAATGCTGTTGGAAAAACGGTGACAATAGACTTGCTTTATGCAGGGTTGTCATAAACCTTCAATTTAAAAAAAATAAATAAAAGAAGTGTGGTATCAGTGAAACAGAATAAAGGAAAGCACAATCAAAACCAATACAATATTGTAAAGTAAAAAAAAAATTAAAAAAATAAAATAAAATAAAATGAAGTATACCTGTATGGAATGGAACTGAGGTTAAAGTAAGTACGTCAGAGGTCTCACAACATCACTCTTCCATCACACAAAAATACCTCCCAGGTAACTGCTTAGAGGAAGAGTAAGAACTGAATGAGGAAACATAGGCTACATATTCTATAGTCTCTAAAGCAGGATCCTCTACTTTTAACACATGCTGTGCAGCACCGTGTAGTTCAGGTGGTTATAAGGCTACACAACACTCCCTGGTGGTCTAGTGGTAAGGATTTGGTGCTCTCAGTGCTTCGGACAGGGTTCATTTCCCGGTCAGGAAAGCCATTCTTCTTGGGCTTCCCTGATGGCTCAGAGGGTAAAGAATGTGGGAGGCCTGGGGTGATCCCTGGGTTGGGAAGATTCCCTGGAGGAGGGTGTGACAACCCACTCCACTATTCTTCCCTGGAGAATGCCCATTTACAGAGGAGCCTGGCAGGCTTCAGTCCACAGGGTTGCAAAGAGTTGGACATGACTGAGAGACTAAGAAATAAGGCCATACAGAGAAGAAGATGGGTCCAGAGAGGCTGCTACTCTCCACAGACTTTTTTGACCTTCTTTCTGTTTGGTGTGCCTTGGTGTGATTCATTATCACCTTCCTCTGATAGACATGCATATTCAGTTTGGAGCTGGAATGAGGCAGGACTTCCTGGTTGTTTTTGTGACTTTGGCTTAAAAGGAGTGTAATCTGGACTGTCTTGCATTTTGCATTTCCAACTTGATTGAAATGTTTTGAACCTAGGTATTTGGTTTCATATTTCTTTGCCCACCCACTAATACTTAACTAATATAGTCATAAAACTAGGCTATAAGTGTATGTCAGTTGTTTTTATAACTGTGCAATGCTAAAAATAAAGGATAAAAAGGAAAAAAAAAAGAGAAACTTTTAAATTCTCTCCCCTTGAAAATGCTCTTGCCTTGAGGATGATCTAAGGAATCAAGAAGCTACTGCATGCCCACTGTCTCCCCAAAGAGAAGTCAAATCTTCAAAGCCTACCCAATATTTAAACTCTGGCAGAAATAGTAAATTAATTTTCTTTGGAAGGAGGATTGTGCATGTTTATTTTGTGATTTAATAAAAAGCTGACATAGCGGTCATTAGCTTCCCAGAGTGCGCTCCATTTAATATGCAAAACACACAGAAATTAACATAGTAATTATGTTAGAACTAACAGGATACAAACATTTTAAATGGATTTAACACATTAAATAATTTCATGTCTTATGTGGCCCTGGTGTCTTTCACAGATGGTCACAACATTTGCTAATTTGTTCTACAGGTAGTGCAAATTAATATGATTTTCTTTGACTCTTATTCTTTTTTATCTTTAATAAAGATAGCTTTATTTTTATTTAAAATTATAGCTATTCCACCTAATGTGTTTTTGGTTCCTTTAGCAAAGAAGATCTATGTTTTGTTTTGTTCTGTTTTTTCAAAATGGTGGCTTTCTTTGCATACAGATTTTGATGTTGAGGAAGAAAAAAGGAAGTTAGTAAAAATATGTCCATTTGATACTTCAGACTACACAAATGTTAATGTCACTAATTCTAGTCAACTAGAAACCATTTATTCCTTTGCATAACAACCATTTAAAAACTATTCACAATGTATGCTACTAACTGCTGACAGTATAAGGATGAATAGTATGTATGTATTTATTATGTCTTCAATCTTTACAGTCTGTGTATGTGCTCAGTCACTTCTGACTCTTTGTGACTCCATGGACTCTAGCCCGCCAGGCTCCTCTGTCCACGGAACATTCCAGGCAAGAATACTGGAGTCTATAGGAATTGCTAAATAAGACTTAAAAAATACTTTTTTCTTTCATCTTAATATTCCAACAAGGCACTATAAATAATATTCTGTAGGAGTTAAAGGAAATGAAATATAATTATTGCCAGTTAAAAATAATATAATTTAATAAAAAGAATTTTTACTTCTTGGAGAAATACCTGGTTCTAGACCTAGAATGATTGGAGAAGGAAATGGCAACCCACTCCAGTGTTCTTGTCTGGAGAATCCCAGGGACGGGGGAGCCTGGTGGGCTGCCATCTATGGGATGGCACAGAGTCAGATACAACTGAAGCGACTTAGCAGCAGCAGCAGCAGCAGCAGACCTAGAATGGCAATATAAAGAATGATATGGGAACATCTCTTTATATAAAAAATCAAAGATGTCGTCAAAGTCTACCATAGTCAAATCGAAACTAAAGGAGTTAGATGTCTGATTGAAGAGGTCTCATTGGTCAAAGCAATGGCACCCCACTCCAGTACTTTTGCCTAGAAAATCCCATGGACGGAGGAGCCTGGTAGGCTGCAGTCCATGGGGTCGCTAGAGTCAGACACGACTGAATGACTTCACTTTCACTTTTCACTTTGATGCATTGGAGAAGGAAATGGCAACCCACTCCAGTGTTCTTGCCTGGAGAATCCCAGGGACGAGAAGCCTGGTGGGCTGCAGTCTATGGGGTCGCACAGAGTCGGACATGACTAAAGCTACGCAGCAGCAGCAGCAGCAGCATTGATCAAAGATAAGATAATGCAACCATTGATAGGGATAATAACTACAGTGGTTTAAAATTCAAAATATATGATTTAATGAGAGTCATTAAAATGAAAACAAAACAAAACAGAAAGTATCATTTCTGACCACCTTTGGAGAATGCTAGAACTTACTCTTTCATAAACTGGTAGCAGGGCAAAAATTAAACATTATGCTGATATTATTATACACCCTGTATCTTCGACTAACCATATCATGAATGAAGGAAAATTTCCCTTAATGGAAACATTCCAGCTTAGAAAAAGAAACAAAAAACAGAAGAATCAGTAGAACTAGAAAATCTCCATTTTGCAACCCTTAATGATTTTGTAGACATGGAAAATGTTCATAGATGGCTACAATCATCACTAAATGGGAATTGACAGAAGAACACTGTATCTCCTATGAATTTGTTTAAAAAAGAACAATAAAGATAAATAAAACAAGAATGACAGAACAACAGCAAAAACCTTGATAAAAATTTATGATTCTCAACCAGGTATAATTTTGCCCTTAGGTGACATTTGGCAAAATCTGGGGCCTTTTTTTTACTTTTTATTTTTAATTGTTACAGTTAGAAGTGCTAAGAGATGTCTAGAAGAGAGGCCAGGGATGCTACTAAACATCACACAATGCACAGGAAGTGTCCCGCAACAAAGGATTATCCAAACAACTTAATAAAAAATGTCAGCAGTTCTGAGATTGAAAAACTCTTTTATAAACCTGTATGTGTTAGTCGCTTAGTCGTGTCTCACTCTTTGCAAGCCCATGGACTGTAGCCCACCAGGCTCCTCTGTCCATGGAATTCTCCAGGCGAGAATACTGGAGTGGCTAGCCATTCCCTTTTCCAGGGGATCTTCCTGACCCAGGGATTGGGGTCTCCTACAATGAAGGCAGATTCATAACTGTTTGAGACATCAAGGAATACAAGATGTAGAATATTGTGTTAAATAGTACAGTGTGATTGCACTCAGTAAATCTGGACTGAGGGAAAAACTCTGCAGTGCTAAAGACATGACTCTTCAAAAAATGAATTACAAAGAGATAAAGGAAAGAGAAGAAAAGAGAGATGCACACACATAACAGAGATGATCTATAAATTAATAAGATTTGAGATTTATCACCCAATCCTGATATATAGCCATAAAACCATACTTAAGAGAATACAGTATTAATGAGATAAATTGGAATTTTGGACTTTGATTAGATATTTGAATTTCTAACAAAATATTATTTGATGTACAATAATGATATTGTCAATGTTTAAAATATTGAAGCCCTTCTATTGTAGAAATGATGCAGGAATTTTTAGAAATAAAATAATATATCTGAAATTTGCCTCAAAATAATCCAAAAATGGGAGAAATATATTGAATGGAAACATACATGAAACAAAGTGATCCCTGACTTCATAACTATTGATGCTGAATGATGGTTATCTAGGAGGTCTTTAAAGTACATAGTGTTTGAAATTCCTCCAAGGGTACTTATCAAAATAAAGAGTTTATTCCACCATTTCTAATGTAGTACAAATCTAAAAAATAATTAATCTACTAATTTAGTAAATTACTCACAGATTATTTTGATCTGCTTTACTGGATGGAAACAGTCATTTGAGTCAAACACTCTTAGATTTTAACTTCAGTTTCACCAATTAATAACTATATGACATTCAGTTCAGTCAGTTCAGTCTCACAGTCGTGTCCGACTCTTTGCGACCCCATGAATCGCAGCACGCCAGGCCTCCCTGTCCATCACCAACTCCCAGAGTTCACCCAAACTCATGTCCATCGAGTCAGTGATGCCATCCAGCCATCTCATCCTCTGTCGTCCCCTTCTCCTCCTGCCCCCAATCCCTCCCAGCATCACAGTCTTTTCCAATTAGTCAACTCTTTGCATGAGGTTGCCAAAGTATTGGTTTCAGCTTTAGCATCAGTCCTTCCAAAGAACACCCAGGACTGATCTCCTTCAGAATGGACTGGTTGGATCTCCTTCAGTCCAAGGGACTCTCAAGAGTCTTCTCCAACACCACAGTTCAAAAGCATCAATGCTTTGGTGTTCAGCTTTCTTTATAGTCCAACTCTCACATCCATACATGATTACTGGAAAAACCATAGCCTTGACTAGATGGACCTTTGTTGGCAAAGCAATGTCTCTGCTTTTCAATATGCTATCTAGGTTGGTCATAGAGTAAGCGTCTTTTAATTTCATGGCTGCAATCACCATCTGCAGTGATTTTGGAGCCCCCAAAAATAATGTCTGACACTGTTTTGACATGTAGTTATTTCCTTCCTATTATCAACATTTTTACTCATTTCCATAATGTAGGATCAAAAAGGCTAATATTAATAATGGTTGTATTAAAGATTATAAGTGAAAACTACCTAGCACTGTGTTTGGTATGGAATAGACATGTAATGAATAGTTGCTGTTATCACTACAAGCTTTTCAAAAAGGAAAAGAGTAAATGTACTGTATTTAAAGCAGTGTTTTGTTAAAATGGTTTATCGTCAGTGTATCCTTCACTGAAGGAAGTAGATTTTGAATTGGTAAAATTGTCCTACATGCTAAATTATTTCAGTAGTGTCCAACTTTTTGTGATCCTATGGACAGTAGCCCACCAGGCTCCTCTGTCCATGGGATTCTCCAGGCAAGAACACTGAAGTGGATTGCTGTGCTCTCCTCCAGGGGTTCTTCCTGACCCAGGGACCTGCATCTCCTATGTCTCCTGCATTGGCAGACAGTTTCTTTACCACTAGTGCTACCTAGGAAGCCCACAAATTGCTCTATGAATGAACAATAAAATTAGAAATGTATTTTACTTTCATGCAGCTATACTTCCCAAGCCTGAATTTCCTTTGCAAATATCAGTGATTCAGTTTGACTTGGTGAAACTGACTGTTTGCAACTTATGCTGACCTTAAAATCCCTCAACTGTCTTCAGTGTGACTAATAATTGATTTTGTGTAAGAACTATTTAATTAAATAGATACCAGGAAGAGATAGTATTTCTGAGTAGAGAGAAATGGCTGAAGGTGATTATTAAATGTTTTCCTTGTGGAATCTTGATAAAGTCATTGTTAATTTATATTTTCTTCTTTAGGACATGCTTGTCTCTTCATTTGTCATCTTTTCTGACATTGCCACACCATTGGGAGGGTGCCTGTTTATTTGAGATGTCTGACATTTCTTAAAAAGTTGGCTTGACACATGTGTACTAATAAAGCTCAATTATTGAAAGATTAATAGTGCATTGGGAAAGGTCGTGTATGAGAGAATGACTTATATTTGAAACTTATTCAGGTGGTTAAAATAAATTAACCTGAGCGTTATCTGCTGGTGTATACTACCATGAGCAACTCAGACAATGATCAGTGGTACAAACCCTCTAAAAAAATATATATATATAAATACAGTGAGCGGCTTCTCTCTTAGATTGCACATCCAAGTGGAAAGTTTGGTAAGCATTCTCTTGGAGAGAAGAGCATATAAGTAGTAGGAAGGAAGTGATCTTAGGCAGAGTACTGACCCAGAGAAAAAGAATACCACAAAACAGATGGTATAAGGGTAGAATTACCAGAAGTAACCCCTAGGCTGATATCTAAGAATTGACATTTATTAGCTGGGTTAAGATAAATGAATACTTATCATTGAGCATTCTTCATCATCTGCTGACTGTTTATTGTGACCTTACATTTATGTAAGAATTATGACATAAGTAATAATGTTAAGATAATTAAGAATAATAACCAAAAAAAGTCACCCAACCAAAATAAATAGCAAGACATTCTGCTTGTTAAGTACCTACTGTGTATTAGGCATTCTCAGTATCAAGTTCTGCACATTTTCTGGTTTTCTGGAACCATGCATTTTAATATTTCTAAACGTGTATGTGCTATGGGCAATGTTTCAGACAAAGTATAAGGAGAAATTATTACTTGAGGATAGTGAAGAAATAAAATTTGCATATCATACAGAATCCAATGGAATTTATAAATGGAGTTTTCCTACTTTAATGGTAATGAGAATGTTTGTGCTTTAATTATGTTTTATTAAGTTTGACTGGATTGCAATACTGTGTAGTATTGGGAAGGAAAAAAGTTCTTGGCCCTTAAAATATTTTTCCCTGTAATCAAAGTCTAGCGTATATGCCCTTAGAAGTGTAGGAATTTTAGAAAATAATCAGATAAATATAGGTTCACATTCATCCACTGCTGTTGTGCTTAAAAATGTATTTTATTAAATAAATTGCAGCAAATTCTAGCAATGGAATAAAAAAGAATATCAATGCTTTCTATTCACAAAAAATATTATTGTGTATTCAATAAGTACCAAGAATCTATACTGAGTGTGAAGGATATATCAGTTAAAATTAAAATAATAATATAGATGCATATTTACATGGCAAACTGCATAGAATATGTTGTGAATGAGAAAACATATAAATATATCATGGATATTGGTTTTGATGCACAGTTAGATATAAAGCTGATGTTGAATGCACTGAGCTATAAATAATAGTGGTCCATAATCACTGGATTATTTTATGGATTAACAGTGATTATGAATCACTGTCCCATGTTAGGTCTTGGCACCCTAGCTTTTCCATTTCAAAGTCTTTTATTACACTTTCATTAGAGCACATCAGATAAACCCTGGCATCTAGTAATCCCTAGAGCACAAACTGGGAAGCACGTATTATTGATTGACCTATAGTTTTGTAATGTGTTTTCCATAATTTAGTAACACATATTGTTACAAGGTAGAGTATTTCAGTAATCAAAACCAAAGTCTTCACCTGAGGCCTTTCATGCCCCTATCTAATTCTTCCAAGAGTAAAGGATGTCAAGTATCTGAGCTCAGATGAGGTATTATCCCCACTTCAAGTGGCTGACATATTTTAGATGTTGTTTCTCTGAAAAAGGCTTGAAATTCGGAGACTCTCGGTCTGCTCTATGTTAAGTAGAAGGTATAAGCAAGAGATGATTTTACTCTCCACAGGCAGTGAAACAAACTTAGGGAGAGCATCATGTTTCAAGTCTAAATTCCCATTTTTGTTGTTTGTTTGTTTCATTTTGTTTTTGTTGTTACAAAGCAAAGTAATTCATTTCTTTACCAAGGTCTTCAACTGCCAACTTCTGTGAAATTTCTATTGCCTTCTTCCTCCTTCTATTTCTTCACTCAGTTTAGAAATAAAACCTTCTCAGTTTGATTTTTCAACCCATTGAAATGATTGGAAATTGAAAAGTGTTATACTTTTATCTTCTATCATTCACATGTTTAAGGCCCCACCAGTACTCTGATGTAATTTGTTCCATATGGATATTTCATCATATGATGCACATAATCTGTTTTCACAACTAATTTATGCCTTTAATAGATTCAGTATTTTCTCCCTGTGTGTGAATGATAAAAATATTTACTTTGATCACATTGCTACAGTTAGAAGAGTTTCCATAAGGAACCTCTCCGGGAGGCTTATTATTAATAACTGACGAATGTTTCAGCCTGAGTCTCAGACTCTCCAATTCCAGCCATTGCTTTTTTCTGATATGATGGTGAAAGTCAATTACTTCTTAAACTTCATCATTTGTACTGCTTGACGGGAACCACCTACTTCAATTAAAACATAACCATTCTTTATGTAAGATTCATTTATTTCTACATCCATAACTACTCAAAGATTCTTTCCTTTTGTAGAGTCTTCTCCCAGTCCTCTTGATCCATTCATTCCCTACATAATTTTCAAAGTTTATTTTAATTCTTTCTCTGCCAAAATACTCTTTTTAATAGAGATGCTATCCTTCCTCCAGTTTATTTTAGTTTCATAGTTTCTTATATCTTTAATCATTCACAATATTTTCACTATATAGTATTCAGAGTGATCTTGTAAAATCAAATCAGATAGACTTCCTTACATATATCCTTCAATGGCTGCCCACAATTACTCTATCAATTATCTCTTTCTGCATAAAATCAACAGCTTAAAATGACAGCCATTTATTATTTCAAAGCTTCTGAGAGTTAGAACTCAAAGCGTGATTCAGCAGTGACGGCTCTGCTTTGGGATCCCTCATGAGACTGGAATCAAGGTTGGCTAAAGCTGGGATCTCATCTGAAAGCTCAACTAAGGAAAGATCTGCTTTAAAGACTGCATGGCTATTGTCAGGTTTCAGTTCCTGACAGCCTGTTGGACAAACAGATTTAGTTCCTTGCTGGCTGTTGGCCAGTGACCATGCTCAGTTCCTATCTGACTGTTTATTGCCCTCAGTTGATTGCCATATGGGCCGCCCCAGTATGGCCTCTTGCTTTATCAAAGTCAGCAAGGGTGAGAATCAATAGTGAGAATCTGCCAGCAAGACAGAAGTTATGATTTTATAGCAAAAAATCACTAAAAATACATCCCATTAAATTTTCTGTATTCTGTTCATTAAAAGTAATCCATAGTTCCCACCCACTCTCAGAAGGAGAGGCTGAACATGGGGCATAAATGCCACACGGCGACAGCTTCGGGGCTGTTTGTCTAACACACTTAACTTCAATCTCATCCTTGAATAATGCAACTTCAGTAGACTTCAGAGTGTTTGCAAGGGTTCTTCTGTTTCAAATGTCCTTTCCCTGACTCTGCAAAGCTAAGTGGCTCCATTTTACTTCTCAGTTCAAATGCCATCTCTTCAGATAGGTCTTGGCTTACCATCCTTGACTTTATTACTGGTACTTAATACATCTTTCTGAATGAATACTTGAGAAGCTACCTGCCCCTGGTGTGGTACTGCATTCAGTAGGAAATGGGATTTGGATATGCATTTTTGTGCAACCCTAGGTAACTTTATTTTCCAACACATTTTATATTTATTCTCAGATGAGAGTGAAAAATCCTGAGGAGGCAGCAGAAATTGCCTTAATTTGTATTTAGAATGAAAAGAAATCAGACTGACAAGATGTAATGGATAGTGCAGGTCATTTGGATTCCTACAAGTTGGAGTGCTTGACATATAGATTCTTCCATTATTAGGTTAACATTTGTCTCCAGGGCTTGATAATGCTATGTGAACATTGTTCGAGAAATATATATTGTATACGAAGAATAAAAGAAGAAAGGAAATGAGGGAGTAAAGGGAAGGAGGGATTGGGGGAGGAAAGGAAGAAGTAAGAAAGAGAAGATAGACCATTTTCTGTTTCCTCATTTATTGAATAGGTTTAACCACACACTCTCAGTATATAGAAATATTGAGCATAGAAGGAGAAATAATAATTATTGTATTATACCAATTTATAAAAGATAGAGGTAATGTCAATCTGTGGATAGTAATCGTCTAATATCCTATACTCAGAGTGTATCATATTTGTGGAATCCAGTGTCAAATTTCACAGAATATTGAAAACCTCCCCAGTAAGACATAGCACAGTAATTGATCTTAATTATAGTAACTCTGATCATTAACACAGACTTTAGTGTTTTATATGTTTGTAAGTTTCTGGCCATTTAAAAGCTGAGTATTTTTTATTAGAACCAAACATCTCACTGTATACTCTGCTACATCAGCAGCAACAATGAGTCAGTCCCTTTCATAATGCTGGTGGTGTCAGATAAGAAGACCTTCCATTAGAGCCAACATATCTTTCAACAAATTGAGTTATATTTCAAGTTTATGATTTAGCTTTTAGAGTACTGAAAACTCTAAGATAAAAACTGTGTCATAATGGGATTCTTTCGTATTGGAGGATTTGTTTAAAATACTATAAATTATTCTGTATCTTTCAGCCCAATTTTCATTTCACACTTTCGTATATTATTATTATTATTTTGCTATTTCAAGCTCACTTCTTCAATTGTTCTGGTCAAAGAAGTCACCCCCTTTCACATTGCTCCAGGGTTTCCTACACCTCTCAAAATAGGTGTAGGAAATACACCTGTATTTGGGAGGAAATACACCTCCTAAATACCCTCAAGTACGTAATCATGTTCAAATAATACATACTTTCTAATACATTGGTCAGATGCAGGTGGATTTCATGAAATTTTAACATAGATAAGTACATTATTTATTTTTATTTCTCATTTATGCATCCATATAAATATCTAGGACTAGTCCAGAAAATAATTTAATATGAAATCAGGATTTCTCATTATTTCTAATCTTACAATATTTTCATTTATAATAATATTCCTGATATTAAAGAACTTACCATGTGATATTATAAATCTGATTTCCATCTGTTTATTTGAAGGATTTACTAAGTAATAATGCAAATATGATTATCTAATATGTGTTTTCTCTTGGATGCAAACTGGTTTCTACTATTCTTTCTATTTGGATCCACTGTTGTATTTTCAGTTTCTCCCACCTTAGGATAACCTCTATTCATCACAGTTTTCAACTTGAGTGTTATTTCTTTAAAAAAATCCCTTTCTGATCCTAAAGCTTGCTTTAAGTTATTAATATTAATTTTCTACTGTTACTATAACAAATTACCACAAACTTAGTAGCTTGTTGGGTTATTGTTCAGTCGATCAATCATGTCCAACTCTTTGAGACCCCACGGACTGAAGCATGCTAGATTTACCTGTCCTTCAGCATCTCCCAGAGCTTGCTCAAACTCATGTCCATTGAGTTGGTGATGCCATCCAACCATTTCATGCTCTGTCGTCCCCTTTTCCTCCTGCCATCAATCTTTCCCAGCAACAGGGTCTTTTCTAATGAGTTGGCTCTTTGCATCAGGTGGCCAAAGTATTGGAGTTTCAGTTTCAGCATCAGTCATTCCCAATGAATATTCAGAATTAATTTCTTTTAGGATTGACTGGTTAGATCTTCTTGCTGTCCAAGGGACTCTCAAGAGTCTTCTCCAAGACCACAGTTCAAAAGCATCAATTCTTTGGTGCTCAGCTTTCTTTATGGTCCATCTCTCACATCCATACCTGATGCTGGAAAAGCCATAGCTTTGACTATTCGGACCTTTGTCGGCAAAGTAATGTCTCTGCTTTTTAATATGCTGTCTGGGTTTGTCATAGTTTTTTTTTTTTTTCCAAGGTGCAAGCATCTTTTAATTTCATGACATTAGTCACCATCTGCAATGATTTTGGAGCCCAGAAAGGAGCCCAGAAAATAAAGTCTGTTGCTGTTTCCATTGTTTCTTCATCTATTTGTCATGAAGCGATGTGACTGGATGCCATGATTTTAATTTTTTGAATGTTGAATTTTAAGCCAGCTTTTTCACTCTACTCTTTCACCTTCATGAAGGGTCTCTTTAGTTCCTCTTCGCTTTGTGCCATGAGGGTGGTGTTATCTGCATATCTGACATTATTGATATTTCTCCCTGCAATCTTGATTCTGCCGTGTGCTTCATCCATCCCAGCATTTCTCATGATTAAATGTGCATATAAGTTAAATAAACTGGGTGACAATAGACAGCCTTGAAGTACTCCTTTCCCAATTTGGAACCAGTCCTTTGTTTCATGTCTGGTTTTAACTGTTGCTTCTTGACCTGCATTCAGGTTTCTCAGGAAGCAGGCCAGTTGGTCTGGTAGTCTCATCTCTTAAGAATTTTCCACAGTTTGTTCAAAGGCTTAGAACAATACATTTTTAATTTATTTATTTTTTAACTGAAGGGTAATTGCTTTACAGAATTTTATTGTTTCCTGTCAAACTTCATCATGAATCATCCATAGGTATACATATGTCCCCTCCCTCTTGAACTTCCCTCCCATCTCCCTCCCCATCCCATCCCTCTGTATCAACCCTCAAACAGGTTGATACAGAGCCCCTGTTTGAATTCCCTGAGACAACAAATTCCTATTTGCTATCTATTGTATATATGGTAATGTAAGTTTCCATGTTACTCTCTTCATATGTCTCACTCTCTCCTCCCCTCTCCCCATATCCATAAGTCTGTTCTCTATGTCTGTTTCTCCATTGCTGCCCTGCAAATAAATTCTTCAGTACCGTCTTTCTAGCTTCCATATGTATGTGTTAGTATACAATATTTATCTTTCTCTTTCTGACTTACTTCACTCTGTATAATAGGCTGTAGGTTCATCCACCTCATTAGAACTGACTCAAATGCATTCCCTTTATGGCTGAGTGATATTCCACTGTGTATATATACCACAACTTCTTTATCCATTCATTTGTCGATGGACATCTAGGTTGCTTCCATGTTCTAGCTTTAATAAATAGTGCTGCTGTGAATACACATTGGGGTACATGTGTATTTTTCAATTTTGGTTTCCCCAGGGTGTATGCCTAGGAGTGGGATTGCTGGGTCATATGGTGATTTTATTCCTAGGTTTTTAAGGAATCTCCATACCATCTTCCACAGTGGCTGTATTGATTTACATTCCCACCAACAGAGCAAGAGGGTTCCCTTTCCTCTACACTCTCTCCAGCATTTATTGTTTGTAGACTTTTTGATGAATGGCCATTCTGACCAGTGTGAGGTGATATCCCATTGTTTGCATTTCCCTAATAATGAGCCACGTTGAGCATCTTTTCTTGTGTTTATTCACTATCTGTATGTATTCTTTGGAGAAATGTCTATTTAGGTCTTTTTCCCCAGTTTTTTATTGGATTGTTTGCTTTTCTCGTATTGAGTTGTACGAGCTGCCTATATATTTTGGAAACTAATCCTATGTCAGTCGTTTCATTTACTATTATTTTCTCCCATTCTGAGGATTGTCTTTTCACCTTGCTTATAGTTTCCTTTGCTGCTCAAAGCTTTTAAGTTTAATTAGGTCCCACTTGTTTACTTTTGTTTTTATTTTCATTACTCTAAGAGGTGGGTCACAGAGGATCTTGCTTTGACTTAAAGACAATACAAATTTATTGTTCCATAGGTCAGAAGATATGAGTCTCATTTTGATAAAATTGAGCTGTTAGTAGGACTGATTTGAGCTTCCTTCTGTAAGTTTTAGGGGTGGAATCATTCCCTTGCCTTTGCCAACTTCAAGAAACCACCCACACTGCTTAGCTCATGGACCCTTTCCCCTACCTTCAAAGCCAGCAATGGCTAGTTGAATCCTTTTCACATTTGCATCTATTTGATTTTTTTTTTTTCTTCCTCTTCTTCCACTTTTAAGGGTTCATACATTCAGATTGGGACAAATTGCCAAATTTAAGATACTCCCTCTATTTTAAGGTCAACTGCTTAGTGACTTTAATTACATGTACAACCTTAATCCCATTTTTTCATGTAACATAACATATTCATAGTTTCTAAGAAGTAGAATATGTGTGTTATTGGGAGGCCTTTATTCTGCTTTTATACTGTCTCTACAGTGAGTTCCCATTTCAATTTATGTGCAGTGCCATGACAGGACATAATAGCATTCTATTTTAATTGTTTGTTTCCTTGTCTATACGCCACACTACATATCCAGTCTTTGCCTCCTCTAGACTGCAGGTTTTTAACAGAATAAATATTATGTCTATGTTTCACCAGAAAATAACATAATTCCAAGTAATAGATGTCCTGGAACATAGTTGCCTTTAAATAGATATTGGTTGCACTTTGGAAAATGTGTATGCATGTGTGTTTGTGTGTGTGTTTGTATGTGTGCACACATGTGCATGTATTTGAATTTATCCTGAAAATAATTAAGTTCTGGATAATTGGAAATTAGCCAGTGAAATCCTAGTGATTTTACAGGAAGTAACAGTGACTTTCAAATAGATATCCTCTGTGAATTACTGATCCTGCTGCCAACTTCTTTATATCTCTCTTGGATCTCAAAATTAGCATGTTAGAAAAAGAACCACAAATTCCTTTCACTTCACAATGTGCTCTTTTTCCATCTGTCTCTGAATCAGGCATTAGTGCTACCATATACCTGTAGAACTATTATTGCCAGTTCTCTCTTCCTTAACACTATACTTAATTAATTAGAAGTAGAAAGCTATAGCTTTAAAATTGATCTGAAATCTGTCTACTTTTTCTCGTTTTCTATTTTAATCAACACAGACTACCTTTATCACTTATGAGGATTACTCAGTAACCTTTGCATTAATCTGCTCAGGCTGCAATAACAGAATACCACAGACTCAATGACTTAAACAACATTAATTAATTTTCTTTCGACTGTGGAGCATGAAAATCCAAGGTCAGTGTGCTTGTGGGATTGGTTTCTGACCAGGCCTCTCTTTGTGGCTTGCAAAGGACTGCCTTCTCAATATGTTCTCACATGACCTTTCCTGTGTGTGTGCATACTCCTGGTTTATTTTCCTCTTCTTATAGGGCCACCTGTCCTATTTAATAAGGGCCCTGCCCTTGTGATCTCATTTAACCTTAATTACCTTCTTAAAGACTCTATCTCAGAATATAGACACATTGGGAGCTATGGCATCAATATATCAATTTGTGGAGTACAGTGCAATCCACAACAACCTTCCACCCCTACAGCCCATTTTGTACTTAGTAGATAGGTGATTTTCTTAAGACTTAATTTGCATGATAGCATTCCTCTGATAAAACCCTCTGGGCTTTTTGCTAACACTTAAATTTCCAATATCTTGTCCTGGCCTGAAAAGTCTTTTTCATCTGACTCCTCTCTAATTCTCTAAGCTTATCTTGTACTACTTTGTTCTTCATTTGTACCTCCAATTCATTCTTGTGACAGTGTTTGTGCATTTATTCTTCCCCTTCTCAGGGAGTTCTTTACCTATACCTTTTGGTTTTTAAGTCTTAGCTCAGATATTACTGCTGCAGCTTTTTTTTAAACCACTTTGCATAAAGTACATGTCCTGCAACTAAGTAGAAGCCATTGGAGCTGTGTTTCAAGTGATGCATAATCAAATTTGTCTACAGGCTGAAGACTGGGTCATATGACCCTGAGAGGTACTTTCCAACTTTAGAATCAAATGTTTCCATATCGCTAGCAAGAAAACAACTATTTATGAATAGATGCTGCTATTCTGCTGAAATGCATTCAGTCTAAGTAGCAGAAGGTAATTAGCAAAGAATCTAATCAGCAGCATTGCCTTAGTGCCCATCATTAAAAAGCTTAACTGTTGCACAATTTTTCTTTTCTGCTTTATGAAGAACTCATTTATGTGCCATTTCAATGCTGTTGTAATTGTGAGTGAGTTTTATGGTGGGATTAAATTACTGGCCTCAATTTTACAACACAAACATTACCTGCAGTCTTCTATAATCCAGTCACAGGAAAAAATCGGAAAAAAGAAAAAAATATCATAAAAATACTGATGCTGAAACTGAACTTTGATGTTCATTGGTTTAATTGATCTGGAGGTACCACATTAAGATTTCAAACCGTGTGTTATAAAGTTTCCTTTTTGTTTTATGATTTTTTTTTTGCAACCTATTCTTAATACTATACACTAGGGAGGACATATCCACCTAGAAAGACTGAATATTTAGAAGACACAAAATGTCAATTCATAAATATTGAGCATTTGGTTGACAATCATTTCAAGAATAGAGTTGGCAAAACTGCTCTCACTAATAAAAAATTTAAAAAAAAAAACAAACCTGAAATGATTCACATTGCTGGAGGCAATTGCAGTTATCTTTGTAGAGAAAGGTCAGTTTCATAAGATGAATAAAATTCACAAAATAAATTATTTACTAGCCATTTGTCTTCTAACTACAATAAATACTTGTACGAATCATGTATTTAGTTGTTCTAGAATGAGAAAGTAGTCTTTTCTTTAGAAGAATGCTGATTTAAATCTACAAGAAAAATAAAGACACATTTTTCCCTTTTATCCATCAAGTAATATTTAATTTATAAGTTTGACTATTGTATGTTTATCTTTGTCTTTCGATACAAATAGAGTTTTTGTTCTTTTATTTTTTCCTTTCCATTTTCTTTTTTTTCCCTCTCTCTTAGATTAAAAATAAACATTTAAGATTGTTTATTCATTTATAATCCAAATTCTATTTCACTTTTTGTCAATATAGTCATCGGTCATGTTAACATTTATTTAAGATTGTTTATTCACTTATAATCCAAATTCTATTTCACTTTTTGTCAATATAGTCATCAATCATATTAACCCCTTTGATTTGAAATCATTGGTCCTATCTCTTAATTGAGGAAGTTAAGGTTCAAGAGGTTAAGTGATATACAACTATTAAATTATGAAACCAGTATAGCAAAACATACCATAGAAACAGCCCCAATGAGATGAACGTAAAATTCTCAGATGGGATACAGAGTCATGAAAAACAAACTATCTGCCAAAGACTGTCGCCCCCATGGAATAAAATAGCTGCATGATAATTACATACATGGAAGGAGAGTGGATGAAGAGGACAGCTGAGCCAGAGAGATAGTCTTGCAAGAATGTGGGCAGTACTTCTTATTTAAATTAAAATATATTTATATACAATTTTGAATTTAATTGTTTCTCTTATTTGTTCACATAAACACAGATTGTTAGTGCCAGACACAACAGTTTGAAAAGACAGAAGTGATTTAAGCCTTACAAGTTTTCAGTTTCAATGAGTGAAACATACTGGTTGAATAATTAACCTCTTCATGAACAGAAATTTATAGTAAATTTCAAGTAAGGGTATGATATATAGGTACCAGAATAAAAATATTTGCATCCCCTGGTGAACCACTACAGATAGCTAAATCCTAGAAATGGTGTTGGGGACAGATGGTGTTTCTGAAGGTAGTCATTCAAGGTAGTTTGCGAAGGAATTGGGAAGCCATGCTTAATAGTTCTGTAAAGTCTGCCTCCAAGAGACGCTGTTTTAATAGGTCACAGAGATCCAAAATTGTGCACAATACTTCAAAAGTTTTACAACAGGGTGAGGCGTTTTTCATTACGGAGGAGAGGAAGATTAAAGAAATTTCATAGCACAGTGTTACATTACTGAAATGCTAATGAACTTAGCCAGTAAGTAATTCAGTATATAGTCTGAAACATAAGAATGCCTAATGTTTTATCCCTCTTAAAAAGATATAGTTTGTTTTATCTGTGAGTGTGTGTATCCACATCAATACATGTGCACATATATACAATGACACAAAAATGCAAACACACATTTAATGCATCCCTGCCTATTAAAAATGATTTTATAACTGCATATAAAAATTAATAAATGTATAAAATAAGTATATAGAAATTAAATACTATGTTAAAGGGGATGAATTAATCAGCACATTCTGAAGTTAATATTAAATATGAAATTCAGAAGACGAAGATTTACCTTGTCAATCTGAAAGTAATTCCACATTTTACTTTTGACATGAGAAAAATATGTTCTTACATAATTTTCATAATGTGAAAGAAAAATAAATGTAAGAGACCTAATTTATTAGATGAGATATCATTCCAAACCTAACTGTTGCCTTCATTTTACTCTCCATTCACAAACCTGCAGACCTGTTAACTGCTGAATGGAAGAGAAGATGAAGAATGAATCTTGAACACAAAGGCTGTACCCATTGGAACCAATATCTAATAACTGCACTGATAATTTATGTTTTTTTTTCTGCCAAGGTACATACAACTGGCATGGAGTGAGTGAGGGGACTGGGGTTGATGGAGTAGAATGAGACTCATTTAAGCTCTATGCTCAAGGTTTGTATATAATTCTGATAATCTGGGATTAGACCAGAGGCTAAAGTCAATAATAACTACCTTACTTTCCTATATATATATATGGCTAAGCAGAGTACATCATGAGAAATGCTGAACTGGAAGAAACACAAGCTGGAATCAAGATTGCCAGGAGAAATATTAATAACCTCAGATATGCAGATGACACCACCCTTATGGCAGAAGTGAAGAGGAACTAAAAAGCCTCTTGATGAAAGTGAAAGTGGAGAGTGAAAAAGTTGGCTTAAAGCTCAACATTCAGAAAATGATGATCATGGCATCCGGTCCCATCACTTCATGGGAAATAGATGGGGAAACAGTGTCAGACTTTATTTTTCTGAGCTCCAAAATCACTGCAGATGGTGACTGCAGCCATGAAATTAAAAGAGGCTTACTCCTTGGGAGGAAAGTTATGACCAACCTAGATAGCATATTCAAAAGCAGAGACATTACTTTGCCAACAAAGGTTCATCTAGTCAAGGCTGTGGTTTTCCTGTGGTCATGTATGGATGTGAGAGTTGGACTGTGAAAAAGGCTGAGCACCGAAGAATTGATGCTTTTGAGCTGTGGTGTTGGAGAAGACTCTTGAGAGTCCCTTGGACTGCAAGGAGATCCAACCAGTCCATTCTGAAGGAGATCAGTTCTGGGTGTTCGTTGGAAGGAATGATGCTAAAGCTGAAACTCCAGTACTTTGGCCACCTCATGCGAAGAGTTGACTCATTGGAAAAGACTCTGATGCTGGGAGGGATTGGGGGCAGGAGGAGAAGGGGACGCCAGAGGATGAAATGGCTGGATGGCATCACTGACTCAATGGACGTGAGTCTGAGTGAACTCCGGGAGTTGGTGATGGACAGGGAGGCCTGGCGTGCTGCGATTCATGGGGTCACAAAGAGTCGGACACGACTGAGCAACTGATCTGATCTGATCTGAAGGTTAACCTGTGAATGTATCCTCATAGACCTGAACCTCTACTTCTTGTTCCAATTGTCTCAATTCATGCATCCATCCATTCCATAAAAATCTATTCAGTACTTAATAGTATTTTGAAAACCTCCCAGATGGTTTCCTTTAAACATGGTAATAATTTAGGAAGACAGATGATCCTCATCTTGATGATGAAGAAACTAAAGCTCAAACAACTTACTCCTTAAATGGACAGTGGTAAACACCAGACTCAAAATTTAGTCCCATTCATGTTTGTTGATTTCTTTGTTCATTTGTTCAGCATACACATTGATGTAAGAACAATCTGCTAGACGTTTGGAGTCAGTGGAGGTTGTCGGAGTTTTACAGGTTTACAGATTAGGAGGTTCAAACTCATAATCTCATGGAGTTTGAAATCAACTGAGATTATCAAGTGCCAAAATCGGTTGCCCTTATTCTCTTTTGCTACTGCTGCTAAGTCACTTCAATTGTGTCTGACTCTCTGTGACCCCATAAACGGCAGCCCACCAGGCTCCCCCGTCCCTGGGATTCTCCAGGCAAGAACACTGGAGTGGGTTGCCATTTCCTCCTCCAATGCATGAAAGTGAAAAGTGAAAGTGAAGTCGCTCAGTCGTGTCCGGCTCTAAGCGACCCCATGGACTGCAGCCCACCAGGCTCCTCTTTTATGTTTTCTCAATAGAGAAAAATGCATATATTGAGCAACCACCATGTGTGTGGTGCTAACCACATTTCAGTTCATGTAATAACCACAATATTCCCTTCAGTTCCTCTCCTTTACAATATGCTCTGTCTTACAAATAAGAAAGCAAACACTTGTTTGAAAACAGTACTGTCACCTGCAAGTACATGTAGGGCCAAAGTCTCTCCAGATTTACAACTTACATAGAGGTCAGAAAACTCTGTACTGGTTAAAAGTGAGAATGGTGGTGAGAACTTTACTTCCTTGAGAAATTTCTGCCACGTAAAGCATAAAGCTCCAGGATTTCCTCTTGACATTAAATTTAGTTGGGTGAAGCGACTTAGCAGCAGCAGCAGCAGGGTTAGAAAAGGAACATACTGACGAAGCCAGAAAAGATAAACATTCGTACGCCCATATTGACATTTTTCTTGTTCAGAGAGTTAAGCTACAGACCACATATATACCTCAGAGAATGAGGTTAAATATGAAATTATACCAAGATTCGCAACTGGGGAGGAGTAAAAGAGAAAAAAAGAAACAGCATAAATATTTCTCATAGAGAAATCCTTTGGATTAACCCATATCTCATTTCCTATAACACATGTCTGGAGAGTTCCTAAAGGAACCACAGAGGCCTCTAGGATTCAGGATAAATTACAGTTGATTATTATGAAAATAGTAATTTCAAATGAAGGGTAATGATGATGATAATATGTCATGGTTAAGTGTAAAACAAAAAGTTTACATTATTACATATTTTATATTCTGGGAAATTTTAGAATTTCCCTTTTCCACTTTTTTTTAATCTAATTTTCTTTTATTTTTAAACATAAATACAGTATACTAACGCATATATATGGAATTTAGAAAGATGGTAACAATAACCCTGTGTACGAGACAGCAAAAGAGACACTGATGTATAGAACAGTCTTATGGACTCTGTGGGAGAGGGAGAGGGTGGGAAGATTTGGGAGAATGGCAATGAAACATGTAAAATATCATGTAGGAAACGAGTTGCCAGTCCAGGTTCGATGCATGATGCTGGATGCTTGGGGCTGGTGCACTGGGACGGCCCAGAGGGATGGTATGGGGAGGGAGGAGGGAGGAGGGTTTGGGATGGGGAACACATGTATACCTGTGGCGGATTCATTTTGATATTTGGCAAAACTAATACAATTATGTAAAGTTTAAAAATAAAATAAAATTAGAGGGAAAAAAAATAAATAAATAAACTTTACATAATTGTATTAGTTTTGCCAAATATCAAAATGAATCCGCCACAGGTATACATGTGTTCCCCATCCCGAACCCTCCTCCCTCCTCCCTCCCCATACCATCCCTCTGGGCTGTCCCAGTGCACCAGCCCCAAGCATCCAGCATCGTGCATCGAACCTGGACTGGCAACTCGTTTCCTACATGATATTTTACATGTTTCATTGCCATTCTCCCAAATCTTCCCACCCTCTCCCTCTCCCACAGAGTCCATAAGACTGTTCTATACATCAGTGTCTCTTTTGCTGTCTCGTACACAGGGTTATTGTTACCATCTTTCTAAATTCCATATATATGCGTTAGTATACTGTATTTATGTTTTTCCTTCTGGTTTACTTCACTCTGTATAATAGGCTCCAGTTTCATCCACCTCATTAGAACTGATTCAAATGTATTCTTTTTAATGGCTGAGTAATACTCCATTGTGTATATGTACCACTGCTTTCTTATCCATTCATCTGTTGATGGACATCTAGGTTGCTTCCATGTCTTGGCTATTATAAACAGTGCTGTGATGAACATTGGGGTACACGTGTCTCTTTCCCTTCTGGTTTCCTCAGTGTGTATGCCCAGCAGTGGGATTGCTGGATCATAAGGCAGTTCTATTTCCAGTTTTTGAAGGAATCTCCACACTGTTCTCCATAGTGGCTGTACTAGTTTGCATTCCCACCAACAGTGTAAGAAGGTTCCCTTTTCTCCACACCCTCTCCAGCATTTATTATTTGTAGACTTTTGGATCGCAGCCATTCTGACTGGTGTGAAATGGTACCTCATAGTGGTCTTGATTTGCATTTCTCTGATAATGAGTGATGTTGAGCATCTTTTCATGTGTTTGTTAGCCATCTGTATGTCTTCTTTGGAGAAATGTCTTTTTAGTTCTTTGGCCCATTTTTTGATTGGGTCGTTTATTTTTCTGGAGTTGAGCTGTAGGAGTTGCTTGTATATTTTTGAGATTAGTTGTTTGTCGGTTGCTTCATTTGCTATTATTTTCTCCCATTCTGAAGGCTGTCTTTTCACCTTGCTAATAGTTTCCTTTGATGTGCAGAAGCTTTTAAGGTTAATTAGGTCCCATTTGTTTATTTTTGCTTTTATTTCCAATATTCTGGGAGGTGGGTCATAGAGGATTCTGCTGTGATGTATGTCGGAGAGTGTTTTGCCTATGTTATCCTCTAGGAGTTTTATAGTTTCTGGTCTTACGTTTAGATCTTTAATCCATTTTGAGTTTATTTTTGTGTATGGTGTTAGAAAGTGTTCTAGTTTCATTCTTTTACAAGTGGTTGACCAGATTTCCCAGCACCACTTGTTAAAGAAATTGTCTTTAATCCATTGTATATTCTTGCCTCCTTTGTCAAAGATAAGGTGTCCATATGTGCGTGGATTTATCTCTGGGCTTTCTATTTTGTTCCATTGATCAATATTTCTGTCTTTCTCTCAAGCACACATGGAACCTTCTCCAGGACAGATCACATCCTGGGCCATAAAGCTAGCCTTGGTAAATTCAAAAAAATAGAAATCATTCCAAGCATCTTTTCTGACCACAATGCAGTAAGATTAGATCTCAATTACAGGAGAAAAACGATTAAAAATTCCAACATATGGAGGCTGAACAACACGCTGCTGAATAACCAACAAATCACAGAAGAAATCAAAAAAGAAATCAAAATTTGCATAGAAACGAGTGAAAATGAAAACACAACAACCCAAAACCTGTGGGACACGGTAGAAGCAGTCCTAAGGGGAAAGTTCATAGCAATACAGGCACACCTCAAGAAACAAGAAAAAAGTCAAATAAATAACCTAACTCTACACCTAAAGCAACTAGAAAAGGAAGAAATGAAGAACCCCAGGGTTAGTAGAAGGAAAGAAATCTTAAAAATTAGAGCAGAAATAAATGCAAAAGAAACAAAAGAGACCATAGCAAAAATCAACAAAACCAAAAGCTGGTTCTTTGAAAGGATAAATAAAATTGACAAACCATTAGCCAGACTCATCAAGAAACAAAGGGAGAAAAATCAAATCAACAAAATTAGAAACAAAAATGGAGAGATCACAACAGATAACACAGAAATACAAAGGATCATAAGAGACTACTATCAATAATTATATGCTAATAAAATGGACAACGTGGAAGAAATGGACAAATTCTTAGAAAAGTACAACTTTCCAAAACTGGACCAGGAAGAAATAGAAAATCTTAACAGACCCATCACAAGCACGGAAATTAAAACTGTAATCAAAAATCTTCCAGCAAACAAAAGCCCCGGTCCAGACGACTTCACAGCTGAATTCTACCAAAAATTTAGAGAAGAGCTAACACCTATCCTGCTCAAACTCTTCCAGAAAATTGCAGAGGAAGGTAAACTTCCAAACTCATTCTATGAGGCCACCATCACCCTAATACCAAAACCTGACAAAGATCCCACAAAAAAAGAAAAGTACAGGCCAATATCACTGATGAACATAGATGCAAAAATCCTAAACAAAATTCTAGCAATCAGAATCCAACAACACATTAAAAAGATCATACACCATGATCAAGTGGGCTTTATCCCAGGGATGCAACGATTCTTCAATATCCGCAAATCAATCAATGTAATACACCACATTAACAAATTGAAAAATAAAAACCATATGATTATCTCAATAGATGCAGAGAAAGCCTTTGACAAAATTCAACATCCATTTATGATAAAAACTCTCCAGAAAGCAGGAATAGAAGGAACATACCTCAACATAATAAAAGCTATATATGACAAACCCACAGCAAACATTATCCTAAATGGTGAAAAATTGAAAGCATTTCCTCTAAAGTCAGGAACAAGACAAGGGTGCCCACTTTCACCATTACTATTCAACATAGTTTTGGAAGTTTTGGCCACAGCAGTCAGAGCAGAAAAAGAAATAAAAGGAATCCATATTGGAAAAGAAGAAGTAAAACTCTCACTATTTGTAGATGACATGATCCTCTACATAGAAAACCCTAAAGACTCCACCAGAAAATTACTAGAAATAATCAATGACTATAGTAAAGTTGCAGGATATAAAATCAACACACAGAAATCCCTTGCATTCCTATACACTAATAATGAGAAAACAGAAAGAGAAATTAAGGAAACAATTCCATTCACCATTGCAACGGAAAGAATAAAATACTTAGGAATATATCTACCTAAAGAAACTAAAGACCTATATATAGAAAACTATAAAACACTGGTGAAAGAAATCAAAGAGGACACTAATAGATGGAGAAATATACCATGTTCATGGATTGGAAGAATCAATATAGTGAAAATGAGTATACTACCCAAAGCAATTTATAGATTCAACGCAATCCCTATCAAGCTACCAACAGTATTCTTCACAGAGCTAGAACAAATAATTTCACAATTTGTATGGAAATACGAAAAACCTCGAATAGCCAAAGCAATCTTGAGAAAGAAGAATGGAACTGGAGGAATCAACCTACCTGACTTCAGGCTCTACTACAAAGCCACAGTTATCAAGACAGTATGGTACTGGCACAAAGACAGAAATATTGATCAATGGAATAAAATAGAAAGCCCAGAGATAAATCCACGCACATATGGACACCTTTTCCACTTTTTAAAACATTTATAGAATGCAGTTGAGGCAATGTATAAAACTGTACAAAATGTACAAAGTGTAAAAAATGTACAAAAATAAAGAATATTTAAAGAAAATAACAAAGAAAAGAAGGAGAAAATGAGAAGGATACAAAAAATAGTAACAGTGAAAAGTTTGTATGTGGTTTCCTTATAGCTATTTTTCCTTGATTAATGTTGTGACCATGATACAGTAATCTTACCCCTAAACACAACCACCTAGTCATCTTCATCAGCTAGAAAGAGAGGATGTAAAATAAACAAAGGACACTTATTTAAGATTTGTTTAATCTAATAATTCCCCAGGAAATATCTGAGAATAAGATTCACCGATGTTTAGACCTGTTACAATCAGCAGGGCATTGTGTCCATGTGATTTGAGAGGAATGAGTTTCTTTGCCAGGAACTCACAATCCAGTAAGATCAGTGAGACATATTGTTCTAAGTGTATCCATGAAGACACACAAGTTGCAACTTTTTAGGAGAAATCAAGAAGAAAACAGGAAAATTTAATTTGAACTAGATAAATCTGAGAATCCTGGTAGAAGTGGTAGGGTTAGCTTTGAAAGTTGGAGATGTAGGGGTTGGAAAAAACAAAACAACAAAAAATCATGAGCAATGTTAAGTCATTGAAGAAAGTGCATGGGAACCACAGAACTTGTGGGTTGTCCGATAATACAGGAGAAAATGACATTTGTTTGGCAAAGTAGATCTCAGGATAATAACTGGTTTTCAGAGCTAAGAACCTGACTGAAGAATGATAAAAGTTTCTGTCTTAAAAATCTCATGAAGATTGGCTTGACCAAAGTAGATAGACTGTTTTGAAACAAGAGAGTAAAAGCCAAGGAATCAATTTTAGGAACTACAGAAATACTTAGGTAAGACATAGTAATGATGTTTTCTAAAGAGCCAATGAACTAACACACTTGCTTTTAAATATAAGTCTGGTTACTGTGTATGCTCAATGATTAGAAAGCCATGATGGAAACCTCTAATGCCCTTATTACAAAACACATACCTCAGAATCTGTAGTGTGTAAGTGTGTAGTGCATAGGAATATAGAGCATACATCATTTGGAAAATAGCCATCAGAGACAAAAGGAAATGTAGCATCAAATATGGAGTTCAAAGTTGGCCATTTTTTTCTTGTTCACTGCTTTCTATTTCTAAAAACCTCTCCAATTGCATTACATGTACATTTTTTTTTCTGTATAATTGAAGGAAACACCTTTCATTTGCCCTAGTGTGGTTTAGTTCATACTTTTAATATGACAACAAATAAGAAACAGAGACATCATTGAAAGAGCTATTGAAGGCCAATTTTACCCACCCCAGGAAAGGGCCGTACCGTTGCTTGTCAGTGTTGATTTTTGAGAAAATAAATGCTTATTTCCAAAGGGAGGTCAGACTTATCTGTAGCTCACATGTTTAGATCCTGAGATTGATTTGTGACTTGAAGAAGTGAGTGCAGAATTAAGTGAACCGATTCCAGTGCCAGCTAAGTGTGCACTTTTTCTGTCCCCACGTTTTGTTACTAGACTTCAGAAGATAAGGGATTTTGTGTTTCAGAAATGGGATTAAGTACCATGTATTAGCAGGTCCTTTATGTCTCAGACAGTAAAGAATCTGCCTGCAATGCAGAGACCTGGTTTGATCCCTGGGTTAAGAAGGTTCCCTGGAGGAGAGCATGACAACCAACTCCAGTATTCTTGACTGGAGAATTCCATGGACAGCAGTTATAGTCCATGGGGTTGCGAAGAATCAAACATAACTGAGCAACTAACACTTCTAATGGAAATGTCCTACACCTCTATTAAATACATTGTTGGTTTAAAATATTTTGTCACTGCTCATTAAGTATCCCACATTCAGGTGATGCTTAATTATTTGTAAATTCCCAAGTGTGCTGTGTGCAATACTCTCTCATTTTTATGCTGAGTTGCGTGCCCTTTCTTACCTCCACTTCCCTTCTTTTAATCACTTCCCTGACTAACTTTTCTCTCTCTTTTTTTTAATTTAATCTTGTCTTCACTTGTCATTTCCTCTAGAAAAGCTCCTTAAATTTCCAGAATGATGCTCTCTTTTAGGCTATCAGGATTACTTGGTTTTAAGCAATTTAGACCTACAATGTGATTTTTCTACTAGAATTCAAATCCTTAAGGGTAGGGGCATTGTCATATGTGCATGGGGATTGCTTAAAGAATAGGGAGATAAATGTCGAGTTAATACAAAGAGTGTTAGTGATGAATTGGATGATGGTGAGTGTAGGGGAGTGGAGTTAAGCAAGATTTCTGAACTCTTAATAAATGGTTTGCCTAGGTAATTTAAACCCTGTTCTATTTTAAATATGTTTCCTCAGTTTCCCCCAAATTGAAACCAAATTATTTGTGTGAATGACACTTTTCTTCGCTCTGTCATTCACTTTTTTTATTAAAAATATTTTTTTTCTTTTTCATTTATTTTAATTTGTAAATAATTACTTTCCAACATTATGATGATTTTGCCATACATCAACCTGAATTGGCCACAGGTATGCATGTTTCCCCCCCATCCTTAATCCCCTCCCACCTCCCTCCCTACCCTAATCCTCTGGGTTGTCCCAGAGCACAGACTTTGGGTGCCCTGCTTCATGCATCGAACTTGCATTAGTCATCCATTTTACATATGGTGATGTACATGTCTCAATACTATTCTCTCAAATCATCCCACATTCACCTTCTCCTACTGAGTCCAAAAGTCTGTTGTTTACATCTGCGTCTCCTTTGCTGCCCTGCATGTAGGATCATTGGTACTATCTTTCTAAATTCCGTATATATGCATTAATATACAGTATTTTTGTTTCTCTTTCTGACTTACTTCACCTGTATAATAGGTTCCAGGTCCATCCACCTTATTAGAACTGACTCAAATGTGTTCCTTTTTATAGCTAAGTAATATTCCATACAGATGGTTAATAAACATATGAAAATATGCTCAACATCACTCATTATTAGAGAAAGGCAATTCACAAGCACAGTGAGGTATCATTTCATACCAGTCAGAATAACCATCATCAAAAAGTCTACAAACGATAAATGCTGGAGAAGGTGTGGAAAAAAGGGAACCCTCCTAACACTGGTGGGAATGCAAAGTGGTATGGCCGCTATGGAGAAGAGTGTGGAGATTCCTTAGTAAACTGGAAATAGATATGAGCCAGCAATCTCACTGCTGTGCATACACCCCGAGGAAACCAGAACTGAAAGAGACACATGTTCCCCAAAGTTCATTGTAGCACTATTTACAATAGCTAGGACCTGGAAGCAATCTAAATGTCCATGGGCAGATGGATGGATAAGGAAGTTGTGGTAAATATACACAATGTCATTCACTTCTTGTTTTGAGTTTCTAACTTGAAAACACCTAAGCATAATTATTTGGCAATTTGGGAGATTTTGTAGAAGGAATTTATAGCAGTGTTATTTAACTGTGGCCACTTTAGAAATACCTGAGAAGGTTGTTGTTGTTGTTGTTGTTTTAATCCAAATGTCTAGGTTATACTCCTGCTACTGGTAGGACCTAGGTATTAATATTTTCTGAACTCCTCAGGTGATTGGGCTTCCCTTGTGGTTCATCTGGTAAAGACTCTACCTAGAATGTGGGAGACCTGGATTCAATCCCTGGGTTGGAAAGATCCCCTGGAGAAGGGAAAGGCTACCCACTCTGGCCTGAAGAATTCCATGGACTGTATAGTCCATGGGGTCACAAAGAGTCGGACATGACTGAGCAACTTTCACCTCAGGTGATTCTAGAATGCAGACAAGGTTAAGAAAAACTGCCTCAGAAATACACAGGTAATAATTACAATACCAGCTATTAACACAACCCTCCTGGTCGTGGGGAATTTACTTAACATATATGGGCCTTAGTTTTCTCATATGTAAATGAGAATAAAATAACCATGTTTCAGAATTATCAGATCAGATCAGATCAGATCAGTCGCTCAGTCGTGTCTGACTCTTTGTGACCCCATGAATCGCAGCACACCAGGCCTCCCTATCCATCACCAACTCCCAGAGTTCACTGAGACTCATGTCCATCGAGTCAGCGATGCCATCCAGCCATCTCATCCTCTGTTGTCCCCTTCTCCTCCTGCCCCCCATCCCTCCCAGCATCAGAGTCTTTTCCAATGAGTCAACTCTTCGCATGAGGTGGCCAAAGTACTGGAGTTTCAGCTTTAGCATCATTCCTTCCAACGAACACCCAGAACTGATCTCCTTCAGAATGGACTGGTTGGATCTCCTTGCAGTCCAAGGGACTCTCAAGAGTCTTCTCCAACACCACAGTTCAAAAGCATCAATACTTCAGCGCTCAGCCTTCTTCACAGTCCAACTCTCACATCCATACATGACCACAGGAAAAACCATAGCCTTGACTAGACGAACCTTTCTTGGCAAAGTAATGTCTCTACTTTTGAATATGCTATCTAGGTTGGTCATAACTTTCCTTCCAAGGAGTAAGCGTCTTTTATTTTTTATTTTTTTTAAATTTTATTTTATTTTTAAACTTTACATAATTGTATTAGTTTTGCCAAATATCAAAATGAATCTGCCACAGGTATACGGCTGCAGTCACCATCTGTAGTGATTTTGGAGCCCAGAAAAGTAAAGTCTGACACTGTTTCCACTGTTTCCCCATCTATTTCCCATGAAGTGATGAGACCAGATGCCATGATCTTCGTTTTCTGAATGTTGAGCTTTAAGCCAACTTTTTCACTCTCCACTTTCACTTTCATCAAGAGGCTTTTGAGTTCCTCTTCACTTTCTGCCATAAGGGTGGTGTCATCTGCATATCTGAGGTTATTGATATTTCTCCCGGCAATCTTGATTCCAGTTTGTGTTTCTTCCAGTCCGCATTTCTCATGATGTATTCTGCATATAAGTTAAATAAGCAGGATGACAATATACAGCCTTGATGAACTCCTTTTCCTATTTGGAACCAGTCTGTTGTTCCATGTCCAGTTCTAACTGTTGCTTCCTGACCTGATACAAATTTCTCAAGAGACAGATCAGGTGGTCTGGTATTCCCATCTCTTTCAGAATTTTCCACAGTTTATTAGAGATGATTATATATCATCATATGTGTGAAATATTTTACCTCACACATAATAGATACAGATAATAAATATTCATGTCCACTCCTTTCTTATTCATTAGGAGTTGGGGTGAAAAAAAATCCAAAAAGGCAGAATGGTTATCTGAAGAGGCCTTACATAGCTGAGACAAGAAGAGAAGGGAAAGGCAAAGGAGAAAAGGAAAGATATACCCATCTGAATGCAGAGTTCCAAAGAATAGCTCAGAAAGATAAGAAAGCCTTTCTAAGTGAACAATGCAAAACAATAGAGGAAAATAATAGAATGGAAAAGATTAGAGATTTATTCAAGAAAATTAGAGATACCAAAACATTTCATGCAAAAATGGGCACAATAAAGGACAGAAAGGATATGCACCTAACAAAAGCAGAAGGTATTAACAAGAGGTGGCAAGAATACACAGAACTATACAAAAAAGATCTTAATGACCCAGATAACCATCATGGTGTGATCACTCACCTAGAGTCAGACATGTTGGAGTGCAAAGTCAAGTGGGCCTTAGAAAGCATCACTATGAACAAAGCTAGAGAAGCTAATGGAATTCCAGTTGAGTTATTTCAAATCTTAAAAGATGATGCTGTGAAAGTGCTGAACTCAATATGCCAGCAAATTTGGAAAACTCAGCAGTGGCCACAGGACTGGAAGATGTCAGTTTTCATTCTAATCCCAAAGAAAGGCAATGCCAAAGAATGTTCAAACAACTACACAATTGCACTCATTTCACATGCTAGCAAATTAATGCTCAAAATTCTCCAACCTAGGCTTCAATAGTACGTGAACCGAAAACTCCCAGATATTCAAGCTAGATTTAGAAAAGGCAGAAAACCAGAGATCAAATTTGATCTCTAGTTGGATCATAGAAAAAGCTAGCTGCTGCTGCTAAGTCACTTCAGTTGTGTCTGACTCTGTGCAACCCCACCAGGCTCCTCTGTCCCTGGGGTTCTCCAGGCAAGAACACTGGAGTGGGTTGCCATTTCCTTCTGCAATGCATGAAAGTGAAGAGTGAAAGTGAAGTTGCTCAGTCATGTCTGACTTTTAGCGACCCCATGGACTGCAGCCTACCAGGCTCCTCTGTCCATGGGATTTTCCAGGCAAGAGCACTGGAGTGGGTTGCCATTGCCTTCTCTGAGAAAAAGCTAGAGAATTCCAAAAAATAAGAATTTACCTCCGTTTCATTGACTATACTAAAACCTTTGACTGTGTGGATCACAACTGTGGAAAACTCTTAAAGAGATGGGAATACTAGACCACCTTACCTGCCTCCTGAGAAATCTGTATGCAGGTCAAGAAGCAATAGTTAGAACCAGACATGGAACAAAGGACTGGTTCTAAATTGGGAAAGAAGTATGTAAAGGCTGTATATTGTTACCCTGATTATTTAACTTATATGCAGAGTACATGATGAGAAATGCTGGACTGGATGAAGTACAGCTGGAATCAAGATTTCAGAGAGAAATATCAATAGCCTCCAATATCCAGATAATACCACCTTTATGGCACAGAGCAAAGAAGAACTAAAAGCCTCTTGATGAAGGTGAGAGTGAAGAGTGAAAAAGCTGGATTAAAACACAGCATTCAAAAAACTAAGATCATGGCATCCAGTCCTATCACCTTATGGGAAATAGATGGGGAGACAATGGAAAGTGACAGACTTTATTTTTGAGGGCTCCAAAATCACTGCAGATTATGAAATTGCAGTCATGGCTGCTGACTGCTGCCATGAAATTAAAAGACATTCACTCCTTGGAAGAAAAGCTATGACAAACCTAGACAGTGTATTAAAAAGCAGAGGCATTACTTTGCCGACAAAGGTCCATCTTGTCAAAGCTATGGTTTTTCCAGCAGTTACATATGGATGTGAGGACTGGACCATAAAGAAGGCTGAATGCCAAAGAATTGATGCTTTTGAACTGTGGTGTTGGAGAAGGCTGTTGAGAGTCCCTTGGACAGCAAGAAGATCTAACCAGTCAATCCTAAAAGAAAGCAATCCTGAATATTCATTGAAAGGACTGATGGTCAAGCTGAAGCTCCAATACTTTAGCCACCTGATGTGAAGAGCAGATTCATTAGAAAGACTGATGCTGGGAAAGATTGGAGGCAGGAGGAGAAGGGGACAACAAAGGATGAGACGGTTGGATGGCATCTCTGACTCAATAGACATGAGTTTGAGCAAGCTCCAGGAGTTGGTGGTGGACAGGGAGGCCTGGTGTGGTGCAGTCCATGCGATCGCAAAAGGTCTGAAACAACTGACTGACTGATCAACAACAACCACTGAAAAAGTTATTTTTATCAGGGATAACATGATATGTGAGTTTCATTTCCTGAGTATAGTCTTTTTTATTGTTGTTGTTCTCTGACTCTTTTTTTGAGGAAATATTTAGGGGTGAGGGTAACAAAGGATGGTAAACCCAGCGTCATAGAACACAAGAACATTCAGAAACCTTATCATAGCAAGGACTGGGCTTTAACTGCTTGGTAATTCTATTGGAAATAATTATAATTATGTGTCAAGTATCATTAATGTTATTGAATTCTCTCTAGAATATTGGATAATTAAGTTGTCACTATTCAGTCTGTAGTGAAAATCACTTGTATTGAAGACTTCTTCTAGGAAAAGAATCCCAACTGGGATTCTAATTGGTCCTCTTGAATTTTCAGATTTGTCATGGCTGGACTTTCATTTCTTTAGCACATTAAGCTATAATAGATTCACACATTATACATAAGATCACAACTGTTCATTAAGAAATCTGTATGTAGGAATTAAATAATATTTAAGAGATGTTTATGTGTGGATTTAACTTTAGGCTGAAATAAACCTATCAACAAACTCATTCAAGTAGTGCTATTTAGAAACTGAAGGCAATTTATAGAAACTGTAGAATTATGAACATTTCTCACTCTCTGGGAATACTAGCACACTATGAGATGTGTGAGGTTCCCCTCTTTTCTATGCCTGACTCAGAAATACAGTCTTGGCCCGATAGTCTGTGAAATTTTCTGTGTATTTAGTTACTTGATTCAGTGGGACAGTGTCATTAAATTGTACTTGTTTGCATCCATCATTGCATGAGAAAAAATATCTGCTTGATAATCCCAAACTGTCTCTAGAAATAAAGGACATCTCTCCATTTCTCCTTTTATTTTCTTCACTGTTTCAGGCACTGAGGACTTATCACACCATCTTGTTCCTCAGAAGCTGCCACTGTCTACTGTCTCCAGTGGGCATCTTCGTCCAAAGCCCAGCTTTACTAGAGAACCAAAATTTCCATGCAATCTGTTCTTTACTGGCTCTGGAGACAAGCATAGGTGTTATTTCCATCTGAACTGCTGTTTTGTTGATAACTATGGGGAGCCCATCAGGCAGTGACCAACCAAAAAAAATCAACAAAAAAATACAAACCCAACCCTCAAAACAACAACAAAACCAAAACCAAAACCCCAACATAGAGAATGTACAAACTGGAAAGGTTTTTGCAGTCTTGTTCCAAGTCTGGTCCCATACTGCTTGCTGATAGAATAAACAAAAGTAGAATAATACTTTTATCCACACCCGAAGCACTTGTGTGCCCTTTCCTCTCACTCTCCCTCCTCCTTCCTCTCCTTCTCTCAACTGTTGCTTTCAGTGAAGTTTTTTTTTTCTGTATTTGTTCCTTCAAATTACTGTGAATCATAATTGGAGAGGAAGCTTGTAAAATGTGCATTTTGGTACTATTCAAGAGGTAAGCAGCTTCCCTGATGGCTTGGAGGGTAAAGCGTCTGCCTGCAACGTGGGAGACCCAGGTTCAATCCCTGGGTAGGGAAGACACCCTGGAGGAGGAAATGGCAACCCACTCCGGTATTCTTGCCTGGAAAATCCCATGGATGGAGAAGCCTGGTGCAGGCTACAGTTCATGGGTTGCAAAGAGTCGGACATGACTGAGCAACTTCACTTTCAAAGGGGTAAGCATTTCTTTGTTTTTCCTTCACTATTCCCTGAAAAATAGTGGATCACAATAAACTGTGGAAAATTCTGAGAGATGGGAATACCAGAGCACCTGAACTGCCTCTTGAGAAACCTATATGCAGGTCAGGAACCAACAGTTAGAACTGGACAGGGAACAACAGACTGGTTCCAAATAGGAAAAGGAGTACATCAAGGCTGTATTTTGTCACCCTGCTTATTTAACTTATATGCAGAGTACATCATGAGAAACGCTGGGCTGGAAGAAGCACAAGCTGGAATCAAGATTGCCGGGAGAAATATCAATAACCTCAGATATGCAGATGACACCACCCTTATGGCAGAAAGCAAAGAACTAAAGAGCCTCATGATGAAAGTGAAAGGAGAGTGAAAAAGTTGGTTTACATTCAAAAACCTAAGATCATGACATCTGGTCCCATCACTTCATGGCAAATAGATGGGGAAACAATGGAAACAATGAGAGACTTTATTTTGGGGGACTCCAAAATCACTGCAGATGGTGACTGCAGCCACAAAATTAAAAGACACTTGCTCCTTGGAAGAAAAATTATGACCAACCTAGATAGCATATTAAAAAGCAGAGACATCAAAATGAATCATTTTGATATTTGGCAAAACTAATACAATTATGTAAAGTTTAAAAATAAAATAAAATTAAAAAAAAAAAAGCAGAGACGTTACTTTGCCAACAAAGGTCTGTCTAGTCAAAGCTGTTGTTTTTCCAGTAGTCTTGTATGGATTTAAGAGTTGAACTATAAAGAAAGCTGAGTGCCAAAGAATTGATGCTTTTGAACTGTGGTGTTGGAGAAGACTCTTGAGAGTCCCTTGGACAGCAAGGAGATCCAACCAGTCCATCCTAAAGGAAATCATTCCTGAATATTCATTGGAAGGACTGATCCTGAAGCTGAAACTCCAAAAATTTGGTCATCTGATGTGAAGAACTGACTCATTTGAGAAGACTCTGATGCTGGGAAAGATTAAAGGCAGGAGGAGAAGGGACAACAGAGGATGAGATGGTTGGATGGCATCATCAACTCAATGGACATGAGTTTGAGTAAACTCCTGGAATTTGTGATGGTGTTCTGTAGAACTCTGGCCTAATGTTCTGGAGTCCATGAGGTTGCAAAGAGTTGGACATGACTGAGCAACTGAAATCACTGAACTGAATGTCCCCATCTCTTCAAAAAGTGTATTTGTATTAGCCCCCCACTGATATCATCAATTCGGTTCTTAAAATTCTGAGGGATACAAAGAATGTGAAAATGCTCAGGTAACTTGATAATTGCAAATGACTATAGAGAATATGAATCTCTTCAGTATGTGTATTCATGTAGGAGAAAAGACTTCCTCCCTGTTTTTTATTAGTTCTATTTTATTTTCCTCTCACCCTATTTGAGAAGGAAAAGGAAAAAAAAAAACATGTTTCATAAGATGATAAAACTAGAATAAATATAAATAGAGACTTTGCTGTGTCTCTAGGAGTTGAGAGAGGTGATAGAAATCTGATGTGATAAGTCGAATGACCCTCTTGTTATCATCAGCAGAAAAATGACTCTTGCAGTTCCAACCAAGATACATTCCATAATACTGTTAGATTGTTGGTGTTGTTCAGTGGCTATGTCTTTGCTACCCTGTGGACTTGGAGCCCACCGGGCTCCTCTGTCTTTGGGATTCTCCAGGCAAAAATACTGGATAGGGTTACCAAACCCTTCTTCAGAGGATCTTCCCAACCCAGGGACTGAACCCTTGTCTTTTAAGTCTCCTGCATTGGCAAGAGTATTCTTTACCACTTGTATCATCTGCATATCTGACATTGAGGTCATTGATATTTCTCATGGCAATCTTGATTCCAGCTTGTGATTATTCCAGCCTAGCATTTTTCATGATGTACTCTGCATAGATGTTATATAAACAGTGTGACAATATACAGCATTATTGTACTCCTTTCCCAATTTTGAATCAGTCAGTTGTTCCATGTAAGGTTCCATATGTGGGTATGTATGTGTGTATACATTCTTTATTCAGATAATTTTTCATACAAGTTATTATATAATATTGAGTAGAGTTCCTTGTGTTTTACAATAGGCCCTTGTTAATTATATTTTCTGTATCAGTTCAGTTCATTTGCTCAGTCGTGTCTGACTCTTTGCGACCCCATGAATCGCAGCACGCCAGGCCTCCCTGTCCATCACCATCTCCTGGAGTTCACTCAAACTCACGTCCATCGAGTCGGTGATGCCATCCAGCCATCTCATCCTCTGTTGTCCCCTTCTCCTCCTGCCCCCAATCCCTCCCAGCATCAGAGTCTTTTTCCAATGAGTCAACTCTTCACATGAGGTGGCCAAAGTACTGGAGTTTCAGTCTCAGTATCATTCCTTCCAAAGAACACCCAGGGCTGATCTCCTTTAGAATGGACTGGTTGGATCTCCTTGCAGTGTGTATATGTTAATCCCAATATATCACTTCCCCCAAAGTTCCCCTTTGGTAACCATAAGTTTGGTTTTGAGATCTGTAAGTCTATTTGTGTTTTATAAATAAGTTCATTTATATAATTTTTAGATTCCACATAAAAGTGATATGATATTTGTCTTTTTATGTCTGACTTACCTCACTTAGTATTGATAATCTCTAGATCCATTCATGTTCCTGCAGGTGGCTTTATTTAAATTTTTTATGGCTAAATAATACTCCAGTGTGTATATGTACTATATCTTCTATCCATTTTTTTTTGTCAGTGGACATTTAGGTGGCTTCCATATCTTGGCTACAGTAATTACTACTGCAATGAACACGAAATGCATCAAGATACCTTTTCTCATTCACCTGTGCATGCATGTGTGCTAAAATGTGTCTAACTCTTTGTGACTCCAAGGACTGTACCATGCCAGGCTCCTCTGATCATGGAATTATACAGGCAAGCATCCTAGAGTGGTTTGCCATTTGCTTCTCCCCTGATCTTCTTGACCCAAGGATTGAAACCACGTATACTGCATTGGCAGGCGGATGCTTTACCACTGAGCCACCTGGGAAACCCTCTCGTTTGCTTAGGTCTCATCAAGTTATCAGTGATAATTACCTGAGCTATGCCAGCTAATGAATTAACTCAAAAACATGGGGGTGAAAGTTATGAATAAATTTAACCAAAGATGTTTAAGGGCTCCACATGAAAAATAAATTAAAAATGCCTGAGGGAAGTTAAGAATATTAAGTTAATGGAAATATATACTATGTTAATGGATTGAAATTTTAATATTTTTATAATTCTTCTCAAATGTTATATAGATACATCCAAAACAATTTCAGTCAGAATTTCAGCATATATTTTGTAGAAATTTCCCAACTATTTCTAAAATATATATGAAAAATTAGAACCCAGAACAGTCAATATATTGTTGAAAAGAAAGGAAAAATTGAGACAATTTAAGCTAAGTTGTAAGACTTAGTATGAGGACTCATAATATGAAATGATGAAAAATCAGTGTAAAAATAGGAATGCAGAGAGAGCCCAAAATATACCAACACATATATAGTCAATTGATTTTTGACCAAAGAGCTAATATAATTCATTGTGGAAAGGATGGTCACTTTTACAATAAATGGTGCTGTAAAAAAGTGGCTCTAGGAAACTAAATGAACCTCTACCCCTGCTTAACATCCGTGCTGCTGCTGCTACTGCTGCTAAGTCGCTTCAGTCGTGTCGGACTCTGTGCAACCCCATAGACGGCAGCCCACCAGGCTTCCCGTCCCTAGGATTCTCCAGGCAAGAACACTGGAGTGGGTTGCCATTTCCTTCTCCAATGCATGAAAGTGAAAAGTGAAAGTGAAGTCTCTCAGTCGAGTCCGACTCTAGCGACCCCATGGACTGCAGCCTACCAGGCTCCTCTGTCCATGGGATTTTCTAGGCAAAAGTACTGGAGTGGGGTGCCATTGCCTTCTCCATAACATCTGTGCACTGAAGTGTTAACTCAGTAGATTTAGATGCTAAAACCGTACACATCCCAAAGAAAGGAATGGTCCTTATTGAGGTCCTAGGAGATAACCTTTATGCTTTTGGACTATCTTGACTCTTAGGAGAATCTTTTGTATATCTGAGTAACATATGCTAATGGTGTTATTTATGGAGAACACATTAGGCTGTGGTGTATATGTTTGACCTCTAGAAGGGCTAGAGATTGAGTAGCTAAGGTCAGTCATGCAGGTTCACCATACTCATAAGACTGACCCCCAATAAGCTCCCTGTATTTTAAGGCTAGGCAAGCTTTTCTGGTTGTCAATAGTTCCTGCATATTTAAAACACATCTTTCCTGGGAGAATTAAATGATGTTCCTGTGATTTCAATGGAAGAGGACAACTGGAAGTTTCTCCCTGGTCTCTCCCTAACTCCACACTTTGTAATTTTTCTTTATTTTAATCTAAATCATGTAATTATAGTTGTAACTGGTAACATAACAGCTTTTTTAACTTTTGTGACTCCTTCATGAAAATCATTGGATTTGTAGGTGGATGTGGGGACTCCTACATAACACCATACACAAACCATTAATTTAAATGGATGATGAATAAACATAAAAATAAAAGCATTAAACTTATGGAGAAAACCTGAAAAATATTTAAACTATAGAATAGGCAAATGGAACATAGATAGACCCACAAACACTAATCATAAAGGAAAACAAAATCAATTGAAGTTCATCCAAATTAGAACCTTCTGCTCTTAAAAAGATATCATTCAGTTCAGCCGTTCAGTCGTGTCTGATGCTTTGGAACCCCCTTGACTGCAGCACGCCACTCTTCCCTGTCCATCACCAACTCCCAGAGCTTGCTCAGAGTCATGTCCATCCAGTCGGTGATGCCATCCAACCATCTCATCCTCTGTTATCGCCTTCTCCTCCTGCCTTCAGTCATTGCCAGGATCAGAGTCTTTTCCACTGAGTTAGTTCTTCACATCAGGTGGCCAAAGTATTGGAGTTTCAGCTTCAGCATCAGTCCTCCTGATAAATATTCAGGACTGATTTCCTTTAAGATGGACTGGTTGGATCTCCTTGCTGTCCAAGGGATTCTCAAGAGTCTTCTCCAACACCACAGTTCAAAAGCATCAATTCTTTTATGCTCAGCTTTCTTTATAGTCCAACTCTCTCAATCCATAACTACTGGAAAAACCATAGCCTTGACTAGATGGACCTTTGTTGGCAAAGTAATGTCCCTGCTTTTTAATATGCTGTCTAGGTTGGTCGTAACTTTTCTTCCCAGGAGCAAGCATCTTTAAATTTCATGGCTGCAGTCACCATCTGCAGTGATTTTGGAGCCCCCCAAAATAAATTCTCTCACTGTTTCCATTGTTTCCCCATCTATTTGACGTGAAGTGATGGAACCAGATGTCATGATTTAGGTTTTTGAATGTTGAGTTTTAAGCCAACTTTTTCACTCTCCTTTTTTACTTTCATCAAGATTAGAACCTTCTGCTCTTAAAAGTATACCATTAAGACATAGGGGAAAAATGTAATCAGTAGACAATTGTTAATATACATCTTACAAAGGACTTCTGTTTAGAATATATGAGTAGCTCTTAGAACTCAATAATAACAGGGTGAACTCAATTTTTTAAAACAAAAATATTGAACCTAATCATTGTAAAAATATATAAGTGAAAAGTAAAAATATATATAACTGGTTTAATAGAATTTTAATTCATAATTGCCAGAAAATAAAAGAAAATGTCTATCAAGTGATTTTATATTTAAAAAAAATAGACACATTTTTATAAATGAAGAGTACTACTTTGGTGCATGTTTAAGTGTTAAGCTGCTTCAATTATGTCCAACTATTTGAGATCCTGTGAGCCATAAACTACTAGACTCCTTTGTCCATGGGATTCTCCAGGCAAGAATGCTTGAGTGGGTTGGCCATGCCCTCCTCCAGGGGATCTTCCTGACCCAGGAATTGAACCCATGTCTCTTACATCTCCTGCATTGACAAGCAGGTTCTAATCTAATGATTTATATGACATTATGGATAAGTCTCAAAAACACTATACTGAACGATAGAAGCCAAATGAAAAAGAGTATAAACTATATAATTGTATTTGCATGAAGTTTAAGAACATGAATATTTCTTGTATATTATGTATATGATAGAAATAAAATTAATAGTTACCTTGGTCAGAGATTGGGGTAGTTGATTGCAAGGAGATTCAATAAATTATTTTGAGTTATATTACTTTACATTTTGATTAAGGAAGTATACTTCTAAATTACTCCAAAACTAAGTGGTTTTCTAAATTTCTTCAACTTTACACTTAAAATGTGTGTGTTTTATTCTGTGACTTATAGCCCAGTAAGTGAAAGTGAAGTCGCTCAGTTGTGTCCAACTCTTTGCGACCCCATGAACTGTAGCCTACCAGGCTCCTCCCTCTATGGGATTCTCCAGGCAAGAGTACTGGAGTGAGTTGCCATTTCCTTCTCCATAGCCCAATAAAGTACATTGGAATACTTATATACCCTTCTCCATAAATGCACGTAACTCTATAACATGAGATACTGGTACCATTATTACTAAATAATGTAAAGTTCAAGACAAATACATAGACAATAAAATGAATCCAGAGTTATTTCATTTATTCATAAAAATGAATCCAGAGTTATTTCATTTATTGATAAAAGTTATTACACAAAATGTAATTGTGTCATTTATACCAGTTTATCACTTAAAAAATCATATTCAAAATGTTAACAAATATTTGAATATTTCAGAACAGAAGTCGACAAACAGATATAATAGAGGCCAACTTTAGAACTCATCTCTCAAACTTTGACAGATCAAGGATTTAAAATAAACATAAATATATATATGGAAACATATATGCATTATAAGGTAGATTTAATAAGCAAGTGTTCATTTGAAATTGTGCTGAAAAACCATTTCATTGTATTGTAATATATACCTTATTAACTGGATAAATGATAGAAAAAGCAATTTGAAAAGTAAAAACACTATTCCAAATGTCAGTTCTCATAGACCTAGAGAAAACTCAAATTGTTTTTTCATATTTTTAACATGTGGTTATCCTTGTGACTATATCTCAGAAATTTGAAATATAATCAACATGGTATTCATCAGTGCAGTTCAGGTGCTCAGTCATATCTGACTCTTTGCGGCCTCATGGACTGCAGCACGCCAGGCCTCCCTGTCTATCACCAACTTCCAGAGCTCACTCAAACTCATGTCCATTGAATCAGTGATGATATCCAACCATCTCATCCTTTGGTGTCCCCTTCTCCTCCCACCTTCAATCTTTCCCAGCATCAGAGTCTTCTCAAATGAGTCAGTTCTTCGCATCAGATGGCCAAATTTTTGGAGTTTCAGCTTCAGGATCAGTCCTTCCAATGCATATTCAGGAATGATTTCCTTTAGGGTGGACTGGTTGGATCTCCTTGCTTGTCCAAGGGACTCTCAAGAGTCTTCTCCAACACCACAGTTCAATAGCATCAATTCTTCGGCACTCAGCTTTCTTTATAGTCCAACTCTCCCATCCATGCATGACTACTGGAAAAACCATAGCCTTGACTAGATGGACCTTTTTTGGCAAAGTAATATCTCTGCTTTTTAATATGCTGTCTAGGTTGGTTCTTTATAGTCCAACTCTCCCATCCATGCATGACTACTGGAAAAACCATAGCCTTGACTAGATGGACCATTATTGGCAAAGTAATATCTCTGCTTTTTAATATGCTGTCTAGGTTGGTCATGCTTTTCTTCCAAGGAGCAAGCATCTTTTAATTTCATGGCTGCAGTCACCATCTGCAGTGATTTTGGAGCCCAAAAGAATAAAGTCTACCACTGTTTACACTGTTGCCCCATCTATTTGCCATGAAGTGATGGGACCGTATTATGGTATTTATAATAAAATGTTAATGTTTAAATGATATTACTGAGGTAAAAATTACTAGGCAGTCAGTGTAAAACTTGAGACCCTGGTCGTGTTTTCAGTAAACATCCTGCTCCCTTGTCCTGAATTCCTGGAATGTGTCTTTAGTCCGATAAATTATTGGCACTCAGATCCAGAAAAGGGCAGTGATTAAATTCTGTTCCATATGCTAGAGGGAAAAACAGCTGGTGATCATTAATGTTAAACCCATACATCTAGTCTATGGTAAAATGGCCAGAGGGCATGAAAAAGAATGTTGACTTAAACCAAGGATCAAGAGAAGTCATAAAGATGTTAAGTATCTTGACCTTTAAATTGATTGCTTAGAAATAATATGCTTTAAGGAAGGATATAAAAACTGCGGTAAGTCCTACCTTGGGGGTCTTTTTACCCCCTCTCAGTGTCTATGCTGAGAGCTTTGTACTTTACTCCTCTTTAATAAATCCTCTTGGCTTGCTACCATGAGTGTTTGCATGTTCCTGGATCCCATTCTTTGACTCAGCGGACAAGAACTTGGATTCCTGTCTCATCACCAGAAAAGAATAAAAAAGAATAAAAATACAAAAAAGAATAAAAATACACTATTTACAAGTTATATGAAAAAATATGGTAAAGTTAGTATTCTCTTCTATAAATTGACAAAATCATAGAGGAAAATACAAGTACAGCTACAGTAGAGAGCATGGAAAACAAACATGTGAATTGAAAATAATAAAATTGTTTTTCTTCAGGAAAATAATCATCACTAAGCTAGACAATTTTCTAGTAAAGATGTCAAGGAAATATGTGTAGTTCATAAAGATAAGATACTGGGATACAAATATAAATATTAAAGATATTTTAAAACTGTAAAAGAGCACCATGCTTGCTTAAAATAAAAAAGTATAATATCTCAGATTTGGCCTTCACATTTAGCAAAGTATAAATCATCAGGTCTGTATCTGGAAAATTAAAGAAAAAAAATCTGTGACAAAGAGAGCAAGCAAGTAGTTAAAAATCAGTTTCCACCCACAAACAGATAACTCTCCACACACATTCTTAGAAAAAAGTATTACTTATGTATATAAGTAAATGCCTATGTGTATCAGTCATCTGATACCAAAGTTTTATTAGAGATTCTTTTAAGAAATAAATAGCTCAGATAATCTGCTTGTAACCTTTTGTATGTAAAACCCTTCAGTGGACTTCCATTGTACTTAAAATAAAACCCAACGATTTACAATGAACCTAAAAACCCCTAGTTTTTTCTCTTGTCTTACTCTCTGTCCTCTTCCTAAAGTCAGTCTATTCTTGTACAACAAACTCTAGCCCATTGACACTTTATTAGGTCCAGTTGCCACCTCTCTGTTTTTCACACAGTATTCTCATTATTTCTCTATGTTTAATAAAATTTCATTGATTATGATACATATAACCAGGATGGCCATATATTGCTAGGGACTGGACCATCTTAAATTATTAGAAACTTCCTTTATACATAGAGATATTTGCTTGCTCATCCTAGTTTTTATCCATCTAGCTCTGTGGTGATCTGAAAGCAGAACTTCACAAGAAGCCAACAAGGGACTTACTTGCATTCTGGTTTCAGACTGCCTGTAGAGAAACAATTGGGTTGTAGGAAATTGAGGCAGGGGATTTATTCCACTGACTTACTGTATGCAGTGTCATTGTTGGCTGGCTACATCTCTTTAATATGAATCACTTCTCTTGCCAAACAGTCTTCATGTAGATACCTTCTTTTTTTTCCTCTTGACCATTCAAGCTTTGCAATTCTACCCACTATTACTACTCAGGATTCTACACTACTTCTTGTTGGTTTCTTTAAACTGACCACAATTTCAAGATAGTCTGTTTATTAATCTCTCCCCCGGCTTTTTAGTTTGGGCCTATGGCCAACTTATAACCTGAACAAATGAAATATAGATGGTGAATTAAATAATAATTTAATATTAGAACACAAATTATTACATTTCGACAAAATAATGGGTCAATGAAAATTAACACATGAGTAGATACTGAAGACATTTTTAAAATTCAAACTGTATACCTACTAGAGACTGTTAACAGAGTAAGAGTTTATAGAATTTTTCCTTGATATGATAAGAAGAGATATTAGAAAAATGTAACAAGTAAGCATTATTAACATTAGATTGAAAATAGTCTCATGAATCTTAAGAATAACTTTTAAATGGATAATATTATCATTATTTTGGAAACGCATTTAGAAATAATCTTCAGTTGCATCCAAAAAGTTAACAAAATAATAGTTTATTTTGAAAGGTGAGTAGTTTTCACCATTTGCCAATTAGATAGTGTTTCACCTGGGAAACCCAAAAAAAGCAGCTGCAAAACTGAAGCAGGAAAAAGTAATCAGTAAATCCAAGGACGGAATTGGTAACAAAACTAGCTTAAAATTCAACAATTTTCTCATATACTCATAAGAAGCTGGTTAAGAAATACAGGGTAATTCCATTTGCAATAGTAATCAGTAAAAGGAATACCATATAGAACCTTATTTTTTTCCCAATAAACACTTGAGAAACTATTTGAGAATATTTAAGACTATGGATTGAAGAGGGATGAATAAATTCCAGAGATTAGGAAATAGAAATAAAAAATGGAGATGGAATGATTTTGTAAACAGTGAAGCGCTAGATTTGAACCACAGAAGTTTCTCCACAAGATCAGGAACCTTAGAAATTAGAGGCTATTTCCCATCATGTGTTTCAGAATGAGAATGTAACATCTAATTTATGATAGGCATTAAATTTTTGTTTGTTGAATGAATGATGTATATGAATGAGTAATTGAATGAATGAATGCATACATGTACAATGAAAGAGTGGCTGATGCATCAGATGTTCAAGTTCCAGTTTAAATTGCCTTTCCCTGAAAATGGAAATTGCATGTAAAATCACTTATTGCATGAACACTTGAGATTGTACAGCTCTACCAAAAATGGAGAGGAACTATAATGGTTGTTTTACTACTTCTAAATGTAAGTGCTTATCACTACGTTGAAATCAGGAAGTTCCCAAAAATGTAATGTGCAAGTTTCATATTTAGTAAGACTTTGAAAAAAAAATTGTTCAAACCCTGTACTCATTCCCAATTTCCCCTCAGGGTTCCTTTGGGAGTCCAGAGGCAGCTGGAAGCCACTGTAGATATCAGAATGAGACAGTCAATTTGAAGTGAATGATGCTAAAAATAAAGTGAATGGTGGTACTACATGAAGGATTAGCCATAAAGGACTCAGACTTTTCTCAGAATTACAGTTATCTTTGAAAAACTGTTTGAACTGATACTATAAGTGGGAAGAAATTCTGACAACACATCATAAGGGATTTTCATAGAGAGATTAACTATATTGGTTCATGAAACTCAGGTATGTTGAGTATAGAAAAGGTTAGAGATTTTAAGTTTTATTAAAAATAAAACTTTTAAAATATCAGATCCAAGTTTGGTGAGAAATGAGACTTTTAAGAACCAATATTTAATTCTTTATTATTAAGTCATAGGATAGGGTGAGATTTAACATACAGGCTAGTAAGTATAATACATTTCAGAACTAGAAGACCAGTTACAAATCCTGGCTGCAACATCTTAAGCTATGCGACCTCTGGTCTTGCTTTCTTTCAAATCTAAATGATAAGAGTAATAAGGACACATTGGGTATATTAGAGCAGATGATTTGAACACCTGTGAAAGAGTAAAGAGACGGTAAATGCCCTCTTTTTTTTTAATTTAATTTTATTTAACTTTACAATATTGTATTGGTTTTGCCATATATCAAAATGAATCTGCCACAGGTATACATGTGTTCCCCATCCTGAACCCTCCTCCCTCCTCCCTCCCCATACCATCCCTCTGGGTCGTCCCAGTGCACCAGCCCCAAGCACCCAGTATTGTGCATCGAACCTGGACTGGCGACTCATTTCATATATGATATTATACATATTTCAATGCCATTCTCCCAAATCTTCCCACCCTCTCCCTCTCCCACAGAGTCCAAAAGACTGTTCTGTACATCAGTGTCTCTTTTGCTGTCTCGTATACAGGGTTATTATTACCATCTTTCTAAATTCCATATATATGCGTTAGTATACTGTATTTGTGTTTTTCTTTCTGGCTAACTTCACTCTGTATTTATTTTTTAATTGAAGGATGATTGCTTTACAGAATTTTGTTGTTAAATGTCCTCTTTAGGAAACAACCTTGCTGCATGGATCACTCCAGTATTCTTGCCTGGACAGTTCCATGGAGAGAGGAGCCCTGTGGGCAACAGTCCATTGAGTCACAAAGAGTCGGGCACAACTGAGTGACTAAGCACACACACACATATATCCAATATGATGGTATTGAAAAGAACTCTGGTTATCAGTTTTTGCCCACCAAGATATTTTTTTTTTAGTATAAATGTATTTATTTTAATTGGAGGCTAATTACTTTACAATATTGTATTGGTTTTTCCATACATTGGCATGAATCTGCCACGGGTGTACATATGTTCCCTATCCTGAACCGCCCCCCTCCCCCCACCTCCCTCTAGTTTGGAAAGACACAGTCCCTTTTCATAGACTTGTCTCTTCCTTCCTTCCTCCATTCTTCATTTGCTCTCTCTGTCTCTGCATTCTTTTTTTCCCTACGCTCACTTGCACAATGATTCAGCACCTGCTATGTACTAGATCCTGAGCAAAATATCCCTGCCCCCACTTCCAAAGACTCTCATTCACTCTCAGAAAATAGCTTGGAAACTTAATTCATCACAGTGAAATTCTAGCATGTTCTTAAGAAAGTGATTTTAATCCTTGCGTCTCCTCTACCACTCTTACAGATTTCTAGCTTAAATTCTAAGTCCTTATAATGCATGTATATTTGTTGTCATCATGTTTTAGTCACTATATCTCATGCTTAATTCTGAATATAGTTGTATATATGTGTTAAAAGAAAATGAATAGGGCAATTGTCTGAAAATTTAATAACAAAGGTAATATTGTGTCTTCATATATACACATGTTATTTATGTTTCAGTGGCTGGAGAAATGGCTAACTTGAGTGCTTTACAGACTAGACTTGTGTAAATGGTCCATTTCTGAATCCCAGTGCTTCTCATTACCAGCTGTACGGCCTTGAGCAATTTACTTAACCCCTCTGTCTCAGGTCTCTTAAAGGAACAAAAATGATCATAGGAAAGGTCCCTGAACCTAGAAGCTACTGTTAAAGTTAATGAATTAATACAAGAGCAGCAAATAGTGTTTGATACATAAGGATAGTGATTATTACACAGTTTTGTGGATATATATGTTTGTATATATATGCCATTGTTATGTAGTTTTTATATATTAATTCTAAACTATGTAGATATTTGAGTGGTAGTTAGCATATAGCTATATACATATTTAGTGCTGAACACTTATTTTTCACTGAAGCGAGGCTTCACTCATTTATTTCAGAAGGATTTCTTGGCTGTCTACTAGGTCCAGGCTACGTATCTAGTGCTAGTGACACAGATAAAAATAAACAAAAAAAGTGATAGGCATGGAGCTGTGACAGTGCAGGATTTAATTCTGGGATCCAAACAAGAAAATCATGCATGCATAAATAAGACTCATTAATTAACTCATACATTGTTCTTTTTTTTGCTCTTTAGGTCTTGTTTTTCTACAATGAGAAAGGACATAGATTAGGTAGACTGGTCTACTATGAACCAGCCAAATGCATGATATGAGGAAATATCCAGCTCTTTTTCACTTTCCAGAATATATTATTTTGCTATAATAAGTAGTTTTAATGGATAAGTGAGATTATGTACTAATGTTTTTCAGTTCCCTAAAAAAGATCCATTATCAATGATAAATCAATATAAAATACTTTAGGAGAAATATAATAAAAATATGTTTTGTAGTTACCAGAATTACTCTGGATGTAGAATTTGACACACATAAAAATGCATAATGGTAACTAAAACCCTACCTGTCTTCCCAAATTGCCATCACATGCATAAGATTTTTCAGTGAAATCCATTAAGCAGGTCTATAAAGCATTCTTAAGGAGAAATACTAATTTTCAGTACATTTCTCAAATTGGGTAATTTTGAGGGTAATCCAAGAGTTTTGAAGTCATTAAGACTACTTAGTCCAATTATATAGAGGCCACATCACAATTACTACATTAAATTTTCTTTTGTCTATCTTAAAATTAGTTTTTAGCTCTATTCTTCACAAGTGTAAATATTAATAAAAACTAAGTATTATTTTTCTTCTTTGGGGGCCTTTCTTTACATAAAAAATAAAAACATAGTTATTTATCGGCCACTCCATTTTCAATTTGTTGGTAATAAAAGGGAATATTTATTGTGAAATGCATATTCATGAAATACATATCTGGTATTACAGCTTGACTAAGTTTTTTAATATATTATCTGCCTTCTAAGTGTCTTTATAGAATAGCAAGTATTGTTTTCTTTATAAGGTTATTTTCTTTGATCACAGCGCTATATTTTATTCTTTGATCAAGTTTTTTTTTTTTTTTTTTCTGTCTGCTTTCATTTATCTAACACCCTGCTGTTTGCTTCACTCTCATTAAATGTTTCTGGTTTTTAGAGGGAAATAAGTTTTATTCACTTTGGTTTATCGTGATCTCAAGCTTGTTTTTCTTCTTCTCTTTACCTTTATTTTTCTTTTTGCTTATTGCATATACAGAAATTCTATTTTTTGAATAGTGAAATGAAACAAAAGAGACTTTCCAAAGAGATCCCATGCTCCTAAATGAGAACATGTAAGTTAATGGCCATTCAATTCAGTGGGAAAAAAAGACAGTCCATCTACTAATTTTTCAAATACAATATGTAAGGCAAGATCCACTTCATCACTTTTTGAGGTTTTGGAAGTACAAATTTAGAAAATGGGGAGAGAAATTCAGGGTACTACAAAGAGAAAATTTTTGGAAACATATACAGAGATTCAAATTCCTGCACTGCATTAGTGGTTCTGATTAAGATATAGAAACTCACAAGAGCCCATTATGTCCACCATAATTATGGGGGCAAGTCTGATAAGCAGGAAAAATTATGTTAAAAAAAAGAATCAGAAAGCTGAACATCTAAACATAAAGTGATGATACTTCCTAGGAAAGAAGAGTTATATAACTGTTTTTAACTCTGGTTGAGTGTTGGAAGGAAGAGAATTCTGCCACAGAGAATGATAGGGACAAAAATGCCAAACTCTTACCACACTTTTAATAGCTATATGTATTCTGGCATGACGGATGAGAATCCTTCAGAACTCCAGCTGAGAAGCAAGCCTGCAAAGAGCCACCAATTCTTTCCCATGTTCCTTCTCTGAATGCACTAGGGTAGCATATAAAGTCTAAGGGAGAAAAGAGAACTGGCAGAGATTCCCTCTGAGGCATGAGGAACCTTCATTCAGAGGTAAGGCACCAACCAACTGTATTTCAGGAAAACAGTGGGAGAATTCAAGGAAAATCTTCTGAGATACATTAACTCTTTCCTAAGGATATTGCAGGATCTTTTCAGAGTCTGGGCAATACATAAGAAAGAGATCACCAGTTACAGGAAAAAAAAAAAAAAGTCAGGATGAAAAAATGCAGAATCCTCCAGCATTACAAAAAGATAGTATATGAGTTGTAAAACAAAAGGAGATTTCCTGTTTCAGAAACCTAGTAACTGTGAAGTAGAGCATAAAGAGATATCCAGTCTTCCCAGAATAAATCCCTTGCTATGCTAAAGGAAAAGTACTTATAGTACCTTCAAAATATTTGAAGGCAGTGGCATAGTAAATCTAACTAAAACCACCACAAACTCTACATGCATCTCAAATACAAATCAAATCAAATTAGCTTTCATGATAGTGGCCTGAAAGGAAATATAAAGGGTCATGTACCTTCTTGGGGTTAAATTCTAAATGTTTCAATGTTTATTTTTTTAAACACACACTGTCTGATCTATAATAAAAAAGTATGTTAGATAACAAATAAACAAAACAAGAAATTATGACTCCAAGAGAGTATATAGTATGAAATGAAAGTAGACATAGAAATAGCCAGATAGAAATATCACACCGAAATTTCAAAATTACAATGGCAAATAAATTGAATAACCCAATAGAAACTATGGACCACATGCATGAACAGATGGGAAAATTGAAGACAGGGACACAAAGGGGAATGTTATGAATAAAAATAAGATACTAGAAATGAAAAACTCATTAGAGGGATTTACTGGCGTGCTGTGATTCATGGGGTCGCAAAGAGTCAGACATGACTGAGCAACTGATCTGATCTGATCTAACCATCATATTAGTTACAATGGAGGAAGGCAACAGTGTTCTAGTTTTCTATTGCAATGTAAGACTTATCACAAAGTTGACTGCCTAAAACAACATACATTTATTATCTCACAGTTTCTGTGAGTCAGAGATCTGAGCACAGCTTAGATGAGTGCTCTGTTTAGGGTCTCACAAGACTGCAATAAAGATGTCAGAGACTTAGTGAGGAAAAGACCTGATTTTATCCTTCCTTGGATTGTTGGCATGATTCATTTCTTGGAAGTTGTATGATTCTTGCAGCTTGTTTCTTGAAAAGCAGCATTCAGAGATGAGGAAGTGGAGGAGAGAAAGGGAGAAATAGACTCTAGAACAATGGATATTAAAGTCTTGTGTAATCACGGAAACAAGTCGCAGGTCCCACCTATACTCAAGGGAAGGGGATTACACAGAGATTTGAATACATAGAGAGGAAGAAGTCATGGGGCCAACTTAAAGTCTATGCATAATAGTCAACTTCAAGATGAGGTGATAGAAAATATCCAAAATCAAATATAAAGAGAAAAACTTTCAAAAGTTTAGAACAATGTTAAACTGCCCGACAAATGCAAAAAGTAAACCTCCCAACCGTTCAACTTCAGCTTCTTCAGCGTTACCGGTTGGGGCATAGACTTGGATTACTGTGATATTGAATGGTTTGCCTTGGAAACGAACAGAGATCATTCTGTCGTTTTTAAGATTGCATCCAAGTACTGCATTTCAGACTCTTTTGTTGACCATGATGGCTACTCCATTTCTTCTGAGGGATTCCTGCCCACAGTAGTAGATATAATGGTCATCTGAGTTAAATTCACCCATTCCAGTCCATTTCAGTTCGCTGATTCCTAGAATGTCGACATTCACTCTTGCCATCTCTCGTTGACCACTTCCAATTTGCCTTGATTCATGGACTTGACATTCCAGGTTCCTATGCAATATTTCTCCACTGATCTCCAGTAGCATATTGGGCACCTACTGACCTGGGGAGTTTCTCTTTCAGTATGGTTCTATGAAGACCTACAAGACCTTTTAGAACTAACACCCAAAAAAAGATGTCCTTTTCATTATAGGAGACTGGAATGCAAAAGTAGGAAGTCAAGAAACACCTGGAGTAACAGGCAAAATTGGCCTTGGAATACAGAATGAAGCAGGGCAAAGACTGATAGAGTTTTGCCAAGAAAATGCACTGGTCATAAAAAACACCCTCTTCCAACAACACAAGAGAAGACTCTATACATGGACATCACCAGATGGTCAGCACCGAAATCAGACTGATTATATTCTCTGCAGCCAAAGATGAAGAAGCTCTATACGGTCAGCAAAAACAAGACCAGGAGCTGACTGTGGCTCAGATCATGAACTCCTTATTACCAAATTCAGACTTAAATTGAAGAAAGTAGGGAAAACCACTAGACCATTCAGGTATGACCTAAATCAAATCACTTATGATTATACAGTGGAAGTGAGAAATAGATTTAAAGACCTAGACCTGATAGATAGAGTACCTGATGAGCTATGGAATGAAGTTCGTGACATTGTACAGGAGACAGGGATCAAGACCATCCCCATGGAAAAGAAATGCAAAAAAGCAAAATGGCTGTCTGGGGAGGGCTTACAAATAGCTGTGAAAAGAAAAGGAGTGAAAAGCAAAGGAGAAAAGGAAAGCTGTAAACGTGTGAATGCAGAGTTCCAAAGAATAGCAAGAAGAGATAAGAAAGCCTTCTTCAGTGATCAATGCAAAGAAATAGAGGAAAACAACAGAATGGGAAAGACTAGAGATCTCTTCAAGAAAATCAGAGATACCAAAGGAACATTTCATGCAAAGATGGGCTTGATAAAGGACAGAAATGGTATGGACCTAACAGAAGAAGAAGATATTAAGAAGAGATGGCAAGAATACACAGAAGAACTGTACAAAAAAGATCTTCACGACCCAGATAATCACGATGGTGTGATCACTGACCTAGAGCCAGACATCCTGGAATGTGAAGTCAAGTGGGCCTTAGAAAGCATCACTACGAACAAAGCTAGTGGAGGTGATAGAATTCCAGTTGAGCTATTTCAAATCCCGAAAGATGATGCTGTGAAAGTGCTGCACTCAATATGCCAGCAAATTTGGGAAACTCAGCAGTGGCCACAGGACTGGAAAAGGTCAGTTTTCATTCCAATCCCAAAGAAAGGAAATGCCAAAGAATGCTCAAACTACCGCACAATTGCATTCATCTCAAACGCTAGTAAAGTAATGCTTAAAATTCTCCAAGCCAGGCTTCAGCAATATGTGAACTGTGAACTTCCAGATGTTCAAGCTGGTTTTAGAAAAGGCAGAGGAACCAGAGATCAAATTGCCAACATCCGCTGGATCATGGAAAAAGCAAGAGAGTTCCAGAAAAACATCTATTTCTGCTTTATTGACTATGCCAAAGCCTTTGACTGTGTGGATCACAATAAACTGTGGAAAATTCTGAAAGAGATGGGAATACCAGACCACCTGATTGGCTCTTGAGAAATTTGTATGCAGGTCAGGAAGCAACAGTTAGAACTGAACATGGAACAACAGACTGGTTCCAAATAGGAAAAGGAGTTCGTCAAGGCTGTATATTGTCACCCTGTTACTTAACTTATAAGCAGAGTACATCATGAGAAATGCTGGACTGGAAGAAACACAAGCTGGAATCAAGATTTCAGGAAGAAATATCAATAACCTCAGATATGCAGATGATACCACCCTTATGGCAGAAAGTGAAGAGGAACTAAAAAGCCCCTTGATGAAGGTGAAAGTGGAGAGTGAAAAAGTTGGCTTATAGCTCAACATTCAGAAAATGAAGATCATGGTGTCCGGTCCCATCACTTCATGGGAAATAGATGGGGAAACAGTGGAAACAGTGTCAGACTTTATTTTTCTGGGCTCCAAAATCACTGCAGATGGTGACTGCAGCCATGAAGTTAAAAGATGCTTACTCCTTGGAAGGAAAGTTATGACCAACCTAGATAGTATAATCAAAAGCAGAGACATTACTTTGCCAACAAAGGTCCGTCTATTCAAGGCTATGGTTTTTCCTGTGGTCTGTATGGATGTGAGAGTTGGACTGTGAAGAAGGCTGAGCGCTGAAGTATTGATGCTTTTGAACTGTGGTGTTGGAGAAGACTCTTGAGAGTCCCTTGGACTGCAAAGAGGTTCAACCAGTCCATTCTGAAGATCAGCCCTGGGATTTCTTTGGAAGGAATGATGCTAAAGCTGAAACTCCAGTACTTTGGCCACCTCATGCAAAGAGTTGACTCATTGGAAAAGACTCTGATGCTGGGAGGGATTGGGGGCAAGAAGAGAAGAGGACAACAGTGGATGAGATGGCTGGACAGCATCACTGACTCGATGGACATGAGTCTGAGTGAACTCCGGGAGTTGGTGATGGACAGGGAGGCCTGGTGTGCTGTGATTCATGGGGTCGGAAAGAGTCGGACACAACTGAGCGACTGATCTGATCTGATCTGAAACCTCCCAAAATGGAGGAGAGGGGATGAAAATGTATATGAACAGATGACAGCCAAAGCTTTTGAAATCTGATGAAAAATATTAATGCACAGGGGCAAAGAAGAACTCAGCAAACATCATACAGAACCCACACAAAGGTGAAGAAATCCACTCACATGTTAATAAATTGCTGAAAACCAAAGTTTAAAAAAAATCTTAAAATCCCGCACAGGGTGGAAAATGACCCATTTCAATCTGGGGAAAAATGATTAAGATTGGCAGTTAGCTTCTCATTGGAGGGGAAAATATAGGCCAGAAGACCATGGAAAAGCATCTTTAAAAAGCTCAAGGAAAAAAAAATAATAATCTCATAACCTAGAATTTTGTAGAAAGTGAAAAGATACTTCATAACTGAAGGAGAAATAAAGGTGAAATAAACACATTTTCCAGCTTTCCAGGTGCCTCTAGTGTTAAAGACCTGACATCCAATGCAGGAGACATAAAAGGACTTTGGTTCAATCACTGGGTCAGGAAGATCCCCTGGAGTAGAGCATGGCAAGCCACTCTAGTATCCTTGCCTGGCAAATCCCCATGGACAGAGGAACCTGGTGAGCTACAGTCTATGGGGTTGCAAAGAGTCAGACATAACTGAAATGACTTAGTACACACATAGGAACTGCAGCCCACCAGGTTCCTATGTTTATGGAATTTTCCAGGCAAGAATACTGAAAAGGGTTGCCATTTCCTACTCCATGCAATCTTCCCAACCCAGGGATCAAATCCACATCTCCTGCATTGGCAGGTGGATTTTTTTTTTTACCACTAAAAGGCAATGCTAATCCTTGGTGTTGGATACCAAAAGCTAATCCCATGAGGGCAAGGATGGGGATCAAGTGAAAGGAAACTTTCAGGGATGAGGAAAACATTCTGCATCTTGTTTAAGTTGGTTTACATTAGTATCTATAATTCACAAAATTTATTAAACTGGATATTTAAGACCTGTGCCTTCTATTGCATGTAAATTATGAAAAATAGATAATAAACATAAAGTAATAATAAAAATGAAGAAATAAGACTTCTTAGCACTACCACTTATATACAGTTGTTTGGCAATTTATTTAATTTCTATTGACCTCAATTATCTTCTCCATAAATCAAGGATAATTATATCTGCTTTACAAACTGGAAGCTCCTTTTTTCCCATGTATAAGCTATTGTGATACAAAAGTACTTCAAATATCCATATTAACTATTCAAAATGTCACTTAACTGGTTAATTAAAGGAGTAAAGAATTAAATATATAATATATAAAAAATGAAGAAACATTCTAATGAAGATGTTTTAAAGTCTGTGAGTATATTTATAAAAAATTATTATCAAAATATAAAAATTTTAAATTTACAACACATACTTAAGTCAGTTTTTCTAATTATCATTATTGAAAGCCCCACAGTAACTTATTAAAATTGATTTAATTAACATATTTATTTAGGACTTTTCTGGGTCTTCCTTGCTGTGCACAGGCTTTCTTTGGTTGTGGTGAGCGGGGCTGCTCTCTCCTTGCAGTTCATGGGCTTCTCATTATGGTGGCTCCTCCCACTGCAGAGTACGGGCTTTAGGACATGCTGGCCTCGCTAGCTGTGGCACACAGGCTGTGGCACACAGGCTCAGGAGTTGCAGCTTGCAGGCTCTAGGGCACAGGCTCAGTATTTATGGTGCACTGGTCAATTGTCCCACGGCATGTGGAATCTTCCCAGACCAGGGACTGAACCCATGTTCCTTGCATTGGCAAGCAGATTTTTCTTTTTGAACTTTTAGTTTTATAATGGGTTGTAGCCAATTAACAATGTTGTGATAGTTTCAGGTGAACACCAAAGGGACTCAGCCATAAATATACATGTATCCATTCTGCCCCCAAACCCCACTCCCATCCAGGCTGGCAGGCAGATTCTTAACCACTGGATTACCAGGGAATTTCTCCCACAGTAACTTGAGGATGGAGAAAGCAACTATTCAGTTTTTTTCCAAGTTGGAATTAAATGACCGTCACGCCAACTGGACTGAATTCTTGACACCTAGACACAGCTTTGTTGCACTTATTGATAAATTTGGGTTATCTCAGCTTCTCTCGGTGTTTGTGTGCTGCTAGATACAATTTTACTTTGATTTTTCAAACTCTTAGAGAGCTTTCAAGGACTATAGATTAAATAAATTTGTCAGATTAAATAATGATGAGGAAATGATCGCATGTGAGAAGGAAACCTTTGATTCATTCTGATGATAAATCTCAAACATTGAAATTAATACATCATGGTAAGTTTTATTCCTTTTTACTTGAAAAACTGAGGCACCAATTAAATGAAACAGTTAAAAAAATAGTACAAAGAAATCACATAAAACCCATAAACCTAAAACAAACTTTTTTTTTACTTCTTTTCTTCTCTCTGTTTTGTGGAAAGAACCATTTTTTAATTGTAGTAAATCATTAGTTTCAAGAATAAAAGAATTATCATTAAATTCTGTCTCTATTTGTTAGCTATTTGATCTCATGCAAATTTCTCAAACTTGAGCCTCAATTTTCTAAAATGAGAGTAATATATATTTATTTTGAGATCATAAACTATATTTTAGCACATTTTTAATTTCCAGGAATCAAAATGCATTTTAATAGCATTCAGTAATTAACTTTAGAATTATAAGAAAATTGCAAACATAAGGCAGATAGTTTCTTTATAACTCACACCCCGTTTCTCTTAGTGTTAATGTATTTCATTACCATGATATGTTTTTCAAAAGAGAGCAACCTTTGTATGCTGTTCTTATCTAAAATTCAGGCTTTATTTGTATTTAACTAACTTTATACTAATTTTATTCTTATCTTCCCTAATCCAAAATTGGATAACAGATTGCAATAGCACATCATGCCTCCTGTAACATTTTCTCACTCTCTCCTTAATTGTCATGACCTTGACAGTTTTGGAAATTATATTCAGTCTGCTGTCCCTCAATTTGAGTTAATTTTTCTTTTTTTTAAGTATATAAAGGCTATTGGCTTGGGGAAAGAATATCACAGACGTGAAATGTTACTACTCATCATATCATATCATGTTATCAAACTAACATCATTGGTGATTTTAACTTTGATCATTTGGTTAATATAGTATATATTTCTGGTATTTAGATTATAATCCAAATTTACTAATTTATTTTTGCTAAAATTTTTCAGCTTTGCCCATTGAGAACTCTTCTGGTCTGCTTCTGTCTTATTGATATGTCCCCAATCTTTTGTTTTTTAGTGTTTCTTGCTTTGGGGACTTACAAGATATTCTAAAGTAATTGTATATTTTTTTTGCCTCAGCCTAGAATCTGCCTATTCTCTGTAGAGACTTAGTTTCTTTTATTGGAGAAAAGTACTTAGCAGTGTGTTAAGTAGGTATAATTATGACTTTTGCGGCGTCACTATTTCTGGGCCCTTATCAGGACATTTTTCGTGGAGTTTCTCAGAGGTAAAATATCTACTAACTCAAGCTATACATAAGCTTCCCTGGTGGCTCAGAGGTAAAGCGTCTGCCCGCAATGCGGGAGACCCAGGTTCGATTCTTGGGTTGGGAAGATCCTCTGGAGAAGGCAATGGCAATCCACTCCAGTACTCTTGCCTGGAAAATCCCATGGATGGAGGAGCCTGATAGGCTACAGTCCAACATGCTGAGCTTCCCAGGTGGCTCAGAGGTTAAAGCATCTACTTGCAATGTGGGAGACCTGGGTTCGATCCCTGGATCAGGAAGATCCCCTGGAGAAGGAAATGGCAACCCACTCCAGTATTCTTGCCTGGAGAATCCCATGGACAGAGGAGCCTGGTGGGCTACAGTCCACAAAGAGTCAGACACTACTGAGCCACTTCACTTTCACTTTCAAGCTATACATACCTGCTGTCATCTTTCTCTTTCTTTCTCTGTCTATCCTAAACATGAACTCATATTGTCTCCAACTTATTCCAGTAACATAAAGATTCATTCAAACCTTCTTTCTTGCATACTTATATGCATAAGTATATATGCATATATAACTTCCCTCTCCAACAGTGAGAAGCTGGACCATCCACCAGTCCACCATTTGTTAACTTGTGCATTAACAAGTACACATGTAATACAGCCTAGAATTGTTGATCCATGTCCAATGGAAAGCTAATTTTCCAACCAGTGCACCATATATATGTACAGTTCCTTTTTCCTTAAGTTGATACACATGTTCACACAATACCCTATGTGCCAATTTTTACATCAAATTTATTCATAATTCCTTACATCTATAAAAGACAAAAATGTTTTTTAATTGGTAAATAGTAAAACTTACTGTATCCTTACAAGAGAATAAATGATATTGATCAATAGAAAAGACTGAACAATTAATTTGCATAGCTACTTAGGTGAATCTGAAATCTGTTTTACTGAGGGAAACAAACCAAACCCAAAGAAAGGCAAACAAAATACTGATCTTTAGTTGCCAGATATTCAAGTTGGACTTGAGAGGGTTGCTGATAGGAAGGAAGATGGACAGAGTACTTTTTAAGATGAAGGAACTGTTATGTATAACATTGGAGTGGTGAATTTGTGCAATTGATTAAATCCATAGAACCATATATTACCAAGAGTGAACTTTAATATATGCAAATTTAATAAAAATAATCAACAGGATGTCAGGGGTCCTAAAATTGAATGAAGAATGTGAAGTTCCCTGTCCCCTTGCGCTCTCTCCCAGAAAAATAAATTGCAAATTGTATTATTCTGCTTCGGCTGCCATAAACAAAATACCACAGACTATATGACTTAAACAATAGTAGTTTATTTTTCACAGTACTGGAGGCTGGAAGTTGAAGCTCAGTGCCAGCTTATTTGGTTTGTGGTTAAAATTCTCTTCCTAGCTTGCTGAAGACACTCTTATTGTATCTTCCAGTGATCTGTCAGTGGTACAGGTGCACTGAGAGATCTTGCTCTTCACTAACCCTATCAGATTAGGACACCACTCTTACGTCCTCTGCTAAGCTAAGTCACTTCAGTTGTGTCAGACTCTGTGTGACCCCGTAGATGGTAGCCCACCAGGCTCCCCTGTACCTGGGATTGTCCAGGCAAGAAACTGGAGTGGGTTGCCATTTCCCTCTCCAATGCATGAAAGTGAAAAGTGAAAGTGAAGTCGCTCAGTTGTGTCCGACCCTCAGCGACCCCATGGACTGCGGCCTTCCAGGCTCCTCCATCCATGGGATTTTCCAGGAAAGAGTACTGGAGTGGGGTGCCACTTAACATTAATTACCTCCTCAAAGCCTCATTTCCAAATGCATTCACATTGCCTCAATGGGGTGGTGAGTTAGGACTTTAACATATTATATTTTGAGGAGCACAATTCAGTACATAACACATATGTATGATGTAACTTCATGGGGTAAAAAGGAATTTACTTAAGTAATATTGAAAAATATTTTTTTGATGTTTTGACTGGAAACTGTATATATGAAGTGAAATTTTTATAAATGATGGATAAATTTAACCTGTTGTTTTGCTTCATTTTCTATCCCTAACTCTTGTAGTAGTGTTAGTTGCTCAGTTGTGTCTGACTCTTTGCGACCCCATGGGCTATATGTAGCCCGCCAGTTTCCTGTGTCCATGGGATTCTCCAGGCAAGAATACTGGAGTGGATTGTCATTCCCTTCTCCAGAGGATCTTCCCAACCCAGGGATCAAACCCTGGTCTCCTGCATTTTAGGCAAACTCTTTACCATTTGAGCTACAGGGAAGACCATCCCTAACTCTTAAGAGGTGTTATTAATTTAATGGTGCATCTTAAAGTTTATGGCATTTCGTATATTACAGAGATTAATTTTATATCATTTTTAAGCTTGCAATAGATCTTCAGACACAGAATTGGCACTTAATTCATGGACGGTACACTTACCAAAACTTTACCTAGTAAAACTAACAGTGAAAATACAATTTTTTACTCTGCTTTTTGGACAGAATATTAGAATATTTCTATATTGTAATGGTCATAATAGTAATAATAATTTTAAAATTACCTTTTAGTTTTCAATAGAAGGGATATACAATTATTTCTTCACTTATTTCTCTATTTTCAGACATTCAAATTATATCTGGTTTTGTGATATCTTGCAATGTTCTTGTGGTTGCATAAAGTTATTTCCAAATTTTTAAATCTTAAAACCAAGACATCAGAAACATGCAGTGAAGACCAAAATGATTTTGAAATTTATAACAAAAGTTATCTGAGTTTGTAAAATACTGCAAGGTATGAGAAATTTGACTTGTAGCTACCCTAATAATGATTGCCATGGTCTTTTAAAATGGAATTCTAAACTTCCTCCCCGCCCCAGTGTTTCTATAACTTAAGCAATCTCCTTTGCTTCTTCAGACATTTAACATATGAATATTTTTTTAACTTTTTAAAGTAACTTAATTAAGATATGATTCACATATCATATAGTTCCCCCTTTTAAAGTGTGCAATCCCATGGTATTTAGTATATTTGCATACATGTGTAACCATTACCACAGTAAGAGTTCTTTAAATTATATGAATATATGTCCCTGGATACCTGGGTTTGATCTCTGGGTCAGGAAAATTCCCTGGAGGAGGACATGGCAGCCCACTCGAGTATTCTTTCCTGGAGAATCCCATGGACAGAGGAGCCTGTCCATGGGGTCACAAAGAGTCAGACCTGACTGAATGTTTAACACACACACATGTCCCTTATCAGATATATGATTTGCAATCTCCCATTCGGTGGATTGTCTTTTCATTTTCTAGTGGTATTTCTTCTTGAACCACAATAGTTTTTAATCTTAAAGAAGCCCATTTATCTATTTTTCCTTTTGTTCCTCATAATTTTAGTGTCATATCTAAGAATCTTTGCCAAATCCAAGGTCATTAAGATGTTTCCCTGTGTTTTCTTCTAAGAGTTTTATAGGTTTATGGATTTCATGGGTTTATTTGCTACACTTCATTGAGGAAAATAGCCTAAAATATTTGTGACTCGTATACATGGAGCATCCTACCATGATCTGAATCAGAACTCACTATCATAGATTTCAGTGCTCTTCAATGAAGTTTGGATTGTGATTCTCAATAATCAAGCCAGGCTTGAGAGTCCATTTAAAACTTGAAAATATAGTAGTTAACAATTTAATGCACAGGTATAAGACACACTGTCTCTACAACCTACCTGTATGATGTCTCTTGCTCTATAGATTTTCAAACTTTTAAACATACAATTTTATATGACTCATATAGATTCAGAGAGTATTCCTTTTTGTTTAATTTTATAATTCCTAGACCTTAAGGTTTCTTTAAATGTATCATTTTGTGGAAAGCGTAAGAGTTTCTGGCAACAGATTTATTCATCCAGAAGATAAAACAAACTGATTTATGCCTGACTAAAATGTCCGTGTATATGATATAATGAGAATAATTTTTAAAATGTTATGACTTTAAAACAATATACTATTAAGATTTACCTTCCATTTTCCTTTCAAATAGCTATTAAAAATATATATATATATATAATATATAAAATATAATCTCCTAAATAAGCCAGAAACTTGGATAGTGGGGGTAGGGCATTCCTGGTAGCTGCTACTATTATAATCAATTAATTGACAAGAGTTGGTAATACTTAATCATAGAAATGGTTCACACAAGTGTTATTTCAGTGATGTACTAGCCTTACATGGGACAATGATAACATTGCTTGGAATTATTATTTCTTTTTTTTTTAGATAATTGTCAGGAAACAATTCTAGATTTCTGTACTATTTACTGTTATTTAAGATGATGTTGGAATTTATGCTACTTTGATAATGGAAGTACAAGCTAAAATTATAATAACATGCACAGAATAATAGTTTATCTTCGTAATTTATGTTTCACCCATTATGTGGAATAATGCAGAGTTCAAGAATTAGACATTGTTATAAACCAGCTAGGTTATGTCAGACTAATGCTAAAATTAACTCTATTTATGACATTGTTTTTCAAATAGGCATTTTTTTTTCTCTTAAGGGAAGGAAGCTTACAAATTGAAGTAATGGCCATTGGATACTGATAAATTGTATATTTTTAAAGCTCACAATCATCTGATTTTGTGATCTTTTCACCATTTCTATTTACAGTCAGTATGTTGCTTACACTTTAGGAGTCATTTGAAGCAGAGCATACTTTGAGTGGTTGTGCATCAGCATTAATAAAATTGTTTCTAGATCTCAATAGTCTTCCCTGGTAGCCCAGTTGATAAAGAGTCTGCCTGCAATGTGAAAGACCCGGTTTCAATCCCTGGGTCGAGAAGATCCCCTGGAGAAGGAAATAGCAACACACTCCAATATTCTTGCCTGGAGAATTACATGGGCAGAGGATTCTGGTGGGCTGTAGTCCATGGGGTCATAGAGTCAGATCATTTTTAATTTTATCCCTAAGTCTCTGGTTTGAAACAGAAAGAGAAAAGGAAAAAGGGACAGAGAGAAAGAAAGAGAAAGAGAGAGAGAAAGGAATTCTATAGAGTCAGTAAACCAGAATTGAAAATGAGCAAAAAGATAAGACTAATTATGGCTGTCCAGTGGATTTTACCTCTGGAAGTGGTGAATGCTGCGAGGAAGGCCTGTGATAGTGGCTGGGAACAAATATGTTAGACACAGTTTCTCCTTAGAGACCTTCCTTGGCAGTCCTTCACAGTCACTAACCCTCAAAACCTAGGTAAGAAGCTCCTTCTCTTTTAAAAAATTCAGTATTGATACAGTTCTCCCTTTATTTGACTTGAATGTGCCGCATTCCGTACACAAGGCTGTGTGTCAGAGGCAGGGTCTCTATCTTGTTGACCATTATATCTTCAGTTTTTAGCACTCAGACTGGTTCAGACTTAAACATGTGTTAAATGATGACTGTTGAATAAATATTTCACACAAGATGGATACAGAGGACAGGCACTGCAGTGGAACAGGGAATGTTAACAAGGATGTTTTTTAAATAAAAGACTGCAGCAGGTTAATTGTATGTCTAAGAAATCATGGAGGCATTCCTATTTGAATCTAATTTGTATGCCTGCAAAGTACCAAAACAAACAAAAGAAATGACACTCAGATCAATGAGTATTAAAACATCACCTCCTCAAAACCACCCCTCCCTAGCTTCTTGAATATTAGTAGCTTGATGCCTCGCTTTTGAGGTCCTAATTTGTCATAGAGCCCACCATCCAAAGGCACCGACAGTTTACCGCCTAACCTTAGTTCTGGTCCCTGCATATTTCTCATATCTTGTGCTCACGCTCAGTTGCTCAGTCGTGTCTGACTCTTTGTGACCCCATGGACTGTAACCCGCCAAGCTCCTCTGTCTTGATCGTCCAGGCAAGAATGCTGGAGTTGATTATTATTTCCTCATACAGGGAATCTTTCCTACCCAGGGATCAAACCCGTGTCTCCTGTTACTCCTGCATTGGCAGGTAGATTCTTTACCATCTGAGCCACCAGGGAAGCATAAACCACAAAGATATACTATTACTCCCGTGGGATCATATAAATAAATTAATTCTTAAAATACTGTTAATGGAAATAGGCAGGAAAATCACTTTTAATAAAGTAAGCATTATTAAATAATTGTCATTAAATGTTAATTAATTATATACATAAAATATTGTATATACATACCATACATGTATATATATGATTAATTGATAGGTACATGTAAAACCATTATTCATGTCATTTAAAGAAAACTATCATGCACTGCATATCAAATCGCTATTATTAAATCCTAACCTGTGACAATGATATTATTAAATATGAAGAGATAACATATTTTCAATGCTTTGTTAACCCATCTCCCTAAATGTTGTGTGCTAAAGAATAATAGTATTTATTTTATTCATCCACCTATACAATATCCCTAATTCTCATCTGTAGTAAATTAACTATGAAATGGGATCATCCATGATTATGTGAACTGGATTTAAAAATTTATTCTAGAGAAATCATTGTCCCTGAATTGATAGAATTAACTCTCATTCTGTTCATAAAGCTTCACTGCTGTACAGTATCTGTTTAAACTAACCTCCACCTTGCTTTTTGAAACTTCCAATTTCCACTGTGAATGTTCTATTTGACTTAATCCCTCCTCCCAGAAAAAGACCACTAATTCTATTTAGCCAAATTTCAAGTGCAAAAACTTTAAAGTTAAATAAAGTTTTCCATAAAAATGTTACAACTTTTAAGATTAACTCATAGATGTGCTTAAACATGCTTGAATATTTGTGTTGGATGGGTAGAAAACAGTGACAGTTTTGAAATAATTCTGTTTTAGAGACCATTTCTATTTGCAAACTTCATTTTTTGTTACTGTTTATATAGAGTCATTAGTCACCAATATCTGTTGGAAGAAAATATTCTTCTAGAAGTTACTTCCCAAAATCATTAGATGCATTTTCATGGTTCAAATGGTTTTCTATTTAAATGGTCATCCTCTTAATTAGGAAAAGTTTTCCAAATGTATTGTCTATGTTATAGGCTTTTTGTTAAATCATGCATTACAAACTATTCTTAGTCAGTGCATTGAGGGACTGAAAATGATTTCCTGAGAGATGGCTAGCATTCGTGCCTGAATACGTTCTTCTCTTGCAATGTAAAAATTAGACATAAAATACAGATTTAGACAATGTTCATGCTGACAATCATAATTATCATTTAAAAAACTTCATACATCCAGAAAGTCTTTATAAAGACTGATCATTCTTACAAGTTCACAATCCTAAATATCACACACATATATTCTTACATATTCTGTATTCTAAGAATAACAAAATTCTTATAGTCAGATGATTATTAAGCTTTTGTTATATGCCAAGTAGTAAGTACAGCCAACATTTAGTGAAAAGAACACTTTCAGAAGACAGATGATCTTGGTTTAATTGCCTGCTTTACTAGTCACTAAATTTTAGTTCTTTAAGAAGTTTTTAGCTACTATTAGTACTTCATTGGTCCTCCTATGTGAAATGGGGGGTAATAAGCACTACCTCAGGGGTTTTACACAAGGATTAAGTGAAATGATATCTATAAAATACTTGGCAGAGTAAGTGGAGCATTATAAAAACTCAACAAATGTAAGTTTACTCCACTCATGAGTTATTGGGAGATCAATAGAATATATGACTTGGCTTCTGGCTCAGAGAAATATACTTTCTACTGATAACAAAAGTCAAGGAAGAATATAGGAGAAAGTGAAAAACTATCCAGGGGAGAAAAAGAATCTTATTTCATTGTCAACTGAGTAGTAAATGTTCGAATTAAAAGGAGAAACAGTTCTAGGATAGTTTGAGGGGGCCCACTGGAGAAGGGGTTTAGTAAATGGATAGGATTGGGGTAGGTGAAAATAAGTAACAAGTGAAGTCATGCGTAGGGAAATTGAGCCTCCATTTTTGTTTATAGTCGATCTTTCACTCACTTTTATCTAATAAAAAGTAACAGGCATGGTTTTTCTTTGAAATTAATCTGAAAGTGTTGGTTTTCTTAAAGGTTAATATTTAAAAGTCTAAGCCAAATTTATACTCATGACCATGTCCACTAAGGAAAAAAGATGCCCCGTAGGAATAGACCAATGGAGGCTGATGGTGATGATCTAACACTGGTGATACTCTCAGATTAGAAAACTGATCCTCCCTCAGTCACATCTATTTGATGATTTTAGACAATGATCTCTCCCTCTTCAAGCCTCAGTTTTATTATCGGTAGAAGGAGGTGGTGGCTATTCAGAAACTCTGAATCCTTTTCTAGTTCGAGTCCACTTGTAGTGTAAGCCTAATTCTTCCACTGACAAAATCTTTTGTATCCAATGAGCTGTGAAAAGGAAACCCATGAGGAAGTGGAACATGGGAGACAGTGTGAGATAATTAGATGAACAGGCACAACAGGAAAGAGTTAATAGGAAACATAATAAGTTAAGAAACTGGAATTTAAAATCATGGTATTGCTTCCAAATAAAGGGTGGCTCAGACGGTAAAGAATCTGTCTTTAATACAGGAGACCCAGGTTTGATCTCTAGGTTGGGAAGATCCCTTGGAGAAGGGAATGGCTGCCCACTCTATAATTCTTGCCTGGAGAATTCCATGGACAGAGGAGCCAGTTGGGCTACAGTCCATGGGGTCATAAAGAGTCAGATATGACTGAACAACTAACATTTAACAAAGAAAAAATAAATTAAGAAATTATTCAGAAAAGTTTTTAGGACCTGAGAAAAGGTTGGTTCCTCTGTGCTTAGTGGTCAGCACTGAATAAGAATTCACCAAACAATATACATCCATTTCTAACTTCACCATTAAAACAAAAACTCACTACTCCTTTCCAGGATCCTTTTTCCCCCAAGGACATGGTCTCCTTACCCATAGATTCGTTTGGCTAATTTTAATATATTTGGCCTCTGGAGAATGAATTGAAGATTGCTTTCCCTGTGTGGGAGGAAGGATAATTCCCCTCATCTCTTTCCTATTCCCTACCCACCTAAGAGCAGTTTTGAGACTATTCCAAAAACCACTTAAAATATTAATAATATTCTAGTGACATTTACTCAGTAATCACAGGTTGTTATCCCCCAGAGAAAAAATATCTGAAGTTTTATAGGCTATTCAAATGCTATTGCTTAATTCTACTCTTTCAGCCATCCTATAAAACTTAAAAATTACAATTATTTTGCATACAAAGTACATACAACTCTGTAGAGAAAAATGGCAAAATTCACTCAGAAGGAGGTGGCAGGTTTCAATGGCAGCATGGTGGTTTTGTACTTGCCGTTAGATGAACTTAATAGCTTCAGTCGTTTCTTTTTTTTTATTTCAATAGTTATAGATACTGGTGTTTTGTATCAAGTTTAAGATTTAACTGCCATGTCTATTTGCCATCATTACAGAAATAATTTCATTGTCCTTTCCTTTTTGTTACAAATCTCTCAACTTCCATGTGGTCTTTGGGGATAAAAATTATCTTGTTTCTGAACAAAGAAGTTAATGAAATCTCTCCCAGTTAATGGTCCTGAGTGAAAAAGAGGCCAGTTTAGCAAATTAGTTGTACTGCTCACAATCACTTGAAGGCCCAGGTTCCTTTGAGTTATTGATAAGCCACACATAGGTGAATAGCATCATTTACATGGTTAAAGCTGAGTCACCACCATGTTTGTTTTCCAGCAGGTAATAAATTCAAAGAAATCATGGAAAAGGTATGTTAATCGTTTTGATGTGCAGGCCTGGAACTGGTACACATTACTTCCAGGCAAATCCTGTTGGGGAGTTCCTTGGGACACCCTCATGATCATATGAAAAAACCTGGGCTAGACTATATTGGATGATGAAATAACACATGGACAGGGCAACACAGAAAACATGACTCTGGCAACTGCAAATACCAATAACCAGACATATGAATAAGGTAACTTTGGATCACCCAGTCCCAGCTGAATCTCCAGCTCATCACAGCCACATCACTGACCTTGGGTAGTATCATCCATATTTTTTCATGTGCATTTTGGCCATCTATATGTCTTCTTTGAAGAAGTGTTTATTTAGATCTTCTGCTCATTTTTTGATTGAGTTGATTGGCTTTTTTTTTTTTTTTTGTCTTAATTGAGCTGCATGAGCTGTTTGTATATTTGGGAGATTAATCCCATAATTTTTCCCATTCTGTGGGTTGTCCTTTTGTTTTGTTTATGGTTTCCTTTGCTGTGCAGAAGCTTTTAAGTTTAATTAGGTCCTATTTGTTTATTTTTATTTTCATTACTGTAGGAGACTGCTTGGAAAAAAATATTGTTGCAATTTATGTCAGACAATTTTTCTGCCTGTGTTTTCCTCTAAGAGTTCTACATTAATAGAATCCGTCCTTACATTTAGGTTTTTAATCTATTCAGAGTTTATTCTTGTATATGGTGTTAGGGAGTGTTCTAATTTCATTCTTTTACATACAGCTGTCCTGTTTTCTTAGCACCACTTTTTGAAGAGACTGTCTTTTCTTTATTGTATATTCTTTCCTCCTTTGTCATAGATTATTTGATCATAGATGTTTGGGTTTATCTCAGGACTTTCTATCTTGTTCTACTGATCTATATTTTCTGTTTTTGTGCCAGTACCATACTTTTATTTTTTTATTACTCTAGGTTTTTAGTATAGTCTGAAGTCAGAGAGCCCACTTTTCCTTCTCAAGATAGCTTTGGATATTTGGGGTCTTTTTGTGTTTTTCTTTGAGCCCCTTTTTTGGGGAGGGGGGAGGCAAGAATACTGGAGTGGGTTGGCATTCCCTTCTCCAGGAGATCTTCCCAACCCAGGGATTGAACCCGGGTCTCCCACATTGTAGGCAGACGCCTTACCGTAGATGGAGATGGAGATGGTAAAGCATCTTTGGTAAAGCATCTGCCTACAATGCGGGAGACCCGGGTTCAATCCCTGGGTTGGGAAGATCTCCTGGAGAAGGGAATGCCAAGCCACTCCAGTATTCATGCCTGGAGAATCCCATGGATGGAGGAGCCTGATAGGCTACAGTCCATGGCGTCACAAAGAGTCAGAAACGACTGAGCGACTTCACTTTCACTTTCACTTTTCACTTTGTGTTTTTATACATATTGTAAAATTTCCTGTTCTAATTCTGTGAAAAATGCCCTTGGTGATTTGATTTTGTAGATCGCTTTGAATCTGCAGATTGCTTTGGATATTATCAGATCAGATCAGATCAGTCGCTAGTCATTTTCAAAATACTGATTCTTACAATCCAAGAATGTTGTATATCTCTCCATCCATTTATATCATCTTTTATTTCTTTCATTAGCAACTTGTAGTTTTCTAAGCACAAGTCTTTTTCCTCCTTAGATAAATTTATTCCTGGGTGTTTTACTTTTTTTATGTGACGGTAATGGAATTGTTTTCTTAATTTCTCTTTCTGATCTTTCATTGTTAGTGTATAGGAATAGAAGAGATTTCTTTGTTTAAATTTTGTATCCTGCAACTTTACCAAATTCATTGATGAGCTTTAGTAGTTTTCTGGTATCACCCTTAGTATTATATATATATATATATATATATACACACACACACATATTATCATGTCATCTGCAAACATTGACAGCTTTATTTCTTCCTTTCCAATTTGGATCCCTTTTTTTTTTCTCTTTATTCTCTGATTGCCATGGCTAGAATTTACAAACCTGTGTTGAATAAAAGTTGCAAGAGTGATTATCCTTGTCTTGTCCTTGACCTGAGAGGAAATGCTGTCAGTTTTTCACCATTGAGAATGATGTTAGCTGTTCATTGGTCATACGTGGCAATTATTATCTTGAGGTAGGTCCCATCTGTGCCCACCCTCCAGAGAATTCTTATCATACATACATGTTAAATTTTGTCAAAAACTTTTCCTGTATCTTTAGAGATGATCATATGGTTTTTATTCTTTAGTTTGTTAATGTGATGTATCACATTGATTAATTTGCATATACTGAAGAACCCTTGTATCCCTCAGATAAATCCCACTTGATCATGGTGTATGATCCTTTTAACATATTGTTGGATTTGGTTTACCAGTATTTTGTTGAGGATTTTTGTGCCCATATTCATCAGTGATTTTGACCTATAATTTGTGTGTGTGTGTGTGTGTGTGTGATATCTTTCTTTGGATTTGATATCAGCTAACAGTGGCCTCATAGAATGAGGTCAGGGTGTTTTTGTTTGTTGTTGTTTTTCCCTCAGCAACTTTTTGGATGAGTTTCAGGATAGATGTTACCTCTTCTGTAAGTGTTTGATATAATTCACTTTTGAAATCATCTGGTCCTGGACTTTTGTTTGTTGAAAGTTTTGTAATAAGAGTTTCAGTTTCAACATTTGTAATTCGTCTGTTCATATTTTCTATTTTGTCCTGGTTCAGTCTTGGGAGATTATTCCCTTTCAAAGAATTTATCCATTTCTTTTAGGTTGTCTATTTTATTGGTATATATTTGGTAACAGGTCTTGTGATCTTTTGTATTTCTGTGGTGTCCATTGCAACTTCTCCTTTTTCATATCTAATTTCATTTATTTGAGCCCTCTCCCTTTTTCTCTTGATGAATCTAGCTAAAGATTTGTAAATTTGATTTCTATTTTCAAAGAACCAGCTTTTAGTTGCATTTATGTTTTCTATTGTTTTCTCCATCTCTCTTTCATTTATTTCTGCTCTGGTCTTTATGATTTCTTTCCTTCTACTAACTTTGGGTTTTATTTGTTCTTCTTTCTCTAGTTGCTTTAGATATAAGTTTAGATTGTGAGATTTTTTTGTCTTTCCTGAGGTATTGTATTGCAGCTATGCTCTTAAAACTGCTTAAGCTATGTTCTGCAGGATTTGGTTCTTCATGCTTTCATTGTCATTTGTCTAGGTATTTTTTCATTTCCTCTTTGATTTCTGCAGCGATCCATTGGCCGTTTAGTAACATATTGTCTAGCCTCCATGTGGTTGTGTTGTTTACAGTTTTTTCCTGTAATTAATTTCTAATCTCATAGCATTGTGATTGGAAAAGATGCTTAACTGAAGCTTTATTTATGATCCATGATGTGATCTATCCTGGAGAATGTTCCATGTGCACTTGAGAAGAGAGTGTATTTTAGTGCTTTCAAGTGGAATATTCTACAAATATCAGTTAAGTCCCTCTGGTCTAATGTAAGACAGGTATTAGTCAAGACTTTTGCAATAGAAGAGAGAGACTAATTTCAACTCCAAATACTGCAAAGACATCTGAGAATTTATAACCAAAGAGAAGAATGAGGTGGTCATGATTGAAAATTACTAAGAGGAGACATCAAAAGGAGGAGGGTTTATGCTAAACTGGCCAGCAGGATTCTTATTAAAGGCAGGCCAAGAATTTAGACATTAAGGGGAAGAAACTTAATCAGATAACAAGGATGGGGGATTTTCATTAAACTAACATAGCAGAATTTTTACTAAAACTGGATTTTTTTAAGCCAAGGATAAGGCTCAAGGATGAGGCCTATTTGAAAAGAAGTCTCAGTAGAGGCTATCTGAAGTCTAGTCAAGGAGAGAGTCTATGTCAGTCTGTTTGTTGATTTCATAGTTAATATTTGAAAATTCATTGTGTATTTGTTACTCACAGCACATCTCCATTCAGACCAGCATCGTTCAAGTGCTCAGTAGCACCGTGCCGTAGTGGCTGCTGTATTGGACAATGTAGCCCTAGAGACTACAATTCAGTGTATCCAGGGCAGGTCCCAGGCATCCCTGATTTTTTTTTTAACTCCTAAAACAATGCAATTGAACAGTCAGATTTAAGCAAAAAGGATGTGAGGGCTTGTTTGTTCTATGATGCATCCCTTATTGTTACTTTTATGAACTTCTGGGTTTTCCTTAACCCCCAAGTGACTCCAAAGAAAATATTAGCATGAATGTCTTAGCACATTATTGGCTTTGTGTCATGTTTCAAACCTTCCTGTTCATTGGCTTTTAAATTATGTAACAAAAATGTGTTATGAGAACAGGACAGAAGTCATTTTAGGAAGTCTGTATTCTCTAAACTTTTTGAGCTCTTGCCTGAATCTTGTTGATATTTAAAACCAGTCATACATGTCTGGAAAATAAAATAAAACCATGGCTTTGAAGAAAATAAAAGAAAAAGAAAATTTAGAATAAAACTACTGTTAGATGTAAAAGAGCAAACTCATAGCTATATTTGAGATGTTTAAAATGCCCTTTGAATAAACCTTCATGGAAATCTGATTCTCAACCCAAGGCTTGTGATGCACAGTCCATAAATAATACTTTTAATATTATTGCTTTTCAGTCTTTCAAAGCTTTCCCTAATTATTCCAGTGTAAATTTGACTATATAATGATGACCTATGGAAAGCTGCCTTTCTGCCTTTAAGCTTGAGTTGCATTTCCCCATCACTAGAACAAAGGCTGTTTCACACACAGGCTGCTCCTTGACTTTAAAAGAATCACAAGAAAATGTAACTGTACACAATAGCCATTAGTATTCCACAGGGAGGGTTTGTATTTTGTGTTTGAGGCAGTGCACATTAAATTCAAGATCTTAATACTCCTATGAGGCCTTTCAGGCCCCCATGATGACTCTTGAAAAGGCTTTTATTTCCTCAACATATGTAAATTGCAAAGGGTGAAGTCAATGTGATTTAAAGCTAACATCTCCTTAAAAGCCCAGAAGAGACAAAGCTTTTAATAAATGAAATATTAGAGGAAATTGAAGTTCCAACATTTCAATATAATGTGACCACGAAGATGGAAAATAATATTTAGTGAAATTAAAAGTTCATGCTTAGAATATACATCACTCTTAATCTACATCTGTTCCTTTCATTTAATTTATCTGACATGTTTCCCTTTTTTCAAGGGAATTCTCAAACAAGATCTACTGGATAAAGAATTGTTATTGAGATGGCCTTAGGGGTCAGTTTTTAAAATATGTTACTCACACTTGAATGGGAGTAAATTTTAAAAGATCAAATGAAAGAGGTTTTATCTAACACACACTTTCATCAACGCTTTACATTGTCATTTGGCATAAAAAATAACTTATGCCAAATGATATATGTCATTTTATGTCATCATTATGCATAATGATATATGTCATTTTATTATTTTAATTTCTCGATTATTTTTCTTTATAAAGATTTAAGTTACAAGATTGATAGATAGATCCCAGCTGTGGATTAATCTCATTTGAAGAAGCCATTGCATTTAACATTTAGTGGAGAAATGGCTAAGTTAAAATGGATTTTCTTTAGACTTGATGAGTTGCTAGTGTTGTTATGTCACCTCTACTTAGCTATTGCTGTCATGAGTCTGCATTGTCCTATATCTTTAACCAGGTATCCTAAGTTGGCAGTAATGTATTGCAGTTACTGGGCTGTATGTGTTTAGAGGGATAGAAACCTTTCATTTCCAGTGGAAGGAAACAAGGATAACCTTTTATTTATTTATTTATTTTTTCCTGATTGATGTATGTTTTATTTTTTTAATTTTATTTAATTTTTAAACTTTACATAATTGTATTAGTTTTGCCAAATATCAAAATGAACCCACCACAGGTATACATGTGTTCCCCATCCTGAACCCTCCTCCCTCCTCCCTCCCCATACCATCCCTCTGGGTCATCCCAGTGCACTAGCCCCAAGCGTCCAGTATCGTGCATCGAACCTGGACTGGCATCTCGTTTCATACATGATATTTTACATGTTTCAAGTAAACGAAAGTAAGAAGATTTACTTGTGTAGATTTTCTTTCCTGATTGGAGATATTATAAATGAATACAAATACTTCTATGAAATAAGAGGGGGTATTACAATAGAGGGTAACAGATCTTCAGTGGTGTTTGGAAAACTGGAAGCTTTATAAATATATCCTGCTGAACTCAATGCTATGATTTTTAACCCACTTGTAGTACATGTGTGCATGTGCAGATGCTAACCTGATTCCAGTACTACTGATTTACTCATTCCTTCATTCTTTCAATAAATATTTCACATAAATGTAGGGATGGGATAATTTTCCTTCTATTCTTCTAGGTTCTTTGGCTGGTCTAGTACTTAAATTGGCATAAAACAGTTTAATAGGAGAAAAACAAATCTAATTTTGTACGTATGGGTGTGTGTGTGCTCAGTTGCTTCCGTCATGTCTAACTCTTTGCGACTCTATGAACTGTAACCACCATGCTCCTCTGTCCATGATTTTCCAGGCAAGAATACTGTAGTGGGTTGCCATGCCCTCCTCCAGGGGATCTTCCCAACCTGGGGATCAAACTTGTGTCTGCCTATATCTCCTGCAGATTCTTTACCCACTGAGCCACCTGAGAAGTCTGTATGTACAGGAAGCCCCCAAAATATGAGACCTAAAGGCAGTCGGGCAATTGAGGACTACCTGCCATCTTGAATAGAAATGGGATATGGGTCTGAGGTTTCAAAGATGAGGGAAATTCACAGAATGATAAGAAGAGAAGATGTTTGTCCTGCCATGTAGGTAAGTCTTTTGAGATAAAAAGTTATCTCTGGTAATAGCTCTCTTTCAGGGCCCAGTGCCCTATCTAAATTCTCTTTGGCAATTAAGGGAGAGGTAAAAGTTTTTCTTATGCCTACTGGAATTTGATTGCCTCCAGCTCAAAATAATCCACAAGTTAAAATGTCACATTTTGAGGCAAGGCGGAAGGGTCACATATTCGACTCCCCTTCATATACCCTGTCAGAGCTGGTTTCAGGAGGCTGAAGCAAAAGTTCACCAGATAAAGTTCCTATCTCTCTGGAGCTTACAGCCCAGAAGAGAAAAAAGCACAAATAAATATGCAATTTCAACATGCTAAATAAAAGGAAAGTACCTGAGGCTGTAAGTATGTATGAAAAAATGGCTTGGTTTACCTTGGGGAATGCAGGAAAGTCTTCCTTGAGACAGTGATGTTTAAGATGAGAATAGAAGGCAGAGTAGAAATTTTCAAGAACCTGCTTATCAAGTATTTTTTTAAGGTCCAGAGTTCAAAGCAAAGACCTGAAAATCTACTGGAGGAACAGACTTAAAATGAATGATTATAATGCAGTAAAAAAAAAAAAATGCTATAATTGAGGTTGATATGTGATAGAGAGATGTTTTATTTTGTTACCCAAAATTTTTAAAAACAAAAATCAGGCATATAAACAAATAACAGCAACAATAAAAATATCCTAGCATTGCTTAAAACGCATGTTGAAAATCCTTTTTCCATGAGAAAAACACGTGTTGAAAATCCTCCCTAAAAATATTCTGTCATATCTGTATCCATCTTGAATCAAGTTTACACTGTGTCCCTTACTTATGTCCTTCTGTAATTTTATTTTATATAACTCTATATTTAATTGCATATATATTCACTTATATATTCTCAGAATACGTAGAAGTCTCATTTCTTTTCAACATCTTTGATAATTTGATCAACTTAGACCACATCTGACAGCTTGTGAAGGAAATTAAATGGTGCGTAGATGTATGCATAATTATTATTTTACTAAAATACACATCAGATTTTCCTGAAAAGGAAACAAAAAACAGCCTTGATTAAAATACTACTACCTCTCTGTGTTCCAAAGGACCTTTTGATAATATTAAATAAACTGACACACTGAACTTGACATCCCTGAGCCAAGTCTCCTAAATATTAGGTATCAAAATCCATATGCAGAAGATAATACCAAGGCACTCTTTATTTTTTTCCCAACCTAAATGTTCTGTTCTAATAACACCTTCCATGAACAATGTCACTGCTATTGAGAGAGAAAGGGAAGACCCAGCCTTCTGTGAAAACTGAAGACATGGTTTACAACATTTTAAAATAACTTTTATTTGAAAAATTTTTGATGTTCTAAATGTTTAAAAAATAATTTTATCACTTCCATTGGTGGGTCATTAAATAGATATGGATATATAGAGCTGTATATTTCATTAAAAAAACATTTAAGCAAAATAGAATTTATTTTTAAAATAATGTATTCATTAATCTAGAATCAACTGTAGTTTAGAAGTCATCTGTTATATAGTCCAACTTCATTTTATGCTCAAGAAAGGGCATGTCCCAGATCATTCCATTGGTTAGCAGCAGAATCAGGAAGAGAATCCTGGTCTAACTTTCCCTCCAGTGCTGTTTCTAACCCAGAGCACTGGCTTTCTTCTCTTTATTACTTTGTCCATATTCCATGGGAGTAACAATTAGTAAAAAAGATGAAGCTACCCATTGAATTACTGAGCTACCCATCCATTTCAATACTGCCAAATCAAATAGTATCAATTCTCCATAAATGGAACACAGAATAAGCATTCATGTAAATAAATATTTGGTAGCTGCTTGAAGGATCTACTAAAATTTTCAAAAAGATTGACAGTATTCTCTTCCTCTTCAGTCTGTCAAACTTGACAGGAGACTCAGACAATATAGATAAATATCTTGGTTCTAGAAGATTGCGAATCTATATTGCAGAGCATTTTCCCAGCAGGATGTTCAGTGTTGCTTGGAATTTTACATATAATTGGATGAATATGTTTAAACTGTCAAAGGCAGCCTATCTTCAATATCAAAGGAGCATGGGAAAGAAAAGGAGATATGTTAAGACTGAGTTCAGGTAAATGGGAGATTCAAAGAAAGCCTCCATAGTTGGCCCAAAGCTTGTTATGACTTTGGGAAATAAGCATTTGCTTTACTCACCATAGGGCTTTCTCTCTTTGTCTTTCTGTTTCTGTTTGTCCCTCCTTGTTCCTTGTCTCTCTCTCTTCCTGACTCAGATATTGCTTATTTCTGATTTCTACCTTAATATTTTATATAAAACCTTCACACTCACACCCACTTCACCCCTCCATCTTCTCACATATACGTATGTATCTCTAGGAACATATGTAAGTTTCTAACTTTGCCTCGTTCCATCCAGCCTGTTTCTCCCTGCATCTACAACCACTCCCAGGAGTTGACCTATTTTTTTTTCCCTTTTCTCACTCTTATAACTCCTCCAGAAGGCAGACTAAATCTGTGATGGGAATTCCCTGGCACTCCAGTGGTTAAGACTTGGCACTTTCACTACGTTGGGCCCAGGTTCATTCTCTGGTTGGGGAACTGAGATCCCACAAGCCATGCTGCTACTGCTAAGTCGCTTCAGTCGTGTCTGACTCTGTGCGACCCCATAGATGGCAGCCCACCAGGCTCCGCCGTCCCTGGGATTCTCCAGGCAAGAACACTGGTGTGGGTTGCCATTTCCTTCTCCAATGCATGAAAGTGAAAAGTGAAAGTGAAGTTGCTCAGTCGTGTCCGACTCTTTGCCATCCCATGGACTGCAGCCTTCCAGGCTCCTCCGTCCATGAGATTTTCCAGGCAAGAGTACTGGAGTGGGGTGCCATTGCCTTCTCCACACAAGCCATGATGCACAGCCAAAACAAAACAAAAACCAAAAACACTTGATGAAGAGTGCTTGCCCTAGAGTTAGGTGATCTTCTAAATGCCACCAGTACCTACAATGGTGTATTCCTGGGAAAGTGGCTTCAATGATAAAAAGCTAGATTTACTCACCAATTAAGTGTCCATGTTAAACGTATAGGAATCATGTGCATGATAGTCACTGAATGAATGGGGTTAGAACAACATAAAAAATGACTGTAAATATCTACTCTTTTAAATTATTTTTAATCTTGGCATAATCCCAGACATAACCCAATCACTTCCCTTTTTTGCTCACTTCATGTTAAAGAACACAGATCCAGTCCATCTTCATGTAAATCTGAATGTTTAATCTTGTACTTCAGCGTAAAATCCCTTTCCTGAGTACATGTGACCCTTAGTTGAGACCTGAAAATAAACTGTAGACTTTGTGTCATTGGTTTATGGAAGATCTTTTAACACTGCTGGCTAGGAAAAAAAAAGACTTTAGTACAGATTTCTTCAGGTTGTTAATATTTCTTCAAGTTGCAGTACCACTAAAGGGGCACTTGGATAACCATTTTAAGTCAGAAATGGTGACCTGAGGTGGTCACTTTAAATTTAAAAGGCAGGGAGGCATACACAGTTACATATATGGAGGTGTTTCTATTTTTCTTAATATTGTAAGGCCTCACACCTATCTTCACAATTAATATGAGAGATCAATAGTTGGAATGAAGCTCTGAAGTCAGATTGCACTATATAGTATGTAGTATAAAAATATAAAAATCCAATTATAATGCTTCCACCAAGTTAGCTCTATGTATGAAGTGTTTTGTTTTTGGGCACGAGTATGTGTTTTCTGTTTGTTTGTTTTGCTTTTATTTGTTAATAATGGAAACCATGGTTGATTCATGAACAAAGAAGAGGAAAGGAAAGGAAGGGAATTAAAAGATAAGCATAAGAAGAAAATAAATTAATGTAAATTTAACATGATTTTATAGAAAAAATAAAAAAGCAAACTTGAAGAATTAGACCTGGGAAAGAATAGGACAGCTTAGGGGTTTAGGGTGAGGACATCAGGAGTAGCCTTATTTTGGATCACCTGGGGTAAAGCAGCTTCAACCCATGTGTTGCTTTTTTTCTGCTTAAGATTCACATTTCCAAGAGGAAGAATCAGATTTTCCAGTCATGTGTCATATGCACAAATTTAACCAAGAAAGATCTAGGCGTTTTGATCGCCTTTCTCACAAAGACCTTACGTAAATGGAAAAGAGACACAGTTTACCAAGGCAGAACAGAGCTGCTGACACTAAAAGATAAATGTATCCTAGGCCAGCCAACTCAACAAATCAGCACAGTGGTTTTCACATGGGGGTCTGCCTCTTCTGGGGTTTCATCAACTTCTATAATTTTCCTGGAGAAACCAGTGAAACATGATGCTGACAAACTACAGAATTGTTTGAGTATGGGGGCATAAAAGTTAAATATATTGTAGCTAATCTATTCATATCACCACATTATCTTCAAAATTAGCATGCAAACTTAGGTTAGAATATCAATATCCAATGAATAGAAATGCATCCAGAATTTGTTGAATATTTATGATAATGAGCTGGCACGTCACAGCAATTGTTCAGAAGCCTGCACCAGCTAAACTACTAACCCCCTTCCCCTAGCCATACTCACACACACATGCTCTTTAGTTCTGGTTTAGATAATATTTTCCTTCTTGGATAATTTAAGCATTTTGCACAAAATGAATCAATCTTTACACTGACTCAATACTGAGACACTGTTAATGTTGAGACTAAAATCACAACATTAAACTTTAGTTTAACATGCTTAATCATGGATTGTAAAATGACCCCACATCTCATTTTTATATGATTTATCAAAGTATATGGAGGTGAATTACATGTCATCTTCCTGAAAAGTTTTGTTTGGGGATTTTATTTATATAACTCAATTTCCCTTTTCTTTTCCACACTATAGTTACTAGAGTGCAAAATATGTACAAATCAGGAGGGAAACTGTGATATTTAAATTTTCATGTATAATGCCATAGCACACAGGGTATAATAGTAGACACACACACATAATTATTTAGGGACCTAGTCAGATAGGCTAGGGTAGGATAGGATAGTGACTTTTCCTTCTACAAATGCACATACACACACATACACAGACAATCATACAGTCAGTGAAATGGGGCAGACAGAATGTATATTCTCAGATATTCAAGCTAGTTCTTATATTTTAGTCATGCAGATTTATTTATTTTATTTTATTTTTTAATGATTTTTTAAAATTTTATTTTGTTTTCTAACTTCACAATATTGTATGGGTTTTGCCATATATCAAAATGAATCCTCCACAGGTATACATGTGTTCCCCATCCTGAACCCTCCTCCCTCCTCCCTCCCCATATCAATCCTCTGGGTCATCCCAGTGCACCAGCCCCAAGCATCCAGTATCGTGCATTGAACCTGGACTGGCGACTCGTTTCATATATGATATTATACATGTTTCAATGCCATTCTCCCAAATCATCCCACCCTCTCCCTCTCCCACAGAGTCCAAAAGACTGTTCTATACATCAGTGTCTCTTTTGCTGTCTCGTATACAGGGTTATTGTTACCATCTTTCTAAATTCCATATATATGCGTTAGTATACTGTATTGGTGTTTTTCTTTCTGGCTTACTTCACTCTGTATAATAGGCTCCAGTTTCATCCACCTCATTAGAACTGATTCAAATGTATTCTTTTTAATGGCTGAGTAATACTCCATTGTCTATATGTACCACTGCTTTCTTATCCATTCATCTGCCGATGGACATCTAGGTTGCTTCCATGTCCTGGCTATTGTAAACAGAGGTGCAATGAACACTGGGGTACATGTGTCTCTTTCCCTTCTGGTTTCCTCAGTGCGTATGCCCAGCAGTGGGATTGCTGGATCATAAGGCAGTTCTATTTCCAGTTTTTTAAGGAATCTCCACACTGTTCTCCATAGTGGCTGTACTAGTTTGCATTCCCACCAACAGTGTAAGAGGGTTCCCTTTTCTCCACACCCTCTCCAGCATTTATTGCTGGTAGACTTTTGGATGGCAGCCGTTCTGACTGGCGTGAAATGGTACCTCATAGTGGTTTTGATTTGCATTTCTCTGATAATGAGTGATGTTGAACATATTTTCATGTGTTTGTTAGCCATCTGTATGTCTTCTTTCAACAACTAATCTCAAAAATATACAAGCAACTCCTGCAGCTCAATTCCAGAAAAATAAATGACCCAATCAAAAAATGGGCCAAAGAACTAAATAGACATTTCTCCAAAGCAGATTTAAACTTTATGACTGAGATGTTATTTTTCCTGTGTGTAAAACTTCCCTAACTACATTAAGGTAATAGTTGAGGATTCAATGATCTCACTCACAGGAAAAAAGAGACATATATACCATAAAGTTCTAGACATATATTGTTAGTTTTAATACTTATGGGCTTTTGATATTTTCCGAATAAACTTTGCTAGCCAAAGGGGATAGAATTTTACTTGAATATATTGTTCAGATTTCATATGCAAAGATTTCATACAGGAATGAATTTTCCATAAGTGTGCTGTGTCATTCATTTCTCCAGTTTAACTCCTATTCAAATACAAAGTTTAACTAAAATCCAACTTTTTGTATGAAGTCTTACCTAACTCCTTCATCTTTTTTTTTAATAATTTTATGTTTACTTTTGCCTGTGGTGGGTCGTTGCTGCTGTCCAAGCTTTACTCTAGTTGCAGAGAGTGGGGGCTACTATCTGGTTGCAGAGTGCTGGCTTCTCGTTGTCGTGTCTTCTCTTGTTGTGGAGCACTGGCGCTAGGGTGCCGGGGAGCACTGGCGCTAGGGTGCTGGGGCTTCAGTAGCTGTGGCACATGGGCTCAGCAGTTGTGACTCCCAGGCTCTAGAGCACAAGCTTAACGATTGTGGCACACGAGCTTAGTTGCTCTGTGGCATGTGGGGTCTTCCCGGATCAGGGATCAAACTTGTGTCTCCTGCATTGGCAGGTGGATTCTTTACCAATGAGCCATCAAGGAAGCCTCTCTAACTCTTTCATTTTAAACTGATGATGATTTTATGACAGTACAGTTCAAGGCTAGGGTAATCTGTGATTTCAACAGTTTTCACCATGGAGAATTCAAGACCAGAAAGAATGGAAATCTGAGGAAATGGCCTTGTTTTAGAGTCTAGACCAACTTATCAGTCAGGAAAGGAGTGCCTAAAATTTAAATCCTAGTGGATATTGTTTAGAGAAATCATGTTGCCAAGAGTACTTACATAGCATTTCCTAGCAATAGCCAGATTACCTGGATTTTCCAGAACAGTGCTCATAATTCCAAAGACATGCCCTTATAGAAGGGAAGTGAATTGATTAGCAGAAGAATAGATGTTTAATTAAGATACCACCAGACTCAAATCTGTTTACTCTTTTTATGAAGTTGTGGGATGGCTTAACCAATCTTAGCATTATTAACTTTATTTGTAAAACGGGGATGATGTTTACCTGACATGAGTTATAATTAAATGGAATAATGCATAAGTGGTAACACACATGTATAAAAAAGATTTATAATAATATTTATTTCATCTCTTCTCTGTATACAACAGAGACAGAGTACTAGCTGGCATCAAAAAGTACCACTCCAGGTACAGAGGACAAAATGGAAGGTGTAAGTGAAAAACTAGAGCCCAGACTAAATGGCCTGTTGCAACGGTTGCCATTAAATTGTTGTTTTACTTAACTTTGCAAATACTTAGGTCTTATCTACTCATGATTGTAAACTCAGACACTCTCTCTAAAACCATGTTTCCCAGTTCTCAACCTCCTTTGGTTTTTTATTATTTTTGTTTTTTATGACTTGAGACTTAAAAGGCAAATGAAAAAAGAAATATACTCTGCTCTCTAACAACTTTTATTATCAGTATAAAGATACGAATAATGCATATCAACTAAAGAAAAGGATATTAAAACAAAAATCAGAGACTTATTCGTTAACCTGAGAGTTAATGAATTTTTAATGGATTTAATAAATTTCTAATAGAAGCTAGGTAGTATCAAAATAAGCAAATATGTATGTTGTAGATGGTATTGTAAATTGGTTGAAAGAGTGACTAGGGATAAATAATGCTCAATGATTATTATTTGAATAAATTAATATAATATAAACCCTTTTGGAAAGCACTGTAAAAGTTTGTATCCAGAGAAGCTCAATCTGTATATTCAATTTGTATATTTTGGACAATGATGAGAAAAAGAAAAGCTGTACACAGAGGCACTTGTAGATTCACACATGTGTATATATAATATATTCTTATTTATCATATAAAATTTATTAAAATTAAATGCCTCTTAATGGTTATATAATATATTATAACCAGAACAAGCTCTGGGAGTTGGAGATGGACAGGGAGGCCTGGCATGCTGTAGTCCATGGGGTCACAAAAAGTCAGACACGACTGAGAGATTGAATTGGACTGAATATATTCACTGATCAGATCATTATTAAAATGTTAACATGGGAATTAAATTTTTGAAGCAACTGGGAAATACTATGTAATAAGATTTACATCTGTATTTTTTTTCCTTGAACTTGATACTTTATTTTTGCTTTTATTTGAATTTTATCCTGTGAATTTTTTTGTATATAACAGCCAAAAATTCTTTATGAAATCAGATCAGATCAGTCGCTCAGTCGTGTCCAACTCTTTGCGACCCCATGAATCGCAGCACGCCAGGCCTCCCTGTCCATCACCAACTACCGGAGTTCACTGAGACTCACGTCCGTCGAGTCGGTGATGCCATCCAGCCATCTCATCCTCTGTCGTCCCCTTCTCCTCTTGCCCCCAGTCCCTCCCAGCATCAGAGTCTTTTCCAATGAGTCAACTCTTCGCATGAGGTGGCCAAAGTACTGGAGTTTCAGCTTTAGCATCATTCCTTCCAAAGAAATCCCAGATAAAAAATTAAAATATAGTGTTCTTTCTATGTTGTTGTTTAATCACTCAGTATTGTCAACTTTTTGGGACACCATGAAGTTTAGTTCACCGGGCTCCTCTGTCCATGTGATTTCCTAGGGAAGAATACTGAAGTGGATTCCCTTCTCAAGGGCATCTTCTGGACCCAGGGGTGGAACCAGTGTCTCCTGAAATATAGGTGGATTCTTTACTGCTGAGCTACCAAGGAAGACTATCACTCTCTATAGAAGCTCTTTATATACCTAGCCTTTCATTTACTATTTTAAATAAATGTTCTCTACTTTTTCTTGAAACATATTAACTTGATATTTTATATTAATGATTATGCAGAACTATTTTTTATCAATTTTGATAAAGATGTTAAAGGGGCAGGCTATATCCTACATGTGATATAATTAAAAATCAGAGATAAATGAAGTAAATCTCTCAAGGTCCCCAGCAGAATGCAACCTGCTGAACCAAATTCTCTTCAAACTGCAGTTTCTTGCAAAGACTTCTGTTTGTGGCATTAAATGTGGGTTTTGTGCAAGATAAACCTTTCAAATTCTGAAAGGAAACTGAATTCATTAATCGATTTGCATTTTAAAGCATTAGATATTTTCCTCTGAAGATGCCTTACATAATGTTGTGATATAGGGAGTTCAAGTGTTTGTTAATAATGATGAAATGAATAATCCCTTACATCAGTACAGTGCTTTACAGATTACAAGGCATTGTTACATCTTTGATTTCATTTAATTTTTTTCAAACACCTTGTAAAGTAGGCAGGATGAATTTAATTATCCTTACTTTATCTGGAAGCAAATTGAAGTTCAATGAGGTTAAGCTAATGCTGAAAATTCCACAGAAATTGGAGGTGTTGTTATTTAATCCTGGACTCTGAATTCTGGAACAGTAGCCACTTTTTTTTTAATTCTTTTCTTACTACAATAATATTTCTCAAACTATGAACCTTTATCAAAGGAAAAAAATAAAATCATGGTCTGTCATTATTTACATATGATTAAACTATCTATGCACATAAATTGGTATAAACTCCTTAAACTTTTAGCTTATATAAAATTACAAAATCAAAAATCACACACAGAAAGACCTCCATATGTCTGATGCAATTCCAAGTTTTCAAAAAATAAGATTATCATTTGTAGGAACTGAATTATTGCTCAGCATGTGAAAACAGCACCAACTGCTAAGAATAAGGCTCTTTGAATTTGCATATATTACTGTGTGTGCCATGTCAAGACTTAGTGCTTCTTGAAATCTCTCTTTTGAAATACTGAAGAAACTTCTTTTCAGCTCCCTGTGCTCTGTTTCTGGCTTTACTGGGCATAATTGCATCACTTATGCATTAAGTTGACTTCTGTTCTTTGTGCATTAGCCGAATAGTACTATTGAAATGAATGTGATCAGAAATCCAAATGCAAATATAGTCTGAATTCTGGAGACAGCCCTCAGTCACATAATGTTCATTCACTGGACTCAGGATACAGTTTATCTGATTACAATCAAAGTGAATGAAAGAAATAAAAACAGCATGCAGCAAACCTATTACCTTAGAGAATATTTGCAGACAACTTCAGAGATAAATGAATAGTTTTAGAAATATTTTACTTTATATACAGTAATTTTTTAGTGTGGAAAAATATTAACTTAGTATTTTCTCCTATTAGGCATCATAATTTGTACTTAAGTTCTCAGAACACATCATGGAGGAGGTATCATTTGATAGGTGGAATGAAGCCAGGAAAGGATAAAATACCATGTTCAAGGCTGCAAGAAAAGAAGCAAATGCTGGAACCAGAATGTTGACCCTAACCTTTTTGTACACTGATGGAAGATTTCAGAACTAGGCTACCTAAAATGTCACTTTTGCAAGAGGATTATTTGAGGTAAAGGCAAAGGAAACCCTGCAGGTTCAAAAGAAATTACTGCTCCCTTTCTCAACTACCTAGAAAAATTTAAACTGAGGATTTTTCCCAGAGAAGAGTTATCACCAGAGATATTTTGTTAACATCTAAGTGGCCTCATCTATATAGCAAAGCAAACGTCTAATTATCAGACATCTGTTTTTCTTCTTCCTGTTTTGTGAATGACCCTTCTGTCCCTGGCAGAACCGGACTCCTGTCCCATTCCTTAACTCATATTTGCATACAGACCTCATTTCACCTTCCTGTCTCTGAACTTCACATGTATGTGGGGTCTCTGACCCTTTCATATGTATAGGGTTCTTGCAAGTATGAAATTTAATTTTATTTTCCCTGTTACTCTATTTAATGTTGATTTAGTTGCAGGACCAGTCAGAAAAACCTAAAAGGGTAGAAGGAAGTTTTCTTCCTCCCTACCTTTCTTTCTACTTTCTTCCACCCATGTTAGGCTAGGTATGGGAATAATCTATTTCTCTGACCAAGAGCAATTCTGATTTTAGCCAACATCCAACAAAACATTTTTATCATTAAGTTCAGTTCAGCTGCACAGTCGTGTCTGACTCTTTGCGACACTGTGGACTGCAGCATTCCAATCTTCCCTATCCAACACCAACACCCAGAGTTTGCTCAAACTCATGTCCATTTAGTTGGTGATGCCATCCACCCATCTCATCCTCTGTCGTCCCCTTCTCCTGCTGCCCTCAAACTTTCCCAGCATCAGGGTCTTTTCCAGTGAGTCAGCTTTTCACATCAGTTGGCCAAAGTATTGGAATTTCAGCTTCAACATCAATCCTTCCAGTGAACACCCAGGTCTGATCTCCTTTAGGATGGAATGGTTGGACTCCGTGCAGTCCAAGGGACTCACAAGAGACTTCTCCAACACCACAGTTCAAAAGCATCAATTCTTTGGCACTCAGATGTCTTTCTAGTCCAACTCTCAGATTCATACACGATTACTGGAAAAACCATAGCCTTGACTAGACAGACCTTTGTTGGCAAAATAATGTCTCTGCTTTTTAATATCCTGTCTATATTGGTCATAACTTCTCTTCCAAGGAGCAAGCGTCTTTTAATTTCATGGCTGCAATCACCATCTGCAGTGATTTTGGAGCCCCCAAAAATAAAGTCTGACACTGTTTCCACTGTTTCCCCATCTATTTGTCATGAAGTGATGGGACCAGATGAAATGATCTTCGTTTTCTGAATGTTGAGCTTTAAACCAACTTTTTCACTCTCCTCTTTCACTATCATCAAGAGGCTCTTTAGTTCTTCTTCACCTTCTGCCATAAGCGTGGTGTCATCTGCGTATCTGAGGTTATTAATATTTTTCCCAGCAGTCTTGATTCCAGCTTGTGCTTCATGCAGCCCAACGTTTCTCATGTTGTTCTCTGTATATACGTTAAATAAGCAGAGTGACAGTATACAGCCTTGACATACTCCTTTCCTGATTTGGAACCACTCTGTTGTTCCATGTCCAGTTCTAACTGTTGCTTCCTGACCTGCATACAGATTTCTCAAGAGGCAGGTCACGTGGTCTGGTATTCCCATCCCTTGAAGAATTTTTCATAGTTTATTGTGATGCACACAGTCAAAGGCCTTGGCATAGTCAATAAAGCAGAAATAGATGTTTTTCTGGAACTCTTGCTTTTTCCATGATCCAGCGGATGTTGGCAATTTGATCTCTGGTTCCTCTGCCTTTTCTAAAAGCAGGTTGAACAGCTGGAAGTTCACGGTTCACATATTGCTGAAGCCTGGCTTGGAGAATTTTGAGCATTACTTTACTAGCATGTGAGATGAGTGCAATTGTGCAGTAGTTTGAGCACTCTTTGGCATTGCCTTTCTTTGGGATTGGAATGAAAACTGATCTTTTCCAGTCCTGTGGCCAGTGCTGAGTTTTCCAAATTTGCTGGCACATTGAGTGCAGCACTTTCACAGCATCATTTTTCAGGATTTGAAATAGTTCAACTGGAATTCCATCACCTCCACTAGCTTTGTTCATAGTGATGCTTTCTAAGGCCCACTTGACTTCACATTCCAGGATGTCTGGCTCTAGGTCAGTGATCACACCATCATGATTATCTGGGTCATGAAGGTCTTCTTTGTACAGTTCTTCTGTGTATTCTTGCCACCTCTTCTTAATATCTTCTGCTTCTGTTAGGTCCATACCATTTCTGTCCTTTATTGTGCCCATCTTTGCATGAAATGTTCCCTTGGTATCTCTAAGTTTCTTGAAGAGATCTCTAGTCTTTCCCATTCTGTTGTTTTCCTCTATTTCTTTGTATTGATTGCTAAGGAAGGCTTTCTTATCTCTCCTTGCTATTCTTTGGAACTCTGCATTCAAATTTGTATGTCTTTCCTTTTCTTCTTTGCTTTTTGTGTTTCTTCCTTTCACAGCTATTTGTAAGCCCTCCTCAGACAACCATTTTGCCTTTTTGCATTTCTTTTCCATCAGGATGGTCTTGATCCCTGTCTCCTGTCACAAAATTCCGTCTATAGTTCAACAGGCACTCTATTAGATCTAGTCCCTTGAATCTATTTCTCACTTCCACTTTATAATCATAAGGAATTTGATTTAGGTCATACCTGAAAGGTCTAGTGATTTTACCAACTTTCTTCAATTTAAGTCTGAATTTGGCAATAAGCTGTTCATGATCTGAGCCACAGTCAGCTCCCAGTCTTGCTTTTACTGACTGTATAGAGCTTCTCCATCTTTGGCTGCAAAGAATATAATCAGTCTGATTTCAGTGTCTACCATCTGATGATATGCATGTGTAAAGTCTTCTCTTGTGTTATTGGAAGAGGGTGTTTGCTATGACCAGTGCGTCCTCTTGGAAGAACTCTATTAGTCTTTGCCCTCAGGTTCATTCCGTATTCCAAGGCCAAATTTGACTGTTATTCCAGGTGTTTCTTGACTTCCTACTTTTGCATTCCAGTCCACTATAATGAAAAGGACATATTTTTTGGGTCTTAGTTCTAGAAGGTCTTGTAGGTCTTCATTCAATTTCAGCTTCTTCAGTATTACTGATTGGGGCATAGACTTGAATTACCATGATATTGAATGGTTTGCCTTGGAAACGAATAGAGATCATTCTTTCGTTTTTGACATTGCATCCAAGTACTGCATTTCAGACTCTCTTATTCACCCATACCAGTCCATCTAAGTTCGCTGATTCCTAGAATGTCAGTGTTCACTCTTGCCATCTCCTGTTTGACCACTTTCAATTTGCCTTGATTCGTGGACCTGACATTCCAGGTTCCTATGCAATATTGCTCTTTACAGCATGGGACTTTGCTTCTATCACCAATCATATCCACAACTAGGCGTTTATTTATTTATTTATTTATTTATTTTTGCTTCAGCTCCGTCCCTTCATTCCTTCTGGAGTTATTTCTCCACCAATCTCCAGTAGCATATTGGACACCTACCCACCTGGAGAGTTCATCTTTCAGTGTCCTATCTTTTTGCCTTTTCATACTGTTCATGGGGTTCTCAAGGTAAGAATACTGAAGTGGTTTGCCATTCCCTTGTCCAGTGGACCACATTCTGTCAGACCTCTCCACCATGACCTGCCCCTCTTGGGTGGCCCTTCACAGCATGGCTTAGTTTCATTGAGTCAGACAAGGCTGTGGTCCGTGTGATCAGATTGGCTATTTTTCTGTGATTCTGTGATGATTCTTATCATAGAGGGAGAAAAAATGACAACAAGAACAAATATTGATTCTTTGTTTGTGTATATCTACTTTGCTAAATTATAAAGTTATATAGACCTCAAGCCAACTAGAGTATGAGACATGAGCTTTAAGTAAAGTCAAGATTAGCACTTATTAATGTATGGGGACATGTTTCTCTGAAATGCTTTAATATGTCTTGGTTTTACTTGCTGAAATGTTTGTTTCTATATTGAATGAGAATGCAGTGTCCAGCAAATGTTGAAAAAGTATGCCTCTTAGGTTTTCCAGAAATCTATAGTTGTTAACAACATAAAATTTCCAAATTCAATGTAATAAATATGCTAAAACATTTTCACACATCGACTAAATGATCATAATTTTTTTTAATCCCTTTCCCAGCAATCAAGTCCCCTAGACTTATTTATTGTCCCTATGTCTTGTAGATAACTTGTTGCAAACCCATGCTATTAGCATTGTTCACACACATCTCAGCCTTCTTCCTCCAAACTGAGAGAAGAGGACAATTTGGAGGGTCTTTTCCCCACTCAAACTGTGTTGCTAATATATTAGCTCTAAGTCTGTTGTTCTACTTTATTTTCCAGGTCTGAACTTCAACTTCTGCTTTGCCAGTTCCTCTTAATAACATTGGAGGTCTTTTCTTATAAATGGAAGTTTGGGGTAAACATAACTTAAATTTTGAGAAGTGATGATTTTATAGATAGAGGGGCATTCAATTGTTGAGCCACAGATTTGAAATCCCACTAGCAAAAATTCATATATATATGTGTGTGTGTGTGTGTGTGTATTACAGTTAATTTTGAAATTAATAAAATCAGGTACTATGCCTGTGGTTTTCAAAGCATGATGTTTGAAACATACTTGTATTCTGTAAATTTAACTTTATAGAAAAAATGACTATTCTTTATTCATTTGTTCAAGCTATTCATCAAAATGTCATTTCTGTTTTTAAAATATTTCAGTTGGTAATTCAGTCTGAGTTTAGGTACTTAATTTTGAAACACTGGAGAGACATTTCTTCTATTTTTGGATAACTATAGTTGTAAGAGTCTTGTTTTTTATTAAGTCAAACCTGGCATATAACTTGCGCTGATTAATAGTATATCCAACACTGAGTAGTCTATCCAACATTATATCATGTTGGAGCTTTATTTTCTATAATGGCCTTTAGAATACCCAAGGTAAGGAAATTTTATTACTTTTCATTTCTTTTCCAGGGTGAAGATTCATGGGTTTCTGATTTCTGCTTCATTTACAATTGTATTCATTTTAATCTGAATGTGTTTTCACTTAGTTATATTTATCTTAAAAAGTAATTCACAGAAATAGCCTTTGCCTACCAGCTGAAATCTGTTTGGTTGTCATCAAGAAGAATGGGGCACCACGTCCAGCATTGTGGGAATTACATTATTTTCATGAATTCAATATTTGCTCAACCTTTTATTCTTTTCTGTAACAATGGTAAGATCTCTCTCCCCAATAGTTCCATAACTATTTCCCTCAACCCAATGCTTATACCTATATTTTGATATATAATTTAAAATATAATCCAGGAATTCGCATTTGTCTTATTTGCCCCTTTATTTCATAATTTCCTTTATTATATATTACCCTGGTCATAGGCCAAATGAAGAGTGGATATTTATGTCTTTATTTCTTGGAATATGTAGCTCATCTTCATGTATGCATTGTTTAATTCTGATGTTTGTTTTTATTAGTAATATTTTGTATACTGTCTAAATCCGACTGTGCCTAAAGCATGAAAATTATTTCTAAGTGATCAAAATTATAGTATTATCTTATGTACTTTATCAGATGGCAGGCTTAGTACCTTCAAGTTATACATGGATGTCACATACTTTATATCTACAAGCCTCAGAATGTAAAAGTGGCATCAGAAAATATTATACAATTAAACAGCATCAGAATTGTATTAAATCACATTGAACTTTGAAATATCTTCATAGTAAATGTCCAATCGTGGGCCTAGAAAAGAATGATAAAGATTTAAGTTCATTATTGGCTACTTACTCCTCCACTGTGCACTGAATTATAAAGAAGAAAAGCAGACATAATAGAGCAAATTAATAAGCCACATCATATAGACATATTTCGGTCTCTATTGATATCTATACCTATTGATATCATTTATAGTTCAAAAGAGTAAGAATTAGAGTGAGGGCGATAGGGAAAGAGAGGGATTAAAATTTTTGTCTTTTTACTTTTTTTTTTTTCCTTACACCTGAGCCTGATATAGAATAGAAACATAGCAATAGACCTAGAGAAAGCCTTAAATATATTTTATGAGATTCTAGTTGCTCATAAGTAAATTGAAAAAGAGGAAATTGGAGATAAATTCTATCAGGGATATAGTGTCTGTGCATGTGTGATCAGTCACTTCAGTAATGTCCGACTCTTTGGAACACTATGGACTTGGGCCCACCAGGCTTTTCTGTCCATGGGACTCTCCAGGCAAGAATACTGGAGTAGGTTGGCATGACAGTATCTAAAACATTGTAAATACTCTCTCACTTCATCTGGTGCTTCTCTGTCTTTTCCACATCAGTCAGCGATAGTCTTTCTGGGTGTTCATCTCCTATGTTCTTTCTTGATCCAAAATGGATATGAATGAAGCAGGTAATAAGTAAACTGTTTAATAGAATGAAGCAAGTGATAAATAAACCATTTAATATATTTAGTCTTAAAATAAGTTAACGTGCAAATCCAAGAATCAGTCATTCCACTATGAATCACTAGAGATGGTCATAATGAACAGGAGGGAAGAGGGCAAAGTACAACCTTTAAAAGAATGGCATAGCCCAAGGATACCACATGAACTGTTTAGAACCAAATAGGTTCAAGATGGCAGATGAGTTGACTTCCACTAGACCTTGAGCCTAATTATACGCTTATCATAACACATTAGCAAGCTAAATGACCATATCCACAGGTGCCATCATAATTCCACAGCTGGCCATAAAGGTCTAAAAGTGAGCCAAATTATTGGTGATCCCTACTCCTTCCCCCAAATATCTGGAATACTCCTCCCACTCATTACCTATAAAATCATTCACCCCTTTAAAACCTGACAACCCCACACCCTGGGGCTGCTCTTACCTTCTGGGATGGCCCACCCTCTGTGGAGTGTGTTTTCTCTCTACATAAATCCACTTCATTCCTATCAATTTGTTTCTACTGAATTTCTTTCTGCTATGAGACTTCAAAATCTGAGCTTCATTAAGTTCTGAGACCAGGTAAAAAGACTGTGGGTTCAAGTCCCAGTCTGAGGTGCACTGTTTTTATTTTTGGTTTTCAGCATCCATGATCTCAGATGTTTCTTGGATCTCTTTGAAATTATCCCTGCTTTCCAGCTGTCCCCTCCTTTCTTCAACATTCAGTAGAACTAGCTCACTACTGCAATTGATTCTTCTAAAGTCTGATTAGTATAAAATTTGAGCCCCTAAGGCATGCCCAATCTAGGCCTAATAATCCTGCCCATCATGGGCAAACTTCTGTGTCATCATTTATCATTGTTCTTTCTGTTTCATAGTAACTATCCATTGTGATTCTATTATAGTCTCTCTCTCTTCAGTTATAATCAAAAGTGAGTCTTCTGAATTTCTTGGGTCAATTATCTTGACTCAATATTTGAATTGGGAGCTTTAATAGGGGCCCAACATTTGCCAACTGAAAGTACGTCTGTTTGGAATATTATTTTCTAAGAAACAACTCCCTTAAGAGAGCAATATTTTTTTCTGGTGTCCGAAAGATGTGGAGGAGTTAAATAGGCAAAGGTGGGTTGTAAAGCAGAAAAAAGCATTTTGGAGGAAAGTTGTTAGTTAAACAACTGAGAGGTCTTATGCATGTTATCAAAATTAAAAGACATGGATGAATGAGTTAGTGAAACTGAAGTATCCGGAGTACTGAAGTATAATGAAAAGATTAATAGATCATGTTAAGATATCTAAAGAGCAATGGAAAGACAGTAAATGGTTTTGTGCATGGGACTGGAATACTGGGATTTGAATTCCTCCAACTAAAATAAAATTTTTTAAAAATGCAAAATAAAAAACAAAAAACTAATTGATAGGTCCAGTGGAGTGTGGTAGGGGAATAGAAATGCAAGGGGGTGAAGTAGATGCAGATATCCAGAAAAGACTTATATTGGACTAAGATGGTGACAAAAGAAATAGAAGAAGTGGCAAAAAGCAACTACAAATTTAGATCATTAAGTGTGTTTTAGAGAACTGAGAAAGACCCCTTTGGGGTAATAATTGTACCTGTGAATCCAAAATAGCTGATAACATGCACAAATTTACCAATCTGGTGGTTACTACAAGCAGTATATATAAACAAGCAGTATGAAGTGAAGTGAAGTGAAGTCGCTCAGTCATGCCTGACTCTTTGCAACCCCATGGACAGTAGCCTGCACCAAGCTCCTCCATGCATGGGATTTTCTAGGCAAGAGTAATGGAGTGGGTTGCTGTTGCCTTCTCCAGGGAATCTTCCCGACCCAGGGATCGAACCCAGGTCTCCCGCATTGTAGATAGATGCTTTACCATCTGAGCCACCAGAGAAGCAGTATAAATATATATAAATATTCTACACCCCCCCCACCCCACTCCCCAGCCAGAGTTGACCCTAGACTTTGAAAATCCCTGCAGTCTTTGAAAATCCCTGGAAGCCTCAAAAGTCATCCAGAGCCTGCAGGACCTTAAACAAAATTTTTGCAGTGAGCCACATAAATAAGTTAGTGCTGTATGTAGTTGATGAATCAGGCATGCCATGTGTTAGGTTCTGTCAATAGTAAGAAAGACTGTCACTTCCTCCCTCACTGCTCAAACAAGCTTAATTTGAATGGGAGTTTAAAAGCATAAAGATAAGTTACCTTCACTGGGAACTATAATTGAATTGTTCCTATAATCGATTAAGACAGTAGAAAACAAAGAAGAAGTATCTACATAACTTTATAAGCATTTTTGAATGAAATGAAAGGAGTTTATTTTTTACCCCCTTCCTGATTGCTAACACATTACGTCCTCTTGCCAAAATAATAATAATTGCTGATGTATAACAATTGTTTGCTCTATGCCAGGCACTGGAGTGATATGTTTACATACATTATCTTAATTTAATGCTCCCAATAACCCAGTGAGGTAAATTTTCAAGCCTGCCTTTTTAAAATGGAGAAGAGAGAACTTAAACGATCTGTTGTTGCCGTTTCGTCACTAAGTCATGTCTGTCTCTTTGCAACCCCACTGACTGTAGTCCATCAGGCTCCTCTGTCTATGGGATTTCCCAAGCAAGAATACTTGAGTGGGTTGTCATTTCCTTCTCCAGGGCATCTTCCTGACCCAGGGATTGAACCTGGGTCTCCTTCATTGCAGGTAGATCCTTTCCTTCTGAGTTGCCTGGGAAGCCCAAATGATTTACCTAAGATCAAAAAATTTGTAAGTGATAAAGCAAGTATTTAAATAAAGGCTAACCCTAAGATTCATATTTTCACATTTATGCAGCACTGTTTTTCATTGTGTGGTTCAAGAGTTTTTAGTAACTGTTCATGTGAAAGTGAGCAGTTTCCATGAAAGGGCATGAACTATGTGCTTATGGCATTCATTCATTCAACAGGAACTATTGTTACCATGTGATTTTCTGGGAATTTAGTTGCAAGTGTAGCAAGTATAAAATTACTTACATAAAATGTTCTATACTACAACTTACAGACAAGAAGGAAAGAGCAAATGGAACAAGGATTAATAATAAAATATAATAAAGATTATCAAAAAGAAAGGACAGAGTGCACTAGAAATTTAGAGCAAGACTACATATTATAGTTTTGGGGGGAACTAATAAAGTAAAATTTTAGGCATTAGAAGGACAACCAAGAGACAAACAAAGATGAGGGAGGTGAAAAGGAGAGAGTTTGCAAAAAGCTTTCAGTTGAGAGAGAACAGGTCATGTTTTAGATAACAAAGTAGTCCAGTGTGGCTGGAAAGTCAGTGGGAGAGAAAAACATAAAGTTGCTTGATCAGTAAACTAATTCAATACCATAGAACATAATGGAAATCATATTTAGAAGATTAAACTTTATCCTCAGCATTGCTGCTGCTGCTGCTGCTGCTAAGTCACTTCAGTCGTGTCTGACTCTGTGCAACCCCATAGACAGGAGCCCACCAGGCTTCCCTGTCCCTGGGATTCTCCAGGCAAGAACACTGGAGTGGGTTGCCATTGCCTTCTTCACCTCAGCATTGTAGGAAGTCATTTAAAAGGCAATCGTATGATTAGAAATTTAAGGCTCAGATGGGGTATACCATGCCCAGTGTATGAAGTTACAATATCAGAGAGAGTGAAGCCAGGTACATGATTGCAAAAGGATATGGTTGACAGGGTAAAGTGATCTGGGCCAAGAGACTAAATTGCTGCTGCTGCTGCCAAGTCGCTTCAGTCGTGTCCGACCCTGCCACCCCATAGATGGCAGCCAACCAGGCTCCTCCGTCCATGGGATTTTCCAGGCAAGAGTACTGGAGTGGGTTGCCATTTCCTTCTCCAATGCATGAAAGTGAAAAGTGAAAAGTGAAAGTGAAGTCGCTCAGTCAAGTCCGACTCTTAGCGACCCCATGAACTTTAGCCTACCAGGCTCCTCTGTCCATGGGATTTTCCAGGCAAGAGTACTGGAGTGGATCGCCATTTCCTTCTCCAAGACTAAATTAGGCTGGAAATAAAGACTATTTGAAAGGTATTTAACTGGAGAGATTAGTAGTGTTTTGGTGGAGTATATATGGGCTGAAAGAAAAATCCCTACATCTCTTCATTGGATAAATCATTGAATGGTGGAACTGTGCCCTGGGGCAAAAAAATGACAAGCTGGAGGAAATCATTACTAATTTATTTTTGGTTGAGTTAAAATAATTACTTTATGCCCAGTGGTCATGTATCTCTGATGAGCAATCAACAATCTTGAGGTGAGTAAGGCGCCTGTTTCTACCAGAAATGGGAGACACTAATAAAACAGGTCATAAGTTAAGATTAAAGCCAGCACTCCGGGAGTTAGTGATATCTTAGAACCAGGCAGGATTATGGTTCTGGTTTCCTGTAGAGAAAACCAACATTAAACATATTAGCCTTTTGCAGGATGTATAGGGCTGAGTTTAGTTACAAAAGCACTGTTACAAAAAAGGAAAGGGAAAAAATAGCAAATCTGCCAGAAATCTAATCCTATGGGATGATCCAACATATATAGAGAAAAAAGAAGAAACACACTATGGGGATGACAGGGTTAACTGTGCAATACAAGATGGTTTGACTAGGAAAGATATGTGGCAAACAGTTTGGTAGGGATCTGAACAATTGCTTATTTGTTCACTACATTTCAGATTTGAGGAGGAAATATACTAATCTTTGTGTGTGGAGTATACTAATCCTTTGAATATGAGTATTTGTAGCTATGCTAATCCTATCAGTATGATCTATAGTTCTAAAAATTACTAAAGAACTCAGCTATCAGATTGCAAATTTAGTGATTTTAGACTGGAAAAGGCTAAGTATGGCAGAGAGTACTTCTTTATCCAGGACCTTGCCTTTATATGGTTGTTATGTGCTAGTGACTTTGGTGGTTTTATGGAATATTAACAAATGAGAAAACAAAACTTGGTCTAAGTTATACTGCTCATGAGTGAAAGAACCAGTAGTGGGCTTGGTGGAGAACTGAGACAGGCAAAAGTTCTAGCCTGATATCCAGGACACGTTTACTTGGAAAATTTATCCCCCAACTTCCCCCACTTGGTAGGCTCCTTTGGAAACTTAAGCTATATTATTTACAATCAAATATCCTTTTATATGAAAGAAGGATTGCCAAAAACCTGGTGCATATGTTTATAGGTTATTTACTTGCAAATCATGTTTTGAGTCTCATTCTTTGTGTGTGTGTGTGTATATATATATATACACATATACACACACAAACATATGACATTTAGATATTGTAATGCCTCCATGCATGTATAGGAACTTGATGAGTGAGGACTTTCTCGCCCAGTATAGTCAATCATCTGGAAACCGTATTGACTTTTTATTTAATTCTGCCATATAGTTAAACATGAGCTTCTACATGTGACTTTTTGGTATATTAGAGAAAGTAGGCTCAGCATGTTTTCCTTAATGAACCTTTCTCTTCAGTTCCTCATTCTAACTGCTGACACAGATCACTATCCCTCCCTTCTACAATCTCCTTAGGATAATAAATCTCTCTTTCTCTTTGAGAAAAGTATTAATATTTAATTGGAAAAACTCTTAAAATGTTAGGAAAATATTAAACCAAGCACTGAATAATGCCCAGGAGAGTAGGCAGCTTGATTTGTGCAATGAAGTTTAGTTGTTCATTTGCATTTTTTTCTAATCACAGTGACCTACTAAGTGGATCTTTTTCATGTTCCTTTTTAAAAGTAAAGTTCTATTGAGTAAGAAAATAAGTCACAAAAGGGGATGTCAGTTTACATTTCTTTTCCAAAGTACTCTTTGAAACAGTGCTTATTTGAACATATTAAATTTGTTCCAAAAATATTCAGGTCATGCATAATTAAATATGTAGCTTTTAGCAACTTTAGTTCTTCTAAGATATGTTGTATACTATATAATTCATACTTTTGAGTGAGTATTGTTTTATGCTTCCAGATGTCCTTGTAATTTGTTATTCAAAGGTTAATGTTATGCAAGTATTGAAGGTCAAGATTTAGTGGAAATTTAAATGATAAAATGTATGTGTTTCAACACATACAGTTGTGAAAAATCTTGGCAAAAATAGATTCAGAGGATGGTTAAAGATTAAAGAGGATTAAGGGCTGTTTTAACACAGGAAATTTAATGTATTTTATTGATTCTAACTTATTTATATTATCTAGGTTATAAGTGAGAAGAAAGAGCAAAAGTTTAGCGGTCAGTCAGTATCCATGAACAGTATATTTTTTCACATCCACACAAAGATTACTCATGTGTTGCATGAGGGATTTTTGGTGTATGTGGTGGTGATTTTTTTAACCTATGAAATTCCCCTAATAGAACATGCAATACAAAAAAAAAAATCTTCTTACATCAGTAATAATAATAATGACAACAAAAGTTAATACTTTGTACCTCCTATGGTTTGGGTAGTATTTATAGTGGTGTTAACATATTTGTATTCCTTCTTTCTCACACACACACACACACACACACACACACAACACCCACAACAAAACCGCCTTTTGTTTTATTTTCGTATTGCAGAAGAATCTCAGGTACAGACAGGATCCGTAAGTGTCCTAAGGTCGCATGTGTAGTAAGAGACATTGGACAAGTTTTTAAGCCAGGCGCACTGGTTTTAAAACCTGGCATAATAAAAAATCTGATATACTGCTGCTTAAAATATGGTTTTACTTATTCTGTTGGCATACATTTTACTTCCCATGAAGAATGATCTTCAGTTTAGGACAGATTACTAGTTTATGGTCCCTTGCCCCCAAACACAACATAGCAACTACATTCTTTTGTGACCTTTCTTACGTTAATACAATCTTGATAGTCACTGGAGGCCCGTAAGGATAATGAGAAGCAGAGTGGATATTAGAAATGAATGGACACAGTGTGAGTTATTTCTGGCAGATAATTCTACATGTTACTAATAATTTGTGATTTCAATTTTTGTTTCCATGGTAAAGAAACAATTTTTGAATGTATCTCCAAAAATGAATAGAGATTCATTTTATGGCATCACAATAAATGTAACTTTCTTAAAGAACCATCACTCTCAAGATCTTTTTATTCCTTAATTTGGAATTACACTGAAGTTTAGCAAGGGAGGAATAAGATAATGTAAGTGTGGGTCAGATTTTGATAATATGGATTACATTTTATGCCTTTCCCACTGCCTAATACAAAGACCTACACAATGAGAACTCCCATGAAACCAGGTAGCACAAGGCAATGAAACTAACTGTATTTTAAAATAGACTTGCAAGGAAGGATGTGGGCATGTGTACATACATGTACATACACCTTCAAGGGTTTTTCTAATCAAGTATAAAGAGATAATGCATGAATTCATGATGAAATAAAAAGATTCACATGCTTCCAAAAACTTTGGAAACAATATTGTTTGACTTCTGAAAGCTGAAATATATCACAATTAAATATAATCAAAAAGATATTTTCACCCTGAGGAAAATATGGATTTATTATAAAAGAGTTCGGAGGAAATTTACTGTATCCAATAAAAGCAACCTCTGCCTCATTAGTTTTTGACTTTCAACAATTGTTTGAGAATCAGATCAATCAAAAATCACGGTGGCCTGTGGTTTGGAACTTCTGACCACCAGCATGAGATCACTTGTTGAAGAAATGTGTGCTCAGTACCAAATCCATTAGCGGTTTACTGGACCTAAGATAACAGTGCAATCTGTTCTCTCTGAAGTTGTGCTGAGGTAATGTTTGTTTCATATGGCTGATAAGCATGTTTCCTTACTTTGGAGAGGAGTTTCACAGTTAGGGGTAACTGGTGACCCAGATGGTAAAGAATCTGCCTGCGATGCGAGAGACCCAGGTTTGATCCCTGGGTCTGGAAGATCTCCTGAAGAAAGGAATGGCAACCCACTCCAGTATTCTTGCCTAGAGAATTCCATGGAGAGAGGAGCCTAGTGGCTACAGTCCATGGGCTTGCAAAGAGTTGGACACAACTGGGTAGCTGACACTAGGGAACTAAGATCCCACATGCCATGGGGCAACTAAGCCCGCTCACGACACATTTAGAGAAAAGCCTACATGCCACAGTGAAGAGCCTGTGCACTGCAACAAAGATACAGCACAGTCCAAGAAAGAAAAGAAAGAAGGGCACCTAAGAAAGGTGAAAAAGTAGTGGGGTGAACACACATTCAGAACACACCAGAGTTTTAGGGAAATGTACAGAAGTTTTGCAAAAGTAGAGATGGAGTGTGACTGAGTGCTGCTAAAAAGTTTAAGGACAGGCTGTCTTAGTTCATGAATTGGACTTGCAGAGCTAGATGAATGGAGAGGATTTGTGAAGACATGTATTTTGCCTCATAAAGGAGAGTCCCTACTTATATTTTCCTGATGGGAACACTGGATATTCAGATTAGTTTTTAGGTTCTCCAGAATTGTCAAGAAGTATGTTTATTTCAATTATTTATTTACTTCAAAATCCACAGATTTTGAGTCTATGGAACAATAAGCCGATTGTTACTAGATCTTCCCATGGCTTATCATCTTTAATCAGTGGAGTCATGGAAGAAATGGTCAGTTAGACTTATATCTATTTCATTATTTTTGTACCTGTGCTCCTAAAAAGTGTCTCAGATGTTGTTTTTTCTGTTAATAAATGTTATATGGGCAGGAAGGGGGTGTTATGGACAGAGAGGGAGGGAAGGAGAAAGGAGGAAAGGAGAAAGGAAAAAGAAGAAAGAAAGAAGGAAGGACTGGAAAGAAAGGGAAACTTTTACAAATTTATTTGATGCCAGAGTTCTCAGAGCTTTCCCTATGTTCTTCAATAGTGACAATCTATAAGATGAAAATAAAGTATGAGACACATCTCAAAGATAATTGTCAATTATCATGGCAATGTGTGTGTTTGTATATGGAACTAGCATTATGTGAAATATACTTGGGATATTGAGCTTTACTTGTGTTTAATTTGGAATGTCCAAAATCAGCAAGCACTTTTTTTTTTTTGAGAATCATTCTCAAAAAAATCATTCTCAAGTTCACATCTCAATTATAGACTCTCTTTGGTTAACTAAGCAGTAAAATTGAAAAGCTTATGTGTCTGTGCATGCATATATACAGAAGAACAATTGCAGATAATGTATCATAAGGTTGTGATATCAGCTTTCAACTATTGATTAAAGAATTTTGTGAAATTCATGGCAAGCGTGGGTAATTGAAATTGCTCTCTCATGGTCTGGATCATTTTCTTTAGTCCCTGAAGTCAGTCATATGCACAGAATCCTCATGTGTTCCAAAGCCAGTCTCTAGAGGAAATGAACTTTAGAAGCCTGTTTTCCTTCCTCTTCCCCCCTGAATCTGCCTTTATTTTCAAGTATAGAAGACTGTCAATCTTTCCCCTCACTTCTAAATTTCAGACTTTTAAAGCAAAGCTTTCATCTATTTCTTTAGCTTTGTTTGCTTTTGTTTGAATTTATAAATATGTTTGCAGTGGTGTCACACCCAGTGAAAACTAAAGCCTTTCTTCTACTTTTTCCATCTAGGAACATCTCCCCTTCTGTTCTGTAAAATGTAGATTGCCACTTTCATTTTGGTGCTATAGGAAACAGTTTTGCTCTAAGTCTGGCCATTTGAAAGACTCAAATTCTGTTCTATGTTTTGTCAAGGCATAATAAGACTGGTTTCCTAGCAAGAGTGCAATCTGATAGAAGTTCCTTCACTGAATAGTTATGGACTGCATATTATTATGCAGTGTCTCCATCCAACTAATTCAGGCACTTCTTAAAGAATACACAACTATTCTTGTGTTGACTGCTTAAATTAAGTATCTGAAGTTTAAGTTAGACAATTATCAAATTTGAGCACTCCATCTTTAAATGGTTTGTACATTCTGAGCACAGAAGAGCTGATGCTTTTGAACTGTGGTGTTGGAGAAGACTCTTGAGAGTCCCTTGGACTACAAGGTGATCCAACCAGTCCATCCTAAAGGAAATCAGTCCTAAGTGTTCATTAGAAGAACTGATGTTGAAGCTGAGACTCCAATATTTTGGCCACCTGATATGAAGAGCTGACTCATTTAAAAAGACCCTGACATTGGGAAAGATTGAAGGCAAGAGGAGAAGGGGACAACAGAAGATGAGATGGTTAGATGGCATCACCGACTCAGTGGACATGAGTTTGGGTAAACTCCGAGAGTTGGTGATGGACAGGGAGGCCTGGAGTGCTGCGGTTCATGGGGTCACAAAGAGTCGGACATGACTGAGTGACTGAACTGAACTGAACATTAGTGGTACATGGGGAGGTAGGGTTGTTGATGCAAAAGCTGCATAAAATGAAGTATAAATCTGTTACATGCTTAAAACAAGATATAAATGCAACAGAAAGTAAAAGTTACAATAATATCAACAGAAAAGATAGTTTGAAGTTTGAAATACAAGCAAACTACTCTCCTCTCTCTCTCAAACAATAAAAATTCTTATTACAGAAATTATTGTTTTATTCTCTTTCAATTTACTATTGTGGCAGAGAGAATTTGGTTCTAAGAAATTTGAAATCAGAAGGAAAGCCATAGCTTCCCTCAAACTATGTTTGAGTCACATTAGATAAAATTCAAATGGTATAGTCTGAAAGAAGATATAATCTTCAATATAAACTTATTGAATGAATGAATGAATGAATGTGTCAATGAATGGATCACTTGGAGGAAAGTTTATATACAAACATGCTTCAGAGACATTTAAATAGGCCTACATACAAACTGAATTTAAGACTGAAGATGAGAGATTTAAGGCCCATAAAACCCAACAAGAAAAGGCAGAATTAGTTTGAGGAGTTTAGGAATAACCAGCTTCATTGAGAAGTGAACTTTGATTTGTATTTGAAAATTCCGTCCCTGATATGATCAAGTAATCTCCTGCTAAACCAACACTGCACTTAATAACTAAACTGAACAAAAATACCAAAACAAAGAACAGGACTTGGAAGCAAATATCCAACACAGGCACGTTTCAGAGGGCACTGGACACTTACAGTAGCAAATAATCAAGAGGGAGTTTCCGTTTTCAACGAGATTTTGCCCAGAGACAGACTGAACTGAAGCCAGTAGGGAGAGTCTAAAAGAGAAAAACCATCCGTCTTTCTGGCCTGGAAAATCAGAGAACAATGTCTTGAGTAACCGTAATGGTTGAAATTAGGGGAAAGGAGTCCATGAAAGGAGCAAGTCATAGGTAAGGGAACAAATGTTATGTCTGCACCAATCAAATATCTGGCTGATCTTTGATTTCAGCATATACAAGATGGATTCCAAGCAGGTCAGCTAAAGATGAAGGAACTGACCTAATATTTAAAATAACCCTCAATAGTTTTTGCAGTTCTGCTATAACCAAATTAATTGCTTGTTCAAACAAACAAGCAAAACAACACACAATCCTATTTGGAGGAATATTCTAGGGTCTATAGTCTGCAGTGTTCTTGCCTGGAGAATCCCAGGGACGGGGGAGCCTGGTGGGCTGCCGTCTATGGGGTTGCACAGAGTCCGACACGACTGAAGCGACTTAGCAGCAGCAGCAGCAGTCTCCACAACTTAACATTCACAAAAAGCCTACACTGACAAATTTTTGACCAACTGATTATTGATGTAAAATTTACCTCAAGATTAATCAAACACCTAAATGTTAAGAACTAAATCTTTTATAAGAAAATATAGGTACAAATCTTCATGGCACAGGACTACATAATGATTTCTTCATTGTCACACCAAAAGCACAAGCAACAAAAGAAAAGGAAAAAAATTGAATTTCATAAAAGGTGAAAGCTTTTGTACATCAGAGAACACTATGAAAAAGTATAAAAAGACAACCCAAATTTAGAAATCTAGACAATCATCATATGATTCAATAGTCCCACTCCTAGGTATTCACCCAGATAAGTGACGACTTATGTACATACAAACACTTGCATTCACATATTTATAGCAGCTTTATTATAATTGCCATTGTTTAGGTGTAATCAAGATTATTCAGTAGGTGGATGTATTAAAAACACTGTAATACATCAGTACAATAGAATGTTATTCAGAGATTTTTTTTTTTAAAGAACCAAGAAGACATGAAAAAACATGGAGGCGCCTTAACAGATATGCAGATATGGCTTGAAGAAGAAAGCCAGTCTTAAAAGAATGCATACTGTATGATTCCAACTATATGACATTCTGAAAAAAAGCAAATCTGTAAAAACAGTTTGAAAAGATAGTGGTTGTCAGTGGTTTAGAGGTAAAGGAAAAAGTGAAGGAAACATATGTGGAGCAGAGAGGATATCTGGGACAGTTAAACTATTTTGGATAATACTATAATGATGGATACCATGATATTATGGGTTTGTCAAAACCCATAGCTTTGACCATCAAGGTGAACCCCATGAACTAAGTACCCTAGGTGAAAATAACATTTCAATATTGCCTCATCAAGGCAACAAATATAATCCATGATGTTAATTATATAGAAAACTGTGTTCTGTAGTGGAGGGAGTATATAGGAACTCTATATTTCCTGCTTATTTTTACTGTCAATTTAAACTGGCTCTAAATATTAAAATCTATTATCTTTTTAAGTAAAACAATAGAGAACTATGTATCATCTAACACTAAAAAATAAAAATACAATACAATCCATATAAAGAGAAAATATTTTCAAATCAAATTTAAAATAAGGAAATTTTATCCAGAATTGATAAAGAATGCTTACCAGATAAATAGCTCTATTAAAAACAGGTGAAAAGGTCTGAGTAGACATTTCTCCAAAGCAGATATACAAATAACCAATAAATACATGAAAAGATGTTCAACACCATTAGATATTATAGAAAGGAAGATCAAAATCATGAGATAAAACTGCATTCACTGATTCACTCAGATGGCAATAATAATAAAGATAGATAATAAGTTTTGCTGAGAATGTGAAGAAATTAAAACCTTCAAACGATTCTGTTGGGGATATAAAATGACAGCTACTTTGGAAAATACTATGGCAATTGTCAAAAGTTAAACATAGACTTATTATCTGACCCAGCATTTTCATATCTACATTTTTTGGTAAAAATTTATAAGCATATAAATTTATTTACAGGTATAAAGGGCCTGGTATATTCTAAGCAAACTTGAAGAGGAGGAACAGAGTTGGAGAAATTACATTATATAACTTCAAGATTTACTGTAAAGCAAATGTAATCTCAAAGCTATAATGTTAGCAAAAGATCAATACATAGTAGACATATAATTTTAAAAAACAATCCCAAAGATAGTCCCAACCTTATATCATTAATTAAGTTTTCAACGAGTACATAAAGTAATTTCCTGGGTAAGATAGACCCTTTCATCAAATGGTGCTGGATTAAGTGAATATTCATATGAGAAAAAAATGAAAATTGACCCTCAACCTCATATTATACACAAGCTTAAATTGTACTGGATCATCAGTTCAGATCAGTCTCTCAGTCGTGTCCAACTCTTTGAGACCCCATGAATCACAGCACGCCATGCCTCCCTGTCCATTATGAATTCCCAGAGTTTACCCAAACTCATGTCCATTGAGTCAGTGATGCCATCCAACCATCTCATCCTTTGTTGTCCCCTTCTCCTACCACCTTCAATCTTTCACAGCATCGGGGTCTTTTCCAAGGAGTCAGTTCTTTGAATTAGGTGGCCAAAGTACTGGAGTTTCCGCTTCAACGTCAGTCCTTCCAATGAACACCCAGGACTGATCTCCTTTAGGATGGACTGGTTGGATCTCCTTGCAGTCCAAGGGACTTTAAAAAGTCTTTTCCAACACCACAGTTCAAAAGCATCAATTCTTTGGTGCTCAGCTTTCTTCACAGTCCAACTCTCACATCCATATGTAACACTGGAAAAACCATAGCCTTGACTAGACGGACCTTTGTTGGCAAAGTAATGTCTCTGCTTTTGAATATGCTATCTAGGTTGTTCATAACTTTCCTTCCAAAGAGCAACTGTTTTTTAATTTCATGGCTGCAGTCACCATATGCAGTGATTTTGGAACCCAAAAAAATAGTCTGCCACTGTTTCCACTGTTTCCCCATCTATTTGCCATGGAGTGATAGGACCAGATGCCATGATCTTAGTTTTCTGAATGTTGAGCTTTAAGCCAACTTTTTCACTCTCCTCTTTCACTTTAATCAAGAATCTCTTTAGTTCTTCTTCACATTTTGCCATAAGGGTGGTGTCATCTGCATATCTGAGGTTATTGATATTTTTCCTGGCAATCTTGATTCCAGCTTGTGCTTCATCCAGTCCAGCATTTCTCATGATGTTCTCTGCATATAAGTTAAATAAGCAGGGTGACAATATACAGCCTTGACATACTCCTTTTCCTATTTGGAACCAGTCTGTTGTTCCATGTCCAGTTCTAACTGGCGTTTCTTGGCCTGCATATAGGCTCATAGACAACAGAAGAACTAAACCCCTAATGCTTTTTAAAAAATACAGGATGCCTAACAAACACATGAAAAGATGCTCAACATCACTCATTATCAGAGAAATGCAAATCAAAACCACTATGAGGTACCATTTCACACCAGTCAGAATGGCTGCGATCCAAAAGTCTACAAATAATAAATGCTGGAGAGGGTGTGGAGAAAAGGGAACCCTCTTACACTGTTGGTGGGAATGCAACCTAGTACAGCCACTATGGAGAACAGTGTGGAGATTCCTTAAAAAACTGGAAATAGAACTGCCTTATGATCCAGCAATCCCACTGCTGGGCATACACACTGAGGAAACCAGAAGGGAAAGAGACACGTGTACCCCAATGTTCATCGCAGCACTGTTTATAATAGCCAGGACATGGAAGCAACCTAGATGTCCATCAGCAGATGAATGGATAAGAAAGCTGTGGTACATATACACAATGGAGTATTACTCAGCCATTAAAAAGAATACATTTGAATCAGTTCTAATGAGGTGGATGAAACTGGAGCCTATTATACAGAGTGAAGTAAGCCAGAAGGAAAAACATAAATACAGTATACTAACGCATATATATGGAATTTAGAAAGATGGTAACAATAACCCTGTATACGAGACAGCAAAAGAGACACTGATGTATAGAACAGTCTTATGGACTCTGTGGGAGAGGGAGAGGGTGGGAAGATTTGGGAGAATGGCATTGAAACATGTAAAATATCATGTAGGAAACGAGTTGCCAGTCCAGGTTCGATGCACGATGCTGGATGCTTGGGGCTGGTGCACTGGACGGCCCAGAGGGTTGGTATGGGGAGGGAGGAGGGAGGAGGGTTCGGGATGGGGAACACATGTATACCTGTGATGGATTCATTTTGATATTTGGCAAAACTAATACAATTATGTAAAGATTAAAAATAAAATAAAATTAGAAAAAAAAAAAAAACTTGGACACAGCTCAATAATAGAACAAATAATTTATTTGGCCAATATAAAAAGAAAATATTCTCTGTGGTTGGATTATAGATAATTATTTTTTGTGCTTATTGGAGTTTCTGTCTTCTACAATGGACACTTACTGCATGTGTATTAATAAAGACATCTGCTGAGTCAAAAAATAAAAAATAAAAAATACAGGAGAATATGTCTGTGGATTTTTGTAGTCAAGTTCCTTTTAAAGGACATAGAAACTAATTACCATAAAAATTTTTTTAAAAGTTTTCCATCATAAAGAAAATTCATTAAAATGCAGCATGAAGGAAAATAGATAATTCATAGGTGAGAAATATTCATAATTTATATTTTTAGAATAGGACACAGAATTCAAACTATATGAAGAAATATAATTCAATAATGAAGACACTTAAATACAAAGTGAGGAAATATTTGAACACATGCATCAAAGAAGAAGATACACAGATGGCCTAAAATAAACACATTTAAGAAGACAGTAGCATTAGTTATCAGGAAAGTGAAAATTAACATCAAAATGAATTAACACGATGCATCCACTAAAATGGCTAAAATTATAAAGACTGATCACTACTACAAGTTGACAGAAATGTGGTTTTTCTCATGCATTGTTGATGGAAATGCACAGTGATGCAGCCACTTTTGAAGACTGGCAATTTTTTATCAGTATTAATTATATACTTCATTATGTAAAGGCAATTAGGTATTCACCTAAGAGAAATAAAAGTACTGTTTACAAAAGGGACTGTACAAAAATGTCTGCAACAACTCTATTCATATTAGCTCCAAATGAAGTACTACCTAAGTATTCATCAGTAAAGAATCAATTTTTTTTTTTTTACAAAATGTTATATTGATACATACTGTCATGGATCAAAGGGAATACTTTACTAATATATGTAACAACATGGATGAATTTCAAAATATTAATGCTGGCTGACAGCAGACTTATGTAGAGTATATGAGGTATGATTCTATTTATATGAATTTCTAGGGCAAGGAGAAACAAATCTATGGTGGAAAAAATCAGAATGCTGGCTGTTTGGAGGAGTTAACTATTCAGTTCTGTGGACTGCCTCAGAAGGAGAAAAGTACTGTAGATAATACCACACAGTAGTTAATAATATGAATACTGAATTATTTATGTGCACTAGTGTAAAAATTTACACCAAATTGCATTTATTTGGTGGATAAATGAAGCAATCTATAAATGGATAGAAATATTAATAATGTCAGTAGGAATATCATAATGTGATAATTGTAAAATCTAGCTGATAATTTTGTGTTCACCATAACATTCTTTTGTGTATTTTGATGCTATGCTTCATCTTTAAAAACATCTTAGTAGGAATATTTTGTGACACATCATTTATACTGAAAATTTTTAATGTGTTTTTCTTAGGGGAAATGTATCTTTTTGGGGGCTAATTTCCACTATCTTTCTTATGGGAAACCAAATTGATAAATCTGCACATAAACCCAGAACACTATTATTTTTCTTCAATTTGGGGAATAAAAATCAACCTATTCTGGTTTCCAAGCCATGAAGAAAATCTCTCAAGTATCAAGTATGATCAAGCTTTTAATACCATTTGGAAGAAACATTCCTAACAACCAGAATGATATCAAGAACTTTAGAAATTAAAATGACAGGAGAAATAAAAATGGCTAGTGGTAACCATTAAATTCATGTTAACTTTTTAACTTAGTTAAGGTTTGAAAGAGACTCCTTGGACTAGTCCCCTTCTTCTTTCCTCACGGTGACTTCCAAGTTATTCATCATAATCATCGAGGGCTCCCCTGAATGTAAATGTTCAATGCGTATAGACATTAAATATCTAGTTTTATTTCTTTGTGTTTTAAACAAAATGCCAAGGCACAGAGAAATAATGTGACTCACCAAGTTCACAAAATATGGTTCTCTAATTGCCAATTGTACTTTCAATTAAAATAATAATTCCGGCTAATACAGTAACATAAAACAGTTGCTTATGTGATTAAATTTTCCACTTCTTTCTTGCAATTATTGATAGACTAGAAAATGTGCATTAGCTTTTCTTTTTTTGTTTCCCAAACAACTCATTAATTTTGAATAAATTAATGTAGAAGATATTAAACCAAATGAAAATGAAAATATCTCCTTTTCACTGTTAGACTTGTGGAACAGTTTCTGATGAATTTTCTTGGATAATATATGAATTTACCAGTGTGGTTTTTAATAATAATAATTTCAGAAACATTATTTCTTAATGCTTAACTTTTCAGTCTTCATATGTACTACTCACTCAAAAGTTATGGCTTTTAAAAGGGAATGATTCAAATATACCTATCAAAGGTATACACCATGATGATCTGAGAACCATAAATGTAGTGAAATGATGCTTCCCTTGTGGCTCAGCTGCTAAGGAATGTGCCTGTAATGCGGGAGACCTGGGTTCAGTCCCTGGGTTGGGAAGATCCCCTGGAGAAGGGAAAGGCTACCCACTCCAGTATTCTGGCCTGGAGAATTCCATGGACTATAGTCCATGTGGTCGCAAAGAGTCGGACATGACTGAGCGACTTTTACAATGAAATCTATTCTTTGAGCGAATTCAAATTCCTGTATTCATCCAGTATTACTAACTATAATCATCATGCTATATATTAGACATCTAGACTTATTCATCCGACATAACTGCAACTTTGTTCCCTTTGACCAACAGCTTCCTATTTACCCTACTACTATTTCTCCCTGGAAAAATAGTAGTTTTTTTTTTTAATTACTCTGCTCCTATGTATTCAACTTTCTTACATTCCATGTGTAAGTATGATGATACAATTTTTTTTCTTTCAGTTTCTGACTTATTTCACATAGCATAACTCTTCTAGGTTCATCCATGTTATCGAAAATGGAAAGATCTCTTTCTTTTTTTAAGGCTGAGTAATACTGCACAATTTCTTTATCCATTCATTGCTTGGTAGACTCTTAGGTTGTTTCTATATCTTAACTATTGTGACTAGGGTTACAATCAATATGGGAATATAAATGCCTCTTAGAGATGCTGATTTCATTTCCTTTGAGGTTATAACCAGAAAACTGATTTGTGGATCATGTTAGTTCTATTTTTAGGTTTTTGAGGAATCTCTCTACTGTTGTCCATAATGGCTGTACCAATGTACACTCATACCAACAGTGTATAAGTATTCTTTTTTCTCCATATCTTTGCTAAAACATCATTTTTTTCTTTCTGTTTTTCCTGATAATAGCCTTTCTAACAGCTGTGATGTGTTATCTCATTTTGGTTTTGATATGCATTCCCATGATGTTCAGTGATGTAAGTATTTTTTCAGACACCTGTTGACCATCTGTACATCTTCTGTTCAAAAATGTCTGTTCAGATCCTTTGCCTAGATTTAAATGAGATCGTTTTGTTTTGTTTTGTTTTTTGTTGTCATTGAGTTGTAAGTGTTCTTTATATTGTTTGGATATCAACTCTTACAGATGTGTGTACATATGTGCTAAATCAGTCCAGTCACGTCCAACTCTTCGTGACCCTGTGGACCATAGCCCACGAGGCTCCTCGGTCCTTGGGATTTTCCAGGCAATAACGATAGAGTATTATATGCCCTTCTCCAGAGAATCTTCCCAACCCAGGGATCGAACCCATGTCTCTTATGTCTCCTGCATTTGCAGGGGATTTCTTTACCACTAGTGCCACCTGGGAAGCCCCTTATCAGATAACGTCTTTTGCAAATATTTTCTCTGAATTATAGGTTGCTTTTTTGTTTTGTTGTGGTATCCATTGCTCTACAGAAGCTTTTTATTTCAGTGTAGTCCCACTTGTTTATTTTCGCTTTGTTTCCTGAGCTTTTGGTGTTAGATCCAAAAAAAATCACTGACAAAGCCAACCTCAAAGAGCTTTTTTCCTATGTTTTCTTCTAGTACTTTCATGGTTTCAGGTCTTATGTTTAAGTCTTTAATCCATATTAGGTTACTTTTTTTGTGTGAGTATTATGAGATAAGGGGCACATTCATCTCCTGTTTTTTCAAACTATGAATGTCTGTTTGCATGTAAAGTGCTGGGTTTTCTTTAACTATTTGAATTTTAACCATTATTAACATTTAGTAAGCACAGACTTGTGATTTCAGCTAACAAATGGACACATAGGAACAGAAAAGTTAATTTGCAGAGTGAAGATGCACTCTCTCTCTCTCTTTCTCTCTCTCTCTCTCTATATGTGTATATATATATATATATATATATATATATATATATATATATATATAAGCCCATTTCTATCTGTGTGACAAGGTTATCTGACTTTTTCATTCTGGAGTAGGGAATCATGTTGACAGTTACATATAATGAAGCAACATTTTGGTCCTTCTGTACTTTTACTCTAATTATTTGAGTTTCTCCTTTGAAACTTCAAAGAAAATAACAATGCATGGAAACAAATCATTGTGATCAGTCTCTAATTTTCTTTCCCCTTTTTGTGCTTAGAAAAACACAAATCCTTGCTGCATCATATATTCACCACATATTTTAAGAAACTATCCAAGAGAATAACTGTAAAAAGTCGAATGTTCTATGTGGGTGTAAACAAGTGTTCTCAAGTTCCAGCATGCATCCAGAACACCTGAAGGTTTGTTAAAATACAGATTCCTGTGTGGGACTCCTGGAACTTCTCATTTGTATGTCCAGGGTTTAAGGTGTAAGCCTAAGATAACATATCTAGCAAATTCCCAGAGAATGCTAATGTGGTCCAGGGACTACACTTTAACAGTGATCACTCTAACCTAATTGCTCTGTAAGTCACATCAAATCATTATTTTATCTTAAATAGAATTCCAAAAAAATAGTGAAGTTGGAGATTATAGAGTATTCTTTCTTTTCCTTGCTGTTAACACTAGCATAACCATTAGAGTACAATGCATACAGTATAGGAATGAAACATGTAGTGCATTTGTTAAGGTTTTAGTTGATATTTGAATCCAAAAACATTAGGGAGTTATATGACCTAATAATGTGCACTGGTAATGTGGTTCTAATTTTTAAAACTCATGATTTTTAACAATCTGTATTTAAGGTATTTTTTCTTTCTCTTTCTTCCTTCTTTCCACCCTCCTTTCATCCCTTCCTTCTCCTATTTTTTTCCATTTCTCTCTTCCTTCCCTTATTACTTCCTTTCCATAGGGAAAAAAAAAATTAATGTATGTTTTCAAGGCCAGACAAAGCTGAATTCCTTTCGGAGGAGCATGGCGCAGGAGCAATGGAATTCCAGCTGAGCTATTTCAAAACCTTAAAGTTCTGTACTCAATGTGCCAGCAAATTTGGAAAACTCAGTAGCCAGAGGGCTGGAAAAGGTCAGCCCCAGTGCAAAAAAAAGAAAAAGGTGTGTGTGGGGGGTCAGTGACCAAGAATGTTCAAACTACTGGACAGTTGCATTTCACATGCTAGTAAGGTTATACTCAAAGTCCTTCAATCTAGGCTCCAGCAGTAAGAAAACTAATAACTTCCAGATATACAAGCTTGATTTAGAAAAGGCAGAGGAACCAGAGATCAAATTGCCCATATCCAATGGATTGTAAAGAAAGGAAGGGAATTCAAGAACACATCTACTTCTGCTTCATTGACTACACTAAAGCCTTTGACTGTGTGGATCACAACAAACTGTGGGAAATTCTTAATGAGATGAGAATACCTGACCACCTTACCTGTCTCCTGAAAAACTTAAATGTGGGTCAAGAAGCAACAGCTAGAACTTTGCATGGAACAACTGACTGGTTCAAAATTGGGAGGGGAGTGTAACAAGGCTGTATATTATCACCCTGTTTATTCAAATAACATGCAGAGAACATTATGCAAAATGCCGAGCTGGATGAACCACAAGCTAGAATCAAGATTACTGGGAGGAATATCAACAAGCTCAGATATACAGATGATACCGCACTAATGGCAGAAAGTGTATGCATGCTAGGTCACTTCAGTCGTGTCTGACTCTTTGTGATGCCATGAACTGTAGCCCACCAGGCTCCTCTGTCCATGTCCAAGTATTCTCCAGGCAAGAATACTCAAGTGGGTTGCCATGACCTCCTCTAGGGGATCTTCCCTACCCAGGGATCAAACCCACATGTCTTGCATCGGCAGGCGAATTCTTTACCACTAGGGCTACCTGGGAAGATGCTAATTGCATAAAGTGAAGAGAAACTAAATAAAAAGCCTCTTGATGAGGGTGAAAGAGGAGCGTGAAAAAACTGTCTCAAAACTCAGCATTCAAAAAGCAAAGATCATGGTACCTAGTCCTATCACTTCATGGCAAATAGAAGTGGAAAAAGTGGAAGGGAGGAGCCAAGATGGCGGAGGAGTAGGACGGGGAGAACACTTTCTCCCCCACAAATTCATCAAAAGAGCATTTAAACGTCGAGTAAATTCCACAAAACAACTTCTGAATGCCGGCAGAGGACATCAGGCACCCAGAAAAGCAACCCAACTCTTCGAAAGGAGGTAGGAAAAAATATTAAAAACAAAAAAAAAAGAGACAAAGAGGGAGGGACGGAGTTCCGTCCCGGGAAGGGAATCTTAAAAAGAGAGAAGTTTCCAAACATCAGGAAACCTTCTCACTGCCGAATCTGTGCCGAGCTTTGGAAGCACAGAGGGCAACATAACAGGGAGAAAAAAATAAATAAACAATTTAAAACTCGCAGATTGCGAGCCCTACGGTAACTCCCCCAGCAGAGAAGCAGCGCAGACGCCTGCATCCGCCATTAGCGAATCGGGGCTGGGCAGGGAGGCGCGGCGTGGGCTGCATCGCTGAGAGTAAGAATCTGGCCTGAATACCCTGAGCGCTATCTGAGCGAAATAATTTGGGCTAGCAAACCAGACTGTGGGATACCTACCACGCGAAAAGCCAGCCCTAACCTAAGACCGCCAGGCCCGCGCATGGAACAAAGGACTGAACAGAGATAGCCGGCTGCAGATCTTCCCCCTCCGGTGACAGGCAGCCAGAGCCGGAAGGGGGCAATCGCAGCCCCAGAGAGACATTATCTATAAAATTGTAAGCAGGCTTCTTTGCTAACTAAAACTTCTTGGGGGTCTGGACGGTCAACATCTGCCTGAGAAGGTGCGCCGGTTTTACATCCAGATAACCGAGTGGCGGGGAGGCGATAAGTCGCAGCATTGGCGCTCGCCTGGGAAGAGCAAATTGGCGCTCGGACCTGGGAAGAGTACAAAACGCAGGCCCAACTGAGTCTGCGCCTCTGAGGACTACCCGAGTGCCTGAACCTGAGCGGCTTGGACCTGGGAGGTGCATGCAGCCCAGGGCCAGCCTCGGATTGTTCCCGGCGGAACAACCTAGAGTCCGAGCAGTGTGGACAGGGAGGCTACACGCGCCGTGAGCGGGGGCAGACCCAGGGTGGCTGAGGCACTGCGAGCCCACGCCAGTGTTATTTGTTTGCACCCTCCCTCCCTCCCTCCCCACAGCGCGACTGAACAAGTAAGCCTAAAAACAAACAAACAAAAAAAAAAGTGTCCTCCACCGTGCCCTTTGAGTCAGGGCGGAAACCAGATACTGAAGAGACTAGCAAACAGAAGAAGATATAACAGAGGGAAACGCCTTGGAAGCTACAGGCAATAGATCAAAACCCTGTGGTTACTACGGACTACATAGGAAGGGGCCTATAGATCTTGAGAAATATAAATCTGACCAAGGAACTAGCCAAAAATGAACTGAACCCACAACACCCACAAAAAAAGAAACAAAAAGTCCTAGATATATTTTTATTATTTTTACGATCATTCTTTCTTTTTTTTTTTAAGAGAAAAAAAAAATTTTAAGTCCTCTATTGTTCCTTTAATTTTCACTTTTATAACCTATTACTTTGCAAAAAAAAAAAAAAAAAAAGACCCTATTTTTTTCTTCTTCAGCAAACTTCATATATATATATTTTATAATTTTTTGACCTTGTTTTTTTTGTTGTTGGTTTTTGTTTTTTTCTTCTTTTCTTTAACATTGTATTTTTGAAATTCCAAACTCTACTCTAGATTTTTAATTTTCGCTTTTTGGTATATGTTATCAATTTTGTACCTATAGTTTTTTTTTTATATAATTTCTGTGATTTTTTTTTTCTTCTTCTTCTCTGTTTCTTTCTCTTCTTCTTTTATATAACATTGTATATCTGAAATTCCAAACTTTACTCTAAATTTTCAATTTATGCTTTTTGGTATTTGATATCAATTTTGTACCTGTATTTTATTTATAATTTTTGTGACATTGTTCGTATTTGTTTGTTTGTTTTCTCTCTTTATTTTTCTTCTTCTTTTTTTTTTTTTTTTTTAACATTGTATTTTTGAAATTCCAAACTCTACTCTAGATTTTTAATTTTTGCTTTCTGGTATTAGTTATCAATTTTGTACCTGTACTTTCTTTATAATTTTCACGACCTTGTTTGTTTTTGTTTGTTCATTTTTTCTCTCTTTCTTTTCCTTCTTCTTTTCTTTAACATCGTATTTTTGAAATTCCAAACTATACTCTAGATTTTTAATTTTCGCTCTCTGGCATTAGTTATCAATTTTGTACCTGTACTTTCTTTATAATTTTTGCGACCTTGTTTGTTTTTGTTTGTTCGTTCTTTCTCTCTTTCTTTTCCTTCTTCTTTTCTTTAACATCGTATTTTTGAAATTCCAAACTCTACTCTAGATTTTTAATTTTTGCTTTTATGTATTTGTTACCAATTTTGTACCTTTAAGGACCCAATCTTCAGGACCCATTTTTCACTAGGGAGTGAGATTACTGGCTTGACTGCTCTCTCTCCCTTTGGACCCTCCTTTTCTCCACCAGGTCGCCTGTGTCTCCTCCCTAACCTCTCTCTACTCTACCCAACTCTGTGAATTTCTGAGTGTTCCAGACGGTGGAGAACACTTAGGGAACTGATTACTGGCTGGATCTGTCTCCCTCCTTTTCATTCCCCCTTTTATCCTTCGGGCCACCTTTGTTACCTTCCTCCTTCTTCTCTTCTCTGTATAACCCCGTGAACATCTCTGAGTGGTCCAGTTGTGGAGTGCACATAAGGAAGTGACTACTGGCTAGCCCACTCTCTCCACTATTGATTCACCTCATCTCATTTGGGTCACCTCTAACTCCCTCCTCCCTCTTCTCTTCTCCATGTAACCCTGTGAACCTCTCTGAGTGACCCTCACTGTAGAGAAACTTATCATCTTTAATGTAGATGTTTTATCAATGGTGCTGTATAGAAGGAGAAGTTTTGAAACTACTGTAAAAATAAGACCGATAATCGGAAGCAGGAGACTTAAGTCCAAACCCTGACTCCAGGGAACTCCTGACTCCAAGGAACATTCATTCACAGGAGCTCATCAAATGCCTCCATACCGACACTGAAACCAAGCACCACACAAGGGCCAATAAGTTCCAGGGCAAGACATACCAAGCAAATTCTCCAGCAACAAAGGAACACAGTCCTGAGCTTCAAGATACAGGCTGCCCAAAGTCACCCCAAAACTATAGACATCTCATAACTCATTACTGGACATTTCATTGCACTCCAGAGAGAAGAAATACAGCTCCACCCACCAGAACACCGACACAAGCTTCCCTAACCAGGAAACCTTGACAAGCCACCTGTACAAACCCACACACAGTGAGGAAACGCCATAATAAAGAGAACTCCACAAACTGCCAGAATACAGAAAGGACACCCCAAACTCAGCAATTTAAACAAGATGAAGAGACAGAGGAATACTCAGCAGATAAAGGAACAGGATAAATGCCCACCAAACCAAACAAAAGAGGAAGAGATAGGGAATCTACCTGATAAAGAATTCCGAATAATGATAGTGAAATTGATCCAAAATCTTGAAACTAAAATGGAATCACAGATAAATAGCCTGGAGACAAGGATTGAGAAGATGCAAGAAAGGTTTAACAAGGACCTAGAAGAAATAAAAAAGAGTCAATATATAATGAATAATGCAATAAGTGAAATTAAAAACACTCTGGAGGCAACAAATAGTAGAATAACAGAGGCAGAAGACAGGATTAGTGAATTAGAAGATAGAATGGTAGAAATAAATGAATCAGAGAGGATAAAAGAAAAACGAATTAAAAGAAATGAGGACAATCTCAGAGACCTCCAGGACAATATTAAACGCTACAACATTCGAATCATAGGGGTTCCAGAAGAAGAAGACAAAAAGAAAGACCATGAGAAAATACTTGAGGAGATAATAGTGGAAAACTTCCCTAAAATGGGGAAGGAAATAATCACCCAAGTCCAAGAAACCCAGAGAGTACCAAACAGGATAAACCCAAGGAGAAACACCCCAAGACACATATTAATCAAATTAACAAAGATCAAACACAAAGAGCAAATATTAAAAGCAGCAAGGGAAAAACAACAAATAACACACAAGGGAATTCCCATAAGGATAACAGCTGATCTTTCAATAGAAACTCTTCAAGCCAGGAGGGAATGGCAAGACATACTTAAAATGATGAAAGAAAATAACCTACAGCCCAGATTATTGTACCCAGCAAGGATCTCATTCAAGTATGAAGGAGAAATCAAAAGCTTTTCAGACAAGCAAAAGCTGAGAGAATTCTGCACCACCAAACCAGCTCTCCAACAAATACTAAAGGATATTCTCTAGACAGGAAACACAAAAACGGTGTATAAACTCGAACCCAAAACAATAAAGTAAATGGCAACGGGAACATACTTATCAGTAATTACCTTAAATGTAAATGGGTTGAATGCCCCAACCAAAAGACAAAGACTGGCTGAATGGATACAAAAACAAGACCCCTACATATGTTGTCTACAAGAGACCCACCTCAAAACAGGGGACACATACAGACTGAAAGTGAAGGGCTGGAAAAAGATTTTCCATGCAAATAGGGACCAAAAGAAAGCAGGAGTAGCAATACTCATATCAGATAAAATAGACTTTAAAACAAAGGCGGTGAAAAGAGACAAAGAAGGTCACTACATAATGATCAAAGGATCAATCCAAGAAGAAGATATAACAATTATAAACATATATGCACCCAACACGGGAGCACCACAGTACGTAAGACAAATGCTAACAAGTATGAAAGGAGAAATTAACAATAACACAATAATAGTGGGAGACTTTAATACCCCACTTACACCTATGGATAGATCAACTAAACAGAAAATTAACAAGGAAACACAAACTTTAAACGATACAATAGACCAGTTAGACCTAATTGATATCTATAGGTCATTTCATCCCAAAACAATGAATTTCACCTTTTTCTCAAGCGCACATGGAACCTTCTCCAGGATAGATCACATCCTGGGCCATAAAGCTAGCCTTGGTAAATTCAAAAAAATAGAAATCATTCCAAGCATTTTTTCTGACCACAATGCAGTAAGATTAGATCTCAATTACAGGAGAAAAACTATTAAAAATTCCAACATATGGAGGCTGAACAACACGCTGCTGAATAACCAACAAATCACAGAAGAAATCAAAAAAGAAATCAAAATTTGCATAGAAACGAATGAAAATGAAAACACAACAACCCAAAACCTGTGGGACACGGTAAAAGCAGTCCTAAGGGGAAAGTTCATAGCAATACAGGCACACCTCAAGAAACAAGAAAAAAGTCAAATAAATAACCTAACTCTACACCTAAAGCAACTAGAAAAGGAAGAAATGAAGAACCCCAGGGTTAGTAGAAGGAAAGAAATCTTAAAAATTAGAGCAGAAATAAATGCAAAAGAAACAAAAGAGACCATAGCAAAAATCAACAAAACCAAAAGCTGGTTCTTTGAAAGGATAAATAAAATTGACAAACCATTAGCCAGACTCATCAAGAAACAAAGGGAGAAAAATCAAATCAACAAAATTAGAAACGAAAATGGAGAGATCACAACAGACAACACAGAAATACAAAGGATCATAAGAGACTACTATCAACAATTATATGCCAATAAAATGGACAACGTGGAAGAAATGGACAAATTCTTAGAAAAGTACAACTTTCCAAAACTGGACCAGGAAGAAATAGAAAATCTTAACAGACCCATCACAAGCATGGAAATTGAAACTGTAATCAAAAATCTTCCAGCAAACAAAAGCCCCGGTCCAGACGGCTTCACAGCTGAATTCTACCAAAAATTTAGAGAAGAGCTAATACCTATCCTGCTCAAACTCTTCCAGAAAATTGCAGAGGAAGGTAAACTTCCAAACTCATTCTATGAGGCCACCATCACCCTAATACCAAAACCTGACAAAGATCCCACAAAAAAAGAAAACTATAGGCCAATATCACTGATGAACATAGATGCAAAAATCCTTAACAAAATTCTAGCAATCAGAATCCAACAACACATTAAAAAGATCATACACCATGATCAAGTGGGCTTTATCCCAGGGATGCAAGGATTCTTCAATATCCGCAAATCAATCAATGTAATACACCACATTAACAAATTGAAAAATAAAAACCATATGATTATCTCAATAGATGCAGAGAAAGCCTTTGACAAAATTCAACATCCATTTATGATAAAAACTCTCCAGAAAGCAGGAATAGAAGGAACATACCTCAACATAATAAAAGCTATATATGACAAACCCACTGCAAACATTATCCTCAATGGTGAAAAATTGAAAGCATTTCCTCTAAAGTCAGGAACAAGACAAGGGTGCCCACTTTCACCATTACTATTCAACATAGTTTTGGAAGTTTTGGCCACAGCAATCAGAGCAGAAAAAGAAATAAAAGGAATCCAAATTGGAAAAGAAGAAGTAAAACTCTCACTATTTGCAGATGATATGATCCTCTACATAGAAAACCCTAAAGAGTCCACCAGAAAATTACTAGAAATAATCAATGACTACAGTAAAGTTGCAGGATATAAAATCAACACACAGAAATCCCTTGCATTCCTATACACTAATAATGAGAAAACAGAAAGAGAAATTAAGGAAACAATTCCATTCACCATTGCAACGGAAAGAATAAAATACTTAGGAATATATCTACCTAAAGAAACTAAAGACCTATATATAGAAAACTATAAAACACTGGTGAAAGAAATCAAAGAGGACACTAATAGATGGAGAAATATACCATGTTCATGGATTGGAAGAATCAATATAGTGAAAATGAGTATACTACCCAAAGCAATTTATAGATTCAACGCAATCCCTATCAAGCTACCAACAGTATTCTTCACAGAGCTAGAACAAATAATTTCACAATTTGTATGGAAATACAAAAAACCTCGAATAGCCAAAGCGATCTTGAGAAAGAAGAATGGAACTGGAGGAATCAACTTACCTGACTTCAGGCTCTACTACAAAGCCACAGTTATCAAGACAGTATGGTACTGGCACAAAGACAGAAATATTGATCAATGGAATAAAATAGAAAGCCCAGAGATAAATCCACGCACATATGGACACCTTATCTTCGACAAAGGAGGCAAGAATATACAATGGATTAAAGACAATCTCTTTAACAAGTGGTGCTGGGAAATCTGGTCAACCACTTGTAAAAGAATGAAACTGGACCACTTTCTAACACCATACACAAAAATAAACTCAAAATGGATTAAAGATCTAAACGTAAGACCAGAAACTATAAAACTCCTAGAGGAGAACATAGGCAAAACACTCTCCGACATACATCACAGCAGGATCCTCTATGACCCACCTCCCAGAATATTGGAAATAAAAGCAAAAATAAACAAATGGGACCTAATTAACCTTAAAAGCTTCTGCACATCAAAGGAAACTATTAGCAAGGTGAAAAGACAGCCTTCAGAATGGGAGAAAATAATAGCAAATGAAGCAACTGACAAACAACTAATCTCAAAAATATACAAGCAACTCCTACAGCTCAACTCCAGAAAAATAAACGACCCAATCAAAAAATGGGCCAAAGAACTAAATAGACATTTCTCCAAAAAAGACATACAGATGGCTAACAAACACATGAAAAGATGCTCAACATCACTCATTATCAGAGAAATGCAAATCAAAACCACTATGAGGTACCATTTCACACCAGTCAGAATGGCTGCGATCCAAAAGTCTACAAATAATAAATGCTGGAGAGGGTGTGGAGAAAAGGGAACCCTCTTACACTGTTGGTGGGAATGCAAACTAGTACAGCCACTATGGAGAACAGTGTGGAGATTCCTTAAAAAACTGGAAATAGAACTGCCTTATGACCCAGCAATCCCACTGCTGGGCATACACACTGAGGAAACCAGAAGGGAAAGAGACACGTGTACTCCAATGTTCATCGCAGCACTGTTTATAATAGCCAAGACGTGGAAGCAACCTAGATGTCCATCAGCAGATGAATGGATAAGAAAGCTGTGGTACATATACACAATGGAGTATTACTCAGCCATTAAAAAGAATACATTTGAATCAGTTCTAATGAGGTGGATGAAACTGGAGCCTATTATACAGAGTGAAGTAAGCCAGAAGGAAAAACATAAATACAGTATACTAACGCATATATATGGAATTTAGAAAGATGGTAACAATAACCCAGTGTACGAGACAGCAAAAGAGACACTGATGTATAGAACAGTCTTATGGACTCTGTGGGAGAGGGAGAGGGTGGGAAGATGTGGGAGAATGGCAATGAAACATGTAAAATATCATGTAGGAAACGAGTTGCCAGTCCAGGTTCGATGCATGATGCTGGATGCTTGGGGCTGGTGCACTGGGACGGCCCAGAGGGATGGTATGGGGAGGGAGGAGGGAGGAGGGTTCGGGATGGGGAACACATGTATACCTGTGGCGGATTCATTTTGATATTTGGCAAAACTAATACAATTATGTAAAGTTTAAAAATAAAATAAAATTGGAAGAATTAAAAAAAAAAAAAAAAAAGAAGTGGAAAAAGTGGAAGTGATGACATTTTCTTTTCCTGAGCTCCAAAAATCACTGTGGGCCATGACTGCAGCGATGAAATTAAAAGACACTTGCTCCTTGGAAGGAAAGCTATGACAAATCTAGACAGCATTATGAAAAGCAGAGACATGGTTGCAAACAAAGGTCTGTCTAGTCAAAGCTATGATTTTTTCAGTAATCATGCATAGATGTGAGAATTGGACCATAAAGAAGGTTGAGTGCCTAAGAATTGATGCTTTCAAACTATGGTACTGGAAAAGACTTCTGAGAATCCCTTGGATTGCAAGGAGATCTAACCAGTCAATCCTAAAGGAAATCAACCCTGAATATTCATTGTAGGGACTGATGCAGAAGCTAAAGCTCCAATACTTTGGCCACCTGATGTGAAGAGCCAGTTCAATGGGAAAGACTCTGATGCTGGGAAATATTGAGGGCTGAAGAAGAGTCCAGTAGAGGATGAGAAGGTTGGATGACATCACTGACTCGATGGACATGATTTTGAGCAAATTCCAGGAGATAGTGAAGGACAGGGAAGCCTGGTATACTGCAGTCCATGGGGTTGCAGAGTTGGAAATGACTTAGAGTGTAAAGAACAACAATAACAGTGCAATAGTATAACTCTGGGAGACTTAAGGTGAATATTATTACAGTGTACATTCATGCCCTCACTTGTGGGATTATTATCTTAATACATGCCAATAGGAAAAGAATTAAGCAATTAAATCATTTTCATGCATATAGAGACATGGCACATTTCTAGTTGCCCAAAAATGATGAAAATATTATAAATTCTGTTTTGGAGTAAATTTTTTTAAAGAACTTAATCTTATATAATACCTTTCTTACTATTTCACTGAGCTTACAATTTGATAGTAGGACAACACAAATACATGAGGAGGTGAGAAATATAGAGACATATCCCTCCCACACCTTTGGCTCTACACTGTGACACTAATTTGAGTATACTTCCTTTGGAGCTGTGAAAGGACAAGGTTGCTGATGTTTGGGAAGAAGTTTAATTTTCGATTGTCACCTTCTTGTGAAAGTTCACAAGAAATAAGTTGTAGCTTAAGTCTTTTTTTTTTTTTTAAAGGTCCTGGAGTGAAAAGAAAAGAAAGAAACAACAACAACAACAACAAAAATTGATGTTTTTTTAATGCAAAAACAGATACTTTTCTGTGACTCTGTCAGTTTTATCACTTGTAAAATCTGGGGGGAATGGGTTAAATAATCTACCAATTTCTTGCATAAATAGTGTTTTAATACCTTCATCCTACAGGCATGTTTGGAGCCCACTTAAACATGTTAAGGACTCCCCTGATCATATCTTTACATATTTCTTCACATGTGTGCTTGTTTGGCAGCACCTTGCCTTCATGAAGGCCTTCTAACAAATAGAGTTATGTGTTTTTTCTATTTCAAAAGGTATTTACCTATGTATTTTCCCCAAAACATTTGGGGAAACAGAATCCTGCCTAGTAATGGAAAGATATTTGAAGTAATGGGGAATGCAGCTTTAGAATTCTGGCACGATATGATCTCATCTTTTGGCAAGGAACCTGTATTATTGGATCTCTTCAATTCAGTTCCAGCATGGCTATACTAACTTTTAATTTGATTATGCTTTTGATGTTTTCTATGGAAAATATACAATTAAAATATTCACATATTTGAACTAACAACATGATGTGTGAAAACAATTTATGAATGTGACCACTGGTATTTGGTTAGAATTCTTTCATATATGTTCCTGATATTTATCAGAATATATTTATGGTAGCACTTGATTCTTGCATGTTGGAGCAATGATTTATTTTCCTTATTATTTTCTGCTATTTAAAAATAAGAGTCACTGTCTTCTGCTTCCGACTTCACAAATCCCTATTGAGGTCAGTGCTTTCTAAAGTAGAAGGTGATTTTATCCACTCCAAATGAACAATTAGCATAAATTCATCTTTCTTAAATAGGGTGAATTCTCCATTTAGAGCACCATGGTTTATTTTAACATTTTATGTACACTTCAATAGCTTGAAGAATTCTGCATGCTATTATTCCAAAATGATTTTTGACTTTCAAATTGCTGATCTTAATAAGATGGGCTTTCTTCATCTCCTATATTACCATATCATACCTAGTGAAATCAGGCTCAACCAATCAAATTCCTGGATGGCTGACCTTTATTAACTGGTAATTCAGAAACATGATTTCAGAAGGCTCTATCTTATAATGCAAAAAAAAAAAAAATATGTAAGATTGCTTTTCATTGGCCCAGGAAGTAAAAGGTATTCTGGAGTCCACTCAAAATTAAGCCTCAAAATATGATAGAATGATAGAGAAACAATGTGTACTCTTTCAGAAGATGACATTAATTCAGCTACTTATGCAATTTTATAGTCTATTGTGTCTATTTTATTATCCTTGGACAATGCTGATGTATGCTTGAAAGATGTGATATAATATCCATTTAACTGACTCTATTAAGTCTTTTGCAAGAAAATACTTATTTTTTCCTCTAAAGATGTTTCTTTCAGGAAACAGTATACCGTGTACTCATTCTTTCATCAAGCATTTTTGAAATTTATTATGTGGGCATGTAGGAAATACAACCTGTATCTTTTACCAATCACCTTCTCTTTGTGAGGAACTAATCGAGGCAATTTAAAAACAGAGACTAGGTTTATACATTCAAAGACATAACTCTTAGAATGACAAATAAATTGTCATAGTGTTCTTTGAATGGTGACACTGAGATAACCATTGTTTGCAATGGGGAATAATTCTCAATTTCAATGTCCCTCTTGCTCCTAGTCATCATAACACCACTGTGCACTCTTGTTCTTTCCCACTCCTATTCAGAGGTCTGTCGTTTTTAAGGCTAGAAACTTCCTAGCTGGAAACAGTTAAAAGCAGAGGTAATTTTGATTATTCTCTTTTAAAGCTTTTTTTGTAAATTGCTATAAAGCCCAGAAATAAAGAAAATAGCAAATATGGGAAATTATTAATGTTTTGTGACTTTTAAATGATTTCTTAGGTATTTATCAAAAATAGGAATATAACCGACACTTCTTTTTTTTTTTCCCACTGAGAGTCATTCTTTAGGAGATAAAATATATCAGTATAAATAAATAAGTTGTATCAGTTAGAGTTCTAGCAGAAAATAGATGGTTAATACAGACCAGATATTTGGTCACACAAAACCAGTTATCTGGTTCACACAGATAATTGAAGAAATATTTATAAAAGTTCATTTAAATTGATGTGGCAGGGACTTCTGCTTCCAGGAAGGTGGAGTAGATGTATATTTCCCTTTCCTCTTGCTAAATGTAACTAATAACTCTGGACATTTTATATAAAATAAGCATGAGGAGCCTCCAAATTATGTTAAGAAGACACACTAGCTATAGATCTGAGTACTCAAGGATCAATACAGTGATGAGTTTCCTTGGTTTTCATTGTCTCATATATCCTAGATATAGAGTAGAAGAAGCTAGCAAACCAGAAATCCCAACGAGCACATATTTTTTAAAAGCCATCCATAATAGCCTGTTCTTCTGGACAAATGACCAAGAAGAGGGTGGTTTAGCAAAACAGAAAATATTTAGACAGTAAATGTTCTGCTTCAGCCAAACACCAAGGAAAAACTGTCCCCTACCCTAGTCCACACCAGAAGGTTCTCAATGGGGAATTTGGCCTTCCACCCTTACCAGACTGTAACAAGACAAGACACTGAAACCCCAAACCAGAGCAGTGTTGCAAAAGCCACGTGGGGAGACTTTTTTTATCTCCACCTGGGTTTAAAGGAAGCACACACCCACTCCCTACTAGGCTTCCTCTGACATTCCCCCATGCTGAGTAGGTGTATACTCCTTAAACCAGGTGGGAACTAGGTCTCTGCTGCCTGTATGGATTCTCAGAAGCCACTCCCAACAGCAAAGTTAGGTTGCCTCATTGGAGCCTGGCAAAGGTGGAAGCCTAGGTTCTCTAGAACACTCACTGCCACCCAGCACTAACAAGGTAATCTTCCACCCTCTCCATAGACACTATCGGCAGTACAGGTAACAGTAAACAGGGCAACTGACCCCTTGGAGAAGTTTAAAGAGTGGATCTGGAGGGACAAACAAGGGTTGTGTGACACATATAGACTTAGGGAAATCTTGACATTTTATTCATGTTCATGGGAACATATCTGCTCAGTTACTCACCTTGAAGTCATTATTTAGAACTCTTGTATGTGCTCTGAATAACACATAGCTTTTTAGGTAGCAAGGCTCATTATTTTTGTCTGAACATAGGAAATAGCAATAGTTATCTCCAGCATTATAACAGAAATAAGAAAACAAAATTAAAACAAAGTCTCACTTGGAACAATGCAGATACTCAGTTATTTTTCTTCTTTTATAACCTGTTTCCTTGGATCCTTTCCTTTTGCTTGTCTCTTGTTTACTCATAATTAGGGCAGTGAATATTAAACTACCTATCTAATTCAACCTCTGTATTTGTTTCTGCATAGTAATGTTTAGTCCTTGCCTTAAAGCATTCATGGCTGTACATACTGACAGGCATCCTGTTCAGAGCACTGATATCAATACAAGTAATGGGGAAATTCTGAAGAGAAGATAGATTGACTATTCAGACTCAGAGGATGGTAACTCATTCATCATGGAGTTCAAGGCCTGGATTTACTTCTGAAAAAAAAAAAATTCAGATTCTCGCTCATATGGAACCTCATATAAATATAACAAAAGTAAAACACGAAAAAGTTTCAAGGAATTGAGAGAAAGAGGCCTCAGTCACTCCAGTGTCAAAGGACAAAAGGAGTAATCATTATAGGAAGAAGTAAGGTTAACTTTCTAAGTTTCCAAGGTGGGGACCGATAAAATGACCATTGGATGCACTGAAGAAAAGATTATAGATGACCTATAGGAGACAATTTAGTTAGAGACTATAGACTATATGAGATTACATAAGTAGTGGTAAGACTTACTTCCTCTAAAGAAATAAACTTAATGTCTCTATTTTGCTATGTAATTAGTGAGTATATTGAAGATGGCAATGAAGATGATGATTGTGATGGTAATGATGATAATCACAATATTGATGATGATTTATATGAGAAGACAAGTGTAATATCATTGGTTCATCCTTAGAGCCCGTTACTGTTCTGATCTTTTTGTCCATATTATAACTTGTCACTGTGGTAACCAAAGGACATATGGTACCTACTTTTAAACAGCACACCTTGTAAATTGAGATTCATCACAAATGAATATGATGTTTCTTTCTCATTTTGTGTATTTTCCTTTAAAAGTTTTTGTCTGGGTGGGTCTTACTTATGAGAGACTTCCGTCACGCCATGAAAGGCCATGAGAACTAAAGCTGGGTTCTAGACCTTGCTAGTCCATTTCACTTTGGAAAATGGTGTTCACAGTATGATGAGGGTTGACTATTTTAAGAACTTTTATATGTTAGAGGATGTACTTAGAAATTTTGAGTCAAAGGAACCTTCAATTATTAAGCCAAAGAAAGTGATCAACTAGAGTGAAGTCACAGTTATATGGACTTGGTGGGTTTGAAAATAAATAAAACATGTTGCTACTCCATAAAATTATATAAATTATCAATTTACTTATTACTATTCAATCATTCACTAAATTGGCATGCATTATAGGCAGGCATTTCTCTGCATCTTAGGGAGAAAGATACTTTATTGAGCTTATATTGAGGGAGAATAATGCTAAACACATCTAAAGTCAAAGTCAAAATCACTCAGTCATGTCCAACTCTTTGTGATCCCATGCACTATTCAGTCCATAGAATTCTCCAGACCAGAATACTGGAATGAGTAGCCTTTCCATTCTCCAGGGGATCTTCCCAACCCAGTGATCGAACCCAGGTTTCCTGCATTGCCTGTGGACTTTTTACTAGCTGAGTCACCAGGGTAGCCCAAGAGTACTGGAATGGGTAGCCTATCCCTTCTCCAGTGGATCTTCCTAACCCAGGAATCGAACTGGAGTCTCCTGCATTGCAGGCAGATTCTTTACCAGCTCAACTATCAGGGAAACACATCTAACAGAGTGGTAAATATTATGAAAATAAAGTGAGTAAAGGATCTCTACAGGATAATAAAGGTAATTTAAGGAAGCTGTTTTAGTTTGATGCCAAAGGACAGCTCCTTGGAGAAGGTAGTGTTTCACTGGATATCTGACTGAGAGAATACTGGTTAACTTGCAAAGATAACTGGCAAGGAAGTGTTCCAGGCAGGAAATAGCAAGTATAAAGGCCTTGGTATAGACATGAGGTTTGTACTTTGAGAATTGCAAATACGATGTGTATGGCTACAGCTGAGGAGAAGAGGAGAGTCTGGGGGGATATGGTTGGAGTGGTAGGAATGACACTGTACTTGACTTGGTAGGCTATGTAGGGACTTTTAATTTCATTTTGAGTGTGATAAGAACCCATTGGAGATTTCTCTACAGGTAAAGGAAAAGACCCTGATGCTGGGAGGGATTGAAGGCAGGAGGAGAAGGGGACGACAGAGGATGAGGTGGCTGGATGGCATCACTGACTCGATGGACATGAGTTTGAGTGAACTCTGGGAGTTGGTGGATGGACAGGGAGGCCTGCCATGCTGTGATTCATGGGGTCACAAAGAGCTGGACACGACTGAGAGACTGAATTGAACTGAACTGAAGGGACATTATATTATTCATATTCAAGGGTTCACTCCATCCATCTACTGAATGGAAGATATTATATATTGTAGAATGGCAAGGGTGAAACCAGGAAAACCAGTTAGGTTATTCAATATTCCAGGCAAAAGACATTGGTGTCTTAGATGATGATGCAGCTGTAAAAGTTGTGGGGAAATATCCTCTTTTATGTGGTTTGAAGCATGAATCCACAAGAGTTTCTTACTGATTAGATGTTGGTATGTTGGTATGAGGAAAAGAGAAGAATCATACTTAGATTTTTGGCCTAAAAAATAGAAAGAAAGGCAATGCCATTATTTAGCTACTCCCTGAAAGCCACATTTTTGTTTCTGCACCACACTAGGTGATAATCCTTCTTGTATTCTTCAGTTTCTTCACCATACACAAGGACAATAATCTATACATTATGAAAAGTGACTTACATTCGTCAATATGGGGTTTCATTTTTATACACTTTTGAAGTTTAGGTTGATGCAGAAAGTCAGGCACTTAAGAAACCCTATTTTAGATTCCATAGTTCAAGAGTTCATGGTAGTATTTTAAGACTTTAAAAAATAAAAAAGAAGTTCCGAAATCTATTATCTTTTTATACTGCCTAATAATTATGTCTATGACTCATGCAAATCAACCTTTCAAATATCTTGTCATAAAATAAAGGGCAAGTCACAGAGTGTCTAACAAGAAGTTAGTAAAGAGAATAAATGAGTAATAGTTCAGCTTTCATCTGGCTTAAGTTTAAAACCCTCCAAACTTATCATTAAAGTTAATTTTTGATAACATGTCCTAAAACTACTCTGTCAAATTAATCCTCACCTTATAGTTTGTATTAAGCTCTGAAAATCCTTTTGTGAAGAGTATAAAATGGTTATGGACCTACAGTAATCCATCCCTGGTTTTCATTCAAAAATCAGAGAGGTGGGATGGGGCGATTTACATATGGCCATATAATTATGAGATTCAGAAAAGACAGATCCAAACTCAGTGTAAAACAACACAGAAACTGGAAAGAATGACACACTATGTAGCTTTAATAATCTCTTCATTGTCAATTAGTGTCATGAATAAATTATCTTCTTAATTGAGAAATTATAGACAGCCATACATAGGCGACCAAATCTGGCAGTAGATATCTTCTGCAAATAAAGTAGAAACACTTTATTTAATTAGCTTCACTTTTAGGGACTTTTACAAAAATAGGATTAAAAAAAAAAGTATAAAAACATCCATCTGGCATGCATAGTGCCATGCCTACCAAGATACCTGGTGTTAGCTCCAGGGAAATATCTCAAACTCTCATTGGTTACATTCTGAAGCCTTTCGTTTTCATACTAAATGTATTTACTTGAGATGATTGGACAGAAGGATGAAAACTTGGAAGATATAGAGAACTTGCCTCAGGTTGTATTTTTGTGGCTTCTCCAGAGTCCATATAATTTTTCCCCCACCTTTCTAATATTGAAAAAATCACACAAGTAGTAACTACAGCTTTATTTTAAGGCATAAATGAGATAATGACAATTTAGATATTTAGAATACCCTGATTATAATGAGTTTGTGCCAGATTCATAAGCATGCACAATTTTGAATACCATAGCAATGTATACAGCTCAAGACAGATTGTAACTGAGGACTTCCATAATTTTATTTGTTCAGTCCAGGTATCTCTTCTAAGGAATATTCTGAGACCAGTCTATGAAATAGTGACTAGCCCTTATGATGCAAAGCCATATAATATTTCTATTGGAAAGACTCTTAATGATTGCACTGCATGTCTTCCCTTTGATACTGTGAATCTCCTTTATGATGTCCCTGCAAGTCGTCGCTGTGACCTACTTGAGTATTTTAAAGAGGAGAACCAGTTTTTTTCCAGTCTACTGATGAAAAAGAGGAGGCAAAAGTGGTTATTCTACTTACCAAGGTCCTAAGTAGCCCTCTCTGCTACTCAGAATCTCTTCTTCATAAAACTTGATTTCTGTAGAAATGACCTCAAAATATTTATTGATCCTTGAGATTCTATTGTTTTAAGGTGCCCCCCTTTAATTTTTTAAATCTTTTTTTTTGTCTGGAGCTGTTCATACATATAGCTACTAACAGGAAAGTAGCTTATTTTAGTATGTCACTTGGTAGACTATTCTGCAGCTATCAAAATGATAAATACAAATTGAGATGAAAACCTCAGAATGTAATGTTAAATAAGAAATGCAACATCATGTACCATGATACAACTGTTTTAATATAGACCTGCTTACGGACAAAATCAGAAGGGATTTTGCAACTATGAACATGTATATTTGAGGAAAGAATTACAGATACCATGTTCCCACATTTTAAATGATATTTCTATAATTTAAGTATAACTTTTAAATAGACAAGAGAATAGATCTTCATATTGAGGCAAAACAATCACCCTGAAATTTTCACCCGCTGTCTTCATGCAGAGAGAATTTAGTTATTCTCTCTGGGCAGCCTTCCAGTAATTTGAAGGTAAACTTCATAATGGTCTATGTTTTTTTCATCTAAGTCAAATACTCTGAATTTCTTTGGTTATTCCTCCTAGGACATGGTCTTTTAACTTGGGCATTTTAACTTTAAAGTTAGCACCTAAAAGTGAACATAGCATTCCTGTTGTAGTCTAACAAATATGGGACTATCATTGTCCCAGTTCTCATGAATATGCAATTTCTATTACTATAGCTAAAAATTAATTAGCTTTTCAGCCAGTTGCATCACATGCTTGATTAGCAGTAGATTTTCTTTCATCTTATGGCAACCCGCTCCCGTATTCTTGCCTGGAAAATTCCATGGGCAGAGGAGCCTGGCAGGCTATACAGTCCATGGGGTTGCAAAGAGTCGGACATGACTGAGCGACTAACATTCACTCCTCTGTCATCTTAAAAGCCTTAATCTTTATGCATGCATTGAGTCTCTGCTTTTTTCTCCCTCTCACATTTCACTTTATCAAAATAATTCTCTTGGATATAATTTGAGAACCATACATTTATCTCTAATTCTGTTTCCTAATGAAGTCAGTAATATACCCTACTTTATATCACCCACAAATACAAATTAAATGGAAAAGAAAATGCTTTTAAGCCACTAAAACAGAGCTTATCAAACTTTAGGAAACATATACATTGACTATATGACTTTTTAAAACACAAATTAGTATTTTAGTCTCCAATCCAAAAGTTCTTATAATCTGATCAATGTGGAGCCTGGTGACTTGTTTTTGAAGACACTCCTAAGGCAATTTGAAGCAGGTAATCCAGGAACCCACTATGGCAAACTCTCACGTAAGAGAACTTCCATTTCCTGACCTGTGATCAGTTACTAATTATATTAACTACTTATATAGTTACTTAGTTTTTATCAGAGACCCTGCAGAGTTAATACTGTGGAAGAAATTTCTAGGCCCAAGACAATAGGATGAATCTGGCTCACTAAATTTCTGTTGCATACCTGAACACAGAAAGGTTTGAGAGGATGACTCAAACATAAATGCTTTGCTAACTGCCTATGTGGGTCCACACATCTACCTGTTTATCTTTTATATTTGTTTATTCATCTAACGGACATTTATTTGTTATTATATGCATGTGTGTGTATATATATACATATAATAACAAGGAAAGTATATATATACACAAATACACTAAAGCTTCCCTGGTGGCCCAAATGTTAAAGAATCTACCCATCATGCAGGTGTTCTGGGCTTGATCCCTGGGTTGGGAAGATCCCCTGGAGAAGGGAATGGCAACCCACTCCTACTCCAGTATTCTTGCCTGGAGAATTCCATGGCTAAAGTCCATGGAGTTGCAAAGAACTGGACGTGACTGAGCGACTAACACACACACACACACACACACACACACACACACACACACGTACTAAGTACTATGCCAGGATAGAATATAGGATGACCTTGTCTCATTAATAAGCAAACAAACAAAAAACAAAACCAACCAAGCAAACTAAATCACACCTACTCCCCAGACTTTCCTGGATTATTCTTTCAAGGTTATAGCAGTGTTCTCCTCAGTGTTCTTTTGACATGACTACAAATTTTGAGCTTACTCCTGCTCTCCCAACCCTGTCCTATAGATTGTTTCCTTGCTGGCTGTTTCCTTTCCAGAATTTTCCTTTAGTCAAGTCTGCCTTCTCAGGGTGCAGCCTATTCTTGTTCAAGGTCCTTCCTGTGTCCACATAATGACCTGTTGAGCCAGACCCACCTCTGTTATCCCCGTTTTACAGTTGAGAAACTTGGGTGAAGAGAAGGTAGATGTTTTGAATGAAATCGCAGAGATCATGAAAGAAAGGAGTTAGAAAGTGGGTCTCTAACTTCCGTCTCAGTCTATTTCAATTTCCCCACACTGCTTTCGAAACTACATGGTGCCTGGCATATTTTCACTTGACAGATGCTCATGTGAAAAAGGATGCATATAGATATGCCCCTGACAATTCTAGGCAATTTAATGCTAGGACTTACTCCAAGTGAATATTGATGGCTCAGTTCAATATAAAATGCATTGCTTTTGAGAATCACAGAATAAAAGATAGGTGATAAGAATCCAGAGAATTCAGAGTGGATTACACAGAAGGAAATAAGTGTATTGTATCCCTACTGGATCTAAACTATGAGTTACTCTCAAACCTAACCCTTCATGCTCAGTAAATTGCATTCACAATACCTTCCCTTCTGTTCTGGGAACATGAACCATGCTCTTTTTCAACTCAGTACTTTTGAGGGCCCATTGCTCTCTTTTTGAAAAACTCTGGATGCAGTTCATCAGATACTTCCTTCGTGTCATTCAGGCCCCTGCACAAATGTCATCTTGTCACTGGAATTTTCTCTGCTTTCCTAAATGACCTGTATCTCCAAATTGCTTAGTATTAACTCACCCTCTTTTCATAGCAGTTTAGAACATCTGAAATAATATTCCTTATTTATTTGTTTATTGTTTATCTCCCTCACTAAAAGATTGATTGAGCCAGAGAAATTTTTAAATTTATTTACAAGTATCAGTTCAGTTCAGTTGCTCAGTCATGTGCGACTCTTTGTGACCCATGAATTGCAGCACGCCAGGCCTCCCTGTCCATCACCAACTCCCGGAGTTTACTCAAACTCCCATTGAGTCGGTGATAATCCTAGAATAAAAACAGAATCTGCTATACAGTAAGCACACAATAAATATGTAGATGAATGAAATAATGACCTTAACATGTTATAGGGGGGAAAAATTTAGTGTGTTTAGAAAAAAGAATGAATAAGAAGAAGGATCATTACACTGTATGTGTGCTTCATTGAGGAAATCCTGAGGCTTTTCATAGGATAAGTGTGCACTGCAGAGTAGTTTTCAAATCCCCCATTATCCTTTTGCTTAATTTTTGAATAGAAAACAAGATAAAAGATACCCAATGATGACTGAATTTCAAGAATGTTCCTTCATACAGGTGCCTACTAGATATTTCAGTTATACTAAAATTTGTCCATTGTTAAGTATGGTAACACTTTCCAAATCTACTAAATATGACTCTAAAAGTCATTATCATCCCTTCTGACAGCTATTTGTCATTGCTCTCTCCATTGGTTCCAACCATCTACAGCAGCTAGAAATAACAAATGATAGAAAGAAATCTACCCACATTTTTCTCTTTCATTTCCTGAGAATCAAGCACTAGCATCAGACTCTTGAATACAAGACTGTGTTTTTCCAACTTATTTCCTTTTCTTTTTCTTTTTTTTCTTTCTTTGTTCTTTTCTTTTTTAAATTTTTTTCCCCTATATTGTCCCTGAAATTGTTTTTATTTGATGCAACAGCATCAACATTTCTGTAACTCTTCATTTGCTAAACCTTGGATTGAGCTTCGGGATATTTTAAGTTTTGAAATGTAATGCAGTGAAGAACACAGTACATAAAACTAACTAATGATATTATGGCTTGCTCATTCAATAGGTAATTTATTTTTCTCACTTTATTCTGGGGAATATCTGTTGTGGGAAATCTTGGCTATCAATAATGAGATATGTATCTCTATTTTTTTTTCTTCATATGGTCTGATAACAGCTTTTTCCATGTTTTGAAAATCAATGCATTGCCCTCTGGAAAATTCTACATAGAGCTCTGGGGTGTTTTTTGAATTGATTGGATTAAGCGGAAACAAAAAAGAGTATGAAAATCTACACATACAGCTCTTTTCTGCTTAAAGGACAGAGAGGTGATTGGAAACAATACAGACTTTCTATATCTATAATCCTGCTTTCAGATTTGAATTTAATAACCCATTTGACATGTGACCTTGGGTCATTTTTTAATCTCTCTGAGCCACAATTTCTCCATCCCATGCTTATGAACATACTTCACAGGATTATTGGGAGGATGAAATGAGATAATCATTACATGGGCTAAAAACATTTAATTTTCTTTTACAGAAAGGATAATGCGGATGGTTTGGGTGTCATTAAAAGAAACACATACACATGAAAACACACACAAACACACCCCAAACACAAACAGATACACAGTTACCTAAGTGCACATGCAAAACAAGTGCAATTTGATCAACAATAAGAATTTTAAATATTATCCAATTGTACTTAATTTTATTAATCATGCCTTTCTAAAGCTTTGGATTTGTCATGATTACATTGCCTTATCATGTAGCATTTAGGGGTCAAGTGCTTGTATTTTTAAAAGAGAAGTGATCAGCATTCTTCTGCAGAGAACTGAGAAAAGGGTAACTTAATGTGGATTTCAAGTGGAAGGTTCCAAAGTTTAGAAGTTATTTGCTTTCGGGAAAGACTGTTGTTGTAAATACAGATTAGAATTATTTAAGGTGTATATATAATTTTTAAAATGTTGAAAATTTAATATTTTTATTTTTACCATATTTTATTAAAAATTCTTCTGGCTTGATCTGAGAGATGGCAGAGTTATGTAAACTAAAATTATTAAGCAGACAACATTTTTTTGAATTGATGTTTGATAGCAACTGACATTGTACTCTGGGTGTAAATTTCTGAAAGTGAAGGTCAACAGATAAAATCCTATGACACTGTTCTTCTAGACACAAGGCTGTTGTCTTATAAATGCTGTGAATGAAAAATTGAGTAGAAAAGATACATATATACACATAGATAAATAGATATGGAGATTAGAATAGTTAGGTAGTTAGAATAGGAAAAATGAGTCCAAAATGTCAGTGGCTAAAAGACAAAAATAGGAGAAGCCTGCAAAAATGGAACAAAGAAAGGTCTGCCGGAGTGAGAACCTCAGGTGAAACAAACAGCCCTCCTGGCTAGCCCAGTTTACATAGGGCAGACTCAGAGGGAGGAGAAAAAACATAAAAAGAGAGGCCAAAATTGAGCCCCTCTCTTCTTTTGGGTCGGCCCACCCTTAAGCCTCAAGGATGTATTTTCCTTTGCTTGCCAAATGAAACTCAGCTGTAACCTAGCTGTAACACTGGCCCCGGCCCTTTCAAATTTTTGCCGCGGCAAGACAGAACCAAGGAAATTACACATTCCCCCAACATGTGTGTGTATATATATATATATATATATATATATATATATATATACATACATGAGAGAGAAAGAGAGAGACTCCTATTTGATAGTCATTGGAGGACAGAATTCTACTGAAATGAGAATAAAGTCAATATTTTCATTAGAAGGAAAAGTGAGGTTTGACTTAGAGGTTTTCATTGTTCTCAAGAACCAAAGGAAGGGAGGGAAATAAAGACACAGAAAAAGCAGAATGTTTAGTCTGATTGACATTAGACTTACTTCAGATTACATTCCAAGAACAGAAATCACTTTAAAACTTGGGCCTTCCACTATGAAATTTTCTGTTGCACTGGCCATTTTTTAGATCTCTGTGTTTATTTTCATTGTATTTCATATATTATTGCAAATCTAGGACAATATTATAAGTTGGGGGTCTTTTAATATTTTAATGGCATATGAGGAGTTACGAATTTTATTTAACCACTGCTAAATGTTTTTGTGTAAATGATTATTTTGATATTAAAATTGTTCCTATGGCCAGAGGAGCCTGGTGGATTAAGGCCCATGGGATCAAAAAGAGTTGGATGCGACTGAGTGGCTAAGCATGGGTCATTGTAAAGATGATATGGAGTTTAAAAAAAAAAAAAAAAGAGCTATTTGTCAGAAATTGTATGCAGATAAATTTAAGTATTCCCTGAGGATCTGAAAGTGCCTTTGAAATATTTTTTCACTACTAGTAATTTTGATTTAATATTTATTCTTTCAAAATTGTTGTTCAGTCACTCAGTCGCATCAGACTTTTTGCAACCCTATTGACTGCAGCATGCCAGACTACCTTGTCAGTCACTATCTTTGAGTTTGCTCAGACTCACGTCCATTGAGTCGATGATGCCATCCAACCATCTCATCCTCTGTCACCCCCTTCTCCTCCTGCCCTTGATCTTTCCCAGGATCAGAGTCTTTTCCAATGAGTCATCTCTTTTCCCAGCCTCAGAGTCTTTTTCAATGAGTCATTCAAAATGTTCTGTTTATAATCTATTTCCTCATGGAGTTTATAGTCTAGAAGGGAATATAGACTTTAAACAGAAATTTTGAAAATATTAATTATCTAATTTTGGTTTGGTAACTGCAAAAAAGTAGTACATGTGATAGAAAATAATCTAGGCAGGAAATCTTGTTCAGCTTAGGAAGGATATTTCCTAAGATAAAAGTATAAATGGGTATTTCTCAGAAATCATGTATGTAGGGAGGGACAGAGGGAAATAAGTTTAGTCAGAATGTACTCTATGTTTAAAAAACTTAGTCCTGGAAAAATAATAATTGATGTAGCCAAAGGAGGACTGAATTGTTTCAATGAAAAAGAGGCAGAAAAGAACCTCAAAGTGTCTCATAAGTAATGGTGAGAAATTTGGACTTTATTTAAAATTCAATGGTAAGTCATTGAATAATATTAAAAAGGAGAGAAATATAATCAGAACTGAGTTTAATAAATCCTACTGATAATCAACTGGCAGTCATTTCCCCTTCAATGTTTCCATTTCCTCATCTATAAAATGAGAACACATGGTCATTTTTAATAGTTGGCTCTTATAGTCTATTATGCTATAGATTCTTTTCTGGACACACACAATAAATCAACCTCTAATGGCATTTGGCATCTTATGAGTCATGGAGGAGATGTGACATTTAAATTTCATTCCAGTCTGGCCATTAGCACAATGCAGTGGAAAGAACACAGAACGGGAATCATGCTACCCACTCGTACTGGCCTGTGGGAGCTTGGAAGATACTCAGCTTATAAAGGCTTATTTATTCCATTTGTTAAGTGGAAGAATAAGAATAATAATACCTCACTGGTAAATGTCTCTATATGTGAAGTGATTTTTCTTAATGGCTTAACTCATTCGCTTCTCTAAGACATTTGAAAATGTAATTTAGTCTCAGTTGCAGCATTTTTCCAACTTCCTGCACATGACTACTGTTTGTTTTTATTTCTTTTCAAACCAGACAACATTGAGCTTTCTAATAAACATAGTGATACGTATATGTGACAATATCCCCAAACTTTCCCTATAAGTATGAAGGCATTTGGCATTGTTCACCAGCTAATGAAATGTAGCACAGGGGAGTGCCACATATTAATTTAGATTTTTTAAATAAATACTACAATAATAATTCATGAGGGAGAAGTTATTAATACCTAGCTTAGTTGAAGTGAGCTTATCTGGGCACACCCCCTGAGCTGTGCCCAGGTAGTTCTTCACTTTACCAGTCTTATTTGTAGATCCTGAGAAGATTGTGAAATTCTGAGAGGCTTCCCACTGCTTCTCTCTGATTTGAGCTGCAGTGAAACTCATAGGGCCAAACACGTGTGGTCCTTTAATGTGGAATTAAAGGCTAGACCTCAGGTATAAGAACCACCTCTTTTTACTCCTGTTCAAATATGTGTGGGATAGCGGTCCCTTACCTATCACCACTGCCATTTGTTTTCATGAAAAATAAGCGCTACAGAAGATTTCTTCCATAGCAACATGGTATAGATATTTTTTATTTTCCCTCTAGTTTTCCATGGTGATGGTTTCTCTTCTATTTATGATTTAAAGCTGCAGTGATGTGACTGGTTTGACTTAAAGATGTATCTTACTCTTCAAGGTGAAGAATAAATACCAGATACAAGAAAAAATAGTAATAACTTGCCCCCAAGGAATACTGTAAGGGAAATATCAGCACCATAACATAAAGACATTTTGGAAGATGTGTGGTGGAGAGAGTGAGAGTGATAGTACTGATTTTCTCATCATACATAATCAAAAAGAAAAACAATCAAAAGTCAGCCTCTCCCAGAATGTACCTTCTAGGTTCAGGGAGAAGTGTACCATGGTGCTTTTAAAAAATCTACTAATTAGTAAATGGCATAATTTTTATTGTTGTTGATTTTCTCAATTTTTAAAATTATTTAGTTTTTCTTGAAGGATAATTGCTTTACAGAATTTTGTTGTTTTCTGTCAAACCTCAACATGAATGTTTTCATAGTCAAGAGGTCAGCCCTCTATGGTTAAATCCCCTTGTGCCTAAAAAAATTATTTTCAAGAATCTCCTCTACCTCCAATATATTGTTTTAAAGAGATAGATGAAATGAAAAGATTATGAACTGAGAATGGAAAGACAAATTTGAGAGCTAGAGATGCTGTGTACCCTTGGTAATATCTCTTGCCCTCTCTGAACAACATTGATATTGTCAGTAAATGTCAAAGATTCAATAAATACTCTAGAAACCACTTCCATACTTGGAAATATACTTTCTTTTCATTTATAAAAACCTCCACAAGGATATAGTCAGAGGGCAATAGAAGAAACCTAATTCAGATAAATGTTCTCATGGATTGCATTTGCAGTTTGTTCTAGACCAGTTTTAAATTGGAATCATTAAGCTTCAACTCCCACGATGTTCCAGAGGAAATGATAAAGGTAGTTTCAGTAGACAATCTCAGGAATAGAAAAATATCCATGGTTCATCATATTTTCCTGCAAGTTATATTGAGATTTTAGAAGAAAAGAAATAAACCAGGAAAATACATAGAATAGAATATAAATTTCATTCTACAGTACTATATATTCCACATGCTGAAATAAAGCTATCTAATAAAAGACCAAATAGAAGAAATAACAAGAATAAATTCACCTGCATGGGCATCAGTGTACTTATGAGTTACCACGAGATCCCCGGAATATGGGTCTTAAACAGATAATTGTATATATATATGTGTGTGTGTGTGTATATATGTACACACACACACACGTGCACACACATAGAACAGAGAGGAAAACTGAAAAATTCAAACTGTTTCCCTGGGTCGGGAAGATCCGCTGGAGAAGGGACAGGCTACCCACTCCAGTATTCTTGGGCTTCACTTGTGGCTCAGCTGGTAAATACTCCGCATGCAATGTGGGTAACCTGGGTTCAATCCCTAGGTTGGGAAGATCCCCTGGAGAAGGGAAAGGCTACCCACTCCAGTACTCTGGCCTAGAAAATTCCATGGACTATGCAGTCCATGAGGTCACAAAGAGTCCGATACGACTGAGCGACTTTCGCTTTCACTTTCTTTGGTGAACAATTAAGGCTTGGACCGGAAATGTATCATTTAGATACTATCTTTCTTACAAGTAATTTAAAAGAAGTACTTTTAATAAATATACCCTCTCCTATATCGATGCTTTCCTAGCCTCCCTTATCCTTAATTATTCACTCTTTTCTCACACTTTCACCCTAAGGTTTTTTACTTTTGGTTTATCATTGCACATTTCAATTTATTTGTATTAGATAGTTCCCTATCAATTCCTGGAGTGTATCTTGGGTTCATTGTCAATGTCTCTTTTAGTTTTTTTGTTGCTACAACCCAGCAGGTTCCTGGCATATATTGGGTATACACTAATGCTTGTGGAACCAATTTCAATAAATTATACTAAATTGTCCTGCCTTTAAACTTAACTTAAATAAAGTTAAGTTTATTTTAGAGAATATCATTAATAAAATTTTATTTCACTAAGCTTGGGTATATATTAGGGTCAACTGATAAATTGTTAGAAGTATAGATTCCTGGACCATCTCAGGTGCTGATTCAGTAAGAAGAAAGCCAGGAATCTATAATTTAAAGAAATCTTCCTTATTTTTATTTAGCTTTTCTGGCTATAGCCGAGTGGAAGGTAATTTCAGCAAAATGATATGAACTATGTGCTTTGAGGACACAGAGCAGGGAATTCTCAAGCATAGCCATCTCTAGTCTCTTTGGAACATGTATTTATCCTCAATGAGCTCCAGTTAAGATTTTACCTTTACCTGCTGAGGATAAGACAGGTTATCTGCTTCCCAAGTTCGTTTGTTTGTTCTTTCTTTCTCTTTCTCTTTCTTTCTCTCTCTTTTTCTTTCTTTCTCTCTCTTTTTCTTTCTTTCTCATGCTATGATAATGCGTAGAGCACCTCTCACATAGTAGAGGTTCAAAATGTTGTAGCAATGTTTATATTAGCCCTATAGCCCACCCCAATGCTAACCTCCAGGAGGAGCTCTTTGATGCTGCTTCATTTTGCTCTTTTTCAAGGTCACATGAAGGATCCACTTTTTGGAATTTGTATGGCAGGGAAAAAGGAATAATATATCTTCTCTTTCTTCTATACCTGGAGAAAATATTTAGGAAGGCTTTTTCCATCTTTAGAGAAACTCTGTTCAGGAAAGCTAAGAGATACATGGGGATAAATTCAGTTGAAAAGGTTAAGCCGGTGTAATTCTGTCCCAGTTATTAATACAGAAGAGTAGAAGATAGTCTGAAGCATTAGGTGGTAGATACCAGGTAAGCAGATGGGCAATCAAAGGTTGTCATCTTGAGGGGTGTCTGGTCACATGGTCACATCTCATAATAGGATCACAACAGAAAATATGACTGTGTATCACCAACTTGAGAATGCAAGTATTTGGAAATTAAAGATATGTCATTTCATTTGTTTGAAAATATATATTCAGTGCAATCAATCTGCTACACATTGTACCAAGTACTGAGAAGAAAAGAATATAATTAATTGTTGGTTCACAGCCTCTAGTACCTCAACAGTTTGGGGTAAGATCATCAAATAAACACATCCATAGAATATTTTTTCAATGTTTTAAGAAGACTGTAGTAGAGAGAGCACAAGTAGACATGGAAGCTGAGTAGAAGAAAGTCACACCTAGCCTAAGAGTCAAGGATATGATTCCTGACCAAAGACCCATGAGGCAGGTAGACACTAATAAGTTGAAAATGGGCACATATGGGATTTTAGACTTTAGGAAGAGTTAAAAATAGCAAAAGGGTTGTTCTTCCTTGAAGCCACTGAGAATATGTACTGGACCTTTATACATCTAAAGCTGTGTGGCCTCAAGCATGACATATAAAATCTCTGATTCCTGATCTGTTAGATGAGATGCTAATAAAATCCTCACAGTGCTATTGGAGAATGAATTAGAATATATAAATTGTAACATACCAGTATCTCAAATTACCTAGCATAGAATTTCTCAAATTATCTAGCATACAGTTTGGGTATAGGAAAACAATTCCATTTAAAAAATGAACAATATTAAGTTATGGTCACAATTATTTCAATTAACAAGTTTAATTTATTTTAATAAATAACAAACTTGTTTAATTTCTCCAATAAGTGATAATGATTTTTTGAGAAAATGTGTATCAGATCAGTCTTGATCTTTTACGGTACACAGACCAAACTGACTTAGAATTGCTAAGATATGATCAAGTTAAAGAAAACAGTGATCTCTTAAATATAAATAGGAAGGATGTTTGCTTTTTGTTGACCCTTTATCATTCATCCCTGAGTGGGGACATAGTTCTTTTAAAGTTAAACAAAAGATGTAGATCCTCAAGATATATTAATGCTCTTGCAGAATAAAATGTTTGAGGAAATTAAAACAAATACAGTGATATCACCACTGTATATGGAGTGTTCTAAGGGAAAAATGGAAAGAAAAGCTCAAGACAGAAATTGTCATCTTTCAATCTATATGTAATGCATATTTTTTTCTGGGCAGTTGAAGATGAGGAATTTTAAGTGTTGAATGGTTAATTAAAGATGAAGAAAGTGTGGCCTCTGACTCCAAAAATTCTAACCAAAGTGACACAGTTAGAAGTAAATCATTAATTAGGAATTCCATGAGTTCTACAGAAGAGTTGTTCCCAAACCGTTAAGGGAGGGTACTGTCCATTCTCCCTATTAAGAAAGAAGTCAAAGAACAAAGGCTTTACAAAGGGAGGAATGATTTGATCAGGAAAAATGAGAAAAAAAAATTCAATACATTCTCATAGGATTGAGAGAAAGTGACATTCCAGAAAGAGGGAATAGCGTATGCAAAGGCCAAAGGATGTGTTTAGAGAATGATGAGCAATTCAGTATGACTGAAGTGCAGGCCGAGTGCAGAACTGCCTGGAAAGGCAAGTGAACATGTGCTCTCCAGGGGTTTTACAAGTAATGCCCAGGAGAGCCATTCAAGATGTCTAGATATTTGCCTGCTTAATTTTTTGTTGTTCTTTCTATGTGTATAGGCAAGTAATAGACTTGTGTATCATCAAGTGTTGTTACATGCAATGTCCAATTTGATTCTCATATCTCTATGAAGTAGCCATGGCTAAGAATTTTGCAGGTTAGGAAAGAGATATCCAGAGAATGAAATCATTTGAGTAATCTCAGATTACTAACAGATCTGAGAATAATTTGCGTATGTTAAATACACAGTTTTAGTAGTAGTGCTGCTGCTGCTGCTGAGTCGCTTCAGTCGTGTCCGACTCTGTGCGACCCCATAGATGGCAGCCCACCAGGCTCCTCCGGCCATGGGATTCTCCAGGCAAGAACACTGGAGTGGGTTGCCATTTCCTTCTCCAATGCATGAAAGTGAAAAGTGAAAGTGAAGTCACTCAGTCGTGTCCGACTCTTCGCGACCCCATGGACTGTAGCCTACCAGGCTCCTCCATCCATGGGATTCTCTGGGCAAGAGTACTGGAGTGGGGTGCCATTGCCTTCTCCGTTAGTAGTAGTGAGGATTATCTAATTTCCTAGAAGAAAATGAAAGTAAAAAGTCAAATGAGATGTATCAAAAAAAAATTGAATAGAAGTACATATAATGTAAGACAAAGTCAAGCCAAAATATTGGACATCCAGAACAATTGGAATCATGATTGAAAGCCACTGGATCAATCCTGTCTCTATCACTCTCTTTATGCCACATTATTTTTTTTTCTCCACAGATACATTTTTTTTTCTCTGCAGATTTTTCTTTTTTCTTTTTCCTCTGCAAATTTTTCTTTGTTTCTTTTCTCTGCAGTTTCATGTACTGGGAAATATGACCACAGACAAATTCTATTTTTATATTGTATGACTGACCCAACACTTTATCTGGTCTTGTGGTAAAGAAAAAGGAAATTGGCTAGGTGCTCAGCTCTGGATGAATCAAGTCAGATGCAGTGTGAAGGAGTAGACTTTACACTGTGGTTAGGTGTAGAGTTTATGTGGTTGACGGGAAGAACATGCAGTCCCGGAGGTGACCACAAAAGAGTTGACTTTTCATTTCTAAAGCTATGGTATGTTAAGTAAAATGTGCAGGAGGGTTCTTTTTATTAACATGACTTTGAACTACAATAATGATCTGTAAGTATTTCTGTTCCCAAGCTAAGCTGCAGTTACCTCCTTCTGCCTATGAGATATCCAGCCATCATTTCCCTCCCTTGGAAATCTCTAAGAATTGTGTGATATGATAGGTACAGTGTTGTTTAGCCAACCAAAAAGATGATGGTTCCATATATAGCTGAATCATTAATTTGGTAGTTTTATTGTATATCCATCCTTTTATCTATCTGAGCCTATAATTTCCATAGCAGGAAAATAGGTATAATAATGCCAGCTTTGTAAGGATGTCTGGATAACTGGAGCTGGCAAGGCAGCTGACACAAAAATAGTCTCTCTTTAAAATGAAAAGAGAAATTTCTCAAGCAAGACAAAACAAAATAAGTTGGTTCAATTCAATGTAATGTCCATAAATGCAGTTACCTGGCTTACCTTCATTTCAGTTCAGTCGCTCAGTCATGTCCGACTCTTTGCGACCCCATGAATCGCAGAACGCCAGGCCTCCCTGTCCATCACCAACTCCCAGAGCTTACTCAAACTCATGTCCATCGAGTCAGTGATGCCATCCAGCCATCTCATTCTCTGGCATCAACTTCTCCTCCTGCCCCCAATCCCTCCTAGCATCAGGGTCTTTTCCAATGAGTCAACTCTTCACATGAGGTAGCCAAGGTATTGGAGTTTCAGCTTTGCATCAGTCCTTCCAATGAATACCCAGGACTGATCTCCTTTAGAATGGACTGGTTTGATCTCCTTGCAGTCCAAGGGACTCTCAAAAGTCTTCTCCTGTACCACAGTTCAAAAGCATCAATTCTTTGGCACTCAGCTTTCTTCACAGTCCAACTCTCACATCAATACTTGACCACTGGAAAAACCATAGCCTTGACTAGATGGACCTTTGTTGGCAAAGTAATGTCTCTGCTTTTGAATATACTATCTAGGTTGGTCATAACTTTCCTTCCAAGGAGTAAGCGTCTTTTAATTTCATGGCTGCAGTCACCATCTGCAGTGATTTTGGAGCCCCAGAAAATAAAGACTAACACTGTTTCCACTGTTTCCCCATCTATTTCCCATGAAGTGATGGGACCAGATGCCATGATCTTCGTTTTCTGAATGTTGAGCTTTAAGCCAACTTTTTCACTCTCCTCTTTCACTTTCATCAAGAGGCTTTTTAGTTCCTCTTCACTTTCTGCCCATAAGGGTGGTGTCATCTGCATAACTGAGGTTATTGATATTTCTCCCTGCAATCTTGATTCCAGCTTGTGCTTCTCCCAGCCCAGCGTTTCTCATGATGTACTCTGCATAGAAGTTAAATAAACAGGGTGACAATATACAGCCTTGAGTACTCCTTTTCCTATTTGGAACCAGTCTGTTGTTCCATGTCCAGTTCTAACTGTTGCTTCCTGACCTGCATATAGGTTTCTCAAGAGGCAGATCAGGTGGTCTGGTATTCCCATCTCTTTCAGAATTTTCCATGGTTTATAGTGGAAAATCCCATGGACGGAGGAGCCTGGTAGGCTGCCATCCATGGGGTCGCGAAGAGTCGGACACGACTGAGCAACTTCACTTTCACTTTTCACTTTCATGCATTGGAGAAGGAAATGGCAACCCACTCCAGTGTTCTTGCCTGGAGAATCCCAGGGACCGGGGAGCCTGCTGGGCTGCCGTCTCTGAGGTCACACAGAGTCAGACACGACTGAAGTGACTTAGCATAGCATAGCATATAGTGATCCACACAGTCAAAGGCTTTGGCATAGTCAATAATGCAGAAATAGATGATTTTCTGGAACTCTCTTGCTTTTTCAGTGATCCAGCAGATGTTGGCAATTTGATCTCTGGTTCCTCTGCCTTTTCTAAAACCAGCTTGAACATCTGGAAGTTCATGATTCACGTATTGCTGAAGCCTGGCTTGGAGAATTTTGAGCATTACTTTACTAGCGTGTGAGATGAGTGCAATTGTGTGGTAGTTTGCGCATTCTTTGGCATTGCCTTTCTTTGGGACTGGAATGAAAACTGTCCTTTTCCAGTCCTGTGGCCACTGCTGAGTTTTCCAAATTTGCTGGCATATTGAGTGCAGCACTTTCACCACATCATCTTTCGGGATTTGAAATAGCTCAAATGGAATTCCATCACCTCCACTAGCTTTGTTCGTGGTGATACTTCCTAAGGCCCACTTGACTTCACATTCCAGGATGTCTGGCTCTAGGTCAGTGATCACACCATCGTGATTATCTGGGTCATGAAGATCTTTTTGTACAGTTCTTCTGTGTATTCTTGCCACCTCTTCTTAATATCTTCTGCTTCTGTTAGGTCCATACCATTTCTGTCCTTTATCGAGCCCATCTTTGCATGAAATATTCCCTTGGTATCTCAAATTTTCTTGAAGAGATCTCTAGTCTTTCCCATTCTGTTGTTTTCCTCTATTTCTTTGCATTGATGGAAGGCTTTCTTATCTCTCCTTGCTATTCTTTGGAACTCTGCATTCAGATGCTTATGTCTTTTCTTTTCTCCTTTGCTTTTTGCTTCTCTTCTTTTCACAGCTATTTGTAAGGCCTCCTCAGACAGCCTTTTTGATTTTTTGCGTTTCTTTTCCATGGGGATGGTCTTGATCCCTGTCTCCTATACAATGTCATGAACCTCCGTCCATAGTTCATCAGGCACTCTGTCTATCAGATCCAGTCCCTTAAATCTATTTTTCACTTCCACCGTATAATCATAAGGGATTTGATTTAGGTAATACCTAAATGGTCTAGTGGTTTTCCCTACTTTCTTCCATTTAAGTCTGAATTTGGCAATAAGGAGTTCAAGATCTGAGCCACAGTCAACTCCCGGTCTTGTTTTTACTGACTGTATAGAGCTTCTCCGTCTTCAGCTGCAAGAAATATAACCAATCTGATTTTGGTGTTAATCATCTGGTGATGTCGAGTGTAGAGTCTTCTCTTGTGTTGTTGGAAGGGGGTATGTGCTATGACCAGTGCATTCTCTTGCCAAAACTCTATTAGCCTTTGCCCTGCTTCATTCCATACTCCAAGGCCAAATTTGCCTATTACTCTGGGTGTTTCCTGACTTCCTACTTTTGCATTCCTGTCCCCTATAATGAAAAGGACACCTTTTTTAGTGTTCGTTCTAAAAGGTCTTGTAGGTCTTCATAGAACCATTTAAGTTCAGCTTCTTCAGCATTACTGGTTGGGGCATAGGCCTGGATTGGCTTACCTTAGTTACCATTATATTTTCAGTCATGGTTCAATAAATATTTATTAGGAAAGCAAATATTAAAATAATCAAATAACTAAATGGATAAGTAAGGATTGGATAAAATTTATTTAATGTGAAAATTGAAATATTATATCATAAGTAGGATATTAATATTTCTCAACTTCAGGTAAGTCTATAAGAAATATTTTCAAACACTATCAAAAGAGTTAAAATGGTAAACAGATTTCAAAATTGTTGACAGTGCTAAAGTATATTGAATATTGATAATTGATGGAAATATTTATATTTAAAGATATTGAAAATCAAAGTTTTATGTTTTATGTATAATTACAGGAAACTAAATTGCATAAAAGTAAGAAATCAAAAAGAAATCAACCCACCAACAAAAAAAGATCTTTAATCTTGATGACTTCTGGCTAACACTAAAGTTCTTGGCCTTCTATTGTTAAAGCACTGTATTTGAATCAGTACTTTACTGAAATATAGGTAAAGCTACCATTTTAGAGAAGGGAAAATAATACAAATGGTTTTACACTGTCTATATGTCATTCCATCTTTGTAAATCAATACCTTTACAATACTTTTCTAGGATACACAAAATTTTTTTTTTTCACCACCACTTGTTAAGGGTTAAGAAATGTAATTACCAAAACTGATAAATGTTGTTGAAATCAGAATTAATAATGTAGTTATCAACATATTGGATTTCTCTGATTACAGCTTTGACATTGGTAAAAAGTGGCATCATAGGGTGATGATGTTTTCTCCTATGAACATATTTCGCATTATTTATTTACTTATTTAGCTTCAGTTTCTCTGTTTTAAATATACATCTGTCCTTTGGTATCTAGGACCCCTGCTGATATAAAAAATACACAGATGTCCAAGTCTCTTATATAAATGTAGTACTTGCATATAACCTATGCTCATTCTCCCATATACTTTAAATCATCTCTAGATCATTTATGATACCTAGTACAATGTAAATGCTATGCAAAGAGTTGCTGGGGGGTGGCAAATTCAAGCTTTGCTCTTCGGAACTTTCTGAATTCTTTTTTTAGTATGTTCCATCTAGGTTGGTTGTATCTGTAGATGGGGAACCTGGGGAGGTAGAGGGTGGAAATGATCTCCCTCTCCCTTTTCTGGGTGCTCTTTGGTGGCCTGTAATTCATTGAAGTATATTTTGTGTGGAGACTGTGTACTATGAAACTGCATATCTAAGACAGCACATCTTTTCGGAATAATCCATCTTCACAGTGATGATAGAGAATGTGATATTTCCTCCTTCTAAATCATGCTGGAACAATTCTAACCAAGAGTGATTTGTGTGTGTTGTGAAAGCCCACTAAGGAGATTTACGGGACTTCTATCATCAGAGAGCTGCTGTGTCCAGGCTCATTATGTGTGCCAGAACCCAAGTCCTGGGAAGAATGCCGTTCAGGAGTCACGATGCCCATTCTCACTCCTGGCCTTGTGTGTGGCCTCAGCTATGGAGAGTTCCAGCCAACTGAACTCATTAGGGCAAATTTAATAAATTTCCAGGGCTCCAGAATTCTTCAAATGTGCCTCAGGATCTCTATGTAGGGTGCCTTAGATGCTTAAGCATAGAGTTATAGATCCACATCCGTGACTAAACTGGGCCAGCTTAATTTTTTTAATCTTACATAGTTGCAATTCAGGTAGAATTTTATTTGAACAAAGAGTTGGACAACTTTGATATCCTCAGACTTAAAATAAGACAGAAGCTCTCAGATTTTTAGACTATAAGATCACACAATGATCTTAGTTGTAATTTAAATATCAAATGAAAATTATGGTCACTATAGGTTCAAAGCTTTTATTTTGCTATGACTTTGGGGAGTCCTGTGTTGAAGATACTGAAATTTTAGTGTAATGTTAGTCATCAAACCTAGAAAGAAAGGGGGCTTATAGTTGTTGACACTACTATTATGTTAACAGTCTCATTTTTACTTGCTTATTTGTTTTCGGAGAAGGCAATGGCAACCCACTCCAATACTCTTGCCTGGAAAATCCCATGGACAGAGGAGCCTGGTAGGCTGCAGTCCATGGGGTTGCAAAGAGTCAGACATGACTGAACGACTTCACTTGTTTGTTTTAGATGAGAAATGTGTATCGCTAGGCAATGAATCAATTTGTCTAGTATCACAGTGATTAGATAATATTAGGCATGATTTGAAGAATTATGATACTATAACTCTTTTACTACCCTAGATCATCTTAAACAAGGAATTCTATTGACATTATCAGAAACACAGACTTATTATTTATGTACCACTTAGGAAAACCATGGAATGTTCTCTTTGATATCATCATTAAGAGCATTTTAAAAGTTTAATGTACTAGGCCAGGATGAGCAAAATAAAGAAGAGAAAAGAGGGATTTCCTGGATTCTTTCCTACAAAATATGTACAGAGTCAACCCCTTGTATCCTGAGTGAAGAAATAAAATAACTTCAGAGCACAAACTTTGTGCCAGGCAGCCAAGAAGCTAAGTGGTAAAAAAAATCTGCCTGCCAATACAGTGAGACACAGGAGACATGGCTTCAATCCCTGGTGGAAGATCCCCTGGAGGAGGAAATGGCAACCCACTCTAGGATTCTTGCCTAGGAAATCCCATCTACAGTAGACACTGGTGGGCTATATTCCATAAGGTAGCAAAGAGTCAGACAAGACTTAGTGACTGAGCACAGCACAGCATTCATATGCACAGCTTCAAACATCCTCTTAACAGCCCTTCACCAATGACTAAGGGGATTAGGTATCTAACACTTCAGCTTTCTTGCTCTTTGAGTGGGGTAATTCCAAGGCACCTTCTCTACTTTTTTTCTCAGATTTTTCCAATGGGATTGAACCCCAGGTGCCTATAACAATAACCTGTTTCTTTAGGCTCCTTTAATCAATATCCTTCCTTCTTCCATGTCATTTCCTCACCCTGTGATACTCCCTGTGATCACTTCCCAGATTAACAACTTGTACTTTACTTCTTACCCCAGAGTCCTATTTCTGACGTACTCTAAATTTAAGACACTCAGTTGCTAATTCATGAAGTTGGGTTTCCTATCTAGCTTTCTCTAACTTGAAACCCATGATTTGCCAACTGTGTACTGCTGTTGTCTTTAATTGGAGAATACAGTTTTTTATAGTGTTTATGCAGTTTTTAGGCAGGTGGGATTTTTCCCAAAATCGTGGATTTAATTTTAAATTCACTTTCACAAAGCAAAACATTTTTACACAGTGTTAAGATGAAAACACACATGGGCTTCTTAAAAACGATTGAGTGTGGCAACATTCACATACGGGATCCACAGTGCTTCCTCTTGCAGTGAGAGAAAGGGAAGGTTTCTGTTACAGTCTGAAGTATCAGAGAGATTATCACATGGTGACCCTGACTTCCCTCTCAAGGCTTTGAACAGGCTTCTTGATGACCTGGGCCATGTGGACATGCTGAGTTACCTTGTGGAACAGCTTGTCGTTGGAAACCCAAGGAGTTTGTAACTACCCAAGTATAATACACAACAAATGAACTCTTTTCTCTGAAAGTTTGATTTGAACCAAGAGCAGCTACTGGCCTAAAATGTAAGAATTAAATTCAGTTTTAATAATTACAAAACATAGTAATACACAGAAATATTTTTCTAAAACAAGGAAATCACTTAACAATGTGGGGCTTAATTTAAAGTAATTGCTCTTTAAAATGGAAAGTAATATAATATGTTGAAAAATTGTAGGAGAGTAGAGAAAGTGTAACCCCACTCCAATACTCTTGCCTGGCAAATCCCATGGACGGAGGAGCCTGGTAGGCTGCAGTCATGGGGTCGCTAAGAGTCGGATACGACGGAGCGACTTCACTTTCACTTTTCACTTTCATGCATTGGAGAAGGAAATGGCAACCCACTCCAGTGTTCCTGCCTGGAGAATCCCAGGGACGGGGAGCCTGGTGGGCTGCTGTCTCTGGGGTCGCACAGAGTCGGACATGACTGAAGTGACTTAGCAGCAGCAGCAGCAGCAGAGAAAGTGTAATACATGATCCCATTATTCCTTCATACAAAATAAAATGTGTTTATTTACCTTAAAGTAAAATGAACTAAAAGACTAGCATCAGCCTTTAGTTTTATTTGTGTGTCTATTTAAAATTTGTATCAAAACAGTTTATGTTTTTTTATCCCTTTGATTTTTAAATTAACATTAATTTTATGTTTTTTTCATTATTGTTCTATGACCTGTTGGAAAATTCCGAAAATTTTACACAGACCTTAGACCCCATAATTGGACACATAGACTATAAACATATCTTAGTTATCTGAGAAAGAGTTAAAAATTATTCATTCTTTTCTTCCTGTTTCTACTTACTGTTTCCTCTTTACAAATCATCATGCTCCTAATAACTTAGGATTCAAATGTTGGGTCAATCCATAGCTCATGGGTTAATGATGGGTAGTGTGTAAAACACTTTGTAGTCCACAAGAGGTATTAAATAGATGTGAACTACTCTTAGATTCCTGTCTTACCCATCTCAGGTTTTCAGTTTCTCTTGCTGCTCTCTTAGTTCAGGTTCTTGCAGCCTCCATGCTAATTTTGCTGTTAATTCTGCAGTTTTCTCTTTTTTTGCCCTCAGCATAAAACCCAACATAAGTAAAAAATATAAAAGACCATTGAACCCAAGTTTTTGATTCAAATGAACTCAGCCAGGGTTGATTCCAGCTTTGATTTGTCTCAGCTATATGAAATTGAGAAGTAGCTTACCTGCTCATAACCTCAGTTTTCCCTTCTATGAAATGCGGGCAATAATACCTAATTATCAAGTTTTGTCAGGATTCATGATGACATACATTAAGTGCTCATCACAGTGCATTATAAAGCAAATGCTTCTGGAAGAATAAATATTTCTATGAATGGAGTCTTCTCTCTTTTTTAGCTAAAGTTGCCACTTGACTGAGGGTGGATGTTTTTATAATAATCCCAGTACCAATCCAAAGATCTGTCTTATATGACTTGGGGAAAAGAGAATTTCAGGCTATACTACAGCTTCCAAACCAATCATATGATCCTTGCTTTTGAAGATATATAAGTGAGGAATAGCTTTGTCATTCTCACATTTGAAAAGAAGAAAAAAAAAAGCATGGTGAGAACCAGCAAAAACAACAACAACAACAAAAAATTATAAAATTCCTATAGCAAGAGAAGGCAAAGACATTTATTTAACTCTCTTGAATCAAATATTCTGAAAATAATCTGAATACAACCCATTTGATCAATAAGAGTGAGGCCCAAAACTCTGGGAAGTGGCGTTTTTCTTCTCTAATTTTAATTTCATCTTCATAGTCCTTAAATGAAATTGGATGAATTACAGCAGCTGAAAAGATGAACTGGCTGTTAGTTTCTGTAAGAAAGACCGATGACAAAAATTGGTCTGGACAAAAATACCAGTTATAATCACCAGCCAACTGGTAAGGGGGAGGAAGTGCTATTCATCCCTAATTCCAACTGTTAATTACCTAAAAATATATACATTTCTTACTTATATTTTTGGCATATCATGATTTAATCAAAACATGGTCTGTCATAAGTTTAAGAAAAGCATACTCAATTTATAGGGCATCTTTTAACAGTATAATATTCCTGATGATTCAGTGCAATAAAATATAAAAGAGTGACAGGAGAATATACAATATGTAGTGTTGTTAATATACAATATGTAGTGTTGTTAATATAAATATCCTAAATTAGGTACCAGTTGACAAAATGCTATACTTATTCCTAACCTATTTTACAATTTGTATGATGAAATCTGAGCTGTTTGGCAGAGGTGTTCTGTAGGGTTAGGCAGAGATGGCAATTACTGGTGCTTGGAAGTAATATCCAGGATCCTCAGGTAGAAAATAAACTCAGTGCTAGATCCATGATGAGGAATCTACATTTATACATATATTAAAGTATCTGTTAGAACACACCTTTTATTGTTTATAACATGTAGGTCAAAACAGCTTTTTTCTTTGTCTCCATTTCTTGTCTGTGAAGTGGAATAATAGAAAAATAGTAAGTTCAAATAATATTAACCTTATTAATGTTTCAAGTGATTAGAATTAATCAAGTGCTTCACTTAATGTTCCAAGAACTACTTAGATGGCATCAGGTTAAACCTCACATTATTTATTTACTTGTACTTAAATGGGCTTCCCTGGTGGCTCAGCTGGTAAAGATGCCTGCTGATCCCTGTGTTAGGAAAATCTCCTGGAAAATGAAATACCTAATTCCATGGACTGTATAGTCCATGGGGTTGCAAAGAGTCAGACACAACTGTGCGACTTTCACTTTCATTTTGATACTTAAATGTAAGTATACTTCAGTTCAGTTCAGTTCAGTCGCTCAGTATGTCCGACTCTTTGCGACCCTGTGAACTGCAGCACCAGGCCTCCCTGTCCATCACCAACTCCCGCAGTCCACCCAAACCCATGTCCATTGAGTTGGTGATGTCTTCCGACCATCTCATCCTCTGTCGTCCCCTTCTCCTCCTGCCCTCAATCTTTCCCAGCATCGGGGTCTTTTCCAATGAGTCAACTCTTCGCATGAGGTGGCCAAAGTATTGGAGTTTCAGCTTCAACATCAGTCCTTCCAATGAACACCCAGGACTGATCTCCTTTAGGATGGACTGGTTGGATCTCCTTGCAGTCCAAGGGACCCTCAAGAGTCTTCTCCAACACCACAGTTCAAAAGCATCAATTCTTCTGTGCTCAGCTTTCTTTATAGTCCAACTCTCACATCCATACACGACCACTGGAAAAACCATAGCCTTGACTAGACAGACCTCTGTTAGCAAAGTAATGTCTCTGCTTTTGAATATGCTGTCTAGGTTGATCATAACTTTCCTTCCAAGGAGTAAGCATCTTTTAATTTTGTAGTATATTAAGTAAATGGCAACCCACTCCAGTTTTCTTGCCTGAAGAATCCCATGGACAGAGGAGCCTGGCGAGCTATAGTCCATGGGGTTGCAAAGAGTTGGACATGACTGAGCAACTAACACACTAAGTATAAATTTATTATATGTAAACTACCCAGTATTCAAGCTTGTTTTATACTCCTGTCTTCGTCTGTAGAACTGGGGACACCAAAGCACAGTGAGATTAAGAAACTTGCTCAGTGTTGTGCCGTCATCAGAGATGAACGCTGTATGTGAACACAGGAAGTGAGACACACAATCCTGCCATCTTAACCATTCCATCATACAGACTTCGCTACAGGGAGTATATCAAGAAAAAGGAATTGCAATTGTAAGTATAGTTGTTATTACCTAGGAAAATGATGAACATTGTTGCTGAAGTTGGCAGGATTTCAGCCTATCATAGAAATGCAGATTTTGCTAAAACATAGAATCATTACACATATCTAGGAAAGATTCCACTAAGAAAAGACTATTCAGCTGGCCCTTGGAAAGTGCACAGACTTTGAAGGTGAAGGTGGATAGTGTCCTCCTTAATTTGGGTTGCTGTAACAGAATTTCTCTGAATGAGTGGCTTGAAAATGACAGAAATTTACTTTGAATCATTGTGGAGCCTGGAAAGTCCAAGGCCAGGGTGCCAACAGATTCAGTATTTGGTGAGACCTGCTTCTGATTCATAGGCAGCCTTCTTGCTGTGTCATCACATTATACATGGGGTAAAAAACTCTCTGGTGTGTCTTTTATAAGGGAATTAATTCTGTCCATGGGAGCCTCTCTCATGACTTGATCATTTCCCAAGGACTCTGCCTCCTAATACTATCCCACTCAGTTCAGATCAGTTGCTCCGTTGTGTCTGACTCTTTGAAACCCCATGGACTACAGCATTCCAGGCTTCCCTGTCTATAACCAACTCCCAGAGCTTGCTTAAACTCATGTCCATTGAGTTGGTGATGACATCCAACCATTTCATCCTCTGTCATCACCTTCTCCTCCTGCCTCCAATCTTTCCCAAAATCAGGGTGTTTTCTAGTGAGTCAGTTCTTCACAGCAGGTGGCCAAAGTATTGGAGCTTCAGCTTCAACATCAGTCCTTCCAATGAATATTCAGGACTGATTTCCTTAAGGATTGACTGGTTTGATCTCCCTGCAGTCCAAGTGATTTTCAAAAGTCTTCTCCAACACCATAGTTCAAAAGCATCAGTTTTTTAGTGCTCAGCTTTCTTTATAGTCCAACTCTCACATCCATACACAACTACTGGAAAAACCATAGCTTTGACTAGATGGACCTTTTTCAGCAAAGTAATGTCTCTGCTTTTTAGCATGCTGTCCAGTTTGGTCATAGCTTTTCTTCTAAGAAGCAAGTGTCTTTTAATTTCATGGCTGAAGTCACCATCTGCAGTGATTTTGGAGCCCAAGAAAAGAAAGTCTGTCACTGTAGAATTTCACCATATAGATTTTGGAAGGATTTCAAACATTCAGTCCATAATAGGCAGGTATGCTTGTCAGAGGCACAAGGAAAGTAGAAAACCTATAAGCAAGGTGAAAAGACAGCCTTCAGAATGGGATAAAATAATAGCAAGTGAAGCAACTGACAAATAATTAATCTCAAAAATATACAAGCACATGATGTAGCTCAATACCAGAAAAATAAATGACCCAATCAAAAAATGGGCCAAAGAACTACACAGGTATTTATCAAAAGAAGACATACAGATGGCTAACAAACACATGAAAAGATGCTCAACATCACTCATTATCAGAGAAATGGAAGTCAAAACCACAATGAGGTACCATCTCACACCTGTCCAAATGGCTGCTATCAAAAAGGCTACAAACAATAAATGCTGGAGAGGGTGAGGAGAAAAGGGAACCCTGTTATACTATTGGTGGGAATGCAAGCTAGTACAGCCACTATGGAGAACAGTATGGGGATTCCTTTAAAAACTGGAAATAGAACTGCCATACAACCCAGGAATCCCATTGCTGGGCATACACATCGGGGAAACCAGAATTTAAAGAGACACATGTACCCCAGTGTTTATCACAGCACTGTTTACAATAGCTAAGACATGGAAGCAACCTAGATCTCCATCAGCAGACCAATGGATAAGACAGCTGTGGTACATATACACAATGGAATATTACTCAGCTAATAAAAAGAACACATTTGAATGAGTTCTAATGAGGTGGATAAAACTGGAGCCTATTATACAGAGTTACGTAAGTCAGAAAGAAAAACACCAATATAGTATATTAACAGGTACATATGGAATTTAGAAAGATGGTAATGATGACCCTATCTGCAAGACAGCAAAAGAGACACAGATATAAAGAAAAGACTTTTGGACTTTGTGGGAGATGGTGAAGGTGGGATGATTTGAGAGACTAGCATTGAGACATGTGTGTTACCATATGTGAAATAGATCACCAGTCCAAGTATGGCAAAAACCACTACAATATTTTAAAGTAATTAGCCTCCAATTAAAATAAATTAACTAATTAAAAAAAAGAAAACCTATTATTTTTTTCATGTAAAGGGAGCAATTATTTCATTGGTAGAGAGTTAGGAAAAGACTGATGTGACTAGAAATTTGAGAAACTCACTTCAGCAGATTCTAGAACATGATGCTGTGGTATATCGAAGAGGAGGGTCTATGAGAATTTGACACCAAATAATGAAATATAAAGATCAGAACACTGGAGCTTTACCATGAATAGTCCAATGGTTAACCAACTTTTTAAATGGCAAGTGGGAAAAGAGAAGTGAGGGATGATGATAGGACCCACTGACATTTTTACATCTGTGGTTTTCACAATGTTGAAATTTGGATTAAAGGAAAGAGATTCTGTTGGCAAGGGGAACCAGCCAGTGATATGATTTCTCCTTCCATTTGGCTCTCCTGTAGACTAATGTAACTCTATTTCTGGTCAATGGGGATCTCTGTTGTTTTTAAGATCTCTCAGTTACATTTCTTCAGCTTTATAAGGCTTAGAGAAATCTTCCAGAACACTGAGTTCTGTGCTCATTATGAAACTGTCAAAAGTGATTTTGTTTTGCTGTAATGTGTGGGATGCTACAGAAAAACACATTATCAACTGGTACAAAAAGACGCCCTAATAGGAAAAAAAAAAAAAAAACACGGTACAGGGATGGAGATGGATAGTTTTCAAGGTAGTGAGCTCCCTGATAGCACAGGACTGCACGGTAAAGTAAAGATGGGATAGTTTGTGTTAAGAATCATCTTAAAGTGTTAGTCGCTCAGTTGTGTCTGACTCTTTGCAACTCCAAGGACTGTAGCCTGTCAGGCTCCTCTGTCCCTGGGATTCCTCAGGCAAGAACATGGAAGTGGGTTGCCATTCCCTTCTCCAGGGGATCTTCCTGACCCAGGGATTGAACCCAGGTCTCTTGCGTTGCAGGCAGATTCTTTACCACTGAGCCACTGGGAAGCTCAAGAATCATATGCGAACCTTGTTATAAATTTAAATTCTAGCTTCCCTGGTGGCTCAGCACTGAAGTATTTACCTGTCAACGTAGGAGACACAGGTTTGATCCCTGGGTCAGGAAGACCCCCTGGAGAAGGAAATGGCAACCCACTCCAGTATTGTTGCCTGGAAAACCCCATGGACAGAGGAGCCTGGTGGGGTACAGTCCATGGGGTCACAAAAGAGTCAGACACAAGTTAGTGACTAAACAACAACATTCAATCCTAGAGACTTAGTAAGTCTTGGTGGGTCCCAGAGATATTTATGTTTAGAGGGCTCTCAGTGTTTTCGACTAATCTAGGCTGTTGACTCACTTTTAAGACACGACAATCTTGATGTTATCTTTTTTCTTTTAAGACTATTAATAAATCTTAATTACTCACTGGAATGAGCCTTTCAGATCCTGGGCAACCAATTTGGAACCCAATGACAGCAGACAGAGGTACCATGTAGGATGGTGGTGGTGATGATGATTTCTGAATAGAACTTACACTAAGTTTTTCTTCTTTGAAACTATTTTAAGCTTCAGTCTAAAACTTGTGACGTATGGTCAAATTATGAAATTTTAAAGGGTTTTTTTTTTCCCTCCCAAAACAAGAAATTTAAAACAGGATCATTTATACTAACGAGTCTGGAAGCATGAAAAATTGATTAAACTCTTAATTGTATCTTTGCTTCACACTTAGAATGTATGAAAGACGGCAGAGATCTTGGTTGTGCAGTCTTTGTGGTGGGCTCCCATTCTACAATCAGGAGGTTTGTGAAATTGTTAGTATCCTACAGTATTATTCCTTTCCAGTCAAAAGAAGAGACTCAGAACAAAGATTTCTGACTTGGGTATGGATACAGCATTTGGGAAGAATAACAGGAAAATGCTGAATTTGGGGGTTGGTTAAAAGTCAATTCAAGTTGAGTGAAATTGATCAACTTTGGAATCACTAAATGGCAGTTACCTACCTTTGCCTCTGGGCACTTTTCTCTTGCCTTTGAATGTGCTATCACTTGCAGTGGAGTGTACTCTTGATTTTCAAACCTAGGCCTGTTAACAGTCTCACCTGGGAAACCTTTGCTACATGAGGTCAGAGTAGACATTGCTTATTATTTTCTGGCCAGCAGAACTGTGTTTGGATTCCAGTTAGGTTGTGGTCACTTATAAGATTCCTCATCCCATAAGAACACTAAAATTCTCTAAGAATCAGATGATTTGTCTGTGAAACGAGAATAATAAAACTGTTTTTGTGGGAGTTCCCTGATCAGTTCAGTTCAGTCGTTCAGTCATGTCCAACTCTTTGCAACCCCATGAACCACAGCACACCAGGCCCCCCTGTCCATCACCAACTCCCAGAGTCCACCCAAACCCATGTCCATTGAGTCAGTGATGCCATCCAACCATCTCATCCTCTGTCATCCCCTTCTCCTCTTGCCCTCAATCTTTCCCAGCATCAGGGTCTTTTCTAATGAGTCAACTCTTCGCATCATGTGGCCAAAGTATTGGAGTTTCAGCTTCAACATCAGTCCCACAAATGAACACCCAGGACTGATCTCCTCTAGGATGGACTGGTTGGATCTCCTTGCAGTCCAAGGGACTCTCAAGAGTCTTCTCCAGCACCACAATTCAAAAGCATCAATTCTTTGGTGCTCAGCTTTCTTTACAGTCCAACTCTCACATCTATACACAACTACTGGAAAAAACCATAACCTTGACTAGACAGACCTTTGTTGGCAAAGTAATGTCTCTGCTTTTGAATATGCTATCTAGGTTGGTCATAACTTTCCTTCCAGGGAGGAAGAGTCTTTTAATTTCATGGCTGCAATCACCATCTGCAGTGATTTTGGAGCCCAGAAAAATAAAGTCAGCCACTGTTTCTATTGTTTCCCCATCTATTTGCCATGAAGTGATGGGACCGGATTCCATGATCTTAGTTCTCTGAATGTTGAGCTTTAGTCATTAGTATTCTGGTTTGTCACTACCGGGACTCATATTCAATCCCTGGTTAGGGAACTGAGATCCCTCAAGCCACACAGTGTGGCCAAAAATATTTTTTATTTAAAAAGAACAAAACATTCTTGTACTGTGAATTTAATTAAAATATCATCCAGGATTGGAAATTTCTTGATGTTTTCCAGGTATCATTAATAGCTACAAACATATATGGAGTTATGCAAACAGACTATATTTTGTTTTTCCCCTAATGTTCAAGTGATGACTAATTTTCATTTTTTGGTCAATTTGACAAATATTTGAGTGCTTATATTAAATCTATACTTCTAAGTGGATTCACCTAGAGGAATCTGAAAAGAAGGTCCACTTTTAAACAGACACACAATGTCCTTACTCTCTTGATGAATGAGAGATGTGATGAATAAGAATGCACATAAGAAGATGTCAGAGGAATCTATTATTATCATCTGTTGATTAGTTGGTTTCTAATTTTTTTTCATAATTTTATAAGAGGATTGTATTATGACAAAGCTGCTGTCCCAGTTACATGCATCTGACTATTCCCTCCATGCTTGATTCCCTCACAAACACAGTACTGACTTCAACTCTGGTAGTGTTATCTAACAGCTTTAAAGGCTCTTCTTGGCCTTTGGTAGGCAACAGACCATTGTTTCACTCACGGGAATAGCTGTTGGCAGAAAGAAGAGTCATCACACTGCATCATAAGTGGAAAGAAATCAATATTCATGTTAGATAGTTGTTCTAAAGTTTCAAATAATTTAAAAACAAAATAAAACATATATGTATATATATACATATGCACACACACACACACACACACACACACACACACACATATATATATATATATACAGGTAAAAAGTCACCTTCCAATGCAGAATACAGGAGATACAGAGACAAGGGTTCCATCCCTGTGTCAGGAGGATCTCCTGGAGGAGGGCATGAAAACGCACTCCAGTATTATTGCCTGGAGAGTCCCATGGACAGAGGAGCCTGGAAGTCTACAGTCCATAGGGTCAGTCCCAAAGATACAACTGAAGCGACTTCACATGCATGAACACCTGTATGCGTGTGTATGTGTGTATACACACGCATACAGTTATATTGTCTTTTTTTTAAGGATGACCATGTTATTTAATCAAAAATTGTCTTCAAAATTTAGTTTTGAGACACAAGATCAGAGATATTATTTAAAAAACTACTTTTGAAACAGGCAGCCTTGCTTCAGATCACACTTAGCTCAACATAAACAATCCTCTCATGTCTATTAGCTTCACCTCTGATTTTTTTCTATTCTCTACCCCACTGCCTATTGCAGAAACTTGTATGAAGTACATCAGTGAGTTCCCTTGTCTATGATTCTGGGGCTGGATTAGGACCTTAGGGAGTCTGGCAGGAGACAAGAGGTAGAAAAGAAACTGAGTGGATTTAGGTCCCTGGATTCCTTTTTGCAGGGTTATCTTGAGCTTGCTTTGTCCTCTGCTCAAGGTCCTTGGTTTTCCCAAGGTGAGCTTTGTAACACAATTCCATATTTCAGTTACTGCTTGTTGCCTTTGTCTCTTCAGATCCAGAGATAGTAACAGCTCTCCTATTACTAGCCCAGGTTTTTGCAACATTCGTTGTGGTTATCCTACCACCCACACTCCAATATATGGTCCCTTTTTAGATAAACTTTCCTCAAATTATCCTAATTTGAGCATAGCATCTGTTTCCTGTTGAATTGCTGACAGTTCCAACTATCACCAGTAAAAGCATTCATTCACATACATTAAGTGATTCAGAATAGAGGTAGTAGAAAGCATATCAGAACTAGAAGTTTGGGATTCAAATCTGGGTATACTTTTCATAAATGTGTGCCTGAGGTAAAGTATTTGGACTCTATAAATTTAAATCTCTCGTGTGCCAAATGGGGATAATAGTGAGTCAACTGCATAATAAAAGCATGAACCAAAGATATTCTATGTAGAAAACAATCTACATGAGGCATGAAAACAGTAACCCAGTGTGTTGGTCTTGGTGGCTACATTAGTGGTCATTACGTGGCACACACTCTTGATTTCATCGGCTGTATAACATTAATAAACTAAGTGTTCTTAATTTGCATCTCATACCTATGATTCCAATTTGGAATACAGGTTAATATGTCTAAGAGTAAGTTCAGATCAGTTCAGTCGCTCAGTCGTGTCCGACTCTTTGTGACCACATGAATTGCAGCACGCCAGGCCTCCCTGTCCATCACCAACTCCCGGCTGCTGCTGCTGCTAAGTCACTTCAGTCGTGTACGACTCTGTGCGACCCATAGACGGCAGCCCACCAGGCTCCCCCATCCCTGGGATTCTCCAGGCAAGAACAGTGGAGTGGGTTGCCATTTCCTTCTCCAGTGCATGAAAGTGAAAAGTGAAAGTGAAGTTGCTCAGTCGTGTCCGATTCCTCGCGACCCCATGGACTGCAGCCTACCAGGCTCCTCAGTCCATGGGATTTTCCAGGCAAGAGTACTAGAGTGGGGTGCCATTGCCTTTTCTAACCAACTCCCGGAGTTCACCCAAACTCATGTCCATTGAGTCGGTGATGCCATCCAGCCATCTCATCCTCTGTCGTCCCCTTCTCTTCCTGCCCCCAATCCCTCCTAGCATCAGGGTATTTTCCAATGAGTCAACTCTTCACATGAGGTGGCCAAAGTACTGGAGTTTCAGCTTAGGCATCATTCCTTCCAAAGAATACCCAGGGCTGATCTTCTTTAGGATGGACTGGTTGGATCTCCTTGCAGTCCAAGGGACTCTCAAGAGTCTTCTCCAACACCACAGTTTGAAAGCATCAATTCTTCTGCACTCAGCTTTCTTCACAGTCCAACTCTCACATCCATACATGACTACTGGAAAAACCATAGCCTTGACTAGATGGACCTTTGTTGGTAAAGTAATGTCTCTGCTTTTCAATATGCTATCTAGGTTGGGCATAACTTTCCTTCCAAGGAGTAAGCATCTTTTAATTTCATGGCTGCAGGCACCATCTGCAGTGATTTTGGAGCCCCGGAAAATAAAGTCTGTCACTGTTTCCACTGTTTCCCCATCTATTTCCCATGAAGTGATGGGACCAGATGCCATGATCTTCATTTTCTGAATGTTGAGCTTTAAGCCAACTTTTTCAGTCTCCTCTTTCACTTTCATCAAGAGGCTTTTTAGTTCCTCTTCACTTCTGCCATAAGGGTGGTGTCATCTGCATATCTGAGGTTATTGATATTTCTCCTGGCAATCTTGATTCCAGCTTGTGCTTCTTCCAGCCCAGTGTTTCTCATGATGTACTTTACATATAAGTTAAATAAAGAGATACACAAGTACCTAATATCAATAAATCAGCTGTATATGCATATGTTCTACTACTCAGAAGCCCTCGTACATTTCTTTTTCTGAAAGTGCAAATTAATAAACATTAATAACTTGTTTAAATGCCCTATACCAAAAGCTGAAAAAAAAAAAAGGTGCTAGTATTAGAAGTCTCAATAGGTTGATGACTAATTGCCCCAGAGGGCAATTGTCACAGGATAAGGAAACATCTGTCTGTCTTGTGAAATATTACAAAACCAAGACCTCCTGTTAAAAATCTAATTAGTTTAAATGTTGCAGGTCTCTAAAGTTTGTTCATACAAAAGGCTTAGCTTTTTAAAAAAAGATAATGTATTTATTAATCAGAGCAACAATTGGTTTGGTGTGAACAATTTTGTGGCCAAACTCAACACCACCAGATATTTCCAAGCAATTTTCATATGAAGAGGAAAGAAACCCAACTGAGGTATTTGTTTATCCCCAGAGACATTGAGACTGATCTCCAACTAATAGGTACAAATATAATAAAATTAAACTTTTCCTAACTTTGGGTAGTATTAGTTCCATTGTATAGTGAAAAATGTGGTTGGCAAACGTTACAAAGTGTTATTATTGATAAAAGCAGTACTCAATGAGTTCCTCCTATGTGCCTAGAACTATTTCACATGAACTTATTTTATGATGAACTATTTTACATGATCTCATTGAATGCTTGCAATATTCCTTTGAGACAGGTACTAACTCTAAATCAGAACTCTAATTCAGGCAATCTCTTACTCCATTCTTTACTATAAAGAATACTGTGGTCTTTACTATAAACCTATAGACGTATAACTGTGCTTTGTGCTCAGTTGCTCAGTCCTGTCTGACTCTTTGTGACTCCAGGGTTATATAGCCTGCCATGCTCCTCTTCCATGGGATTGTCCAGGCAAAAATACTGAAGCAGATTGCTGTTTCCTTCTCTAGGGGATATTCCTGACCCAGGGATGGAACCCAAGTCTCTTTGATCTCCTGCATTGGAAGGTGGATTCTTTACCCAGTATACCATCTGGTTTTGTTAATTACATTTCTGACTTGTACCAAAATAAAATACCTATGTTTCCACATGCAAATGAAATGTATGATCATGTTTCATTTTGTTATTGACTCTGGAGCTCCATAAATATCAGATACATCAACTTTTCAACCTAAAATGTAACTGGTCAGACCCCACCTGTCAGTGTTTCCCTGATTCTTATTTGTGCCCACTATCAGGGCTCCCTCTCCTTCGACTTTATCATGTAATGTTCCTGAGAACCACCTGTTACTGGGTACATGGAGCTGACTCTAGCATTCAGTCTTGGTGATTTCAGTGATTAATTTCTGTCCTTTTGCATGAAATGTATCTGCCCAGTTTTTATACAAATATCTATCCACAACTCTTTCTATAGGTGGGTTCTGTATATGTGTACATACAGAATATTACCCACTAACAAAGAGAATTTTACCGACTGCTTCCATGTTTACCATTTTTAATATCTAACTCCTCAGAGTCTTCCATAAAATTGACTCTCCTCTTCTTTGGCAGTACTTATTGTTTGTTCCAAGACCCCTATCATTCACAGGAATGTCAGTCCATTTCCTTCCATTCCTCAGGAATCTGATTGAGCCACTCTCACTTTAGTCAAAACTTTAGACTTTTATCCATGTTTTTATCTTTAGTAGGAAAACATCAGGCTAAATTGTTTTTCTTCATAGTCTTGCATCATAAAGCTGTTTGGGTGTTGTTGACTCCTGAAATGCAAGGCAGCTGTTAACTCCCTTAGGGCAGGGTTGTATGTATAATGAGGAAACCCAGAGTAGGGATCTCAGACCACAGCAGTGGTAGAGAGGAGGGAGGAAGAAGGAAGAGGGAAAAGGCTAGGGGTACGGGTTGAATTTAAGCACTCCTTTAAACAACTTATGGCTTTAAGAAGATGATTTGGTCCTTCTCCCAACAATTAATTCAATCTCCTACTAATAAGGTGTGAGTTTGTAGCTGACTTTAATAAAAGCTTGATATATATATGAGCCATTCTACATTAGAGATATGCAGACAACTAAAATCCCATTCATAACATGCCATTCATAAAACTACATTATTTTCCCCACCAGTGCTTCAGTCCCCTCTCTCTCTCTCTCTCAATAATTTCTATTTCCTGTTTTCAAACATTTTACCACACCTCAAGTCCTCCTCCTATTATGCAATATAAATTACCTCTCTACTTCCTATTCATCCCTAGGCTTACCTTTGGATATCTGAACATTTCTTACTGTGTGCTTTTAAAGGACAGAACATCTATTCTAGATCCAGCAAAGTAGGAACAAATCTAGGTACAGAAGGTCTAGAAACAGCTTTAGATTGTCATTCCTCTTCTTCCTTCCTCCTCTACTGGTCTCTGAGAATAAAGAAAAACATTCCCCATTAATAATGAATCGTATTATTTATTTCTTAGCAAGAAGAAAAAAGAAAATAACTGAATTGAACTTCCTTTCCTAACCCTTCTCAGAGTCATTTTAGTATAACCACAAGGAAGGTATTGTTATTCCAATATCACCACATGGGAACACACTCAGGTTAATTGATTAATACCATTGATATAATTGACTAATCTAAATCTCGTATCTAATAAAGAGCTGGAGTTGGGATGTGAACGTAGGCAGTTCTACTTCTGTCCATTTTCATTATGTACCGTGTTACAGATCCATAAAGATAATCAAATATTCCATATGAGCTAGGCAAAAAATAGTAATGTTGAGAAATATCTAGAATTGGTTAAGACATGTCCTAGTTTCTTACACATCATGCAGAATACATCTGGAAAATAAGAGAACATTACATGGTTAGAGGTAATTCCCACACTAGAATGGCTCTTTCCCTAACTGCATTAGATAGTTTCTGCATCATGATAAGAAAAGGTTTTAGAAGTTCCTGAGCTTTAGAGTGATAGTGGTCTTTAAATTCTGTCTTAAATTGTACAAGTTTTATGATTTTTATCAAATACTTTCTTAGAGTTTCAGTTTCTATGTGTATTAGAAACAGATAAAAACCTGTCTTGCAGTCCACTTTTTTTTTTTACCTGAAACATTTTTACTTTGCCTTCAGAAACCCACAGCAGTTCTTCAGCAGTCTTCTCTATATCTTTGACTTCTCCTCCAAACATTTCCCTTTCCTTTAAGGATCTTCCCTGATGACCTCTTTCGTATCTCTTTTACCACTGGACAGAAAGATTAAGTAGTTCTTAGTGAACTTTATGGCTGCTTCCTAGCAATTATCCCATCCCCTCCCTGAAAGCCACAGAGCTTAAACATCATGCCATCATGTCAAGCTGTACTCTTGTCCTCTATGTTAGTCATCTTCAGCTTACTCATCATTCCCCTTCACTGCTTGAAGATATTAAACCCTGGCTCACTGTCTCTATCCTGATCGCAACTGCACTCAAAATTCTTAATGACTGATTACCTGTGTAAATAATCCTATCAAGACCCCTGCCTCTCAGTTTTTCCACTTATTCTGTAATCTAACCTTCAACCTTACATGTGCCATCCATGCTCATAATACTGATTTTGATGTGACCAAAATATTCATCCCTTCCTTAATGGAAATTTCAAGCATTTCAACTTCTGTCCATTCTACTGAACACCCTTGAGTATACCAACTCAAATTATTTTTCACTCCACCGAGGTTTTTAATACTTCGACAATATTGTTCTTTAATTTTTTCTCATTTCACATTCTTACTTGACTTCTTCCAACTTTAGATTCTGTGGTTGATCATTATCATTATACTGTCAACTCCATTATTCCCACCCCCTGGCCCTGACTTTGAATACTCTGTTGCTTAGCCCAGACATTAGTTCATTCATCTACATTCTTGCAGCTTAATGTAAATGTGGGAGGAAAGGAGACACACAAAACCATGCTGAATGGTCTCACTTAAAATCCACCATGTGAAACTCAAACCAGGTTCCAGTGCTGCCAGGCAGCCCTACTGTGTTCCCCTAGTCCATTTTCTCTTCCATTTCCTGTATCATACTCCTCTTTTCTCAAACCTTTATTATCCTTTTCCTCATCCTACTCTCAGCAGATGACTTACCTCATCCAACGTGATGACTTTAAATACTGTGTTTGAACATCTAAATATTTACCTATTTGGATCTAGTCACTAACCTCAAAACAAGTGTATCCAACGTCCTACCCTTATTGAAAGCTGAACACCTGGCTTCTCATCTTTCCAAACCATCTCCTTATCTCCCTTCTCAGTTAATAATAACTTAATTTGGTGTTTCTCGACCATAACCCTTGAAGTCATACCCAATTTCTCTCATTCTATCCCCCTTGCATTTAATACATCATCAAATCATATCATCTGCTTTTGTCTTTGAAATTTACTTGGTATCTGACCACTTCTCATAGTATTCTCTGTCCTCTAGATGGAATTTAGTTGTCCTTTTTTCTTCTTCTCAATACCCATTGGTCTATTTTCAATCCCAAAGCAAGAATGACCTTTCTATTAACAAAACACATCGGTTATTTCCATTGCACAGCCTTCCAGTAACTTTCTGTCCTATTGGGTAAAATAAAAATCCTTACACTTTCCTATAAGGGTATGGTCTTTCTCTACACTTTGATCTTATCTCCTACAACTCTCTCTTTTACTCATTTACTCTACACACTAAGACGACTTTCGGAGAAGGCAGTAGCACCCCACTCCAGTACTCTTGCCTGGAAAATCCCATGGATGGAGGAGCCTGGTAGGTTGCAGTCCGTGGGGTCGCTAGGAGTCGGACACGAGTGAGTGACTTCACTTTCACTTTTCACTTTCATGCATTGGAGAAGGAAATGGCAACCCACTCCAGTGTTCTTGCCTGGAGAATCCCAGGGACGGGTGAGCCTGGTGGGCTGCCATCTGGGGTCACAGAGTCAGACATGACTGAAGCGACTTAGTGGCAGCATGACTATTTTGCTATTTCTCCAAATATTAGCACTTAATCCTAGGGAACATGCTCTATATTTATTAATTTTTAAGTTATCAGCCTTCCCATCCATCTCCACCCCTGTTACTGATTATAAACTTCATGTGAGCTAGATAAAAACTGTGCATCTTCACTGATGTATCTCCAAAATCAAGGACAGTGCCTGCCTACTACATAATAGATGCTTAACAAATATGTGAGTGAATTAATCAGTTCCAAAATTAAATGTGATGCTTATGTAATTTTGACTGTTGTCTGCTTTTATTTTTACCTCCTGTGAAAAGTATCCATCTACATTTTGCAGATAGAAAAACAGAATATCAGCTTAACTGATTTTAACGAAGGATGTTCTCTCTTTTCCTAGTTCACATTAATAGTATCATTAATACTATTGATAATAATATATATGTTACTATTAATAGTAATACACACACACACACACACATATCCTAGACCCAGTAAAATTTAGGTGGGTATTTGCAGAGTGTTTAATTGGTTGCCTTTATGATTTTGTTTAGAGGGAACCTGTGTTACACACTTGACTCAATCTTGAAGTCCTTTAGGATACCTAACCCTTGTTTATTAATTTCTTCTTTTTCACTTTGCATAGAACTCTTCTAAATTCTTTTTCCATCCACTTGCTACAATATTCCAACCAACCTATCAAAGTAATCAGGATTCAGTCTTATCTTATACCTTTACAGTATCAAATCCTGAGGTATTAAGTGATTATGGAGTGGTTTGTATCTGTCCAGTTATTGGTGGTGGTTTAATTGCTAAGTTGTGTCTAACTCTTTGCAAGACCATGAACTATAGTCTGCCATGCTCCTCTGTCCATGGGGTTTTCCAGGCAAGAATAATGGTGTGGGTTGCCATTTCCTTCTCCAGGGATTTTCCCCACCCAGAGATCAAACCTGGGTCTGTAGTTATTGCTGCTCTGCAAATAAAAGTGTACCTTTGGGCCTTGCTATTGGAAGGTTAAATGGTAAATTGCTCTCTTATAGATAGTGGGAATGGGAGTGCCAGTTGTCAAGGAAGGATGTTGTGCAGGGGAGCTTCCACCAAAGGCTGTAGCAGTTTATCTTGTAGAGTGTCTAAATTAATATCTTGCCAAAATAAGAAACAATATTCTTTCCAAACCTCTACTGGGTCTATATGAGAATTTGTGGTAACTTCTAATAGTGCTGAATTTCACAGAAACTACTCATCTTTAACCTTTCCCTTATTATGCTAAGAAGCATCCTTACCATCTCCTCATTCAGTCCTCTTAGTTATTGCATGAACCATCCTACATTAACTGGTGATAAGTAGTGTCATATCCAAATTGTTTCCTTTGGAACTCAGAGGAGAAAATATTAATCCTCCCAGCTATACTCATTATATTCCCATTTAAACAAATATTAAGAAAATGTTTTTCCCTTTCTTTTCTACTTGCGTGTATTAAGTCAGTTATTTTACATTCATTATCACTGAACAGACTCATGGTAAATACACAATAGAAACCATTGCCCATGAAATTGCCACCTACCTAACTGCCCAAATGTCTCTAATACCCACTTTGCTTTTATTGACACCATGTCTGATTCTGATTAATACTTTTATTTTAATTATGCCTGCAACTTTGTACATAGTTAAGGAATGTGTAAAAATCCATTGATTTTCAGGTAGAACTCTTAAAAGCAACATTACATAGAATTGTAGACCTTTTTGAATTACAAGGAATGAATATACATTTGTCATACAAAAATTGCACTGGACACAGTTATATAAAGACTTCATTCAAGACTATTGCAGCAGGGAAGGGAGATTGAACCCAACTCTGCTGAAACAAAGGATTAAGGGTTTTTGAGGGCTGGGGAGACCTAGTGGGAAAGTCCTGGAGGATTTCAGAGGGGAGCTTGGCCAGTGTGAGCAAGTCATCCGTGTTTGTTAATTGTTACTTTCAAAGTTAGGCCCCTTCCTACCATGGAGATGGGAAACAGGGACAATACTTTCCTTGATGATTACATCATTTCAAGGATTGACTTCCAGGTCCTTGAGAATGACATCCCTGGGTTGTAAAACTGGCAAGAGGCAAGGAGAAGATTTACATTTTACAGGGATGGAAGAAGACTTTACAATTGAAAATTTTCTAAAGTAAATGCTGTCAGTAAAGGGAGGTCAGTGACCTGTAGTCAGGGAATAATCCCATCTAAAGTTTATTCAATTTTAGTGGAACATGAAGAATGTCCAGGACATTTTAAAGTTCTGGTACGTTAGGCACTTTCTTTTGAATAAACTTAAAACATCCTGAACAGTAGGGAATATCTTGTACATTATATGTAAGAGAAAAAGCACTCAAAGTGAGAAGTAGCCAGCCTAATAGAGAAAAGGGGGAGGGTAGATTTTGGATTCTCTCAGGGTGCTGTAAGAAAGCCTTGTGTCCTTACCCATCACTGTCCAAGTTATTTCTTCTTTTCTCTGTATTTCATAAAATCCCTGGGGAAGCCACACAGAACGCCTCATACCACCTGTCCTACCAGCTCCACAGTGTCTACAGTACTTCCTGTAGGAAAAAGTGCTTTCTAATCTCTCCAAGATCACCTCAAGTAATCCCAGGCCTCTCCCCGCTAAACCTTCAGCCTCTTTTGGCTTCTTCCCCACCTGGAAATGATTATCCTCATGCAACTCCAGATAGTTTGCATCAAGCAGTTTTTGTTTTTTCCCTAAAACAGCAACTCAGTTAGGATCTAACGGAGTTCTTTTTAAGTGATCATCAAGAAAATCACTTTGGAGAAAAAGGTCTTGAAGTTAAAAAACAAAAATAACAAAAAGACAAGCTACAAGTGATGAGGCCTTTTGATTGGTGAGAATAAGATCAACAAAGAGAAAATTCAGTTCTTTGAGCTGACATCTCCTCCCCTTAGATTACTCCTAATGCTATAATTGTCTTGGTCTTCAGCTTTGATGAGATCTTGCAACTGGGACAAAAATCTTGCATATTGGAAAAATCATCCTCATTTTCAAAATAATTTCATAACTCTATTCAAAGTGAATGCTTGATGAAATGATTTAATTGGGCAACTTTTCATTCTGTGATAAGCTCCTATTGTATATTAGTTCAAAGATGTGGTGGATAATCATTTTTTATATATTCTGAGATTGTAGAGTGGGAAATAAGTGAGTCTGCAGTGCATTTTATTAGCACAGACCGTGATCTCAGATGACTTAGGTCAGAGCCCTATGTTTATTTCTCAAGAGAAAGTATTGGAACCTGGATAAACCATACAAATGTTATTGCATATGATTGTGTAAACTTGGCTTTGGTGAGAGTTAGAGCAATGCAACAAATATTTATTGAATGCCCATTTATTTCTTTCCTGTAATATAGCCTCCACATTCTCAACTAGAGTGATCTTTTTAAATCACAAATGTGATCTCACCACTCATATTTTAAAGACCGCCCTCTATGATAGGCTGTTTGTTAGCTATCACTTTAACTAGAGTGCCCAAACACTAGGGGTACAGTGGTCTGCCAAGGATATCCACAGTACAGGATAAGGAATTGATACTGAATTTAATTTTTCAAATATTTGAACACAATATTTATTTTTGTATAAAAACTAATCAAAATGGTTAGAATATGACATTCACACACATTTTTAAATTTTTATTTATTTATTTATTTATATTTGACATTCACACACATTTTAAGCTAAAGTAGGACATTGTATAAAACAAACAATGTTATTGATGGCATTTTGGACTATATCTCTAGTCCCCAGAGGATATGTATTCTAGCTCATCTTCTATTAGAAATACATGAATGGAAGAATTTGAGAAACAATTGACCAGAGTAAGATCCAAATTCTTCAGCAAACAATACAAAATCCTCCATTATCCAACACATTGTTCTTGCACTGTCACCATTTGGCACCTCTTGTTCACACTATGCTCCATCAATTTCAGACTTTACTTTTATGAAAGTGCAATACTTTGCTTTTATGAAAGTCATTTTACTCAGAGTATCTCCCTCTCATCCTATTCTTCCAAATACATTCCTATGTGTCCATCAATATCTTGATTGAGACTCATCTTCCCTCTTAAATGTTGCTTGAAAATTCCAAGTATAATTAATTCACTTCCATCTCTATAAAAGCATTATGACTATCATATTCCTGCACAGCAGGAATAAGACAGACATGGTTTCACTCCCAAGGAGGTTACAATCTAGAATTGGTAGACCGGCAATAAATGAGTTTGTGTCATTTTCTTCTTTGTTCACTAGTATAAAAATATGCTATGCAGTAAATAAAGCGATAAGGATTGCCAAGTTTGATTAGCCAAGAGAGTCTTGGGTAATAGCCAAGATTTGAATTTGAATAGCCAAGAGAATCTCTCTAAAAAGATACTATCTAAGCATAGATCTTTAAAGGGAGCTCAATCATACCGAGTTTAATTAAAAAGAATTGCAGCAAAGGGAAGAACTGTTGCAAAGGCCCCAGATTAAAAATAAGCTTGATTTGTGTAATAAAGAGAATAATGTGAGTATAGCTTAAGAGTAATGTCAAAACGAGGGGGTATGATGTTATGAGGGAAAAGTAGACAGAATAAGTATACAAACCAACAAAAGGAATTTGGATTTTATTCTACTTTGTTGGGCAAAACATTGAATGTTTAAGCAAAAGAGGATTATAATTTCTTTTCTTCAAGAAGAAGCTTATTTTTGCTTCTGTGTAAAGAATGGAACATAGTAGCAATGAGAATGGAGGGAAGAAACTATTCAGGAGGCTTTCAAGCACCAAAAGTGAGATAGTATCTTGGGATCAGGAAATAATAATAGACACGTGGGCATGACTTGTATATATCTTAGGTGTGTGGTATAAAGGAAAGAAAAGATGCAAAAGGAAATGCTTTATTAGCCAGGTGAATAGCTAATAATAGTTTTTCTTTGAAAGGAAAGAATGAGGAATGACAGGTTTGGAATGGGTTAGAGGGATTAAGGGTCAGAAAGAGTATTTGTCCATAGTAAGCATTCTATTGTATACACAGTCAGTGATGCCAAGTAAGAAATGTGACATATAAATCCGTGTTGAACAAATGAATGATTTATTAAAAGCTTAGCCAAAAGTTAAATAGATAAAATCGTGTTGAAGGTCAATTCACAGGAACAGAATTCTGCAAATGTCATTACATTTTAAGTCTCAACATTTGAACATCCCAATTCTTTCCCTATCACCATTAAAGTGTGCTTCTCTTAACTAGCAATTACAATATATAGATTGACCTTAGAGTTGCATTGCATTTGAATTTCTCTTCTTCTTATAGATTAACCTGGAATGTGCTCTCATGTAGCTCTGTTGTGCTAACTGGAAGGGGCTCAACTTCAGCTGTGGTTTAACCTTTCTCCTGTGAATATCAAGTGTGTTTTGGTGTACACACTGGTGATGAGTTTGAAACCTATTACTAGTATGAGAATGTTTGGGGACTTCTGGCACCATTGTCCTTCCTAATACGCACTATGAGTCATCAGTGATAAGGTTGCCAAGATTACACAGAACCTAGATAGAGTTAAAATTGTTATCTGCAGATAACAATTGGCTGCAAAACCAAGTTTCAATTTTAACTATATCCTAATTACAAGAAAGATTATACAATATCCATGTGATAACAGAAGGGCCTTTAAGATGGCATGAAGCACAAAGTAATTCTAAGCATGAATTTAAGAATGCTTAGCCAAGAAAAACTTAAGACATAAAGAAGAATCATATAAGGGAGAGGACTATAGAGGGAAAACCACCACATAATTTACAACAGTTACCTCAACAACAAAAAATACCAACAGTAACAAAAGCAAGACTATCGAAAGTATCAACAACAGAGAGGCAGACCCAAATTAACCACTGAAAAACCTGTTACTTTCAAGTAGTGTCTTGGTGGTAAGGTTTCCCTTAGTTTCTTTATTATGTCATTTTCAACTTTATTTTTAATACCCGAGAGCATATTTTAATTCTTTCATCTCATATATCGTTTTTCCCCCATGAAGCTGTTTCTTTCTTTAGTGAACCATATGCCTTCTACACTTGAATCCACGCACATTCTGTCTGATAGTCCTTTTAGCTCACTCTGAACTTCAGGGAGGAATGAATGGCTCACAAAATAATAATATACAAAAATAAAGAGTGGATATGAAGTCACTGCCATACAGTAGTGATTTTTACATCATTAGTTTTTCCCATAAACACATAACACTTATTTATCTAGTGCCTACCTACTATCACCAAGTAATCTACTAGGTCCTTGTTCATGAATGGGTATAGCAATAAATATTAAAATGACACAAATAATCAATAACATGATTGATTTTACAAAAGAGGATGTAGAGAGTACTCTGGAAGCTTGACTTTTGGCACAAATATCTTCTTGGGACTGGGCTCTTGAATGTGAAGTTCCAAATGATTTTGCGCTATTCAAATGAAAAAAATAATAAAGCTAAAATACAGGCAAACTGGAGTGGGATAGAGAATCATTTTATCTTATATTATTAATAACTAATAACTATATATTATTTACATCTAATCAGAGGAACCACTTCCCAGATGGTCTCCAACAACCCCCCACCCCCACATAAACACACCCATCCACACACACATATCCCTCACACATGTCCAGTTGAAAACGTGAAACTTCTAACTTGAAATATGAAAAGAAAAAACAAAGAAAATAATATGGCTTCTTGGTGTGTGGAAGATTCTCCCATTCCTCTCACTGTTTCGCCTCTCCCCATACCTAACCCTCCTCTGCTTTCTGCCTCCCTCTGCCCTCCATTCCTCTCTCTCTCCTTCTACTCTTCCCTTCTTCCCTCTCTTCCTTCCATCCTTTCTTCACTTCTTCCTTTCTTTCCTCCATCTATAATATGCTAGCCACTGTGCCAGGAATTGGCATACAATATTAAACAAAATAAATGACTATTAGGATTACCTTATCTCCTCAGCATTTCACTCACATGGATATCATATATTAAAACTTCATAACCTCCAATCTTCTGAATCTGCATTTTGACCAACAGCTCAGGTAATTCTGATATTGACATTAGGCAAGTCCCCTCTTTGAGAGAAGAAAAAAAGTCTAGGTAGGTGACTAATTCTCATGTGGCCTAAATTTGCAAACTGAGCTATCTTAGCACTTTATCATCATCATCATCATTACTTTTTTTTTTTTTTTTACTATTTTTATTTGGCCTATATTTTGTGATTGGTTTAAAATCTTGTCACCTCACTGTCTTCCATCATCACCACTCCAAATACATCCAGGAAAACCTCCTGAATCAGGGCTCTCCAGGCTCTGTGGAGCTACTGCTCCAAACTAAATGAGATTATATCCCATTCCCCACAGTTCTAAAAATGACAGCAAAACCCAAGATTACTGGCTAACAGGATAATTACAGAGGAATAACACAAAATAAAATAATGCATTGTAAAATGTATTTTCAACATCTTAAACAAGTACAGAACTGTATCATCTAGCTTATTATTCCATAAAGAAATCAAACCCAGGACAGTTCATTTCAGTTCAGTCGCTCAGTCGTGGCTGACTCTTTGAGACCCCATGAACCACAGCATGCCAGGCCTCCCTGTCCATCACCAACTCCCAGTGTCCACCCAAAACATTGTCCATTGAGTTAGTGGTGCCATCCAACCATCTCATCCTCTGTTGTCCCCTTCTCCTCTTGCATTCAATCTTTCCCAGCATCAGGGTCTTTTCAAATTAGTCACTTCTTCACATCAGGCAGCCAAAGTATTGGAGTTTCAGCTTCAACATCAGTCCTTCCAATGAACACCCAGGACTGATCTCCTTTAGGGTACACTGGTTGGATGTCTTTGATTCCAAGGGACTCTTAAGAGTCTTCTCCAACACCACAGTTCAAAAGCATCAATTCTTCTGCACTCAGCTTTCTTTATAGTTCAACTCTCACATCCATACATGACTACTGGAAAAACCATAGCCTTGACTAGACGGACCTTTGTTGGCAAAGTAGTGTCTCTGCTTTTTAATATGCTGTCTAGGTTGGTCATAACTTTCCTTCCAAGGAGTAAGCGTCTTTAATATCATGGCTGCAATTACCATGTGCAGTGATTTTGGAGCGCAGAAAAATAAAGTCAGCCACTGTTTCCACTGTTTCCCCATCTATTTCCCATGAAGTGATGGGATTGGATGCCATGATCTCAGTTTTCTGAATGTTGAGCTTTAAGCCAACTTTTTCACTCTCCTCTTTTGCTTTCATCAAGAGGCTTTTTAGTTCCTCTTCACTTTCTGCCATAAGAGTGGTGTCATCTGCATATCTGAGGTTATTAATATTTCTCCTGGCAATTTAGATTCCAGCTTGTGCGTCTTCCTGCCCAGAGTTTCTCATGATGTACTCTGCATATAAATTAAATAAGTAGGGTGACAATATACAGCCTTGATGTACTCCTATTTTAATACTCCTTGACTATTCCTATTTTAAATCAGTCTGTTGTTCCATGTCCAGTTCTAACTGTTGCCTCCTGACCTGCTTACAGGTTTCTCAAGAGGCAGGTCAGGTGGTCTGGTATTCCCATCTCTTGAAGAATTTTCCACAGTTTATTGTGATCCACACAGTCAAAGGCTTTGGCATAGTCAATAAAGCAGAAATAGATGTTTTTCTGGAACTCTCTTTCTTTTTCCATGATCCAGAGGATGTTGGCAATTTGATCTCTGGTTCCTCTGCCTTTTCTAAAACCAGCTTGAACAACTGGAAGTTCATGGTTCACGTATTGCTGAAGCCTGGCTTGGAGAATTTTAAGCATTACTTTACTAGCATGTGAGATGAGTGCATATGTGTGGTAGTTTGCAATTCTTTGCCCTTGCCTTTCTTAGGGATTGGAATGAAACTGTCCTTTTCCAGTCCTGTGGCCACTGCTGAGTTTTCCAAATTTGCTGGCATATCATCTTACAGGATTTGAAATAGCTCAACTGGAATTCCATCACCTCCCCTAGCTTTGTTCGTAGTGATGCTTCCTAAGGCCCACTTGACTTCACATTCCAGGATGTCTGGCTCTAGGTGAGTGATCATACTATCGTGATTATCTGGGTCATGAAGATCTTTTTTGTAAAGTTCTTCTGTGTATTCTTGCCACTTCTTCTTGATATTGTCTGCTTCTGTTAGGTTCATACCATTTCTGTCCTTTGTAGTGCCCATCTTTGCATGAAATATTCCCTTGCTATCTCTAGTTATCTTGAAGAGATCTCTAGTCTTTCCCATTCTATTGTTTTTCTCTATTTCTTTGCTTTGATCATGAGGAAGGCTTTCTATCTCTCCTTACTATTCTTTGGAACTCTGCATTCAAATGGGTATATCTTTCCTTTTCTCCTTTGCCTTTCACGTCTCTTTTTTTCTCAGCTATTTGTACAGCCTCTTCAGATGACTGTTTTGCCTTTTTGCATTACTTTTTCTGAGGATGGTCTTGATCACTGCCTCCTGTACCATGTCATGGACCTCCGTCCAAAGTTCTTCAGGTACTCTGTCTAATGAGATCTAATTCCTTGAATCTATTTGTAACTTCCACTGTATAATCATAAGGGATTTGATTTAGATCATATCTGAATGCTCTGGTGGTTTTCTCTAGTTTCTTCAACTTAAGTATGAATTTGACAATAAGGTGTTCGTGGTCTGAGCCACAGTCAGCTCCTGGTCTTGTTTTTGCTGACTGTATAGAACTTCTCCATCCTTGGCTGCAAAGAATATAATCAATCTGATTTTGGTGTTGACCATCTGGTGATGTCCTTGTGTAGAGTCTTCTCGTGTTGTTGGAAGAGAGTGTTTGCTATGACCAATGCATTCTCTTGGTAAAACTCTGTTATGCTTTGCCCTGCTCATTTTGTACTCCAAGGCCAAATTTGCCTGTTATTCCAGGTATCTCTTGACTTCCTATTTTTGCATTCCATTCCCATTTAATGAAAAGGACACCTTTCAGGGTGTTAGTTCTAGAAGTCTTGTAGGTCTTCATAGAACCGTTCAACTTCACTTTACTGGCTGGAACTTTGACTTGGATTACTGTGATACTGAATGTCCTATATTTGTCAGTCAGTGGTATTTATATCCAATGATATTATTATGCATATAAGATTCTAAACAATGAGGTGGTCCATAAAATTATTCTCTGCTTCTCAGTTAATTCTTTAGTAAAGCAGGGAAATATGAAAAACATATCAAATAGTTTATGATATGCATTTACATAATAAGCAGCAGCTGCTATTATTAACTTATGATTGTTTTTTCTCTGTTTTGGGCCCCTTGACCTCAAGGACACTGGTTTATCCAATTCTCTATTTCCTATGTCTATTACAATTCCTTGATAACCTTGAAAAATCTTGCTATATATCATATGTGCCATTTCTAACAAATGTAAGGTGAAATCCTCAGGTATTTTTCTTAGAAAGTTTTAGAAATCATAAAATTGATGGAAGTGACTTAAAAAGTGATGGGCCTAAGTAGGTGCTCAGTAAATATGATTTATAATTATTACCCTTAATCTTTCTCTCTAGTGTACCATTTTTCTTATGTGTTATTAAAATGGGTAATTGGTACCAGATATTTATTTGATTGTCTATTATTCAGCCCTAAAGGGACTTGATGATAGGTCTCTAGTTTGAGTAGGGAAACTATTGCAGGAAAACTATCATATATTCTTAAAATACTCATTGGAAAGTTATCTACCCGATCTCACTTTAGTGTCAAGGTGCTTTATATATTATTCAATAATGACTACAGTTAGTAGTTTAGGTTCAAAGAAACTAAATCACAGGCTCAAATGAGAATAGTCAAGTCACGATTTGAACCTTAGTCTCTCTTTCTTTGAAATGCTTCCTCTCTCCAGGATTTCGTACTTCCTCTGGGTTTGCCATCTGTTTTCATAACATCTGCCCAGGTATTGCTAGTGCAATTGTTCACATAGTACAAGGAATATATGGGCAAGTGGTCCTAGATTTCTTTGTTAATTACATTTTCCTTATCTCTTAGGTATCCTGCCAAGGCTTTGACTCATCCAGGTGATGACCTTTTGAGAAACACAGACTTTAGTCTGCCATTTCCTAAGTAGCCATCCTAATGAATAACTCATGGACAGCCTGTGGCTTCACAGGGACTGGAATGAGAATGGGCAAAATGTATCACTTAATAGAATGTGTCTAGTAAATGAGCTAATTGAAGTATGTCATTTAGTTATCAGGGGCATTCAATTTTTCTTTTTGGTTTGAGTTCTCCAGTAAAAAAAAGGAAAAAGAAAAAGATAAACCATGCCATTTTTGTTTGTTTTGTTTGCCAATGCATATTTTAGAAAAACATCTTCTGAGGAAGGTGATATCAATGTGCTTATTAGGACTTTGTAAAATAGATGATAAAATCAGGGACATGAAAAAGAGAGCCTTGGGAAGATACTGAATAATCTCATAAAACCACCAGTCCACATCAGGAGAGGTGGGCTTGACCACTGGGGCAACTGTTGAGATGTTGACATTTTGGGAGCTCTCAGTTTTGTGCCTTGACATCTATCTGCATGACAGTTTTATGCATCTTACTTTCTGTACATGACAGGTTTTTTTTTTTTTTTCTTTTTCTTAATATGATGGAAAGGATAGCACCTGACAATTCTTAGTAGTATACCTTTAGCCTCTTTTTCCTATGTCCAATAATAAGTCTGGGAAGGGAGTTATCGGCACAGCCCACATCTATTTCTAGGGCAAAGTGGTCAGTGGGAATCAGGATGATTGACCTAATTTGTATAAGGTGATCATTTATGAGCTAAGCAACTAGGAGATGGGGTCATGCAAGTTCCTATCTAGTCCTACCTGAAGATTATATGGACCAGGTGGGGAGAAGTCACGAGAGTGGTATCTGACAATAGGAGCAAGGTGGCAATGGCAGTGTAGGGATCACTGGGGTAAGAGGACTATATGCCTTATCTTCCCCATCCCTGCTGTGTGCCCAGACAAAGCTGTGGCTCATTCAGTAAGACTGCTAACTTTCAGGACCGTGGCTACTTCTCTCCGCTGAAGAGCAGTTTCCCAAATTGCAAGTGGGGAAACCAAGATTCAGTAATGAGCTTGAACACTTGGAGCATCACAGCTAGTGAGTGTTCTGGGTTCTTTTATATACATCAGTGGTTACAAACAAGGTATAATTTAGAGAACTTCAGCAAATTGTCTGTGTTTAGCAATGTACTTCTCAAAATCCTAGAATGTTATCAATGAATTTTAAAACCAATATCAGGGTATGAAGGAAAATAGTGACTTCAGGTACTCTAATTTAGCTGCCCATTTACATTTCACATAACCTAACAAGGGTCACTAACCTATGCTGGTGGGAAAGTACACCAAACTAAAATCTTCTAACACCTTAAAATGTTCTTCTTTTTTGCATAAATGCTTTATAAGTGTAAAATGAATACCATATAAAAGTGAAAGCTCTATATAATGTGTGTTTTCTCCAATTGGTTCATCTTTCTTAATTTTTTTCACCTCTCTGAGTTCATATATGTGCACTGTCTGGCCCCTTTCTGTTTGAATCTATACACTCAGAACCCATTTTGAAGAGTTCTTCCAACTTGACTGTGAATGCTTCCAGTAACAACTTCTCTACATCCATACTCAGACTTCTACATTATCAAATGGTCTTAATTAGTAGTGAACCATTCCTTATATTGATATGAATCTGCCACCTTTTAACTTTCTAATAATGATCGTTGTTCTCCTTTCTATGGCCATCAGGAAGGATCTTTTTCTCCTGAATATGGAATGCAATAGAATGTTTGAAGCTATCCCTGCCTTTCTGCTTGACAGCATAGCTACCCTATGCTTAATTTTGCAGACCTTTCAATCTTTGCTGTTTTTCCTAATAAAAACTTTCATTGAATATGTTTCCCTCTATCCTACCTTAACCTTTAGGGCTTGAAACTATCATCACACCATTGTCACAATGTAGTCAATGTCTGCTTCTCCAGTAAACTATATACACCAGGTAAGGACAGGGACTTCTCTCCTTTCCACTATGGTTACTAAATGCCTATTGCAGTCCCTAATATATTGAAATTATTCATTGAATGTTTTGATGAGCAAATGAAGAGTAGCTCTTCATTAGCATTGTGAATAGGTCACCTATCACCCAAGTGAGAAAATGTTAATGTTAATGTAAATATTAAATTGGAAACAAATGCTATATTTGTTGAAAACTTTCTAGTCTATATTTAAAATTGAACTAAATCTTGAAAATATGTTAGTTATTCAAGGGTACACTTTTGTATTTCTCCAATCTGAGGGAGAAAGCTGAGTTGAATTCTGCTTTCAACATTCCACTTTCTTCTCTTGGGCTTTTCACAAACAAAGCATGGCTGCATTTTGCTTCTGTCAATATTGGTATAAACTCAGTAAATTCCTTCTCTTCACTTGCCCCTCATGTACCATCAACTGCATTTCCTTCTGAGAGTTCTACTAAAATTTTCTGCATCTCTTCATCCCACTGCTGCTGATTTTGAAAGATAAGCTAAGGTGAAGATGGCTTGAATCAAATCCAGTTCTGATGATGCAACTTTATCATATATAGTTTAAAAATATAATCTTGAAGAACATTTGACTTTCATTCTCCCATGCTTTGATGGCTCAGTAAGACCTGAAGGCGAAAAGTCTTGCATCCCACTCTGAAAGTCTTCATTAACCTTATAAAATTGCATTAATTGCATGTTTATTTGTGTGATTATTTGAATTGTCTGCCTCCTCCACTAGACAGTTTCATATCCTCTAAGGGGGCATGGACCATATCTATTTTAATCTCACTCCACCTGCAGCCACTAAGGGATAAGGAGTTCAGGAAAAAATGTACTGAATGGGTAAACTGTAATTCCCAATTCATGAGTTTGTAGAAAAATTCCCTTTTGCAGCCTCTTTTTTAGTTCTCCTTGCATGGCATCTATGAGGTCCTTTTGCTCAGCCATTTAACTTAACTCAGGAAAAAACACTTTACTAGCTGATTCACTTTCTAGAAATTCCTTTTTTCAGTTCATAATTTCTAGGTCTCTAATTTCAGTTAATTCTAAAAGGTTCAAACTTTCTCCATTTATATGAATTTGTCCTAAATATCTGACAGGGCTGTATGATAACCCTGCCATAGACTCTAACACTGTACTGTGCTTAGTTGCTCAGTCCTGTCCGACTCTTTGTGACTCTATGGACTGTAGCCCACCTGGCTCCTCTGACCATGGAGATTCTCCAGGCAAGAATACTGGAGTGGGTTGCCATGCCCTCCTCCAGGGATCTTCCCAACCCAGGGATCAAACCCAGGTCTCCCATTTTGCAGGTAAATTCTTGAGCATCTGAGCCACCAGGGACATTTTCAGGCGGTTACCCATTTATTTGTTTCTCTCCCCCACCTCCCTTCTCCATGAAAAAAAAAAAAAAAAACCTTGAGAATAGGGAACCCTTTCTTATTCAGTACTCTAAACACTTAAAACAGTCCTTTGAGAAGTTCACCTTGTGGACGAGTGCTAAGTCACTTCAGTCGTGTCTGACTCTTTGCGGCTCTATGGACTATAGCCCGCCAGGCTTCTCAGTCCATGAGATTCTCCAGGCAAGAATACTGGAGTGGGTTGCCATGCCCTTATCCAGGGGATCTTCCGGACCCAGGGATCGAACCTCTGTCTCTTGAATTGGAGGCGGATTCTTTACCACTGAGCCACTGGGGAAGCCCAATATAGTAATGAAAGTGAATGCTTAAATTTGCAAAAAAAAATGTTTTAGTTTATAGATAATTTTATTTTCTTCTTCCCTCGTAAATACTTCAATGAATTCTATCCTTTGAAGGTAAAAATAACAACATACTTTCTCTTTGTCAATATTCCTTGTCTTTTTTTGGTTTGACAAATGCAGCAGATCACACAGGTGTAGTTGTAGAGAAAGACTGAAGGGAACCGGGGGGCATCTTTCACAGGAGGCAGCCCATCAGGCAGCAGGTAGCCATTTCTGGTAAGAAGATGTCTGTGCTACAAAGACTACAACTGAACATTTCCATAGTAATTCCTACTCAACTATAATGTGATATAACATGTACCTCGGCATTCTGGAGAACAAGTTTCTAGCAAAAAGGATGTATTATGTTTTAGTGATCTTTAAAGTGGTATATGTGTGTGTGTGTGTGTGTGTGTGTGTGTGTGTGAGAGAGAGAGAGAGAGAGAGAGAGAGAGAGAGGAAGGGAGGGAGGGAGAGAGAGGGAGACGGAAATTTTAACTGATAGTTTTGATTTTCCGTAACTCTTAGATTGTTGACAAGCAATTCAAATTTGGGGAAATGTTGTATAATAAGTATATTCAATTTACATAATAATCCTATATAATAGTAGGGTCATTCCAAACCATCTTCCAAGAGCAAGCTTCTGAAAAAACTACTCAATATATCTTATCTTCTTTTTCTCATTGTTCATTAAAGTGTCTGGCATGAGGTCCACTCTGATTTCAGACTAGAAGTAATTTATTCAACCTGCAATAGAGATTAATACAATAGAATCTAATATATTCAATATTTGAGAATACATAACCTAGAGAATAAACAATCAAATAATCTTGTGAGTTAATATAGTCATCATCACCATTGTTGGAAATCTTCCATTTCTCTGTAGTAATACTCAATCTGACTTCAAAATCCAAGGACAATTGAAAAGCACCATTACATTTACAGTTAGTAGTGTTAACTTTAAATCAGACAACTACCTGCCTGTATGAGTGAGGAAAATCAATTAACCTCTCTCAGGAAAGGCTTCCTGGTTAAAAATTAGGCCAAAGATTCTTTTGTCACCTCCATCTCCAGGTAGTTAAGGAGCAAATTAGATAATTCTAAATGAGAAGTTTTCTGCAGCATGAAGTGTCATGCAAATACAGGCTATGATAACATCTCTCTGAAAACAATAACATAGGGCATGAGCAGGGATCGCTGGATTGTCCCATCTGCCTGCTCAAAGTGCTAAACCTAAACTCCACTGCATTTGTTTTGTTGTATCCATTGCAGCCACATTTGAAAACTCGTTGCTCCTTGAATACTTCACACATTTCCACGTGTCCATGTCTTTCTATACACTTTTCCTTTGCCTAAATATTCTGTTTAATCTTTACCACTGACCCACTCTGTGAACTTCTGCTCTTCTTCCAAATCTGTCTTTCTTTGCTGCTCTTTAAGTATGTCATCCAATCCCACCCCCGCGCATCCAGAGTTGCCACAGCTGCTCCCCGTTTCTGCTTGGAAAGATGTTGTCTATTCCTTCACCAAATCAATTATTTGCAGTTATTTATTTATACATCGGATTCCCCAGCTATTACATCAGGATTTTAATGGAATGGGACAAGTCCTAACAGCCATAATGAATTAAATACCTAATCTGTGTTAGGCAACATATGCACATAATTATGTCCTATTTTTAGAAACAACTCAGCTCCATAAATCTTATAGGAAGTAAATGACTCCAGTGATATTGAAATTGGCACTTAGGTGCTATTTTTTTTTTTTTTGAAAGCTCAGTAAAAAGAGTTTTTCTGTGTAATTTCTGAGTACCAGGGAACTCCAGGTTTGTTCTGGGCAGACACCATACTTGGCACTCTCCATCTTCTTCCCAACTGTTTGCGTATATCCTAGACATTCCCTCAAACAGTGATCATTGACTGTTGATGATGTGTGTCACTTCTTTATTCAGGATTCAGGACTTGAAATCAAATCATGATATTGACATGTCTTGCTAGGGTATAGATTTCTTTAGTGCCTTGTCTGTACATTGTCAACATAGCAGATGTCACAGCTCATAGCTGTTTCTTGTCCCCTGGCCTTTCTGCTTATGTGTGGTTTATCAGGATTAGCTTGACCAAAGGTTGTAGTTCTTTGGAAGTCAATTGCTCCATTATGTGTATGTTTCTCTAAAACACACAGTATAATTATAATTTTGTATAAGGAAACAAGAAATTTTCTCTGTATCTTAAAGTAATGATCTGCATGTTCTTAGGAATGGTCTTTTAGTCTGGATCCAGGGAATCATAGATGACTTTTGGGGTTCTAGAAGCCTATGAAACTTGAAACTGAATCATTGCTTTTTTTGGCAAGGTACACATTTATATTTCTCTGAAAAGAGTAGCCTCATTTTTTTATTTATTTAATTAATTTATTTTACTTTACAATATTGTATTGGTTTTACCATACATTGACATGAATCTGCCATAAGTGTACATGTGTTCCCCATCCTGAACCCCCTTCCCACCTCCCTCCCCATCAGATTTCATAGGACTTATTCAAAGAGAAAGGTAGAGGAAGAAATATTTTTGACAGTATTTTGTTTTAACTTCAAACTGGAAATAATCCAAATATGTATCAGTACTTAAATGGATAAACAAAATGAGGTATATCTATATAATATAATATAGTTGGATATTAAAAAAAAAACATAGATGTGCACAACATGGACAAAGTTCAACAGCATGCTAAATGAAAGAAATCAGACACACACACACAAACTATTTACTTTATGGGTCCATTTATATGCAATTTTGGAAGAGGCAAAATTATAGAGATAGAAAGCATATCAGTGGTTGCTTGAAGTTGGGGTGAGAGTGGGGATTGACATTCAAATAGACATGAAACACTTTTTTTGGAGTGATGGAACTGTTATAAAACTGGGTATTGGCTATGTATTAGTATAAATTTACTGAATATGAATTTACTCTCTATATATACACATGCAATGGGTGAATTTTAGGTATATAAATTTCATCTTAAGCAGTTAATTTAAGAAGATAAGACAAGAACTAGAATTTTGGAATGCATTTCCTCTTTATATCTAATAATCAGCTTACAAAGTTACAGGTCCACCAATATTAACATTTTTTGGCAAATAAATTTAGAAATCGATACGTATGTCAATAAGACTGAGAAAAATCATTTAAAGACTACAGTCACTGTGAAAATGTCACTACTTATGGAAAATGCAAAAACCTAGAATAAGAGAAGTTTACCATTTTAAATATCTCTCTCACACACACACACACACACACACACACACTATGTACAGTGTAATGAAATCTATTCACATTATAGCAAAAGATTTAAATGTATTTAAGATAGGATGCAGAACTTAGAGAATAATAGTCTTGACACTAGACATTCAGATCATGGCATAAGTTTAACTATAATATTATAGTATTATAATAATATATATTCTATGTGCCAGGTACTGTTGTAAGTAGTTTATGTACATTATCCCAATCAAAATTTACAATAATAGTGTACATTATTGCTTCTATTCTCCAAATGTTATATTTTCAGAAATTGAGTTTCAAAAGGGTAAAAGTAATTTTGGCTACAATTATATGAACCTTTGGTGTTCAGCTGTTTTTATATTCCAACTCTCACATCCATACATGACTACTGGAAAAACCATAGCTTTGACTAGTCAGAACTTTGTCAGCAAACTAATGTCTCTGCTTTTTAATATGCTGTCTACATTGGCCATGAAATGAAAAGACACTTGCTCCTTGGAAGAAAAGTTATGACCAACCTAGACAGCCTATTAAAAAGCAGAGACATTACTTTGCCAAGAAAGGTCTGTCTGGTCAAAGCTACGGTTTTTCCAGTAGTCATGTATAGATGTGAGAGTTGAATTATAAAGAAAGCTGAGCACCAAAGAATTGATGCTTTTGAACTATAGAGTTGGAGAAGACTCTTGAGAGTCCCTTGGACTGCAAGGAGATCCAACCAGTCCATCCTAAAGGAAATCAGTCCTGAATATTCATGGGAAGGACTGATGTCGAAGCTGAAAACTCCAATACTTTGGCCACCTGATGTAAAGAACTGACTCATTTGAAAAGACCCTGATGCTGGGAAAGATTGAAGGCAGGAGGAGAAGGGGCCGACAGAAGATGAGATGGCTGGATTGCATCACCAACTTGATGGACATGAGTTTGAGCAAGCTCTGAGTGTTGGTGATGGACAGGGAGGCCTGGCGTGCTTCAGTCCACGGCGTCACAAAGAGTTGGACACGACTGACTCAACTGAACGGATATGAACCTTTGGAGCGAACTCCAAAGTCCCTGCATATAACCTCAGTGTAACTCATTACCTTATCACCTTCTATAATAAATTATGGTATATATAATATATACCACTAAGTATGCATACCATGCTAATTGGTACTAGAGGAAGTTGGACTTCCTACTGGAAAAGAAAGGCAACAAAAGAATCATACAGTATCAAACTTTAGTCCTGTATTCACATTTCTCAAGCACTCATTGTTAATATCAGCTACTATCATGGAAGCTTTGCTTGAGGTATTACCACTACTTCTTCTTTTTTTTTTTTTTTTTTGGCCTTTTGAAACTCTTTTTTTTTTTTTTTGATGCTATATTTTTTTAATTTTATTTTTTAACTTTACAATATTGTGTTGGTTTTGCCATATATTTCTTTAACACATTTGTCTCAAAATAGACCAGTCTCCCACCCACCTTCTGTTTGAGTTAGCTTATATCTTTCAAAAAGACTAGCTAACTCAGGTTCCTCTCCAAGAAACTAGAACTAAAGGGAGGATTAAGACATGGTGATTTGTGGGAAGTAAATTTTCATTTCAGGCCCCAAAGTTGTCTCTTCCACCAAAGGGGATGAGGATAGCTTCAAATGTATCCTTTTTCCTGTTCAGGATTATCTCTGTGACTAGGACAAGCAGGACCTGTGACCTCTGCTAAGCAGGGCATAGGACCAAAGTACTGTCATATTTTATAAACAGACTAACCACCAGCGTAAAGCATCTACTAACTTTTTTCCTTAAAATTAAGTGATAGAGAGGGGAGGAGAGAATCAGATAAGCTAGTCTAAGAAAATACTTGTCAGTTTTTTTTTTTTTTCCTCCATTTGGTTAACTAAATCCTTTTCCCTCGGGCTAAAAGTTGTCTCATTAAGAAGGCATCGGTGTATTGACAGTTATAAACAATATTAGTTGTGCTTGTCAGTGATCCATGCTGTCCCAATTACCATTACTCTAAAAAGATTTCAGTCACAAGTCATCCTTTATACAAAGAATAGATCAAAACAAGCTTGCAATTAGATGTGTAATTTTAGAGCGTCTTTTTACATTAACGCATTACTGTGTCTTCTGATAAATGTCCCTTTTGGACAAGAGCAAATAGCATGAGCTTTCCTCATTAATAACTGATTCTCTTTAAAATTCTTTAATGTCCAGAATGAGATGATCATGTCTCAAAAGAATTAAATACCTCTATTCTTCATTGCAGTTAAGCTGAATGTAGCATGATGGAGGAACACTATTATCTGAGTTGCAATTAGGGTACCTGTTCAAGTTGTGACAGATAAAGGTAAATGTAATCAAAGAACAATTAACAAGTAATTATACTGTTACTACCTAAATTCATGGCTGGAGTGAGCAGAGATCCTGAATTTCAGTCTGTGACAATTTAGGTGAATTATTTATTTTCATTGAATAACTATTGAGGAAAGCAAATGAGGCAAGGACAGATATCATCCATTTATCTGACAAAGCTAAATATAATAGTCAATAGACTATCCACCTAATAGGTGGAAGTCCATTTGGAAAAGATTATTTACATAACTGTTCTCTTGGAAAATGATTATGCAGTAAGAAAGTTTTAAAAATAATGTTTTAAATTATAAATTAGCAGTTTTATTATTAAAAAAAAAAAAAACTAAGTTGGTGTAGCCAATACGCCATTTGACTTCCACCTTTTTGGTACTTATGACATTGCTTCTGAACCTTGAAACAATCTTACTCTTTATGAACTATAGATTACTTTTTGTTTCTACAGGGTCTAAAAGTTTGTCTTGTGCATAGTGCTTGGTGACAGTTTGTTGAACAACTGGACTGTGTAACTACTGCCCCAGTTAGACTTCAGGTGTTGACTTCTCTACCATTCCATTTGGAATGTTGTTGGAAATTCTAAGTATTCTGTCATGGGGTTTACAACTTGGCAAGGTCAAATTAATACATATATAGTTAACACTTCAGTGGTATATTCCTCAGCTGAGAATTTGTTCCTCAGTAGATATTTATTGAACCCCTGGTATGTTCTAGATCCTGGAATAGCTATGTTCTTGTATCACATGTAATCCTTAGAGACACCTTGTAGTAGGCTTTCTCACCTCTTTTTTATGCTGAGGAATGAGGCTCAGAGAGGCAGCATTGATCAGGGAAAAGCAAAGGGTTTTTGATTCCATCCAACCTGATTCAAATTCTGACTCATGTATGGATTAAACTGTTATTTACATCTGTGATGGTGAAGTGAAGTGAAGTGAAAGTCACTCAGTCATGTCTGACTCTTTGCAACCCCATGGACTACAGATTCCATGGAATTCTCCAGGCCAGAATTCTGGGAGTGGGTAGCCTTTCCCTTCTCCAGGGAATCTTCCCAACCCAGGGATCGAACCTAGGTCTCCCACATTGCAGGTGAATTCTTTACCAGCTGAGCCACGAGAGATGGTGGGTTTTAACCAATTGTAATATGGAGGCAGTAAGGAGGTTGCTACTGGCTTATAAATCCTGTATTCATAGTGTTCAGTACAGAACACAACTCATGGTAAGCATTTAATACATTGAGGATTTTTATATTACTGTTGTTTTCTTGTAGTGATAATAAAGATGTTAATCATAATGATAGCTGATGAGTTTTCTTCCCAAAAACATGATGTTAGACGTGAATCATAATATCTCTTACACTTATTGTTAGACACCAACGCCAGTGATATTTTTACTTTAAATTGTCACTCATTTATGAGATTAGTGAAAAACAGCATACACAAACACACTCACAAACACACAAACACACATGGGTGTGCATAAAGGATAATAGAAAATATCTGAACTTGGCCAAGTAACCAAAAGAAGAACACAGAATGTATTTCCTGAATCAAATAGATTCAGAAAATAAATAGTTTAGGCCACTCTAGGAAATAATCAATCTCTCAGTCATGTCCGATTCTTTGTGACTTGATGGACTGTAGCCCACTCTGTTCCTCTGTCCGTGGGATTCTGCAGGCAAAAATAATAGAGTGGGTTGCCATTCCTTTCTGCAGGGGATCTTCCCCACCCAGGGACTGAACCCTCTCCTGCATTGCAGGCAGATTCTTTACCAATCTAGGAGACACAAATACACACACACACACACACACACACACACACATATGAAAGTTTTTTATAGAATTAAAGGAACTCCTACTTTTGTCCTGGCACATTGTAGATACATGGTAAGGAATGCATAGTGTAGTAAAGGGTAGTGTATATTAATCAAGTAATAAAATAAATTCATGTAAAATCTCAGTGACAACAAACACACACACATACTATATGTGTGTGTGTGTATATATATATATATATATATATATATATATATAATTTTTTTACTTGTAAAAGGATGGTATTAAGAGAGCATGAAGTTTAAAACAGGTGTTTACAAACTAGACAGACCAGGAAGGAAATGCAATAATGATCTAATATTCCATCTGAGATCTGAGGTGAACAGAAGCTAGCTCATTGAAGAGAGGAAAGCAAGATCTGTGCAAGAAAATGAATTTGTAAATATCATTGTTCAGTAGTTCTGTGGAATTTATGAGTTATGGTATTTCTTGAGTGGAAAAGAAAAGAAAGAGGAAGCTGGTGTATTTGAATCTGGAAATAGCAGTAGAGCTTAGCCCTTCTTGTTTTTACTCTTTTTCTCTATGTATTTTCACCATTTTGAGTTCTATTTACACTGCCTTTTTTTTTTTTTTAAGCAATTTCTAGTGTCCTTTTAATGGCTACTGTTTTGAATTTTTCTCTTTAGTCTAGGTCTGTTGCCTTACTATTCTATTGCTGTATGGATGCCCAGTTTTGCATCTCATTTTAATTTCTATTACAAAAGGCTTCATATTCTCAATAATTTTCAAAAGTGCCAAAAAACATTTTCTGAAATTTTCATTTCTGTTCTGGATTAATTTTTAAAATTAAAATTTCATCCATCATTTAGAATCTTTAATATTGAAAATGTATTAATCATTTTTATGTGCCTCTCATGGGTTTTTATCTCCTTTTCCTATCCCCCAACTTTTTTTTTTTTTATCTTCTTATTCTTTGAATAGCCCTGAGAAGCATCTTAACATTTTTCTTAGTTGTGTCTAAGGTATGGTGCTACTATTTTCTCATGCGTCCTCACTGTCTTTCATTCTAGAATTATCAGTACACTAGAAAATCAGGTCAAAAATTTTTCAGAGAAGCATCATAAATCTTGTTTCTGGTTTAATTTAATTTTAAAAACTTGCTTAATATGTCTCTATTTTTTAAGTCTGCTTAACAGATGTAAAATATATCTTCTCCCTTCTTTAACTGACAGGGATATTTTCAAGGCTAGTGGCATAGTGTTGAGGAAGAAATATCAGTTGGGTAAAGAAATGAGTGATAAATATCCAAATGGGGCTAATCTCTCTCTCTCTCTCTCTCTCACACACACACACACACACACACACACACGCATTCTCAGTCACACCTTTCATCAACCTAAAATTTATTACTGTGTTTTTGTGTGCATGTGGGGGTGTATAGATGTTAATTAACTCATTGCCTATTTTTTTTAATCAACTTTTTAATTTTTGTTGTTTTGAATTATGATTGTGAAATTATATATCATGATTGTTAAAATTTCTGTCATTAAAAAGTCTTTTTTCAAAGTAAGACTTTGAAATAAATATGTCACATTTTGTTAGCCATTTAAGGTTTAACATTTTCCTTTAATCTAATGTTTACTGAAATGTATTTTACTGCCTCCTTTCCCCTAAAATCCTAACCAGTTATTTCAATTACACTTGTCAAAAAACATGTCCTCTCTTGCTGACTAAAAATGTTGGCATTATCATATTCTGAATTCAGTATATCATATAAACAGCTAATTCTATTTCTATACCAGGACTAAAGTATACATGTGGATGAATATGTGTGTTCTCAAATGTATGTTTTGTATTTTTATTACATATATATGGTAAAGCTCTTCTTCTATTAACATATTTTCTTTCTTTTTTTTCCTACCTCCCAATAGGCTATCCATCTGGATTTTTTTTGCCAAGTGAGCTTTTCAAATTTGCTAAAGAAATATCTTTAGGATCTCTTTGAATTCATGTGTCAAGTTGAAAATGCCTTATATCTTTGTAAGAGTGTGCCTTTCCATACATGGATTTTATCCCTCTTTCATGACTCTAGTAATGAAAAATAAGTGAGTAAACCATGATAGATAATTTCTTATGGCCCTGTGTGAAAGGAAGAAAAACTGGACTTGGGCAAAGAAAACTTGCAAAGGATGTGGATTAGATTAAAATGTCATTTCTGTAGTAAATATAGTGAATACTTTGTTAGATATTGAATTCGGATTTTAAGGAGAACCAATAAAATATAGTTCTTTTTACTTAAAAACAATTGTCTTGCTCTTAAGATTAACGAAAATTGGTATCAGAGTGAAAATAGAGATCTGGATCTGGTTATTTAACAGAGCAGTTTTTTGTTACTCCCTCTCATTGAGCCTAAATAACAGATGGAGATCTTTAAGAATGACTGGGGAGAAAGCAAATGAAAATCAAGTGGACAATTGCTCATTATGTTCAATAAAGAAAATATTGTAGTAACTGGCGATTTAGGAACCCTTGCACATATAAGATGCATACATGCATAGTAAGAAGGCTTCTAATATAAATTTATTTTTATGGGAATTATATATAAATGGCTTCATTTTGGAGAGTACTTAATCATATATGGGCTTCCCTTGTGGCTCAGGTGACAAAGAATCTGCCTGCAATGTGGGAGACTTGGGTTCAATCCCTGGTTGGGAAGATCCCCTGGAGAAGAGAAAGGCTACCCACTCCAGTATTCTGGCCTAGAGAATTCCATGGACTATACAGTCCATGGGGTCACGAAGAGCTGGACACGACTCAGCAACTTTCACTTTCACTTTATCATATATACTCATTATATAATATTTTTTATAAAACTACAATATATTTATATAGCATAGTAATAAAGTGAATACACGCAACACAAAAACCTATACATTATTAATATCTTTGGAGATATCACTGTCTTGAACTCTGGCCATATGGAAGCAAGATGTGCAAAATTACATATCATTTTTCCCTGCTGCATATCTGATTCTTCACCTTCTCTATTTCTCTTAAAGTCTATCATCTTCTTTTCTTGTATCATTTACCTACTCTCTGGAATAAGGGATGAAGCAAGGAGTTTGCTGTTTATTCCTCTCATTTCTAAAACTGTGTAATTGTATCCTTTGAGACATCTTTTAAATGAAGTACATACATATTACAAAAGTCAACAGCATGGGATGGCATTTCAAAGGCAATGGCTGTATTTGTTTTTGAAGTATAAAGACAAAGTTATAAAGATACTTTTCAGAAAAGTTAAAACTGTGAATGGAGTCAATGGAATGAAAACAACACAAGTAAGAATGGAGTTTGAGGATTATGTCCAGGGACTGAAGTAGAAACATGAGGAGGAAAGATGTATCCATGACAACGAGTGTATTTTGGATACACTTGTTAAATGCCATTGATAATGGACAGAGTGCTGTCTCAATGAGGGTTGTATGCTAAATATGAAGTACTTGTTAGAAATGCGGATGAAGATGACTGGAAGGTGGTTCTTTTTCTTTGAAAAAGAAATGTGGGACTTAACCAACTGGCTGAGACTAGATATTATAGGTTTCAGACTCTCCTGCATGCAGATGATAATATAAACATCACAAATTAATGAATTTATGAGACATTTAATATTTAAACTGATATTTAAAGAAAGTTAGAGATAGTAAAGAAATAACTACACATAAATAATGAAGGAAAGAGGGACAGCTATAAAATAAATGTATTTTGGAGTACAGATTAAATTGTACAAATTTGGGATGGTTAAAAAAAAAAGAGCAGTACAGAAATAAAGGCAATTTAGTGTAAATTTATGAGCACAAGAATTTAGAGGATATGACTGAAAAATTACTTGAGTCCTCTTTACATTTGATTCTACTGTGATATGAGATTAGTTGATTGAAGGATGTGAAGATGGCAGGTGTAAATTAAACTTTTGCAACAATTTGTTTCAGCTTTAAAGGGTAACATCGCAGATCCCCAGTATTATCTACAAACTTCATGGCTGAATTTTTCTCGATTATAGAAAATTTTCACTTTAAAGGAAATAACAGTGGTCAAGGTGGATTGTTTCATATCATCACAATATATAGTATGTGTTGTTAACTGCATACCACGCATCATGAAGATTTTAGTATTAATCCACTGAACTCTTAAAATAAACTTGTAATTTTAGAAAGTTTTGGCTATTAAAAATTTGCCAACATAGTACAAAGAGTTCTCACAAACTGCATACGATATCCTTTATTATCAACATATTACTGTGACAAACTTGTCACAATTACTGAGCCAATATTGATGTAAGTAAAGCCCATACTTAGTAGTTATTTAACGTCTTTTTTAAGATGCTCTAGGTAGGTCTCATCTAGAATATCACATTACACTTTCTCATAATACACCTTAAATCTCCTTTTGACTATGACAGTTTCTCAGACTTTTCTTGTTCTTGATAACCTTAAGTTTTAGTCAAGTATTATAGAGTGTCCTTCAATCAGGATTTGTCTAATGTTTTTCTCATAATTAGACTGAGACTATGAATTTGGAGGAGGAATATCATAGGGGGAAATGGTGTTTTAATCACATATCAAAGGCTCATATCAACTTGATTTATTACCATTGATGTTAACCTTGATCACTTGGCTAAGGTAGTATGTTGGTAATTCCACTGTAGTTTATTTTTTCCTCTGCTTTTTCATACTCTTCTCTCCGGAAGGAAGTCATGTGTACAGACAGCGTTTAAGGAGCGGGGAATTTCGATTCACCTCCCGAGGGCAGAGTATCTATAAATTATTTGAAATTCTTCTCTATAGGATATTTGTTTCTTCTACCCCATTTATTTAATCATCCAATGCCTCATTTATACCTGTATGGACTCATTGTTTTTTATTTTATACTTTGGTTTATAATCCAATTCTACTTTTAAAAAATTACTCCAGCTTTTGCTTTGGGGAACTCTTCATTTGGCTCTCATTTCCCTTTGAAATACTACCACTATTGAGGGATACTTTTTTTAGCACTCTCTTATATTTTCTTACTACAGGATGCTCCAAGCTCACCTTGTATAATTCTTTTCATGTAATTAATCAGCAGTTGCTCCTGGGAGCCTTTGTTTCTTTTACTGAAGAATGGTATTTGAATCCAAGTTCTGGGTGCTAAGTGTGATTATTGCCAGTCTAGTATAGACGCTCCTGGACCCTCTCAGATGATAAAACATGGACTTCTATATGAGTGTACTAAACTGTGTATATACATATATGTACAAATACTCCTATTTGTACACATCTACATTTATATTAAGTTAACATAGCTTCATACTGATACATTCAATTTAAATGCATTACTGCATGAATCATTCTAGCCTTCTCTTGTTTATTAGTAACCTCCCAACAGTGAGGAATCTAACTCTTACCATTGGGCACTTATTTGCGTAATGCTTGTTTCCAGTTTACATGTAAGGCAGTATCACAGCTGTTAACCTGTACCCTCATAGTAAACCATTTCATCAGCTTACTATACTGCTTTGTTATTGTTATTTAGTTGCTACATCATGCCCAACTCTTTTGCGATCCTATGGACTGTGGCCTGCCAGGCTTCTCTGTCCATGGGATTTCCCAGGAAAGAATACTGGAGTAGGTTGCCATTTCCTTCTTGAGGGAATCTTCCAGACTCATGGATTGAACCCATGTCTCCTGCATTGCAGGCAGATTCTTTACCACTGAGTCACCCGGGGAGCCCCAGTATACATACTGCTTAAGTAGTTTATTTTGCCTTTAGTCTTAAGATTCCACTTGTTTTCAAAGTTACTTAGATCAACATCCTTTCCCCCAACATCCTGTAGTAAGGTTAGTTCATATATCTGTAATGGAGTTGTTTTATCACCTTCTCAATTCCATCTAAGGATCCCATAACATTCTAAATGAGTTTTTAAAATTTGCATACATTAAGGTTCACTCTTTGTCCTAAGTTCTATGGATTTTGGCAGATTCACAGTGTTATGAAATAACCATTATGGTTTTATATAGAAAAGTTTCACCTACAAAAATTCCTTTGTACTTAATCTCTACAGTAGCATCCCATCCTCCCAAACTCATAGGAACCACTGATTATTATTATTATTATTTTTAAACAATCCTTATAGTTTTCCTTTTTCCAGAAAAGGTTACAATTGAGGACATTAAGTGTGTAGTCTTTTCAGACTGGATCCATTCACTTTTGTGAAGGTTTTTATGTGGACATGAGTTTTCAAATAAGTTGAATGGATACCTAGGAGCATGATCACTAGACCATGTTATAAGAGATTCTCATACAACTTTAAGAAGTATCTTTACCATTTTGCAGTCTCATCAGCAAAGAGTATGAGTCACTTTTGTTCCTCATCCTCTTCAATAGTAGATATTCTCAGGGTTTGGTTTTGTTTTGGTTTATTTGTTATTTATTTTTTGGGGGAAAGGACATCTTAGTCATTGTAATAGGTGTGAAGTGAAGTCTTGTTATTTGAATTAGAAGTTCCCTAATGTAAAATTATTCTTATTTTCATCCACATGTCTTCTTTGGTAAGATGTCTTTTTAGACTTTTTGCCTATTTGTCTGGGACCATTGTTGATTATTAAAAGTTCTTTCTATATTTGGGATATATGTCCTTTATCAGAGATGATTTCTGTTCCAGTATGTTTCTCCTTTTCATTATCTTAACAGTGTCTTTCACAGAGTAGAATTTGAAATTTTAATGAAGTCTATCTTATTAAATTTTGTTCTTATAAATTATGCTTTTGTTATTACATGTCAGCATTCACCTAAGGTCCTTAAGACTCTCTTCTATGTTTTCTTCTAAATGTTTTATAGTTTTCCATTTCACATCTAAATCTATAATCCATTTTTTTAAAATTTCATTTTAGTAAAAGGGTTACAGTGTGTGCCGGTTTCAGATTTGCACATGGCACATGGATATTGAATTGCTCCATTATTATTTGTTGAAGTGATTATATTTTTTTATTAATTGGACTTTGCTCCTTAGTCAAAGTCCAATTATATATATGGATCTATTTCTGGGGTCTCTATTCTGTTTCACTGATTCTGTTTCACCAATACTATGTAGTCTAGGTTAGTATAGTTCTATAGTAAATCTTGATAAAGGATAGTGTGAGTTCTCCAACTTTCTTCTCCTTCTCCTCCTTTTCCTCCTCCTACTTTTTCTTTTTCTTTAGTATTTTGTAGGTTATTCTAGGTCTTTTGCCTTTCCTTATAAATTTTAAAATAATTTTACAAAGATTGATAGCAATCTTATGATTAAATATCAGTCTTTAGTGGACTTGTGTCCCTAGGTTGTGACCTTTACAAGTAGTTCTTATATTTGTCCACTGTTGTTGAGACAGGAAGGCTGTAATGGTAGGCTGTAATAGTAGAAATACCCTTTTCTCAGTTGGGATAGGCTGTGGTAAAGTCTTTTCTATGGAGAGCATCCCTTTGTTATAGAGAATGCTCAGGGAGCAAAGCCAATACTCAAAGCTTTGTTTGCTGACTCCTTTCATAGTTTCATGTTAGGGTAACATTTTCACCTTAATGTTAATTGTGGGGAATCAATGGTCCAGAGGTATTTGAGCTAAGAATGGAAATTTTTGTATGAATTAAACGATATCTTTTTGCATACTAACTAAAGACTTTGGTCAGTTATTGTGGGTCTTGGATAACTGAGAGTCTACTCTCCTGCATCACTTAGGGTGGCCATAGGAAACAAATGAACCACTCAAATTAGTGTAACTGGAGGAAAGTTTAATTAAGTACTATTCATAAAAGTACAGGCAGGGAACAGGAGAACACACACAAAAATAGGGTGGAAACCCAAGATTAGCAAAAACAGAGATATAACTACTGCAAATCCTGAAGAATGGGGGAAAACAGTAGGTACCAATAACCCAGAACCAGAGATGCAAAGAGAAAGTTCCCTGGAGAGGCACAGTGACTTCTGTGTGAATGACAGTCTAGACAATCTATACATTTACTGTCTTCTTTCCCTTCATGCCCACCAGTGCACCCATTCATCTAAACACAACTGAAGGAGCATATCAGGGAGTCTGCAGATGCAGTTCTTTTATTCAGCCTCCCAGGACAGCGAGTAGTGGAGAGAAGGGAGGAGAATAGGCATGGGAAGTGAAATAGGCAATATCCAGCAGAGTAACTACTTCTTTGTTAAAAACTGTGCCTAAAGCAATGATGTGTTGCTCAATTTGTCTTTCTGTCATTTTGAAATATATTGTACACACACACACACACACACACATGCACACACCTTGGTGCATCCCAAAATGATGTTAACATTCCATTTTAAAAGCTGAAGATTGATAGGAGGAATAAACATACTCCCTAGAGAGAATTCAATTTTCACTTTTACGGAAATTACATTCAGTGTTAATTCATGTGTTTAAGAACTCATGTGAAAAACAAAACAAAGCATTGCCAAATTTTTTAAGAGAGGAATATTTATATATACACATTTATATACATATGGGTTTCCCTGGTGGCTTCACACTAAAGAATCTGCCTGAAATGGAGGAGGTGCAGGAGGTGGACTTTGATCCCTGAATCTGGAAGATCCTCTGGAGAAGGAAATGGCAACCCACTCCATTATGCTTGCCTGGGAAATCCAATGGACAGAGGAGCCTGGCGGGCTGCAGTCCATGGGGTCAAAAAAGAGCCGGGCTTGATTTAGTGACTAAACAGCAACAATATATCATATATATGATATATATATATGCACACATTATGTAGATATATGTAGATATAAATATAGAGTGTGCAAAAATTTAATTATGTTCCTACTATGATTTTTAGGTATCCATTTTCTTAGATGAAATATAAACATCAAACAACAGCTTGACAAACTGACCACTGAATTTTTATCTGACATTTGGTAGATACAATTTAACACCTTTTTTCACTTCTACAACATATATTAAACAAACATATTAAAAGTCTACTATGTGCCAGACATTATACTATACTGATTTATTTCTAAAAAAAGTAAAGTGAGTACTCTGGAGTTACTTTCCAAGTTCAGTGGCTGGAGGTGGAAAGTCAAAGTATTGGCCTGTACTGAATAAAGTAGGATTTGATAGGCAAACCTAGTGATAATATGCATGTGTGTGAATGCCGGAAAATGGAAGTAAACAACCTGGTAAATTAATCCTAATTTAGTCATAATTTGTCTGTGGGAATTCAATCACTATAGTCCTTGTGTGATTCCCACCCCCTATCAGGAAACTTTTTAAGCTATAAATGTAAGGAGATATTGAAGTCGATGAGCTAGCATTGTGTAAAATCACAATTCACTCCACAGAAGTGAGTCAATAAAACACGGAATAAAAAATCTCTGTGAAAGGACGTCAGTTTATGGTTGTGGTAGTGACAGGATAGAATAAGCCAAACAACAGGTATCAGATACTGAGTTTTGTTGTTGTTTTCCAGTTGCTTATTCATGTCTGACTCTTTGCAACCCTGTGGAGAGTAGCATGCCAGGCTCCCTGTCCTTCACTATCTCCTGGAGTTGGCTCGAGGTCATGTCCATTGAGCTGGTGATGCTATCCAACCATCTCATCCTCTGCTGCCCTCTTCTCCTTTTGCTTTCAGTCTTTCCCAGCATCAGGGTCTTTTCCAATGAGCTGGCTCTTCATATCAGGTTACCAGAGTAGTGGAGCTTCAGCTTCAGCATCAGTTCTTCCAATGAATATTTAGGGTTGATTTCCTTTAGGATTGAAAGTTTCAACCTCCTTGTGGTTAGGTTAAAACAAAACAAAAATAAGCAGAAAACCTAAACATGTGAAAAAAATATTGCAGAATTTCTAGCCTGATTTTGGGAAGAAAACCTATCATCATGAAGGCATACAGAATATATAAGAATACCAAAGTTCCACATAACCTAAAGTATTCATTATAAACAAGTGATTTTTTGTTGTTGTTCTGTGGCCCTTAAGAGCCAGAGTCAGAGGTCAAACCCAACCCATATGGATCTGGGGTCTTAAAGCTTATTTTAGAGTGAGGAAGTCAAATCTATAACTGACTTCTCCCATCCTTTGGACATAGTTCTTTTATCTATCCTAAGTATTCATATCCTTGATGGTCTTGGGACCCTTAATCTTCAGATAAGTTTGGAAGCAGTACTAAGTGGAAGAGATCTTACATTCCTCTAGGTACTCAGCAGAAACAATCAGACTATCTCTCCAGAGAAAGACATATCAATCTGTGTTTCTAGGAGGAACCCAGATTTAATGTTATTGGGCAATTGCAAGCAACAATAATGAGGAAGCTTATGACTAAAACAAAAGGGAAAAAAAAAAGTATGCCAAAACTAAACAAATTACGCTCATATATCTATATTATTAACAGAAAAATGGAAGTCAAGGCAAAGTCTGTTACAGATAAAGGTACTCATTACTTGAAAATGATAAGTTGTGAGTGAAAAAAAATCACAATATTAATTACTTTTTTCCACTGAGTAACGTGGTCTCAAAATATATAAACAATGATAGAAAAGAAAGTGAAAGTGTTATTCATTTAGTATGTCCAGCTCTTTTGTGACCTCATGAACTGTAGCCTTCCAGGCTCCTCTGTCCATGGAATTCTCCAGGCAAGATTTCTGGAGCGGATTGTGTTTTCTTCTCCAGGGGATCTTCCCTACCGAGGAATCGAACCCAGGTCTCCTGAATTGCAGGCAGATTCTTTACCATCTAAGCCACCACGGAAGCCCAATCTAGAAATGTACTGCATAATAATCTATGAGTAAAAACAGCAAATAAAGATAGGTTATATATTGACAAATGATAAAGAGAATAACTCATCAAAAAATTGTTTCACTGAAAGCAGTACTTGCAGCACAATTTAAAGCTTTTCCTGTATGTTAAAACCATCTAAAGGAAATCAGTCCTGAATATTCATTGGAAGGACTGATACTGAAGCTGAAACTCCAATACTTTGGCGCATCTGATGTGGGGAACTGACTCATTGGAAAAGACCCTGATTTGGGAAAAGATTGAAGGCAGGAGGAGAAGGGGACGTCAGAGGATAAGATGTTTGGATGGCATTACCAACTCGATGGACATGAGTTTGAGCAAGCTCCAGGAGTTGTTGAACGATAGGGAGGCCTGGCGTGCTGCAGTGAGTGGAGTTGCAAAGAGTCGGATGTGACTGAGTGACTGAACTGACCTGTATGTTACAAAAAGGAAAGAAATGAAACTAATGAACTAAGCTTCAGAACAAAGTTTATGAAAGAATAGCAAAATAAAATTATGTATAAGGAAAAAGTATTAAAGTTGAAGGCAAATTTAAATGGAATAGAAAGCAAATATATAGAGGATGTACAAGATTCAAAGTAAATTATTTGCTGGTTAGCTTTGGAAAGACTAATAATATTGACAAACCTGTAATAAAACTTATCAAGAATTCAAAAATGGAAGAAGACTTGAAACTTCTCTGGCAGACCAATGGTTACGACACTGCACTGCCACTCTTAGGGGTATGGGTTCCATCACTGGTCAGGAAATAAGATCCTACATGCCTTAGCACAACAAAAAATAAATAAATAAAATAAGAAGGAAGTCCTTTTGATGCTACTCTGGAGCATTGTCCAATGGGCTAATGCAAGGGTATTTAATTGGTTAGAGGGATATGCCTTTGTTTGACTTCTACTTACTATTGATTAGGGCCCAAATTGTGAAATTATATGTTAATTTACAAAGATTTTTCCAGTAGAGGTTTAAATAATTTCAATCTAGTAGAAAAAAAAACAAACACAATGGTTATGGTTTTATTATCCTGTAGGAATTAGCCTGTTAGTCTCTAGCTCAGCAAACATTTTGGCGTGATTTTCTATCATTTCCTTGAAACCCAAGTTCCCTCATTATTCACTTAAATAAATATTTGATACAAGTCCATTAAAAAATAAATAAATAAAAATGGAAGACAACCGTGAACAGAAGTCATTGCTCCAGGTATGTAGTTAATGAATGCTTAATAATATAAAGGCAGTAACAATTTTATGTTGTTAAATTTGAAAATATTGATGAGATGGATGTATTCCATGTATGCAATTGATATTTCATTAAGTTTTTGACTATGCTCTTTTCAATAAATGTTGTTAAATTATGTATACACAATTCCATGTATACCCACCATCCATCTAACAATTCAAACATATATATATATATACACATATATCCACTCAGTATGCACACACACTTCTGTATAACATGTATATATACATATATGTGTATATACATATATAAAATAAAAATTCAATCCTGACTTTTATAATATACCATACACAAAAACACAATTCCAGATAAATTGTTAATCTAAATTGAAAGATTAAAAAACAGGTAAATAAATAAAATTTCTAAATATAGGAGAATATCTTTGTTTTGGGGGTAAGAAAAGTATACATAAATAGAACCCAAAAGTTTTAATCATAGAATAAAATATTAATACATTCAGCTTGTTGAATTTGTTGTTGATGATCAGTTGCTCAGTTGTGTCCTACTCTTTGCAACCCCATGGACTGCAGCACACCAGGCTTCCCTGTCCTTCACCATCTCCTGGAGTTTGCTCAAACTCATGTGCATTAAGTCAGTGATGCCATCCAACCATCTCATCCTCTGTTGTCCCCTTCTCCTCCTGCCTTCAATCTTCCCCAGCATAAGGATCTTAACCGATTTAAAAAATATCTCACAGTCTGGTTTTCTTTGATATTCTGAAATAAATATTTGTATTTTTAAGAATATCAAGATAATGAAGAACCAAGACAGACTGAGGAAAATTTCAGGTTGAGAACATTAGTGATATGACAAATACATCTCATGATCTTCAGATTGATAACAGGCCAAATTCTTTTTATTTTGCAATAAAGGCAATAGGGAGACAAATGGCAAAATTTGAATAAGGCTTGTAGATTGGATGATATTACTATATCAGTATTAATATTCTGATTTTGATAATCCTATGGTTAAAAGAATATAATTATTATTAGAAAATACACTCTGAATTTCTTAGATATAAAGTGACATTGTGTATTTAATGTATTTTCAAGTGATTCAGAAAAAAATAATGTGCATGAGAATGTTGGGGGGCAGTGAGAGGGAGAGATAAACAGAGAGCAGAGTTAGTGGAAGGGAAAGAGAAACTGGAGAAAAGTATACTTAAGTCCTTGATATCATTTTTGCTACATTTCTGTAAGTATAAAATAATTTTAATATACTTCCAAATAAAATGTGAAAAATTAAGATTATGCTCATCACAAGACACAATATTAACTTCTAGTGTTAATCATGGCCAGTGCTAGCAATTACTTGATATGTTTCTAATACTTTGGCCACCTCATGCGAAGAGTTGACTCATTGGAAAAGACCCTGATGCTGGGAGGGATTGGAGGCAGGAGGAGAAGGGGACGACAGAGGATGAGATGGCTGGCTGGCATCACTGACTCGATGGACATGAGTTTGGGTAAACTCCAGGAGTTGGCGATGGACAGGGAGGCCTGGCATGCTGCAATTCATGGGGTCGCAAAGAGTTGGACATGACTGAGTGACTGAACTGAACTGAACTGAATAAATATGCAGTATTACCTCATAAACTTCTCTGAGTGGAAATAATAGAAAACTGAATTTGCAAAGACTTTTAGCCTTACCTCAATTTTATAAGACACATGATATTCAATTTAATTATGACAATAATTAGGTTAAAAATTATGTTCATACTGCATATGACATTCAGTGAAGTTTTTTTGAAATGTTACTACCATATTTAATAAATATTTTACTAAGAATTCCTTGTATGTAGTAATTATACTTGCTAAAAATTATTGGCTGCATATATATATTCTTAAGTATGCCTATCAGAATTCAATTGCATGTGCAGTCTTGTAAACCTCAATTACTTGTCCACTGTAGTACATAGAAACCTATATTTCTGGCTTGTGTCAAAATAGTTGACATCTGGCAACAGTGAGCTTTCATTTTTCCATGGCAACAATTCACTGGCACATGTGTTCTCCAGTTAGCCTAGGTCCCTGCCTCACTGTTTTGGGTATTTCACAAATATTCATTTCACATGCCTTGCTGCCCTTCGTAGGCATTTTAGTTTGTGGTTTTGGCCTGAATCTGCCCTTTGAGATTTCATGGATATAAGAAATCATTTTTCATATTTTCCCCCATAGCTAGTATAAAGTAAAGCTTCAGTTCAGCTCATGAAACAATATTATTGCACCCTGCAAATTAAGGAACTTTTGAGTCAGCCCAATATGAAGGTATGGAGTTTGGCATATCTGAATCTCAGTTCCCAGCCTGAAGGGCCATCATTTCTTTTTCTTGTATCTCAGTTTTCTCATAACAAAATGAAGATAAACATGCATACTCATGTTGAGAGTAAGGTAATTGTCTGACATGTAATAAGCACTCAAATACAGTAACTACTTCTTTTCCCTCCCTCCATAGTATACCAGTGCTTTCCAGACATGTCCTCCTTTCCAGATATATTCCTCTCACTAGCATTTCCGTATTTCATGTAGGGAAAAAAGACATTTAATTTAGTTAGTTTTATAAGGATCTAATAAATAGAACTCCTATTACTGAAGTGTACATATCAAGTATAATTAGATACTACCAATTTCCTACAAAATGACAACAATATACGTTTACATAGCTTTAGAAATTAGACCTAAAACTCAAAGAGTGAATGCAGAATGCCCACTTTGTAGTACCCACAGTCCCATGTCATATTTGGTGACTGGTCTTGTCCTGTCACAATTACTATGATGCTCTATTCTCAGAGTAAATTGTGAGTGTAATTATATGTAGAACCATGTTCTTCTGATAGATGGAAGAGAACACATTCTCCTTCTAACACATCAGCTTATCAGCTCATGAGCTATTTACTTCTTGGGTTTAATAGAAGCAATTGTTAGAAACATTAGACTCAATCCTACATCATGCACAAGGGGAGTGATCTTATTGTCTTGTCCTCATTTGAATCCCTAGGCCAGACGTGGTTCCTGGGACATAGTTGATATTCAACGGTTACCCATTGATTAGATGAATGAATGAAAATAGTGTTAAAAAATATCCATTTTATAAACAGTTTAAATGGTTGTGATTACAAGTATCAGAAAACTCCAGTATGATAGAAATCAACAATACCGAACTGTTAGCTCACATCATGACTTTAAAGAATGGGAGCTCAAAGGTGAATTATCTCATATGTTTTCAGCAGCCCATGATTTTCTTTCCTTAACACTGGAGCTTTTTTCTCTGGTTAGCTCTCTACAGTGGGTGGCCTCTTGGTTGCAAGGTTTTATAAATCACATGCAGCATTTCAGTGACCGAGAGTGGAAGAGCAATCTCCTCTGTCATGTGTCTAGTTTTAAAAGAAATTAAATCCTTTACCATAAGCCCACATCTAGGCCTCATCTTACTTCGCACTGATCAACACTGGGCTATGTAATCAGCTCTACTAACAAAGAGAAGGGGCTTTTCCATGATCAACTTAGAAGAATTAGACAACTCTAAATTAAAGAGGAGGTTAGTTCACTTTATCTGAGATAAAGTGAAGGCACAGAATGTCTAAATAATACTGGAGTTTTGTAAGGGGAAAGGGACATCAACCACACTGAAAAAAATGTTTTAATCAGAAAATAGATTAATATTTCTTAAAATTTAATTTCTCTGAAAAACATTATTTTGTTCAACTGTTTAAGCAGTAGATTTCAAAGGTAGTGTTTATAAGCAATAGTATAAATTTTTCTCTCCATCCAGTTTTCCTGAGCTGTGACCTCTTATAGTAAGAGCTGGAAAAAATACTTTTAAACAAAGTTTACAAGTTTAGTCCTGCCTAAGCACAATAGTCATAGATATCAGTGGCACATGTTTCCCAAGAAGACAAGATATTTACTTAGAGCTTCCTTGCACTGCCATATAAAGAGCATATACTATAATTTTACGATATCAGTTCCCCATTTTCATAGATGAGGAAACTGAATATTAAAAAGCCTATTTACTTTTCAAGGTTATATTGCTGAGAGTGATACAGTTAGGTTCAAAGACCAGACTGCACTGACTTTGAAGTCTAAGGTGAGCTTCTTCTAAATGAAAAAATGTGTACAGGAAAATTCTATCTGTCCACTGAAGTGATTTCAAAAGGAAATAACATTCAAAAGAATTTCAAATAAGGGATATTAACATTTCAACAATTTTCATGTTATTCAATAAATGTTTCTTCAGCATACACTCCATATCCAAAATACTGGAAAAGAAAAACTCAGCTGTATCTTCCCTTCTATTGTGAAGATGTGGAATACATTATTTTTAAAGCTAGAGATCATTTCCACTATAGTAGATAAATCAGTGGAAAGTGTTGAAAGAAATATACATAGGGTCATGGGCAGAGTTCATTATAATGTCATGGACTAAATTTTATCTGATAAGCTTCATAGAAGTAAAAAGCAGAAATCTAAATTAAACCTCAAGACTAAATAGAATATCTATTGGTTTATGTATCTATGTAAATTGTGCCATGTTTTCCCTTAACACTCTTTTTTTTAGATTTCCACTTTTTTTTCTAGATCTTACTTATTTTAATCCAAGTGCCTTCATCAAAGAAAATCTCTGAAAAAGAATATAAAATAACTTAAAAATAATTAGCATACTAAATGGAGATGTTAATTACCAGCAACTGATTTGCTTCCATAAAATATAGGAACTACTGTTTAAACATTAGTATGGAGAAATATAAGCGGAGGAAATTTAGATAAAGGGATAAGTAATTCACAGAAAAGAAAAACTCTATGGAGAAATTTAGCATCTAAATAAGTATTTAATCAGGAGAATTTAATGAAAGCAATGATCATAGAGGGGATATATGAGGGGAACATGGCAACCCACTCCAGCATTCTTGCCTGGAGAATCCCATGGACAGAAGAGCCTTCTGGGTTATAGTCCATGGGGTCACAAAGAGTCGGACCTGACTGAGGGGACTTAGCACACAGCATGCACACAAACATATATATATACAACAGGCTCCTCTGAGAAATTTCATCTTTGAGTATGTACGTGGATATTCACTGCAGTATTGCAAATGATCAAGAGCAAAAACTGAGAACAATATAAATATCTTTGTGTAGAGGAATTATTCAATCACATGCAGTGTGTTGAGAAAATAGATTTAGAAATATAGTGCTGATAGCTGGCAGCTGGTTGCTGACAGCTAGGAGCTGACAGGTCAGCCGTACTCTCTAGTGAACATGAAGAACTTTCAGAGAGTATGAATAGTACTCAAGCAGGTTACTATGTAACCGTGATGAATCAGGAGAGAGATAAGGCCACTCTGAAATCACCACAAACGAGACAGAGCAAGTACATCGTGCAACCACACACACACACACACACACACACAACTAAACATCCTTGTTTTTTGAATAACTGATGTACTAGTTATTGAAATAAAATTCTATACTCTCTAGGAACATAAAGAACATTCTCATTCCACTTTAACCCTCCCACCTCCTATATAAAAAATAAAATTTACCCGGGCACTGAATTGTCTCTTCATATTTTGACCATAACCAATTCGAAACGGGTCATTGCTATATTAGAACTTTCTCAGAGTCATTTAACACAAGACAGGCTGAGAGTCCCTCATCATCGCTATCTCAGTGCTGTGTATTTTCTTTAGCCATGGCACTTCTCACATAGTTATTATTACATTTTTGTGTTTCTGTACCTGCTTGTCTTCAAGACTTTGACCTCCTAGAGCCAACAGACTCTGTGTTGGTTGGGCATTTTGCGTCCATCATGATGACCAGCACATATGCTCAAGAAACATTTTATTGATTCATTGGTACATTGATAACTAAATAAAAACAATCACTGGGAAGCAACCTATGTTTCATTTAGTTCATAAAATGTTGTATACAAAGATTATAGACTTTGGCATAAAAATTATAGACTAAGGAAATGTAATTTTCTTGACATTTCCTACCATTATGTCAATTCCCAGCCTCCCTTAATTCCACAAAAAGAAGAGGAAAAAAAAGAAAATTGAAGACAAATATCTATTTATCGATTTTCAAACATGCAGCTTCTATTTGCAAATTGCAGAACCCTGTTTTGAAAGTTGTGTGCGTGGTAGTGTATTAATTATGGGGATTATGAAATCCGGAGGCTTGATGTGTTAAAACAGAAAAGGGTTTTAAATCTACGGGAACCACCTCTAGATTTTAATGTGAAATAAAGTTTCTTGCATCGACCCTGCACTAATGAAGATCAGAATGGTTTCTTAGTGTGATCAGAGCTACTCCCATGTTGATTGCCTCTCAGTGAGTTGAGAGGAAATGAAAAAGCAAAAGCATCGATTTGGAAGAAATTTCTTGTCTTGCAAAGCACATATTACCCAAATAGATTTACTCTTAATCTTTTAATAAACTGAAACAGTTAGTGATTTCTGCAAATGGTGCCTCAGTCTAATCTCACAGAGGACTCTACAGTTCTGCAGTGGATTAGAAAAGTCTCCCATCTTTCAATATTTGTCTTTGTTCCTTTCAGCAGCTGAATTTAATTCTTATTATCCTCAACGACAAGGCAATTTCAGATGATGAAATTTCTCATGTGAAACCTACACCTTTCAAATAATAAATCACAACTTCAAATTGGATTTGCGTGTGTGTGCGTGCGTGTGTGTGTGTGTGCGCATAAACACACAATTCACCTGAAGATGACAGTCTGATTTGTGAACATATAATTCATTTAATAGATTAAAATGTTTTTAGCCAAAAGAAATGAAGCATCATTGTTTGCAAAGAAGGTTTCAATTGGTATTCTCTTCAGGTTCATAATAAGAAATGAAGTAGCAAGAGTAAATACAACAACAACAGAACAAACAGAAAACAGCCTCATATTCTAACGTGTGATATGTCAGTAGTTTTAGTTGAGTTGGAAGACCCCTCTCGCATTTACCCAAGTTCAGATGTGCACACTTTCTATCCTCTTCCTGATTGCTTTCCACCTGTGAAATTTCACCTTATCCATTGATTCATTCTTAACATTTCTATTAGAATGATCTTTCTAAAATGCCATTTGCGATAAAACAAACATGTAATTTGCCTGCTTAAATCTAAAATGTTAAAGCTTTTAACCATGTGCCAGGCATTATTATAGATGTCATGATCTATCTTTTTTTTTTATTTTTTTAAATTACCACTGTGTAGATGTGGCTCTTCCTTCTTAGTAAATGAGGAATCTGAGATTCAGGACAGTTAGGGTGATTTATAGAAGGTTTAGAACAAGATTCCTCAACAGCTGTATAATTGGCATTGTAGTCAATTATTTGTTATGAAATACTAGCCTATTCACTGTGTAGAATGTTAGCAGCTTCCCTTCCCTCTACCATTCTACGCCAGTAACTGGCCCCTGACCTCAGGTGAGAAGGCCAAAGATATACCTAGACAATGAGAAATGCCCTCTTGGAAAACTGACAAAATTATGATTGGGAAAGTTAAGAATCACTGGCCTGTACATGTATCTCTTTTATAATAATGTAATCCACATAGTTTAATGGCCTCAGGATTGTGTGCTTCATCATTCCCAAATATTCATTAATTCATTCGTTTCTTGACTCAGTTTTCTGGAATACGTTTAAGAACTTGGACTCATTGCCAGTCTGCCTGAGGTTTTATCACAGTTCTACTATTAATTGGCTTTATCACATTGAGCAAGTTCTCAACCCCTCTCTTCTTTTGGTCCCTTACCTGGGTTTTGGAATGATAATCACAATAATTCATAAGTGTACTAAAATCACCCTTTCTCCTTATAGAGATCACTGCATGGTTGTCACTAGTAGGATGGTCCAAAGTTGTCAAATTCCACGAACTAGTAAGCAAAGATCCACTGTCAAATATTCTCCTAAGACTCCTTAGTATTGTCTTACTCTGCAGTACATTGTGAACCATTTTCCAAAAAGTTGAGCGAATACTTGTATTGGTTTCACCCTGCTCCTGATAGGTCTTCAGCTCTTCCTGAAAGCAATTATTTCTTCCTTATGTCTTTTATTTTTAAATTTTACTTTATTTTGGTAATAACAGTTAATATGAGATACACCCTCTAAACAAATTTGCCTTCCTCTCACTCTGAGAACATAGCCTTTAAGACCTCAGATCCATATGAGTTGGTTCTCTCATAAACCTTTCCCCTGTTCAAGCCCTGATCTCTAACCTCTGACTCTGGCTCATAAGGGCAATAGAACCTAGAAACACTTGTTTGTAATGAATATTTTAGATTATATGGAGCTTTGGTGTTCTTATATTATATATGCCTGTCTGATTATAGGCTTTCTTCCCAAAATAGGACCAGAAATTTTACAATATTTTTTCCGATGCTCAGGGTGTTGTTTAACTTACCTCTATTTTTCCTTCTTCATTTGGTTAGCTCTGTCTCATCTTTCAGTTGTTAGCTCAAATCCTACCTTCCCAGGAAGTTCTTCTCTACTTCATCCTAGTTGGTAAAACTCTAATTATCATTATGGGGACAGTTTTTTTTTTAAGAAGTTCTTTATTGTCTGCTTTCCAGAAAATAAATACAAGTTTCCTGAGTACAGAGGAATTCTACTTTGTTCTTTGCATTGTCAGTGCTTAGAATGTTTTCCAGCACTTGGTGCACAAAATATACACAGTGAATGAATGAAGGAAATTTATCTATTGTAACGCACTTGCCAGGTGTAGTCCAGCAACCTGTGCCCTTGACAGCAGCCAGATTTATGTAATAGTAGGGGCATTACCCTGACGAGCAAGTGAATGGGGGAGAAGGCTTGCTTTCAGCAAGTCATTTTTTTTTTAACTTACTTAGCCAAGAGTACTTGGCCTTCCTGTCCTTATTCAAGGCTAAGCCTATGTGGATATCAGGCCAAGCAATTGTGAAGGGGTTTAATTTGGAATTCTCTCCCATTTCTGGATGCTAAAACAGAAGAACTACCCAATCTCATAAACAGCAGAGTTAGGAACAAGCAGACATTTTTAACAACAACAATTGTTTATATACTAGGTTTGCATTGAAACAAGCACATACTTTTTCTGAAAGTCAGTTGTCGTACTTTGTGAGGGTAGAGGTGAATTCTGCACTTTAGTTTTTTAGACGGCTGACATCAAACAAAATACATCCAGAGGGAAGTATTATTTCAGTTCTAAGCATGTGGGAAGCGGAATTTAAATCTTTACTATGAAAGACATTTTGGATGTACTAATCTGCTCAGTTTCATGGATCTCATTTTGTTCTAATTAGCTGTAGGGTAAGAAATAAGAGCATGTGAATCACATCTCACTATGGGCTCAGATTTCTAAGGGTCTAATATGGTAAAATATACAACTTACAATGTATTTTCAATTACTCACAATAATTTGAAAGCTTCGTGAATAGAGTGCAACAGTGGATTTTTTCTCAACTAAAACCCAGCTAAAGTCCAGCTCGTGCTTTCGCCATTTTCATTCCTGACCCCTCTCTACAGCGATGGGTCCATAAAGTCATGGTTTTGTTGAAATCATTTTATATTATGCTTCCTAGTACAATGTTTTGACCATGTTTGATTATATAGCTCAATTGGAGTGGAGAAAATTGCCCAGTAATTTAGAAAAGAATTCTCTTTCAAAGCCTGCAGGAATCTGCTCTCCAATTTAGAAAGAAATTTACAGAATCGGGTTGTTTGTATGAGTTGTAAGTATTGTTTAGTGTTTTGACCCAGGATTGCTTGATATATCACTCAACCAAATATGATTTTATGTTTGTCTCTTTCCCCTTTTCTCTGTGATATGAATTCAGATGAACTCAGAATATCTTCTTTGCCATTGAGTTTTGCACACCCTTCTCTCTCTAGTTTTGCTATAGATTTCCAGTGTATGTATTTAAGCCATAACTGTAATAAATAATGGGGTGTGTGTTTGTGAGGGTGTATGTGTGTGTGTTGCTCACCGGTGTCCGACCGTTTGCGACCCTGTGGAATATAGCCCTCCAGGCTCCTCAGTCCATGGAATTCTCCAGGCGTAAATATTGGAGTGGGTAACCATTTCCTTCTCCAGGGGCCTTCCCAACCCAGGAATCCAACCCAAGCCTCTTGCATTGCAGGCAGATTCTTTACCGTTGAGTCACCAGAAAGCACCTAAATAATGGTGGTGTAGTGGTAAAGAATCTGCCTACCTATGCAGGAGACACAAGAGATACACGTTCAGTCCCTGGGTCAGGAAGATACCCTGGAGCAGGAAATGAAAACCCTCTCCAGAATTCTTGCTTGAGAAATCCCACCAACAGAGGAGCCTGGTGGGCTACAGTCCATGGGGCCACACAGAGTCAGGCACGACTGAGCACGCATGCATGCATAATAAATAAGGCTCCCCATTATAACCCTGCTTAAAATAAGAGATGAGTGCATTTTCTTCTTGCAAGTACTTTTTAAAGCCATTTCTGTTTTTAGAAGAGAGCAATAAAAAATTTAAAATGTGTATGTTAAGAACCTGTGTTGGTTGGAAATACCCAAAGGTGTTTGTGAAACTGAGCTTTTGTGAGATCTCTCTCTCTTCCTTTTATGTCCTAAACTTCATCTTCATTGCAAATTGCCTGACCCTTGTGGAAGATTGCTGTTGGGCACACATATGAGGAGGTTAGTTACTACTTTATAACTTGCATATTTTTCTATTTTACAGCATTCGGGGTTTTTTTTTTTTCCCTCTGTTACTCAATAGGGATGTGTTAGATTTCTTCCTTCAGTTGTTGAGAATGATTCTGTTTCTCTATATACTTAGGAAAAAAGTCCTTTCATACCGCATAGCATAATCACATTTTGGACTTTTGTCATGCTCCCCAAATCAATCTTTTAACATAAATTGCTAGGTGCTGTGTGTTCACAGATATCTAATGCATGAATTCTATCTAGTGAGAAGATCAGGTAGGCACCTGAGCAAAATAAAGCATGAAAATCCAGTACTAGGAGTGGGTACCAGATGCAACAGACAGGAATCAATGAGGGACAAATAGGTATTGGGCTCAGTAAAACCTATCTAGAGAAATATATCATGAAATAGAACTTTGAAGAGCTGGCAAAGGGAGGAAGCACATTTTGGAAGGAGGGAGAAATATATATAAAGCTACAAAAGCATCAGAGATAGAAGATACATTTCAGGAACTATAAGTGCTTAATAGTTTAGGGTCTGAGGACTCAAAGGGGCGATGAGATTATCAAATTTGAGAGCAAGGACCAAAATGTGGACATCAGTCATAAAATTTCTAATTCTTAACAATCTATATCGAGTAGATGCAGATTGAAGATTATATTAGTTGTATCTGATGCAGACCTAGACAAAATCCTAATATCTATTTCTTTGATGTTTTTAAAACAATAAAATCACGGAATCAAAAATCTTGTGCTCCCAACTGCTGAGGGACTTTGGACATGTTGTATTCTAATCTGAGCTTTCATTTTCTCAATTGAAAATTACATACAATAAAATATTAATCTCCTAAGGTTTTTGGATAATTTTGCATGTGTTAAAAAGACTTTGAAATCTAAGAAGTCCCCTCCAAATTAATGTCCCTCTTTCACATAGACATTCACATATTTCCAAATATTTGAGGGTTTAGAATCCATCAGGCACTAGTCTAGCCAACAGTGAATTTATCAGTAAGTATGGCAAGTGAGAGCTCCTGATTACCTTTTCTGTGGAACTCCTGATTCCCTTTTCTGTGGCATTTAATCTGAACCTAAAAAGATCATGTATGCTAAGTTGCTTCAGTCCTGTCCGATTCTTTGTGACCCTATGGACTTTGGGCCCCCAGGCTCCTCTGTCTATGGGATTTTCCAGACAAGAATACTGGAGTGGGTTTGCCATTTCCTTCTCCAAGGAATCTTCACAACCCAGGGATCAAACCCACATCTCATGTCTTCTGAATTGGCAGGCGAGTTCTTTACCACTAGCACCACCTAGGTCATAGGGAGAAAGATTTCAGAAAGAAGAAACAGCAAGTATAAAGATCCCAAACCAAGAATGAAATTGACATAAAATGCACACACATTCACAGAACATGAGAGGACTGGATTACACCTTCAGAAGTTAGGCCCCTCCAGAAGGACTGGTGAAGTGGGATTTACACCCAGGACAGCCATTCTCCTAATTATATACATACAGCAAGTGGCATATATGCATGGCTTTAGCCTTTAACACCCCCTCACCAAAAAAGAAGAAAAATCCCTTTGTGTTGCAGGATACCTCTGCATCTTAGAATCTGCAAAGGTATTGGGCTCTTGACTTTTGCCCTTTAATGTCTTTTTTCATCTGTCAAAGTTCTCAGAGGAGAGTGTCAGGAAACTTTGTAGTGGTCTTCTGCTTGACAACCTAGAGATCGACTTCTCTTATTGGTCCTATTACTTAATATTTTCCTTTCCCTTCTTCTAAATTGTCCTGGAACTTTTCTTATAGAGATGTCATATTAAGTCAAGAATGGCAAATATATGCTAGGTTGAGTGCTTGCTTTGATCCATTGATGATGAAAGTGAAAGTGTTAGTGGCCTTGTTGTGTCAACTCTTTGCAACCCCATGGACTGCAATCCGCCAAGCTCCTCTATCTATGAGATTTCCCAGACAAGAATACTGGAGTGGATAGGAATTCCCTTATCCAGGGGATTTTCCTGACCTAGGGATCAAACCTGGATCTCCTGCATTGCAGGGAGATTGTTTACCATCTGAGCCATTAGGGAAGCCCAATTCATTGACTGTAGGAGACTAAAATATGGGAAAACATTCTAGCTAAGTGGGAAGCTCAGCAGAGAGTGAAATAACAAAACTACATTTTCTTTGGATTGAGTGAGTAGCAAAGATGCAGAATTGGACTGGATTTTCCTTAAAGAAAATCTGCATTTTTGCTCTAAGATTAAAGTCACAATTGGATCTTTCTTTTCTTTAGCATATTTTTTATTCAATGAATTTTCTTAGATAAAGAAGAAAACTTATTTGTCTTAAATAAACACTAGTCCCAAGAAGATAGCCTAAAAAGCTATATAGGTAGTATCTTCTATGAGACTTTTTTCCCTTAATAAGTCCACATACGTTGTCACTAATATTCTGACTTTCTTGGACATTATACAAATGACAATATTTCTCAGCTTGTTTCTTATCTGTATGATGAGAGTAATATGAGAACTTACGTCCTAGAATTGATGTAAAAATTAAATGAGAAAATTCCTTTAAAGAACTTCCACTAAGTTCAATGCATAACAATTTATTAATAATTCTTTAATAAAATTTAAATGATGGCAATGATGTTAATCAAGTCTCCAATGATGTGAAAAGAATGATCCATGCATTCAACCTAAGATGGGAGCGTCTAGCCAGTTCCTGAGTCCAATGTTATACAGTGTGGTAATCGCACATCCATTTCACTTTGGTTATTAACTTTGAATATCCACTGAATGACTCCATCCAGCTATGTCATTAGAAGAAATTGAGATATGTGTCACATCTGCCATTTTGCCAGCATTTATTTTCTTTCAATATGAATCCAGGTTTCATTATATCCCTTTTTAACATTTTTAATGTGTTAGTTTTCTCAATTGTGGTAGTTGAAACAGAATTAAATTATCAGAGTGAATATTAAAAAGAAAAAATAATAAAATGAAATGTAATGTGAAATCTAGTAACCTTAACTTGGCGGAAATGTAGATAAATTAAACCTGAATTGAAAATCATATTTATAAATGAACAAATTATTTAATGTATGTATTGCTAAATAATCATTTGATCATTTGTCACAATTCTAGACCAGTGCTGAACAATAGAAATAATAATGCAAGATGCATATGCTATTTAAAAATTTTATAGTCACGTTAAAGAAGTAAAAAGGAACATATACAGTTAGTTACAATAATACATTAATATTATATTTAATGCATTATACCCAATATATTATAATTTTAATATGTAATAATTATCAAAAGTATTAATAAAATATTTTATTTTATCCATATTACTTTTTGAACATGAAGTATGTATTTTACACTTTAGCACAATCTCAATTAAGATGCTAAATTTTCATTGAAAACACTGATCTATCCTTAGATTTCATAAGATTAACAGTTGATAAATTCAACTGGCATATTCTAATATTCCAAATATACTTAAAAGTTTTCCAATATGTGAATTGAGTACTCCAAGATACCTTTATTTTAATACATAAACATTGACAAAACTGGTTTATAATTTTTAAAAGGATGGATTTGACTTTGAAGCAAAAGCATATTAATTTCAAAATTGCATCTGTCCAAGTTTAATAAATTGACTAACACTTGGGTCAACTTATTATGTTAAACATCAAATACAAAGGAGTGCTTTCTAAAATGAAAAACAGCACTAAATTTATCAATATCACAAAGCAGTCTTCATTTTTCCACATTTTGTAGTCAGTTTGCATGATGCTGTCGTTTGCAATTAAAATTTGCATACTGACATATTTTATAAAATGGTATAAATCATAGTTCATGATTTGTTTTATAAAAAAAAAATTCAATTTTGACATAAGTTTTCTTACCTAAGTCACAGATTGCCTTTTTATTCCCCTGGGTGCTTTAAATTTAGTTCTTCCATATGTAACTTAACATTGATGAAATCACATAATTCATGCTGCCACATTTTGTCTTTGATTATTGAATATTTAGCAAACATTCCTTTATCTCAAGAAAGACTTGAACCTGAGTTAATAGTACAGTTCAGTTCAGTTCAGTCGCTCAGTCGTGTCTGACTCTTTGTGACCCCATGAATCACAGCACGCCAGGCCTCCCTGTCCATCACCAACTCCTGGAGTTCACTCAGACTCACGTCCATCGAGTCAATGATGCCATCCAGCCATCTCATTCTCTGTTGTCCCCTTCTTCTCCTGCCCCCAATCCCTCCCAGCAGCAGAGTCTTTTCCAGTGAGTCAACTCTTCGCATGAGATAACCAAGTACTGGAGTTTCAGCTTTAGCATCATTCCTTCCAAAGAAATCCCAGGGCTGATCTCCTTCAGAATGGACTGGTTGGATCTCCTTGCAGTCCAAGAGACTCTCAAGAGTCTTCTCCAACACCACACTTCAAAAGCATCAATTCTTCAGCGCTCAGCCTTCTTCACAGTCCAACTCTCACATTCATACATGACCACAGGAAAAACCATAGCCTTGACTAGACGAAACTTTGTTGGCAAAGTAACGTCTCTGCTTTTGAATATGCTATCTAGGTTGGTCATAACTTTCCTTCCAAGGAGTAAGCATCTTTTAATTTCATGGCTGTAGTCACCATCTGCAGTGATTTTGGAGCCCCCCAAAATAAAGTCTGACACTGTTTCCACTGTTTCCCTATCTATTTCTCATGAAGTGATGGGACCAGATGCCATGATCTTCATTTTCTGAATGTTGAGCTTTAAGCCAACTTTTTCACTCTCCACTTTCACTTTCATTAAGAGGCTTTTGAGTTCCTCTTCACTTTCTGCCATAAGAGTGGTGTCATCTGCATATCTGAGGTTATTGATATTTCCCCCTGCAATCTTGATTCCAGCTTGTGTTTCCTCCAGTCCAGCGTTTCTCATGATGTACTCTGCATAAAAGTTAAATAAGCAGGGTGACAATATACAGCCTTGACATACTCCTTTTCCTATTTGGAACCAGTGTGTTGTTCCATGTCCAGTTCTAACTGTTGCTTCCTGACCTGCATACAGATTTCTCAAGAGGCAGGTCAGGTGGTCTGATATTCCCATCTCTTGAAGAATTTTCCACAGTTTATTGTGATCCACACAGTCAAAGGCTTTGGCATAGTCAATAAAGCAGAAATAGATGTTTTTCTGGAACTCTCTTGCTTTTTCCATGATCCAGCGGATGTTGGCAATTTGATCTCTGGTTCCTCTGCCTTTTCTAAAACCAGCTTGAACATCTGGAAGTTCACGGTTCACATATTGCTGAAGCCTGGCTTGGAGAATTTTGAGCATTACTAGCGTGTGAGATGAATGCAATTGTGCGGTAGTTTGAGCATTCTTTGGCATTGCCTTACAGTAAAAGCTTCCCTGGTGGCTCAAACAGTAAAGAATCTACCTGCAATGCAGGATATCCAGGTTCAATCCTTGGATTGGGAAGATCCCCTGGAGAAGAGAATTCGCTCTCTCCTTGCCTAGAGAACCCCATGTACAGTGAAGCCTGGCAGACTGCGGTCCATGGGGTGATAGAGTCAGATATGACTGAGCGACTAACACGTCATAGAGCAGTTAAATGACACAGCAAGGGAATACATCAATCTCCTAATTTAAAGTGGAATAATTATTTTTTAATGTAATATACCTGGAACACCATTCACTTCATAGAAATGTTAGTAGAAAATATTCAGCTAAGATTTCTCTTCTTAAGGCTTCCCATGTAGCTCAGCTGGTAAATAATTTGCCTGCAATGAAGGAGACCCCAGTTTGATTTCTGGGTCGGGACGATCCCCTGGAGAAGGGATAGACTAACAACTCCAGTATTCTGGCTGGGAGAATTTCACGGACTGTAGAGTCCATGGTGTCACAAACAGACGTGATTGAGTGACTTTCACTTCCCTTCTTCAGATGCAAAAGTTTAAGAAGGTTATATGTCATGAGTTTCATATTTTAGACTATAAATTGACAGCATTTCATTGTGAATTGGGAGATCTTTGAAATTAAACTGTACCCAAATACTATTTCTGCAGTATCTCTTTTACTGCATGATTAAAAGTAGGGAAAAGTAATTACAGTTATTCAAAATTTGAGTCAGTTGATAACTGATGCTGTTAGAAATATTTTATATTATACAGACAATAATTTGCTGGCTTAATTGAGAATCTTTCATTTTATCTAAAATATATTTTTACTGTTTTTATTAAAACATTAATAAAATAGTCAGTATAAGTATTTCTTTAACATCTATAAAAAAAAATTTGCTTCTTTTTTTGCACAAACCCAAACACTATTATGGCTGACCAGTATTACAAGCTCAGATTCTTTTACACATCATTAACTCTTTTGTGTTTGTTGACATTTGTTTCTGATTTCAGACAACTATATAAGTTCATTTTCTTTTTTCTTTCATATTTAAAGACAATTATTTCAGAGCAGGTTTGATTCACAGAAAAATTAAGGGAACAGTACAGAAAGTTCCCATATACATCCTCCACAGCTTGTGCATAGCCTCTCCAGTTATCAACGTCTGCGACAAGAGTGGTACATTTGTTACAACTAATGAACCCACATTGACACATCACCATCACCCAAAGTCCATACATTTGGGTTCACTCTTGGTATTGTGCATTCTATGTGTTTGGACAAATCTATCATTATAAACGTAGTTTGCCTCTAGAGTCATTCTTTTTTTTTTTTCTTTTTGAATGTGGATGTTCAGTTCTTCCACCCCCATCTTGTGAAAAGACTACCTTTGTTTCATTGTGTTGCTTTTGCTCCTTTGTTGAATATCAGTTGCTTATATGTGTCAGTGCCCGTTTTGGGACTCTGTTCTATTGATGTATTTGTTTCTTCTTTCATCATTACTATACTGTTTTAATTACTGCAGTTTTATGGCAAATCTTGAAGTGGTGAACATCAGTCCTCCAACTTTTTTTTCTTCTCCTTCAGTAATTATGTTGACTATTCTGGGTCTTTTGCCTGATGTAAATGTCGCGGTGTTTGTCAATATCCACAAAATAACATGCTGGAATTTTTATTGTGATCATATTGAATCTATAAAACATGTTGGTAAAAACTTACATCTTGACAAATTTAAGTCTTCCCATTCATGAAATTAGAATATCTCTATTTAGTTCTTCTTTGATTTTGTTCATTAAAATTTTGTAGTGCTCCTCATATGGATCTCATACACATTTTGTTACATTTTTACCTCAGTTTGTCATTTTGAGTACTAATATAAATAGCATTTTGTTTCTACTGTCAAATTTCACTTTTTATTTTGCTGGTATAGAGGAAAATTATTGACATTTGTATACTAGCTTTTATCCCACAACCTTGCTATACAGTTGACCCTTGAACAACATGGTTTTGAATTGTGTGGATTCACTTGTATGTGGGTTTTTTCCAATAGTAAATTTTATAGTACTGGCTGCAGCTGATTTAATCTATACATGTGTAACCACAGATACAGAAGAACCATGGACACAGATGGCCAATTCCATCTTATACATAGATTTTTCAACTTTGAGGAGAGTCAGTTGTCTGACTTTGGTATTAAGGCAAGTCTGGCCACATCATGTGAGTTAAAAGCAGTCCCCAAAGCTTCTGTTCTTCAAAATAAATTGTAGAAAATTAGTATAATTATTCCCTTAAATATTTTGTAGTATTCACCAGTAAACCAATGTGAGCCTGGTGCTTTCTATTTTCAAAAGTTAGTAATAGTTGATTTAGTTACTTTAATACATATAGTCCTATTCAGATCATTTCTTTCTTCCAACGGTTTGGTAAATTGTGTCTTTTAATAAACTGGTCCATTTCATCATCTAGGTTATCAAATTTGTCAGCATAGAGTTGTTCATAGTATTCCTTTCTTATCTTTTTTAATTTCCCTGGGTTATTCAATATTGTCTTTCCTTTCATTTCAGTAATAATTTGTGTCCTATTTCTCTTTTATTTAGCTAGCCTTGTCAAAGCCTAATTATTGATTTTTTCTTTCAGAAACAGCTCTTATTTTTGTGATTTTCTCTATTGATTTTGTTTCCCATTTCAGTGATTTATGCTCTAATTCATACTATTATTTCTTTCTAATGCTTACCTTGGATTTAAGTTGCTTTTCTTCTTCTAATTTCCTAAGATATATACTCAGATTCAGAGAAGGCAATGGCACCCCACTCCAGTACTCTTGCCTGGAAAATCCCATGGATGGAGGAGCCTGGTGGGCTACAGTCCATGGGGTCGCTAAGAGTCGGACACGACTGAGAGACTTCACTTTCACTTTTCACTCTCATGCATTGGAGAAGGAAATGGCAGCCCACTCCAGTGTTCTTGCCTGGAGAAGCCCAGGGACGGGGGAGCCTGGTGGGCTGCCGTCTATGGGGTCGCACAGAGTCGGACACGACTGAAGCGACTTAGCAGCAGCATACTTAGATTACAGACTTTAGATATTTCTTCTTTTCTACTGTATGTATTCAATGCTATAAATTTTCCTCTAATCAGCAGTTTTACTGCATCCTACAAATCTGGATGTTGAATTTTCATTTTCATTAGGTTCAAAATATTTTTTTTCATTTTCTTGAGATTCTTTGCATTAAGTCATATGATATTTATAAGTGGCTGTAAGTCATATGATATTTATTAATCACCATGTATTTTAGAAATTACAATTTCTTTTTGTAATTGATTTCTGTTTTAATATTCCCTGGTGGCTCAGAGGGTAAAGCATCTGTCTGCAATGCAGGAGACCTGGGTTCAACCCCTGGGTCAGGAAGATCCCCTGGAGAAGGAAATGGCAACCCACACCAGTACTCTTGCCTGGAATCCCATGGACAGAGAAGCCTGGGAGACTACAGTCCATGGGATCGCAAAGAGTCGGACACAACTGAGTGACTTCACTTTCACTTTCTGTTTTAACACCATTGTGGTCTGAGAACAGACATTGTATAATATCTCTTTTTAAAAGTTTATTGTGTTTTATAGCTGACAGTGTGGTCTGTCTTGGTAGAATATTCTATGTAAGATTTATAAAATGTGTATTTTGCTGTTGCGTGAAATCCTCTGTAGATAACCATTGTATCCACCTGACCAAATTCAGCGTTATCCTTACTGACTTTTTGGATGCTGCATCTGCCCATTTTTGACAGAATGGTGTTGAAGTCTCCAGCTACAATGGTAGGTTAATCCCTTTTTCTTTGTGGTTCTGTCTGTCAGTTTTTGATTGATGATGTGTGACAATCTGTTGTTAGGTACATACATCTTATTATTCTTATATTTTATTGGAGATTTGACCCTTTTTCATGCTGTAATACCATTCTTAATTCTTACGAAGTTCCCTTGCTTTGAAGTCTGCTGAATCTAAATGTAGTACAGTTACTGTTGCTTTCTTTTGATTTGTGTTAGCATTGTATATCTTCATACATCCATTTACAGTAGTTAGTTGAGTAGTGTCATTTTTATTTTAATCTACTCTAGATGTTTGGTGAACTTATTTTATTAATATTAAAATTGTTTATTTGCATGTTTCATTACTATTTACCATGTATTTTACTTTTTATTGTTGTTGCCCTTTTTTCTTTATTGCTTTTTGTGTCTTCTTTTCCTCCTTTTATAGTTTTAATTGAGCATTTTATATGATTAAATTTTTTCCATATGAGTTATATACATACATTTAATTTTAAATGGTTGTTGTAGGTTTGCATTATACAGTTACAATGAATCCAAGTGTATTCTTCTTCTTCTTTTTTGTATAGAAGAGTTTTATTAAAGTGAAAAGGGACAGAGAAAACTTCTGACGTAGACATCAGCAGGGGGATGGAGAATGCTCTACTTGCTAGTCTTAGCAAGGGAATTATATCCTTTTTAAATTAGTTATTATGATAAATCAAAAGAATGTCTCAAGGTTGTAAAAATTTTACCAGACCCACTCCCACAATTTACATTTTAAGATAGTAGGATTCAGTTCAGTTCAGTTCAGTCACTCAGTCATGTCCGACTCTTCGTGACCCCATGAATCGCAGCATGCCAGGCCTCCCTGTCCATCACCAACTCCCAGAGTCCACCCAAACTCAGGTGCATCGAGTCGGTGATGCCATCCAGCCATCTCATCCTCTGTCATCCCCTTCTCCTCCTGCCCCCAATCCCTCCCAGCATCAGAGTCTTTTCCAATGAGTCAACTCTTTACACGAGGTGGCCAAAGTATTACAGTTTCAGCCTCAGTATCAGTCCTTCCAATGAACACCCAGGACTGGTCTCCTTTAGGATGGACTGGTTGGATCTCCTTACAGTCCAAGGGATTCTCAAGTGTCTTCTCCAGCACCATTCAAAAGCATCAATTCTTTGGTGCTCAGCTTTTTTCACAGTCCAACTCTCACATCCATATATGACCACTGGAAAAACCATAGCCTCAACCAAATGGACCTTTGTTGGCAAAGTCATATCTCTACTTTTCAATATGCTATCTAGGTTGGTCATAACTTTCCTTCCAAGGAGTAAGCGTATTTTAATTTCATGGCTGCAGTCACCATCTGCAGTGATTTTGGAGCTCCTAAAAATAAAGTCAGCCACTGTTTCCACTGTTTCCCCATCTATTTGCCATGAAGTGATGGGACCAGATGCCATGATCTTAGTTTTCTGAATGGTGAGCTTTAAGCCAACTTTTTCACTCTCCTCTTTCACTTTCATCAAGAGGCTTTTTAGTTCCTTTTCACTTTCTGCCATAAGGGTGGTGTCATCTGCATATCTGAGGTTATTGATATTTCTCCTGGCAATCTTGATTCCAGCTTGTGCTTCTTCCAGCCCAGCATTTCTCATGATGTACTCTGCATATAAGTTAAATAAGCAGGGTGACAATATACAGCCTGGATGTACTCATTTTCCTATTTAGAACTTAACAATAGAAAGATTTTACCAGAACCACTCCCATAATATACATTTTAAGATATTGGGATTAGTCAGAAGGTTTCAGGAAGGGGAAACTGTCCTCATTCAGGATACATTGTTGTTATATAGTCCTTAGTACAGAATTTAAACTGAGTTGTTTGTTGTCTAATCATCAGTTCCAGTTCCCGGCTTAAAGAAAAAAACGTTCTATGAATGTAAAGGAAAAAAAAAAGACCTTGTCCTTTCCTCCTCCTTGAGAATTCCAGACCCCTATCTCCTCTTCCAGAGCCCCAGACTCGTCTCTCCTCCTTGGGGATCTGGATTTCTTATCAACCTAACTAGAAATTGACTCCCTCATTCCCCTCCCCCTTTTCTTTTAGGAGAATTATGTTGCCAAGGGAAAGGGTTGTCATTTTAATTCCATAACTACTTCCTGCTATTGAGGAGTTCTGTCCCTGAATTGTTGAGGCAACATATTCTCCTAATCCTCATATTGAGGGTCTCTGATTCAGGGACCCCAAGTAATAGTTGAAGGAGGCTGTGGCACTGGTAATAGCTTGGACAGCCATTTGTTACCTAAAAGCTTTCAGATGGTTAGAAACAAATCCAGTTACACAGTTACAGATATAGGGAGCAAAATAAGTCATTAAACCAAGCTAAAACATAATCAAAATTTAAAATTACATTATGTCCATAGTTACATTAGTCCATTTTAGGATTGTTAGATGTCATCAGATCAAGAAGAGGTGTCACATAAGATTGTTGTTGGTGAAGGTTTGCACAGAGTTGAAGAAAGTCCTATCCTTGAAGTAGAGAAACCCACCTTTGGAAGTCTTCAATTGATGAAGAGGGGGAGTGCTCCACAGACCCAGCAATTAGACCAATTATGGAGGCTGGGTCAGGAGTCACCCCCCAGAATTCTCATAATGTCTGTTGAAAAGCTGAAAGCTGGGTCACATAGTTAATTCTAAGGCTTCAGGATCTATGACAATATTTGTGTGCGAAAATGGTCTGTCATTGAGATAATCCCATTACTGAGGGGGAAGTTCGAGCTCTCATTAAAGGTATGGGTAAAACTTTAAGCCAACTATCTTGTATTTCATGAATTAGCTTACACAGATGCCTCTTAATAATGTCATTAGCCTTTTTAAATTTTTATGAAGATTGGGGTTTCCAGGAACAGTATAAGTGATGTTTTATTCCTAGATACCCCTTGAGTTACAGTAGCTTTAATGGTGGATCATTGTTGCTCTGAACTTTAGAGTAAGTAAGATCCCACTTACATTATGAGAAGTCAGTACAGTAAGATTTCGCCCATTCCTTAGCCTCCAGCTTTTGTGAATACTGCTTTTGCTGTGAAAATAGGTGAGGGTCTTTGAGATTAATAATGACAGGAACAGTATTTTTGTGCTCGACCCACAGTTTTTTCATCAGCCCACACTCTAAGATTTAAATTTTGTTCAGTTAAAAAGGGCAGGTTCCATATTCATGAAAACAGAGGCCTGGACCTTGCTCAGTATATCCCTCCCCCGAAGGGATGAGGGATACTCTGGCACTATTAGAAACTCGAGAAAATAAGCACAGAGTCCCAATTGCAGCTTAAAGGATGACTGAAATAATAGCATTTGGTTTGTCCAGACAGCCCCATTATGGTCGTGGATTGGAAGGAAAGCAGACCAGGGGCTTCAGTGAGCACAGAGAAAGTTGCTCCAGTGTCCAAAGAAAATTGACTGATCAGCCCTTCACAGTTATTAATACCCAGGTTTCCTCAGGTGTTATTAGGATGGGGGCTTGTGTGGGTACCCCCAAGCACCTTCAGTCCTGATTGTCCAATCCCTGGGGCCTACACCTTGGAGGGCACTCTCTTCTCCAGTATGGTCCTTTGCAGACAGCATGTGGAACCTGGGGCAGCTTAGATGCCTGAGAGCAGTCCTGCTTGAGATGTCCCTCCTTTCCACAGTAATAACAAGCTCATCCCTTTTCACCTGGGTCCCTCTGGGCATTTTTCCTCAGGCTGTTTCAGAGCAGGTCTAACAGCCATTGTTGGGGCTTCAGTGTTTTGCTTGGGTCTTTTTTCTTCCTATTCTTCTCCTCATATTTTCTACTGTAATATACTGTCTGAGCCAGCTGTAGCAGTTTTTCTAAAGACTGATTTGGTCCAAATGCCTGTGTTTGGTGTTTGGATAGCTTACAGTGGGTAGCTGGAGCTGACTGAGTGAAATATCTATCTTTTAAGATTATTCCTCCCTCGAACTTTCAGTATCAATGTTAGTAAACTTGCACAGAGCCTCCTGTAGTCTATCTAGGAATTTACCAGGAGTTTCCTTCTCTCCCTGTTCTATGTCATTCAACTTAGCATAGTTTTAAGTCTTAGTGTGTGCTCGCTTGAGTCCTTCAAGAATATGTCTGGCAAACTGGTTCTGATCCCACCCTCTTTTAGCCATGTTATAGTTCCAATCTGGCTCTGTCATGGGAACTGCTTGGCTCCCAGTAAGGAGAAGGGCTATTTCATGTTCCATCTTTACCCTTGTCTCACATTCAAGCCATTTATCTCCAAAAGTAGTAGCTTATCCCAAAACTCGAGCTCTCAAGTCAGGAGTCAGAATCTGTCCCAAGACATACATTACATCTCTCCAAGTAAGCTCATAAAGTTAACTTAGTCCCGTAAAAGCTTCTGTGTACTTTTCTGGATCCTCTTGATAGTTTCAACCGCAACTGGAATTGTTTGAATTTCTACGGAGACTGAAGCAGCCCCTCCTGGGAGGGTACAATGATTCTCATCCTGTTCAGTTAGGAGCCCCAGATACAGGGCCAAAGTAAGAGGACAGGAGGGAGCTGAAGGTTTCACACCGAAATCTGCACCCTTAGGACGTAAGTCTGGCATGTCTCGAAGAGAGTTGAAGAGCAACCTATATGTCACTTCTACCAATTTCCCTTATTTTCTACAGAACCAGTCTAGTTGTAAAACAGTGTTGTAATTAAGAGACCCTTCAACTGGCCAGCGTTCCCTATCTTCCAAAGGATAGCATGGCCATTCAGTATCACAGAAGATCAGGCATGTCTTTTTTAAACTCTGGGGGTCAAACTTGTCCCAGTTTTTTAAATACATTGTAAAGGAGGGGTTCTGGAACTGCTAGCTCCCATCTGTAAGAGAGAAAAAAAGCAGCATCCACAGCCATGGCTTCTTTCCACCAGAGGGTCCCTCCCCGCTCTAGATGGGGGTGTAGACAGACTCTCCACCGAAGCTTTCCTTCCCTGGTCAGACTTAGTCTGTCTCTTACCTATGTAGGCACCTTACTTGTCCCTCCCGGTTCTACCACCGAGGTGGGGTGGAGATGCACCAGGGGTAGACCTGATGGCATCTCAAATTGATTTTGAGTTCCTTACCACCAAAACCATTGATCTGCCCTTTTCTCTGATGCTACCCAGAGTGTAACAGAGTAGCTTTCCAGAATGTTTCCCAAGCTAGGACTACTAGGGGAAGCATCTGTCTTACATGTGCCTGTGCACATTCCTGAGTATAGTCCTGACCACAATAGAAGCATTAAGTTATAAAGGGATGAACAAAAAGAAATAAGCTGTCTCTTCTGAGTGTCATCACAACAGTATATGTGATAGCAAAAGGGGTTGTGAAGGATTGGCCAGAGAGGAAAAGGTGATTTTTGTCCTCGAGCTACTAGGGCCAATCCTTCCAGTTCATGTCGACAGATTCCACAAAAGGAATATCTAGGGAGTTGAGACAGAAGCCACTGGAGAGCTTTCTCTCATCTGCTAACAGCTAGCACTACCAAAGGTAGAGGCCCCCTGCACGTCCAATCTGAACAGATCCTCCAAATTCTGATCTATGTCATCAGAAACCTCTTGCTCACTAGCAGTGCTTCTATCCACATAGATCGGAGGCACAGCCGTGACACAGAGTCACTTTCAGGTTGTTGGCCCCTGAAGCAGGCAGCCAAGAGAGTGACCTCTAGCCTAAGAGAAGTTCCTAGAGCTAGAGCTCCACCTCACTCCCAAATGTGCTCTTATAACTTTCAGCTACTAGCAAGGCTGGGCACATCCATACATGGGGTCTAAATAAAAGTACTAGTATCAGCATGGATCACAAGTCCCTTAAAAGTCTATGATCCAACAGATTATGTTAGTAGTTCTAATTCCCCATGCAATTACAAAATGGTCAAAGAGATCAGGAAAAGGTGACAGAGAAAGGAAAGTTCAGCCCACACGCTTCGCCCATTTCTGGTCGCTCCCCTCACAGGGACCTTGGTTGTCTCTTGGTATTGGCAGGTCAGTATAAACCCCCGACAAGGCTCCCTTTTTTTGGGACTGCCTTCAGTCATTATGAGGCACCATAAAACCGCAGAGCAGGGCTCATCACTTGCTTCACGCAGGTGATGAATGTGTCATTCATTCACACAAGTGCACCAAAGAGTTAGTAAAGTGAATCAGAAAACATATATACTGAGAAAGCAGACAGGCTAGAGCTCTGAGTGTCCCTTCCTTGTCCTGGAGATCCCAGACAAGTCCCCAGGATGATAGCTTATGGTGAACGGTGTCGGATTTGTGATCTCCAAAGATTTAACTTCAGGACCAGGGACCAGTCTTGATCACTCAAGAGCTTTTGTATAGCAGAGTTTTATTAAAGTGAAAAAAGACAGAGAAAGCTTCTGACATAGACATCAGAAGCGGGACAGAGAGTGCCCCCAAAGTCTATTCTTGAATAACACTATGCTGCTTCATGAGTAGTATGAATAACACACACACACACACACACACAGATGTATAAGGTAAATATACATCATCAAATAAATTTTTGCTATTATCATTTTGAACAAACTTGTTTCTGTTAGATCAATTTAGGATAAGAAAAATGAAAGGTTTTATTTTATCTTCATTTATTCCTAATTTTGTGTTCTCCCTTTCTTTATGGTAGATCCAAGTTTCTGATCTGTATCGTTACTTCTCCCTTAAGGACTTACTTAATATTTCTTGCAATGCAGACCTACTAGTAACACATCTCCTCTATTTTGTTTTAGCAATTATTTCGTCCTTTATGAAGGATATTCTTTCAGAGTAAAGAATGCTGAGAGCATTTTAATTTTTCTTTCTTTCTCTTAACACTTTAAATATTTCTTTGCATCCCACTTCTTGCTTACATAGTTTGTGAGAAGTTGAATGTAATTATTATCTTTGTTCCTCTATAGATAAGGTGCTTTGCCCTCAGATTTTTTTCTAGACATTTTTTTCCTCATTTTTGATTTTCTGTATTTTGAAAATAGTATCACCATGTTTAGGATTTGTTTGTTTTCACATTTATCCTACTTAGTGTTCTCTGAGATTCCTGGATCTTTGATTTAGTGCATGACATTAGCTCGGAGGAAATTCTGTCATTTTTATTTTTAATATTTCTACCATCCCTTTCTATTTTTTTGTTGTTGTTGTTGTTAATTTTCCTGATACCTGCCTTGTATGTGTATTACACCTTTTATAGCTGTGTCATGCTCCTGGATATTTTGTCATTTGGTTTTTTTCAGTCTTTTGTTCTCTATGCTTCTCAGTTTTGGATATTTATTTTTTAATTATTTCTTTTACAATATTTATTTATTTTTATTTGTTTGTTTGACGCACTGGGTCTTTTTTGCTGTATGAGGGATCTTCAGTTGTGGCATGCAAACTCTTAGTTGCAGCATGTGTTATCTAGTTCCCTGTCTAGGGATTGAACCTGAACCCCCTGCACTGAGAGAACAGAGTCTTAGCCACTGGACCACCAGAGAAGTCCCATTGGGTATTTCTGTTGAGGCTTTCTCAAGCTCAGAGATTCGTCCCTCTTCCATATCTAGTCCACCATTTGCCTTCAAAACCCTTCATTTTTAAATCTCTTATTATTATTATTTTAATATCTATTATTTCTTTTAGTTCTTTCTTAGGTTTTCCAATTTTCTGCTTACATTTGTCCATCTGTGCTTGCATTCAGTCTGCTTTATTTCTTAGAACCCTTACCATTTAATCATATTTGTTTCAAATTCCCAGTCTAAGAATTCCAACATTTCTGTCACTTATGATTCTAGTGCTTGCTCTGTCTCCTCAAATTGTGTTTTTTTTGCCTTTGAGTATGCCTTGTAATTTTTTTTTTTTCCTTGATAGCTGGATATGATGTAATGGACAAAAGGAGCTGCCATAAATATGCCTTTAGTAGTATAGTGGCAAGTTGTTGGGGGAGGGAGGAAGCATTCTATGGTTGTATGATTAGGTCTCTGTATTTTTGTAAGCCTCCATCTCTGGACTGTGAACTTGAAGTATTTATGAGTCCCCCTCCCACCCCCATTTGGTGGACCAGAATGGTTAAATTGGGCTAGAGCTGAATATTTCTCTTCTCCTTTGTAAAAGTTCAGAGCTGACTGGGCTTGGGTATATCCCTTCCCCCAAACATTTAGCACTGGGCTTCCCTGGTGGCTCAGAGGGTAAATAATCTGCCCACATGCAGGAGATCAGAGATTGATCCCTGGGTTGGGAAGATCCACTGGAGAAGGAAATGGCAACCCACTCCAGTAGCCTTCGCTGGAGATTTTCATGGACAGAGAAGGCTGGCAGGCTATAGTTCATGGGGTCACAAAGAGTCGGACACAACTGAGTGACTAACACACACACAAGCAGTTGCAGTTAGGATTTTTTTTTTTTAATTCATTGATTTTTGGCTGTGCTGGATCTTCATTACTTTGGCTTTTCTCTAGTTTTGGTGAGCAAGGACTACTCTCTAGCTGCAGTGCACAGCTTCTTATTGTACTGGCTTCTCACATGTGTGCTTCAGTAGTTGTAGTATATGGCCTCAACAGTTGCAGCTCAGAGAGCACAGGCTCAGTGGTTGTGCTGCATGGGCTTAGTTGCTCCACAGTTATGTAGGATCATCTCAGACCAGGGATTGAACCCCTGTCTCCTTCACTGACAGGTAGATTCTTTACCACTGAGTCACAAGGGAAGCCCTAGGCTCTGATTTAAAAAAAAAGAAAAATACAGCAAGTTAGACTCTGGTTAACTAGTTTCTCCTGAGGGCAGTGCTTGTAAAGACCAGAGTGCTCTGGTGTATTTCAAAATGATTCCTTCTAACCCTTCCCCTGTTGGAAGCCAGAGGAGATTATTTTCCCCTCTAATTCTTACTATAAGAACCTGGCTGATAAAACCAAATAAAGCTCACAAAAAAAATGTAGTGTCCCCTATGACTAAATCAACCTGAAATATTTAACTCCCAGACAGTCTATACTGAGTTTCCAGCAGTTCATCAATTACAGTTTATGTTTTCCTACCCTGGCACTGATTGCTATGGAGGTTTCTACTCCTAAACTTCTTCTGTAAGGTATCACTCCCTGTTTCCACCTGTCTTTAGAGTGTTGGAGGAGTGGTTTGCCCTGCGACCTCACCTCTCTGATGCGTTCAAGAAGAGTTGTTGATTTTTTATTTACTCATTGTTAGAACAGAGAGGCAATTTCCAGACTCCTTAATACAGTACAGGAAATCTGAACTCATTGTCAATTCCTCTTCCTTTTAAAAAAATAATTGGTGAAACAAATCTTATAATATTATTTACTTTATTATTTAAAAGAATATATTTTACATGGAAAAATGAAGATTTCTTTTTGCTCTGCCACAGTAAATTGCATTTGTTAGTCAATGTGAAATATTTGATATGCCTGAATCTAGTATTCTTTCTTTTTTTTCCTCTCTTTGATGTATTACAGATCCTTTGCTGCTTCTGCACTCAATTCTGCATCATTAGAATACTTTGGTTTTAAGTAAAAATGTGTCCATGCTTATTTCTTTTATACCAGTGAAAATTATAATACTGCAATTTAATTACCAGTTACAATTGCAGTGGTATCATTTTAAGTACTACTCTCTGCATAAAACATTCAAGTAAACATATTGCAGTACATTAGACTGATACATGGAAAAAGTCATTTGAACTGAATCTGTTGACTCCAAGTAGATCAGTGATGTGTTTTGTGTAATACTCAAAATGACATTCACATTTAACATGCACACCCAAATGCAGCAATATCTTACATGTTGCATCAGATAAAATGCAATCCTGACAAAGTTATATTCAGTGTTCCAATGACTGTTTCAATGGAATAAGAAGTTGCTCTTCTTCACTTTTCATAAACTTAAATTAATTTAAATTAATATTAAGTGAAAAATGCAGTTCCTCAGGCATATCGTAAGCCACATGTCAAGTACTTTATGGTCACTTGTGGTTAGTGACTACCTTATTGGAAATTGCAAGTCAATATTTTGTCATAGTCAATTTATAAGAACTGACAACTGGTGATTAGTTCCAAGTGTATACTTTCAAATACTTGTTTTATAAAGTACTTTGCCTTAAATGCACTGTATTGTGGAGAGTGGTTTTAACCATTCAGGCTGGAGGGAAATCTCTAATCTATGGTTGGAAATTCATTTTGTTATCTAAAAGGATGCTTTTCCTCTGGATAATTTATAGTTCAGCTTTAATGAATGCTATGCAGTAGTCAACTTTTCAGTAATCGATTTAAATAACCAAAGCTCTAAGAGACTATTACAGACACATAGTTAGTCTAGTCACATATTTGTTTTGTTCTTAAGCGGAAAATATGATGTCATGAAAACAAATCATTTTTTGCAACCCCTCAGATCAGATCAGTCGCTCAGTTGTGTCTGACTCTTTGCAATCCCATGAATGGCAGCACACCAGGCCTCCCTGTCCATCATCAATTCCTGGAGTTCACTCAGATTCACGTCCATTGAGTCAGTGATGCCATCCAGCCATCTCATCCTCTGTCGTCCCCTTCTACTCCTGCCTCCAATCCCTCCCAGCATCAGTCTTTTCCAATGAGTCAACTCTTCACATTAGGTGGCCAAAGTAATGAGTTTCAGCTTTAGCATCATTTCTTCCAAAGAAATCCCAGGGCTGATCTCCTTCAGAATGGACTGGTTGGGTCTCCTTGCAGTCCAAGGGACTCTCAAGAGTCTTCTCCAACACCACACTTCAAAAGCATGAATTCTTCAGTGCTCAGCCTTATTCACAGTCCAACTCTCACATCCATACATGACCACAGGAAAATCCATAGCCTTGACTAGACAAACCTTTGTTGGCAAAGTAATGTCTCTGCTTTTGAATATGCTATCTAGGTCGGTCATAACTTTCCTTCCAAGGAGTAAGCATCTTTTAATTTCATGGCTGCAATCACCATCTGCCATGATTTTGGAGCCCAGAAAATAAAGTCTGACACTGTTTCCCCATCTATTTCCCATGAAGTGATGGGACCAGATGCCATGATCTTCATTTTCTGAATGTTGAGCTTTATGCCAACTTTTTCACTCTCCACTTTCACTTTCATCAAGAGGCTTTTGAGTTCCTTTTCACTTTATGCCATAAGGGTGGTGTCATCTGCATATCTGAGGTTATTGATATTTCTCCCAGCAATCTTGATTCCAGCTTGTGTTTCTTCCAGTCCAGTGTTTCTCATGATGTACTCTGCATAAAAGTTAAATAAGCAGGGTGACAATATACAGCCTTGATGTACTCCTTTTCCTATTTGGAACCAGTCTGTTGTTCCATGTCCAGTTCTAACTGTTGCTTCCTGACCTGCATACAAATTTCTCAAAAGGCAGGTCAGGTGGTCTGGTATACCCATCTCTTTCAGAATTTTCCACAGTTTATTATGATCCACACAGTCAAAGGCTTTGGCATAGTCAATAAAGCAGAAATAGATGTTTTTCTGGAACTCTCTTGCTTTTTCCATGATCCAGTGGATGTTGGCAATTTGATCTCTGGTTCCTCTGCCTTTTCTAAAACCAGCTTGAACATCTGGAAGTTCACGGTTCACATATTGCTGAAGCCTGGCTTGGAGAATTTTGAGCATTACTTTACTAGCGTGTGAGATGAGTGCAATTGTGCGGTAGTTTGAGCATTCTTTGGCATTGCCTTTCTTTGGGATTGGAATGAAAACTGACCTTTTCCAGTCCTGTGGCCACTGCTGAGTTTTCCAAATTTGCTGGCATATTGAGTGCAGCACTTTCACAGCATCATCTTTCAGGATTTGGAATAGCTCAACTGGAATTCTATCACCTCTACTAGCTTTGTTCGTAGTGATGCTTTCTAAGGCCCACTTGACTTCACATTCCAGGATGTCTGGCTCTAGGTCAGTGATCACACCATCGTGATTATCTGGGTCGTGAAGATCTTTTTTGTACAGTTCTTCTGTGTATTCTTGCCACCTCTTCTTAATATCTTCTGCTTCTGTTAGGTCCATACCATTTCTGTCCTTTATCGATCTCATCTTTGCATGAAATGTTCCCTTGGTATCTCTGATTTTCTTGAAGAGATCTCTAGTCTTTCCCATTCTGTTGTTTTCCTCTATTTCTTTGCACTGATCACTGAGGAAGGCTTTCTTATCTCTTCTTGCTAGTCTTTGGAACTCTGCATTCAGATGTTTATATCTTTCCTTATCTCCTTTGCTTTTCGCTTCTCATCTTTTCACAGCTATTTGTAAGGCCTCCCCAGACAGCCATTTTGCTTTTTAGCATTTCTTTTCCATGAGGATGGTCTTGATCCCTGTCTCCTGTACAATGTCATGAACCTCATTCCATAGTTCATCAGGCACTCTATCTATCAGATCTAGACCCTTAAATCTATTTCTCACTTCCACTGTATAATCATAAGGGATTTGATTTAGGTCATACCTGAATGGTCTAGCAGTTTTCCCAACTTCCCTCATTGAATTTATTTTACTCTTGGTAATTTCACTTTTATATTAAGGTTTATCTTTGGGCAAAAGTAAACCATGAAGGGGCTTTAGCTCATGCTGGATAGACAACAGTGAATCCATCCCTACCTTTAGATGAATTTGCCTGCCTGTGTGTTTTTAGGGCTATAGTGCCAATTGGTGTACTTCGAAGTTAAGGCAAGAAAGAACAATATCCAAGAATATGAAAGTAATTAGGTGTGGAATCTCCCTGAGGCAGACTCTGCCACTTTATTCAGATCTATGCTCAAATACCATCTCTTCAGAAGCAGTCTGCCCAGTTATCTTTGTCAACCATTCTCTTACATGATATAGCATGCTTCAGATTAACAATCTACACATTTTAATTTTTATACGTGGTTTTTCTTACCTTCACTCTCATGAGAAAAATAAGCTCCACAAAAGTGGAAGCTTGTCCCGTTAGTTCATGACTGTATTCCTCTGAAATAGAGGAATATCAGGCATGTTTTGGGTGCTTAATACATAATCAAATATCCATTGGATAAGTTAATAAATGTGTTAATAATAAATTATTCATTACTGAAAGTTTTTTTGCGTATATATACATACATGCAAATGTGTATATGTGCATATTAACACATACTTGTGTGTGTCCGTGTATGTACTCCTTCATTAATTGGGGATCCATTATAGGAAAATATAATGAGATTATAATGTTGAACAAATGCAGATAAAACCCCTTTTGACTTCACAGATCTTAGAGTTTAATTGGGTAAATACATTTTAATCAAATTATTACCCCAAACAGTGATTTCTAACTATGGTTATTAATATGAAGAAAGGTGAAAAAAATATGAAAATAAGGGCATATAGGACCTTAATTTCATCTCAGTTCAGTTCAGTTCAGTCGCTCAGTCATGTCCGACTTTTTGCAACCCCATGGACTGCAGCACACCAGGCCCCCCTGTCCATCACCAACTCCTGGAGTTTACTCAGCCTCATGTCCATTGGGTCAGTGATGCCAATCCAACCGTCTCATCCTCTGTCATCCCCTTATCCTCCTGTCTTCAATCTTTCCCAGCATCAGGGTCTTTTCCAATGAGTCAGTTCTTCGCATCAAGTGGCCAAAGTATTGGAGTTTCAGCTTCAGCATCAGTCCTTCCAATGGATATTCAGGTCTGATTTCCTTCAGAGTGGACTGGTTGGCTCTCCTTGCAGTCCAAGGGACTCTCAAGAGTCTTCTCCAACACCACAGTTCAAAAGCATCAGTTCTGTGCTCAGCTTTCTTTATAGTTCAACTCTCACATCCATACATGACTACTGGAAAAACCATAGCTTTGACTAGATGGACCTTTGTTGGCAAAGTAACGCCTCTGCTTTTTAAAATGCTGTCTTTTCTTCCAAGGAGCAAGTGTCTTAATTTCATGGCTGTTGTCACCATCTGCAGTGATTTTGGAGCCCCCAAAATAAAATCTGTCACTGTTTCCACTGTTTCATCTCAGGTGTCAGGAAAGTTTTTCCTCATGAAATTGTATTTAATTTAAAATATTAATAATGAAAATAAGTAAATAGACAAAATGGAAATAAAATGTTCACACTGAGTAGCGTAAGCAAAGGCCTATGACAGGAGGTCACCCAGAGTCTTTACCCAACAGAGCACAGTAGCTGAAGCTCAGAAAAAAGAAGACAGCTTTATAGTGAAGCTGAGGGTTTCTGTATGGATCTGTATGCCATGCCAAATATTTTTTATAAGTATTTTGATCTTTATTCTGAGAAATAGGATGCTATTGAATGATTTTAAGCAGTGGGTATATGACATTTATAAAATATGAAATTAATATGGATACCTTGAATTAAAGCAGCAACAGCCCAAATCTTTTTGCTTTAAGATCAAGTATACATAAAAGAGCACGAAGTCTGCCTTCATGTTCCCAGTAGGATGTTCCCTGTGTCAACTTGACTTCACTTTCAGCCTAATCATTAAAACTAGTCTCTCTTATCCTCTAAACAATTGTTCTGCAAATGGAAAGGTGAGCTCAAATCTTAACTGCTCTTTTGTAGCACTCAGTGCTCATCTGAACACAGATATAGAGTTTCATATACCCTGAATGTAACCATTATGTTAATATTTCTGTAGCACTCATGTAAAAGGCACTATTTTCAGTCCTTCACTTTTATTAAGTAATTTGATCCTCCAACCACCCTATAAGGTAGGTGATACTGTCTTCATTTTATATATAATGAACCAAGGATGTTAATGGCTGTGTCCATCCATGTGTCCAAAATTAGAAGGTAACTTTTACCTTCCAACACTGGGATCATTTTCAACAGTGACATTTTGTAATATACGTCTCTTCCTAACTCTCACCTTAAAGGCATAGCACTTCTGTTTTCTGCAGAAAACATATAGAGGCCATGGCATGATCATAATTCTATGTTACATCAAATGCATGAAGAGGTCAAGCAGTAGACAGAGTTATATAAACTGCCTCAGGGATATATGTATCAAGGCCAGCACCTCAGATGTAGGCCAGCTGGTAAAGTTGGCCATCCGAGAAGAGGAAACAAAACATTAAAGAATATTCAGTTAGCTGTTCAATGACATTTCTTTTTAAATGACCATGATGAAGTCTAGGGCTTGAAGGAAAATTTAGATGGGAATATGCCACTAACAGCAGCTTAAAATCCCCCAGATATGCTTAAGGAAGTATCAAAGAAACTGAAATAAAAATAATTACAAGTAAATGGTTTTAAGCTTAGACATTAACTATAGTTGAGCACAGAATGATTCTTTTAGAATTTCTGAGGAATTCTGTGCTAGTTGAAAGGGACTACAAGGTCACAAGGTTGTAATTTGCTCTCATATTTTTCTCTTCTCTGACTTCTTTTTATGTCTTCACCTTTCTCTTATCAAAGAGCAACTTCTGACAACTCATTAACAGCCATAGTAGAAATCTGGAGTCTGACAAAACTTTGTTAAATTCCTGCTATTCCACACAGTACTATGCCCTTGAATAGTGCCTCAGCTTCTTAATTCCTCCCATCTTCCAAAGAGGGGGTTGACAGACTACCTTGAAAATTGTAAAAGTTAAGTGAGATAATGTATTAAGTGTCTGGGACATAATAATGGGACATAATCAATAGTGCATTGATAAATGAATGATTGAATGATTTCATGTGATTTCCTTTACAATTCAATTCCATGTTCTTTATGCAGAGAAGTTAAGACACAGTTTTGGAGAAAGATGATTAAATATAAATAATACTTGGGAAAAACCATCATTTTGCTTAAATTTTTCTTGGACATTGCTATCTTAAGTTCCAAGCTATAGAAATTTAAATAACTTTTTTTTTTTTTTAAAGAACAATATTTGGTCTGAATGCAGTCTGTCATATGCAGGTACTTAATTCAGACAGGAAATACCTGACCTAAATCTTTTGCATGTAATTGGTGGGTTGAATAAAATGTCTTCCCAGGTGTAATTTTTCTTTAACAGCGGGTAGCTGGGTTTTGGATTCTGTCCCTTGTCTAGTTTTTACTTGTAGGCTGAAATTTTGTGAGCACAAAACTACCTTCCATCAGGTAAAATTATAGTTATTATGTGGCATTAGAAAAAAATCTAAGTATTTTCAGCTAAAAATTTACATCAATTGCTAATAGCTCTTATATCCTTTAAAAATATATATACTGCCTTCCATTTTAGGATTTCTATTACTAGTATATAAACTCCAATACAAGATTCATTTAAAGATATATAACCACGGAAGGACTTGGCTTACATTAATAAAAAGGAATACATCCTGATTAGTTTTGATTAAATTAGAAATATTATATTGCTTTCCTGAGACATAATTAAAGGAGACCTTTTATAGATAGTGAGACACTTAACTATGCCATAACCAGCTGCTTGACATTACCTATGCTGATGGGATTTAGCTGTCTTTGGAAATTAACAGAGATGGCTGAAATTAAAGACATTTTCTTATGAAAAAGAGATCTAGGATTTTATTTTTTAATCCCAAGAATGACATTTTCACAGTTGTTCTTTTGGTATAAGCTACTGTAATTATTATTCTATTGATCCATAAGCCTATAGAATTTTACTTATTTTTTTCTAATAAGTAAAAAGATTAACATACTTATATTAAAGTATTGAAGTAAGTCAAATTTCTGATAAGGAAGTAGAAAATTAGAAGCACTCTGTCTAATATCTTAGTTGCATCTTGATTTGCCCCAGGTAACCTAAAAAGGCTGGTATCAAAGTCTTTCTTTTCACTTAGTGGGACTTTCCTTGTTGCTCAGTTGGTAAAGAATCTGCTTGCAGTGCAAGAGACCTGGGGTTGATCCCTGGATTGGGAAGATGCCCTGGAGAATCCCATGGCTCTGTCCATGGGGTCACAGAATGTTGGACACACCTGAGTGACTAACATTTTCACTAAGTAATAGTGCTTCCTTTTAAAACTACCACCAACCAAAGAAACACCCTCTATGTTTTACTTTTGTAAAGTAAAGATGTCTTACTTTTGTCCTACATGGATCCGTGTAACAATCTAATAGTTCTCCAAAGATGCCTCTGTTTCCTTAACTTTACACCAATATCACACATATGGAAGGGTGTAAATGGACATTCCATTCTCAGGAAGAAAACTTATAGTTTATCAGGAGCACTCCATGGTCCAAGATGGTGCACAGCATGAATTGCCTTTGACTGTGTTCACTGTACTTATGATGCATGACTGAGTCCCAAATTGCTCTGATCCCTTTCTCCTCTTCCTTTGCTCCTGTCCATATTTTCTGTTGCTTCTTCAACACCTCTTTACCCTTTCCGGAGACATTCTTAAAGGTTCTTGGCTCCATCATGGAAGACCGACCAAAGCGGCCATTTATTCCAAATTCTCTGGAATTGGTTCTCTATAAACAACACATATTTCTAGTTCTGATATAGATAAAGGCTACTTCAAATTATAATAAATATTAATTATGTTAACATTATTTAAAACTTGGTCCATGTACCCACCTCCAGAAGTGTGGTTTTCAATTTGTGTTTTCTTGGGTTCTGTATTTGTCTCTTTGGTATCCTTTCATCACAGGGTCAATTATACTGACTTTATTGTGTTATTTCCTCTATTCTTGATTCTCTGACATTTATGGCCTCACTGACACAAGCCTCCCTGGGCAGTCTTTTTAGAGAAAGCAATTGGATTAAGAAAGCATGTCTTTCTTGTACATACCAACCAATCCTGAGTCTGTTTGAGGGTGTGCATGCTCAGTAGCTCAATCTTGTCTGACACTTTGTGAACCATTGTGACTGCAGCCCACCAGGCTCCTCTGCCCATGGGATTTCTCAGGTAGTAATACTGGAGTGGATTTCCATTTCCACCTCTACGGTATCTTCCCAACCCAGGGATCGAACCCACATCTCCTGCATTGGCAGCTGGCATCTTTACCACTGAGCCACCTGGGAAGCCCTATCCTAAGTCTAAATCCCATATAAATTCCCTTTATCTAACTCTCACACACACAAAACACTATTTTCCCTGCCCTAAATCAATCCAGGGCCAGGTACCAGACAGTTAGAAACCACCCATGTAGCCCAGAGCCCAAGTACATTATTCAAACTATCTAATTCTAAGCAATTTATTCTGTCCTGTTTTGCCTTTCTTGCAGAAACCCAATAAAGGTTTTGACCTGGTCTTTGTCATTATTCCTGCTAATAAAAATCTTCCTTAAAAAGGCATTAGACTTTTCATGTTGTCATTCAGTCATACATTTAAATGGAGACCTGAGTTCAGAACATGTGGAAATGGGAAAAAGAGGAAGATTTCAGAGATAGAGAAAATATAGTTCTTCTCTGCTCTTACAACTGATATGACTTCAGATGACATATACTCACCTTCCAAAAAGGCTATAGCAAGACACTCCTAGTCTCACAAATATGAGAAAGTACATTACTTTATAATTTTTATTCAGCAAATAAATTCCAGCAAAAGGATATCATGCTTCTATATCTATCACCTTGGCTCTGCGATCACTGTTTCCTGTCAGCTGAATTTTCCTATAAAAACCTCATAATTTATTCTTGACCAGCTGTCTTCTTTCAGCATGTGTGTATCCCTAAACCCCCCCACAATACACCCTATTTCAACATAATGTGAAGAAATCTATAGATGGAAAATATAAGCTGCATTATACGCATGTACAGGCTTCCCAGGAGTGCTAGTGGTAAAGAACCTGGCCTGCCCATGCAGGAGGCATAAGAGATGCGAGTTCAATTCCTGAGTCTGGAAGATCCCCTGGAGGAGGGCATGGCAACCCACTCCTGTACTTTTCCTTGGAGAATGCCATGGATAGAGGAGCCTGGCGGGATAAAGTCCATAGAGTCACCAAAAGCCAGACACAACTGAAGAAACAGCATGCAGGCATACAAATATATACTAATCTGAAAGGCAAACACTCCTTTCAGTGAAATCTATATTGACCTGAAATGTGTTCTTTTATAGATTCTTTTCCATATTTGTCTAGAGTCTAAAGCCAATTTTCGAAATTATTTTGTGAGTATATTTGTTTTAAAAAAATCTTCCTCCTTGAAGATTCTAACCTAGAAGGAACTTGACTCATCTTTTCTAGGTAAACACATTGAATCCAGAACTGCAAAGATTCCTGGTGACCAAGCTTCCCCTTTGTACTAATTGCTATTGCTCAGAAGGCAGACTCAGCAGTGAAAGTGGGACAGGACTGGCCTGGGGGCATTTCAAATACCATGCTATGGAGTATAGTAAGCCTTGTGATCAAAGAGTAGCTGATGAAGAGAACAGTGTCCAAAAGTGTTAGATTATGCCATGAGAAGAGGCTCATTTAAGAATTAGTTATCCTGATAAAGCGTTGCTGAAGCACAAAGAAAGAGCAGATTGTTGACTTGAGGTTTGTTAACAAGAATCTTCTGTAGAGACACAGAAGATCACGCCCCCCAACTAATGAATACTGTAGCGGGGAAATGGCATGACAGGTTCCTTCTTGTTCCAATTGAGCCTGTTTCTCCAAGAACAAGAGGTCAGTTGTGCTAAAGATATTTAGAGAAGTGTAGTTTGGACATGACTTTCAGCACACCAGAGTTCGATGGTTGCTGTGGAATTGATTTCTTACACCAAGGCCAGATGGCGGCCAGGGAAAAAAGTCAGAATATGCCATTCTCTTTACTAAGGATTCAGAACACAATCACCCTTAAGAGGAGATGTAACTCTTCAGGGAGCCACATTGGTTTATTTAAGAATAAAATTGGCTCAGTGAAATGATCAAACTACCACTGTTCATTGCACCAGAGCTTTTGAATAATCAATAAATCATTTAAAAAAGGAATCACTTTTATTATCCAACTGCTTTGTGAAGTTTTGAATAGATTTTTTTTTCTCCACTTTGGTTATTAGGTGTGCATATGTGTACACAGTATACATTATCAGTGCTCCTTAAGAAAAAATTTTAAGAGAAAAACGATAAAATATAACTTTAACACTCCCCACATACCAAAGCAGCTACTATGAATGTTTACTCCACAGAGATCCTTTTTTTTTTTTTTTAATATCAGAGCACATCTAGTTTCTTTCTTCTTTTTTTCCCCTCTCTTTCATGTTGGGGAGGAGAAAGAAAGCTTTAATATAGATAATATTTAGACTTGCTCTTGTTTTCCTCATATGTATGTAACTCTAGGAAACCAATCTCTCTTTTTTCCGTGGCTTAAATTTTAATGGATTATCTTCTAGAAACTATTATATGCCATGCTGCCAAGTCGCTTCAGTCGTGTCCAACTCTGTGCGACCCCATGGACTGCAGCCTACCAGGCTTCTCCGTCCCTGGGATTCTCCAGGCAAGAACACTGGAGTGGGTTGCCATTTCCTTCTCCAATGCATGAAAGTGGAAAGTGAAAGTGAAGTCATTCAGTCGTGTCTGACTCTTAGCGACCCCATGGACTGCAGCTCACCAGGCTCCTCCATCCATGGGATTTTCCGGGTAACAGTACTGGAGTGGGGTGCCATTGCCTTCTCCCATTATATGCCATAACTGTGTGCTAACATATATGTATATATGCAGTATTTCAGTGTTCAACTGGGTCATTAGAAATTGTTTAGTCCTAAAATCTCATTTTAAGAGAAGCAAAATACAGTTTCTGAGTGTGTTAAATAAATTGTCCTCATTAATGTGACCTCAGTTTTCTTATGAATCTAAGAAGAGTTGTGGGTTTTCAGTTTGTTCAGAATTTTCTCTGTTGTGTCATAGGAATGATGACTTACAAGCTCCATACATCTTAGACAGAAATCAAAATTTCATCATTTTACTCTTAATATTTTTCTCTTATTACACTTAGATTGTGACCTTTAGAAAAAACATGTCTGCAACTGATTTTTTGAAATATATTTTCTTATCTGAAAACATTTATTTTATTTTTATTAAACCATTTATAAATTTACACTATTAGTGTTTTGGCTTAAATCTGTTATCTAAATTTTTTATTTCTTTTAGTCCTGCCCTTTTTTTCTTCACTATTTTTTATTAGCTAAATTTATATTTTTCACTTTTTAATATTCCTCAGTTCAGTTCAGTCATTCAGTTGTGTCCCACTCTTTGCACCCCATGGACTTCAGTATGCCAGGCCTCCCTGTCCATCACCAACTCCCAGAGTTTACTCAAATTCATGTCCATTGAGTCAGTCATGCCATCGATCCTTCTCATCCTGTCTCGTCCCCTTGTCTTCCAGCCTTCAATCTTTCCCAGCATCAGGGTCTTTTAAATTAGTCAGTTCTTCTCATGAGGTGGCCAAAGTATTGGAGTTTCAGTTTCAACATCAGTCCTTCCAATGAATATTCAGGACTGATTTCCTTTAGGAAGGACTGGTTAGATCTCCCTGATGTCAAAGGGATTCTAAAGAGTCTTCTCCAACACCACAGTTCAAAAGCATCAGTTCTTCAGTGCTCCGCTTTCTTTATAGTCCAACTCTCACATCCATACATGACCACTGGAAAAACCACAGCCTTGACTAGACGGACCTTTGTTGGCAACGTAATGTCTCTGCTTTTTAATATGCTGTCTATGCTGGTTATAACTTTTTTTCCAAGGGGGAAGAGTTTGTAAATTTCATGGCTGCAGTCACAAGTCAACCATTATTTCCACTGTTTCCCCATCTATTTGCCATGAAGTTATGGGACCAGATGCCATGATCTTAGTTTTATGAATGTTGAGATTTGAGCCAGTTTTATCACTCTCCTCAAGAGGCTATTTAGTTCTTCTTCACTTTCTGCCATAAGGGTAGTGTCATCTGCATATCTGAGGTTATTGATATTTCTCCCAGCAATCTTGATTCCAGCTTGTGCTTCTTCCAGCCCAGCGTTTCTCATGATGTACTCTGCATATAAGTTAAATAAGCAGGGTGACAATATACAGCCTTGATGTATTCCTTTTCCTATTTAGAACCAAACTGTTGTTCCATGTCCACTTCTAACTATTGCTTCCTGACCTGCATACAGATTTCTCAAGAGGCAGGTAGGTGGTCTGCTACCTACCTCTGAAAAGTCTGCCATCTTTTTCAGAACTTTCCACAGTTTGTGGTGATCCAAACAATCAAAGGCTATTGCATAGTCAATAAAGCAGAAATAGATGTTTTTCTGGAACTCTCTTGCTTTTTCCATGACCCAGTGAATGTTGGCAATTTGATCTCTGGTTCTTCTGCCTTTTCTAAAACCAACTTGATAATCTGGAAGTTCACAGTTCATGTATTGCTACAGCCTGGCTTGGAGAATTTTGAGCATTACTTTACTAGTGTGTAAGATGAATAAAATTGTGTGGTAGTTTGAGCATTCTTTGGCATTGCCTTTCTTTGGGATTGGAATGAAAACTGACCTTTTCCAGTCCTGTGGCCACTGCTTAGTTTTCCAAATTTGCTGGCATATTGAGTGCAGCACTTTCACAGCATCATCTTTCAGGATTTGAAATAGCTCAATTGGAATTCCATCACCTCTGCTATCTTTGTTCATAGAGACGCTTTCTAAGGCCCAAATGACTTCACATTCCAGGATGTCTGGCTGTAGGTGAGTGGTCACACCATCATGCTTATCTGGGTCATGAAGATCTTTTTGTGCACTTCTGTGTATTCTTGCCACCTCTTCTTAATATCTGCTACTTCTTAAGTCTATAACATTTCTGTCCTTTATTGTGCCGATCTTTGCATGAAAAGTTCCCTTCAGTTCAGTTCAGTTCAGTTGAGTCACTCAGTCGTGTCCGACTCTTTGTGACCCCAGGAATTGCAGACGCCAGGCCTCCCTGTCCATCACCAACTCCCGGAGTTTACTCAAATTCATGTCCATGGAGTCCGTGATGCTATCCAACCATCTCATCCTCTGTCATCCCCTATTCCTCCTGCCCCCAATCCCTCCTAGCATCAGAGTCTTTTCCAATGAGTCAACTCTTCAGATGAGGTGGCCAAAGTATTGGAGTTACAGATTTAGCATAAGTCCTTCCAAAGAACACCCAGGACTGATCTCCTTTAGAATAGACTGGTTGGATCAACTTGCAGTCCAAGGGACTCTCAAGAGTCTTCTCCAGCACCACAGTTCAAAAGCATCAATTCTTTGGTACTCAGCTTTCTTCACAGTCCAACTTTCACATCCATACATGACCACTGGAAAAACCATAGCCCTGACTAGATGTACCTGTATTGGCAAAGTAATGTCTCTGATTTTGAATGTGACTTCTATATTGGTCATAACTTTCCTTCCAAGAAGTAAGTGTCTTTTAATTTCATGGCCGCAATCACCATCTGCAGTGATTTTGTAGCCCAAAAAAATAAAGGCTGACACAGTTTCCCCATCTATTTTCCATGAAGTGATGGGACCAGATGCCATGATCTTCGTTTTCTGAATGTTGAGCTTTAAGCCAACTTTTTCACTCTCCTCTTTCACTTTCATCAAGAGGCTTTTTAGTTCTCCTTCACTTTCTGCCATAAGGGTGGTGTCATCTGCATATCTGAGGTTATTGATATTTCTCCCGGAAATCTTGATTCCAGCTTGTGCTTCTTCCAGCCCAGCATTTCTCATGATGTACTCTGCATATAAGTTAAAGAAGCAGGGTGACAATATACAGCCTTGACGTACTCCTTTTCCTATTTAGAACAAGTCTGTTGTTCCATGTCCAGTTCTAACTGTTGCTTCCTGACCTGCATACAGGTTTCTCAACGAGCAGGTCAGGTGATCTGGTATTTCCATCTCTTTCAGAAAATATCAATAATCTCAGATATGCAGATGACACCACCCTTATGGCAGAAAGTGAAGAGGAACTAAAAAGCCTCTTGATGAAAGTGAAAGAGGAGAGTGAAAAAGTTGGCTTAAAGCTCAACATTCAGAAAATGAAGATCATGGCATCTGGTCCCATTACTTCATGGGAAATAGATGGGGAAACAGTGGAAACAGTGACAGACTTTATTTTCCAGGGCTCCAAAATCACTGCAGATGGTGCCTGCAGCCATGAAATTAAAAGATGCTTACTCCTTGGAAGGAAAGTTATGACCAACCTAGATAGCATATTCAAAAGCAGAGACATTACTTTGCCAACAAAAGGCCATCTAGCAAAGGCTATGGTTTTTCCAGTGGTCATGTATGGATGGGAGAGTTGGACTGTGAAGAGAGCTGACTGCCAAAGAATTGATGCTTTTGAAGTGGTGCTACAGAAGACTCTTGAGAATCCCTTGGACTGTGAGGAGATCCAACCAGTCCATTCTGAATGAGATCAGCCCTGAGATTTCTTTGGAAGGAATGATGCTAAAGCTGAAACTCCAGTACTTTGGCCACCTCATGTGAAGAGTTGACTCATTGGAAAAGACCCTGATACTGGGAGGGATTGGGGGCAGGAGGAGAAAGCAACGACAGAGGATGAGATGACTGGTGTCATCACTGACTTGATGGACATGAGTTTGGGTGGACTCTGGGAGTTGGTGATGCACAGGGAGGCCTGGCATGCTGCGATTCATGGGGTCTCAAAGAGTCGGACGACTGAGTAACTGAACTGAACTGAACTTCCCACAGTGGGCCATGCTCAGTAAATCTTTAATCCAATTTTCTGTTGCACTCCAGGGCTGTGTTCCCTTCCTGTTATTTGACCTGAGGCGAAACTATGGTGGAGGTAATGAAGATAAGGATGACTTCCTTCAAACGGTCCCATTCAGGCACTGCTACACTCACTGCCCCCAACCCTACAGCAGGCCACTGCTGACTCACACCTCTGCTTGAACACTCACAGGCAAGTCTGGGTCAGTCTCTTGTGGGGTCACTGATCCTTTCTCCTTGGTCCTGGTGCACACAAGGTTCTGTTTGTGCCCTCCAAGAGTCTGTTTCCCCAGTCCTGTGTAAGTTATGGCAGCTCTGTGGTGGGTTAATGGCAACCTCTTCCAAGAGGGCTTATGTCATTCCCGGGTCTGCTGCACCCAGAGCCCCTGTCCCCACAGCAGTCCACTGCTGACCCATACCTCTTCTTAAATTTTGATACTTTTATTCTAGTTTTTGTTGTATTTTCTAGAAATTACACTGCATATTCTTGCTTCTTTATGGTTTGGTATGAATTATTATTTTCAACAGAAAGCATAAGATATTGGACCTTTTTTTTAAATTGGAGAGTAATTACTTTACAATGTTGTGGTGATCTCTGCCATACATTGGGTTTTGGACATTTAAGCTCCATTTAAACTCCTTTCTTTTGAGTTAATTTTGGCATGTATTTTATTTCTCACAGGACATTATCATTATTTTCTGTAAAGTGAGAGGGAGGTACAGAAATTTGTTATACATATCCTGCCCCCACACTTGCATGGTCTCCTGGTTATAAACATCAAATAGTGCATTTCTTACCAAGAATAAACCTACACTGAGACATCATTTATCACCTGAAGTGTGTGGTTTATATTAGGATTCACTCTTGGAGTTTTGTGTTCTACTGGTTTAGACAAATGTATGATGGCATGTATCCATCATTATGCACTCATGCATGCTTAGTCGCACAGTCATGTCTTACTCTTGTGACCCCATGGACTGTAGCCCTCCAGGCTCCTCTGTTCATGGGATTCTCCAGGCAAGAATACTGGAGTGGCTTGCCAGGCCCTGCCCCGGGGGATCTTCCTGACCCAGGGATCTAGCCTGCGTCTCCTTTGTGTGCTGCATTGGCAGGCAGGTTCTTTACCACTAGCACCACCTGTGAAGGCCCATCCATCATTATAGTAACATACAAGTTATTTTTGCTGCTCTAAAATTTCTCTATGTTCCATGTATTCATTCCTCTGTATATCCCCAACTCCTGGCAACCAAGGACCTCTTTTTTTCTTCATTGTTTTGCCTTTTCCAGTTGAAATCATGCAGAATTGAGCCTTTTCTGACTGGCCTTTTTCACTATATTGTAAAGTTAAATAAAATAAAATTAAAAAAAAAAAGATTCTTCCATGTCTTTTTATAGCTTGATAGCTCATTTCTTTTTAGTATTTCATTGTCTGTCTCCATCACAGTTTATTTATCTGTTCGCATACTGAAAGACATCTTGCTTGCTTCCAAGTTTTTGGCAAACATTAATATGGATAAAACTCCTATAAATATCCGTGTGCAGGTTTTAGTGTGGACATAACTTTCAGCTCATTTGGGTACACATCTAAGAGTGTAACTGCTGGACCATATGTTTAAGAGTATGTTTAGTTTTGTAAAGATTTACCAAACTGTCTTCCAAAGTGGTTTTACCTTTTTGCATTCCTACCAGCAATGTATAAGAATTCTCACTGCTCTATATCCTCACTAGCATTTGTTGTTTCCAATATTTCAGATTTTTGCCATTTTGATGGATATGCAGAAATGTTGCATTATTATTTTAATTTGTATTTCCCTGATAACATATAATGTAGAGAATCTTTTCATATGTTTGTTTGCCATCTGTGCATCTTATCTGGTAAGGTGCCTATGAAGATCTTTAGTGCATGTTTTAACTAGGTTATTTATTTTCTTATTTTTGTGCTTTTCAGGCATGTTTCAGATAACAATCCATTATCAGATTTATCTTTTCTAAGTATTTCCTTCAAATCTGTGGCTTCTTTTCTCAAACTTGACCTTGTCTTTTGTAGAGAGGAAGTTGTAAAAATAATGAAATATAGCTCATCAATTAGTTCTTTTATGCTTTGTGATTTTGTATTATATCTAAAAAGGCATTACCATATACAGAGTCAGTCATCTAGGATTGCTCCTATTTTTTTTATAAGCCTCTTAATTTTTTTTCATTTTATATATAGATATATAATTAATTTTGAGTTGATATTTACAAAGAATGTAAGACTTAGGTTCTTTGTTGTTTGTTTTTTATTGTTGTTGTTTTTTTATGTGTGGATGTCCAGTTATTTCAGTAACTTTGCTCCTTTATCAAAGATCAATTGATTATATTTATGCAGTAATATTTCTGGACTTTCTGTTCTGTTCCATTGATCTATTTGCCTAATATTTCACCAAAATAACAGACTGTTTTTATTCCCACAGCTTTGTAGAAAGACTTGAAATTAGATAGTATCAGTTCTCCAGCTTTATTCCTATTCTTCAACATTGTGCTGGGTATTCTGGATCTTTTGACTCTACATGTAAATTTTATTATTTTTTATTTATGAATATTTTATTTGTTTATTCATTTGACTGCACTGGATCTTAGTTGGGCATGTGGGATCTAGTTCCCTAACCAGAGATCGAACCCAGGCTCCTTGCACTGGGAGCACAGAGTCTCATTACTGGACCACCAGGGAAGTCCCCTGCATATACATTTTAGAATCTGTCAGTATCGACAAATACCTCACTGGGTTTTGTTTGGGATGGATAGAATTTATTGATCAAGTGGGGAAGAACTGACATTTTCATAATATTGAGTCCTGCTATGAACATGAAATAACTCTGTTTAGTTCTATAATTCATCAGTGTTTTGTACTTTTTCTCATACACATGTATCTGTTTTGTTAGATTCATACTTTACCATTTCATTTTTGAGGGGTTCCAATATAAGCTGTTTTCAATATCAAATTGTACCTGTTAACTGCTGGTTTATAGGAATGTTATTGACATACTAATCTTGTATCCTGAAACTTTGCTCTAATTGTTTATTGATTCCAGTAGGGTTTTTTTTTTTTTTTTTTGTCAAATTCTAAATATTTTCTAAATAAACAACCATGACATCTGTGAATGACAATTTTATGTGTTTCTTTCCAATCTTTTTTGATGCCTTTTTTTTTTTTTTTTTTGCTTTATTGCATTGCAAAGGATTTTTCAGAAAAATGTTGAAAAAAACTGGTATGATGGTAAAGGTAAAGAAAGGTAAAGCCTTTCCCTGAACCTGATTTTGGTCGGAAGGGTTCTAGTTTCTTACCATTAGTATGATGTTAGCCAACATTTTTGGTAAATATTCTTTATTTGATTGAGAAAGCATCCCCCTATTCCTATCATACAGTGAGTTTTTAACATGAATATGTATTCAACTTTTTAAAATACTATTCCTGCATCTCCTGATTATAATAATGTGATTTTTCTTTTTTACTTCTGATTTTTGAAGTTGAATTCAGTTCAGTTCAGTTCAGTAGCTCAGTCATGTCCAACTCTTTGCGACCCCATGAATCGCAGCACACCAGGCCTCCCTGTCCATCACCAACTCCCGGAGTTCACTCAGACTCATGTCCGTTGAGTCAGTGATGCCATCCAGCCATCTCATCCTCTGTCCTCCCCTTCTCCTCCTGCCCCCAATCCCTCCCAGCATCAGAGTCTTTTCCAATGAGTCAACTCTTCACATGAGGTGGCCAAAGTACTGGAGTTTCAGCTTTAGCATCATTTCTTCCAAAGAAATCCCAGGGCTGATCTCCTTCAGAATGGACTGGTTGGATCTCCTTGCAGTCCAAGGGACTCTCAAGAGTCTTCTCCAACACCACAGTTCAAAAGCATCAATTCTTCAGTGCTCAGCCTTCTTCACAGTCCAACTCTCACATCCATACATGACCACAGGAAAAACCATAAGTTGAATTAGCCTTACACAAATGGAATATCCCATTTGGTCATGGTATGTAATTCTTTTTATATATGGTTATATTTGATTTTATATTTTGATGAGGATTTTTACACCTAACTTCATGAGAGAGATTGATTTATAAGTTTCTTTTCTTATAACATCTTTCTAAATATAGTTTTGTTATTTGTTGTTTGTTGCTTAGTCACAAAGTTATGTCTAGTTCTTTCTGAGCCCATAAACTGTCACCCCCCACCCAGGTCTTTCTGTCCATGGGATTGCCCAGGCAAGAATACTGGAATGGGCTGTCATTTAATTTTCCAGGGGATCTTTCTGATCCAGGGATTGAACCTGTGTCTTCTACGTTGGCAGGAGGATTCTTTATCACTGAGCCACCAGGGAATCCCATTAGGGTAATGTTGACTACATGGAGTGAATTAATAGATACTCTCTCTGCTTTTTTTCTTTTTCTTTTTTTCTGAAAAAAGATTGTAGAGAATTGTTATAATTTATTTCCTAAATGTTTGGTAGAATTATCCAGTGACTCCATTTGAACCTGATGTTTTTGTTTTGGAAAGTTATTGGTAATTGACTAAATTTCTTTCATAAATTTTTCACTATTCACATTGTTTTTTCTTCTGTGAGTTTTGGCAAACTGTGTCTTTTATTAGTAACAAATTGGCCCATTTTATCATCTAGATTATCAAATTTGAGGGAACAAAGTTTTTCACAGAATACCTTTAATATTATTTTAATTTCCATAGAATTTTTAGTGCTACTCTCTCATTTATTTCTGATATTAATAATTTGTGTTTTATCTGTTTTTCATAAGTTAGCCTAACTGGAGACTTACTGAACTTACTAGCTTTCAATTTTGTTGACTTTCTCTATTGATTTCTTGTTTCTATCAAATTGATTTCTTTTATTTATTTTAATTTACTAATTTGGGTTTAATTTCTTCTTTTCTCTACTTTTCTAAGGTCAAAACTTAGATTATTTACTATAGATGTCTCTTCTTTAGTAATATATATATTCAACACTATAAATTTCCCTCTAAGCAGTGCTTTTGCTGTATCTCAAAAACACTGACATTGCATTTTGATTTTCAATTAGTTCAGTTTTCAAAAAAAAATTATCTTGGGATTTCTTCTTTGAATCGTGTGTTGTTTAGAAGTGTGTTGGCTTAATCTTCACATATTTTGGGACTTCCAGTTATCTTTTTGTTATTGATTTCTGATTTATTTCCATTGTGTTCTGAGAGCAGACATTGTATTCTTTCTGTTCCTTTACATTTGTTAAGTTGTGATTTCTGACTCAGAATGTGATCTTCCTTGGTGAATATTTCATATTAGCTTGAGAAAAAATATGTATTTTCCTATTTTTGAATGAAGTAATCTACAGATGTCAATTTTATTCCGTTAATTGATGGTGTTGTTGAGTTCACCTACATCCTTACTGATTTTCTGCCAACTGGATCTGTTCATTTCTAAGAGATGGGTATTAGTATCTAAAACATAGTGCTTCTATTAGTTTTTGTCTCACGTAGTCTAACACTCTGTTGTTAGGCACATACTTAATAAGCATTATTATGTTTTCTTGGAGAACTGACCTCTTTATCATTATGTAGTGCTCTTCTTTATCCCTGGTAAATTTTCTTATGCTGAAGTTCGTTCTGTCTCAAATTAATATAGCCGATCTTATTTTTTTTTTATTAAAGTTAGTATGGTATATTTTCCCTCATATTTATTTTTAATTAATAATAGTATCTATATTTAAAGTGGGTTTCTTGTCAATACCATGTAGCTGGGTCTTATTTTATGACCTACTCTGATTATCTCTGTATTTTATTTAATTAATTTAGAGTAATGATTTTCTCTAAGTCATGACTGATATAGTTGGATTAATATATATCATATTTGTTACTGTTTTTCTATTTTCTGCCTTTGTTCCTATTTTTGTCTTTGGTATTTAGTCTAGTCATGTACCTATATATATTTTTTCATCTTCTTCTGCTTAGATTTCCCAGAATATATTGAAACTGATGGTTTGAGGTTGTCTACTAATTTTGGAAAAATATCTAATATTTATCTCTTTAAACATTACTTTTTCACCAATCTCATTTCTCCTTTTGTACCTCTAATTATACTTATTAATACCTGTAACAACAACCCTTTTATCTTTTACTCTTTCCTGTGTTTCCTGTCACTTTTTGCTCTTTGTGATTAAATTTAAATATATTACTTTCCCTGATCTTTAAGTTCACTATTTAAAAAAAAAAAAGAAAAATCTGTTCTGTCCTTTCTGTTGGGACATCTAGCAAGTGATTTTTTTTTTAAATTCTTTGGCTGTACCATGTGGCATATGAAATCATATTTCTCCTACCAGGGATTGAACCCACACCCCTGCATTGGAAACATGGAATCTTAACCACCGAACTTCCAGGGAAGTCCCTAGCAATTGAAATCTTATCTTCAACTCTCATTTTTTTCAGTTTAAATTTTTCCTTTGGTTTTTTAAATGGGTTACTACATTCTAGTTAAACTTTTCATTTTTTTCATCTATTTTCATACAAGTATTTACAACATTTGTGTTAAAGGCTGATTACTAAGATTATGTAGATCCATTTCTTCATTTTTCCCTTGAACTCTTTATTTATTCATTTATTCCAAACAGAGCAAAAATTTTAGGAGATAAAAAGAAAGTAACCAGATAGAGATTGAAAAGCTAAGCAGAATTTTCCACAGAGACCTAGAGTTGGGGAGAAATATAGACAGAATTCAGAGACCACTAAGGATGAGAAGGACTTTCCTGGTGGCTCAGATGGTAAAGAATCTGCCTGCAGTGCTAGAGACCTGGGTTTGATCCCTGGGTTGGGAAAATCCCCTGGAGGAGGGCTTGGCAACCCACTCCAGTATTCTTGCCTGGAGCATACCATGGACAGAAGAGCCTGGTGGGCTATAGTCCATGTGGTAACAAAGAGTCAGACATGACTGAGTGACTAAGCACAGCAAGAATGAAAAGCCCTCATAAGTAACCCAGCTACCCAGGTGTCACTGAACTGCTTAAGTCCAAATAAGTGTAAGCATGAACTAGACCAGGTCTTTAAAACTGACACCCAGCTTTGTATTACCTGAATACTCAGGTTTATTAAGTTTATAGATGTATCATTGATACAATAAAACATACATTTACAGAGCACCTCCAGTTATCATACATGGTACTTAGCAGTTGATTTTTAAAAGTTGGGCAAAGGACTAAATGAGAAGGGAAAAAATATAACAGATGATCCAGATGTTTAACTCATTTTGAAGAGTCAGTATGTTGTTATGAGCAGAATTTCTTAGATTTCTGTTTGTTTGTTTAATGCAGGATTCCCCACTTATTTAAAAAAAAAAAAAACATTTTAAGAATTATCCTTGATACACAAAAAAGATAATCAGCAAATATTTATTAAGTTGGGGGAAATACCTTTGCTTCTAGACTACACAGATCTTCATAATGTTCATATTTTTTAAAATTTCAATTGCTGTTAAATATTTGATTTTGTTTTCAGTGTCTTCTTGTTGATCCTGATCCTCAAATGAGTTAAACAATAGCATACTAGTAGTATATGGGTGTTGCTTTTGACCTAGCAACTATAGCGAGTGGTTTGCAGCAAAATTGCTTCTCATCATGTAACTTACCATACAGAGTGTATTATAAATCTGAGTTTGGATCCTCTTCTGACACTATCTTTTGTACTTTCACTGGCATGAAATATCTGAGAGTTCCTTTAGTATGAAGTTTTGGCCAGTCTTGCCTCTGGGTCATTTTCATCTTTTTCTACACAACCGTTTTCCTCATTTATGTCAATAACTTCACCTTCACTAAACTCCTCTGCCTGCATTCCCAGAGTCTCTCAAATGGTGTCAATGTTAGTGTTCCTAAGGTCAGTTATTTATTCTATAACATTCAATTCAGATCCTGGAGGCAATTTGTAAGTGTGGTAAACATTTCTGTCATACTGTATGCATATACTTCTTAACTTCCTCCCATGATGTTCTTAGCTTCTGTCACCCTTTTCACATGTTCTAATCACATCCAATTTTACTCCCACTATTCTCATTTTTTGTTTTGTTTCTGCACATTCATTGTTGTTGGCTAATTCTATCAGTTATCCAATTTTGTAGAAGGTTATCATCATTGGAAGAAAAGATGGCAAAAAATACTTGCTTCCTTTTTGTGCATGAAGTGAAAATGGATGTGTAGTACTCAATCACTGACCATAAGAGAAGCAAAGTTGACTGATCACTGATCAAGGTGCACATTTATATATGCACTGATGTGTGGACACAAGTCTAACAGAGGAGTTTTTACTTTTTATACTTGCTCATGTTAATATGCCATGGTAACTAGCATTTGAATTGTGTTGTTACAAGACTAGTGGATTGTAACTGAAACTTGTGCCTATTGAAAATATTCAGAGCAACAGTTGCCTTTAGATAGTTTTGTGTGGAAGCATTGGGTGGCTGATTATAATTTTCATCTTTATGCATTAATGTGTTGTACATATTTTCCAAATGAGGCACTGATTATTCACTTAAGAAAATAAGGATATTGAGTCCCCATAAAACCCTTATATAGACAACTAGTACATTCTATTTAACTCTAATAAACTTGGCTAAATCTTGCCATTTGCAATATTCAAAGACATCTTCTTCACATGGACTTTGGAATTTGACACATTATCCAAATAATTGGCTCACTTTCCTTTTATGTAAAATTGTAATAACATTATCTACTTTTTATGGTTGGTAGAGGGATGGAAATAAAATTACAAATGGATAATAGCAGCATAGTATTTAGTTCATAGTAGGTATTTGTTATACACCATTGAACATCCTATTTTCTTCAACATAAATATCAAAGGAAATTCTTCAATATATCTCTTCATTTTGTTGTGTAGTGGCTTCTGCAAAGCAAAAATAAAGGTTTTGTCTCACTCAACCATATGACTAATCACAACTATAATAAAAAGCTTTGGCTCTCCTACAAATCCCACCTTGACAAGTATTCTGACTGTCAGAGAAATTCAATACAAAGGTCTTCCAAGTTATGTCAGTTTAGTCATCAGAAACAATCTAATAGATCTCCTAAGAACCAGACAAATTTCTCAAGAGGCAGATCAGGTGGTCTGGTATTCCCATCTCTTTCAGAATTTCCCACAGTTTATTGTGATCCACACAGTCCAAGGCTTTGGCATAGTCAATAAAGCAGAAATAGATGTTTTTCTGGAACTCTCTTGCTTTTTCCATGATCCAGCGGATGTTGGCAATTTGATCTCTGGTTCCTCTGCCTTTTCTAAAACCAGCTTGAACATCTGGAAGTTCACAGTTCACATATTGCTGAAGCCTGGCTTGGAGAATTTTGAGCATTACTTTACTAGCATGTGAGATGAGTCCAATTGTGAGCAGTCTGAGCATTCTTTGGCATTGCCTTTCTTTGGGATTGGAATGAAAACTGATCTTTTCCAGTCCTGTGGCCACTGCTGAGTTTTCCAAATTTGCTGTCGTGTTGAGTGCAGCACTTTCACAGCATCATCTTTCAGGATTTGAAATAGCTCCACTGGAATTCTATCACCTCCACTAGCTTTGTTCATAGTGATGCTTTCTAAGGCCCACTTGACTTCACATTCCAGGATATCTGGCTCTAGGTGAGTGATCACACCATTGTGATTATCCGGGTTGTGAAGATCTTTTTTGTACAGTTCTGTGTATTCTTACATCTCTTCTTAATATATTCTGCTTCTGTTAGGTCCATACCATATCTGTCCTTTATTGAGGCCATCTTTGCATGAAATGTTCCCTTGGTATCTCTGATTTTCTTGAAGAGATCTCTAGTCTTTCCCATTCTGTTGTTTTCCTCTATTTCTTTGCATTGATTGCTGAAGAAGTCTTTCTTGTCTCTTCTTGCTATGCTTTGGAACTCTGCATTCAGATGCTTATATCTTTCCTTTTCTCCTTTGCTTTTCACTTCATTTCTTTTCACAGCTATTTGTAAGGCCTCCCCAGACAGCCATTTTGCTTTTTTGCATTTCTTTTCCATGGGGATGGTCTTGATCCCTGTCTCTTGTACAATGTCATGAGCCTCATTCCATAGTTCACCAGGGACTCTATCTATTAGATCTAGGCCCTTAAATCTATTTCTCACTTCCACTGTATAATCATAAGGGATTTGATTTAGGTCATACCTGAATGGTCTAGTGGTTTTCCCTACTTTCTTCAATTTCTGAAAGAGATGGGAATACCAGACCACCTGATCTGCCTCTTGAGAAATTTGTATGCAGGTCAGGAAGCAACAGTTAGAACTGGACATGGAACAACAGACTGGTTCCAAATAGGAAAAGGAGTATGTCAAGACTGCATATTGTCACCCTGCTTATTTAACTTATATGCAGAGTACATCATGAGAAACGCTGGACTGGAAGAACCACAAGCTGGAATCAAGATTGCTGGGAGAAATATCAATAACCTCAGATATGCAGATGATACCACCCTTATGGCAGAAAGTGAAGAGGAACTAAAAAGCCTCTTGATGAAACTGAAAGTGGAGAGTGAAAAAGTTGGCTTAAAGCTCAACATTCAAAAAAAAAAAGATCATGGCATCCAGTCCCATCACTTCATTGGAAATAGATGGGAAAACAGTGGAAACTGTGTCGGACTTAATTTTTTGGGGCTCCAATATCACTGCAGATGGTGACTGCAGCCATGAAATTAAAATACGCTTACACCTTGGAAGGAAAGTTATGACCAACCTAGATAGCATATTCAAAAGCAGAGATAGTACTTTGCCAACAAAGGTCCGTCCAGTCAAGGCTATGGTTTTTCCAGTGGTCATGTATGGATGTGAGAGTTGGACTGTGAAGAAGGCTGAGCACCGAAGAACTGATGCTTTTGAAATGTGGTGTTGGAGAAGACTCTTGAGAGTCCCTTGCATCCAGTATCGTGGGGCTAGTGCACTGGGACGACCCAGAGGGATGGTATGGGGAGGGAGGAGGGAGGAGGGTTCAGGATGGGGAACACATGTATACCTGTGGCGGATTCATTTTGATATTTGACAAAACTAATACAATTATGTCAAGTTTAAAAATAAAATTAAATTAAAAAAAAAGAGAGAGAGAGAGTCCCTTGGACTGCAAGGAGACCCAACCAGTCCATTCTGAAGGAGACCAGCCCTGGGATTTCTTTGGAAGGAATGATGCTAAAGCTGAAACTCCAGTACTTTGGCCACCTCATGCAAAGAGTTGACTCATTGGAAAAGACTCTGATGCTAGCAGGGATTGGGGGCAGGAGGAGAAGGGGACGACAGAGGATGAGATGGCTGGATGGTATCACCAACTCGATGGACGTGAGTTTGAGTGAACTCCAGGAGTTGGTGATGGACAGGGAGGCCTGGCGTGCTGCGATTCATGGGGTCTCAAAGAGTCGAACACAACTGATCAGCTGAACTGAACTGAAGAACCAGATGGAAATTAATCTCCATGTGTATAACAAAAACATGGATGGGGAGGTGGTCCAGTGCTGCCTCTAAGCAGGCAAGCAATTCTTCTTATTTTTTTTTTTTTAGGCAAGCAATTCTTCAGATATTTCACAGAACAATAATACTAACTGAGATGTCTCATTTTCTTCTGGTGCTTCAAAGCTAGTAAATGCCAATGGGTAAATATCACAGTGGCCCCATTCTCTGATACATTCTGACACCTTTGTGAACTAGGTATCCATTCAATGTATTGAGCAGTATGGGTTGCCTTATGTATACACTGTGTAGCTTAATATGGGAAACAGTGCCAGTAATACTCTGTCCCTTCTTTACATCTCTGTGATTTAAAGACTAATCGGGGAATATTGTTATATAAATAATATTATAATATGAGAGATATAAAAGTGCCCTACGTTAATAAGAAGCAGGGATTTAAATTAAGAATGCTGGCTGGAAGGGTTTTCTTATTCCAAGTGACAGAGAACAGAGGGAAGGTAGGATTTGAATGAGCTCCAATAAATGAATGGAAGAGAAAGGGAGAAAATAGTAAGAGGACAGCGTGAGTGATGATTTGGAGGTATCAAAATACAGTGTTTGTTCCAGGACTGAGCCATCACAGTACGGTTGTAGTTTCAATGATACTACATGGAGAGAGAATAAAAGGAGTGTGGGCCTACAAATAAATGCTACTTGATCTGTCAAACATTAAGCATTCATTCATTGGTATCAGACAGACCTAAAAATTAAACACCAAAAATACCACTAATAACATTATTATTATTCCAAAACATATTCTAAGATATACCCCAAATGCCGCATGATTGATTTATTATGATCATTCTGTATATAATGTAGTGCTGCTGTGCTTGATAATTATTGTGTTACCAAGTTAAAATATATCTTTATTAAATGACTAGTGTGTACTAGATACTTTTAAAAGCTCTTTATCGGTACAATGTCATTTTATATTTTAAAATCATGGATTATATAAAATTATAATCTCCATTTTGCACATTTGATAAACAGAGGCTTATTATAAAAGAGTAGTTGCCCAAAGTTCACACAGGCGATAAATCTTGTAATCTAAATTCAGACTCAAGACTCATAAGTGTAAAAACAAAACAAACAAGCAAAAAATAATCAAACTAAAACTATCCTGTGTTACAAGAACCCAATATGTAAATCAGGCAAATTTATCTCATTCATTTAAGAGATTTCTTACATGAGGAATCAACACAGAGTCAAGAAATACTAATAATACAAGAAAAATAGTGAAGAATCTGTCAAGTTCAGATAACTCAGAGATTGCTTCTATTTGTGTGGTGAGAAAGAACTTAAGGAGGTGAACTTTAAGTAGGAAGTTGGAAAAGCAGAAGGTTTAATGTCAATTTCTTAGAAAAGGTAAAATGTCAGAACAAAATAATGGCAAGAGGTTAAATTTGCTTGCTTTTAGTTTTCTAATGACAGAGAAAATATTTTGAGTTATAAATGCAGCACAAAAGCAGCAATGAGACACTGTGTTTTATTTTATCAGAAACCATAAGAGATAGTGTTCTTGCCTGGAGAATCCCAGGGATGGGGGAGCCTGGTGGGCTGCCGTCTATGGGGTCGCACAGAGTTGGACACGACTGAAGTGGCTTAGCAGCATGAGAGATAGTATATAGGCTGTCTATTTTTTTTTTGGTAATGAATAGATATGCTCAATAAAAAGTGACCTGTTCTTTCTGCAGTACTATATTTGTCATCCTCTTGACTTTTTTTTTAAAGTTTCATTGAAATATATTTGATATACAAAGAACTGTGCGTGTATAATGTATAAAATTTGACAAGTTTGGACATAAGCCATCACCTGGGATACCATCACCACAAGCAAGGAAATAGACATATACAGCACCTCTTGAACTTTGCATGTGCCTCTTTGTTTCTGCAGGGGAAATGAGAATTGTTCAATGGGTGAAAGATTTCAGTTACACTGTATGAATGAATTCTAAAAATGTGTTTCACAACAAGTACATATAGTCTTCTTGACTTTTGAAAAATGAAACTTTTTTCTAGAGGAATTAACATGTGAGCTACATATAAAAACCAAGTGGTTAATGCCACTAGAGTCATTTATTTTTTCCCTTCTATTGATGTGTAGTTGATTTACAATATTGTATTAGTTTCAGGTATACAACACTGTGATTCAAGATTTTTGTAGATAATACATCATTTAAAGATACTACAAAATAATGGCTTTATTTCCCTGTGTTCTACAATACATCCTCGTTGCTTATTTATTTTTTTATACATAGTTGTTTGTGTCTTTTAATCTCATACCCCTATCTCAGCCCTCTTCCTTTCCCTCTCTACACTGGTAACCACTAGTTTCTTCTCTGCATCTGTGAGTTTGTTTCTATTGTATTGTATATATTTATATGTGTTACTTTTAGATTCTACAGATAAATGATATAGTATAGTATTTATCTTTGACTTATTTCACTAAGGATAGCATTCTCTAGGTCCAACCACATTGCTATACATGGCAGGATTCGATTCTTTTCATGGCTGAGGAACAGTCCATTGTTTATGTGGGATTATATATGCTTCCCAGGTAGTTCTAGTGGTAAAGAACCGACCTGCCAATGTAGGAGGCATAAGAGACATGGATTCAATCCCTGGATCAGAAAGATACCCTGGAGAAGGAAATGGCAACCCCCTCTAGTATTCTTGCCTGGAGAATCCCTTGGACAGAAGATCCTGAGGGGCTATAGTCCATAGGGTCACAAAGAGTCAGACTTAGGATGCATGCATGCATACATATACCAAATCTTCTTTATCCATGCATCTATTGATGGACACTTGTGTGGTTTCCATAGTCTGACTATTGTAAATAATGCTGCTATGAACTTTGAGGTGTGTTTCCAAGTTCTGTTTACATTTTTTTTTTTATACATATACCCAAAAGTGAAATTGCTGGATCATAACGGTAGTTCTATTTTTCGTTTCTTGAAGAACTTCCATTCTGTTTTACATAGTGGCTGTGCCAATTTATATTCCCACTAACAGTACACAGGTTTCCCTTTTCTCCATATCTTTACTGACATTTGTTATTTGTAGACTTTTTTGATGGCAGCCATTCTGACAGGTATAAGATTATCTCACTATGATTTTCATTAGAATTTCCCTAATAATTAGCATTATTGAGATGGTGATTGCACCCATGAAATTAAAAGACGCTTACTCCTTGGAAGGAAGGTTATGACCAACCTAGATAGCATATTCAAAAGCAGAGACATTACTTTGCCAACAAAGGTCCGTCTAGTCAAGGCTATGGTTTTTCCAGTGGTCATGTATGGGTGTGAGAGTTGGACTGTGAAGAAAGCTGAGTGCCAAAGAATTGATGCTTTTGAACTGTGGTGTTGGAGAAGATTCTTGAGAGTCCCTTGGACTGCAAGGAGATCCAACCAGTCCATTCTAAAGGAGATCAATCCTGGGTGTTCTTTGGAAGGACTGATGCTAAAGCTGAAACTCCAATACTTTGGCCACCTCATGTGAAGAGTTGACTCATTGGAAAATACTCTGATTCTGGGAGGGGTTGGGAGCAGAAGGAGTAGGGGACGACAGAGGATGAGATGGCTGGATGGCACCACTGACTCGATGGACGTGAGTCTGAGTGAACTCCTGGAGTTGGTGATGGACAGGGAGGCCTGGCGTGCTGCCATTCATGGGGTCACAAAGAGTCGGACACGACTGAGCAACTGAACTGAACTGAACTGAACAGAGCATCTTTTCATGTGCCTTTGGCCATCTGTATGTCTTCTTTAGAAAAATATCTGTGGTGACCCAAGGATGAAAGAGCAGATAAAACCAAGGAGGGTCTTGGAATGCAGGAACAGAAAAACCAGACCCTTATTGACCTTCCCTCCCATCCCCAATGATGTAACTATTAATGAATTTCAGGTCTTCCTGATCAGTATAACTTGTCTCCCCTCCTTCCCCATATAGGGAAAAGGTATATGCCTTACTCTACCCACCACCCCCCCCCCCAATATACCTACCTCATCCAATCAGCAAATGACCTGTAAGACCCCTATCCCACTCCTCACACCCAGGGCATAAAAATGAATCAAGAACCCCTTATCACTGTCAGCTCTCCCTGACTATCAGGAAGCCAGCCCAATGTGCTGGCAGCGACTCTCCCCTCCCCAGTCTAATAAACTTTCTTCTTCTTTCATTCTACCTCGTGTCTGGAAATTCTTTTCCAACCTGCAGCCAGACCATGACAATGTCTATTCAGGTCTTCTGCCCATGTTTTTTTGTTGTTGTTTTTTGTTTATTTCTTAATAACATTTGAAAGTCTGTAACCATGCCAAAAGGGAAAACCTGGTGAAACCAAGTGCAGCCTTCAATTTTAACTTTGAATTCTACTGTGACCTCGAAATTTTTCTCTTACTTGTAAAATAAAGAAAGTAAGATGAATTTCAGAGAAGGCAATGGCACCCCACTCCAGCACTCTTGCCTGGAAAATCCCATGGACAGAGGAGCCTGGTAGGCTGCAGTCCATGGGGTCACTAAGAGTCGGACACGACTGAGCGACTTCACTTTCACTTTTCACTTTCATGCATTGGAGAAGGACATGGCAACCCACTCCAGTGTTCTTGCCTGGAGAATCCCAGGGACGGGAGAGCCTCATGGGCTGCCTTCTACGGGGTCGCACAGAGTCAGACACGACTGAAGCGACTTAGCAGCAGCAGCAAGATGAATTTAAGCTCTTTTCTTTAAAGGTCTAGATGGGTAAGAATCCTGATCTTAAATTGAATATAACCTGCCTGGCCTCTTGTTTTAATAGAATCGTTTAGTGGGATTGTTTCTTTAGTAGTAAGAAAATTCTGTATAACTTTGCATCCTGCTGTGTCCATTGTAATTGCTTCCTATTTTCCCCCTGAAAGGAAGATTTAGCAAATTGGACTTTAAGCTTAATACCCTTCAGAGGATATCTCCTCTATATTTTCTCCTTGATAACTATTTCAGAACTACTCAATACACCAGAAACCAACAATCATTAGTATCTGTTTTACTGTTACATAGTGGCAACAAAATAAAATGTTAACATGCATTTAGTTTGAAATGTTTTACTTGTTTTAACAACTTTTGAGTAGTTTTACAGCATAATTCTTTTTAAGAGGTTACAAAATAATATTGAACGGGAAATACACTGAAGTATTAACTCTGAAGAAGTTAACACTTGAAGTAACAAAGTAACCTAGTGAAAATAAACACTTGGTAATCATTCCCAAAGTGGAGTGGCGTCTAACTTTCTTTGTTGCTTGTCTGAGAGCTTCATAAGCAGCCTTTTGAAGATAAACTTTATAGAATGAGGCTGTCCATTTCCTGTCTGTGTCAGAATGAGATAGAGCACACAGGCTGCTGTGCCCTCAGACCCACATAGTGTCTAACAATAAAGACATCTGCATGTGCTTCTCTGAATCCCTAACAGTAAATTTTCATCTTACAGTACACCGATTTAGTTTCCTGTTGCTCCTGCATTTCTCTTTTGTCTTCTTTTATATTCTCTCTAGCAATAATCTAAAAGATATTCAACCTAGTTTTGCTGGATGAATTAAAGTTAACACCAGAGTGTTCAAAACTATGAGTTATAAAGGCTTATTTTACTTTTCCCCTACCCCCTCAGCACTTACTTATCTGCTGCAAATGGGATTCAAGCAACATCATCTTCCTGCCTGAGGGCCTTTCTGGCAGGTGGTAGACACCTGAGTCATTTGGGCAAAAATAAAGTTTGCTTTTTAACCCACTAAGTTTTGAAGAGGCTTGATTTACAGCAATAGGCTATTGATATTAGCTCCAATACACACACACACACACACACACACACACACACAGGCATCATAGTTCTGTTTATATTTCTGCCACTAGCAACTATATTGGGCTTCCCTGGTAGCTCAGGGAAAGAATCTGCCCGCAGTGTGGGAGACCTGGATTTTATCCCTGGGTTGGGAAGATCCCATGGAGAAGGGAATGGCTACCCACTCTAATATTCTGGCCTGGAGAAATCCATGGGGTCGCAAAGAGTCAGACATAAATGAGCAACTTACACTTGCAACTTTTCACCAACTATATAGTTCTAACTTGAATATCTTTATTCATCTACTCACTAACTTTATTATCTTGGACAAAAGACTATAACATTTTTTCAACTGTGATGATATGAAGATTGGAATATTACATTTTAAATTATCATACAAAAATGAATTTTCAAAAAATTGTTTGTAATTGTTAAATAAAATTTTTCTTGATAGTTCCCAGAAAGTGATAGAGCATCTTATACAGGATAGATGCTTTAGTGAATTCACAAATTTACAGAATGAATAGAAGGTATTCGTTAAATACAGTGATACTGATTCAGATTTATCTTAGGAAGACAGGAATCTGCTCTAAAAGGAAAATTTGTGTAACCACACATATACAAACTATGCAAATACATTTTAACCATATAGTCTTAAAATATTCAAAATTAAATATTCAAATTAAATATTCAAAATTAATATTTTAAAATTAAATTAAAATGATACCTATAGTTTGGCATGTGTAATGTTCGTCTACTTTGTGTTAACATTTGTTAATGTAAATATTATAGGACAAAGCATTTATTTACTTTATGGAATATAAATTGATTTTGTGTATCAGTGCCTTTCAGTTCAGTTCAGTTCAGTTGCTCAGTCCTGTCCGACTCTTTGCGACCCTGTGAATCCCAGCACACCAGGACTCCCTGTCCATCACCAACTCCCGGAGTTCACACAGACTCACGTCCATTGAGTCAGTGATGCCATCCAGACATCTCATCCTCTGTCGTCCCCTTCTCCTCCTGCCCCCAATCCCTCCCAGCATCAGAATCTTTTCCAATGAGTCAACTCTTCGCATGAGGTGGCCAAAGTACTGGAGTTTCAGCTTTAGCATCATTTCTTCCAAAGAAATCCCAGGGCTGATCTCCTTCAGAATGGACTGGTTGGATCTCCTTGCAGTCCAAGGGACTCTCAAGAGTCTTCTCCAACACCACAGTTCAAAAGCATCAATTCTTCAGCGCTCAGCCTTCTTCACAGTCCAACTCTCACATCCATACATGACCACAGGAAAAACCATAACCTTGACTAGACGGACCTTTGTTGGCAAAGTAATGTCTCTGCTTTTGAATATGCTATCTATGTTGGTCATAACTTTCCTTCCAAGGAGTAAGCATCTTTTAATTTCATGGTTGCAATCACCACCTGCAATGATTTTGGAGCCCCCCAAAATAAATTCTGACACTGTTTCCACTGTTTCCCCATCTATTTCCCATGAAGTGATGGGACCAGATGCCATGATCTTCGTTTTCTGAATGTTGAGCTTTAAGCCAACTTTTTCACTCTCCTCTTTCACTTTCATCAAGAGGCTTTTGAGTTCCTCTTCAGTTTCTGCCATAAGGGTGGTGTCATCTGCATATCTGAAGTTATTGATATTTCTCCCAGCAATCTTGATTCCAGCTTGTGCTTCTTCCAGTCCAGCGTGTCTCATGATGTACTCTGCATATAAGTTAAATAATCAGGGTGACAATATACAGCCTTGACGTACTCCTTTTCAGTGCCTTTAAGTAGTTAGTTTTTATTCTCCCATATTAATTTAAGCTGTTTAAAAAATTACTATTAAGAAATGGACAACTAGAAATGCAAATGAACATAGAATGTCTTTTCTTACAGACTGTTTACGTATGTCACCTCTTTAGCTTCTTAAAGAACTGAGTACCTGAGGGTTTAAGAGCCTAGGCAGGATGACTACTTATAGTCTCAGAAGAATGACAGCTTCATTTTTAGTGAAAAAACTGCTTTAATGAACCCATTTGATATATGTATTTGGAAAGCTCAGAATCAGAGAATTTCACCAACTATGACTGTAATTTTGTCACATGCACATTTCTTATTATTTTAGCCCCAGATTGTAAAAATTCTAGAAAGCTATGATTAAATACCTTTGGACCAAGTAATTTCTTTCAGGAAGGCATCCCAAATAAACAATTCAAAATGAAAAACAAAAACCTTTATATAAAAGTAGAATTATTATATAATTGTCCATGGTATTGAAACAAAAGGAAAATTAGCAAGATGGTCAAATTATAAATCAGTTTAGGTAAAATAAAGTATATACTTTCAGAGTATATAAATAATGATGATATAGATATTGTATTAGTAGTAACATAGGTAATTAAATTGTTGTTGTTGTTCAGTCACTAAGTCGTGTCTAAGGGACTCTCAAGAGTCTTCTTCAGCACTGCAATTCATAAGCATCACATTAAATAATAAATAACATATTATTTAAGGAATTAGGGTAAAAGTTCATGTATAATGCAATGATAAGCTTAAAATAAAACCAAACAGACAGGAAGTTTAAAAGATACATGGTTACTTGGGAAAAAAGACTAAAAGTCACATGCTTCAGTAAAAGCATAGCAAGGTAGTTCTGTTTTTTAACTTGGTTCTGTTCTTAATGGTTCTGTGATTCATCTGGGCTAGTCATATAATTCCTCTGACTAGTTTTCTCATCTATAAAAGAAGGACGTTACTTATATTTTCTTTGCAAGATTAGTATAATGATTGGAAATAATTTACTTGAAAGACTAGGTCCACAGTAATACTCAATGAATTACCGTTAATATTATTACTATTTCTGTTGCTTGTGATTAGGTAGAGGGATGAAAGGTCATTTTTTTACCCACTTTTATTGAGATACAGTTGACCTACAGCAGTGTGTAAGCTTAAGGTGCACAGCGTACAGACTTGACATATATCGTGAAATAGTTACCATGGTGAGGTTAGTTAGCATCATCATCTCATATAGTTACAAAAGTGTTTTTAAAAAATTAAAATGGAAAAAAAAAGAATTTTTTTTCTTGCCTGAGAATTTTTGGGATCTACATTCTGCCTACCAGGGGTACAACCCACACCCCATACAGTAGAAGCATGGAGTCCTAATACCTGAAACAACTTTCAGGTACAGCATACAGCAGTGTTAACCTGGACTGCAAGGAGTTCAAACCAGTCCATCCTACAGGAAATCAGTCCTGAATATTATTGGAAGGACTGATGCTAAAGCTGAAACTCCAATACTTTGGCCACCTGATGTGAAGAACTGACTCATTTGAAAAGACCCTGATGCTGGGAAAGATTGAAGGTAGGAGGAGAAGGGGACGACAGAGGATGAGATGGTTGGCTGGCATCCCCGACTCGATGGACATGAGTTTGAGTAAGCTCTGGGAGTTGGTGATGGACAGGAAAGCCTGGCGTGCTGCAGTCCATGGGGTTGCAAAGAGTCGACACGACTGAGTGACTGAACTGAACTGAACTGAACTGAAGTGTTAACTATGGTGATTTCTCTTCTCTCTTTTTCCTGAGCCTACGGTCATTAGCTTTACAGTGGAACACATTTATGTATAAAGAAAGAAATCAGAACTCAGGTCTTAACGGTCCGTCTTGTTTCAACTTCAGTTCAGGTTAAAAAGACTAAGGATGCACCAAGTGATCAATTTCACCCCCAACTATACACCTGCACTTTTTGGCTTCATATAAAAGGAGAACAAATTCCTTCCAGTGACCCAAATCTCAGCTACAGAGAATACTTGAGAGGAAGTCCTGTGTGCATGTGTGCTAAGTCATTTCAGTCATCCCAACTCTGTGCAACCCTATGGACGATAGGCCACTAGGCTCCTCTGTCCATGAGGAGGAGTGTTATGCCAGGCAGGAATAGTGGAGTAGGTTGCCGTTTCCTCCTCCAGGAGAGGAAGCCTCAGTTCAGTTCAGTCGCTCAGTCAAGTCCAACTCTTCGCAATGCCATGGACCACAGCATGCCAACCCTCCCTGTCTATCACCAACTCCCGGCATTTACTCAAACTCATCTCCATTGAATCGGTGACGCAATCCAACCGTATCATCCTCTGTCGTCCCCTGATCCTCCTGCCTTCAATCTTTCCCAGCA